>NC_134454.1:19517123-20739623 GCF_030867145.1 Opisthocomus hoazin | reverse complement strand
TTTCTTTTTGAGTTCTTTTCCTTTCTGCAGTTTTTACTCAGACATTTCCCTAAGCATGATTCTCTATTGATTCTGTCATTTGCTTGCCTGCATGACCAAATCCAGTACTTTGTGCTGGTTTTGCCTAGTTTCTTTCTGTGACTATATACATATATATATTTATATATGTATATGTGTATATATATGTATATATATGTGTATATATATATCTGTATCTGTGTGTAATTATATTTTTTTTCTATGTTTGTTTCAGTGTTAGTGTGAGATCTTGAGGCTGCATCTTCTTTGAGTCTGAAAGCAAATGAAATTGCACTTTCAGTGTACTGTAGGCAATCTCTTCCAGGACTGTGATGTGACAATGTGGCCTAGCACATTTATTCACATCAGCTGGAAGCACGCAGCATTGAAGTTGGTTGTGGTAATCAACTCAAGCATGCTGTTGACCTTCCAGTTTTTTTCTGTGCATATATATATGTATAGGCATATAAAATGCATATATATATGTGCGCGTGTGTGTGTGCGCACGCGCGTGTGCGTGTGTATATCTTTTGCATGGTGTTTGTGTATTGTTAGTATGTACTTAGTTAACTGTGGGGCCCTAATAGGTCTGAATCAGCCTTTGTATAAATGTGCCTAATAATATCCTCAAGTAAATATAGAATAATTCACATTATGTGCAGACAAAATTCTTGTTCAGTCTCGTATTTTTTTTATACATAATTTCTGGCAGATCGGAATGTAACACATAAAAACATTAAATTGTGTCTGTACACTGCATGTAGTCCATATGCAAGACTCAGTTTATTTTTTTGTATATGTTATTACCTTTTTTTGTGTTTTGTTCCAGTTCGACGGGTCCCACCGAGATTCTCTATCCCCCCCACCAATCATGAGATCATGCCTGGCGGGAGTGTAAATATCACGTGTGTTGCAGTGGGGTCACCAATGCCATATGTGAAATGGATGCTAGGAGCAGAAGATTTGACACCTGAGGATGATATGCCCATAGGGAGGAACGTCCTTGAGCTTAATGATGTCAGGCAGTCTGCAAACTATACTTGTGTTGCTATGTCTACCCTTGGTGTTATAGAAGCAATAGCACAGATAACTGTCAAAGGTATATCCCAAGCACTTATATTTGGACGTAGTTCAGTCTTTTCTTTCATTCACTGCCATATTCTGAAGAAATATATTGCACTGAAAGGGATTAAATGTTTCTTGCCCTCTTAAATCAAGAGGGCAAGTATCCCAGCCAGTCACTGGCATAAGACAAAATACAGATTCAGACAGTAATGATGCTAATAAGTAGGTTAATCATAATGTTCCATTATTCTCCTGTGTCTAGCTCCCAGCCTTCATTTCAATAAATAAAGGATAATGTAATCTTACATATACTTGTCAACAGCAGGAGCCTTTGAGAACCAGTCATATGATTTTTACAGTTGTTGGGTGTCCGAGTATCATGTTCACTGTGTAAACGGAAACTAGAGGTTCGAAAAAATCTGAACATTAAACTGTAGTGGTGAACTGTCAATCTATAAGATTCCTCTTCTACATATGTTTACACGACCTATTACAAAAGTCAATTTCATTAATTTTTATCAAATAAACCTTACACTACAAAACTTGAAGATTTTCTGATATATTTCTGGGGTACGTCATAATTGCCAAAAGCTTGGTATGAATAGATCACACCTTCTTTCCATTCCAATCTTCCTGTTTTGTTTTTGTTGTTGTTTGGTTTGGTTTTTAAGCTGCTTATTGTAACAATTAAAGTCTACTGTTATATAGTGCTAACTGTATTTTTTCACATTTATCTTTAGCCTTACCCAAACCTCCTGGAACACCTGTGGTGACAGAAAGCACAGCGACAAGCATAACTTTGACTTGGGATTCTGGAAACCCTGAGCCAGTTTCTTACTACATAATCCAACACAAACCCAAAAACTCCGAGGAGCCATATAAAGAAATTGATGGGGTAGCCACAACACGCTATAGCGTGGCTGGCCTAAGCCCATATTCAGAGTATGAATTTCGGGTAGTTGCTGTAAATAACATTGGGCGAGGGCCACCCAGTGAGCCTGTGTCAACCAGGACTTCAGAGCAAGCACCTTCAAGTGCACCACGCAATGTGCAGGCCCGTATGTTGAGCTCTACCACCATTTTGGTACAGTGGGAAGAACCTGAGGAACCTAATGGACAAATACAAGGTTACAGAGTTTATTACACCATGGACCCCGCTCAACATGTCAACAGCTGGATGAAGCACAATGTGGCTGACAGCCATATTACCACTATTGGGAATCTGGTACCCCAGAAAACATACTCTGTGAAGGTTCTTGCTTTTACTTCTGTTGGGGATGGACCGCTTTCTAGTGACATTCAAGTCATCACCCAAACAGGAGGTAAGCTAGCAATGAATGGAATTTATGTGAAAATATTAGATACGTGCAGAACTTTTGCAGAGAGAGAACTAGAGTTTAAAATGTTGAAAAAAACTTCTTCTCAAGGATAGTTTATTCAGGCAGCTTTTGCGGATAACCTTTACTCTGTTCCACAGTGCAAGTTATCATTGAAGAGTGGAAATTATCCCCTCACACGTTCACTTCTTTTTTCATAAATCTCAAGAAGTCGAATTGAAGTTTTAACTGAAGTCTTATGGAGACCTTCATCCTGGAGGTAGCCAAATGTTATGGCTTCTATTTGGCAGTGCTTTGTGCACCAAAAGGGTTTGTCAAGTAGTTCTTCACAGCTTTCTTTGAGGAGTTACCTGTGTTGGTGGACTTTGTTTAGGTGGCACGTGGTTCACTTACGCTACATCACTCTAGTGAATCTTGCTTCTGGAAATTTAAAATATGCGCGTACTGCATGTGTATTGAAATAGAAAAGTTATGAAAACACATAAAACGTGAAAGCATTAAAAAGCAACAAAACTTTTTGTTGGTTCAAGCAAGCAGTTCTGTACACTTCTGATTTATAAATCAAATTCAACCTGCCCCTACAAAGTGCATACCACACGGTCAATATTGTCTTGTTTTATGTTTGCAGTTAGGTTGTTTTGTTTCCATACAGGAGTTTTAGGTCCATAAATTAGTTTTATTAGCAAAGGACAAGCAAGCATAGTGAAAAACATTGCAGAGAATTTTTATGAAATCAAAAGCGAGAAACTCTGGTGGAGCTACACTGCAGAAAGTGTTTTATTGTAGCAATAAGAAATAAAACCTCCCTTTGTCTAGAAGAAAGCTGTATGAAGTATTACTGTAGGTCAGTGATTGTCTAGAAATATTATCTAATTCTACTTGAATTTTTTAGTACTGGGAAGTTTCCTGTTGAAGAATTTAAAATCCCTCAAATTCTTAAAAAACTTACCTCTAAAGTATAACTGAAGACAGTTACGTTTCATGCCCGTTTCTGCATTTTATTAATATGCATTTAACAAAGAACATAAACTGAGGTATTGTCCTGGAACTTTCTAAGTGTTGTGTTACACAAAGGTCTAGGTGTTACCTTTTGCAGTATCTCAGCTGAGAAATTACTAAATTAACCATTTTAGACCTTCTCGTGGCACATGAAAACATGTCTTTGTGCACATGCAAGTGTAAATTTGTACACCATAGTTTAATTTTGGCAATTGTAAACTTTTTCAGGGACTAGTTGTTATATTGACATCTCACTTCTTTTTGAATCCATGTGTGAAAAGCTTTTAAATAAGAAGGTTTAGTAAGCTCCTCATCTGTGTTTCCATTTCTAACTGTCAACCTTTTAGATTAGCAAGAGTTTGTCAGTGGCTTCCCCAGAGAAGGATGAAGCAATCAAAATAATGAGCACTTAGGCTCAGCTGGTCCAGCCCAAGCTACATTGGCCGCTGAGGTCACTTCAGAAAAGCTCTGTTTGTTAAAACCTTTATAGAATTTGCCATTAAACGTACCTATCTGTTTCCAATTACTGTTGCAATCTGAAGAAATTATGACAAAGTTAAAAGTGCAGGAGGGATTCTCAATACATGTTTTCAATGTCATAACAGAGTTGACATTGTTTATTTCTATGTTAAAAATCAAAACAAAACAAAAAATGAAGCATACAGGAGGCGCTTTTAAGCACTGATACTTGTGCATGAAATATGAACATTTTAAGTCATAAAAAAGAAAAACAGCTAAGAAAGTCTAGTGCAGTTTTTCAGTTCAGGGTATGTTTGAAAACTTAAGACTCTACCAACTTTCTATCCAGCAGTTTCTCTTCAGTCAACACTGCACAATAAAATGCCCTCCTTGCCATTCTCTTCCAGATTTGCTGTAATCTAAATCTGAATATAATTGTTTTGGTTTAAGTCTCTTTCAAGCTGAAACTCATCCAAACAAATGTAGTGAATTATAAAGTGCCATTTAAAAACAGCGGAACTAGATTTAGTGGTAACATATGTAAAGAGTAAAAACAGGCATGGGATGGTAATTACATTTTGACTGATTTTTTTTTTTCCCCTTTTTTGAAGCGAATAAGCCTATCATTCTAAATATGTAGCTTAACCCTTATGCTTACTTTGAGGATATTAGAGTGTATATATACAAAAAAATCTGATTGGCAGCTGTGACTTACAGGCTCTGTTAGCTTGGTTTCCTTCAAAGCTTTCCTCCTTTACATGTATTCTGATCTTTGGAGACAGATTATAAGATATTAATAATTTATTTTTAAAAAGCCTGTTTACAAGAAACATTGCTTTCTTAGTACAGCAGAATTGTTCTTTTGAAATAGCTGTATGAGTGACTTCTCACTTTGCAGGTCAGCCGAAACTCTGCTGATAGTGAAAATTAGATTTCTAATTAAAATATTCACTATGAACGTGTAGTTTGAGAGGAAGAGAAGGAAGCATTTTTCAGACAACCAAACACAGAAAAAAGAAGTTTTATGTTTAGTTTTGGGTTTCAGTATTCTGCTTAAGCATTTTAAGGAAAAGCCATGTCCCATTGCCCAGTTGTTTTCAGTAGTGTTTTCTTTACTGTAAAAAGATGCCATATCAAGAAATTAAGTAATCAGAAAACAGCTGTAGAGGTGAGCTTTTCGAATAAGGGAAGATCAATTCCAAAAGCTACACCTAAGAAAGTCCTTATTCTGCAATTTGAATTAAAGGATTTCATTCTGCTGAGGGTGCAGTCAGGACCAGTATATTATTTAGGTGAATTGACTTATCCCAAATTTGAGAATATAGAAATAATGATATAAGCTTTAGTGTGACACTTCTAGTCCTTTTTGTTTACTTCACTGGAAAACAAAAGCTCAGTTGGTTTGTCTCTATTTTGCTGGACATACACTTCTTATGTATTTTCTTGTATTTCTTTTCTTTGCTTAAACTGGTCAGAAGTACACATACTTGCTGAGCAACATGCTGTAACCTGTGTTACCACACAGGAAAATCCTGAGCTTTAAACTGAGTGTCTGGGTTTGAGTTTGGCTTGGTT
Organism: Opisthocomus hoazin; assembly: GCF_030867145.1. NCBI lineage: Eukaryota > Metazoa > Chordata > Aves > Opisthocomiformes > Opisthocomidae > Opisthocomus > Opisthocomus hoazin. The sequence goes on along the minus strand of NC_134454.1, from coordinate 20,734,170 downwards.
TGGTTTGGTTTGGTTTGGTTTGGTTTGGTTTGGTTTTTAATGTGTAAAGAGAGGATAGCTACTGAAGGAATTCAGAGAATCCTGGTTTTGTTTTGAGCTTAGGTAGAAAGAGGGGAGAATGAGAGACACACAAGGTCTGTTAGGTAGTGGATTATTGGAGAAAGAAAAATATTCTGAAAAATAAACGTGTACCTGTAAACATATACTTCTTTAAATGACACCTTACAATATAAAACATATTGTTAATTTTAAACCAAGGATTGGCAGTAGTTTGAAGACTGAGGATTATTACAGTTTTAAAAAGCTAATCTTTTGAACATATGGAAAAGGACAGTAATGAGAAGGTCAGGTATCTGACTTGGCAGGGCACATAAACAGAGCCTTAGCTTAAGGGAAATGAGTTAATGGTTCTGTAGTTCTAATTGTAAAAGAAGATTAGGAATTCAGAAGAAGGGAGTCGGTAGCAAGGGAATACAGTTCTGTGTTGCAGCAACCTAGCTACTTTGCCAGACATTTCAAATTTTTTTCATGAATACATGAATGAGGAAACTTCAAGTCTCTGAAACGACACAGTACTAGACTACCAGTGAAGCATTTCATGGAAATAGACTTCTGCAAGGGAAAGGTTGAGAGCATGCAGCTGGAAACTCAATGGTGCTGCAAGGAAGCAGGTGGAAGCAGGGTAATTTGGAGCAGAGGTGGGGTGCAGGATGGTTTTTAAGTAACAAAATTTCCCTTAAGGAACATTTCTGGTCAGGTACGAAAGAATATTTCAGCTTTTGAATAGCCCCTGTGCTCTCAAAGCATGGTTAACTTCTGTTAAGTGCCCCAGTCTCTACGTTTACTTCATTGAAAAGTTAACATGATGAGACCAATATTGAAGATCTTGCCTTAACACAGTGATTGTTCTAGTTTTTAATATCCCTCTCTTTCTGCTGGTTAGAACACAAAATAGGGTTGGTTTGGAGTTCGTTTTTAATCTAGGTTTTTTTCTAGTCCAAAATCTGACTTTTGCAAATATGCAGTTGAGCACTGGAAATGTACACACATTACTTTTGTCACTGAACTGAAGTATGGGAGAATGAAGCCTGAATTAATTTTAAAACTCCTCTACTGCTACACTGTACAAATAGAGTGTAGACAGAATTCTCTTCACTGCATTCTCTAGTCGTTCAGGCAAGACTACGCAGAATCTGTCTTTAAGACCTAACTAACATGTTTATTTGTTTTCCATAGACTCCCTCAAGTTCAGTTACACATATTGTTTTAAGAAAGTGATTGATGGATTTCTGGTTATTTTTCCACAAAATGTGCTATGTTTTTTTGGCATGTAAAATGTATTGTAGTTAATTGTTTTGAATACTTGTCCTGGATTCGGCCAGGACAGGGTTAATTTTCACCGAACTCCAGGAAGGGTCACAGCCGGGTGGGCTGACCCAACCCCAACCTGGCCAAACAGAGCCGGGTATTCCGTACATGTGCCTCATGCTGGGTTCCGGTGGGGGGGGGAGAGCTGGAGGGGCGGGAACCCACTCGCGGCTCGGGAGGGCACAGCGGCGGTTCGTCCCAGAGAGCGGGTCTGTTCTGCGGGTTTGTTTTGTGTATTCCCCTTTTTCTTTATCGTTGTTGTTCCTGTTCCCTTTGTTTGCTGTTCTGTTAAAATGCCCTTATCCCGACCCACCAGTTTCTACCTCTTTCTTTCCATTCTCCTCCGCACCGCGGCGGGGGGAGGGGCAGCCGCGTGTCGCTTTTGTTGCCGGCTGCACCCAAACCAGAACAATACTGTGGTTCTGTATTTGATACTGCAGAACTGCAAGCCTCAGCTATCTTCAGGCTCATCTGAACAGGTTGTTTCTGTTGTAACAGAAAAACAGAGGGAGAGCAGGATGCACATATAGTTAGTACATTACCTGCTTTATTTTGTAATGATATTCCATGAGAATTTGGTATCTCAAAAAGTACAAGTATTGTTTTACAAAACAAAAAATCCGGAGCACGTTAACTCTTCAATTATAGAAGCTTCTCTGTAGAGCTTCATGCTTCTTCCAGAGCCAGCAGAAGCATGAACTCTTTCAGATCCCGACTGACTGTAGATTCTCTTGCTCGATGTGTTGTCCTTTGCAAAACTGGTTTCTAACTGAACTGATTGAGTTTTGCTCTACGTATGGATTTCACCCTGGCAATGTCATGGGGCCCCTTCTAGCCTGGAGACTCTCTTTGCTTCACAGCATCACTTGCAAACCCAGCACAGTCCTGGAGTGTTTTTCTGGTTACCTCAGCCAGCTGAGGAGCCGTGTAGGGAACTAAAGTGCCTTGCCAGTTTGACGTCCGAGTATGTGTTTCTGTTCTGGTGCTTGAATCAGGGATGGACATAGAACCGCATATGCAGGACAGGGTCCAGCAGTCTGCGTTTGTTTCTGGTTATCCAGCAATGAATGTGGAGGACTAGGCAAGCAAAGGTGTAGAACTTGGTATGGAGTTTTGAAAAGAGTAATTCTGGACTTTGTTCCTTGTTTTGTCACTGCATTGTGGTGTTTCATCATGAGAGAATGCCAATGCAAAAAGATCCCATTCAGTGAGCTGACCATCTACAGCACTAACAAGGAAAGTTAGATTTCATCTGTGTAATTAAAAACACTTCAGCAAGAGTATAAAGTCCACTTACATAGATTTTTCAGTTTCCCTAGTGTTTTTCCATCTCTGAAGGAGACCATTACCTTCTGTTAGCTCCTGTAGCTTGGCTTAGTTCCCATGTGCCACTGGAGAATTTTTTGAACAGATGTTATGTGTTCTAGGCGTATATCCTAAAGAGTTTAAAAGTTATTGTTCCACTTTCTTGTCTGGTACTTCAGCAAAGCCTTGGGTTCCTTACCAAAGTTTATCAGCAATACAGTTTGTTTAGCTTCTGTTATTTTGTCTTTGTTTTCTTTCTTCTCCTTCTTCTCTGTCTGTTTGGAGCAATGCAGATTTCACTGTCATGTCTTTCTGCTGTCAGTGTTTTCAGCTTCAGAGTTGCCTACCTGTGGCTGAAAAATGTGAGAGGAAACTAGATTTTGCAGCAAGACATTATTTTGACAAACAGCATTTGGGAAAGTCCAATTAACCGTCAGCTTGTCTTATAAAATGATAGAGATTTGCAGACCTAAGAACATAAAGGTTTTTTTTGAAAGGAATGCTTGGAGGATGAGGGTCTTGAAACATGGAGAGAGGCAGGAAACACCCTTCATTCTCCATCTGCTGCCATATTTAACAGAAAAGATGGTACCAGCCTTCATATGGGTCACTTGACTGGTCATTTACTATTACTGCCTCGCTGTGTTCTGCAGTTCATGTATCTATACATTAAGCACGGATCATAGCATCACAGGACGGTTTAGTCTGGGGAGGTCTCCAGCCCCAGCCCCTGCACAGAGCAGACTCAGCTGTGGGCTCAGACCAGGCTGCTGAGAGCTTCACCCAGTCGGACCATAAAAGACCCCAAGGCTGGATACGGTCCAGCCTGCCTGGGCCACAGCCCCACCGCTGAGCTGTCCTCATGGGGAAAAGTCTTCTCCTTATCTCCAGCCTGAGCCTCTTGTGTTTCAGCCCTCCTGCCATGCACCTCTGTGAAGAGCCCGGCTGCGTCTCCTCCATCCCTCCCATCGCTGCTGGGGTTGCTGTTGGGTGCTCCTGAAGCCATCCCTTCTTCAGGCTGAACCAGCCCCAGTCCTGCAACCTCGTGCAACCCCAGCCCTGGGCTGTCTTGCTGAGGCCCAAAACCAGATGCAGTACTCAGATGTGGTCTGACGGGCAGTGAGCAGAAGAGACAGTCCCTGCCCTGCCCTGGCTCTCGGGGCCATCTTCTGCTCACACCACACCAGGCACTGCTGGCCCTTGTTGCTACCTGGGCACACGGCTGGCCCTGGCTCAGGTCACTGCCCGCCAGGGCCCAGGGTCATCCCCCACAGCTGCTACCTGGCCCATCAGCCCTGCAGGGCTCTGCCTTCCCGAGACAAGGCTTACTGAACTTCACAGGGAATTATCAGCCTGTACCTCCCACTTCTCCAGCTCCCTCTTAACAGCAGTCTGGCCCTCGAATGTGTCAACTGGTCCCCTCCAGCTTGATGTCATCTGCAAACTTGGAACATGTCCCCTCTATAGACTCCTCCAGGTCGCTGACAGAGGTGTCAAACACAAGATGGATAGCATGGCATAGATAACATAAACTGCTGTTTGACCTTCCATGACTAGGCAAAGGTGCTTTTGCAACTCTAACCGTGCCGCTTAGTTATTTTGCTGAAATAATTTCTTCCCTATCCTTTGACACACATTGAAGTAAATAATATTTTCCACAGGTCAGTTTCACTAGTTTTTATCTTTTTGTCAGATGAAGCAAACAAAATGCCTACAGTCAGCTACCCACCTGAGTTTCATAAGCTAGATTTGGAACAACCAGTAGCAAAATAAACTCTTCCGAATAGCTACCTAGACTCCAGATTTTGTTAGTAAGTTTTGGCAAGTCTGCAGTGGGGCTCCACATCTACTTTAAGCTGTGTTCAACAGGAGGCAAGTCTGCAGCTGTTGTCTGGTTGATTCTCAGGAGTGTATTGAAGCATTGAAGTTGTGATGTTCACCTACCAAATACATTTATACAACTGTGCTATAGATTTGCCAAGTTAAAGTTTGATCCAGTGGTATTTCAGAGTCTGTTTCAAAGTTAGGAATTACCCAGTTATCCCACTCTCTCTCTCTTAATTTCAAATCCATTCAGTTTTAAAAGGATAAAATGAGAAGTATTTCTGTCAAAAATACTTTGTTTATATTTCCTGTAATTGCTCCCTGTGCTTTGTGATCTTTTCCTTTTGCATTTTGCAGTACTCAAGAAGTGGTCTCTTTTTACACCAGACATCTTTTAGAAAAATAGCTAATTACTCCTATCCTTTTTTCTTCCCATAAAAAGACTTGGTCTGCCGTTCACCCTACTCATTCCCTCAGAAATAGGCAACATCTTGCTACATCTTTCCTTTTCTATTTTGTCCTGCTTCTGGAAAAAAAAAGTAAGTGAATGGTAGCAACTTGCAATCTCCACACAGGAGCTTGAATAAGTACCTCATGTTGACAGGTTATCTGTCTGTTTGAAGGTTAGATATCAAACCTGCACCAGCACACACCAAGGCAGTGTTATCCTCAGAGTGACATTCTGTAGAAGTCTGGCGAAGATAAGAATTACAATCACAAATTATTTTTACCGTTTGCTCAATGGTGTTTTTAAGTCTTTTACTGTACAACAGAAACATAATGCTATAATAAAATTCTACCCCAAAAAGGGATTGTGAAACAATCATTATAGTCACATCCTGCTTGTCACATCCGTTCTCTGTATATGGTAAGAAGTGCATCTCTTATTTTCTTCTTAAAAAATCAGAACATGCCACATTTTATTCTTGAAAGGCTAGAAGTGATGTGGAACACTGTTTCATGCCTTATCAACAGCACTATTAACTGAAAGTATTGTTTAGAACTTGAGTGCTGAAGTCATCATATGCATTCCAATGACGGGGTTACATTTTGCTGTCTTTTCCCAGTCAACCTTATTATTTGCTGTAGATTTGCAGAAGTAAATGAGGGTAACATTTAGTCTGGGTAATTTCTGTGATGATTACACAAGACATAAAAACTGAGAATGTTCTTGACTACAGGAATCAAAGTTGCTTTTTGCGTTTTAGGTTCTTGGAATTAGAAAGTGTTGTTAATAGAAATTCAGCTATATTGGTAAAAATGACAGTCATTAAAATGGTAGAAATATGTCACTTAATGAGAACATTACTGAAGATCTCTTTAGCAGGTTGTAAATTCTTCATGTTACAAAAGCATTCAATATTTAGGTGTCTTCTTAAAGAGTAGAATATGTTTAGTATCTTATTTAAGAGGTGAAGAAGCCATTCTCAGATCTGGAAATGCATGCAATGGTTTTAACACTTCCTTCTTGACTATTCCAGCCAATCCTGTGCAATACTAGCATTTCCCCATATACACACACGTACATACATGTATATGTTTGACATCTCATACATAGGTTATTAGATGACTGATATTTATCACCAGGATTCTGTTCAATTGCATTTCAGTTCTCAGTGCATTATTTAAACTGCAAAGCATTATCTGAAATCCTTGATAATTTGTAATGTGTGAATTAAATATATTATTATTCTTTTTGTGAGCTCAGATTAATTTATTTTATAGTACAGTTAATCAATTTGTTTAAGTTCAGTAAGTTCAATAAAAGCAATATTGTGTGAAATATTCAGATAATAATTTAAAAGGTTTGAAAGATAAGTGTTGAACTAGAGAAATAAGCAATTGGCAACGCTGCTCGATTTCTTCTTTAGTGCCTGGTCAGCCACTGAACTTCAAAGCGGAACCTGAATCCGAAACGAGCATATTACTTTCCTGGACACCTCCACGCTCTGATACCATTTCCAGCTATGAACTGGTTTACAAAGATGGGGAGCATGGGGAGGAGGTAAGTGAAAAGACTATACATCTTTTAAATATTCTTTAATGAGTCAGACATAAAATGGTACAATGGTTTAGAACCAATCATAGACTCATAGAACGGTTTGGGATGGAAGGGACCTTAAAGATCATCTAGTTCCAACCCCACACCTTCCACTAGACCAGGTTGCTCAAAGCCCCATCCAGTCTGGGCTTGAACACTTCCAGTGATGGAGCATCCGCAGCTTCTCTGAGCAACCTGTGCCAGCACCTCACCACTCTCATAGTAGAGTATTTCTTTCTTACACCTAATCTACATCTACCCTCTTTCAGTCTAAAGCCATTACCCCTTGTCCTATCAATACATGCCCTGGTAAAGAGTCCCTCTCCAGCTTTCTTGTAGGCCCCATTTAAGTACTGGAAGTCTGCTGTAAGGTCTTCCTGGAGCCTTCTTTTCTCCAGGCTGAACAGCCCCAGCCCGCTCAGGCTTTCCTCATAGCAGAGACATGCCACCCCTCTGACCATTTTTGTGGCCATCCTCTGGACCTGCTCCAACAGGTCCATGTTTTTCCTGTACTGAGGGCTCCAGAGCTGGATGCAGGACTCCAGGTGGGGTCTCACTACAGTGGAGTAGAGGGGAAGATCACCTCCCTCGACCTGCTGGCCACACTGCTGGGGATGCAGCCCAGGATACGGTTGGCCTTCTGGGCTGCGAGCGCACATTGCCGGATCATGTTGAGCTTCTTGTAAATTTCTTTAGTACAAATGCCTTGGTGCTTTAACAGTTTGTTAAACTCAGCAGTCAGCCTGAGGATAGACTGAGAGTGTGTAAACAACAGAAAATGCTGTCGTCAGTTACTGTGATGGCAGTGGAACTTTGCTGTTGTTCACAATGAGTCTTCCACGGAAGGTGCATCCAGTTGCAGACATGGATCATGTCTCTCCAAGCCTGTTCCTCTACAGAGGCTTGGAAGCAGAAGTGTTTTGGGGCATGTTATGGACTCGTTAAGACTTTTTGCACTTATACTTGGACTTTGAAGTCTTTTTTCAGGCCAAGAGGATTTTTGTTTCTCTTTGCTACCATGTAAGAGAGTTCTCAAGCTTCACTAATCTTTCAGTAATATTTGAGGAGGAAATATGGGGCTTTTCTAAAGATAAATACCTGCTATAGACTTTCGCTATACCGTTATTTCTTAGTTTTCAGTTTGAGGGCCTCTGTGGTGTTAGTACCATAGACTTTAGAATAAACTGTCCTTCTGGTATGCAAACCATGTGGTATTGCCAGGTATCCCAGACAAAAGAAAGAAGCTGGCAGTCTCAGGAGGCAGCGGGAGCGTGTCAGCCTCATTGATTTCTCCTGCATCATCAACTCATTCCTTCAACTGAGCTTATGTTTATGGTGGCTTCACACATATACTGTGAAGCTTATTTTGTGGAAGGGGGCCAGATCTGTATTTCACCTCTAAATAGGATGCAGGCCCCTCCTTAATATGTTACCCTTTGGAATAATTTGCTTCCTAATAATTTGAACACAGATTTAACTATGAGGTTAAACGCAAGACTACCCACATTATAAAAAAAACCCTGTAGTTCACGGTCGTAAGAGGTAACTATAGGTAAGAATTTGCTTGTGTGTTGTTGTCTGAAAAGCGTTTCATACCTTGTACACACCCATTAAGCTGTCATCTTTAGAAAGTATTGTTCCTCAATGTGTGTATGTCAAAAGTAATGTATTCATTTTTGGTTTAGTTTTTGTTCTGATTTATTTCCTTGAATTTAAATTTTTCTCAATGGAGTTATCATCAGAGTATAAAAGCATTTCTTCTAGAAGCAACATATGGAATTCAGAGTCTCTGAATACTAATCAAGACATCCTCTTATTGCCTACCTTTAGCAACGGGTTTCCACTGAACCTACTACATCTTATCGCCTGCAAGGCTTAAGGCCAAACAGCTTGTACTTATTCCGTCTAGCTGCACGTTCTCCACAAGGCCTGGGTGCTTCTACAGCAGAAATCTCAGCGAGAACCATGCAGTCAAGTAGGTGTCTTTCCTTGCTAATTTTATTCCCTTGTCTTGAATTTGTCGATAAGATTAATCTTGGTAGCCCAGAGAGGCAGCAACAGAGAAAAAGGCAGAATGATAAAAAATACAGCATTCGTGGTGCTTCATAAAGCAAATGAATGTTTAAAATGTGTATTTTTGTAGATGTATTGTGATCTACTTAATATATGAATAACTCTTACAAAGTTTTAGAAAAAAACTCTGTAAACCAGTGTCTAAGGAGGCAGTATTATGCTGTCATAACAATACTTTATTAATGTTAAAATAGGATAAAATATTTTATCATGCAATAGATGCGCATTAGTAGAAGTCCTCCAGCTGTAAAATTCCACCTGCCCAGTCTGCAGATTTCCCTTAGTGCTAGGTTGTTGCTGCAGTATCTCCCTGAAGTACAAAATATTTGTAGAGTGTGTCAGGTTGAATATTTCAGACTGCACCAAAAATTTCCTCCTAACTGTCCTTATATAGTATCTAATAGTTCTGATTTTAAGTTAGATATTTTTAATCCAGGCTTTTTAAGATGTTCAGTCTTTTTTTACACTGGTAGAAAAATTGTTTTCTCCCTGGATGCTTATGTCATGAAACTCACCACATTTGTCTGCAAATGAGATGCAAAAATTTGTCAGGGATTTGTACATTTTAAAGTACTGAAATGAAGACTTAATTAAAACAAGAAGATATTCAAGGATGATGTCCAGAAGTGCTACTCTTGCCTGATAAATTATGCTTTCCTGACAGTTTGCATTACACAGCGTCATTTTAAAACTTAGTGCAATTCGATTTGTGTTTGCTTTAAATTAAACAGCCTTTTCTTAAAGTAGTATTATTCAAACTAGAAAATTCAGATTCTCGATTGAAATAAAGCTTTTTAATTTGCAGTCATGACAGATGTGATTGCAACATCATTCTTTGTTAAGTGTTACATGATAATAGCAATTAGTATCACTGGGTATACAGTTCTGCAGACCTTTAACCAAAGGGAGATAGGCTTCTGAAGTATTTCTAAGGAATCTGGAATAAGCATAAAAGATGATTATATAACACAAGGCTAGTTTTAGAGATAGTGACAAGGCACCTGTTAGTTTTAGTAATCCAGAATCAATAATTCAATGAAGAAAAATGTATTTATTTATTCTGGGAGCCACTTCAGCTATTTAGAATGCTCATTCTCTTATATTGGGTAAAGATTGCTTAGAATGTGCATATACAATATACATCTAGGGGCCAAGGTTGTATGTTCCATATATAAGCACATTACTATTTTTCCCTTCTTGAATAAAAGAATATGTTATGCTTTTTTTCAGTCATATGTCTTCAAATAGCAGAAAAATCCAATTGATGTCAGTGGGCAGACCTGGTTATTTGCTGAAAAGATTGCAAAATCTTTTATGCAAAACTTATGTATTTTAAGAAAAAAGTATATACATTAATAAAGCTGGCTACACAAGCAGCCTATAGATTATCCTTAGTTACATAAATGCAATATTTTGCATTTTCAGAGTATAAATAAAGGATTAAAAATTAATAAACTTCTGTGAGTTTTAGCAATATTCACCAATATATGCTATTGCCTTTCATCTTGGTTTCAGAGAAGGGTGCTACAGGGATTTACTTCTTTCCATATAAAAACCTTAAGGGACATTTTAGTTGTATTTTACTTCCTCCACAAGGCAATGGTAGAAGAGGACCAGCATGGTTTGAGTACTTGATTATGGAATTAACCTAAAAAAAATGCCGAATGTGATAATTTTCATCTGTCTCCCCATCCACCTCATCTAGTTAGTTGAAATGCTGGTACATTCCCTTCTGTTTTACCTTCAGAAGAGCAGTGTACCATACTGAGTAAAAAGCTGTTGATCCCTTTAGAAGAACTGTAGGGAACCAAAAGATACATCTGTAAATGCAATAGGTCACAGCGGGGTCCTGGGCCTTCTCTGGTGCTTTAATTTTGTTTGATGTGCCTAGTATAAGTATCAGAAATCCATTTGTTTCTTTTTTTCCATGAAGAAATGGGAAGAAAATAGTAGACTTATTAAAAAAAAAAAAAAGTGCCATAAAGATCTTGCACCCAAAATGTATGTTTTCCTTACAAAAGAGAAGGCAGAAATAGGAAAGAAGTCTGCGTCCGCTACTGCTGCCAGTGAATTTGAACTATGACTCCTTTTTTGGTGCTCTGAATGATCTCAGTTAGTAAGCATAGACTTTGCTAAGTCAAAATGCGTTTAAGCACATAAATGCATACCTAACTTTCAGTACTTGAATTACCACACTGAAAGCCATGGAATGACATACATGCTTAAATGCTCTGGAGCCCGGAAAAGGTAATATGCCAACAGTGAAAATCAGTGAAGGTGAGCACTTTTGCTCTGGAAGATTGGTGCTGGTGACAAGAGACAAAACAAAGTCAGAGTCTCTCACCATTCTGGTGTGCTGAGCTTGTGAACTCTCTGTAATGAATACCTGCTTTCTTGACACGTTGTTCGGGGGTAGATTTTTTTTTTTTTCCCTATAGAAGTTACCTACATTACTGGTAGGATTTAATTCTTTGCTAGCAAAGGTGTCTCCAAGAGGAGTTAAAAAAAATAAAACTGACAGCTGATCTAGGGTAAGTACAAGTTACAGTCAGAATCAACAAGCCTGTCACTTTTTCCTGGTAGGTAAATCTTTGACTAAGACTTTCTTCATCTTCTATTGACTGCATGCTCCTAGTATGTTGACTACAATAAATGATTCAGTAAATGTTTTCCATTTAAATGTAATCTGCAGTTCACTTGTGCCAGGCAGACTCAGTTATAAAGAAAAAAATGGAAAAAAACCTTAATTTGTTTATGAGAGTGGGGAGGCTACAAAAAATGGCAATTTATGGAGCAATTTCTAGCAATTATTGCAAGTTTTCAGGAGTTCTGTAAAAAATAATTTTTCTCAAAGAAAGGAAACGCACTTGAAGGAGATATGCCCAAATTTGTAAGTAAATACAAGGAACATGTCATTTAAAATATCATAGCTTGCACTAATTGCAATGGTTATAAAGGTAGATCAGTAGTCATAGAAGTGTCACGTTTTTGTTTTATTTCAAGAAGAATTTTAATTACAGGTAGGTAATATTATTTTGAGGTTTCATTTTCATGTACTTCCCCTACATACTTTTTCACCATTTAGTTGGTCTGTTCATTTTCATCTTCTTTGTGTTAATAAGCCAAGGTACATATGATTATCTGACATTTTGCTTTTTTAAGTTTCTACTTTTTTTTGGTTTCTTTCTGGTTTTCATTTGGTTGTCTTTTATTTATTTTTATTTTTTCTTTTGTTCGTTTTTTTTCAATCACTCCTATCCTTTCACTCAAATCCTCCTTTAACCCACTACTGAAATTAGAGCCATCAGCTCCTCCTCAAGACATTAGTTGCACAAGCCCCAGCTCCACTAGCATTTTGGTAAGTTGGAAACCTCCACCGGTGGAAAAACAGAACGGCATTATCACTGAATACTCCATCAAGTACATTGGGATTGATGGAGAAGATGTCAAGCCCCATGAAATTTTGGGAATTTCCTCGGACAGTACCCAATACCTTTTGGAACAGCTGGAAAAATGGACTGAGTACCGGATCTCTGTGACTGCCCACACTGATGTTGGACCAGGCCCAGAGAGCTTAGCAGTATTGATTCGGACAGATGAAGATGGTATGTTGCCTCCACTACATCAGTTTGCACCTCTATGACTCTCTGTCGATCTTCTGTCTTTTGTATAGCCTAACAGTACTTTTTTCTGCTCCTCTTTTTTCCCAAAGCACAGATATTATCACTTGTTGAGTTTTTATTCAAAGACTTGTCTTTCTACACCTTTTTTTATATATGGTAGTTTTATTATTTTCGACAAAAAGTGCCTTTTTGTGAGTGACATGAATCTGCTGCCCCTTTGACCCCGTACATATCCCTCTTGCTCCTCCTTTTACGTAAAGATAACCCTCAGGGGAAAATATTTCTGCGTATTCCTTGATTTTACAGTCATTGTTACTTTTAAACGCAAATATCTATGAACTTTTTCTTCAGGCTTTGTGTTGATTTTTTGGGGGGTTTTTTAACTGCTTTCTTGTTCCATGTTGTGCTTTTTGATTTGGATTTTTGGGGGGTTGATTTTTTTTTTCTTTTTTGAGTTTGTTTTTGGTCTTGGAAAACTGATGCCTCACACATTTTCTTTTCTTCCATGCTTGAAAGTGACAGAAGACAACCCTATTATCAGCCTCGTTTTTATACTACTGAAAAAACAAAACAGAACAAAACAAAGAACTTATTAAACAAAAATAAGGGAAACTTTTTTTGAAATATTTTGTGTTTTTATTATTAGTACTATTATTATTATTTCAGTGATTAAAATATGTCTTTGTACTATAATGCTTTGAATCTCAAAGCATCTTCCTTGGCTTTTGTACATTTTTACATGTTTTTCTATTTCTCTAATACTCTTTTTTCTTCCATTTTTTGCATCAGTCATGTTTTTTGATCTTTTCACTGAAAGGTAGAGCAGATTGGTTGAACATTTTCATTTGTTGAACAATTTGTATTCTTCAAAGAAAACATAGTGAGTCTGCCCTTTTAAGAAAAAAGCAAAAGACTTGGGTAGGACAGGTGCCTGTAATTCTCTTCTGTCCAATGATGTTGTTCCAGTTCCTAGTGGTCCTCCTCGCAAAGTCGAGGTAGAGGCTGTCAACTCTACTGCTGTTAAAGTGTCATGGCGCTCACCTGTACCCAATAAGCAGCATGGTCAAATCCGAGGATACCAGGTCCACTATGTGAGGATGGAAAATGGAGAGCCAAAGGGTCAGCCCATGCTGAAGGACATCATGCTGGCTGATGCACAGGTAATAGGGCATTTTATGTTCTTTTCTAGGTCACAGTGAAAATATTTCGTGTACCAGAGAGCTATCCAGAACTGTCTTTTTTTTTTTCTTTCTATGTTTCAGCCCACCAGCTAACACCATTTATCTCTGTTGTAACAACTTTTTTTCAGAATACTTACATATAAAGGTTCTTGGCCCAAACCTAGGGCACTCTTTTCTGTATAGGTGTGCAACTAAATGCTAAGCTATGTCATTCTGCTGGCTCCCTTAAACCTGGAGACTTCGCCCTATACCTATTCTCTGAAGTTTTAAAGCATCAGGGAGATATGAGCCGGATTACAGTCAAGGTAGCAAACTGTGCACTCTCTCATCCACCCTCCCAATAGTTCTTTGTTTCGGTGGAGAACCTAGGACCATTGGAAGCCTGTGCTAGCTCATTATTACAGTGTTTCTGTAATTAGCATGTATCCATTAGCATTTCACAGCAAATGAATTTATTAGTGCAACTTTAGAAATTACCAAGGTATGTATACTTGTCATCATTCATATAAATAACTGTGCAATAAAATGACGAGCTTAGTTTAAGTAGATAAGGGGTTACTTCTATTGCAAAAGTTTCCATCTGTTTTATAAATTATGAGACATGATGAAATCAAAAGCCTAATCACATGAAGTTTAAAAAGCTTCTAAAAACAGGATTTTACTGACTGGGATACACTAGTGTTCTGTAAAACTGAAAATTCCCGAAGTTCCTTGTTCTGGATATCTCATCCTACATTGAAACTATTATCAAGTACACACCTCTCAGTGCTAGCTCTCAGTTTGTGGCTGGAATGACTGGAAAGCATAAGAAATTATCAACCCAGCATAAAGTAAAGAGTTAAATTTGCCTCTTTGGCATTTCATGTGGATGAATAAATGGGTTTTGGCTTTTTTTGTTTCTTATTCCAATCTTAGTTCTAAATTTCAGCTCCACAAATACTTGTTTTGAGAACAGGTCTCAGCATTATGCTGATGATCCTGTTCTCAAAGTATTGTCTCTGTTCCCAGAGGTCTTTGTTGCAATTTACCCACCAGTCTATCTATCTATCTATATGTACTTACTTACCTATTACAAAGCATGGTGTTCTTACAGCTTGAATTCAGTGGAAAGAAAGATGGAGACAACTGAGGAGGCGGGAAGGAAAATGGAAAAGGGAGAGGAGATGGAAAAGATGGTGCTGCTGTGCTTTGGTTCTCCCCTTCCTTGCATAGATTTTCACTTTCAACCTCTATGTGTACTTCAAAATAATTTTAAACACCACAAGATCAGAAACAGGAGACTAGATGAGATATTGGAGCCCAAATATCATAAAGGCAAAAGTCATATTTGTGCGTTTGCCAAGTTGGCTTTGACCTGCCTGTTTGCCATTGCTTCAGTCTGGATAGTCACTTGCTTTCTCCTCCCACCACACCTTCCTGGGTATCATACTTCTATAACACGTGTGATCAGGGCTCATGCAGCGATGAAGACCTTGATGGTAAAAAATCAGCATGGTTATGTTTCAAGACTAAAAAATCCTGCTATTAATTTAAATAAGGAATTGAATTAATTTAGGAAGCTCAAGCAAATAGCCTAGTAACATGATTAAATAAACCAGGTAGCCTTTAATTCTGCCTTGGTAGCTTTTCTAGTACAATCTATTATAAAATATTACTACATGGTGCAAGAGGATTTATCACTTCGTTCATCTTTCAAGGAAGGAGAAGTGGTTGTTTGTAGGGAGAGCAGAACTGGAATTAAAAATGCCTGGCCTGATTGCATTAACCAAACCTTTACCTGATTATACACGATTAATTCAAATTGTACATGATTTTTCCATATATCTTTCATATCTTTTTTACTGTTAAGAAGACAACATTTCCTCAACCAGGCTACAAATATCTTGATTTCTTTTGTTTTTCCTTCCAACATTCTTTACTCTCAATCAGTGGGAATATGATGATACTACTGAACATGTGAGTAGGTTTTGACTGGCCAGAAAAACAGTGTGTATTGGGTTTGGTTTTGCTTTTTTTTTTTGTCTGTTTGCTTGTAGCCTCCTTTTATTTTTTTGAATTTTCTTTGGTTTTCTTTTTTTTGTGATTTGCGCAAATGCATGCTTCTAATATCAAAGCTTTTTCCTTTATGGCACGTCTTTTTCTTTTTATATTTTTTTCTTTTCCCAGGGAAAGTTGGGGTTACTGTTGCTTGCTTGTTGTTGGGTTTAGCATGATGCCAAAATGTACAGAACTGGTTTGTGTTTTCTCCTTTTTGAACACTGTCACTAACTTTTCCTCACAATTTCCTCTTTACTATAAGGTATTAGAAAAATAAAACAAAAGTGGTTCAGAGTTGCATAGCAGTAGTCACATTTTATTATATTCATGTTCAGGTTAATAATTTTTTTGTGTAGCTGAAAGCTGAAGCCAGTTTTGCTTTCTTTTTGATAATTTGATATGTATTTTGTGTGCTATCAGGAAAGCCAAATGCCCTGCAGTTTTTATGCCTAAGTAATATTGTTTGCCATATCCAAATCACACTTTTAAATGACAACAACATGACATGCAATCATATCTCTTACACTGTGAAGTACTGTTTGTTTTAGATGAGGCTAATGTCTTCTGCAGTGTTTAAAAGATGGCGCTTTTTTGTTGTTGTTGCCTTTTACAATTTTTTTCTATTAATATCAGATGCAGTTTCCTTATGAGAGATGAGAAGTTTGGCTTACTGATTTTGGCCTTTAGGGTCAATTCAGTTCTGAGGCAGAGTCTAAGGAGAAGGGGATTTTTTAGGTTTTTTTAATGTGTTTGTATTTTATTTGAGCTATGCTTCCCACTTGTTCTGATCATGGCCTTGTTATTCCTATATTACTTACAAGTGACTGTAAATACAGTGCTGAATTCTAGTTGCATCTGTACTGAGCTCATATCCACTATCTTGAAAAATCCGTTTACTGTGGATAGTCTGACCCATAATTTTTATATTAACTTTTATGGTAGTTACATCTGAGGGCTATGTGATTGCAGATTTGCTATTTATTCTAGACAAGTAAATATACCATCTCTCTGGCAGCAGTGAAATTTAGTATAAATCCATTTAGCCATGTGAAAATGCAAAGGGGTGGTCCAGTGGTTACACACTGGAAACTGGTGAATCGGAAACTCTGAGCCAGTCAGTTGCCTCCAAATGCTGTCATTCTGTATTTGCATATAAAATCTATTTATATCATGTCAAGGCTTAAATTCCTCTGGCTGCCCTTATAGCATGATGTGAGTTTAGTTCATTTCAGGTGGCTGGCCCTTCACCATCTCCTCTCTGTGTGTGCACACATGTGTGTAAAAAGATTTCCCTTGCTTTGACCCTGAAGAGTTTGATCTTGCTCCCGTTCTCTTACACTAACTGAAGAGCTACTCATTTTGTAGCTGCTGTCCTTTGTCTGAGGGCCATCAGATCTATTCTCTGACCAGATTATTAATGGTGTGTTAAGTAGTGCTTTTAGACCTGAAGAGTGAGTTATTTCTGAAGTCCTTTGAGATATTTAGACGCACGATCCAACCAGTGACAACAGGTTGCAGTGAAAGTGTTACGAGAGTAACAAGGCTTTCTTGTTCAGCTAAACCGTCGTTACTTACAAAGTGTGGATACAAATGAAACAACTTTCTTACTAGGCATTTTATAACTATATCATTGTTGTCCTGTAAATGACTGAGTTAAACGGAGTTTCTCATATCTACATAAGCATGCATTTCACAAGATCAGTAGTATTTCTCAGAACAGGTATTTCAGAAGGCTTTATTCACTGTGCACACCACTAAGGCTTTGGCCTTGTGCCTTAAACTACCTGAGGCATGCTATTTAGAAGTGTGCTGTCTTTTATTGCTTAAGTGAGTGAAACATCTTGAATTATGAAGCATTTCACACAAAACAGTCTGTTGATGCTCTCAAATGCTTGCTATCACTGCCAGTAGCACAACAGCGTGCGCGCTGTATGTAATATACAGGGGTTCTCTGAAGGTCTGTGTGCCCTCCTGGAAAACAATCTATTTTTAATAAATTGTTGGTGTTTTATTTCGTCTTAGGAAATGATAATTTCTGGACTTCAGCCTGAAACTACGTACTCCTTCACTGTGACAGCCTATACAACAAAAGGTGATGGAGCACGCAGCAAGCCCAAACTCGTATCTACTACTGGAGCAGGTAATACTCACGTACTTGTTAATCTCTGAATAAATAATTTGACTTTTCCTGATAGTGTTTTGCTGCTACTATTTGGAAGTCTTCTGTCATGTAAAAATTGTTTATAGGATGTAAGGTTTTCCGTTTCAGTCTTTGGGCTTTCATTTATTTAGATAAAACCAGAACCAGTGTCACCCTTTGTCCCTTTCTCAGTTCAAGATGTGGCCAAAATGTAATACTTAACTTTATACTTTCTAGTAGCACTTCCATTCTGATTGGTGTCTTCCTGGAGAGCGAAAAATAGAAATTCAGAGCTGAGAAGGAAATTTAAAAAACTTGTGAAGGGCCTTCCTGATTGTTGTGAGAGCAGCAATGTAGCTGCCAGTCAGTAAGAACAGTCAAAGAACTTATCTGTATGACAGTGACAACTTATCTCAGAAGAATGTGATTAAAGCAGCAGAGAATTAGAAAACAGAATGAACGTCCAGCTTGTGAAACCCTGAAACCCATGTTGCTTCACTGGCAATGTGAGGCGTAAACTGGGACAAGATATGCCATGCCGCAGTGTTCAGTCTGCAAGTGGTACTAGATGATGGGTGTCTGACTACGACACCTGATTCAGTTAGCAGTGATGGGACAAACTGAATTGCTTTTAGAAGAGAAACAAGTTTCTTGAAATTTAAATGGTTCACTGTGAACAGCTTAAGCAAATGATGTCACTGCAGCCTTAGTGTGGCGTTCACCTACAGGTGTTCACAGCCTGTAGTTGTTCTTTTTCTGGGTTTTGTAGTGTAGCCATTAACGATACTCCATTACAATCACATGGAAAACTTTGTAGCACCATTACAAGCTCTCTTAATAACAATGTGTTGTTTATGTTACTATAGAAAGTCCAAAGTTCATACCTATTTGTATTTATACTGGTTGACTCAATTTTTTAAACAATCACTGAATGTAAAGCATATCTTGTACTAATATCAGAAACATTTAAATCCTTGTCTTATCAGCTTTATTGGAAAAATGTCAGTCTTGGTGGCTAGAGATATCATATAATTTAATTTCAGATTTTAGAGTATCTTCTAGTCATTACTCTTGACTGATGATGAAACTTACCCTCCAACTTCTTATCTTTCCTGAATTCTCATGGTCTGAGAAAAACAGTGATATATATACTTCTCATTTGCATTTGAACTTCATTTAACAAAAAAGACACTTAATCCATTATTATTTTTAAAGTTCAGTTCCCAATGTAAATAAACATAATTATATAGACTATGATTTGGTTAGTTTCTATACATAAATATAGGCTATGCAAACCTGCTTGCAAAACTTAAAGCTTCTGTGCATTTAGTCCTCGTTGACTATTCAAGTTTCACTCTTTAGAAAGGTGAACAAATCCCATGTCCCATAAAACCCTGAGTGAATGAAGAGCAGCTGAGAATCAGAGGCATGCCTGTAATACATATGAAACTGTTTTTGCTGTTTGCTTCATCCTGTGGACAAGTAATGTTTATTCCTGGTCTCTAGGAGAACAGCTAGTCACCATTTTGCTTCTTCATACATTCCAGGTTGTATGAACACCTCTTCACCTGCTATTACAGCTTGCTGTAGTTGAGCTCTGTTTGTAAGGAAAATTGATATGCAGGTTTTAAAAAAGGCAACAATAAATACAGTCAGTACCAAGAGTTTCCAGCTCACTGTCTTTCTATGAGAATACATCAGGCAGGTGAAGGAATGATGCATTAATACCAAGGGCTCATAGGTCTGCAATACACCCTCCTATTATCTGAGAGTTTCCTTTTGATCTTTTTTCCTTAAAAGGTGCTATTCAAATAGTGTAATAAAGCAAATGAAGGGTCTGACTTTCTAGTCTAATTTTTAAAGGTTTAAGTCAGGTGCAGCTGTATTAGAATGAGTGAGATTATATCCGTAAGAGATAGGAAAGGAGAATAAAGGTCTAAATGTTTACTGGAGAAGCTTACTATTCATAAGTTATTCAGATGATAAGTAACTATTCAGCTGTGTCCGGTTAGTGGTATAAAAGCATCATTTACATTTTTAGACAGGAAAGATTCGCTGACTGTAACTGACCCTACGGTACAGTAACTGCAGTTATTACTGAATTCACTGAATGTGGTTAATATTTTCACTCCAGAGTGTGTTTTTGACTTCCATTCAGTTTCCTTTCCTAGTTTTGGAAATCAAATGGAAGAAAAAATGTTACTGAACATTTCCAAATCAAAGTATTTGAAAATCTTAAACTACTTGGGTGAGAAGTTACAAAATACGTGATTTACAAGACCTTGATAAAAATGAAGACTTATTAGTCAGTGATATCATACAATTTTTATGGAGAATTTAATCAGACCTTTAATTTCTGGGTCATAGTAGTTGAAGAATTTCATAGCACAACAGCTTGTCCTTTATTTGGAATTTACTCTCTGTTCTGGACAACACTCTTAAAATACAGATTTCAGCTAAGAGGAGAAAATTTATGTTAAGACGGTGGTGAACTGTATAGCAGCTAACAGACACAAATTACTTTGGGCAATTTGGGAAACGCAGTTTGCTTGAGCTTCTACTAGTAGTGGCATGCATTTACAACTGTTCGGTGTAATGACAGTTGCAAAGGGGAGTGTGGGGGACATTTTCCTGTGTAATAACAGAGGTGGACTTAACTAGATCCAAGAATATATTTTCTCATGGGCAACTTCACTTCATTTGGGCTCATGGCAAATTCAGGTATTATTATCAGAAAAAGTTTCTAGACAGAGCTATTCCATGATGCTACTGTATACAGAACTGCAAAGAATCCTGCTGTTTGTCCCACAAGACTGTAATATTCACAAATAATCATACTGAAAGAAAATGTTAACTGAAAGCTATATGAAAATTAAAAGAGAGAGAGAAAAACATTTTCCTTCTCTGTCAATAGTGTTAACAGAAAGCAAATTTATATGCTTTGGTAGACTGGATAGGCTCCATATTAAAAAAAAAAAATGACCATCGTTATTTACCATTTTAATCATAGGGTATTTTCTTGGATAAGTCAGCTTTATTAGTTCCCCTGTCCTGATCAAGAACAAGTAGTAATTTCTTTCTTTCTCTGTAGTTACCACAAAGGTTAAAAAATTCTTCTGTGAGTTCTGCCACAAAAAGAAAAAAGCAATTTATCAGAAAAATAATTTAGTGACAGCTTCCAGCAGTCTCTTCTCTAGAAAGCTAAAGTAGTTATTATTCTATTTGTGTGGACTCCTCTTTCATATGCTCCATTGGTTTCAGTAATAGTTATAATGTAGAGAAAAATAAGGCCTGCAAAAGGCCTTCGCTGCTTTTTCTTTGTTCCGTAAAGGTTCGTAATTATGACCCAAAACTGGGAGGAGTGGTGGATACACTAGCAGGCTGTGCTGCCATTCAGCGAGACCTGGACAGGCTGTAAAGTTGGGCAGAGAGAAACCTGATGAGGTTCAACAAGGGCAAGTGCAGGGTCCTGCACCTGGGGAGGAACAACCCCATGCACCAGTGCAGGCTCGGGATGGACCTGCTGGAGAGCAGCTCTGTGGAGAGGGACCTGGGTGTCCTAGTGGACAACAGGTTGACCATGAGCCAGCAGTGTGCCCTGGCTGCCAAGAAGGCCAATGGCATCCTGGGGTCCATTAGGAGGAGTGTGGCCAGCAGGTCGAGGGAGGTTCTCCTTCCCCTCTACTCAGCCCTAGTGAGGCCCCATCTGGAGTACTGTGTCCAGTTCTGGGCTCCCCAGTTCAAGAAAGATGAAGAGCTACTGGAGAGAGTCCAGCGGAGGGCTACGAGGATGGTGAGGGGACTGGAACATCTCTCCTACGAGGAGAGGCTGAGGGAGCTGGGCTTGTTCAGCCTGAAGAAGAGAAGGCTGCGAGGGGACCTAATAAATGTTTATAAATATCTGAAGGGTGCATGTCAGGAGGATGGGGCCAAACTCTTTTCAGTGGTGTCCAGCAATAGGACAAGGGGCAATGGGCACAAACTGAAGCATAGGAAGTTCCATCTGAACATGAGGAAGAACTTCTTCCCTCTGAGGGTGACGGAGCACTGGCACAGGCTGCCCAGGGAGGTTGTGGAGTCTCCTTCTCTGGAGATATTCAAGACCTGCCTGGACAAGGTCCTCTGCAGCCTGCTGTAGATGTCCCTGCTTTGGCAGGGGGGTAGGACTAGATGACCCACAGAGGTCCCTTCCAACCCGGAACATTCTGTGATTCTGTGATAATAATCAATGAGGAAAAGTCACAACTAGTCAGAAAGCTATTCTTTGCACAGCAGAAAGTGTAGGAGAAAACTTACAAAATTCCTGGGAATAATACTTTCAGGTGAACTAGACATTTAAAAATAAGGATAATTTGAAAAATTATATAAAAACTAGCTATAGTTCTTATGCAATTAGAAGCTATGTCATGACTTATGACAGATAAAATGAGGAAAGAGCTTATTAAAGTGCAGAATTTTCTTCAAGGCATTGCATTCCTCCCTCATTATTCCTAATTCATTATGGAATGGTAGTCAAAATTTCTGACAATACCAAGTCAGAACTTCTGACAAGAATCTGATTTTTTGAGTGCCTGAGAACTGAAGATAAGTAGTAAAATCCATTGAAGTGTTTAAATACAGGAACCAGAGCTCGCAGTGCAGCAGTTTCATTTACATGGGAAGGCTTTGAATGCATATGGAACTAATTAGTCTTCGTGGAAGACTATGTTATCATAGCACTACTACTCCCAAAACTATTCTAGTCTCTTTACCTGTAGGCATTGGTA
This sequence comes from Opisthocomus hoazin, assembly GCF_030867145.1. Taxonomy (NCBI): domain Eukaryota; kingdom Metazoa; phylum Chordata; class Aves; order Opisthocomiformes; family Opisthocomidae; genus Opisthocomus; species Opisthocomus hoazin. The sequence goes on along the minus strand of NC_134454.1, from coordinate 20,711,812 downwards.
CACAATGAATACCGAATTTCTAAATAGTTGTGGATATGCTTCATTATCAAATAAGTCATTGTAATTAAACCAGACTATTCTGAAATAAAAATATTAATGAAAATGTAAATGAAATACAGATATATATAAATGAATATGAATAAATGAATAAATAAAAATGATTATATATATTTTAAATAGAAACAGTGAATGAGAGCAATTGATATTGGGACTCCAAAAATGTGCACCATGTAAAGTGTATAGTGGGATTTCCCCTCAATTGCAGCTAATTCAGTCCTCTACACTGAATGTCCTCACCACACTTACAGTCTGAACTTCTCTGAATGACAAATCATCAGTTTAGACCAACAGGTCCCAGTTAAGGATTTGGGTCTATCTAGTGTGCAGGTTGAGAAGAGCTTCCAACTTAGTCTTTGTCAGAAGAAATCCATTTCACTAACACCAAGACTATGCTGGAAACTAAATCATATGTGATAAGCCAGGACAATGGAGAGATTAAATTCCGAACTGTGCTACCACTCCAAGCTGAAACAGCCCATGCTAGAGGTGATTTGTGTATGGGAAGTGGAATGATAGGGTTCTATCATATGTGGTAACAATTGTTGATGACAAGGTTGGTCTGACTTCCCTTCTACCACATTTTAACTATCAATGGCAAAATTTATGTTAGACAGATCTAGGAACTTGCAATTTCTCCATTATTACTGCTACTACTACTATTGTTATCATTAATTATTTTTCCATTTACAGGAATGGCAGAAATGTGCCTTGGATTATATTAATGAATACTTATGACAATACTCTTTTTTTGCAAGCAAGTATTTGTAAGTGAGACAGAACCATTCATAACATGTCTGTTTGAAGTTTTACTTCTTGACTTGTGTTACTAAGTGCTGTACCTCTGAATGTTCTCTGTATTTAGAAATAATGGTAAGGGAAGAAGACAGCAGACAGTGAATGGCCCTACTGTTGTAGTTGATTATACTGTATGAATCAATAGTGCAGGAGGCAGACATTATTTCTTCCATAAGACAGTAATTTGTGGAACTAAGAGTGAAGGAAGAGAATAGTTATCCCTATTCCTGCTAAAACTAGCCTCAAGAATTATACATGCAATTCTGTTTGTATTTATCATCTTTAAATAACATTGTGCTACAGTTCCAGGCAAACCTCGACTTGTGATTAGCCACACACAGATGAACACGGCTCTAATTCAGTGGCACCCTCCTGTGGACACTTTTGGCCCGCTGCAGGGCTATCGCCTGAAGTTTGGTCGCAAAGACATGGATACATTTACAACCATGGAGTTCTCAGAGAAGGAAGATCACTTCACGGCCACAGACATTCACAAAGGAGCTTCTTACATCTTCAGGCTCTCAGCTAGAAATAAAGTGGGCTTTGGGGAAGAGATGGTTAAAGAGATTTCTGTTCCTGAAGAGGTACCCAGTGGATTTCCCCAAAATCTCCACTCGGAAAGCTCTACTTCTACATCTGTTCAATTAACTTGGCAGATGCCACTCTTGGCAGAGAGAAATGGCATTATCACCAAATATACCATCTTGTACAGAGATATCAATGTTGCTTACCAGCCAGTTGAACTCCCTGTTGTTCCTGCTGATACCACTATGACACTTTCTGGCTTAAAACCAGATACCACATATGATGTAAAAGTACGTGCCCACACAAGCAAAGGGCCTGGTCCATATAGTCCTAGTGTCCAGTTCAGGACACTACCCGTGGATCAAGGTAGGATTTGTCTGCTTATGGCGTTGACCTTTAAAGGAGTATCGGTCTTTGGATGTCAGTGTTTTTGAAGCTGTAAATAAAACTGACTGGTCCATTCATAAAAATAGGTCATCAAACCCAAAAGGTAAAGTATATAAATCTTAATATGTTTTGGATGCCTTAGAATTCAGTTGTCCCTTGCCAAGCAAGTTCTGGCTAACATCTTCACAATTTTTTCAGGTAAGGAAAATGTACATGTTGGGTTGTCACTAGATAAGAGTGAGAATGAATTAAAATGTGGTATTTAAATATGAGGAAACAGGTAGGAGAATGGAATCCTTGTTGTGCTTTGACCTAAATGGAAAGCTAATGCTCCAAGGTAGCAGTGGAAATCTGACAAGACCTAAGCTCCAAGATGTTGTTTATATACATTGTTTCTTTTTTTTCCAGCAGTGTTTGCAAAAAATTTTCATGTTAAAGCAGTAATGAAGACTTCTGTTTTGCTGTCCTGGGAAATTCCAGAAAATTACAATTCAGCCTTGCCTTTTAAAGTGAGTTACTTTCCATTTGTAAGAGAGAAAATACAGAAACTAGCGGATGTCATTCACCAGGTTAAGTAGCTTACTGAACATGTGGAATTTTTTTGTGTTTAAGATTTCAAACTAATCAGCAATATTGACCCAAGCTGCTAAATTCAGTAGTTTGGCAGTATGAGTTTTCCACTGTTGAGCAATATTTGCAAGTCAGGCTCAGACTGGTTATTACACGTGGTATGAACACCTTGCTAATTTGTAGTTTGTTGCTACTGTGTTTTAGAGAAAACAACAAAAGAAAAGAATAATTTTCTTCTTGGTTTTGGTCATTTCTGTAGTGACTGTAACAGAGTACCATTTCGGTTTCTCTCTCATCACATTTACGACAACACATTTTTGTGTTATAACTCTTTGACTCCACTAACTATAGCATTAGCCAGATAAAGAGACTCAGTGTGACCTGTAGTCTGGCTGGCATTTCTTCTGCATCATTCTTCCTCACTTGTGTCATCTCAGGCAGTGGTGAGTGAAGAGCAGTGTTTTATGAACTAAATGTTGCAAAAACCTTTCTGAATAAGGACTATGAATGAAAAGTCAAGGTACCTTTAACAACAGGTGTGCCTTGGTATAAATGCTGGGTTCAGGCAAAAGTACTGAATCTGAATAAGTGAAACTGGACACTCCTTAAGCTTAAATTAATGTGGTTCTTTTTTTCCCCTGAAATTGAGAAGTTTAATTGCAGTAGTAAATTCAGTACTATCTTACAGCCTAAAATGCCCAGTAACTTTCATTTTAAATTTGTAGCTAAGTCCATTCCTGAATTCAGTGTGGCAGTATCAGTTGCCTTCTCTTAGTAACCAAAACCACGTTCAATTTATATATTAACTCAGATCCTTTATGATGATGGGAAAATGGTGGTGGAGGTTGATGGACGTGCTACTCAAAAGCTGATCACTAACTTGAAGCCAGAGACATCATATTCATTTGTGCTGACAAACAGAGGGAATAGTGCTGGGGGTCTTCAGCACAGAGTCACAGCAAAGACTGCACCAGATGTGCTTCGGACCAAGCCAGTCTTCATTGGAAAGACCAACTTAGATGGCATGATAACTGTGGAACTTCCAGAAGTACCTTCAAATGAGAATATAAAGTGAGTGCATGAATGATACACTGTTGTTATGATTATTCTTACTATTAATAAAATCTAGAGCTGTGGTTGTGGGCCAGGGCTTTATTTTTCGTAACGGTACAGTGACTACAGCACTCTGCAATAGTATTTGACTAATATTGGACTAATATTTGGCAATACTAAACTGGTAGTTGCTGTTGACTTTCTGGAGGGACAAAAGGCCTTGCAGAGGGATCTAGATAGATTGGCGCATTGGATAATCATTAATGACATGAAATTTAACAAGATCAAGTGCCAGATTGTGTTGTTAAGGTACTTGAATGCGTCCAGTGGAGGGCAACAAAGCTGGTGAAAGGGCTGGAAGGCATATCCTGTGAGGAGTGGCTAAGGGCTTTAGGCTTGTCTAGTTTGGAGAAAAGGAGGCTGAGGGGCGACCTCATTGCTCTCTGCAGCTTCCTGAGGAGGGCAAGTGGAAAGGGAGGTGCTGAGCTCTGCTCCCTGGTATCCAGTGATGGGACACGTGGGAGTGGTTGAAAGCTGTGTCATGAGAGAGGGTGGTCACACCCTGGAACAGGCTTCCAGGTGGTCAATGCCCCAGGCCTGTCAGTGTTTAAGAGGCATTTGAACAATGCCTTGAACGACATGCTTTAGCTTTTGGTCAGCCCTGAAGTGATCGGGTAGTTGGACTAGACGATTGTTGTAGGTCCTTTCCAACTGGAACTATTCTACAAGTTTGTCACTTGGCCAAGTATAGAAGACTGAGAAAAATCTAGATGAAAATATATGGAGGAGGATAGTCCTTCAGTTTATAGTTGTTTCTTAGAGTACTTTTGTGTCTCAGCACTGATTTCAAATAGCAAAGAGGGATTAAGGAAGACGGTTGTATTTTGAACAATGTACCCTCTCACAAAGAATGGATAATCCATCGATGGGTAGCTGCCCTGCTGCAGCACCTTGAGGTACTCAGACTCAGTCATTCCAGAATGACATGGAATTTTAAAGAACTGTTGCTGCACTTACATTAATTCAGGTTAATTAAATCTGAAGTTTTTTATTAAAAGAAAAATCTCAGGACCTCTCCACTTGTCCCAGAAAGAAAACAGGAGATTATGCTGAAAAATTTGGCAGAAAGTTTGCTAGAGGTTACTTAAATTTTGGGGGGAACGGTGCTGTGGAGATTTAAACAGCAGAAATAGGACTAAAGAGCTGACAGCACACGGTTAGCAGGGATTAGAAAGGTTAGACAATAAAGATTTGCCAAGAAAACGTGAAGCAATCTTGAAGTACAATCAATATGTGTTATTTCTCTGCTTATAGTGATTCTTGTTGGTCCATAAGGTTCCCATGTGTGATGTAAAGGAAATGGGGAGGAAAATGAGCAAGTCATTAAATACTGTTGGGGATTAAACTTGTCCTCTCCCTGGTGGACTTTTACTGACAGCTTTGTAGAAAGCTGCTGCGCTTTTTCATTACTGACTGAGGATTTTGAGGCAGGTGAGGTCAAGAAAGAAATGGCTTTAAGACATTAAAAGGATAAAAACTGAAAAATGTAGCCATTTTCATTACATTGAGTAAGATGCGGTCAGTTACAAATGCAGCTAAGGAAGACTGAAGATGGAATGAGTCAAAAAAGGTTTATGAAGGAGAGCCTTCACAGAGAAAGAAGTGCAAGGTAGCTGGTCAAACAATAGCAGAAGGTAGCAGTGGAAAAAAGAGCCAGTGCCCTTCCGTTTATGTAGTGTGAAAAAATGAAAGAGGTTAAGTGACATGAGGAAAGAAGGGTACATTAAACCTATGGGGTCCAACTGCCAATTTTGAAAATAATGTATCTCCTCCTTCGATATCTATTTCCTAAGAAGATGTGATTGGGCTTGAGACAGAAAAACAAAACAGGCATACCAAAGCAACTACATACTGAACAGAAAAATCTTACCTGATGATTGCTAGTGTAAGTAAGATTATTGCAGCTGCAGTCATTGTATGGGAAGAACAATTTTGTGTAATGATTATGTTGACATTTTTATAGTTGCTGTTCCTCTGTGGGTGCATTATATGCTCAGGATTGTCTCTAACTTCTTGTGAAGTCCTATACACTTAGAATCTTTCAACAACACTAATTACACAGAAGGTGAAACAGTTAATAGTTTGCTCTAATGACTTATAGGTGAATACTAATGGGATTGAGGGTAATGTTATAAGAGCCTTTGTAATTTATTAAAGATGGCAGAAGTAATTTTCTTTATTTCAATGTTTGATGGTGATACAACATAGAAATCAAAGCAGAACTCACCTTCTGCTAGGTAGAATGGATTTCTTTTGCTGGTGTCATCAGTGGACATCAGTGGATCATTTTCCTGTAGTATTTTGGGCAATCCAAAGCAGCTTTTATGTGTAAAGGACAGTTCATATTTCTCTGAATCTCTTCCATCTTTGCAAAGTCTTAGGTGAAGACAGAGGTTTATGGAAGACTTTGGCCTTTGTAATGCTCAGTAGTTCAAGCAATATCCAAGCAAACCCTCTCCCCCCTCCCCCTGAAAATCCTCAAAATAAACAAGCAAATAATAAAACATGTTTTTCAAGAGATGCTGCATCTTCTGCATTTAGCTAGAAATAACAGAACTTTGTTGTGCTTCATAATTTGCAGCACCGTATATTTACGTGAACAGTTTAATTTTTCTGCTTGCTATTGATGTACTTGTTCTTTCAGCTTTAAAATACTCTGTAAGTGCTGAAAGTCTTCATGGATGATCAAAGTTATGAGTGGGAGGTATGCATGAAGAAAGTGTGAAAGAGTGTGAAAGTAACATTTACATACTGCATGTTCCTTGATTGAAAAAAGCATGAACACTGTTAGCTTAAAAAAGAAAAAGAAGTAGAAGAAGAAAAAAGGACAAGGAAGAGGCTACTGTGCAGTTCATCCAGCATGTGTACCATCTATGTCTGAAAGACATATAGGGGCCAATTTTGGATTGTTTTTTGTCTTGATTCTGAGACATCTGTTAAAGAAAAGGTGTGTAGGTTGTAGTTATTCTGTACGTGGATAGATCAACATTCACTAGAATTTGTTATTTATGTAACCAAAGAATTTTAAAATACATACTCAGGTTTAAAATCTGGGTTCAGCCAGTCTTACTAGTTTTGAATAAGAACATCAGTGTAAAAGGTGATTTATCACATTGTTACCATAAGAATGCATGCTACAGATTTTATTTAGATAGCAGAATATGGCAAATGAGGAGCAGTTAAAAATCTATGGCCAACTCTTACTGTTTCCAGCACCTCCTGTTGGAGCTCAGCATTTCCACAAAGAAATTTCTCAAATTTCTTAACACAAGAATTAAGAAATATGTGCATTCACTACAGTAGTTAAAAATCCAAAGCTTTGTTATATTTCTTTTCTGGGAAGGAGGTTTAATCAAGAAGAGACCATTAAAATAGACAAATGACCTGTACTGGCATGGAGGAAAGATAGTTTACAGAGTCAGTTTAGACTGAGATAGTTTTTGATCAATTGCAAAGCAAATGCTTTTCTGTAGATTCTCTTTCTTTAATTACTTTAGGTTTTTCAGCTGAATTGAGTGAGGAAAATGAGTAATCAGTGCTGTAGAAGATTGAATAGGCTGTAAAAAATGACAGACTGGAAGAGAAGATGGTCCATGAGACTCTAAAATTATCCTCCATAATGGAGAGCCAGAGACACCTTCTTAATAAGCTCTGTTGTTACTAGAAACAAAGGAGAGCAGCTTCTTTCCCTCTCCTCTGAGATGGAGAGCGCTTGACTTTCTGACAAGTGTGTTTATCAAGATGTATATTATACCATTCTGGACGTCCTGCTGTTGCAATTCTACTGCTTCTTTCCTCTCGCTAATGTGAAATTATAGATCTGCCTGAGATGTATCCAGGCCTTTTGAAGGAAACAAGGAAAATATTATACTAGAAAGTATAATTTACTAGTCTCCATGGGGGGGAGGAGGAAGATATTTTCAGGAAAATGTTTCTGAGGAAAACTGATATATGTAATTTGCAAATCCTAGCTGTAAAGAGAGCATACATCAAACTCTCATGTCTATGACTGTGAACAGAATACGTAAGTAGATAAAGCTGATAGTGATTGATACTAAAAGTAAAGAGTGCGTGGGTGGAGTGTGTGCTATGTCTTCTTGATTTTCTGTTTATGATAATATTGGCATCAACAAACACATTATGTTAGCTTGCTGTTCTGTTTATATATGAAAATGGAGGAAGATGGGGTGATAATTGAGATTTAAATATATGGTAATATGTTTCAATTTAAGGGTTTCATGCTTTTTTTCCAGTGTAATGGTGGCAGGGCACAAATATCCAATGACTCTTGTATTTCAAATGAAATAATAAACTGCAGTCAAACATGTAGGCATTTTATAACATTGTAATTAAAAGTTTCTTATACATATTTATATGTTTACATGAAAAGGTAGGTAATTAGTGCCATTTGTTTGTCACATGCTTTACATTGGATGTGGTTTCAAGAGTGTGAATCTTTACAGCTATGTTTGGAAGGCTGCAGTGGCATGACGATGTGTAGAAGTTTGCTCTCAGCATACCCCTGTTCTCTTAAGTTCCTCTGAACAGACACTTACCGCATCTGTGTATTCCTTTTCCTTCAACTTCACTTTTTTCCAACTGTTCCCTTACAGAGGTTATTACATAGTTATTGTGCCTTTGAGGAGATTTCGTGGAAAGTTTATTAAACCGTGGGAGAGTCCAGATGAAATGGAACTAGACGAGGTACTGTATGTTTTTGTTGTCATCTTCTCCTTTATTAAAGAAACAGTCTTATTAGTGGTATGTGATTAACTGAATAGTTTTTTTATCAGGATATTTTATATTTGTATTTGAATTAGCCTGTGGGGACTGAAACAAAAGTTCAAATTACTTAAATTAGAAGACAATAAAGTCATTAAGTTCCAATAAGCACACAAAGTGTCTGATCTTTGTTGGCATTAGTATTTTATTCTTTTCCTATTGTAAAGCATAATGCAAAAGTGCAGGAGGTGAAATGAGTTGTCAGCAAAAGCTTAATCACCAATGATATGAACTCTAATAAAGGTCTGGTTCATTAGTGGGGTGTCTACTAAGCCTGTAACAAATGCTAAATTGCAATTTGCACTGCAATTCAACATTTGACCTTCTTGTGGTGTTTTTACCTCATTCTCACGTACTGTAATGCTTCTGGTTAGAAAACTCTTACAGTAGTCTCCATTCTGCTGACAGTTTTTGCTCAGAAATAAATTAATGAAGTAGGAAAGAGCAACATTGTGCCATCATAAAACACTCTAAATTATATTAATTTAAAAGGTGGAAGTACTTTCACTTTACGAATAAACTCAATAATACTAGAAATAAATTCATTATGTTATTGATATAGTAATAATTCCAGGAAGTATAGTGTCAGCATTCAGTCTTGTCTTCTGTTTTACTGAAGGACAATATAGCTCATGGGAGCTTGTCTTTCTTCTTTCAATCTCTAAATTTAGAATAATACTAGTATTTATCATAGTAAAGCTCTTTTGAGAGCCCTATATGGAAGCCCTGTACGAAAGATAGGTTGTGTTGTTATTGTTGTTACTGTATCTGGCTGGGATTATAGATCTCGTTCAGATGCTATGGTAATTTCTACATGTAATATCTCTGCAATTCGAAGACCAGTGGTCAAGGTCAGTTTCTTTACTCCTGATTTAGTGATCTTTTGACTGGATCCTGTCTATTCTTCCATTTTCTTTTGGTGGATTCAGGAGTTTTATGTTACAGAGATGCTTCACAATATGCCTCCCCATAATGCAATCATTGGGAAGTAATGATCATCTGCGAGCAATCACAGGGCTTTTTTTCCCTCCTCCCATTGACAAAATGGATGTTGATTTCAATGTTTGCACCAAAATGTAAGGAAAATACAGATCTTCAGCAAACTTAGCACTGCTATAGAAAGCTTTCAGAATATAAACAGAGGTCTTTCAGTCTTTAGTCTGTTTTCTGATCAGAAAAGGAAAGAAAAATATGTACAGCAACAGAAGAATCCTTAATCAGAAGATTAAAAACAACTGTTCAGAGGAAGGCATGGTTGTCGTTACTGCTGACTAACTGATCGAAGCTTGTGTTTCCTCTTGACCAGTTTCGTTTATGTGATCATCTCATTGTATTCAACTACAGCAATGACTTGCTTTGATCTATTAACTTCTTCCCTTTAATGGAACATGGATTGTAAATGCCATCAACTCATGAACATAGTCCTATGTAATATCAAATATGGTTAAATAGTAAAACTCTGACAGCAAGATCCATACAATAATGGAAAACGGATTTAATATTACCACTCACTTTTAACATCCACAGACTCTAGTCACATTCAGCAGCATTAACAGATTGAAGGATAGGTGCCGGATGACATTGAACTTTGTGGCAATTAAATTCTACGGGTCCTGCTGATTCCCATAACAAAGGGTCATTTTAATCATCCCACAAATTGTGGTGCATTAATCTGTATAACAGATTGATAAAGTGCATTTATTAATTCAGAAATATTTGGGTCAGGATGGGTTGTTTCCCACTTCTACTAGTATAATTGAGACCACATTGTAGAATTAGTGGTGGAAGAAATAAGATATGCATTGACCGGAAAATGAAAATTATTTCTGATAAAGAAGTAAAAACCTTGATACATGTTTTACCATTGCCGCCAAAACATGTAGTGAGTACTGAGTAGGGAAAAAATCAAAAGCTGGCAGCATGCTAGCTCATCCAGTTTTTATTACTTAAAAGACTATTTTACTTCCAGCTTTAGGAAATACATGCATATTGTTATTAGGTGTACTACTCCTGTTAAACATGTCAAAGCAGTGGCACAATAAAGAAATTTGGAAAAAAACCCACAAAAACTAACCACACTACTCTCTGAGCAAATAGTTCCTGATGGTCAAGTGAAGATACTTGTGTGTATCTTTTTTTAGTACAGTCTTGGGTATCTGGCTAGTATCAGAAAGGGTTGGGCAAAAGATTTGCCAGAGAAGTATGTTCCAAATACTTTGCTTAGATTGTCAGGAAAAAAAGGTATTTGCTGAAAACATGGCTCTGGGCTGTTAACTCCAGTACATAACTGACCCGTCCAAAAGACTCTCCAGCTTTGTTGTAGTTACCTAATCTTCCTGAGTCCTTGAATCTCAGTTCTGAAAGAAACTGAGAGATGCAGAGTCTTAAAAGAGCAAACAATGGACTAGATATTGTCTATATGAATATCATAGTTATTAGAGATACAATCCTTTTTTTATTAACTCAGAATTTCATTTTGAATATCATGAGATCTAGTGACTTTGAATAGATATGTCATGCAAATAAATGAAATATACACAAATATTATGATTTGCAGTAACTGTTACCTAGTAGGATTATGTTAGATTTGTAAGCAATAAAATCTAAATAAAAGCCTGTGTGTTAAGTCTTAAATCAATTCGGTAATTTTATTTAAATCCTAGTATAAAGTACAACAGGAGATATGTGTGCAAGTAATGATATTTGGCAACAACCCTATTTATATATGAAATATAAATGAGGCCAAAGGTTCACCTGAGGTCTATTCAGTCACAGGTAATCAATGTCATAGACAAAATTTTTATTTACATGCAAACACACAGAAGTTTAGCAGGCCTGAGGTGATGAATAACCATCTTTGAAAAAGATGAACACATTTTGTTTGACTCAATTTTTTTGGCAAAATTAACTTTTAACACTCATAGCCAAAACTCAGTTTCTGATTAGTCACTGTAATACAGTACTTCAGCATTGCTATCTGTTAAATATATTCATTTTATGTTCCTAATTCAAATGCAAGAAATAATTAAAATGAAACATTTTTTTCCCCTTTCAATATTAGTCTGATTTTGATTTGCAGTACCTGTGGAGTATTTTGACATTTTATTATGAGTTATTTAAAATCTAAATTGTAAATATAGTGTCATCTAGAAACACACAATAAAGAATGTATGTGAGTTAGCCATGCGAATAACTTTAAATTCTAGTGGAAACTGGACCCATAAATGAAAAGGGATGGCTTAAGCCATGTAGCTCTGCTTATACTGCAGTCCTTACAGCTCCTGACTTCAAGTTAGTATATATATCATATTGTTATTACCTGAATATGTACGTTTGTGTTTCAGCAGACTTCAGTGTAGTCAGTGCTCAGCCCTCTGCATAGCTGTTATTGTCTTTATAAAAGATAGCTTCATATAGATACTAACTTTTCACAGAATGCTTCCATCAGCAGATCTTGTAAGGGCTGAAGCAACTTGGAACAAACTTTGATTAGTCTCTGCCTCATGTTCTGCCTTCAGTAACTCTACCTGGGGCATAGGAAGCTACCAACAGATGTGAGAGTCACCTTCAGTAGAGCAACTAAATAGAAATCTTCTTAATATTACAGTTCTCTACTGCCCTCATTTTTATACCATGCAAATTTACTCTAGCTGCTCATTAAACTGTTTAGGAAGAATGAAAGAGAAATATGGACTGCTGACTATAATAGAATCCTTGAGTAATGAATAAGGATTTCTAGTCTCAAATTACGTCCAGTGCTTTTTAGCTCAGGGGATCCAACGCAGTGTACCAGCTTTTGTGTTGCAACATAGAAACTGATAGTTAAATGAATGTAAAATCTCTGCAACAAAAAACAGACCCAGCGTTAGAGCTGGAAAGCAGTTGACTGTGTAGGTCTTTGAAGGGAGAACATCCAAATGCCATCAATGTTAAGGAAGATTGGATCCAAGTGGTACAGGTTGCTTCCGTGTCTGTGTGTAGCCAGCATTTAAAATATGTACTTCAATGAGAAGGAGCATTAAAGTAATGAAAATATATAGCGATTTATTTATAATAAAATATATTTAATCTCTTTTTTTACTGATCTCTATCTAGCTCTGGAGATCTGTCTCCTCCTAACAAAGAAGTTTGTGCTAATCTATTTTATTAGCACTGTTTCTGTGCTGAAAAGCTTGAAATAGCTGTGTGACCTTGGAAAAATTTATGATTGAAGTCTGAGACTATAGGACATTGAATAAATTTCATAGGTGAAAAATGAGAGGAACCATAAAAAGACCTTAGAAGTCATCACTTACCACCTAGGAAAAGTTTAGGCTCCTTGTAATCAAATCAAATTAATATTTGTTGAATGCCACTGTATCTAAAGTGATAAAAGATACTGAACAAGCATTTGTCTGATGTAATAAGTAATGCGTCAATGGCTTATACTAGCTGGGCTTATGTTCCTTCATTAGTTAGCGTATGTTTTACAAGTTTGAGCCTAGCATCTAGTCTAGTTGTGAATGTGCTGATGTAAAATTTAACTTTGTTCATCAGAAGAAATATTTTATGAAACAAGGAAAAGTTACATTTTGAAAGTCAGATTAGGTAGTTAAAATATGAAGTGTGGGTTGCATAGGATAGTGTGGCAGATGCTATTTTGTAGTCTAGCAGTAGAAAAGTTGCCTTACATATTGACTCCTATTACCAATTGATTGTATAGTGTTGTACAAAACATGAAGAATACAACCTTTGGTGCTTTTGGTCAAATAAAATGGCAGTCAATTTCAGATTTGGGATGGAAGGTATGTTTACAGATCGCTTCCATAAACTTTTCTGTACTTCATTTACTGTTTGTGAAGCACGTTGGAAAGCACTGTTTTCCTCAGGAATTTAGTATTGCCAAAGTGCTTTGCAGTCCTCGTGTTAGGGGAAAAAAAAAAAGCTATTCGTAGCTACTTTGTATTGAGTTGTGTGTGTTTCAGAGTTACTAGAAAATGTGTAAAATAATATAAACTCATTTTTAAAATCAGGATTATTTTTTTTTTTTTCAGTTTTGTAGTTTTCCTTCCTGGTTTTTCAATAATTACATCATGTGACTTACTAAGCTTTGTGCTATCAAACAGGAGATAAGGAATTAACTTGCATATTCGTAAGAAGGGACAAAATATTATGCATTAGGGAAGTGATTGTCCCTTTGAACTCAGCACTGGTGATGCCACACCTGGAATACTGTGCTGAGTTTTGGGCCTCTCAGTGCAAGAAACACATGGAGGTGCTGGAGCACATCCGAAGAAGAGCAAGGAAGCTTGTGGAGGGTCTAGAGGAGAAGTCTTATGAGAAGCAGCTGAGGGAATTGGGGTTGTTCAGCCTGGAGAAAAGGAGGCTGAGGGAAGACCTTATCGCTCTCCACAATTGCCTGAAAGGAGGTTGTAGTGAGGTGGGTGTTGTCGCTTCTCTCAAGTAACAAGTGATAGGACAAGAGGAAATGGCCTCAAATTGCATCAGGGGAGGTTCAAATTGGACATTAGGAAAAATGTCTTCACCAAAAAGGTTGTCAAGCATTGGAACAGGCTGCCCAGGGAAGTGGTTGAGTCACCATCCCTGGAGGTATTTAAAAGACATGTAGATGTGATGCTTAGGGACATGGTTTAGTAGTGGACTTGGCAGTGTTACGTTAAGGGTTGGACTCGATGATCATGCCTTTTCCAACCTAAATGATTCTATGATTCTATTCTGTGACTGATTTCATGTATGTATACACACACATATATATGAGATATATGATATGATGTGTGTATATATATGTCCTCAGAGAAAATGCATTGCTTTGTTAGCTTCACTTGCCCCCAAAGAGACAACAATATCAGACACTGAAAACTGATCTAATTGTTTTTATGCTTCTGGGCAGTGCAATTGCTACCTGTATCTTACTGAACAAGGATGACAAGAAATTGGAATATTTTGCAAGAAATTGTTTGGTGATACTGATACGCCCCATGAAATGCAGATAAATTGTATTTTTGTAGTTCCTCGTCATGCATGAAATTTTCTCATTACATTGTCAATAAGTTGCATTAAAATTGTTTACGGTTATCTTTCTGTTCTTGCTTTCCTCTCTCTCTCTCTTTTTCCCCTCGCTTCGTTCTAAAGCTACTTAAGGAGATAGCTAGGAAACGCAGAAGCATTCGTCTTGGGAGGGAAGTTGAATTAAAGCCATATATTGCGGCTCACTTTGAAGTTCTTCCTACGGAGTTCACGTTGGGGGATAAGAAGCATTATGGTGGCTTTGAGAATAAGCAACTGCAGAGTGGTCAAGAATATGTCTTCTTTGTGTTGGCTGTAATGGAGCACTCAGAATCTGTAAGTTAGTTAATACTTTTCAATTCCAAAATTACCTTTCCACAATCATGAAAAGATTTTTTCAATGCCTATTCCACTTCCCAAAAGCTATTTTTTACAGTATGTGTCAGAGAATCTCTAAAGTCAGTGTTTCCTTGCTTAGTTACAATGAATTCCTGGAATTCTTCTGCTGTGCTCATATCTTTATGTGTTACTTCCATGTATAACTGAAACCTAAGGATCACATTTTATTAGCTGTATCCTTTGAAAATTACATACTCTGCTATTTGAGATCATCGACACAGGTTGTGAGGCGTAAACTTCACAGCAGCATCTTTCTCAATATATTTAAAAGAGAGTTCCTCTCTTGCCTTAATATTACAATTTAGTAGTGTTGTTGGATACACAGAATTCTTGGAAAGATCCATTGAATCAGAGGGTTACATGATCACAGCTAGCCTCTTTAGTTACAGTCATTCCCTAACAACTTTATCCTTAAATCGTTAGAAAGTTACAAAAACAGTTCAATAGTAAGGAAAATTCCTGAGGTGAGCTAAATAATGAGCTGTCATTCCTCTTCATGTAATTCATCTTTTAGTTGTGTCCCTTTATGCTTGAGTTAATCTACTGCATGTAATATAGTTAAAAAAAAAAAAGACAAAAGTAGGACTGTTGAAAGAAGTTGCAATACACATTAACATTCTAACGTACAGTGTGTAATATGGTATCTTTCTAATTGGTACCTAAACCTGACAGATACGTTTGCTGACTCAACCACTTGAAACTACTACACCAATAATCTGAATTCTAGTTAAAGCTTCCAGTGTGTAACATTACAATTGCTTTCTTGATGTCAACGGAATTTGGCTAGTTAAGCACAATGAGAAAGTAGTCTTCTTCTCTGGAGATATTCATGACTCGCCTGGACAAGGTCCTCTGCAGCCTGCTGTAGGTGACCCTACTTCAACAGGGAGGTTGGACTAGATGACCCACAGAGGTCCCTTCCAACTCTGAACATTCTGTGATTCTATGAATACTTTTGGATACATAGCTTCATTTTAAAATAAAAGGTGCCTCCTGGAAGCTCTAACATACATCAGAAGTTGCCCCTTTACTTTTTGACAGTGGCTGTGTAGACAGATGTCCTGGATTTGGCCAGGACAGGGTTAATCTTCACCAGAAGCCAGGAAGGGACACAGCTGGGTGGGCTGACCCAAACTGGCCGAACAGAACAGGGTATGCGATACCATAGGACATCATGCTCGGCTCTGGGTCGGGGGAGCTGACCAGGGGAAGGCAGTCGCGGCTCAGGAGCGCGCGGGACATCGGGCGGTGAGAGTTGCTCTCTGCGTTTCACTGTTTTGTTTTGTATACTCTCCTTATCTGTATTGTTGTTGCTACTGTTCGCTTCATTCACTGTTCTGTTAAGCTGCTCTTATCCCGACCCACGAGGTTTTTGCCTTTTTCTTTCCATTTTCCTCCCCACCCCAGCAGGATGAGGGGCGATAGAGTGACCGCGTGGCCCTTTTGTTGTGGACCATGGGCCAAAACCATAACAACAGAGAATTCTGAAGGCACTGCATCAGAAAGGTTCAAACTAGAGAAAGTAAACAGCTTCTGGCTATTAAGTGAGATGGCCAAAAATCACGTGTCGGAAATTACCTGTACTTAAATTGATCTTTTCAATACAAAATACTGCTTCTCATTTATTTTTCTGTATTAATGGAGGCATTGGTCATTCATGTAACCCTAAGGTTACTACTTAGTTAGAAATCAGGATGAAAAAGGAGGAATAAATAGGGCTGTAAGCTTACAGTTGAAAAAGCTGGTATGGCAAAATATATCCCGGCATCTACTGCTGAAGATATCGAAAGGCATTACTAAATTTAGAGTATGGACAATATTTGGTTTAGCATGTCATCTGAAACATGTATGTGATGAAGTAGCATGAGGTAGTCACAGAACGTGCAGAGTTTGTAACGGTGAGTGAGCTTCAGCTCCCAGTGCTCCAGTGTATCTGCTCTTGGTATAGCTGGTTTTGTTCTAGAACTGTAGATCCTACTGGTGTATGAGTTGTAATTTGCAAGGGATGCTTTTCCCGATATTCAAAATACTTTTTACATAAAGTGTCTCCTTCAGAGAACACAAAATTTCTCTGCTGAATGGGAGAATGGAGAATTTGCTTTACAAGAGGGTATGGGGAGGTCAGAATTTGTTTAACTTAGTAAAATGGAAGCTGAGAGAGCTTATAATTACAGTCTATAAATATGTTAAGCATGTTATCAAGAGGAAGGAAAAAAAATCAACAGATAAATTTGCCAAAATAATAAATTAGTTTAAATTAGTCATTTATACACATAGATTGTAAATCAAAAACAAAATCATATGTAATGGAGAACAGATAGTAAGTGCTCATGCTGTTATCCTTTAGTATCCTCAGTATCCTTCTGTATCCCTTTCCAGGCATTTTTTCTGCCTGCTCTAAAGGAAGAGGCTAAATACGAAGTTTCTTACTGTAGCAGTGGACTTTTTTCTGTCTTTTGAGAATACTGAAGCTGGGAAAAAAAAAAAGTCAGCTCCGTTGTTTCAGGAATGGAACATTGAAATTCCTCAATTTCTAAACAGCAATCACAGACTTTTTAAAAGTTTGGTGCCAGATTTAATAAAAGAGTATCACATAACTGGACATTGTTGGTATGGGTACTAGCTTAGCACCAGCTACTGTAAGTGCTCAGCTTTGCCGGTCCTAATCCTATCTCTAACCTTAAACCCTGGCACTGTCATAACCCAGAGCCAAAGACAAGGCCAGATGAAGTGTAAAAAACCCTGTCTCCTTTGAGAACACTTGTCCTGGCTTAGGGCATCTTACACCGTACAGTGCAAACATGGTAAATGAAAACCAATCTCTTCTCCTGGTTATCTTATTCTGTCTTAGCTGGCATTCTAGATCTACTGCTGAATCAAGATTTTAAGTCCTTTGCAAGAGCTATAGTTACAATCCTAGTTTAGTGCTGGTGGAGACACTACAGCAAAGACAAGAAACAAGTACAAACCATTTCTCTGCTTCTGACTACTGTAGCTCAGAGTTCTTTGCACAATCCAGTTTTAGCACGCTGGCTTCTCAGCCTCTGCTGTCTGTAATTTTAACTCTACACTCAGCCATAGATCAGACATCTCAGGTCAGACTACAAGAGAAAAAACTTATTTTTCTGTTATCACAGGTCTTATCCTAGGCCAGCTAGCTTTACACCATCCAGTAAGGCAATGATTTTCAGCGCCTCTGATGGAACTCAGTTCTAGTTCCATCCCTAAGAAAGACTTTGAGTATTCAGCTTCCCTTCATGTTCTACAGTGGCTTCCCCTGTTTTTCAGTATTAAATTCAAGTGGTCTCCTCTTCTGTAAGAACACTGTCAGTTTTTGACTGATCAAAATGAACCCTACTATTGCCATAGGACCCTTTTCTAGGAAGCTCCTATATTCAGTCCCCTCTATTTTTACCTATAGTACTCTCATTCTTTTAGAGGTATCCTTTCATATCTTGCAGAAAGAAATAGTGTTAAGCTAAAATGAAACTAAATACAAAAAAAAACCAGAAATGAGTAACTGGTGAGTTATATTTCTTAGTTTCCTAATATTTCATTTTCTCACTCTCTGCTTAAGTTGCAAAGTGTTCTGTGAAGGACTGTGTTACCTCCTTTGTCTGCAGATCACTGCTAGTATGTGTAGCACAAAATAAAGATAGTAATAACAACACATTGTTCAGTTTGCAAGTTTATATACTGCCTGACTTGAAGATAAAAAGTATTTTTGCTTTCCTATGTTCAATGCATCATTATCTTGTATAGATTTATTTTAGATTTAGGATAATCAATATTTAAATACACTCCTTTGTCATTAAGTAAGATTTATTTTATTTGTGTAGACCATGTACGCAACCAGCCCATATTCTGATCCTGTTGTGTCGATGGATCTTGATCCCCAACCAATTACAGATGAGGAAGAAGGCTTGATTTGGGTTGTTGGTCCAGTTCTTGCAGTGGTGTTTATCATCTGTATTGTTATTGCCATACTTCTTTATAAAAGGTAAGTTTACCTTCTAGTTTTCCTACCAGGCGTGTAACTTTCTGCCATATTGGCCATTTTATAATACTGTTCCACACTGTCTTTTCTGTGCTATGGTATTAACTGTCATTGCTTTGGGATATTTCCTTATTTATTAATGGTTTACAGAACACTACAGAAATTTTAGTAGATTGACTGAAAGTTTCCAGTAATTACAGGAAGGTGGGTACATTTTTATGCTGATGACACTCGCATTTAAATGTTTTTTCCACTTTGCATACGTTTGTGAAGAAAATATGTGCCTGCATATAAATATGTATAGAATTCACACATTTGACTTTTTAAAACTTATTTTTAGATGTGTAATAGTAATACATTAGGGGTTACATTCAGCTTGATTTTAAATGTGATTTTCGTCTCCACTCAAGTAATTTGAGTTTTTACTTCTGACAGTCGGCCTCAATTTGGCAGTGTATCTATACGAATTTGAAGCTCTGAACTTTAAGATTAAAGAAACATCAGTAGCTGTTTTCTACTAATCTTGCAATGAGATCAGACTTCACTTATTCTTCTTTCACTGTCAATGACAGATGTGGGTTTGCTATTACACAAAGGACTTTACTCTCCTTTACAACACACTAGATGAAAACTGCGTATGATTCCTTAATTTACACTTAGCAGCCTTTTACAGTGTAAATGAGTTCACAGGGGTCAAGATAATAAATCAAAACCAAAGAATCAAACCCACAAAGTTTATTTTAATATTTAGATTTTGTTCGTAATATATTTTTAAAATATATTGATAGAGTATAATTAGGGAGTACTATAAAGATGCGGTGACCTTATTGGCGGGGGTGTGCGCTAGGGATTATTTTATTAAATGGAGTATGTCTTCTAAAACTAATGGCTATGATGCTATCACCTGCATGTAAATAATTAAATTCTGCTACCCTGTATGCTCTTCCCATCCCAAGTGTTTCCAGTTAGATACCTCTGAATTTGCCAGAGACCTGGCTTCAGGTTTTGGAAAGAGAGTCCTCTGTTCAGCAGTGAAAAACCAGTCCAGGGTTAGCCTGAGCTTTGGATTCCAAATACATACACATTTATAGAATGTTCTTTAGGTCTGTAATCATACAGCAGCGTAATACACAATCTGTTGCTTTCAGACATTATGTCTTCTGAAGGTTTCTATTACTGCCTACTGTCTCAGCCAATCTGGTTGATAAGCAACCAGTGAAACTCTGTTCATGTCTGTCTGTCACTTCAAAAGCTGACCATTAAAGATGTGCTAAAAGTAAAATACTCCTTTCTTCTGGTTATTTTGGAGTATTCAAAGTAAGACTTCTCCCATGCTACAAAAAAGAAAGGCCAAACAATGGCGTATAAAGCAGATGTGTAACTGCTTCTGGAAATATTCATTACATTTATGGAATCATAATAACAATCTTCAATTCTGTTATCAAAAAATTATAGGTATATTCCACAAATGACCAGGTAAATTTTTTTCATTAATAGTGTAAAGAGATTGTCATTCACTGAAAATGGGGGACACTTTTTCCATCTGTTATTTACTACTACTACTAAAACTGTTTGGACAAATGTCCATATGTATTTATTTATTTTTCTGTTTTCAACTATAAATTGTTAAACTGCACTGATTTGACATGTCACCTGTGAGAAATTATGACTGCATTTTAACCAGTCTATGGTCCTCTGTGAACTTTTCATTTCTGTAAAAAAAGTAATATGTAATTGGATTTTTTTTTTCTTAGACTATGCAAATTGTATGCAAGCTAACAGCTAGAGTGTGATAGCTTTACTGTCTGTAGAACAGCAGTAAGTAGACAATACAGTAGGGATATTCAGCATAGTGCTTTAAGAGAACAGTGAAATTTAATTTCTGAGTTAACTCTGTTAAAGGGAATTACTGTGACTACAGGAGCTGAACACAGTAAAAATATGCAATAAGCAGGAAAACAAGAAATTTTCAGGGATACAGGAATTTTTGTGAGTATATTCTAGAATATATTGGGGCATAAGTGCAACAGGTGTGATAGGGAGAAAATCATAGAATCATAGAATGGTAAAGGTTGGAAGGGACCTTAAAGATCATCTAGTTTCAATCCCCCTGCCATGAGCAGGGACATCTTCCACTAGACGAGGTTGCTCAGAGCTCCATCCAACCTGGCCTTGAACACTTCCAGGGAGGGGGCATCTACAGCTTCTCTGGGCAACCTGTTCCAGTGTTTCACCACTCTCATGGTGAAGGCATGAAAACATGCAAAAAATATAAAAAAGAGGAAGATTATTTTGGCAAATGTACAGTGGGAAGAAGATGACTGGGAAATGACCATGTCTTTTGAAGTGCGAAGGGTCGTAACTCAAATAATGGTCAGCTATGCTTAATTCCCTTTGTCCACAGAAGTCTTTATGAATAGATTTGGACCACCAGTCTCATGATTTACAATACTACTTTTACATTTTAGTTTCAATCATGGAGAAAGGATGACCACAGTTTCTAAAAGAATCATTTTAAAGGGAGAAGCCTTGCCCTCCTTTAAAACAGATGATATCACAGATACTGTGTATAAGTTGCATGGATTGGTGTGAAGCATAGTTAACTGTCCCAAAGAGTAGGAGTGCAAGTTTGGCTGCTTTATTATTTGTTGGTCAGTTTGTGTAAAGGTTATTGCTTCTGCATTTACTCTTCTTAAAATCTGAAAGCAAAGAAACTGCATAGAAAGATTTTTGGATCATATATTAGAAAGTAGCCTAAAGGTCATTGCAGCTTAGTACTTAACAGTAATAGATGGGTGAAATACTGAAAAGCATTTTTTGTTGCCATCAGATAGAGCTGGGCACAAACTGAGGCACAGGAAGTTCCGTCTGAACATGAGGAGGAACTTCTTCTCTCTGAGGGTGACGGAGCACTGGAACAGGCTGCCCAGGGAGGTTGTGGAGTCTCCTTCTCTGGAGATATTCAAGACCCGCCTGGACAAGGTCCTGTGCAGCCTGCTGTAGGTGACCCTGCTTCGGCGGGGGGGTTGGACTAGATGACCCACAGAGGTCCCTTCCAACCCCTACTATTCTGTGATTCTGTGATTCTGTAATATAATAACCAACATATTTGAGGCAATTAGTGTACTGTGTGCAGAAGATCTCACAGATGCACAGAACCAAAGGGTCCAACCTCTGGAGATTACCCCTTCCCAGGCCTGCTCAGAGCACAGCCAGCTACAGCAGGTTGCTCAGAGGCATGTCCAGGCAAGTTTCAGTATGTCCAAGAACGGAAACTCCACAACCTCTCTGGGCAACCTCTTCAAGTGTTCAACTATCCTCACAGCAAAAATTATTGTTATGAGTTACGGCTGAATTTCCTGTTTTTCTGGAGTTGATATCTTGGCAATCAGAACTGACTTAGCCAGTGACCAGTTCAGTGTTCTCTGTCATTGCAGCAGTGATATGACCCTGCAGTCATAGTGAAGGGAGATAGTTGTTTTGGAGCAGATCTTTAATCTATTGGACTTAAATCTAAACAATCCAATTTAGGGTTCCATGTAAATTAACTAAACATCACTTTCTTTTTGGTTGTATTCTTGCCCTCAAGAAAATAAAATTTTCGCTGGTTCAAACAAGGAGGAAAATATACAGCATAGTAAGATTTATATCCAAAATCTCAGACAAAGGCAAACACCCAGATACAGAGATGATGCAGGCTAAGTCTCCCCTAGAGGCAATGCCTAGCCATTATGAGGGCTGTTGGAGTCACAGTTTATATCTTAAGGTGGTTTTGGTAAAGCACTACATTCTGCAATCTACAGCTTAGGCAAACCTACAGTAAATCTTTTCAACTCGCTTTTGAATGTGTGATACGTCTTCAATTACACAGGATTTACATGGTTGGGAACCCAGTTAGTGAATGTTAAAGAGCTCTAGAAATTATTCAGTGTGTCTCACAAGCTGACAAACTAGAGAGCGCATGTCCCCATGAAGCATCCTTTTATACCTTTTTTTTTTGTCAACATATGAATTTATGTGGCCGTTCTTCTTGGGCTTTTAAAAATCACAGGTTCTCTATGGGCACAAACTGAGGCACAGGAAGTTCCGTCTGAACATGAGGAGGAACTTCTTCCCTCTGAGGGTGACGGAGCACTGGAACAGGCTGCCCAGGGAGGTTGTGGAGTCTCCTTCTCTGGAGATATTCAAGACCCGCCTGGACAAGATCCTGTGCAGCCTACTGTAGGTGACCCTGCTTCGGCAGGGGGGTTGGACTAGATGACCCACAGAGGTCCCTTCCAACCCCTACTATTCTGTGATTCTGTGATTCTGTGATTCTAATTTCAGCCTTTCGCTGATAAAAAGCAAAATTTTCCTCATTCTAGATCTTTCTAGTCAGGTTTGTTTGTGGAGTAGGTTTCCATTTGAAGGGAAAAGACATGAAAACCATCTTGACAGACTTTGTGGTGTTTGCTTTTATGAAGTACAGCTTTTTGATTTGGTTTAGAAGACAGGAGCCTAAGCTTGACTCTTATGAACACAGTGAACTTTGGCGCTCTGAATCAAACAATCATAGAACAGTTTGGGTTGAAAGGGACCTTGAAAGGTCATCTAGTTCAATCCCCCTGCAATGAGCTGGGACAACTTCAACTAGATCAAGTTGCTCAAAGCCCTGTCCAGCCTGACCTTGAATGTTTCCACAGATGGGGCATCTACCACTTCTCTGGACAACCTCTTTCCAGTGTTTGACCACCCTCATTGTACAAAATTTCTTCCTTACGTCTAGTCTGAATCTACCCTCTTTTAGTTTAAAACCATTGCGCCTTGTCCTATTGCAACAGGCCCTGTTAAAATGTTTGTCCCCATCTTTCTCTTAAGCCCCCTGAAAGGCTGCTATAGGGTCTCCCCGCAGCCTTCTCTTCTCCAAGATGAACAACCCCAACTTTCTCAGCCTTTGCTCATAGGAGAGGTGCTCCATCCCCCTGATCATTTTTGTGGCCATCCTCTGGACCCATTCCAACAGGTCCATGCTTTCCTGTGCTGAGGACTCCGGGAGGTGTCTCACCAGCACAGAGTAGAGTGGCAGAATCACCTCCCTTGACCTGCTGGCTACCTGCTGAATCTCGAGCTATAAGAAGAAACATGCTTTTAAGAGGAAAAACCAGATATTTAAAAAAGCACAGAAATTAAAATGGGGGAATCTTAAGTGATGATGAAGGGTTCTATAAAGATTTTTTCATAACTAGAGAGTAATCTGGTCATTGGAGACTCCAGGTTCTAAAAGTTTGTAGAATCTCTGTTTACTATGACCAGCAGCTATGCTGAAGCACATGGAGGACATGGAGGTGATTTGAGACAGCCAGCATGGCTTCACCAAGGGCAAGTCCTGCCTGACTTTCTGTGATGGTGTGACTGCATTAGTGAACAAGGGCAGAGCTATGGATGTATGTCTGGACTTCCTAAAGCCTTCGACACAGTCCCTCACAACCTCCTTCTCCCTAAATTGGAGAAATATGGATTTGATGGGTGAACTGTTCAGTGGCTAAGGAATTGATTGGAAAGCCGTAGCCAGAGGGTAGTGGTCAACAGCTCAATGTCCAAATGGACGCCGGTGACAAGTGGTGTCCCTCAGGGGTCTGTACCGGGACCACTGCTGTTTAACATTTTCATCAGTGACTTAGACAGCGAGATTGAGTGCACTCTCAGCAAGTTTGCAGATGACACCAAGCCGAGTGGTGCAGTTGACACACCAGAAGAACAGGACGCCATCCACAGGGACCTGGAGTAGCTGGAGAAGTGGGCCTGTGTGAACATCATGAGGTTCAACAAGGCCAAGTGCAAGGTCCTGCATCTGGGCCGGGGCAACCCCCAATATCAATACAGACTGGGGGATGAAGGGCTTCAGAGCAGCCCTCCTGAGAAGGACTTGAGGGTACTGGTGGATGAAAAGCTGGACATGACCCAGCAATGTGCGCTTGCAGCCCTGAAGGCCAACCGTATCCTGGGCTCCATCAAAAGCAGCGTGGCCAGCAGGTCAAGGGAGGTGATTCTGCCACTCTGCTCCGCTCTGGTGAGACCCCACCTGGAGTCCTGCATCCAGCTCTGCAGTCCCCAGCACAAGAAGGACATGGAGCTGTTGGAGCAGGTCCAGAGGAGGGCCACAGCAATGATCCAAGGGCTGGAGCACCTCTCCTACAAGAAAAGTCTAGGAGAGTTGGGGCTGCTCAGCCTGCAGAAGGGAAGGCTGCAGGGAGACCTTATAGCAGCCTTTCAGTTCCTGAAGAGGGCCTATAGGAAAGGTGGGGAAAATATTTTCAGCAGGGCTTGTTGCAAGAGGTCAAGGAATAATGGCTTTAAACTAAGGGAGGGTAGATTTAGACTAGATAGAAGGAAGAAATTTTTTACCATAAGGGTGGTGAAACATTGGAACAGATTGCCCGGAGAGGTAGTGGAGGCCTCATCCCTGGGAACATTCAAGGCCAAAAGTTGACAGTGCTCTGAGCAACCTGGTCTAGCTGACAATATCCCAGCACACTGCAGGACGGTTGAGCTCTAAAGGTCCCTTCCAACCCAAAGCATTATATGGTTCTATCATTCTATGATTCTAACAGACAGAAAGATAGACAAACACTGTATTTACAGTGTGTGTATAGTAAAGCATTTTTGTGGGAGATAATAAATTATTTTGCCTGTTTAGGTGATCGTTATAGATCACAGATCACTACAGGCCTGTATAGAACACTGTAGACCTAAAGTATGGAATATTCCTTCTAGATCCAAAAAGGTGTGTAATACTTCATTGGAGAAAGATTTATGCTTACCTTACTTTCCAGGGTACTGTTAAAAATTTCTTGCCATTTTGCTACCTGGTTTTGTAAAATATTTTTAAAGGTTTGCAGTTTTTTTGTTAATTTAGTACAAGTCTTATGTGTCTCTTGTATTTAACCTTGTTCTTCACTTGCCTTCCTCTTCTCCCTTTTTATCCTTCCCTTTCTCCTCTGCCCTCCACTTTCATCTTTTCTCTCCTCCCTCCTCTCATCTCTCTTCTCGCTAGAATGTAAGAGGGAACTACATCTTAGTGAGATGTCATTTGTCATTGTAATGCTAACATTACTTTGATAGCTTAAATTAAACATCCGTTCCCCATTATCTCACTGGCTAAAATTTGAGGTGGCACTACCTTGCAGATAATGCCCAAAAGATATGTTTTTTTCAGCAAAGAAGATTCTCTTTGGACTTAACTTTGTGTCCTCCATTTATTCTGTGATTCCCAAGCATTAAATATGTTGATGCACTGTCATTTCTTAATTTGGTTTAGTTATATATGTTGCTGTAAGTCAACGTTTCTTGCGTCTCCTGTTGTCATGTTTACCCTGTTTGCTGCTGGTCGACTAACATTTCACCTTTTTTCCCCTCTTTGCTGCATTAAAATGGAGCAGTAAACCTGACAGGTGAGAAGTGATAAGTAATCACTCTTTGTTTAATCTAGAAAAGGAGAAGAAAAGAGAAAAAAAAAGTAATCATGATAATGACCTAAGACAAAGCATCTGTCAATCTAAGTGAATGTAGACAGTAATCTATTGATATGTAGGCAACTGAAAGATTTGTTGTTTACAGCACTGAAAAGTATTACAACATAAGCAGCCAAGTTTCACTTCTTTGTTTTGTGTCTCCATGAGATACATTTTCAAGAGACAGCACAGCTACACTTTTTATATATGGTTTTACCTGTGTTTTAATGAAGTTAAAACAGTGGTTCTTTGCTATAGTCAAAGCTGCTGAAGTAATGCATAGTTGTGGTTGAAGTGTTAGCCACTCTAAATCTCTATAATACTCCATACACATAGACTTAGTGCTGACTTACAGTTCTACAAGTGAAAATGATGTGGTGAGCTTATTTGTCCTTTGGGGATTTTTTTCCACCTGTCTCAAAACCATTGTATAATATGAAAGAATTGTGATGTCTTGTATAGTCTGGAAAGATACAAAAAAGCCAGAATGACCCTGAGAAGACTAAGAAACCATTCTGTTGTCCTAGAAGTATTCAAAATATTCAGATATATGGTTAGAAGACATTTTAGTGTTTTTAGTAGATCAATATGAGGTTGTGCTGCCCAGTACTGGCTTGCAAGTGGAAAGAAGGTAAATGGAGCTTGTCTCTGGATGGTTTCACTCATCCCTAGACATCCAGACAAGTGAAGACAGATAAAAATGTTTCTTGAAAGCTGAATCGCACACCTTTACTAAAGAAGAAATAACACTAGGGCATTGTGCTACTGTGGTAGCAGTTTGAAATAGTCAGAACTGAAAGTAGAAAAGGAATTTCAACTGAGTTTCTCCATAATATTTTTTTTTAAGAGTAAAAACAGAACAATCAGATTTAAATCTTCATCACTTCACGAAACAGAACTTAATGCATGTGTTAAGGTATTTACCAGATAACAGATGGAGTGTTTTTACAGCAAAACACTTCCCCCCCAGTAAAACCGTGGGACTAGTAACTTTCAAATAATTCCTGCAGGGATGTTTCTGTTTGGCTTCTTTGCATAGTCTTTGAAATCTTGCTGTATGTACCTTTCATGAATGCCACGAGGTGTTCATCACTTCAGTTCACCAAATCCATTGGAGCACTTTTAAGACGAGAGCCCAGAAAAATAGTAACAGATTTGTCATTGTCACATTGTGAGTCAATGAGAAAAAAAGAAAGAAAAAAACCCCAACAATAGTGGTGTGTTAGAGCAAATGTTGGATACCTGGAGAAGATTTTGTTACCTTAAGATCACCTCAGTTCTGTTTTTGCCAAGTAACTCTTTACTGCTGCTTGCATCTTCATTTTCTATCACATGAAGAATATCAACCAGTTTGCATTATCATTCAGGAACTCACGGAGGACTAGTGAAGAAGAATTCGACTTCAAATTAAAGCATTAAATTTCCAGAATCCTGAATGAAATTGCAGAGTGGTAGATATTCTTCATGTAACTTGTTCTCCATAATTTGCATCAGAAAATGATACTTTCAAATGATAGGAGTGCCTTTTACCAGAATAATCAGAGAATCAGAGTCGGAACACACATAGACTCTGCTTCTCTCTAGAGAAAGGAAAACATACACGAGTTTATCTGTTTGTTTGTATGTTTTCCTTCCTTCCTTCCTTCCTTCCTTCCTTCCTTCCTTCCTTCCTTCCTTCCTTCCTTCCTTCCTTCCTTCCTTCCTTCCTTCCTTCCTTCCTTCCTTCCTTCCTTCCTTCCTTCCTTCCTTCCTTCCTTCCTTCCTCTCTTTCTGTCTCTTTTGTTCTTTCTTTCTTTTTCTCTCTCTCTCTTTTTCTCTCTTTCTGTTTCTTTCTTTCTTCCTTTCTTAATTTCTTTATATCTTTACTTTTTTTATTTCTTCTTTATTTCTTTTCCTTTCCAGCTTGTTTTGGACAGATTGACAGGAATACTGTAATTGCAGCCAAAGTCTTAATTTACTCAGATACATTCACACAGCATGTGAGCCTTGAATATGTAGGTATGATCAGATGCACGAAGGTTATGTAGTGCAGTTCTGACAGAGATGAGAGGCAACAAAGCGGACTCTTCCTAAAAAGTGAAAGGAATAGGTGTCTTCTGGGATAGGTGTCTTCTGTACTGTTCTCTGTCATCTTGATAGTGCCTGAAAAATGCAGGTTATTTTTTGTAAGCAATGCAGAGCTGTGTATATAAAACTTAAAAGTATTCAATGGTAATAACTCAGCATGTTTATTTTTAATGACATGCTCAAGAGTTGCCTATTTTTTAATAAAGGTATACCTAGTTAGCTTTTAAAATAAAGGTAGTGTGATTTTTTGTAAGTTCCATATTATATCTTACTGAAGTTAACTATTTGGGTGCCCAGATTGATGATCTAGACAATCAGTCTAGGGCAGAATGCAGTTATTGTCCTCTGACATTACTAAATTTATATTGATTTTGCCATTGCAAATTGTAGCTGTGCTACCCACCATGCATAATTGTTTTACCTTTGCACTGGATCAAGTAGTCCTTCAGAAATAAGCATATCACCTTTAGAATGTAATGATTAAACTCTTAGGTACCTTTATTTGTCAAGCTAACACCTTGATGTTATGTTTACATGTATTCACCTTCTCCATGCAGGAAGAGGGCTGAATCTGATTCTAGAAAGAGCAGCATACCCAACAACAAGGAGGTCCCCTCTCACCATCCCACAGACCCAGTAGAGCTGCGACGTCTTAATTTTCAAACTCCGGGTAAGAGACAATAATCCCTCACTGAGACCTCTGTGATCACAAACTCATTAGTGGTGCTGTTATAAAACAGAAAGATTGATTGTTTAGAAAAATATATTTTGATTGCTTATGAGTTTTTGCACAGTGTCATTCTTTATTGGTTTTGGAAATAATTCTATAATTTCTTTAAAAAAAATCCTGTATTAAACAAAAGTTCTGTTAAGAAGATCCGAAAGTCACATATGTTGCATGGGTGTGTTTTACATTCTGAAATTCCAAGTTAAACTGAACAATGCTAGAAATTGTTACTGGGAAATGTACATCCTTTTATTTATTAACGATATTCTTACAGCTACTTCTTTGTAAATAAGCTTCCCTCTTATCTGCTGCTTTATGGTGTAATCCATTAACATCATTGGAAGTTTCACTACATTGTAAACGTACAGTATGGAAAAGAAACACTAATTAGAGAAATGGTCTTGTCTTTTTACATCAGGCTATATGTTTGGATCAAAGAGGATATTAACATGTCAGTAGTTCGGAAGGTAGAAGCAACACACACCCAAATACTGTATATACTTATCTTATTTATTAATTATTGTTTTCTTAAAGCTCTTGAGTTTTATAGCCAAGAAACACCGGGAGAGAAATACTTAAAATAGTCTTGATTTTTGTACTACCTTTTTCTGAGTTGATTTATTTCTTTTTTAAAATTGGCTTTATTTTGATCATGATGTATTCCAGTAATTTGTTTTCTATTACAAAATGCTTTCATACAGTCCTGATCTGATGAAGATTACTTAGCAAATCTTTCTGAGCCTTGTGTTTGTCAAATATATTACACCAAGTGCAAAAAACAATGATTTCAAACTCATAAAGGGAGGAAATTAAGTACTTGAGATGTCGAGAGAGATTAGCTGCAGAAGCTGACATACTAAATAGTACAGAAGGGTTAACTGAACTTGCGTATCTCATTTCTGATCTTCTAAACAATGGCGATACTGAGATAGTGTTGTCCCAGCAGGAGTGGATCTGCAGAGTAATGAATCTGGAGTTAAAGACCCAACATCCACACTGCATGCATTTGGCAGAGGTAGAAAGGGACGAACCTGGAGGCTTGAGTTTTACCGCAGCCTTGCTTTCTTTGTCTGTTCCAGTACACTGAATGCGCTTTAGCAGCTGGAGCAAATGAGGTGTGTTTCAGCAGTGCATCTTCTACCTTAGGTTCATCTGAATATGGGAATCGTGTTGACACACTCTTGGACCTCTCTACAGTGTGAACCTAAATGCAGTAAATGGAAATGACTGAAAGTTTTGATTCACAATTGTGCTTCTGAGACAGCAATATTAATGTAGACTTATCCTTACTGAGCAAAGGTTTTATATGTTGTCCAGTACTTTCATACAATTTTAAAGGTTGTTGCAGAGATAGAAGTATAGATACAAGTCTGGAAAGTTGGGCAGAGAGGAACCAGCGAGGTTCAACAAGGGCAAGTGTACCTGGGGAGGAGGAATCCCATGCACCAGTACAAGTTTGAGGTGGACCTGCTGGAAAGCAGCTCTGTGGAGAGGGACCTGGGTGTCCTAGTGGACAACAGGTTGACCATGAGCCAGCAGTGTGCCCTGGCTGCCAAGAAGGCCAATGGCATCCTGGGGTCCATTAGGAGGAGTGTGGCCAGCAGGACGAGAGAGGTTCTCCTTCCCCTCTACACTGCCCTAGTGAGGCCCCATCTGGAGTACTGTGTCCAGTTCTGGGCTCCCCAGTTCAAGAAAGATGAGGAGCTACTGGAAAGAGTCCAGCGGAGGGCTACGAGGATGATGAGGGGACTGGATCATCTGTCCTATGAGGAGAGGCTGAGGGAGCTGGGCTTGTTCAGCCTGAAGAAGAGAAGGCTGTGAGGGGACCTAATAAATGCTTATAAATATCTGAAGGGTGGTTGTCTCAAGATCTCGAGAGGATGGGGCCAGGCTCTTTTCAGTGGTGTCCAGCGACAAGACAAGGGGCAACGGGCACAAACTGAAGCACAGGAAGTTCCGTCTGAACATGAGGAAGAACTTCTTCCCTCTGAGGGTGACGGAGCACTGAAACAGGCTGCCCACGGAGATTGTGGAGTCTCCTTCTCTGGAGATGTTCAAGACCCGCCTGGACAAGGTCCTGTGCAGCCTGCTGTAGGTGACCCTGCTTCGACAGGGAGGTTGGACTAGATGACCCACAGAGGTCCCTTCCAACCCCGAACATTGTGATTCTGTGAAGTCTTTGAAACATGAAAAGAAAAATTACTGTTCTTACAGTTTAGCTTATGCCTAAAACAAATCAGTAACTGTATACAGAGATATACCGAGTAGAGTGGACGGCTTAGTAACTAGGCATGTAAACCTATTTTTCTACTGTTTGTGTATTTAGACATGGAGTCTTACCTATCCATTTAGTATTTGTCTTAAATTAAAATGAAGTGTGGGCAGAAAAAAAATGCTGCCAGGGCTTAACAACTTTACATACAAAATTAATTTCTTCTAATCAATTCAAAAATTACATTTAGAATGTAAAGTTAGTAAGAAATGGCAGAATTTGTGGCACTTTTAGACACCATAATTCCACCTCATAGATCTGAAAATAACTGGAGAGGAGTGGAAGTGTACCTTTCCTTGCAGTGCTGTAATTTGTCTGGGAAGTTTGCAGTTTTCTGTGAAGCTAGTGGAGCAGAACATCTGCAATTCATTTCTACTATGAGTTCTTTTTCTTTGCTGTAAACCTTTTCACAGAAAGGAGGTTTTAAATTACTATTAAAAATGCAGTACAGAAATCAAATTACTATCTTTATCCCTACTTTTTTACCACCTAAGACCCCTAGGCACAGGTCAGGCCATTATATCACTCACCATACAATCAAATATGAAGGAGAAAATTCCTACTCCAGGACATTTGTCTTGCTGTGTAACACTTGCTAATTAACATGTCCTTAATATGTAATCTTAGTCCCAGTGAAGTCAAGGTACAGTTCTTGTGCCAGTAAAAGCAGAACCTCACTTAACTCACGTTAACTTCAGTTAGAGCTACCATTTCATTAAAATCCAGCTGAATTTAACTTAAATATTTAGATCCTGCTGGAATGTTTATCGAACTCCACACAGTAACACACCATTAAATAAATCTAAGGCAAAGGTTTTCAGGACATATGTAGAGAAACTACAGAAAGGCTGTAGGTTCAGGATACCAGTTTTGTTGTGTTTGTTGTTCTTTCGCTCTCAGGTGTGTGTTTCTTATTTTCTACCAGGTAGCAGAAATGGGAACTAGAGTACTACTGGGTCAAAGCAAGCATCTGAGAGAAGGGATTGGGGCTGATGTGGTTTTGTGTTGGGTTTCTTGTACTGAGACATCTGCAGTCACCCTCATACGACAGTGTTATCTACGCTGTAAGATTATTACCTTTTCTGAACATTGCCTACAGATAAAACAAATGACGCAGTGGTGAATGTACTTTTATAATCAGTCTATGCAAAGTCAGTACAACTGCATCAGGATAGGTGATTTGACATCATTGTTATTATAATAATTTATTTAGATTATGCAAGCATCCACAGTTTCCGTGGAGCTTTCCAGGCACACCAGTTGCTTCTAGTGGGAGGGGAAAAAAAAGTTTGTAATGAATCCATAATGGGAAACTATGTTAGAGAAGAAAATTTAAAATTATGTTAGCATATCCAAATCGTTAGTTTTCACGGGGAGAGATGAATGAGACAATCCTATAAAATTCTAAGTTGTCATAAACTTTAAAAGATCTCTATACAGCCTTTTCCAAAAATACTAGCAATCATGTATATTGTGTGAGGAAAGGTCTGATCAGATATAACTATCAAAATAATTTGAAAATGAAACCCTTGTTGTGGTAAAATTGAATTTCTAACCACAAGTACAAAATACTCCTGATACATGTGGTTAGGCATAACTTTGTGAAAGAAATTGTGGGAAAGCAGTATTTTATCTTTGGTGATATTTAGGCAATGATTTAGGCATAACTATGTTGTACTTGTCATAGAATTGTCGATTCAGCATAAAGATGTAAATTTCCACAGTCTAAAATACCAGTACAGCAAATGTCTTGCTTTCCTTTCATTTTTCCTTGTCCTCTCAATACAGAACTTCATTCTTCACTAATCTAGTACATACCTAAAGGGCTTCCTATCTTACCTTGTCCAGGAAGGATCAGATTCATCTCTGGCTTCACTCCTCACTGGGTGGAGTATCTCTATAGATAAATTTTACATTTTGTCTTGACATTTGGAATAGCCTACGTTTCTACATCTGAGAACAAGATCCCGTGTCCATATGTGTTATCCAGAACTGTATATTTGTTAGATAAGCCTGTATGCCAGTGAGTGCCAAGTTTTCTTTGAGTAAATGTGAAAATACCCAATCCCCCAGTAGCATACGGGATTTCATTTGTGACTGTTATTATTCCAGAACTGGAGTAGCAGAGGAAAAATCAGTCACGTGTTTCTCATTCTACAAATTTCCTGTGAAATATGGAAATAAAATTGTTAACCTGGTGCACAAATTTTTTAAGTCTCTATACCACATGGGAGAGTAACAGTAGGGAAGCAGTAATAATTAAGCCCTCGCATAAGGTTTCATTAAATGAGGAAGCCTGGTTTTGCATAGAAGAAAAGAACTGATGTTAAGTGGTTTGAGTGGGTTATAAGAGATCCAAGGCTCAGGCAAAGACATCAATCTGCCAATCAGCCAAAGAACTAAATTGAGTCATGCCTCAAAAGTGACTGTTTTTTTTCCTCATTTAAGTATAAAATATGTCACACTTATAAGTAATTTGTGTAATTGGGTGCTAATTAAATAATTATCTCATTATCTCTTATGAACTAAATAAGATGCTGTGAAATACAAGAAAAATAAATAGAATTATTACAGCTCTGAATTAAAGGCTCTGCTTTTTTATTAGATTAGTAAGTCCTCACCAAACACCTATTCCCTGAGTTCCTAAGGAAGTTCCACTAACTTATTTCCAAGATAAGGCAGAAAAAAGATAAAACAGGTCCAGAGGAAAAAGGTGCAAATAACAAAAGTGGAAAAAGTGGTGTCTGGATTTAGTCACCTGCTTTGCAAGATAGCAGGAAATTTCTTCCCTCATGCAATTTCTATTTGTGAGAATCATGACAATGCTGAAGGAAGTACTGCGATTTGTCTCCATGGCAAAACCAGACTGGATAGGTTTCTCACCATGAGCAATCCTAATATATCACTCTTCATGTGAACTTGACTCACATGAAGGATTTAGGCACCTAGAAGAAGTTTAGACTTCAAAGTGCGAATGTTACTTCTCTGATATCCCACTTGGTTGCTTTCAAACCTAGACGCAATCAAAATCTGCCTAGCTGGGAGAGGGAGTTGAAAGTTTTGCTCCTCAGAAGAGTAATTTTTTTGTTTGTTTCTGGATTTTGGCCTATAGTTTTGCAACATTTTATTGTATTGAACAATTTTAAGTCAAGGTCAGAAAACTAGGTCTCCTGTTTTCTCAGCATAGACAGCTTTTACACCTCACTCAGAGCTGAGGCTTCTACCACGAGGTTACAGAGCTCCTAGGGCTGCTTGGTAGAGCTAAGTCTCTGATACAGGACTAAGATTACTTTCATTCCAGAATAACTAATCTAGTTCTGCAGAACACAAATTATTCTGGAATAAAAGGGACGAAATTTTGCAACATTAT
Source organism: Opisthocomus hoazin (assembly GCF_030867145.1). Lineage (NCBI taxonomy): Eukaryota > Metazoa > Chordata > Aves > Opisthocomiformes > Opisthocomidae > Opisthocomus > Opisthocomus hoazin. The sequence continues at coordinate 20,677,252 of NC_134454.1, read as the reverse complement.
ATGCACATTGGTAACTATTTTAGAATAGCTGTTGCAAAGCAATTTATTTCTCTAGAGCTAATCTTGTAAATTTAGCTTTGTACACAAGATGTAAGATCACTCTCTGGCTTAGTTCTAACTGTATATAAAAGAAAAAAAAAAGTTATTTTTTTGTCAGGTGTACTGAAGGCATCCTTGCTACATTTTCATGCCAATTTTGTACTGAATCAGGGTCATCTTTCATTTTTTTCCATTTTCTGTGTCCAAATTTTAAATATGTATTTCTTTCTGCCTTTTTGATAAGGGTAACTACCAGTAGCAGTTACTACTGTTACTGGTCCGTTCCTTTTTCTATAAAAGGACAACATCTTAATCAACAAAGATTGGTGTGTGAGAGGGTATTCTGTTATTAGGGATGTTGTTAGGGATAAGGGAGGATGTAATAAATCAGTTTTTAACATCATAGAGTATTAATTAAATGTGTACCTGAAATACAACTAATTTAATAAAGAAATTTCTGTGAAAATTATCTGTCAAATTTTCAGTTCATCTGGACTGTAGTATGTATGCTCGCAGCTATGCAATATGTTTACTTTCTGACTTCCTTCTTGTTTATTGTGGACATATCAACCTACAAGTGCAAATTTGTAAATATATGTGTGTTTCTTAAATGTTTCTAAACATTTATTCTTATCATAAAACCCTGACAATAAACATAATCCTATTTTAACACACTAATAAGGCCAGAACGCACATTTTGCAGTGGGGTAAAGGAGTATGCTTAACGGGTTTAATGTCTGTTAATATGCAGATGAATTCTGACCTTGTTCTCTTGGTTTTTACTTGAAATTGTGACACATGTGGTATCCAGTGTTGCTTAGTTATGTGTTTACCGCAGGTTAAACAGAAGATAGTTCTACACTGTAGTTAAACCATACACTCTCATTTAATTCATGTGGAGGGGTTACTACTAGGGTGCACAAGGTCAATCACATTTGGCAATCTTCTACCAGAATCTGGAAATAAAAGCTTCTTAGGGATACAATTTCAACTGTATTTTGCATGTGGTGGTTTTGGGTTTGTTTTTTTTTTTCTTCTGTTTGAGTCTCTAAGTGGGTTTATCTGTCTATCTTCTTATTTCAAAGAGAGCTTGAAAGCATGTTTTCAGCATGGTGTTTCTTTTGACTTTCTAGCATGTCACAGGTTCTGTTGCAATTTAGCTGTATTTTGTCTTTAATTTTTTGTGTTTTCATAGCATATGTTGATTGATGTGGAGGTGTGTCAGCAAGTAAATGTATTTTCTTCTTTGTAGCCACAAAAATAAGTGTGTTTAGCTGTATTTTGGGTGGATTTTTTGAGTCAAGTTCTGCACCTGCTGTTCACATACAACTCACATTAAGCTCAGCAGAAGCCTCATGCTTTTGCATGAGGTATGATGAGATCTTAAAATGTTCTTTCATGGCATATTCTGTTATGATGCTTGTTATGATTCATAGACTGATTACATAACAAAAGTCCTCCAGCCATGCTTTTAAAAAGTAGCTACTTTTATTATCTCAGTAGAGCACATTTTATATATTTAAAAGACGAAAATACCAAATGCAATTAATTCACTTCATAAGTTAGCTGCAAAATATTATTTGAAGAAAGTTAATAAGTGCCTAAAATGATTTGTGGAGAAGGGGGTTATATGCAGTCAGAATTTGCCGATTTCTGAAAGTGTAAGTAATTCCTTTTTTTCCTTAGAAAAAAAGTTTGATGTCAGGTTTCATTCTGCACGAAGTGTTTTATATGAGATCTCCCCTTAGGAATGTAAAGTGGCATATAGAGGAGCAAATAAACAAAAATAGTTTAAGCAAGAATGGGTGTTCAGCATCTTTAAAAAAATACTCCTTCACAGTGAGCTAATTATTGAGATTTATGTTCGTGATGGTGGAAATTTAGTGAGGTTCATATGTAATGAGCAAGTCTCATTCTCTTTGGTTTTATGTCCTTTATGTTTACAGTAGGGTAACTGAACCTTTACACATCTTTTTAGTTGAGTTTCCAGACGCTGTTTTGTGCATGTCTGAAGTGCCTGTATGTACAAGATTGGTTTATTATGATGGTCTACTGCTGTTACTAATTTGTTTCCCATTTCCGATTGGCTTTTACTTTTTACAGCTTTGAGCAGTAATTCAGTCCCCTACGCCTCCCTGATTGGCTCTGTGTCCTCCCTCTCTAGCCAAACTACCACTCAGTCCTTATATGATAATAACTCTCTCCCACGATTCGCTCGAAAAGGTCTAAACATCTTTGTCTCTATTATTTTCTCTGTTCAAGCACTGTTTTAGATGTACATCAGTCCACCTCCATTTCTGGATCAATCTAGAGTTCTCCTGTGCCTTTTCACTCACATATTTTCCATAGGGGTGCTTGATCTGGATCAATCATTCTAATTATTAGACGGCTGTCACTCATATTCATTTTAAGAATAGCCAAATTCTATTAAGTGAAATTTCCAAGAAAATGGGAGACAACCAGAACTGATTCAAATAAATTAGTACTTACGGACTAATTTATTAATTGAAATTTAGAAGAAATGTCCCCATTATATCTGAATATTCTGCTTTGTTAGTTGACTGACAGCTTGCCTTAATATCTACTTTAAATAATAAAGGTGGTCTCACCATCACAGATGTGCTATGAAGGTAGTATGTAAATATGTATGTATAGGGTGAGAAGAATTAGGGCCAGTGCTGCTGGACATTATTTTGGACTCTAGTATGATGCCTGAAATGTCAATAAATCAAAAAGAAAACAATAATTAAAAAAAAAAAAAAAGAAAAACAGGCTATAGTGTGACTGTGTTGTTACCACATGGTCATTTTCAGCTGCGTTTACAGGAAATGCAAGTTAACTGTCTTAGGCATGCTCTTGAAATTCACAGTGACAAAGCAAACTGCATTGTGCAACATGGCTTCCAGCTTGAGCCCCCTTGAGTCATCACTCTTTTCCCTTTGTAATTTCAAGAGATCCTGGGGTTCACTAGCTTAATTTTTCTAGCCAGCTCTGATTTCTTCCCAGAAGCAATTGAAAATTCACTTTCATTTTATGTGTGATAGTATAAAGCACGAAGAGAAGAATGTAAGCATTTTGGAGAAGGGTTGTGAAGACTAATAGCATGAAACAAACATGTTCACAAATTTTTGCCTGGCAAATCTTCAGCTGGCAGATTGTTCTAGTTGACCCCACATCTTTTCTGCCTTTCTTTTGCCTTGCTGTCCCTATAGTCCCTTCCACACCCATCTCTATCTCTGATTCCCAGCTCTTCTTCTTCTTTTTCACTCAGTATCTGCATCAGTGGACAAAGATGTTTACACCTGAAGTAGATTGTAGGTATGTTTGGGGGTTGATAAATGGGGCTTCAGATTAAGCATATTTTAAAGTACTAGTGCAGTCAGTGTGTGTGTCCAGCCAAACTGTACAACCCCTGCCTCTACAATCTGCTACTAGTGAAAACATTTTTGAAGTTCTAATTGTCTGATGTCCAATGTTGTCTTCAGTGACTGTTGTCCAGAAGCAATGGTGCATGTCATTCTAGTCATTCATAGTTGCATGTGAACGTCAGTCACCTCAAAATTTCATAAAATATTTTAATATTTCTAACTTAGTCAGAATACGTAGTCAGTCTTCTAGACCTTGATACATTATTATTAATCCTCAAGTTATCCATTTCATTTTTTATAATTTATTTTATAAGTTAGTTTTATGTTCATTTGAAGTTTGTTTGTTTTTTACCATTTCCTTTGCAGGTTCAGGTGTCTTCAGTTACTTTGGTAACCTTCATTCTTCAAGTTCATTTTTCTTGATTATGCATAAGTCACTTTGTTTTCTGTCAGAACACTATTCTTTCCCCTTTAGGGCTCTCTCAGTGTCTGTTTCTCAGCTCACTTCTCATCTAATTCAACGGAGTTTCCATTTCATGCAGTGCAGGAGAAGGAGTTTGAAATGACATTAAGAGTCATTACTCAAAGCAGAAGTCGACATCAGGTCTAACTGTCTCATTTTTCCATGCCTAGCTAACCTCATTGACTCATATCACAGTAACTCTTTCCTCTACACTAGGAATATTAGCTTTGGGAATATGCTTGGTGACTTCTTTTAATTTGGCTTCAGAGCTCATCTATCCAGAGCATGTCCTGCTTTGAGTAACCAAACTATTTGCCTGCTTCTCTCACATATGACATCTTTACTACTTACACATTTTTAACCATTCTAACTACTGCATTTTCTAAACTGTAGAACGATGCCATCACTGTAAGGTTACTTTAATTTCTGTTCTTCTTTCTTGTTCAACAGGTATGGCCAGTCATCCCCCAATACCTATCTTGGAACTTGCAGATCACATTGAAAGATTGAAAGCAAATGACAATTTGAAGTTTTCACAGGAGTATGAGGTAATTTCCCCTGCTTTTTCATTATTTAAAATGTTTAAAATGTCCTGCTTTGTTTCCTTAGGGTTTTCTCTGATATGTACCCACACTGATGGTGCCAGTTTTGTGTGATATTAAAACCATGATAAAACAAAGTTCTCTGTGTAAAATGGCAAAGTTGGTGAGGTGGCTCCTTTTCTTGTCACAATCTATTCTCTTTTTATCAGGATATGTGTCAGGCAGATTCCATGGGCACGTACTTGAAGTAATGTGTGAATGATACAGCAGTTGCTCTTTTTGGTATACACAAACATCCATCTCCTATGCAGTTAAAAGATGCTTAGAATATTTTTAAAATCTTTTGCATAAGTTGACAGGACACATACAGTACAAGCTCCAAGGAAGTTACAGTCCACTGTGTTAATTTTGCATGGATTAAAAGAATTTGCGATTGCCTAGTGCCTTTCCTAATAGGAGAATTGCAAGACATTGTATTTTCCTCCTATCAGTAATGCCGCATTGATAATCTGTGAATAATGGTCTGTAAGAGCACAAAAGAATTTAACTGGAAAAGAGTAATCATTTTCAAGCACCTTGTCGGTAATCCATGGAGTATACCTTGCCAGGCAGAGAGTGGTACTGTGGAAAGTAACAGCCTCTCATGTCGGTAATTTGTGGCTAAAGGGACGTAGATAGCCGTCCATTAAACACAGTGAATTACAGCTGTTTCATCAATGCCAATATGGTCTATGTCAAAAGTCTGTGGACAAAGTATGCACTGAACCATCAGAGAGAGAATGCTTCTTTAGAGCAGCTATGGGCGGTCGTGTCAGTGATCCGAGGATTAACAGCTCCCAGAGGGATCACTGACATAGTATTTCTTTATAGTCTGTTGTGTCACTAATCCTTGCTTAAAACTCCCCAAGACTTTGTTAGCATGGTGGAGTAAAAACCCATATTACCGTCATTACTCTCCCTGAAAAGGGAATTCACATTCATTGTGTTTGAAGGTTCATATGAACACTGATGGTGCAAGAAAAAATGCTGAAGAAGACTTCCATATGTTGGTTTCATAGTAAGATGTGACTGCATGGTAAAGATCCTGCAAATGCCCAGCGTATTTAAAAAGGCTTGACAGAAAGTGTTAAAAATGAGTACTAACTACTACAATAGAGACCTACAATTGCTTATTATTTAATTGAACGTGCTGTTCAGAAACACCTTAAGACTCCTAAAAAATAATCTCATTAGATGTCAAAAGGAGAACAGAGTTTCAACAATTCATGGAAATAAATTTGTTTGAAGAGCGTCTCAGCTTTGCTGTTTGCTGTTGCAATCACAAAAAATGCGGGAGTATCTTCTGACATTTCTGTGTGTAAATCCTGTGTTCTTAAGTGCGAACATTGTAGCATATAAAGAATCAGACAGGGAAATTCATGTAGCAGAATGTTCACCATAAAAAAAGCTAACATTTGGTACAAATTTGACAATCATTTCCTGCTGTATTATGGGAAAATTCTGTGGAATATCAGTGTAGGAAATTACATTTAATAAATTAACAATATCATTACAAGTCATATAATGCAGTGTAACTTCCATAAAAATAAATAATTCCTCTTTACTATGGCTTGAGCGTGTTGTGGAGATCACGTGGTTCTTCTTATGCTGTAATGTAAGTGAAAAGTTTTAGTGGTTTGTATTTCCTGTATTATTTAAATCATTACAATCATCATGAGAATGTAATTTTAACCATCTATAGCCAGCATTGTGAAGATACATTAAATCATTAAATTTTTAGTACCTATCCCTCCAGATCTTTTTAGTAGTTTGTGTGAATAGCCCAGATTTCACATTCTTTTTTCTTCTTTTGTTTTTGACAAAACATAGCATCTGGGGCAGAATGGTCAGACATTTGAGATTAAAAATTGGGCAACTGTAGGTCAACATCAAGCTTCATTCACGTTACTTTGCCCAGGGGGATTCAGCATTTATCTTTGAAATGCCAGCTTTAGAGATGCCACTTGGTTTCTGTCTAGTCCAAGGTTCATCTATTTTGAAACAGAATGAAAAGCACTGCTGTTTGAGTCTAGGCAGTAGACTAAGGCTGGAGTTTGATGATCACTGTAAGTCATCTCCCTGTCTTGGCTGTGCATTCCTGTTGTCTCTTATGTGCCAATCCTGGCACTAGCACATGTGCAGCTGTTCAAAGATTATATCAGGAAATACATTCAGCTGAAAACTAATTGTTTTATTTTTCTTTGCTGTTTTCAGTTGGATCAGTTCCCTGGACTAGCTCACCGCATGGCTGCATGAGCTCTAGTGCCAGCACAAGGGATCTGGTGGGAACATTTGTGGTCGGGGATTGGAATCTTCTCTTTCAGCAGCAGTCCTCACTAGTGTCTCTTAAAAGCAGCTATCCGATTCTGAAGCAGAAATGGGTATAGATGGTAATAGCTTGGTTATTATCAGTTCACTTACGTTTAACTGATGACATAGAAGGAAAAAGAAGTATTTTTCATCTTCAAGAGGTAAAGGTGCAACATGCAGCAGGAAGCAGCTGACCTTTATTGTTATTAACAAAGTCTTCCAGTTGATTCCCATTTGGGAAGTCAAACATTTTTCATCAGTTACCACTGATGATTGTTTTTTTATAAGACCCTTTCCTCCTTGGCATTCCGTTATTTTATTTTACATTTTATGGTGTTTCTTGCATTGCATGGATGAAATTCTTCGAAATTAGACTGATAGTGTAGAGCAGCTGTTATGACAACTTAGTGATACCAGAAAATAAAAAACATATACAGTTTCCTGATGGACACTGACTTCTTATCCGGCTTGTACAATTGCTTTTAGGAGGTTAGCTCCATTTCAAAAGGATGTTTTAATTATTTTTTAGCACACCATGCTTTAGTTGCCACTTGAAAAGAATTACTTGTTTCACAACTCCGACTCATCTTTTCATACCATATGCACCCTTTTCAGCATTCAGAAGTATTTGAACATTTGCTTCTGTTCCATCCACTGCCTTTGGATCAGAATTTCTGATCAAAATTGCATACAAGTTTGTTTTTCTCCTTTTGAAAGAGTATCGCTTCCTTGCCTGTTCCCACTTTCTCTTCAGACAGGCAGAAACCTCCCCATCTCTACACTACTTCCAGAAGAGAAAAAGAAGTTCTCTCACAGAAGGTGCACATCTACACATTGTCTTCTCTGCTTGTTTATGCCCCTGACATTATTTTCTAATGAACCCTCCTAATTTCATTACATGCTCCTAGGAAAGGTGAGGGAAAACAACTTTGTAGACCTGGACCATGAGAGAAATCAGGATTGCTTTCTTCAAATAATCCCAAACTCAGACCACTGTTCTCCATTCATTTGGCACGAAGCTTCCCAAATGGGGGTTTTTGTGTGGACTGGTATTTTTTTTTTCCCCGAGAATATGTTCCTTTTTGAGTTGGATGAAATCTAGTTAAGAAGGAATCTGAAATTGCCATTAAAGAAATAATAAGTCCAAACTGCATCCCTCTGCACTCTGGTACTGAAAGGAATGCCCAGGATAATGTAGCAAGTTGAGAAAGTAGGTATGCAAAAAAGTAAATAGCAATATGCATAGTATAAGCTATATATTCTCAGGAGAAAAAAAAAAAAGTAGACTTCGTTCATTGCTATTACATGGTGAAAGGAGTGTATTCTCCAGTATAGACCATCTTCCAACTGTGTAATATTTTCTAAACTTCAGTGACATGAATTGGAGGAGTTCCTACTTCTGCAAGTCTTCAGAAACCATTTCACAGTATCTTCTTTGGGGCTTCTCCTACCCCAGTGCTTACAAAGGATGATCATGAGAACAGTGGAGACTTCTATCATTGTATTTGTCTCACAAGTTTACCATGAATACTGGATTTCATGGGAGAACAGGGGCCAAGCCTTAAAGATTATGACTACTGCAAGATTTAAATAATTCACCTGTTGGATAAAGTGGTTTTGTAGTTTTATCATAGATAGTGCTATGTCCTTTTCTCAATAAAGTTCATTTCCACTTCAAAATAAATTTTTCATAACCCTTCATTAATTATTATTAGCTTGCAATTCCCAAGCCTTAGCAAAATGTTGGTTTGCATAATTAACATGACATATCCTTTATGTCACATACTTCATTTGTATTCCCTAATTTAATGACAAGGTTCTTGACGCTGACTCATTATTAGGAAGCTTTTGCTGACTTTGGCAGTTTCAGTGGGATTTTTATGTGATGCGAGTCTCCATATGGACTTGACAGCTGCTAACCAGAAAGCTATATTAATAAGAAACTGATCTTTATCATATCTCCTTCTTAACTCAGGCTTCAGAATGTAACAATAAAAAGTGGTCATGGAGATAAATTGAATCAGAACAGCAATGTTCTGCCTACTTTATACAATGCACTAAGAGTATTTGTAAAGTCATTTCCTCCTATAACATAGAACTGAAAATCTATTCCTCCAAAGCAGATTCCTGGGTCTTGTGTAAAATAGCTTCACATTTATTATCCAAGATCTGTAGCCACAGCTTTACACCTTTAAGGAAGCAGATTCAGATTCGTGCCATTTTTGTGTGTCACAAACCTGTCACTGGAACACAAAAATTGCACAACCAGCCTCTGTGTGTTATGGTATGATTTACTGTGTATGTTTGTGTGTGGACTTGTTAATTAATGTTATGAGAACCTGTATATGTTTTTAATTTTTGTTCCTCATCAGTCTTCTGTCTGTAAATTACAGCCAGTCTTTTGCTATAACACTGAGTATTGAAAAAGATGAAGATGCATTTTGACTCTGTACCATACTGCTGTACTATTGCAAGTTTTATTGTAGCTTTTCAGTATCAGTGGGTAGGATATGTGATGAGAAGACAATTTACTGAATATAGTGCATTTATCTTTTTGTATTTCAAGCTGCAACAAGATAAACATTGGACACTAGAACACGATAAATTTTATATAGTAGAAGCACACATAAAGCTTACCATTGATATAAAACATTTTAAAATTTCGTGAAGAACAGATAACCTACTGAATGAATCTGTACCAAAGAAACAGCTGCACTTCATTGTCATATCGTTACAGATAATAGTAACTCATATGCAAAAATCAATTTCTTCTCAGCAAAACTTTGTTTTATATTCTTTTATCTTTACAATAGTTTTCTCTTTCTAATATTACAAACATCATTTATTGGTATTCTGTAACTGTACTTTGACAGGATGTGCTCCATTTATTGAGAAACAATTAGTGTAGTCAGTGAACAATGAAAAGTTGTTTGTCTTCTTATTAATGGCACATATGTTATTGCATTCACCTAGGTTGTTTGGTGCTTAATTCCACCTAGGGTAGTATCTGAGCCAGCAGGATAGTTATGATAGAGAATTTTGAAGACATAATGTAGGACTCTGAAACGGCACTAGTCAAGATTTATAGTAGTAGTGTGTTAGCCCTTTCTGTTATGGTCTGAATGCTTCCTTGGGAAAACAACATTTGTTTATGTGTCTATAATTAAAAGAATATTCAGATAAAAGAAAGCTGGTGTTATCGTATTAGGATGCTGGTTTTGGTCTGATACCTAATGCTAGTTTCTCAAGGAACTCCATGGAGATGATTTAAATAGTCAAATACTGTAATAAATGTCAGTTTTATTTTGCCGAGCTGAAAACAGTGATATGTGTAGGAAGAGAAAGGTAGTCCACTTCTTATAGCGAGAAATGTTATTCACAGATAGACTATGTAGGTCATTATAGATAAAACTGAGTTTTGTGGGGGCTTTTTAGAAGGATTCATTTGCAGTATTTTTAGGAGGTTTATGGAAGGAAATGGAGGAATCAGTGAAGCATTTCACCCCTTGACTCCTTTCGTAAAAAAATATAAGTAGACAGTCCTTTAACAGTCTCTTGAAAATTTAAAGCGGCATCAGTGTCTCATGTGAGACAAAGTATAGTGTTTAAGAGCTTCTGTATTTCATGTACTATATCAAACAAAAAACCAGGATGCTTTAATCACAGAAATATTTAAACTAAGCAAGGATTTTCATTACGCAAGTATTCTTCTGCTGATGATACTTATTTCCTACCTGAAGTTGAATGTAATCCTCTGTTTTCAATATAAAATTATTGCCACCACAACCGGGTATGGTATCACAGACAAAGGATATTAGTTGCAGATGGGGAATAAGCAGATTATACTTAAGATTGGAGGCAAAAAAGTAGATAACAGTAGGACTGGTTCTTAAAAAGTTAGATTTTCTAAAGCTTTTTATGTAATAGAGACTCTCTTTCAAATACGTTTTCAAATAATGGTTATATTCTTCCTTAAGTATACTTTAGTTATATGCATAGATAGCTTGTTTGATTGCGTTGGAATCGGGTTTTACGTGATCTCATTTGGTCATAGGAATATTAGCTTGATACTGTAGAGGAAATATCTTTGTTCTTGAGAGGAGTTTGGCAAAAGTGTTAGTTGTATTTCTAGCTACTCTTGAACAGTTGGGTCACTTTCCTTCAAGAGTCAACAGGAAATATCTCTTCTGTACATTTTAACTGCTTTTAGGACGAGGATACAAACTTATATATGAGTTCCAAAGAAGATTTAGTTATGCAAAAAAATGTAGGTTTATCCCCCCATATCGTATTCAATCATATCAATAGGTTTATTTATTATTCATACCTCTGAAAATGGCAGCCTTAACAGAGCAATGTGGAAGACTCTGCCTTAATAAGAAAACGTAATTCCAGTTGGCACGTTGCCATGATCATGTATTAATATTCATACATCTAACACTCATGTTTTGGTAAAGCAGTATGTAAATCTCATTCTATTAGCAAGTTTCCTGCATACTATAATAGCATCTTATTATAGATTCATCAGCTATGTTATGAAGTTCTCATTGCAATCACTGACATTGGTAAAAGAGGGTCAAATTGTTCATTTTTATGGGTAACTGACTAATTTCTCCAGTTGTGCAGAGTCTATTTGCGTTGACTTCCTCTCAACTTTTGTCTTTTTCATTCTTCTTTCTCTAATTGGTTTTAGGTTTCTGTGTGACCCAGTGCTTTTTGATGACTTAATTTGAGCCTCAAACACAGCACCTACAGTGCTGGGAAACTGTTTACAGGACATGCTTCCTTCTCCTGCAGTAACTCACAATCTCCACAACACACAAAGACTCAAACCTGCTGTTTCTTAATTTGCTGGCATAGTGACCCTAAGCAGAGCACTATTATGGGGCAGGGAGGCATATGTCAGCTTACACCAGGAAGGGTGGCATTTTGTCATACTCATTCCTTCCACAGTACTGTACAGGGGTATAATCTTGGAAGACACCTGATCACAGTAAGAAACATTCACCTCTTTTTTAGGTAGTGTAAAGGTAAACTTCCTAATGAGCAGGTACATAGTTTGCTGGAGGGGGTTGTTTGAAATTCTTCTGGAAACACATTTTGGCTGCCATGATTCATAGTCAAAGAACTGTTTTATGGATGGTGCGTTGTACAAGTAAATATTGCTCAAGTCTTTGCCCAGTAATAGATCAGACGTTTTTCAGCAGCCAAGCATTTAGAACACAATAGCTGAAAGATTAGTCAAAGCATGGGAGGGTAATAACAGTATTGCACATATCTTTATTTCTTTTGCACAAAGCACCCATACTACACAGTTGTGCTATGAAGAAATCCAGTTCTTTGTTAATGACAGCTTTATTGAAGGCAAGCTTTCAGAATGAATATACTAGAAATCCTATTAAAGTGCCATCCATTAAACCATTAAAGCACTCATTAAAACTGTTAGTACAGACTTGTTATTCATGAGTTATTGGTCTTTCACACTTCTGAAATGTGTCTGCCAATACTACTCTACTCTTTGTTCCAGTATGGCTATTAAGTCTGAGGAAATATAGATCAACTTTCTTTTGCCAAAACAGTGCTTTGTGGGAGGATAGTAAGGCCACAAAGTGGTTCTGATTGGTGAGAAAAACAGGAAAGATTAAAGTTCAGTCCATTTGCCTGGTTTTGACATAATTTATGTTAACTATATCTGCATGCAGGCCTAAATATTAATCACTGAATTACACCATCTGGCCATACATCACACAAAGAAGTGAATGGGAAATGTAGTATGCTGCTGTGATGAACATGTTCTCATCTACTTCTGCAAATAGCTGACAGAGAAAGCTGCTGTTTAATTTTTTTCTTGGTATAGAAAAGCAACTTTAGATCGCTTAAATAGTAAGGAGTGAAAAGAGGAAGAGTAATACTGAATAGCTGAAGCTATGCTTTAAATGTAAATTATTCTTAATGATTCATAAATTCACATCAACAATAGTTACAATATAGAGTTGAAGCTCTTTCTCACCATAATTTTCTAAGTGCAACTCTATATGCAAAAATGCACCTTAAACTTGATGTTTACAAGTAGTTGTAATTGTGAATAGCTAATTTATGGGTTATTTTTTGTTTCATTTGTGTACATTCTTTTTATTTTTGGTAGGGTAAAACCCAAACCCTGCAGTCCAGGCTCAAAAGTAGCAGCATGTTAGTCAGCCAGTTTATTCTGTTATTTTCCAGTTTTCTTGTCAAGTGTGAAGAGGAAGTATATGTGACATCTTATATTGTGAAGTAATTTCTAGAATATTTGGGCACTGTAGGTAAAAACCTAAAAGATCAGGCACAGTGCAGAGCAGTGTTGCCTCATTCTGGGGCAGTGGACTGCTCTTTAGCTGGCATGTTTGCATCTCAAAAAATTCTGACTAGTGTAGATGAGCTTTATTCTTAGTCAAATAATTGACTTGATTTAAAAATTTATTTATTGCAGAACGCACTAATATATCGAAATGATGTTCTGTTTATTTAGAGAAGATTATGTTTATGTTTAAAATTGTTACTGGAATTCTGAGCTAAACCCATACTAATTACTTTCTGAAATACTGAAAACTTGACCTGCAAACATCCTGCACAGGTTATCTTATTCACCTCTGTTTACTCAAAAAGGAAAAGAGGGGAGATTCTTGCTGAGAGAAGTCATTATGTGAATTTGATTGCTTTTCTAGTCATATGATGTAAGGGCATTGCTGGTCAGCTGATAAAGAAGTATATTACATGTCTTAAATATGCTGTGTATGTATATGACTCTCCTCTTCCCAGTGCTGTTGGAAATGTGGTCCAAATTCTTTCTCTTCATGTCAGATGAAATAAAGAGCACCTAGCGTAAAGATTAAAATATTTGTGTTTTTAAAAAAAGCAGTGCTTACCTTATCAGCCATCCATCTCAGAGGATGGGAGAACATTACTGTGACGAAATAAATTGTAAGAAAAAGAAATAAAAATTTTACTTGCTTTATTGATAAATACGAGTTTCACAGTGTAGTCGGAAAAAGTAATGTTTTGGTCAGAGAAGGACCAAGCCCTAATATTTGAGGGTTCAGGTTGCTATGTTTATACTTAAGCACAGCACATAAGTGATGTCTACTTTTGCAAGTGGCAGAATACCAACTGGGTGATAGTTGCTTGTTTCTATATATGAAAAAAGCCATCAACAGTTTTGTAAAATTATTAATAGCTAGTCTATTAAGATATTAGTTTAATAGTAAAATATTAATACTATTAACATATTAAGATATGTTTAAGCATAGTCCCACAAATTGCTAAGTCTGTGAACCCAAATACTGCTTTTTTAAAAATAAATCTCTTCTGGGGACAAATACTGTGTGGAAATTAAATGAGATTCATTCAGAACTGGAAATTATTTAAGAACATGTTTTGAACTGTTAGTTACACATATAGTGATCCAACTCAAGTGAATCATATCCAAACCACAAGTCAAATTTTCATGACCTTTATCATGCTCCCAACCAGTTCACTTCTTCCTCATTCCTCTAAAAAGTCCTGTTTCATTTTCTGTTGAGGGAGGAGCTGCCACACACTCTGCCTCAGCTACTGTAGGTAAAGCAGTATGCTGCGGGTGAGCCAGCACCTCAACCATCATACTGCTCTGCTTGGCGAATCTCAGCAAGGTTATGCAGGGGAGCTCAGCCAGGCCCAGCTCTACAGGACTGTAATGAAAGTTGTTAGCAAACTCAGGAAAAATTAGCTGGTAATTGTTGTAAAAGTTGATTGAGTCTAGTGTATTAGTAGGCAGGATAAGGTATTGGGACTTGGTTTCCTAAACAGAAATACTGGAGTATTCTAAGACCTCTCTATCAGGCAGCCAGGGAAAAAGAATTTTTTTAGAATAATCTCAACAAAAAAAGCAAATCATTCCCTGAATGTTATATAAATAAATTGTGTAAGATATGTAAAGATGCATAAGAATGAAGCAATTTTCTGACTGGCCAAATAGTAGTTATTAATCTGAGGGACAAATCTCAATAGGTTGCAGTAATTAATTCCATACATGTTCATTGACCAATAATACCTACTCTTAGTAGATTACAGGTCATATTTCATTTCCATTAACATAAAATGGACTCACAGCTGTTGTAACCCTGGGAGGAGTCAGTGTAAGTGATGTAAAAGTGATGCCTTGATACTCTAGTGGCAGTATGGAGTTTTGGACTTCTGCATTGTTCGTGATCTACTCATGGAAAGTTATCATAGTGTTGGTGAACTGCCCCATCTAGGATTATCTGTGTCATGAGTTTTTCATAATTTACAGCAACAGCATAGGGAGATGCTGATTGTTACCAGGATTAAGCAAAGGGCATGAGCCGCAAACCACAGTTGCATATACGTATCGATGAAACACTTTTAATGTCTGTAACGTTACAGTAAGGGAAAGTAAAACAATGCATGACTTATCGTGACTCCTCAGGATGAGATGGCCTTTTATGTAGCCACCACCATAGCGGGCATAAGCAGGTACCATCTGCTGTGTATTGTGTGTTTACCCAGCTGTATGTATACCTCAGCCATAGAGGTAGAAGTAAATAGTGGAGCCTGGAGTCATACTTCTGGTGAAGGATGAAGGAGTGTGGGACAAGCTTCAGTAACTCCATCCTGTTCCATGAAGTAAGCAGGAAATAAACAGTGATTCTAGGACTGTATAGTCAAGTGTATAAATAAGAGATCATTAACATTTCAAATATGCTTTCGAATATGCTGTCTGATTTATGACTGAAGGAAATGAAAATTAAGTGTCTTAATGTTGTCCCTGGATGATAGGTAGGTTGTTCCCTGAGCAACGCTGGTATCATCTGTTTGCCTTGCATCAAAATGAAAGAACAGAAACAATATGATTTTTCTTCTGGAAAAATTCTTCAGGAACAATTGGAGTTTATTTAGTAAAAGGACACTGAATTGCTGAACTGTGTGCACTTAGAGAAAGATAAAAATGTTTATTCCCCTTCATCCCAGTGTTTTTGAGTTTTCTGACTTTTTTTCTTTCTCTGTTATGCTCCAACCCCTCACTTGCCAAACTGAGTGAAAAGATAAAAAGATGGGTAGCATACCCTTGCCTTTCTGATGAGAAAGGCTCTCATTTGAAAAGCTTAAGGTTTAAATCCTCATGGAAATTTCAGATGCATAAATACAAAATGTTTTATGTAATATGATATGTTACAATGTGTCCTGAAGTCATAATTTTCTTTCAAAAGCAAAATATTTCCAGAGTAAAATATGGGAGCATATGGTTTGTAATCATTATAAATATAAGTGCATATTCCTTAGCTAAAAGTTTTGTTTTCTTTGCTTGTCTTTCCATTTTGAAGTCTATTGATCCTGGTCAGCAGTTCACATGGGAGCACTCTAACCTGGAAGTAAACAAACCAAAGAATAGATACGCGAATGTAATTGCCTATGACCATTCTCGTGTTCTACTCTCAGCAATAGAAGGTAAGGAGACCTTTAAACTTAATTAAATCCTAAAATCCAGTATAATTTTACAAACTGATATCATTGCCTGGTAATACAAAAAAGTGTTAATTAAAGTACTTCCTGTAAATTGTTGTGGTGACAGTCTTTTCCTGATGTTCATTCTCAGTTATCCATTATAAAAATGCACCACAATTGACAAAGGGTCACATATAGCACTGAATGCATCAGATCCCTGTGCGCATGCCAACGTATTATATAAAGTAAATTATCATTGCTGTTTACTTATACTAATTCTACAGAGCAGACATAGCAGTAACCAAGCATGAATTGAGGGTTTTGTCAATCAATGACATTATCAATGTATCTGATTATTGAGTTTCAGTTGCCAAATACTTAATGTGGGGAAAAAAATGAGTTCACCTTTATGTTCTCTGGGAGACTTTTGAAAGCTCTCCGTTAAAACTTCCCTTTTTTCATTTTCCATTTACAATCTGAATGTTAAACAAGAGTGTTAAAACGAATGCCCACATGCAGATGTTGTTGGAACCTCAGTGTTTCACTGTTTTCACGAAAGATTGGCAGAGGGGTATAATGAGCGCTCTTCATTGTATCTTTCTTTGCCAAAAAGCTTTCCAAAAACATGAATATTTTAGAGTTTTAACTTAACCAGACTGTCCAGGGTGATCAGCCCTGGGTATTGTGTCTGTTTTACCAAGTGCTAAAGCAACGGGAAGCACTGGTTTTCACTCAGAGGATTTACTTTCTTACAGGTTCTGCCTTACGATTAACCTGCTTCCCAAGATGATGACAGATTCTCAGTTTATTCTATATTGTTGACAGTCAGGTATTAATAATGGCCAGAATATAATTGATTATATATTTAAATGAAACAATTCAAATGAAATTAAGATTTGCCTTTAGTAACTCTGACAGGGTTTGCATATGATACATCAGATGTAGGGAACTGTATTCAAGGTCATAATTATATCAGTCCTAACATGCTACAAGTTAAACTGTAAGGTGTTTTAATTTACAGTTATAAGCGGCTGCCTATCTTTGGCTACTGCAGACCTGAAGATGCTGGATACAGGAGGGACAATATTTAAAAGTGTAATCCATTTTAATATTAGCTACTTGGTGAAGAAAAAGGCCACTGATTGAAGTTCAGATCTTCCCTTATTTATTGCAGCTGCATGCCGTGGGCTTTGATAACACAGATAAGAGCTTCTCAAACATATTAGAAGATGTAAATGATCACCTTGAATAATTTTCATGTGGGAATCTGCATATGTTTCTTTCACCTTTGAGGCTCATATAGCAGTTCTGACAGGATTTTTTTGTAACGTCGCTTACAAATTTTCGCATAGCCTTGTAGAAGAATATAGCTGTACAGAAACCATCTGCTACCTGCTAGAAATACCTATCTCAGCATTGAATAGAGGATATTTTAATTAGTATTATATGTGATGTAATCCAAGAAAAATATCCTTTTCTGTGTTACTGGTCCAGACAAGAGAACTAAGTACATGGTCAGGAAAGGCCAGGAACAACAATTGGACAGCTGTTCTGAATTGATGTATAAAGTTATTTGGAACAAAATGTTTCACTCAGAAATAAGTCTATTTGACAGAAGACTCAAGATTTTCGCAGGATTTTGTTTGGAAAACGAGTTGTGTAATGAAGGGAAGAAGGAGAGGAAAAAATGTAATTGCAAATAAATTTATTTCTTAGTTTGTAAATCACACATCTGGGCTTAAAAAGTTCTGCCAGGTTCCCCATCATGTAAATGACCCGTGAAATTTGGTTCCCTTAAAGAAAATGAACATATTCAGAGAGTGGGAAGAAAATTTAAGAGACAAAACAGAAAAATTTAGTCAAAGTAATTAAAAGTATCAAAGCACACAGTATGTTAGACTAGTTTTAAAAATAATACATAGCAAAAATATGAAAAAAAATCTACATTGTACCTGTAGGAAAGGGCTGAGTTTTGTAAGGAGCAGGAACCACATACAGTTAAGCAATGTCATCTTTTATTCCCCTTTTTCAAGTAACAAATACCATGATGAGGCTAAAATTTCTAACCCTGTAACAGTCAATGACCCTAAACAAGGAAAAATATTGTAGCCCTTGAAATATCAGTGTTAGACGTGAAACCACAAAGGAGATTTTGACACATTCTGTGATTTTGATAATTTTAAGTATTTTCTCAGTCTTCAGTTTTTGGTGAAAAAAGTAACTTAAATCAAATACTAAATGCCTTTTTATGCTATCATAATTTGTAATAAATCAGTATTTAATTATACCTTTTTTTCCCCCTGGGATTTTACATGATTGTGTTTCTGGAATTTTGTGTGTATACCTTCATAATTTTAATACATTGCTCTTAGTATTTGATAATAAGTGGTTCTCTTTCAAATTAAGTAAATATTCATACAATGAAAATATGCAATCTGCCTAGCATTTTAAGTAGATGCAGCTGCGTTTGTTTTTATGCTACCAGGGAAATCAATACTTTGAGTGTTGTCTAAAAAAAGAAAAATTTCCTTCACCTATGTTACTATACAAGTGGATCACGATGTAAATTTGGACAGCATTACATTTTGTTACAACTATAGGTAGAATATTTTGTTGAATTTTACATACAGGCCTTATCTGCAATACTTTGGTGGCCATAGGAAGACTGATATTATCAGTGAGGTTTGAGTAATAACTGTGCTCGTTCTAAGATTAGAAGCTCCATTCTACACCTAGACACTGGGTCCCTGTTTAAGAGCAAAGTATGAACAAGAAACTAAGCATCTGCCAAACTGTAATCCTACATTGATGGTCACTTTGCCTCTTGACTGTGTTGCACAAAACTGGAATGGTGTAATTGCTACTTTAGAATGGGGCGCACAGCCAATTTTGTTCAGCTTCCTGCCTCTGACAGTAGCCAATACAAAGCTATTCCTAGAAAGTCTTAAGAAGCATGTGGTAGAGATTTGAAATTACTTCTTTCCACTCATTGATAATATAAAGCTCTTAAAAATTCCATTAGCCCTGAAACACAAGGCTTGGTAGTGCTTTCCAAGTGTTTATTTTGGTACCTTTTATAATTCTTGTTACACATGTTCAAACCTGGTTTTGAATCCCTGCGATGTTCTTGGTGTCTGTAATTGCATATAGCGTAGACTCACACAACATAATTGCTCACTTTGCAAGAAATATTTCTTGTATTATTAAACACACCACTGTTTAAATTTTATTACGTTGGATGTCCTTTTGGACAGAAAACTCAGATTGGTTATGGTAATTTGAATTTCCACCTGAAAGAAAATACTTTGCAAAATTTTTTTCCAGTGTTCTTGAAATCTCATCGTACATGTTGTGCTGTGTTTGATGTATCTGAGAGAGACACTTGGAATTTTACAGTAACATGAAAGAAAATTATATGTGGTGAAGTATATTGTATGTATTTAAATGGATTTAAGAGCAGAATTTACCAATTAAAAGAGGATCAAGTTAAAACTGCTAGGTCTGTAATCTTAAACCTCTGAGGAGTAAATAAAACTTTGGAACAGAAATGATGAAACATTCTGCATTTGAAAAAAGTCTTTCCAGTTCTTTTAGGAGACATCCAAGTCTAAAAGTCTGCGATATGTGGCATGGATTTGCATAATGCTAGTGATTAAAAAATGTAATATCTATCATATTTCAGCAGTGTAATTTTGTTTGATGACAAATTTAGTGGCTTTAAAATGCTGCTAAAGCTAGAAGTCTCTGCTGTAATATAAATGGTCAAAAAAAAGGTAATAAACTGGTAATACCCTTGTTTGTCTGATTGCCAGTTATTGGTAAATTATCCTCGAGGAAGTAGGCCATCATCTTTAGATATAGAAAGTATTCTGGTCTATATAGATTCTTGAATATCTGCTGAAGAGTCATGGACTATACAAATTATTTGCACTCTCACATTGCATTTGTGTTGCATTCTACTAACAATATATAATTACATACTTGGTGTAATTGTATGCTCCTTCCCCCTGCAAGCCTGGAGTGCCTTAAAAATGACAGAAGTATTTCAGTGATGAGGTAACAGGCTACAGAAAGGTCAATGAAGTAGACTTCATGGTGTCAAAGTCTCTGTGAAGTAGACTTCATAGGGAGGACTTCATGGTGGCTGTCTCAACCACAATACCAAGACAAGTTACAGGATCATAGAATGGTTTGGGATGGAAGGGACCTTAGGGATTATCCAGTTCCAATCCCACTGCAGGGACACCTTCCACTAGACCAGGTTGCTCAAAGCCCCATCCAACCTGGCCTTCAGCACTTCCAGGGAACCCGTTCCAGTGCCTCACAACCCTCACAGTAAACAATTCCTTTCTTATATCTAATTTAAATCTAACCTCTTTCAGTTTGAAGCCATTACCCCTTGTCCTGTCACTACATGCCTGCGTAAAAAGTTGCTGTCCAACTTTCTTGTAGGCCCTCTTCAGGTACTACAAGGCTGCAGCAGGGTCTCCCCACAGCTTTCTCTTCTCCAGGCTGAACAGCCCCAACTCTCTTTGCCTTTCCTCACACGAGATGTGTTCCATCCCTCAGATCATTTTTGTGGCCCTCCTCTGGAGCCACTCCAACAGGTCCATGTCTTTCCTGTGCTGAGGGCTTCAGAGCTGGATGCAGGGCTCCAGGTGAGGTCTCACCAGAGCCAAGTAGAGGGGCAGAATCACCTCCCTCGACCTGCTGGCCATACTTCCCTTTATGCAGCCCAGGATACACTTGGCCTTCTGGGCTGTGAGCGCACGTTGCCAGGTCATGTTGAGCTCCTTGTCAACCAATACCCTCAAGTCCTTCTCAGCAAGGATGCCCTCACACCATTCTCTGCACAGCTTGTAATTGTGCTTGGGATTGCCCCGATGCATGCACAGGACCTTGCACTTGGCCATGTTGAACTTCATGAGGTTCACACAGGCCCACCTCTCAAGTCTGTCAAGGTCGAGTTGTAGGGGTATAATGATTTTGGCCTATGGCTCTACTTATGCTCTTATAGTTGTAACTTAACAAAAACGGTGTCGTTCTTGATACCCTTGAAATCAGCTCAGAACAATTCTGACTTTTTGCTGTGTATATACCCACACTGTCCACTGGGGAAAGCTTCAGTGGAACGTCCAGTGGCTTTATTCTTGAAGGAAGAATGAAGATTTGGCACCTCGCAATTTACTCTGCGCACTCATATTGAAACTCTTCTTTGCAGAAATTATCAAACATTTTATTTCATATTAGCAGAGACACTCGTTGGCCCTTTTAGTGCGTCATTTAGAGGTATAAATGAATATTTCCATCCAAGAAAAGACTGCTTTGACAGATAACTTTGGTGTTACTCAGTGTTGAACAGTTGGAGAATCACTAAATCATTTCAGATAGCAGGAAAGTAATCACAGTATGAGGACTTCATGTTGGATTTCGTTATCTGCATTGCACTATCATGCAACATACTGCTATCTCAATGTATTGTGGCCAGCATGCTGGCACAATGCTGTTATCTGCATCTCTGAGGACCTGCACTGAATAATCTATTTGCTTTCATTCTGTACCTTTTCTTAGTACTAGACAACTTTTAAAACAAAATAAAACAAATACAAGCTTCCTTTCTTTTTCTTAATAGACCTCCTCCTATTACCCAGCCTGCCTTTCTGCTTCTTATCTTCCAAGTTTCTCATCTTGCCCACAGATCTTCTACAGCTCCTAGTTCTTAGTTTCCATCCCTACATTTCAGCTTTTTGGATTTTTCTCACTTTTTCTTTTCCTTTCAAACATTTGTCTTCTCTCCTCTACAAAATACCTTTCTCTGTCCTGCTTAATTCTGCATCTTCTTCCACCCCTGCCCCCATTTTGACATTGCCTTCTTTCCATCATTCTTTATAATTCAACATTTCACTTCCAGACTCCGTGTCTTTCATCCTTTCCCTCTTCACCAGACTCTCCTAGTCCTAATGGTCCCTACACAATCCAGCAATCTGTAGGTTTTCATTTTCTGTCATTTCTTTTTCCTTCTTACCTTACATTGTTAGGATGATATGTAGTGAATTTTCCTGTCTTTGTAAAAAGCTGTCATTTTACCAGTATTTATTACTACACAATCTTCATTGGTCTTGTGCTGCTTCATTTTTCAGTGAGTTCTTACAGTACAGATTTGTGCTTAAATCATTTGAATTTTATAATCTCCGTAACCGTATGGATTTTATGTTACAAAAACTTCCTCATAAGTAGTTCTTAGTGGCACCTAGTAGCTGCCTTAGTTTGTTTTCACTCTGATGTAGTTCAAAACATCGGTCATTGATTTAAACCAATTGTACAGATTCGTCAGCATTTTGAGTTTATCACTGCATTTTTGAAACTTGTTTACAAGCGTGACAAAATTTAATCCTATTAGTTCACACTCTTTTTATGACTAAGAGCACATCTCTTAGGGAAGCAGCACAGAAACAAAGGTTTATGGTTTAATTTGTTTTAAATAGAAAGGCTGTTCAGTACTTAGCCCTTGTAAAGGCTTGAAATAATTTCATTATTTGATTTCAGTTTGTGAATAAAACGTGAAGTCTAATTATAGCTATCTAAGATTATAACTGTCTTCAGAAAGTCAAGGGAATAATTCTGACATTTACATTATTAGCTTTGTGGATCTGAGTCTATGTTGCAGCAAGCTGTATTGTCATTTCAGTTCACGAGTACAGTCTCAGCATAAATCAGGAGCTATAGAGTTCATTTTTTTATCTTTTGCACTTTAATTGTGGCATTGGCTAATTATGTTTCATTGCTCATTCACTCTTACTCTGTAAAATCTGGACTGCTTTGTTCTCTTGAGATATTTGAAACTGGGATGTCCTTTATGCTCTGCTCATCTGATTCTTCCCCCATTGTGCTCTATTGCTGTCTGGCAGAACAAGGAGATTGCAAACTCTGGTCATTCATCACCATAGTTGAAAAGGCTATGAGGAAATAGCTATGGTAGAATTACGATCTGGAAGCTCAGTCTTTAGCTGACTTTTTGTGCAGAAACTGTCTCTCTGCCTTCATGAAACTTTTAAAAGTCAGTTTATACTGTGTGGACTACCCTACATTTACACTTCAGGTATGGCATCCTAAAGCTGTAGCAAACGCCACTGATGCCAATAGACTTAGTTAAGGTTCATATCAATATTACTGAAGGCAGAATTTGGTTGCTTTGTCCCTTTCTTGACCCATGTTTTTACGGAACAGCTGGCCTCTCCTAACTATTAAACACAAATTTAAGTAATGATGGCAATTGCTGCTGTGCTTGTGGGTATGTTGCCTTCAAGCTACGGCAGCTAAGAAAAGTTTGCAGAATTTCATTGTGCTGCAGTCAAACTAGTTGTCATTTGATTGTTTTTGCAGTATTAGACTTGACAGCAAGTTGTTCAGCTTTCTGAGCTCAGAATGAGGTTGTGGCCAGAAAAGTCATTGCAGAAAGTGACTTTTTAATATTTAGATTTATTTGCCTTTGATAATTGTTTCTACTTGGTCAGTGTAGATATTTACACATGTTCAGGTTTTGTAGATGTTACTTTTAAACTGCACACACTTCATTAGGCCTCTTGTGATAAGACACCTTCCCTAGAGGACTTGAAGTTTATGTGTTGTGGGGACATAGCTGATTAAGCAAAAACTGGTGTTGCAAAGTGTGAGACAGAAAGTGAGAGTGGGGAAATGGTATTACAGAATACAAAAGGATTTTGGAACAGGATGTGAAACCAATGTCATGCATGAAAACAGTGATGAAAAGAGACTCAGTGTGAGAAATGGGTGTAATACTTGAAGGGACTACGAGAATGGATGGAGAACAAAGAAAACACCTAATGGGTACTGTGAGTGAGAGAGACAATGAAGCTGAGCCTTGTGAATCCTGTTCTCTCGGTCTCAGTAGAGATATAACCTTATAGAGTACTGTCTTCTTCTAGAGATAAACTCTTGATGAAAATCTTCTCACAGTGCAAAATGTTGGAGCAGCACCTAGTTTTTCCTGAAACTGCATTGTTTAAGTTGCTAACAGTTGCTCAAGTCCCGTGGTAAATGAACTTTCCTGACCACGCCCCAGCAACATCCTTCTCATGCACAATGAGGCTGAGTTGCCTTGTAAAAGGATTTTTCTGACTAAAGAACATACAGGACTTTTTGTGTCCTCGTGATAAAAGGCAAGTAGAGAAATATAGTGGAAATTTCCACTTTAACCTAGCTGGGAAGAAATCCTTTTTGCAAATATCAGTAATTGTTAATCTTAATTCTTTCCTGCTTGCGTCTGTGATCAAGGAAGGTATAATCTGGAAGCTTTTCTTCATTCTAATTTAAAGGATTAGAATTTAATTTTGAAGTTCTTTATTTTAATATGATTTATCAATAAATTTAATACAAGTTAGTAAGTAGAGTATTTACAATTTTAGACATTCTGGATTTTTTTACATCAGTTACTAGGATTGGCTGCTAAGATTTGTAAAGATCATGCTTTAGTGCACAGTTTGCATTACTTCTTATGCTTAATTTTCACACTGAGCTTGTGCAGTATCAGCTCCAGAGGACAGCTTTCCCGGAAGATCATTTAACCACTTTACAAAGTGTTGTTTTTCTTTTTCGTTTTTTCCTCAGGCTTTTATTTATAACATATGCTTCAAAGTATGATACCAGGCATCATAATATAATCCTAATATATGCAGAAAACATTTCTTACCAGCTTTCTCAGTTCCTTTGGTAATAATACCCAGTTGGTGTAGATTTCTCCTGTTGGCTTCATTTTTCTTTCTCATCTGTTCTGTGAAAAAATGTTTTATTATCTTGATAAAGGAAGAAAGTACAGCATTGTGCCTAGCAGTTCTATTTTCTAAGTCATTAATTCCAATATCCACAATAAGAAGTGTCGTGTGAAAAACATTCAAGTCTACAGTAGTGAGGCTTTTGAACTCCAATTTCTGCCTTTCATGGAGGGAAATCGTACTTTTAAGCTATAAGCTATGCAAGCTTAAAGTTTTTTGATTTTGTTTTATTTTTCTCCCAGAAGAGACTTTCAATCCATTTTAATCATAGTCAGCCAGTCTTTCTGTGTCCATCCATGCATCTTGCCTGAGGAGTGCCATTTGCTGCCTCTCTTGTACCCCTGAAGTTATAAACTCTTTCCTTCCCTGAAATATTTTGTCTGATTTTTCCTTTAATTCTACAGAAGGTCAAATCAAATTAAAATTTATGTTTAAATATAGTTTGAACTTATAAAGCAAGAAAACCTATTAAGCTTTCTTGGGCTTAAAGGCAAAATTTTATGACAGACTACAACTGTAGTAACACATAATCTGAATCATTTCAAGATTATATTGGGTCTTAATTAGTGTCACAGTTAGTCAGTGGGTTAGTTCATTAGTAAGTAGGTAGTGGAATGAAATGCTAACCTTACCAAGAATGAGTGGAGAAACTCTTCAAATTGTAGCTAAAAACAAACAAACCAACAAAAGTGTCAGAAGAGGTACTTTTACTTTCCATTCAAATTTGAATTATTTTGGAAGACATTTTCAGATATATGCCATGGGTTGTCAGGAAAGGCAGGAGTGTGCAGCCCCGACAGTTCCTGGTCTGGGGTCACCAGCAGGACATAATACATCAGAACAGATTTGTAGGTTCAGTTTCTGACAGAAAGCTTGAGAAACATTTCTTTAAACATATTTTATAATTTATTGTGTTTCATAGCCAAAGAAATTGAACGCTGTTGCTTTGTGGAATAAAAATAGTCACAGCTTTAGAATAAGCCAGGGAGCTTTAACTGGCCATAAGCTGGACACTACACTGCTGAATCTGACAGGGATGGGACTGAGACCTGTATGTTCGTATTTACCCCTTCCTGTGAGTGCGGCTGCCTTACTAGTCCAGACTAGTGACATGATCTACACTACAGCCAATACTTCTCCTTTACCTTGGCAGGTAGCATGCTATGGTCCAGCTCTCAGTACAAACATGGCACTGCATACCCTCGGTTAAACAGATTCCAGTTAGGAGGTGGCTCGCTTCCAAGTGGCTCAAAGGTACCATGTCTGGTGAACACATCCACCTTTAAGTCTTGTCCAACATACCTGAGCCTCGAGCAATTGATATTGTAGGTCCAATGTGCCCACAGGTCTTGGACTGCACCTCATTTTCATGCATTTAATTTTTATTCAGACCTGTAGAGGTCTTTATTTCATGCGCACACCATATAGCAGATTCCATTGTTTCTTAGACCTGAATTACATATTTTGTTAAAATAAAGCTCATAGTTAGCCTCCTGTTTAATGGGAACTATGAATATAGCAGTAATATTAGTAGTCTGACAACATTAACCCTTTTTCTATATTTAAAAGAAATGCAGTGAGCTCAACAGAAGCATACTCAGGGAATCGGATGGAGAGGCTTCCCTGTCTGGCCCAGACAGAGGCTGCCATACTGGTGTGTGACAGCAAGCAGTGTCAGACCAGCTTTTAAATGCTGCCACTCTCACGTGTCTCAGTCTGCTACAGAATTTCAGGCTTCTTTTATACTTCCTTATCAGATGGAGCCCTTTGTTTCAAAACAATGGTTATTCCCAGAGAGACCGTCATACCCCTCAGCTCCACAAATGGCGTACACTCGCTTGCAAGTACCCATTTACTACCTGGCATGCAGCAAGCTAAGATCAGTGATCCAGCTGCGTTACATGATTTTTTTAACCCTTGTGCTATAGGACAGCACAGAAATACTGCCCCATGTTTTCATTCTTCTCTCTTTGCAGGCATACCAGGCAGTGACTATATCAACGCCAACTACATAGATGGATACAGAAAGCAGAATGCTTATATAGCAACGCAAGGGGCATTGCCAGAAACCTTCGGTGACTTCTGGAGAATGATGTGGGAGCAACGGGGTGCGACTGTCGTCATGATGACAAAACTAGAGGAGAGGTCGAGGGTAAGGAAAGCATATAAAATGTTAATAACATTATACCTGAGTAATCACATAAGATTGTATGTTTGTCTGCCTCCTGTATATGCACAAGAACTGATTTTTTTTTTTTTTAGGTTGCCACCAGTTAGAAGTGTCCATGTTGTGAAAATCACTTATATAGGAAATGTTAGTTCCACTGTGAAATTACCAAGTCAGGCCGTTTATTTTGTAGGGTTTTTTGTACTCTATAAAAACTTGAAATGTCTTGATCTGTAGTGATTTTTTGTTTGTTTTTGCTGTTTCAATCACACTGGAAATACTAGGAGATGACTGAAAATGTTACTTCCCCTGTGGTATCAAGAATATGATTATATCATCCTGTTATGAGGAAGTTAATGTATGTAAACAGCATTCAATTTTCAGTTTTATATGGTATAGATGAAATATTACTTAAGATCAGTGAGGATTTGGATTTGCTTAAGAAATATTAGAATTTTTTTTTAGCACATGCCGGGTGCTAGGAAAACTCTGCAACAGCATATGCAGTAATAGAATACAAAATTAGCGGAGATATTTTAAATTCAGTTTTACAGGGGAAAGTAAAATTAGGAAAGTAAAGTGTAAGGATGCTAGTCTAATAACAGAAGTGTTACAGTAAAAGATGTGCTGCGTGTGAGGGGAAATCAAAAGTAATAGTACTTTTTTCTTACATAGTAAGAAAAGTGGTGGAAAGTAGTGACAGATCACTATGTGTTGCATGAAAATTTATGAGCAAGTCCGTACACGATGGGATTCATCAATTCTAAAGGTTGATGTTACTGGTGGGAGGAGGGATGGAGTGAAACGTAAGAAAAAAGAAAAGAAGAAGAGAGAGATGGTGAAAAAAAGGAAAAGGAAAAACACTTCTCAGTTGCCAGTGAGAAAGAAAAGTAAATGTCCAGCCCTCAGCACCCTCTCCAGTAGAGCAGATGGTTCCCCCATTGTATTTTTCCCACAATAACTCTATATTTTATGTCAAGAAGTGCTCAAACTCCTCATGGGTTGTTCCTGCTTATGATGCTGTTATCACTGGTGGGAGCACGTGTTGACTAGGGGAAGGTGCTTACGTGGCTTGTTCATAGCTGAGCTTTCTGCAAACACATTAATGAGTCCTGTAGTGTGAACCAGAAGCTACAACCAAATGTAGAAATCAGGAAAGGGGAGAAAGAAGGGGTGATTCTAACATCAGTGGCAATCACTTCCCTTGGGAGCCTGCCATAACAGCAGTATCAGGGTTTGCAAGTATAAGTCCAAGAGATGAATAGCAAACAAGAGCATCACAAAAAAAATACTTCCACAGGCATTCTGGGGTACACTGTCCTAGGAGCTTGTTTGAGGGGTTAGGGAGCTGCCAGTGGGAGGCAGGCTGTGGGGTTGCAGGTGGAAGGGCCTTAGCAATAGAAAAAGCCAAGGTACCTAAGGCACTGTGCAACGTGTTCAAAAATGCCATAAATACAGAGGATCAAGAACAGTTCAGATAGAGGCAAGGAGACTAGGGAGGAGGAGAGGAGATTTATCATCCAGAAAAACATTTAAATCTGTAAAAAGTATCTTATGGAGGTAACAGGATGATAGTTGATATTTCAGTAACTCATGGATGAGCTCCATTCCAAAATGAACATAAGTTTGCATGTGTACGCTTGGAACAAGTGGGAAGGCACTGTAAAACCTAATGCTGTACTGTGTTGGCATTGGTGTTCTTTTCACATGCTTGGTTACATATAGTTACAATGATTACATAATTTGTTGCAGCTCTTGGCAACAGTCATCCCTTTCTGGAGGCTTACCAAAGTACAGAGATACATATATATATATATTCTTTTACAATTTCATCACTTTTTAAAAATAGTCTAGGTTTTTTTCAGTTCAAGCAATGTATAGCATTCTAATTATAGAATCACTTTCCACATAAATTCAGCCTACATTAACATCACTGCCTGTATATACCTGATGGCAATTAGTACATAGCACAGGGTAATTTTATCAGAAATGTTAATGTTATCTTTAGTCTTCAGGACTTGTCTAGTTGAAGCACTGACAGTTATTTGGAATTAAGGAAATGAAATTTTGCCCATTTCTTAGCTAATTACTTCTTATATAATAAAGTTGCTGCTAAATAGCATCAGTGCTAAGAAAAAATCTGATCCTAATAAGCAGCATATTGCAGAAGGTGTACTTAAATACTTGAGTTTATCTTAATACTGCAGGCCACAGACAGCGACTGTCTAGAAAGATGTTTTGATGTAACTAAATGAAATTCTACTCATTCTCTCCAATAATTGCTTAGCAGAGTTTTAAGCTAGCTCTAGCCTTTGCTGACTGCACCCTAAAAAAACACTGATCAGAATAGTAATCACCTCCACAAGTGATTAGCATTCAGGAGCAGTACATTCCCTGTGTAATGAGAGACCAGACAATCTAGTCAATGGATTGTCTGTGCATTCAATACTTATGTTCGCATACTTTTTGTGGATAATTTAGCTCATTCTGTGTTCATAGGTCAAGTGAGTTTGATTCACTCAGTGCAGAGCATTAGAGACCGTCTATCCAGTACGTAATGCAGCTCCAATCTTAGAGTCTGCAACTCTGTGAATATGGCATACCAGTACCTCTTCTCCTAATACAGTAGCTACACATAATGCAATTAATTATATTGATAGTGATGCAGCAGTGGGAATCCCTGTGTGCAAAAAGAATACAATGACAACATTTCGTTGTTATTTCTTCTCATGCTATCATTTTTATGTAGCATGTCCTTATAGCAGGAGACCAAATGAAAGTTCAGACATGAAATGCAAACACTGTTGCATACCATTAGAGATGAAGACCTTTGCTAATTTCGTTTCTCTCTTTCCTTCTATTCCATTTTGATTGCTTTTGTGTCTTGGCAGCCTGATCATTATTCCTGCTGCAAGGCAAGATCATTTCCCTCTGGGACTTCATCTAATTTCCATCTCCATGTCGTCATTTCTGTTTAGCTTGCTTTTTTCATTATGTAGTCCTGCAGCTTGATATCAGCCTTTTTAACCTGGACTGCATAGATAAAGATGGGGATTTTAATTGCATCTGCAGAAAACAAAGATGGTTCATTAGCATGTGTTAGATGTCTGACTAACTTCAGCTTTGAAAATGTACATATTTTACAGCTGAGTACATCAAATGATGATGTTACAGTGAATTCATTATTCATTTATTTGCCTAAAAGGAAGCTGCAGGAAAAGAGAAGCTCTTTCACTCATAACCTTTCACACTTTATTGGTTTTGTATGAAATGTCATCACCTGAATCTCACTTGACCTAAACCAGACTAGAGAGAGAAATTTAGTCCTATCGTTCAGCTACCATGCACATAATTTGTATCAAAAAGGATATACACACAGGCAGTGCATGAAACAGTGTTGGTAGCATATTTGTCACATACATGAGTTTAATCTAAATAAAATAAAAGAATGATATTGAAGGTTGCAAATTAGAGATTAAAAAAGCAGTTGTATGTTACCCTAAAGAAAGCTGTAAAGCACGTACAGCCTTGATGTGATACTTCTCTTCCCCACTCGTCTGTCTTCCTCTCCACCTCCATCAGTGCAGATTTGCTTTTTCTTTTTCTTTTTAGATCCTCTGAATGAATAGAATGTTTTGAGAACTCGTGTGCTGTAGTGAATGATGTGAATCAGATGGTGATAGAGAGTCTCACTGTATAGCAAAAGATAATCTTGCCTCGAACAGGAAACATTTAGTCCTGCTTCCTATTTTCGGATAGGATACTGTTGTGTATCATCCACTTGAAAGAGATTTCAATCCTTTCCTTCTTTGCTATGTAATGCCTCATTTTTAATACACTTACTATGTTGTTTTGGAACTGATAGAAAATACTTACCTCCCTCCTTAAACTCATTGGCAATATTTTCTATGTTGAGACCATAGTGCTTAGGATTAGCATCTTCTGTCAAAAACCACCAGTCAGGTAAAAGCTAGATGACAACATAAAGACCGTAGCAATTATTCAAATATGGGCCAGATTCTGAACTTCTATACTGATAAGGAAGACTTTAGTTTTCATACTGATACTATCAGCTTCATTCAAATTTGCTAATGACTAAGTGAATACAGGATGAAACTACATTTGTGGCATTCTGTTAGCCTGATCCACTCATTTCACTGTCAGGAACTGGATATCATCGTTAATATTATAAGCCAAGAATATATAAAAATATAAGCATAGAATAATCATCTTGATTTGTCAAAGTTTAACATCTTGAATCCTGAGTTTCCATTGTGAAGGGGGAATTAGAAACAAACCCAGTAGAAAAGTCATGTATCCTGTCTCAGGTTTTGTTCCCCAGTATTGAAACAGGTGGGACTATTTGCATGGGTCCTGTATCAGTTCCATAAGAACATCTAAGGATAGCTAAAAGTCCATGGACTTAGCTTTTCTCAACTGGACGCTAATACTCAAGAGAGTCAGGAGAGCTAGCACTGTCCCAAGAAAAGCCAGGGGGACTTTTTGTGAGGTTGCTGTCATTCTAAATAGCTACTTCTGTTGTTACAAATGTCATGCAACAGGTCTGAATCTCCCCAAATCAGAACACTCAGAGTCTTTAAATTCATTTTGTATAGATTTATAGACTATCCCATATGTTAGAAAAATAGAGATTGTGTGACAGTAGAAATATCAACTAGATGAACGTGTGTGTCTTGAAGGTGGAAATCAGAGTAAAATAATTTTGGGGTTTTGTTTTGTTTTATGTGTTTGGTTTTGTTTTGTTCATTTTTTTCTTTTTGAGTGGCACATATTAAATCAGGGAAGCTTTTTTCAGATTCAGGTAGTATAAAAAAACAAACACATTTACATAAGCATGGTGGAAAGTGTAATTGTAACTTGGGACTCTTTAGTAAGAATAACTTTGAAACAAACTTCTGGCCACCAAAGATTTCTTGCTATAGGCATGGAAAACAGAAAGGTGGGTCTGGGAAGAACCCTAAATTCTTCTACTCCAAATGCACAAATTGCTAACTTTTTTAGTGAATCTTCATTTGTTGATGGCAGAGTAAGCACTGATGTCTAATGTAGCTGACCTCATAGCTAAGAAAAAGCAATAGTACATGCAAAACTATAAATAATAGGCAAAGAAAACTAAGAATGTTATTTCCTTGTCTGTATGAAATGCCTAGAGATCCTTCAGACAAATACAGGCTGTGAAGCAGTTTTATGTGATTGTGGTTGAGATAGTTTTCCATGTGTTTTGCAGGGCTTCAGCAGCAAATTTCAGATCTTTTGTGCTAAGTATTTTGTGACAGCTAATATTGGAGCTATTACCTGTCAAAATACTGGATTGAAAATAAGTGACAGTAAGACATCTTCACTAATATGAGTAGAAAAGTCATTAATAAGTGCAGTTAATGATTTAATACATGTTATATCAATATGCTTTCAAGTGCACCTGTACTGTACTGTATTTAGATAAAATGTAATTGATTCATGCATAAAAACTGCACTGATTCTTTGTACTGGGCAGCACAGATATGTAAAAAACGTTTTTTTTACAGTTGTGAAATATGTATTTAAACATAGGAAAATATAAATAAAAATTTTAGCTACATTTTGCAGCAATAAGAAAAATATTCATGTCTTTGTCTGGTAAGAGGTAAGTTAACATCTCTTCCAGCAGACATATTAGCAGATAGGGCATGTGGTACAGATGGCATTCTTTCATACTGAATTGTATTGTTTTACTAAAGAAGAATTAAATGTGTGGTTTTGTCATTGTTCACTCTCTAATTTTAATGGCAAACCAATAACTTTGGTATCAATAATGTACTGTCAGAATTTTATTTCACTTCTTTAGAGCTCTCAGCATGCTAAGATATGAGTCAGAAGAAGAATAAATGAGAGAGCTGGCAAAAAAAAAAGTCCAAAATCAAATAGACCATGTGTTCACCAGATGGTCATAGGTGCTTAAGTCATGTAAGAACCTAATCCTAGATATGTACTAATACAGACTGCACTCACCAATAAAGGTTAAAGTTTCTTTTTCTAGGCACATTACATGTGGAAGTGCTGTGCAGAGGTGCCTCAGATAAAACTTGAGACTATTATGTCACTCAGCAAAATAGCTGTGAAATGCCATACTATAAGCAGGGTTAATACTGTGTGAATAGAAATGCTGTAATGCCACTACATAGGCTGAAAGTAGTTTTGGCATGTCATGTTTGCCAGTGACACCAAGCTGTATAGTGCAGATGCCGTTCAGAGGGACCTTGACAGGCTTGAGAGGTGGGCCCTTGCAAACTTCGTAAAGTTCAACAAGGCCAAGTGCAAAGTTCTGTGCATGGGTCAGGGCAACCCCAAGCACACATAAAGGCTGGGCAGAGAATGGATGGAGAGCAGCCCTGCCAAAGAGGACCTGGGGGGTGTTGATTGACAATGAGATCAATGTGACTCAGCAATATGCGCTCACAGCCCAGAAGACCAACCATATCCTGGGCTTCATCAAGAGAAGTGTGGCAAACAGGTTGAAGGAGGTGATTCTGCCCCTCTACTCAGCTCTGGTGAGACCCCACCTGGACTCCTGGATCCAGCTCTGGGGCCCACAACATAACAATGATATGCATCTCTTGGAGGAGGTCCAGAGGAGGGCCACAAAAATGGTCAGAGGGCTAGAACACCTCTCCTGTGAGGAAAGGCAGAGAGAGTTGGGGCTGTTTAGCCTGGAGAAGAGAAGGCTATGGAGAGACCTTAGCGCAGCCTTCCAGTACCTGAAGAGGCCTACAAGAAAGCTTGAGAGCGACTTTTTATGAGGGCGTGCAGTGACAAGACAAGGGGTAATGGCTTTAAACTGAAAGAGGGTAGATTTAGAATAGATATAAGGAAGGAATTCTCTGCCATGATGGTGGTTATGCACTGGCACAGGTTTTCCAGAGAAATTGTGGATGCCCCCTCCCTGGAAGTGTCAAGGACATGTTGGATGGGGCTTTGAGCAGCCTGGTCTAGTGGGAGGTGTCCCTGCCCATGGCAGGGAGGTTGGAACCGGGTAATCGTTAAGATCCCTTCCAACCCAATGTTCTGTGATTCTATGAATCTATGTCTGGTTATACAGGTTTGGAGTGGAGGACACACAGAATGAATACCCTGTGTGAAAAGATGTTGGTGAATTACAGAGAATGTAGGAGAGAAGAATAATGATCAAAGGTTGGAGAAATGATGCATGGGCAAAGTCAGAAAGAATTGGATTTGTTTTATATATAAGAGAGTGAAGGAAAACATAATAGTCTTCCAGTGTGTGAAAGGCTGTTAAAAATTTCATGGCAACCAACCATTTTCCATGCCTGTGGGGTTCTAGGAGGAAGAAATAAATTTTGCAGCAAAGATGATTTATGTTAAACTGTTAAAGAACTTCAAAAATACAATGTCATGAATGGAGCAAACTCCATAGGATATTTTGTCCAGTTTCTTCCACTGTAAGCTTTCAAGAGCTGTTTACACTAGACTCTTGCCTGAAATGATATGGCAATACCTGGTACTGCCCCAAATATTTTTCAAGGCAACCGTCCAGTTTTTTGTGTTATCGTTCTGTGTCCATAAATGAAGTGGTTTCTCTTAGCTGTTAGGGTAGAATAGTAGTTTTCTCAAAAATACCGTTTCCCTGAGGCAAGTGTATAGCAAGTGGTTTAGTCATAACTATATTCCAGCTCTGTAATTTGACTTTATTTGCTTAGTTCATTTGCTTTGTGCTTGAGGTAAGACATACATTACTACGTCATATGATTCTTCTCTTAATACAGACAGAGGGACTATGCCACGTGTAGAGAATGGCTATTGACATTTTGAGTTAGAAGCTTTCCTTGCAAAATTAAAATTTTATATATTGTTTTCAAAATGCAATGATTAGTTCGTGTTTGGTTTAGCGCTGCAACCTATTAATTCAGTGCAGGAAGTTCTTTCAAGGAATTTCAGGCTTGAAAAGGTCAGTGAACGAATTTAGCATCGTCTAGGGAAACGATCCTGCATTTCCCTATTTAGGATATAATGGTGAAAGACTCAAGACCAGTTCTCATTTATGGTGAGAAATACATCTTAAAATTTAAGTTCTTCAGACAGGTTTCTCTGAAAGAAAATATTATGGTTTACAGTTTGCATCATTTACAGAGCTTCTCCTGTTTTCTAAAGAAGTTCATGGATACAACTGGCTCCTGAATGGCGCATGTTGGTAGTAGAAGTTTTTTCTAGGTGATCTTTCTGGTTAATAACACAGAAAATGTATGAGATACATTTGTAAGATGAATAATTTTACCCAGGTATTAAACTAGAAGTAGAAAGCTCACCATGACTTGAAATTCCATTCAAAAATCAAAATCCAAACTGAAACCTCTTAAGGTCCTCGAAATGTTCTCCAGTGTACTTTTTCTCATATTCGTGCTGTTTTATCCGTTAACTTCTGGCTTTCAGGTGAACCACAAACGTAATAGAATTTTGTTGCTCTGATGTTTCACTCTTTGGATTATTTTGTTTCACCAATTGCTTACATAATATTCATATCAGCTAAAAGAGATAGCTCTCTTATATGAGCAATAGAAAATAGAAAATCTTCATTAGAGCACTTGAATAGTAAGCTGAATTTTTCAATATGTTCTTCATACTGTAATGTAATATCTTGTTCAGTGAAAGGATTATTCAGGCTGCACAGTGATCAGCCTTGAGTACAGTAAGAGGATGATGCAAAAAGTAGTCAGCCCATTCACTTTTCCCCTTGGTTCCATTCATACAAACCTTTTAAAGACCTTTTTGGAAAATGTTGCTGTACTTAACTGCTTGACAGAGTCATCCTTCAAAATGAATTCAGTAAGACCCCGCTTTCCATGCTGTTAGGAATAGTTCAAAAAGGGCATCTCACACTGATGCCAGCAATATAGTTTTGAACTGTTCTTGGCTTGTATAGATGAAGATGAAAGATGAGATAGAGAACACATTTCAGAGATGCCCAAGATTCTTTTTAATATCTGTTTCCTTTTGTTTTAATAACCATACCACACTCTGTCATAAAGATCAGAATGGAAACAGCTTGGGGGTTATCTTTTTAATTATCAATTCTCTTTCAGTATTAACTCTGGCCTACTAATCATATCTCAGAAGTTTTAAAAGTAAGGATGTAATGAAGGTTGATTTGCAGACTTACTAGAGGACTAAAGCTTGTTATGAATTGATTAGCCTAAAGTTCATTTATGTTGTCTCCAAATCCTGTTTGGATCTTCTTTTTCAAGGCTATTGTAATTAAGACCTTAGACAGAATTCTGCTGCACTGCAGAAGTGATCATTTTCTACCTAGTTTTTAAACTCTGAATACTTGGTTCAGATGAGCTTCAACAATCAAACAATCAGAATCATAGAATCATTTATGCTGGAAAAGACCCTTAAGATCATCAAGTCCAACCGTTAACCTAACACTCCCAAGTCCACTACTAAGCCATGTCCCTAAGCACCATGTCTACACATCTTTTAAATACCTCCAGGGATGGTGACTCAGCCACTTTCCTGGGCAGCCTGTTCCAATGCTTGACTACCCTTCCGGTGAAGAAATTTTTCCTAATATCCAATCTTAACCTCACTTGGGTGCAACTTGAAGCTGTTTCCTCTTGTCGTATCACTTGTTACTTGAAAGAAGAGACAAACACCCACCTCGCTGCAGCCTCCTTTCAGGTAGTTGTAGAGAGCGATAAGGTCTCCCTTCAGCCTCCTTTTCTCCAAACTAAACACAACATCTTTGCCTTTACATACTCACAGATGTTTATCTTCCATAAATCATTACTAGAGACCACTGCATACAAACCTTCTTTTTTCTGTAGTGAAAAATGGATTCAAAGAACCAAAATTTCCAGAAGTGATTAATTGTTTGGAGAATACATTTGGTGAGACACAGAAGATTCTGTCTACCTGGGGCTGGGTGCTCCATTCTTTCAGAATTTGGAATCCTATTAAATTCAGTGCCTTTCTGAAAGCAAATATAAAACCTTAAACTGTTGTATTTTCAGCCGTATTTCTGAATAGGAGTGTGTATTTTTAATCTTTCATGTAGAGTTAGACCAAAGTGAATGAGTGACATTTGACCAAATCTTGTTCAAATAAGGCCTAAATATGTGTTTCTGTGTTCTGATTTTTTTTTAAATCTTTGCATTACAATCTCATGTACTAGTGTCAGTACTTATGATCTTTAGACTCAAGTCAGTCTAATCTTTAGATGGCAAGGCATTGTTTCAAAAAGGAAAATGACTTCAGAGTAACAACTGCTTGGATACAGAACATTAGCTGGAATGTCTGAGGCCCTAAAAACCTGATCGGTTTTAAGGTAGTTTCTAGCACCAATAACTGGCACTACCCTTTTTATTGCATAATTATTGTTATTATTCAACATCATTTTAGAGATACTTTATTTTTCAAGAAAGACCATCTGAACATGTCATTAGAAAGTTTTGTCTGTAAAAGACAATTATTATTAAGAAAACCAGAGCAAGAAGTTTATTACATACTGCTGTTGTTTCCTGTTCCAGATTCAGCATAATTCCTATGTGCATCTGCCTATTACTAGTTTGCAGTCTCTTTCCTGATCTGCATTTTGTCCTTATAATCTCAGATGGCCTGTAACAGATGGCTCATGTGTTCAGAATCACCTGAAGGGGCTTTTAAGCCTGAATGATAGAACTTTGTGCTGGAAAATTATTTCTCTACCCCTGAATGTCAGGAATCATTGTATTCATATGTTCATATCGAAATACACTTCCTTCAGCTCTGTCGGTGCATGGCAGTGCCTTCTCTAGTGTCTGTGACTTATCGAAGTGTGAATATCCACAAATATTCTTATGAACTCTGTAGCTACTTAAACCCCTCAAGTCTGAAATGGTCTCAAGCTTCTCATTTTTAATGGAAAAGAAAGCATTTACATTTTCTTGTAGCTTTGCTTTCAGTGAATGCTCATACTTCCATGAAGAGCAAGCATTCGCATGGTCTGATTGGTGGAAATACAGAGAAAGAAAACATGCGTATGTTTGAGGGGCAGATTAAGAGAATGTGCCTATCATTGATTCTGTCTTCTAACTATGTCTACTACAACGGTTCTTAAAAGATTTCGCAGTATATTTAGTGGTCTTTTGAGAGCTTCTGTGATCTCAAATGTAGTGATTTTCACAGCATGCAACCTATGATCATGAGACAGTGAAAGCAGTAGCAAGAGCTATGCTTGTCATTACTTGTAGTCGTATTTCTCTTTAAAAAATACTCTTTGAAATCACCAGTGAGTTCTTTTGCGCTCATGTGTCTGTTATGTTCATCTTACCATCTTCAGTGACGGGTAAGAAAACATTAGAGAATTATGCATGAAAGCTGTTT
The DNA here is from genome assembly GCF_030867145.1 of Opisthocomus hoazin. Classification (NCBI taxonomy): domain Eukaryota; kingdom Metazoa; phylum Chordata; class Aves; order Opisthocomiformes; family Opisthocomidae; genus Opisthocomus; species Opisthocomus hoazin. Next base: position 20,638,676 of record NC_134454.1, on the reverse strand, counting down.
TCTGTTACCATGTACAGTTAGTGAAACAGAAAAGCTCTCATTTGGGTGCGGATGAATATAGTCTGCAGGGTAAAAGATCAACCCTTGGAACTAGGAGTTGGATGGATGAGAGGAAGGTGAGGACTATGAAGTTCACCAAAGGTATAATATGAAATAACTCTGAAAATAAATAAACGTTGTGATTGTATTTCTGAAGGAGGACTCATGTTACCATCACCATACCTTACCACATTGAAGTTATGTGTTTTCCAGGCAAGGTACACAAGTGAGGAAGAAATTGCCCATACTATAGGGAAATTAAACGCAGACCAAAGAGAAAAACATTTGGCAAATAATTTCATCATTGGCTTGTTGACTTTCAGTGTTAAGTTTTGGATGACTCAAAGGGTTTGAGAATTTTTGTTCTGAAAAAAAATTAATATGTAACCTCTGAAAAATAAACTTACTGTAAGTGCTGAAGGCTGGGGTTTCAACATAGGATAAAACATTTAACAAGAACTCTGTCTCAGAAAGTAGTGTCTTAACAACTGACTTACATTGTTTGATTCTCTGCTGCTGGTGAAGTCCGATAGAAAACATTGTTCTGATCTCTCACAGAGATAAATTGTATTCTAAATTGTTAGGAGTATTGGGAATGTAAGGTATATGATCACAGAGCAAAAGAGTGTAGGAGGCAGGTAAGGGCACATATCTGAAGAAGACCTCTTGTTCTGAGAAAAATCAAAAGGCCAAAGGAATAAAAGTTGTAATTCCATCAGCTTAAGCATCGTGTGCTTTTCCAGAAGGTCAAATCCACATCAATCCAAAATCAAGTTCTTTCTAAAAATCTGATACTTACTTTCATCAGTTTCTATTTTCAAATAATATATACACTGGTCTACAAATTATATTTATTTTTGAACAGTTAGTGTCTGCTTCCAACAGCAGTCATCTGCATCCGCTAGCTCTCAAAGAAAGTATTTTAGAAAAATTATAAAATTACTGGAGTTTGTGTTAGATAAACTAATAAATGAAAAAAAAACTGAAATCTGCACCTAAAAGACCAGACACATTTATTTTCTCCAAGCCTATCTGAGAAGGATTAATTTCTACAGGCTTCTACATCCGAGTATATGCTTAATGTTAGATTACTATACAAAATAAAAACAAACCAAGTATTTTCTATTGTTCACAAAGATGCTGGTAACCTACTACGTTCTGACTTTCCATTTACTTTTTGTGTTCAGCATTAATTTCTCTCATTGTTTTTATAAAGTGTTTCTAATGAGAAAGCTGGTGAATTTTTCAGTTATGTTTTCTGGAAGCTGGCACTGCTTCTACAAGCATGCAATTTATATGTGGGAACTGCAGGGTAAAGAGAAAAACTACATGTTCAAGCATGCAAAGGCATAGCCAGACATTTATTTCTTGTATACTTTTTATTAAAAGTGCATAAAGTGTTGTACCATTTTTATTCATTTTTAAAAAAAATCATTCAAATCATACAGGTTCAGACAGAGATTTGTACTAAACCTGTAACGGCTAAGCTTACAAACAACTATTATGTATCAACATTTGCCATGAAAAAATGTATGTCCTTTTATGGGAAGGAATAAATAATAAATAATAAATGACAACTTGTCTAAAATGTATCTAACCAGTATCGACACAAGTTACACTGCGTCTATATCAATGATATGGTGAAACTAGATTTACTGTAATTATACTGAAATAACTCAGTTGAAAGTATACCTTTCTGTCTGATTTGCAGAGCACAGTGGCTTCTAGTATTAGGAATCTTGAAAATAAATCACCGATATTCATGAAGTATCTGCAATACTTTCAGTAAATGGCACAAGGGGGTAATTAATTAATTCCTCTTAAGAAGAGTAATTTATATACTATTAATCCCATTTTTAAGACTGTAGTGTCAATAAACATTTTTAGTTGCTTTGTACCAATTCTTTACCTATAAACTAAGCTATCAATTCCTGTAAAATATTGTTTCAAGTTTTTTTGCCTCTTATGAATGTTCACCACCTGCTTCAGTGGTCAGATTTTTTTCTCCTCTTATCTAGATTACTTGTTCTCAGACTGTGATTTGTGAGCCATTAGTGATCTGTGACCTGTGAGCCTCAAAATAAAATGACCTGCAAGGAAAAGCTGTTCAGGACTGAGGAGTCTGAAAGCATACTGTCTTGTGCAATAAGTATTGTGCACAGTGAGGAAACTGGAGAACACATGAATTTAAAAGATGCATTTCTCAGTTTTCCATTTTAAGGGAATCCTCGGTTTTTCTTTTGGATTGACGTGAATATTCACATTTTTATCAGAAATACTGTGCAATATTCTGCTTTGGTTGTTTCTTACAGTTCATCTGTTCTCCCTGAATTTGGTATGAGTCTGACTTTGAATAATGAAGACATTTATTAAACAAATGCAATGTATTATTACTGGACTCAAAGTACACTTCTGTGCTGTATGCAAGACTGATAAGAATGTATTGTTATAAACAGAATGGAGACTGACTGTCTCAGTTTCACCTATCAGTCACTGAAAGCAAAATATTTTCAAGTGTTTAACCCACATACTACTTTATATCATGTTTTCTGATGGGTTTAGGGGTTCACCATTTCTTTTTTTTTGTAATAGCTTGCATCATAAATACCGTTTTTAACTGAAACAAATTATTGAGCCTCAGCAATGATGATAAACATACGGTTTTCTTATGTGTCATCTTATACAGAATTATTTCACCTCATTAATATTCTGAACTATGGTGTTTTGAAATGGAGATTTCTCCGAATGAAATGTCCTGTATCTTTTAAAATTTGATGGATGAACACTCTCTATCAAACCATGTTTTTTAAATGCTTAAGAACAGAATTTCATTATATGCTTCATAACACTGATCTGAGAAGAATCTGAAGCACAGATCTGTGGTCTTTCATTTATCTGTGTGCTAAAATTATTTCTTGAAAAATATTAGTTTTTACTGAAATATCTGTATACAAACTAAATATTAACATCCAAGCAACAGTTTATATGTTAGAGGACTAATGTGAAATAGGTGAAATGTGGCAAATAATCAAAGAATTGTATGTCTGCCTTTACTGGATGAATACTGTTGCTAAATTCTGGACTGTGAAAGGTGAGATACAGAACATATAGGTCATATTTTTAGCTGCTATAAATTGTTTTTTCTTTAGCGCATCTGTACTTTTTAGTATGTCTTAACTATTTGCCCCACTAAATTTACAAATACCCATTATGGAAGAAGACATTGTAAGAGCTACTACCCGAAGAGCAGTTCTTGTGGATGATAAAATAAATTTTTTGGTTTGGCTCCCTAGCAATTGTTGGACATTCTAACTCCACATACTTTAAAAATCTACAGTGATACATACTCAGATATGTAATCAATGACAGTTTTAAATGTATTAAATAATTACATATTTATCACTGCAGGTGAAGTGTGACCAATACTGGCCAAGCAGAGGCACAGAAACTTACGGACTAATCCAAGTGACCCTTTTAGACACTGTCGAACTGGCAACATACTGTGTTCGTACATTTGCACTTTACAAGGTATATATACTCATAGATACTTACAATACACTTTAAAATAGAAATATAGGCAATTTATCCTTTCCCTTCCCTTCCCTTCCTTTCGCCTTTCTAGTACTTTTCCCTTTCCTTTCCTTTCCTTTCCTTTCCTTTCCTTTCCTTTCCTTTCCTTTCCTTTCCTTTCCTTTCCTTTCCTTTCCTTTCCTTTCCTTTCCTTTCCTTTCCTTTCCTTTCCTTTCCTTTCCTTTCCTTTCCTTTCCTTTCCTTTCCTTTCCTTTCCTTTCCTTTCCTTTCCTTTCCTTTCCTTTCCTTTCCTTTCCTTCCCTTCCCTTCCCTTCCCTCCCCTCCCCTCCCCTCCCCTCCCCTCCCCTCCCCTCCCCTCCCCTCCCCTCCCCTCCCCTCCTCTCCTCTCCTTTCTTTCCTTTCCTCCCTCCCTCCCTTCCTTCCTTCCTTCCTTCCTTCCTTCCTTCCTTCCTTCCTTCCTTCCTTCCTTCCTTCCTTCCTTCCTTCCTTCCTTCCTTCCTTCCTTCCTTCCTTCCTTCCTTCCTTCTTTCCTTCCTTCCTTCCTTCCTCCCTTCCTCCCTTCCTCCCTTCCTTCCTTCCCTCCTCCCTTCCCTCCTTCCTTCCCTCCTTCCTTCCTTCCTTCCTTCCTTCCTTCCTTCCTTCCTTCCTTCCTTCCTTCCTTCCTCCCTCCCTTCCTGTCTCTCCCTCCTGCTGCCCTGCCCTTCTTCTTTCTTTACTTCCTGGTATCCCTGTCTGCCTTTCTCTCTTATTTCCTCACTCCCTTTCTTCCCTTTCCCTCCATATGCTTTCCTTCTTTGGTTCCTTCTAGCAGCACTGAACAATGAAACTTCTTCTACAGACAGAGTGTTTTTGTCTTACAGGATGGAGTTTTGTAAGTTAATACAGAGTTCTCGCTATGAAAAACTATTTAGCTGAAAGAAGTACTCACTGGAGCTCTGGCACTTGTTGTGATACATTAATGTGCAGTATAGTTAAAACTCTTGCATTGTTTAAATCCTGCAGTTTAGAATGTAAGAGACATTTCCCTCCATAGAGTGAGTTCCATTTGTCTCTGGCCTCAAATCTGATTTCATTACACTTCACTGGTATACATGCTGTGCAGTTGTTTCACTGAAATGTGCCAATATCATATCAAGTGACAGTTTTGTCATGAAGTTTTTTAATTTCATAGAATGGTTCAAGTGAGAAAAGGGAAGTGAGGCAATTCCAGTTCACTGCTTGGCCTGATCATGGTGTCCCAGAACACCCAACACCATTCTTAGCTTTCCTGCGACGAGTCAAGACCTGCAACCCACCTGATGCTGGACCTATGGTTGTACATTGCAGGTAAGCACAGAATTTCTTTCAAAGCATCTTATGTCAAGATTACTGCTTTCTGTTTTGTTGCAGACAAAAACATCGTCTGCTTTCAAAGAGACTTTTGAGTCTGCTGAAGAAAAAGGTGGTTGCATTGCAAATTAGGGACCCAAGTATGGCACTGCCAACTTGGATCAGCCAGAATTATTTTCTTTGGTCTGTGCAAGAGGAATTAATTTTAGAATATCTGAAGGTCTGCATGGAGAATGTCTGAAGGGAGGATACAAATGTATCTATGGCATTCAGAAGGTGACATAAAAGAGAAAGAGGATAGTGTTGATTTAAGAACTTGAATACTGAAGAAAGTATGTGTTCAGCAATGAAACAGCTTTTGAAATTATTACTTAGAATGTGTGCGAAAGTAAAGACCATGAAAATTAAGAAAGATAAATGACAATTTTTATTAAAAATAGATACAAACCTTAATCTGTATTCAAGGTTAAACCCTCAGTTTAGGACTGTGAGGAGCTGGAATCACAAAGGTGGTACATGGGAAACAGACTGACCTTACTTCCAGGGAAATGATTGCTCCATGCTGTTTGCAAGGTAACAAATCTCTTTAGTCATTGTAAGGTATGAAATAATAAATTCTCAAGAGAAAAACATCAGCTCCTCTTAAAGTTCTGGGAGTAAGGCAAATGAAGAGAAAGAAATGAGGATTCTTTGGAAATCTTTGACAAGAACAGGTTTTTCAGAAAACGTTGAAATCACACTGCTAAGAACATCGTCAGAACATATGTGCCAATTGTGATAGAAGTAAGCTGTACAATGAGTCCCCCTCATTCCAGGGCTGTGGTGTTATGGCTGTTATAGCTTACATAGCTTACTCTGCTGCCCCTTTCAAAGCGGGTTCTTAGGATCACTGATTTTTTTTGAACTTTGTTTTGGGATACCTTCAGGTAATAAGGCTGAGAGCTACTACCCGCTCACTGAAGCTACAAATGCTTACTGTATTTGAAAACCAGTCTTGCTTCTGTCATCGAAAAACTGAGGTGTAGGAATTATAAGGACTACAGCATACCACTCCCTCTAGTTCTGACTTCTTACGTATTGGTAAGCCAGCCATGGAAGCTGGTTATTTAAACATTTTTAAAGTGATGAAAAGAGGCTCTTGTAAATAAGACAGGAAAATAAGATCAACAGGAAAACAAAATAAGCAGGACTTCAATACTGAAAGGCACAGACTGTTTAGAAAAGATCAGAATGTAGAATAAACATAAATAATAATACAAATATTTATACAGTTTGCTGAGTATTTCCTGAATGCAGCCAAATCTTTTTGTACCTGTATTTACAGGATCTTAGAACATTTTGAGTATTCCCTAGAATTATAAATTGCCTTAGGTATAAATTCATCAGCTTGATCCATATATAGCATACCTCCAAAGATGCTCAGCAGTGTAGATGTTATGCTCTAAATCAAAACCAAAATTAATAGAAGAAATTAATCCTCCCATTCTGGAGGAATGTAATTCCTGATTGTAACTGGGATAGAGTAAATTTCCCTCTCAGTAGCTGCTGTGTTTTGGATTTAGTACCAGAAGAATGCTGATAACACTGATGTTTTCAGTTGTTGCTAAGAAATCAAGGACTTTTTCCAGTTTCTCATATTCAGCTGATGAGCAGATGTGCAGGACCCAGGAGGGAGCACAGCCAGGCAGCCAGTCCAGGCTGGCCAGTGGAAGTACTCCATACCATGGATATCGGGCTAATTTTAGGAATAGGGGTTGGCTGGGGTGCAGGAGTCTTTCTTCTCTCATTTCCATGACTTTGAATACTCTCTTGTGTGGGAGTTCGAACTTTTCTGGAGTTTGGTCTTTTTTGGGATTTCTTTGAAATCTGCTACTTCCAGGTTGTGTAATCGCTGCTTGGGGACTGGCTGTAAATCATTCATCAAAGAATTCTATTGTATATAGTTTGTTCTGCATATTCATTGTTATGATTATTATTATTAGCATCATTAGTAGTGGTATTAGTATTAGTATTTATTTCGTCGTCTTGTTAAACTGTCTTTATCTCAACCCATGAGTTTTACTTTTTGTCCATTTCTTGTCCCCATCCCACTGTGGGGGGAAGGGGAGGGGTGAGCGAGCAACTGTCTGGTGCTGAGTTGCCAGCTGCCAGGTTAAACCATGACAGAAGGCTGTTAAATTAGTATAATTATCTAAGTTGTGTCAATGCAAAAATAGACGAATGAAACTAGTTGTTCAGAGTCATAGCAGCAAGTCACTGGAAACGATGAAATCAAATACAAAGCTTATTATCGCTCAGTAGTATTGATGAACTGCAAGGTCATTATTTTCTCTTTGTCATTGGTTATGTGTGCAAATTTCAGTAACAGTAATGGTCAGGTTAGGTAGTATGATTTGATGCCTGTTGACAGACTTTTTTTCCCCAATTTCCTATTAATTTATTTATCAGTACTCTACAATATGCATATCCTGGTAGTAAATTTGTTGAAGCTCTTTGCCATTTGTATAGCTTCTTGAGACATGAAGTTTTTAGGCATTTCTTACAACCTATCTTCTACTTCCACATAGTCTATTATTTTAACAAGCTTTTTAAATCCCACTTCCAACAATTTGTCTGTGAGCAGAAGAACTAATGAAACAATATTTCTTCCAAATTTACAAATTTATGTCTCTGAATATAAAAATTTTATGTGGCTGGGCAAGTAGCAGCAAGTGTTGTGGACAGTCCAAAGTTTATAAATGTACTCATTAACTCATCAGTATTAATGCGCTGACTATCTGACTGATAGACCAACAAGAATAAGTTACTAAAGTCTTTCTTACAGTAGTGATGTTAATGTGGGTGTCCCTTTTCAGGCATATTGTAGCAACATTATATTTTGAAATTTGTATTGCATTATCATTTTGAATTTGACATTATTAAACTGATAAAAAAAAATCAGAAGGGGAACAATGAGAGAGCATCAGCACAATTTATTTTAGGCTAAAAGATACGCCTTTTATTCAGCAGCATGAAAAATTTTCACATGTAGTTTGAAATTAAAGTACTGGGTGTGCCTGAATATTTCATTTGAAGCTCAAAAAAATTTCCATTTTGTATTGAAACAGAAAAAGGAAGCAAGTTTGGCATATTATCTGTTTTGTCTTAGAATCTACTTTCAGATTTTCCTTTCCTCCCTTCTCTGCTACTCACTTTCTAAATTTCTCCATTCCACTCTTTCCTTTGCTTCTCATCCTCAGTCACTTCACTTTTTTAAATTTTTTTTCTTTCCAGTGTCTGGACTGCGCTTTATTCCATGGACTCCTCTAATTATGTTCTCTTTCTGTCCTTCAGTTCCACTGTTTTCTCAAACTCTTTACACTGTGTTTTACCATATTGCTGAACCATTTCAATATGAAAGATGTTCCTACGTGTCTTACTATTATCTCTGAAGAAAGATCGCCGTTCTAATGGTATCATTCTCCTGACAATTTTTGTCATGCATCAGCTTTCACTGCCTTCTAGTATTCACTGTTTTCCACTGTGAAGTTTTATCTATTCTTGACAGACTTCCTGGTTTTCATTTCTTCCTTTGCTGGCCCCTAGTCTGCCTCTGCAGCCTTTTAGAAAAGGTATCTTTTCATTGTTCTGAATCTTATCTGTCACTGTCTCCCATTTTGTGTTCAGGACTCCCTAAGTCCCTTTTCATTAAAGCTCATGTACTATCATCATTCAGGTATTAGAAGTATTTCAAACTTTCTCCACTAGAGCAAAACAACATAATACAAGACCATATTTTGTATCCTTTGCCTATGTTAGTCAGTGCTTTTCCAAGATATCACACTGAAGGGATAATCTGAGTTTACTCCCCAGTGGGAACATGGGATTCGTGATGGGGAGTGTAAGACATCTGAGACAGCACGGATACCTTCTTTTATGTTTCTTCCAGTACCTAACAAACTGTCAGAGCTCAGAGGAATTCCATAATGACATGTTATAGAAGTATAAATACAAGAGGGTTCAGCTTTCAAAATATGTGGTAAAAAGAAAGAGTAGGTATGAAGAAACCATGGAAGCTTTTTTCTGCAAAGCTTTTAACCCACAGAAAACTGAAAATAAAAGCTAGCAGGCAACTAGGTACAGAGAGAAGCTATTTGTAATATTTCTGTGAATTTTACTCAGAGTTTCTTAGTGTTCAAAAGCTGAGTTCCTTTTCACTTTTGATGCAGGCCAACACCCAGTAAAAGCAACCAGAGCCTGCCTGGGTGAGGAATAAATGAAAGAGCCAGCTATCTGCATTTTGATCCTTGGAGAGTAACCCCCTATTTATTCTGTAGTTATAAGTAGGCATTGTAAGTGAAAAGTTTAGCCCAAGCTTCTCCTGACTGCATTCTCCACGTCTCTCTTAATATTGACCACCAGTTGTCTTTCAGTCCACTTCATGTTAAGAGATTAAGAGGTTTTTCCACTTTGCTTGGTGGTTTTGGGATATGGCTATATATCATACAGAGAATCAAGGTAGCTGGAGATCTGGTTCACAGCTGTGCTAGACCAGTTTGTATCAAAGCCTCAGTAGCTGATAAGCTAGTTTAATATTCTGTTCCTAGGAAGTGGCTATTCAGTGTATAAAGAATTTATTTAATAACTTACAGTGTACTTAGTGGGAAGAAGTCTAAGGTGAAAAGAAGTGACAACTGATGAACCCACCCTGTAAACATTTGAATGCATTCTATTCGCATAGCAGGGATCAGAAAAAAAATGCATAGTCTTAACTAGTGAAATTAACTGTTGATATAAGCATTACTGTTCAAAAATACTTGACTTTATAAGACGTTCTAATAAATGCGTGTCAAACAAATGCAAGTGGAAGTCTTTATAACGAAGTTTTTGTGATGAAAGCAAAGAAAAATAAAGAATTATATGATCAAAATTTCTGATAATATTAGTGATTATTTGTTACTAATGTCCATGCAACAGACATTTTGCATTGCATTTATGTATCTATTTTTCATAATAAGCAGCTTGGTTGTCTGTGCAGTATTGAATTTTAATTTAATATAGAAGTCAAAAACATGTTGAGAAATGTCATATGTACATTCTACCAGTCAAAGCTCTTACTTGTGCTGAAAAGTTGGCAGGTTTTTAAGCTGAAAATTTGAGTAAAATAGAATTAAAGCTACATTATTTTTCAGGCGAAAACATAGATCATTGCCAAAAGGATTACGAAACACCAAAGATAACATCAAGGCCTAGTCTAAATGCAGATGTTTTTATTTATGTAATCAGATATTCTGGTAGGACTAACTATACAAAAAAGGTGTAGTGGTAATAATACACGCGCTTAATGCCATTGCACTCTTTTTCCAGGAAAAATCTGTACTTTTCTGTCTATATCCAGGAAAGATAGTTTAGCAAATCCCAAATCAAGGTAAAGTTAAATTTAGAAATATATTTGTTATAAAGTCCCATGTCCCATGACCCTTGCTTGAGTTACATTCTCCCAGAGACAACGCTATCATTATTTTCAGTGTGAGACTTGATAGAGGAAAGCAGCTAAATCAAAGGTAAAGCTGAATGAAAACAAAAAAAAAATACAAAAGAAATTTAACAATTTTCTAATTAAATTAGAAATTTCATTTAAAAATTTCTTTTAAGAATTTAAAAGCATTTAGATTCTGCTTGTAGATACTTTTCATAATGTGTGTTCAAATCTTGGCTTATTTAGAATAACTAGTCTGAAGATTTTTTTATGGTGGTTCAGATACTTAATGCAGGTAGATACTTTTTCATTTATAGACTGTTATATTTTAAGACTGTATCCTTTCAGTCCCTTTACACAGAAGTTGAGTAATATCGAAATCCAGCTGTTGGCTGCATGACTTGCCCTAATTTGTAGAGCTGATATAGAAAAAAGGGTTTCTTTAATGAAAAAAAGGAGACTTAAACCCTAGGATTCTGCTTTGGTGAGGCTGTAATGTGTGGTCTAGTGATAGTGGGGAAAGCACACGTTTGCGTTTGAAGTTGGATTAGTACAGGCAAACAGGTGCTAATCAGATCACACTAAAATAGCACCGGAGGGTGTTTGGAGCTTTATGCTACTATGTTTTCAAAACATCACAGAAACTTTAGTAGTTGGTTCGGTAACACTACATAAAAGCTTAACATGTAAGTGCATTCCCATATGTTTGAATCTCTCTTTTTAATACCAGCACCAAGGGGCATATCTTAAAGACACTTTGTGAAATTTTGGCAGGTACTGTTAATGCTGCTATTGCAAACGGAAAAACTTGGATGTCTGGAAGAACGTGACTACTTTAAGTAAATCTGTGTCTGAGTAGACTAACATAACCAGTTAGCACAATGAAAAGAAGTTAATTTTCAAAAATTAACAGAATGCAATGTGATCTTGTATTTTTTAAAATAGAATACTTACCTGCTTTTTGTTCAGTGTTTCAGAATAAAAAATAATGTATATCTAAGGCAGTGATTTTCCAGAGGATTGTTTTACTTCACCTCTATACCTTTTGAACCTCTACCACTTTTGCCACATGGCTTGGAAGTGCTCATTTCCTAATCCTGGCAATGAGTATGTTGCAGATGACTGCCTATCCTTTTTCATGGTGGGGAGGAAATATCTCCAAAGTACATATTCAGAAATCTTTCAAAGGAGATTAAAAAGTACTAAAAGCTCCTCAGCCCTTCCCTCTCCCTACCCTGAGAACAACTGAAGGTCTTTCCTGACTTACATGGACACTGGAAAGCTCTGGAGAGGAAAAGATAGTAAAGGCATTTTAGTATGACAAGTATGTTAATATCACAAATATTCTAAACTTTCTCTTATCCACATGTCTTTATCCAGCACCTATTGGGTTGCTACTATGTATTAGACTGTGCTTGATATAATCCATGTACAAAAACACTGTAACTCTATTTCCCCTCCAGCTGTTAGCTGTAGGTCACCATATATCTCATTAAGACCACTTTTTTCTCAAAGTCTTCATTAACAAATGAAAAGCAAAGGGAGAGGGATAAAGCTGTTGTTAGATTCTCTTCTTAAAGCAATGCATAGCTGGTGACTCTGATTAGGATGTTTAGTTCCTCTTAATATGAAAATACAGTAGAGTAGACATCCCTGTTTTTCATTGTATTCCATTTGTACTGATAGTCTCAATTACTCTGACCATGCAGTCAGAGTAACTAGCTGGGAGTCATTTCATTTCTACACATCCCTTTCTCCTGGGGGGTTATTTAATATACCAAGGCTTGCAGAGATTGATACCTTGGGAGCTTCATCTCTGTTTAAGGAACTGGAACTGATTTCTCTTAATATAGAAAACTTTGGTTAGTTTTTCTGTCTTCATTTAGTTGTGGCAGTTGCAGGATCTACTGGACATGAGAAAGAGTCTAGAAGTAAGGATGACTGGCAGAAACAAAGACTGATGTCACACCAGCACACTGATGGAGGGGTCAGTGGTACAGCAAGACAGTACTTAATAATTACTTGTGTAGTGAAGGGCGTCACAGAGGGATAGGAGTTGGGACTTGCCTTCATATTCTCACCATAAAAGCATGCCAGGTTGTGAAAATTTAGATTCCAAAAGATTTGCAGTTGAAGACTCTGATTGTTTTATGCTGAACACACAGAGTTTTCACCCAATTCCTATGCTATGCTCATGCAATTATACAGACAAAAAGAAGAGTCTCCATCTGTATGCTGATAGAGCCAGTGATGGGTCGGTAATGCTGGAAATTTTTTCTCTGTTTCAAATTTAAGTGTCATTAGTTAGGATCATCTTTATTGCAAAGATGCCAGTTACCTTACCCAGCCGATCACTCTTTAGCTTAAGGGCAGTCTGGGTCTTACTAACTAGGTCTCTTCACTTGTTTCCTTAAATTTAGGTGCTGACATATGAAAACCTGGAAGTATGAACATGACAAGGATTACCATACGGTAATTAATGTGACAATGTGCAGGGTCCTTAAAGATTGACTAGGGCACCTTGACAGGGTGCTTAAAGGTTGGCTAGGGTACCTTGATGTTTTTAGTTTGAGTAGGAAAATACTATGCCACATTATCTAGAAATCCTCCATAAGGTGTGAAATAACGGCAAACTAATGCTGACCCACTTTCAAGTTTCATGTTAAGTTAGAAACCAGTTCTGCACAGCAAAGTAGCCTTTCCTAAAACCTGAACTGAGGCTGCTCTATGTACAGGATGTGCTTCCATGGTTTATGCACACAAAAACTCGGTAAGTATCACTGGAATCACTATTAACATTCAAAAGCATACAAATAACAAATAGTAGCAGTATTTCTTCATGCAGGTTCAAACAGTGGAAAAGACCTATGTCGCGTTAAAGGGGGGGTAAGGGGAGTCTGATATTCAACTAGCCTGCCAGAGCCCTTCCAAGGATTTTCACTGAAACAGTTTCGCAAAGTTGAAACAATAGGTAATTTATTCAAGTGACAGTTATCACAGATTCGGAATTGCCGTTGATAAATTCACTGTCTACAAAAGTTGAGCTCAAAGTAATAGTTTAGCGCTTTAGTTAACAATGTGTTCCCGGGGATACGTCTGACAAAATCAGAGGCGTGACTCTTACCAAAAAGGCGTCCTTTTTTGGGGGGGGAAGAGAGGTTCAGGCCCGTCGACCCGTCCGTCAGGTGAAGTTCTCGCTTGGCTCCTCCTCCCAAAGAGAGTTTTCAAGTGCCAATTTTTATATGTTTGGAAATCTTTTTGCGAGGTGGGACTAAGTCAATTATTGTGTATCGATTGGCTCTTGGCATGGAATGTCGTGTCGTCAGAAGCGGGACTCAGCAGTGTGACACGCCTTCGGAGCGGGCATCTTGGTATGTGCATTCGGGGGCCATCTGTGCTTTGTCCAAAGCAATCTCTGAAGCAATCTCTGGCTGCGCAGCCTCCGCGGCGCCCCACAGATCACTGAGTTTACAGTGATGGGCTATCCCCCCTCACTTTTGTCTGATAAGATAAGCACCAGTTATTTACTTCTTTTGTTAGCTCTTTGGCTCTTGACACCTCAGTCCGTTTGTCTTTTGTCTTGCATTCGACAAGTCCAACAAGGCCATCGATTACAACCTACTTGTGGTCTTTTTGATTAAATCAGTTCTATGTGTATAAAGCCATCTTTGGTTGGCACTTAGCCTGTGGTTCAGGGGATTATACCCCCACTGCTGTGACTCAGGACTGGATTATCTTTTGAAATCCTAAAAAGCTGCTATGACTGTATAGGGCAAGATTTTGTTTCTGATAGAGTTAGAAATCCAAAAAGGAACATAGTGAGTGGTATTGCTAGATAGAATTAGTGATCTGTCTAGGCCAGTATCCTGTCTCTGACAATGGCAAATGTCAGAACTTTCAGGGGAGAGTAAAAAATTCCAGTGTCAACAATATTTCAGTAAAGTTTGCTCCCCAGCAGCAAGCAGTTAGTGACTAGTTTAGCCCTACTTCATGAGGATATCAGTTCTTTTCATCTGTTATTCCTTTAGTTACCTAAAGAAGCTGGTGGATACTATACTGTTTATGTTCATGATTGTACACACATTTCAAAGAACAAAACTAAACAGTCTTGTATTTGACTTTTTTCCTTGTCTAAGAATATTCTCTGACAAGTAGTTTCACACATCGTGTTAGAAAATATCTTTTTACTGTTGCTTTAAACATGTCTCTTCATTTCACTGAACGTCTTTGTATAAAGGGAGAAAAAAGAATATTCTTTAATGCTGTTTCATGTTTTATGTGTCTACAACTTTCCCTTGTGTTCATCCAGCATAACAAGCTAGGACAGCAAAATATCCTAACCTGCTTCAATACTTGTCATATGGAGGGAAATGCCAGGGAATCCTCACATCCCTAGTCTTTTTGCTGACTGTCTCTGCTCCCTTGTTTGTGATGTACCCTTTTTCTATAGCCTTTGTAACAGTGACTATTCCCTAGGTTTTTTTTGTTGGGTTTTTTTTTTAAGAAGAGGTAAGGCAGAAAAAATAGTTCCAGAATTATGCCACATTTTCTTGCTAAGTTGTCCAGTGGGGGTACTGAGGCCTGACTTGGATTCAGCCAAGAAATGGTTTTGGATGAGCAGGTCTCCTGGAGACTGATGACTTTTCACTCAGTGAATTAACCTGCCCCTTATTAAAATGTAATAATTTTCTGTAAGATTTTTTTAAGAGAAGCAATGCCTTTTCCATGTGTTATCTCAAATTACAAATATGTTGGTGCTGATAATTATTTCCATATATATATTATCATGTCCTACAAGGCCTGTAATTTCCTTTGACCTAAGCTGTAGTTTGATACATTATTTGATCAGCGCTCTTAGTGAGTCATTTTATCCATATGTATTTAGTTAATTGGTTATTTTTCTCCCCGCCCATGTTTATATATAATATACTCTATAAAGGAAAAGGAAATCTGACTGCTTGCAGCTGAGTCTAGTAAAAGAGCAATTAGGTTCTATCAGAGCCAGCAGCTGTCCGTAATGAATTCTGAATTAAAATTATGAGTGAAGAAAAGAATCTAGCCATCTGCAGGAAATGTGAAAATATTTTTATAACCCAATGGCTGAATTCTGGAAAGGGATATCTCTGAGATTTCCCAGCTGTACCTACAGTAAATTCCAGAACATCCATGGACACACAGTATACTAGAACACATTGCATCAACTTGGCTACCCAGCATGTTTGGCTAACTTCGAACAGGCTGTATTTTTATCTAAAGTAATCAGCATGAAAGCCTCTTTAAATTATCTCCCTATGTCTCTAGAAGTAACATGCAGCTTTAAAAATAGTCCTGTTATCTTTTTGTGGAGGCTTTCCAATCAGTATTCTGCCCTGAATATTAATCTTTCTTCGTTTTTCATACTTTTATAGACTTACTTCAGGGTCTCATCACTTATTTTCAGATTTTGTCAACAACTGCTGTTCCAAGTGAATCCTGCATTGTGGTGCCTATTTTTTTTTTGTCACTTGAATTTTAAAAACAGTTTCTAGTTGTTTAAAGCTTATCATAATACTATTGAAGCTCATTTTAGAGCTACTTTTAGTCATCTGCACCAAACCCCCATGATTTTCATTATAAATTTTCCGTAGTATTTGCTCACAAAGTTCGAAATCCTGCAAAAAAAGAGATAAATTAGTGTCCGACCTCTAAATGACAAATTGTGGTTAAGGAATGTGAAATGCTTACTGGTATTAACCTCTCACAACCTGATTTTCTACTATGTTACAGAGTATTCCTGCTGGCATAAAGACTACTGAGGTTAAGGGAAAGAAACATCAGAAGTAGTACCAGTAACCAAGCTCTTCAGCTGTCAGTGGAGTATTGTCAGAGATATTGAAAAGGGTGTTTTTTCTTTTCACCTCTTGGGCTAAGAAAACAGAGGCCTAGCAAGAGCCTTGGTATGAGCTCATCAGAGAAGCCTCATAGTCTTCTCTGTTTTCTGCTGTGTAACATCTCAATGCATTATTACTGTATTGCAGCTGTTCCAGTTTAAACCAAATATAACGTGGCAAGATCACATTTGTCTCATTCTCTGAAAGTATCCTCTAGATACACAAGTTCTCCATGGAAAAGGAAGAGATATAGTGAGATGGAGATCCAAAACAGTAGGTCTGCTACCAAAGTCCGGTCACCTTCAAGCTGGAGGACTAATTTCTGGTTATTTCCAAGTTTTCGAAGTAGGGAAAAAAAAAAAAATATAGACTGGTAGAGCCCAGTTCATTTAGGGCTTTGAGCTGTGGTTGGTACTGAAAAAAAAGCCAACATGGACTGAGGAGACTTGGTACTATGTCTTCTTTTTCACTTTGTACTTACCAGCTGAAATACTGGCTCCTGATGACAATCTGGGACCTCGTCAGTGTTCTGTCAGTCTAAAGCCCAAGCATAACAAATGGCAACTGGTAGTGTTCTGCCTTTAAAAACATGGATCCTGAGTGCAGCTGGTGTTAAGAAAAAGAAACAATTTTTGACTACAATAGGTATATAAACACTAAGAATCAGGGAGGGGTCCAGAAGGACTCTGAAACTAGGAAGCACCTTAGTGTTCAGCGAGTACTTTCAAGGTCATCCTGTTATCCACTACTGCAGAACACATTTCTTCCCATCTTCTTTAATTCATTTTCAGATAGCGTAAGTTCATCTTCCTATTTCCCACACAGATAGAATAATAGCTCTTCTACATGTTCCACGTGAAAATGTAATCAAAGCACAGAAATTTGCAAAAGTACAAAACAACACCTCAAAATGGTCCACCCTGAGAACACAAAACAGGTTGAAATGCAAAGAAAGCAAGGAGTAGTTGTTAGCAACGAACAGTATAATTTCTGCTCATTGACTGCTTTGCTGTGCTATAGTCTTCACTTGTATTTATTGATGAAAGGATCACAGTGTACTTCCTCTCATAAATTACCCAGAAGTATCATTTTCAGTATTTACTATAGCTGTTCATTCATCGATCTGACTTTAATTGAATGTAACAAGTCACAGTAAGATGTGTTTTTAAAATTAACCTCAAAATACTTTCTTTTTCTATATTCTATTTCACTAAACTTTATTTCAGTAAATTTTAGATATTTCTTTCTTTCTTTAGTGGAATGCATAATGACAAGAATGCTTTGTGAATGCATGGTGGAGTACAAAGAATGTAAAATATACACTGAAACTCAACAAATCTCACAGAAGATATATTTAGGATAGTTACTCTTTGATGCTAAGCACAGAATGCAGTACACTGAATATGTAAGATTGTATTTAGAGAAGCAGGAAAATAAGAATGAAGGTATCTGAGAACTGGATTAATTTTGAAATAAAAAATCACAGTAAATCCTTGTGCACGGATAAAGCAGTACAGAGAAGTACAGTTTATTGTAATTTCTTTTCTTTATATATCTGAGTAATTGAAGAAATCAGGTTATGTAGTGATTTACACTGAGGTGTTAATATAAAGATCCTCTATGAAAAGTAGGATTATGGGATGTATTGCTATATAAAATCAACAGTCAACTCTGAAGGGAAACCACGATAAGAAAAAGAAGTTGTATGAAATAGGGTCGATGACCTTTGCAGTTGTCGTATTGTGTAATTTCTACTATGTTCTATGTCACAAGCAGAACAACATGAGGTCTTTTTTTCACCAACGATTCATGATTTCAGGAAAGAAGCAGGCAGAAGTACTCTGTGATATTCTGTCCATTTTAAGGAAGTAGAAGCAAGGATCCAAAATAGTGTTGTCCCTTTTCAATGGCATAGTTCCTAAAAGTGTCAGGAGTTCCAAAGGCAGAAGTGTTACTTGAAAGGAAGAGGTCTAGATGATCTGATTGGCAGATGGGGGAGTGGGATGCTTGTGTTTTCTTAAGTATGTGGGACCATGAGACCAAATTTAGACAGCACGCTTAAGCTTCTCTCCCATGTCTGGAATGTTATTTTCTTAGAGTGTGTATCCAAATTCCAGCAAAGTCTTAATAACTGGATTTCTGTAGGAAAAGTTCTGTCTGTAACTTGTTGGTTAACAACCCTTAATCTGTCCTTTCCTTTGTGAATTTCTTTTTGGCATCCATGGTATTCTGCAACAATGAGTTTCACAATTTAACTAAGTACTACATGAAAAACTACTTCCTGTCTGTTTTAAATTGTCTGTCTCATCATTTCGTTTCATGATGTTATTTCTTTTATTACAAGCAAAAAATAGTCATTTCCTTTTCACCTCCTCCACGTAACACATGGTTTTATGCCCTTCTTTCATATCTCTTTTTCTCTTGAGTCTTCTCTGCTCCAGGCTGAGTTACCTAGTTTGATTAACCTCCCCTTAATACATTGTCATCCTCTTTGATATGTTACTTCAATTTTATGATTTCTCTGCCATTCTTGAGATGGGCTACACTGTGTGTTGTGGAGGCAAATGCAAGGGCAGCCCTTTGGCACACAAAATAGCTTCAGAATGGCGTTCATGAGAAAATTTACAGCATCCTTCAGTAAATAGTGCATTCACAGGGTGCTGAGTGAATGAATGAGTGTAAGAGTGAATAAAGATATCACACAAAATCTTTCCAATTAGTTCTACAGAAATATCCTAAATCTAATTGCAGTGCAAAATTGTGGCTTCAGGTAAATGACTGTCACATTTTAGAAGTGTGCTCAGAAGGTACTTGTGGCTAGATTATTTGTGGTTTGAAATGTTATTTTCCTTCACTCCATTACTTCAGTGAACTACTTATATGTCTTTTACTTTCATAGTGCAACATGATACATCTTCCTCCACTGCTAACACAGAAATTATTTCTAATACTTGTGAGCGATCAGTTAGTGGAGTTGCTCTTTACATTATGCACTTCTCCAACTACATTCCTTTATTGCTTTGAAGCTATATAGGAGTCCTTCTGCATTTCTGTAAAGTTCTGGCTCATGACAGACCTGGATTTAAAGTCTGGTGAGAGGATTTGAGCTGCTGCAATGGAATGCCCTTGTCAGAAGTGTCTCTTAAAACTTCTTTGTTTAGTTTTATTGAACACTGCTAATGCCACAGTTTTGTCCTGCATGGAAAACTCAGCTTTCAGAATTATTTTAATAAACTATTATTCCTTGTACATGGGATTTGTTGGAGAAATTTCTTGGAGTTTTGATTCTGTTTTTTTTAATATTTGAGAGTTTGTTTGTGTTCATGATACAATCTGGTAAGACAGCTTCTTGTGCTTGATCTCTCCAGAGCGGAACTCAGGATTATATGGAGAACAGATTTACTTCCTGAACATTATTACACTTCTGCAATTGCATATTATAAAAAATAGGGCTTTAATCTGGGGCAGCTATATTTGAAGAATTTATGGTAATGGTAGAATTCTGAGAATGTACAGACTGAAAGGAAACTCTTCATAAAGCTCAGTAAAGGAAGAAAGATCTAAGGCTGACTTCTGATGTGTGAGCCTCCTATGCTTTTGCTAGCCATCTGTGAAAACTCGTGGGAGCTCTAGACTGAGCTTTATCTACTTGTAGTGAAATCTTCTCCTGTTTTCTGATTTTTATTTTGCTTGTTCATTTTAAGAAGCTTTACGTGACTTCAGTGACAAATATGGTTGCCTCCATGCATAGCACAGAGAGGAAGAAAACACAATGGCTAAAGTCTTTTGTTTGATGAAGCATTACACCTAAAAATGTGTTGTATACCATTTTTAATTGTCAGTATCCAACCGTAACCACAGTGAGAAGAGAAGAAAGTCATTGTGCGCTTGCAGATCAATTCTCAAAGGTCTCTTATAACCAGAATTCTTCAAGCAGCCCGGTAGAGAATCATAGAATCATAGAATGGTAAGGGTTGGAAGGGACCTTAAAGATCATCTGGTTCCAACCCCGCTACCATGAGCTGGGACATCTTCCACTAGACCAGGTTGCTCAGAGCTCCTTCCAACCTGGCCTTGAACACTTCCAGGTGGGGGCATCCACAGCTTCTCTGGGCAATCTGTTCCGGTGTTTCACCACCCTCATGGTGAAGAATTTCTTCCTAATATCTAATCTAAATCTGCCCTCTTTAGTTTGTAGCCATTCTGCCTTGTCCTATCACTACACATCATTGTGAAAAGTCCCTCTCCATCCTTTCTGTAGGCCCCCTTCAGGTACTGGAAGGCTGTATCTCTTCTAAAATGAAATTTAAATTTACCTTTCTGGTGCTTCCTGGAAAGAAGGGTGATTTTCAACCATGTTCTAATTTCCTAGTCAGAAACAGAGAAAATAATCTAAATATTGCCCTTGTCAGAACTACTACTGAATTTCTGTGGGATTGAAATCTAATTAATCATACAAAGTTCTTTGATAAAATCCAGGCATTTTTATATCTTTCCCATATGACAAGCAATTTTATGTACTTTTAGTACATAAATGCAAGCTTCATTCAATCTGAAACTGTAATATTCAGTAAACTTTTCCCCTGATATGAGTCAAAAATGTCCTAAATTATTTTTGGTCCATATTTTACTGTCTTTGCTTCCAATTAAATGATCTGTGAATACTGGCAATTACACTGCCTTCCTTTGCCAAATCACTGAAGTATCAGTAAAGTTCATCATTTAAACAGCTACAAATTAATCACAAAAGCCAACCTTTAACACATCTATACAGTGATTTTAATGTGGAATGGCCCCCTTATGCCTCTTTATTATTCTTTTTGTGAATTGCAGCTGTATTGCATCACAGGACATTAAACATGTTTCAGCTCATGGGACTGAGTCAGTCATGTTTTCAGAAATTGAAAACAAATGTTGTAATAGGATAAATGATAATATTTGAAGCAATAACAGTTTCCTAGTAGGCATGCCTATTTAATAGATTGCTTAGGTTTTCAGCTTGTAAATGTAACAGTACCTTTCACTAGCCTAAATGATAGAATTTTTTTTAAAATTCCAAGTTTGATAGTAACACCAAAAGATGCAAACTAAAAAGGCAAGAACGTCAATAACAACTGTAGAATTAATTTGTGAGATTTAGCTGAATTATCATCATTAGCAGAAAGCAGATTGAATTTTTTTTTATGTTCCTGTGGCATATTGGTGAGGATTCAAACTGCATGGCTTCCCAGCAGTGTATTGGTACCATATTAAGAAGTCTGTATGACAGGATAAAGGTAGGATAGTTTCTTGCTCTTGTATAGGAAGTTATTGGAGTTTGGAGTTAGAAGGTATGTGGCAGCAAAGAAGAAGAAAGTTAAAATATTCATAGCACTGGTTCCATTTTTACCTGGAAACCGAAAAGGGTACTCTGAGAGGCACACAGCTCATTTATAACTGGCAGAGTTGGAATATGTTGAACACCATAAGGTAGTAAAGTATCTTGCTGGATAAAATGATCTGAAGAGGAGTGTCAGGAGCCCAATGGAGCCAAATGCCTCAATAAATGTAGTGTGTCAGCCCCTCCATCCTTACCATGAAAACACTGGTGCGTAGTAATGTATTTTGGTCTGGTGTCATGATCTTCACAACCTCTGCATAAACCTGCAAACTAGCAAATATCTTCTGTGGTACAGCATGCTAATAACTATTCCTCTTTGAGGTTGCTCCTGGGAAGAATAAATATATAAATGATAATACAAGATGTGAAGAGAAGAAATGAAAACTGCTTGTTCCAGCTGAAAATGCAAGCTTTTGACTGAGTTGGAGTTTTACAGTTGTGTTTTGTAGGTACCAGTGAACCTTTTAATGTTTAATCTGAAAAATGACATAGCCAGGTATAAATACGGTGCTGAAACACTAATTCATTAATACATGATATGAAAAAGAACCATGTTCTAAAATGCGGAGACTACCTGCACTGTCAGACCTTATTTTTCACTTGGCCAGCACTTGTTAGGCTGATAAAAAATGAATGCGAATAGGTATCATTTAAGGAATGGTTTAAAACTTTATATAAACCAATCTGGCATACAATTGTGTACTTCAGATTTCTTTGCAAACAAATGAGAAGAAAAACAATAGTGAGACATTTCTTTGAGGTTTTCTCCATGATTATTACCAACATTAATGTTACCTAAGGTTACCTGGAATGCACAACTTTTATTATACAAGGTAAATGAACTCCCATTTAGCTGGAATAGCCATCATTTTATTTGTCTGTATATTTTCTTTCTCTGCAACTCCCATTGATCGATATCATTGATTGGTAAGTTTTCTTAAGCTCAGAGTATTGATTAATTCTTGTCAGAGTGGCATCTAGGAAAGTTGAGATTGATGCATTTGGTCTGTTAGCAGAAGTCAGCAGCTGTTTGAAGAGGATCTGCTTCTGGCAAGAATAACTGATCGCAAGAATACATGATTAACAATATGTAAATACGGAATCTTAGAAAGAAAATTTACCTTGTGTGAGACTAAAAGACCTTTTTGCTGTGTACTTCTTTCTGGTTTGATTGTATGCAGTTTGCTGGTAACTAGCAAAGATTCTTAAAGCGTCGTGCAAGAAATAAAGGTTTACCCTTAATTATCAATTACAAGATGGACATGATATTTAGTATCTCATGAAAATATACAAGCTGTGAGAAGGTCGTGGTTTTTATATAATTGTCCTCTAGAAGCTGGGTTATAGTTATTTTTATTTCTTTCTATCTCTTTTCAAAAAATGGCAGTTTGTGGTATTCATAAATATCC
Organism: Opisthocomus hoazin; assembly: GCF_030867145.1. Taxonomy (NCBI): domain Eukaryota; kingdom Metazoa; phylum Chordata; class Aves; order Opisthocomiformes; family Opisthocomidae; genus Opisthocomus; species Opisthocomus hoazin. Next base: position 20,615,660 of record NC_134454.1, on the reverse strand, counting down.
TTAACTTAGATGATGTCTTGAGGGTTTATAAACTATCACTTACTATACTATTGTATTGCATTTTATGTCACTAACTGAAAACCGTTAAGCATTTAGAAGGTCAGAAACTATCATTCATTCTCACAAACATGATATGATCCTGCATATAAAAATGATACACAAAAAACATTGTATTTTACATTTGTGCTTTGTATAGCTACATGTATGCAAACAGATGAAACAAAACTTCATAAAATTCAGTCATACACATAGCTGCAAAAAGACAGTCATCCATCTGAAGATTTATTTCAGTACAGTTCATGTCCAAACATCTCCATAAAAGAATTCCTGTAGAGATTTTAAGAAGTATGTCTCCATTTAGCACACAAGTTGCATATTCAGGCCTTCAGCACGTTTTCTGGTCGTGTGTAGTCTGCAGTCTCTTTTATATTCCTTCTATGTCATTCCTGGTCAGTTATGCCAAATGTGTAATAAAGGATCGTGTATGACTAATGGTAATCACATCAAGGTGAGAACTCTCAGTCTCTTTTTCCTCTTCTGATTACGTAACATTGTCCTCAGAAGTTATTAAAGGTAGCCCATGTATGTGACAAACATCTTTCAGGGAGGGAATGACTGAAAATCCTTGAAAGTCTGGCACATTTTGACAGCAGGTATCATAAAAATAAACTACTGTTAAGTAGGTCTATTACTGAGACAGTTTTCGTTCTCATAGACCCAAGTGAATACTTCATGATCAAGGTTTATTCCTGTGCCAAGCTCACAGTAGCTGACCCATCTCTTCTTCTATCATAAAGTCCCACCAAAGAGGAGAAACTTTCTAGCTCAGAGTTGCTCCTGAGGCATCCCTTACTGTGCAGATTGCCAAGAAGTAGTAGTAGACTTTGGACTCAGCAGTATTGATGTGACTTCTCTTCTGCCTAAAATCAACAACTAACTTAACTCAGAATTTGTGAGGAAGCACGAACTTTGCCTCTGCCTGGAAAACATTACTCATGCAGTCTGGATGTTAATTCAATGCTGTGATTTCAAGCTTTGTCTTTAAGCATATTTTAGTCCTTTTAAAATCTGTCCTTTGAAATAATGTGATGACTGAGCATTCAGGTCCAGGTTCTGGCCATTCTAGATCTGTCTTGCATTTTTCTAGAAATGCAAGACAGACGTTAAGTAGCGAGCTGGGGATTTCCCCAGCCTACAACTAGCACAGCTAACTAGGCATCACGCTGCATTGCGAAGAGTAACAGTACAGCCTGGCTGAGTGAAAGAGCAGAAAAAAGAACGAACTGTGTTAGTAGGAGCTGCATAGAGAGATCTGAGAGAGGGCTAGAAAGTTTACCTCCAAAGCATTTTTTGCCAATAAATTCACTTCTGTAAACAGAATAGCAACAACAACATGTTTAATAAGTTAGAAATCATGCTACAAATAAAGCTTGAATTCTTGGAGGATTCATCATCTCCAATGATTTCCACTTTTAAGAACATATATTTTTAGAACATGATGCAATGTTTTTTATTTCTTTTATAGTCAAGCCTGAAAGTGCAAGATGCAAAGGTCTCATCTAAAAGCATTCCACATTCTCAATTGCTTGTAATGGGTGTTAGAGGAGTTTACTTATTTCAGGGCACCAACCTCTTTCATAAAAGCTGATGTTCATATTCAGAAAAATGTGCAGTTTAAATCAGTGTTACAGAATTTTAAAACTTGAATGCCATAAAAGTAAGCACAATGCATGAAACAGTCCTTCATGTTTTCCCTCCTGTGTTCATTTCTTTTAGTGCTGGAGTCGGCAGGACTGGCTGTTTCATTGTGATAGATGCCATGTTAGAGAGAATAAAGCATGAAAAGACTGTAGATATTTATGGCCACGTAACTCTAATGAGAGCACAGAGGAATTACATGGTTCAAACTGAGGACCAATACATCTTTATCCACGACGCACTGCTGGAAGCAGTGACATGTGGAAATACCGAAGTGCCAGCCAGAAACCTGTATGCATATATCCAGAAGCTGACACAAATAGAAACAGGCGAGAATGTCACAGGAATGGAACTGGAATTTAAGGTACTGGGATTTTATGTTGTGGGGAGACAAAAAGAAATGGATGTAACACTTGATGCTGTTCTGTCCTCCACCAGGTGTTTCGACTAATCTAAAGATAAGACGTCAGCAAGATAAAATTTCAAATTGGGAGGACAATCCCTTGTAAAATTTACAATTCTATCCTCATTTGCTGTCCAGACAAGAACTGTTTAGTGAGGGTGGTTTAACCCTGCTGTTCTTTTATTGTTTCAATAGCTTGAAGTGTGTTTGTGTAATAGTTAATACTCAGATTTGTTCATATGCAATTAAAGGAGCAGACATTCAACTTTTATGTATTAAAAGAAGCTTTTCAAATGTTTAGGTAATGCAATAGAATATGGAAAAGTAAGCATCTGAAATTGAAATTATTTGTTAATAGATAATGTGCAGAGATCATAAAATCTGATAGTGTCATTTGTTTTTGTTATACCTGGCCTTAATTTTTTTATTTCCAACAGCGTCTTGCTAGCTCTAAGGCTCACACTTCAAGATTCATCAGTGCCAATCTTCCATGTAATAAATTCAAAAATCGACTTGTCAATATTATGCCATATGAGTCTACAAGGGTATGCTTGCAGCCAATCCGAGGAGTAGAAGGCTCAGATTATATTAATGCCAGTTTCATTGACGGATACAGGTACTAATGTTGATGTTCTCATGTGGACTGTTTTACAAGTTTACAAAATTATTTAAGTATTTATATGGAAAATACCGAAATTTAGTACTGAAATGTAGTATTGTTTGTTATCTCTGCATGCCATGTTTGATTGAGTGGGTTTTTAATTATTAGTAAAAGATTCAAATTTTCACCCATACAATACAGGAAAATTCTGGAAATGACATAGAGTCTTAAATGTTGTATTTTTACCTACCTTTAAACCATTGAGAACTCCCAGTATGTTCTACATGCTGAAAGTCACTGAGATTTTAAGCATATTCATCATTTGGAAGCTCTATTTCTTCACAACTATTCTGCTTAAAAAAATACGTAGAAGTAACATACAGGGGATATACCCACTGTGTCAAGGTGATAACCTATGATCTTTGAACACTGATTAAGGCTAGACCTAGCCACCAAAAGGATTTTATACATAAACAGTTGTGTAGCCCACCAGCATCTTGGTGATAACACGGAGCAATACGCCCTCAGCTGACTTGAGCAACTGGTAGAAAAAGGCATGAAGCAGTGGTGGTATAGTTTCCCTAAAGTAATTTAGGTATACCTGAGTATTCATATCCACAGAGATCACTTTCTGAGCCTCTGCTCATAATTGAAAACAACCTTAATCTCCACTGTTGCCTACAGAGCTGTTTCTGTTGATTGAATCAAGCAAGAAGAAAATGAACTGGTCATCATCTTATAAACTGGCTGATCCAGAAGCTTTTAACAGCTTGGTGGTAGCTTCCACTAGTAGGATATTAAGGTCTGGAAATGCAGTGCAATCCACTCCTGAGTTTTCTTTCTGCCTTAATTGTGCTGGAGGCATCAGACTGTTGAAAAGGAGTTAATAAAGGACCTGTATGATGCTATAATTCCTAAAGTTAATAGATTGTTAGACAGTTATTTCTACAAAATGAACGAGCACAACTAAGTGTTTCTTAAGTGCTTTTTGCAGCACACAAAATTGAGCTGTTAGAGTTTCATAAAAATTTAAATAATAATGATAAAGGCACACATCATATTATCAGAGTAATTCCCCTCTCAAAGTTCTAAAAATAAAAAGCTATCATTTGATTAAACAATCATAAAAAGGTTTTAATGTGCTTGTTATTAATAGTATATAATTTTTCATCTAGATAATGTTTACATATAAACAGAGAACATGTGTATCAATTCACTTTTTTAATGAATATATTTTTCCTAATTTACTATTTTTTCAACATAGACAACAAAAAGCTTATATAGCTACACAAGGTCCTTTAGCAGAAACAACTGAAGACTTCTGGAGAATGCTCTGGGAACATAATTCTACAATTGTGGTCATGCTCACTAAGCTACGAGAAATGGGCAGAGTAAGTACTGCTGTAATATTACTTTACTAAAATATTTGTTATGATGATTTTTTATTAAAATACTTCATTGTTATAGAAAAGTCTAAAGATAAAAGAAAGGATTTAGGTTCCTTCTCATTTTGAAATATTGGTGGCATTGTTGATCATCAGGTGTAAGTTTTTCCAATCTGTAGATGTGTTGCAATAGACAAGCTAGATATGGCATTTTGTTGTGGGACAACAAAATTCAGATTCAGCAACTGAATTTGCATGTTGATATTCCAAGGTATGCAGAGAGAGCATTTCTGTCTATTGAAAAATGGAGATTTCTTATTTGGAAACTTTGCTTTTGCAGCGTCTGGTTTTAGCAGTCTTAAAAAAAAACTGTGGTATTTTTGAGATCTGAATGTCATCTGTGTGTTCATAGTGCTGAACTTTAAAGTTTCATCACCCTGTTTACAGTCCTAAACTCATTCAAGTGCTGCTTTGTGTAACGGAAAGAACGAAGCAGTGTACTGTCTGGACAGGATTACATCAAGATAAAGCCAGTATGTGATAAGTGAAATCTAAGTCAGGCCACGTGTCTGGGGAATAGAGATGATTCAGGACATGGCTAGTGGATGCAGAGACAGAGTCTTGACTGAGGCCAGGGGTACTTGCTTCAACAAGGGATAAACAAAGAAAACTGAAGGTGTCTCTGAAGAATAGCCACTAGCCACAAGCAGGTAGGAAGCTTATGGGTGCGAATCAGAGACCAAGGCAACAAAGGGAACCTTGTAACTAGCACCTACAACAGGCTGCCTGATGAAGGGGAGCCTATTGATGAAGCTTTCTTAATCCAGCTACAGGAGGCGTCACACTCACAGCTCTCATCCTGCTGGGGGGCTTCAACCACGCCATCATCTGCTGGAAAATTAGCACAGTAGCTATAGGCAATCCAGAAGACATCTGGAGTGCATTGAGGATAACTTCTTAAGCCAGGTAGTAGACAGGCCTACCAGAGGGAATGTGATATTGGACCTGTTGGTCACCAACACAAGTGAGCTAATCGGTCACATCAAGATTGGAGGCAGCCTGGGCTGCAGTGATCACGCACTGGTGGCGTACACAGTCCTGAAGGAAATGGGATAGGTGAAGAGTAAAGTCAAGACCCTGAATTTTAGGAAGGCAAAATTCCTGGTGTTCAAGGAGTTACTGAGTAGGATTCCCTGTGAAACCACCCTCAGGGACAAGGGAGCAGAACAGAGCTGGCAGATCTTTAAGGATGCTTTCCATAGAGCGCAAGAGCCCTCAATCCCCAGATGTAAGAAATCAGGAAACGAAGGCAAGGGACGGACATGGCTGAGTCGAGACCCACTGGTCAAACTAAAGGGCAAGAAGGAAATGCACAGGCAGTGGAAACAGGCACAGGTATTCTGGGAAGAGTATAGAGACATTGGCTCAGTTCTGACCTTGGTCAGGAAGGCCAAGGTGCAGCTGGAGCTGAATTTGGCAAGGGATACAAAAAATAATAAGAAGGGCTTCTACAGCTATGTCAGTCAGAAGAAGAAGGTGAAAGAAGGCATACCGCCCCTGATGAGGAAGTCTGGCAAACTGGTAACAACAGGAGATAAGAAGGCTGAGATACTCAACAACATTTCTGCCTCAGTCTTCACTGGCAGCCTGTCTTCCCACACCTCTCAAGTGGATGGACCGCAAGACGGGGCCTGGGGAAGCAAAGTCCTTCCCACTGTAAGAGAAGATCAGGTTCGTGACCACCTGAGGAACCTGAACATACATAAATCTAGGGGACCTAACAAGATGCATCCCAGAATCCTGAGGGAATTGGCTGATGTAGTTGCCAAGCCACTCCCCATGATATTTGAAAGGTCATGGCAGACAGGTGAAGTCCGTAGTGACTGGAAAAAGGGAAACACTGCACCCATTTCTGAAAAGGGTAGGAAGGAGGACCCTGGGAACTACCAACATGCCAGCCTCACCTCTGTGCCTGGAAAGATCATGGAACAGATCTTCCAAGAAGCGATGTTAAGGCACCTGGAGGCCAGGGAGGTGATTCGAGACAGCCAGCATGGCTTCACCAAGGGCAAGTCCTGCCTGACCCACCTAGTGGCCTTCTGTGGTGGAGTGACTACATCAGCAGACAAGGCAAGAGCTACAGATGTCATCTATCTGGACTCCTGTAAGGCCTTTACACGGTCCTCCACACCATCTTTCTCTCTAAATTGGAGAAATGTGGATTTGATGAGTGGACTGTTCAGTGGGCGAGAAACTGTCTGGATGGTCACATCCAGAGGGTAGTGGACAACAGCTCAATGTCCACATGGAAATCGGTGACAAGTGGTGTCCCTCGGGGGTCCATATTTGGACGAGTACTGTTTAATATCATCATCAGTGACATCGAAAGCAGGATTGAGAGCACCTGCAGCAAGTTTTCGGACGACACCAAGCTGAGCAGTGTGAGCAACATGCCTGAGGGACGGGATGCCATCCAGAGGGGCCTGGACAAGCTGGAGAAACAGGCCCATGTGAACTTCATGAAGTTCAACAAGGTGAAGTGCAGGGTCCTGCATCTGGTTTGGGGCAAGCCCCAGTATGAATACAGGCTGGGAATTGAAGGAATTGAGTGCAGCCCTTCCAAGAAGGACTTGGGGGTACTGGTGGATGAAAAGCTGGACATGACCCAGCAATGTGCACTCGCGGCCCAGAAGGCCAGCCATATCCTGGGCTGCATCAGAAGCAGTGTGGCCAGCAGGTCGAGGGAGGTGATTCTGCCCCTCTACTCTGCTCTTGTGAGACCTCACCTGGAGTCCTGCATCCAACTCTGGAGCCCTCAGCACGGGAAAGACATGGACCTGTTGGAGCAGATCGAGACGAGGGCCACAGCGATGATCTTAGGGCTGGAACACCTCTCCTATGAGCAAAGGCTAATAGACTTGGGGCTGTTCAGCCTCAGAAGAGAAGGCTCCGGGGTGACCTTATTGCAGCCTTTCAGTACTTACAGGGGGCTTATAAAAAAGATGGGGACAAACTTTTTAGCAAGGTCTGTTGCAACAGGACAAGGGGTAATGGCTTTAAACTGAAAGAGGGTAGATTCAGACTAGATACAAGGAAGAAATTTTTTGCCATGAGGGTGGTGAAACACTGGAACAGGTTGCTCAGAAAAGTGGTAGATATGCCCTCTGTGGAAGTGCTCAGGATTGGATTGGAATAGGGCTCTGAGCAACCTGGTCTAGTTGAAGATGTCCCAGCTCATTGCAGAGGGGTTGGACTAGATGACCTTTCAAGGTCCCTTCCAACCCAAACTATTCTATGAGGTAACCTCATTTTTTAAATTCCATTCTGTATTGAAAATTAGGCTAGGGATAGCTCTTGTCACTGATAAATAATGGAACTGAGCAGAAGGATAAATGAGTTCAGATGTACAGTGACCAGAGAGAACCCCTTTGCAATGCAATATTGAAGATCATTTTTTATTGTAGGTGTTGAAGGAACTTCATGTGCACAGTAAGACAAACAATTCATGTTCCTGTCACTAATGGCACTTTCCATGAATATTACGCTTAACTGAGTGAAAAAGTTTCATACCAGTTTATGGTAGTGGTCTTGAGTAATAGGAAATGTGTTTTGCTTTGTTATTTTGTAGGAAAAATGCCACCAGTACTGGCCTGCAGAGCGCTCAGCCAGGTATCAGTATTTTGTGGTAGATCCAATGGCAGAGTACAACATGCCACAGTATATTCTGAGGGAATTCAAGGTTACGGATGCAAGGGTAAGTTAACATAGCATTACACTAGTTCACAGAAATTTAAAAGAAATTGTCAATTTCTCTTCCTCTTTTTTTTTTTTTTAAAGTTTTATTATGGAAAAAACCCTAGGGGTGTACTTTCTACAAGCAATAAGAAAAAAGCAGATAAGGTTATTATGAAATGAATGGGATCTTTGTGTAAGAGCAATTGACTTCATTCAGATCTAACATCTGGGCAGCACAACTTTGTGAAGTTCTGAATAACCATTTGTGCCAAAATACATTAGATGATTTGACGACCATTTTCCCTTTTTTCCTCATTTCCCTCTAGATCATTTCTGGTGACAATTTTTGTCACTTACAGTTGCAAATATGTTGGTTTGCACCACCCTCTAGGCTGAGTGAGCACAAAGGTTAATACATTGAGGTTTAAAAACTGCAGAGTTAATAGCATTCATAAGAAAAGCTTGACAAGCTTTGCACATTACAATTTGATTTTTTGGCATAGCGTGTTTTCAGCACTCTTATATATCTGCAGAGTAGATACATGCAGCTGTGACCCCAGCATCCTCATTTTCATACTGCATTTCTTATCGGAATTCCTCAGTCCAAAACTGAGCACTGATATAAGATTAAACGTATATAAACTTTAAATATATATTCGACATTTCTCAGACATGATTTCTAGCACTTTGGTCTGCATGGCAGGAAAAATTACTGACAGCTTCCATTTCTGTAAGCGCTCTACAATACTTTTTGTTCAAGCAAAATATAGGATGTATTGTCCAGCAATAACATGAGTGATTACTCAGAGTTGCCAGTCAGCATCCAAAATGTTAGATTTTCTCATAGTTAGCTAAACTGCTGCTTTTAATGTTATTTTCAAGTAAAATTAGGTACTGCTGACAATTAACTAGACGTCTCTAACCTATTTGTGCTTAACAAAAGTGGAGAAGAACAGGCTCCTGACATCAGTCTTTAGCCACGCTTGCAAGCATAGACAGTCAAAGCCAATTTCACTAGAGCTCTGCTGACAGTTTTCATAGATCATCTATTAAAAATCTGTTCCATCTCAAGCTAGAAGAGGTCTTACATGAAATAGTTCACCAAGCTCAGATCACACAATAACAAAGATAACAAAAAGCCACAGATATAGTTGAAGTGTCTGCAAACAGTATGTATTTCCAAAAAGTTCTTTCAAGAGTATGTAATTAACTGGGATATTTATGAAAGTCTGTTTACTTATAGCTATCACACCAGTAAAAAGTCTGAAAGGGCTGAAGAACTTAATTTGCCAGAAATTATTTTATTGGACCTGATATTAATACACCTCTTTTTAAACGTACCAAGTGTACGTGCACCTTGGCAGTCCTGTTGTGACATTTTACCATCACATATCATTGCTTCTCAAATTTTAAAAATCTCTTTACCTTGATGGTCCAAATTTTGCTAAACAACTCACTGGCAAGCTCACAGGGCCATCTTAAATTTTCTGGATATGCTGGGAAACTATAGCTCCTTCCAATTTTACTGGAAGCGGTGAGGACTCCTTACCAAAATGTACATTATAGTTTTCCTGTAGTTAGACTTTCATGGTTGTCACACCCAGTAACTGAGACCATCTAACTAAGTTGTTGTATTCAAAGAGCAGTAAATGCTGCAGCAGTTGTAACCAACCTCTCTCCCTCTTATCTGCAAACCCATCCATAATGTTGGAATACTGTCTGTGCTCTGGCAAATCCAAGCTGGCCAATTATTCCTCAGGGAGGAGAAAAGCAACACACTGCCTTTGTAGGTGTCAGCAGCAAGTGTCTGGTGTGGAACTCCGTTATTTCTGAAACTGAGCTGTGAATTGTTGTAAGGTGAAATTGACCTCTGTAACTGTTTCAATTTGCTGCTTCTGCTTTATACTCACTTTCTCTGTAAACTCCAAAGGTCAATATGTTGGGGCAGTCTCATTTTAGGCTAAGCTATTAGTAATGGCTGTAAGAGAGTATTATAAATTCTACAGCCTCATCAAAAGACAATTGAATATCCCCTGCAAGGAGCAAGAAGATACCCAAACGGTCAGCCACTCAATAGGATGATGCATTAAAAGCCCTCTGCTCCACACAGGGATCTGAAAGTTTGTATTTTGATAACTAACTATGCAAACTGTCACAATATTTGAAAGTTAAGATTTTAATAAAATTTGGCATTTCTATTTGGACTGCTATTGGCAAGCATCTCATTAAAAGAAAGCAGCACTGTTTATAATGTCAGCAGCAGAGGGAACTGTGTAAGAAATTGCAGATCAGTTCCCAATATGCTTTAATGCTAGTCTAACATCAGACTAACTAACTTTACTTCTGTGCTTATTAAATAGCATTAAATAACAGAAGTTATTGCCATTAAAACTAAATTAGAACAGTTTTCACAGACGTGCACTGGGTTATTTAGTTATTACAGTCGTGAAATATACCAATATAGTTGATTTAGACCCACATGAAAAACAAATATTTACCGTCGAGTCTATTTTGCACATAGAAATCTGTTCTCTTTCCAATGACAGCCTAGACTTAAGCAAAGCAGTGTCTTTCTTATCTTTTCTACCCCTAAAAAGTAACAGTTATTGTAGCATACTTCCTATGAGGGTCAGAACTTGCTGAAGAGCTTCCATGTCCTTAACTAACACGTCGCAAGTGAGTCAGACTTAAGAGTTTCTTCCTTTATTTTAGAAAAGTGGGGAGTTATTTTGGAGGGAATCAACCTATTGTTTTGTCTTCTTGATTAATTGATGTCATGTGCCTAAGGCTATCTGAAGGATGCAATTTCATTGTGTCTTCTTGGGGGAAAGTGGGATCACAGAGACTGTTATGAGAGAAGTCTGCATTAACAAATGCCATTTTGGTAGGAAATATTTAGTACTTTGTGTTGGTGCCCACAGGAAATAAAATTGGGTAAATGTTTTGGAACAGATTTTTTATTTTAAGTGGGCAAAAACATTCAACAGAAATAGACTACTAAATTGTCACAATGGTCTAGTGGGAATGTAAGAGATAGTAAGTCAAAGAAGCATGTGTGTCCTCTCATGGAGCAATGGCTGGCACACACACCCGTTTTCTGTTTTCTTTACTCATCTGAGACATAGGAGGCAAAAACCTATGATACCAGGGGAAACATAAAAGCAAAGTATTGTTTTTTCATTCTGTTATTTTTAAAATCACTTCTCTTTCATTTCAAAAGTCTGTAATATCTGAGTGCTTGCGGGAGGAAGAGTGTTCTTGCCTCCAGCATAACTTTTTGCTTGGGGGGCTGGGGGGAATCTCCTATAATCATTTGAATTTTTCATCAGTTTCACTTAGTAGAAGACCATTTTGAAGACATGGCAGCGTGGGTGCTTAGGAAACAACGTGTCCAGATGCACTAGTTCACATCGGTAGCTCATGTGCCCGTGCGTTTATGTCCATGCTTTTAAACATTTCAGCTGTTCAGACTGACAGCATCAAAGTCATCAAGAACAATGTTTGAAAATTCAGAACAAATTTACTTCATCCCTTTGTACGGTATTTTTTCTGTTTATGTGTCCTCACTATTTACATACTAAATATGCATACAGCAGAAGTTGGCGTTTAATACTTCCAGTGGCTTCCTTATGAAAATAACCATGCTGCAGTATTCTGCAGTTTTAAACAATCCTGCTGCTATTCTTAACCAAATGGAATGAGCAGCTTCAGCTGATTTGTTTTGAGAGAGGAAACCCTTGTCAATGTTTGACAGAGTCCAAGTTGTTAGCGAATGAAATTACAATGACTGAAGGAAAGTTTATGGTTTGTTAAACAACTGGCATGTCTTGACCCATCTTCTTCCAGGCAAATGTCCATTTCCTAGAAAGCATCATACTATTAAAGATACCATCTGCAAAGAGGGCAATGACTAAATGAGTCTTATCAGTAAAGATATTCCTGCCATGCGGTAGATGAGCATATCTAGGAAGTGGGGAGTCAGATTGGATGGTCTTATTCTACCTGTTCTGTATTTGATGGAATTTGCAGTCAGCAGCATTCAAAACACAACTTACCAAAAGAAATCATATAAGCTGGTGAGATTGTTATGTCTCTAGCCTTAGACACTCTTTTTACACAGACAGAGTGTCAGACAACTCTCCTATGCAGTGCAGAAAGAGATCTGTGTAATTTTGTTAATGAAACTGCAGTCCTGGGCCAATGTGTCCAAAAGCACCACTCAGTGCTGCAATTGAAAGAGTCTTCATAAATGTAATCATAGCCATTCCCCACCTCCTCTCAATGTCCTTGTTTTGTGATTGTCTTTCTGGTTGTTGGCTGACTTACTTCCAGCCACAGGAACATGCTTTTGGGATACATTATTTGTGTCTTTTGTTAAAGGATGGCCAGTCCCGAACAGTGAGGCAGTTCCAGTTCACAGACTGGCCAGAACAAGGAGTGCCAAAGTCTGGAGAAGGATTTATTGACTTCATAGGCCAGGTGCATAAAACAAAAGAGCAGTTTGGTCAGGATGGACCAATTTCTGTTCATTGCAGGTAAGTAAACAAAGCCTCAAAATAATTCATATACGGATTTGTTTTTTTTCTGAAGCTGATTGCTGATTGTAGCGAAGGTGTATAAGTAAATGGAATTTCACAGGTGAAGTATCAGAAAATGTAATCTAGTAGAAGATCTAAAAAGGAACACATAGGGCTGCTTTACAAAACAGGAACTGTTCTATGATATCCCATTTACACAGAAAGGGTTCTTCTGAAATATTTGGAAGCAGTTGATTTTTTTCTTCACTTAAATATGTCTCTAACGCAGGGTAGAAACAATCTAGTCAATGCTATACACAGAAAGCAGTAGGAAGAGCCTTATCACAGGCTGCTGTATCTGATAGTTTTTTTTCCACTGGTAATTAGAAGTGAGGCTGTTACATTGGTGGGAATTACTACCTGTAAACAAGCTAGTTACGTCTCAGCAACACATTAGTAGCAATCAAGATGAGACGAATAGAAGTGGTAGCTGTCTCAAGAAAGGGAATGGAATAGAAAGTAATGTTTAGAAAATTTACCTGTCAAAAATCATTGAGATTTGAATTGGTGAGTTCTAAATTCAGAATGTAATGCCCGTTTTTTATGTGATGACTTCCTTCAATTCCTTTACAATTGATATGCAGATGAAAACAGCTTGCAGGGTGTGTAGGAATAATCCAGGGTGGGTCTTTCTAATATTCTTGTTTTTTTCATTTATTATCTCTGCAGTATTCTAGAGTCTATAGCAGATGGCCAAAAATAATGTCTTTATCTTTTATCTCTTATTTAATAAATTGTTTTCTATAAATTCTAGTAGGATTTTAGGTACTCATTTTTGCAAAATTAAACTATTTTTTGGTTGATGAAAAGTTATTATTTGTACAGCAGAGATGTAAAATACTGATACAGATTTCAAGGGCTTCCTGCAAGCCAAGTAATGCCCTGATACTAGCATGAAGGCAAAATGAACAATTTTACTAGAGCATATGAATGCACAGAGAGAGAGAGATTCTTGTCCTTCCAAAACCAGGAGCAACCAGAAGTTGTCAAAACACTGGTGTGTTTTAACATCATTCCTTAAGCTCCGCTAATCTGACAGACTGACAAAATAAATGTATTGCACTACTTGAATTCTGCTTTTTTTGTGTGCCTAAAAATTTTTATGGACTGCTAAGGACAACATTATTGCAGAGCAGTGTTTGGGATTCCTTTAGCAAGGGAAATTGAAGGACAACTGTGATAAGAACAAGCCTTATTCTTCCTGACATTAATGAGTTTTGAGAGCAGAGTAGTAGTAAGCAACATTTATGCCTTTATGCAGACATACATAAGAAAGCAAAGTGATGGCATTCTTCTAAGTTCTTTGCGCCGTGCACACTTGCCCATTTGTGACTGAAATAAAGTACTGCTTGCAGTAGGTTATGCATCCCTTCCAAATGGGTGTGATCTTTCATGCTGAAATTATGGAGATTTCTACCATTTACTTTGGTAGAAACAAAGTCAAATCCAGTGTAATTCATCATTGTTTGGTCTTTAAATGTGTTATCATTGTAATGACAATTTATTGGTAGTGCTAATCGTCATTATCAGTGTTACTCAACTTACATGAATAGCAAATATCCCTAGCAAATTAGTAAGTTCATTTGTTTCTTTCAGGATGCACAAGGTCCTGGGTTTCCTTCGTGGAATTATTGTAATAAGGACTCCAGTTTGTACTGTGATGAGTTTTTAAGGATTTGTCTTGTACAGAGAAATTCTTCTAATGACAGACTCCCCTAGTGCCATTTCCGTGTGGTTTCCTTCCCACTCTACACATTTTTCACAAGTTTGCTTTCTCTGTTACACAGTAAACCCCAGCCACCTGCAATTTTAGGATGTTCTCCTTCTCCAGAAATTTTACAAGTAGATCGGTGTGATACAATTTAAAAATTTCTAACCACATCAGGCAGTTAACTAAAAAATAGTTAAAAGGACAAAGGACTGTTCACCTTGAAGCACAATTTTGACTTCAACTGCTTTTAAATATTCATAGTCTTTTTACTCCACCCTTTCCCAGCATGCACTCAAGATGTGTGTTTAACAACAAACACTTCTCTCCTACAAAAATGTTATTAGTTCCTCATGGCTCATTAAAGCATTCCAACCATGGTTGGGGCAGACGTGCTGGAGAGCAGCTCTGCGGAGAGGGACCTGGGAGTGCTGGTAGACGACGGGTTGACCATGAGCCAGCAGTGTGCCCTGGTTGCCAAGAAGGCCAGTAGGATCCTGGGGTGCATTAAGAGGAGTGTGGCCAGCAGGTTGAGGGAGGTTCTCCTTCCCGTCTACTCTGCCCTAGTGAGGCCTCATCTGGAGTACTGCTTCCAGTTCTGGGCTCCCCAGTTCAAGAAAGATGAGGAGCTACTGGAGAGAGTCCAGTGGAGGGCTACGAGGATGGTGAGGGGACTGGAGCATCTGTCCTACGAGGAAAGGCTGAGGGAGCTGGGCTTGTTTAGCTTGACAAGGAGAAGGCTGAGAGTGGACCTTATAAATGCTTGTAAATATCTCAAGGGTGAGTGTCAGGAGGATGGGGCCAGACTCTTTTCAGCGGTGCTCAGAGACAGGACAAGGGGCAATGGGCACAAACTGAAGCACAGGAAAGTTCCATCTGAACATGAGGAAGAACTTCTTCACTCTGAGGGTGATGGAGCACTGAAACAGGTTGCCCAGGGAGGCTGTGGAGTCTCCTTCTCTGGAGATATTCAAGACCCGCCTGGACAAGGTCCTGTGCAGCCTGCTGTAGGTGAGCCTGCTTCGGCAGGGGGGTTGGACCAGATGACCCA
This sequence comes from Opisthocomus hoazin, assembly GCF_030867145.1. Lineage (NCBI taxonomy): Eukaryota > Metazoa > Chordata > Aves > Opisthocomiformes > Opisthocomidae > Opisthocomus > Opisthocomus hoazin. Next base: position 20,600,502 of record NC_134454.1, on the reverse strand, counting down.
CAGAGGTCCCTTCCAACCCCGAACATTCTGTGATTCTGTGTAACTGTTTAAACTTTGGTGAATCATACTACCTCATGAAGCAGTGCCTTCACCATTTACTAAATCCAGGATTCTTTAAAACCTATGTAGCATTGCTTTGTTAAATGTTACGGTAGAACTCAGTTTGCTCCTGGGCTTGCACTAAAAGAAACCAGCTGATCATTAAAATGGTGCTAGTACTGATGTGGACTTCCATCACTCTTTAGAAATCATAAGCATCTTCTTATAGGATTTGATACAACATTAAAATACACTTGCCATTTTCAGAGAAACAGAATCAGTTTCCTAAGAATTTACTAAAATATTACACTTACTTAGGATTTGTCAGGATCAGTCAGGCATTGAAATCTTTCCATATTAGTCTGTATTCCTCATTAAGTAACTTCTCCATATAGTTTTTCATTTCATAGGAACACAAAGCAACAAATCAATTCCCTCCTTTTGCTGAATTAAAGAATTCTAAGTAGTTCTTTTAAAGTAGTAAAGATTTGACTAATGTGTGAGGCTAGAAGTCCTCAGTCATATTTAGAAAATCATACTTTTTTTGTTGGATATCTTTAATGGCTGAGCAGGAGGAGGAGCAAGGAGAATGGAAAATGATAATCTGCCTTCACTCTGCTGGTCACTTCCTGGACTACTTGATTTAAAACACAGTGTCATCAGCTCTATGAAGTCCAAACAGTTTGCAGTGCTGTTTTTCCAGGATTTTTTCAGCATGTTTTGTAAACATTACCTTTCTAGTTTACTTCATCATGGAAAGGACCTTACATTCCAGTTGCTCTAGATGTCCAGGACCATTGTCATCACATATAGGTAAACCAGCACTGAGAGCATGATATTTTGTCAAGTTCTGTCTCAGTTGTCCTTTGGCTGCAGCTCTCCAAAGGCACACAGGTTATGCAAAATTACTAAATCCGACCACATATATTTAATAGCCCTAGAAGTACACTGATCTAGACCAAACACTAAAATGCCATCAACGTCCAACAGTTTGGACGTTCAATTTCCACACTATTCATGTGAATGCACTGGATCTCTGTCATAGTTCATATCAACATTCACAGTTCTTCAGTATTTCCCTACTGTTCATGTTCTTCCACTCTCCTGTCTGGTAAATAGGACTCATAAATCTTCAGCTTCGCAAGTCTATCTGACTGGAGAAAACATTGTGAAATTATTAGCATCAACAGTGAGATGGTGGGATGCTTAATTTCCACCCACACAAGTTAAGACTTGGAAAATCTTTTTTTCTGTGTAGTTACCGGTCTCTTTGTCCAAGAATCATCCTCATAAATGAGTGATTGTTGAGTTTTAATAAATGACAACTATTGGCTCTGTTGATTACAGGAATTTCTATCACTTCTTTGGGGGGTTTTAGCTAATAACAGAAACCCAAGACAGAATGGAGAGCAAAGCCATATATTCAAAGAAGACATTTCAGGCTACTGTAGACAGATATGGTGTATGTATATCAGAATTGGAAAGCTAAAGATCCAGACTGCCAGACTTGAATAGAAGCTGAGTCTTAAGGGTTTTATGTATCCATTATTTAAAATGTACTGTTCATGAACAATTTCAATATTAATTGAAAATCCACTATCTCTTAATTCAAAGTAGGAGGTAAACTAAGACACTGAAGATGTGCAAAACAGGGCATATAAGTGAATAAGCTAAAGTAAAGCAAGCAGTAAAATAAGTTTTGGCATCTTTTTCGCTGGTCAGTTCCATTGTAGGTCACTGGCAACAAATATTCTCGTTTTCCTTCACTATGCACTGATTACTGTCTATCTGGATAAAGAAACCAAGTCACTTTACAATGAAGACTGGAGAGTCAGGAAGTAGTTAGTAGCACGTGACATTTGCTGGAGAACAATTATTCTTCCAAATCCAATGTGGTAGTTTGCTGTGGAATTTTTCTCAGTGAGCCTTTTTCATATAGAAATTTGTACACATAATGGTGTGGTGTAACCACAGATAACTTGTCAGCCAATTCCGTCAGCATTAACTGTCAATTAACATTCCTTTTTTCCGTTCTTTGTTGTTTCTTTTGATGCAACAGTGCGGGTGTTGGAAGAACTGGAGTATTCATAACCTTGAGCATTGTGTTGGAAAGAATGAGATATGAAGGTGTTGTAGATATCTTCCAGACTGTCAAAATGTTAAGGACACAACGGCCAGCCATGGTACAGACAGAGGTGAGCAAAACAGTATCCATCTACAATGGTGGTGGAAAAGAAGGGGTATTTCCACAGCCAAAAAAGGCACAAATAGAGACTGTATAAAATGTGCTTACATTTATATCTTAAGTCATATAGTGACTATACAACTGCAGTGTAAAATCTGCCATAAAGGTACTGCAAGGACTATTTTCTGTTACAGCAGTAGATACTGCAGGCTGGGGAAGAAAAAAGTCATTTCAGTAGTGGATCCTGAATTATGGTAGTTGAGGAAAACCATTTTCCAAGAAACATTATCCATTTTTATTTGAACCTTTGTTTCCTAGCAGAAATATGTGGTAATAAAGGAGGCAAATTGTTTCTGCAGGTGCTTCCACTGATTTTTTTTTTTGTTCCAGAAGCAAAGTGTTGTTCATGACTTCATACTGTATTATTTTCATGGTTTTCTTGACTTTGTGTCACCAAACAAGAGGCTGTTTGGCTTGAAAATTTTAATGGTAAATTCAGTGTGCAGGAAAGCTATAGTGTAAATAGTTGCTGTGCTAGAAAGAGTGCCATAGAGAGAAAAGGAAAAGGGATAAGCAGTATCAACTGATTTCCTGGGCCTGGATGCTTGTAAATGTGTCATGTCATAAAGAATACGTCCAACATTTTCAATTACGCATAACTTCTGCTTAAATTTCTGAACAGGAGACTTGAACTAAGCCAGAGCCAGTAAGTTAGAAAAGCAAGCAAAAGAGACAGAGAAGGGAAACATTTTAGGACATACATTTATTTAGTACAATTTGATTGACACTGGCCTTTAAATTACAGTCTGTGAAATTTAAAGTGGTTCCTGAGTGTTTGCCATTTTCCACAAGAAAATTAAACTTGTTTAATAAAAGCTAGGTTGTCTTATTTTTAAGAAGACAACCTTCATAAAAAGTTGTGTGAAAAATAAAGATACTTATTTTTGATCTTGTCAGCCAAGTAAATCACTGTGACCAAACTGAAGAGTTAATTCCATTTCTTTTCCATACCCATCATTCTTCTGGATAAGCGAAATAAAAAATGACTGCTTTCTGTCATTTTGATTCCAAGAAATACCTACAGTGTACAAAAAAACTGTGCTTCTTGGAGCATACCTGACAAGTACAGAGTTCAGCTATGCAATATATTCTCCCTCCTCCTACTTTGACTTGTTTCTGTATGCTACCCTTCATCCCTCCTGCTGAAAGTAGCAGTATTGTGTACTCTTGTGTACTCATTTCTTTCAGGATTATATGTAAAACAAATGTCTCATTCAGTAGTATAAAGTGCCAGGAAATCTAATCCTTATTCAACAAAGCACTTGAACTCCATGTGGACCACACATACACTTAAAATTGACACATATGTCTAATGCATTCTCACACTGTTGCAATAGGAAGCAGAAAAGAACTATTAGTGATCGCGCCACTACACTGAAGCAAATATCTGATGTGGTAACCCCATGTGGCTTATACTTGTTAAGGTTGCAATTAAAATTCTTTTGGACACCAGGAAACTCATCAGATGATGAAGAAGATAAGAAGACCTTGATATTTTGGGTGGCTTTCAGAAGCAATTTCTTTTTTAACGTGTAAACCCTGAGTGGCAGTTGCAAATGAGTACACAGACATGACATTTTAGTATAAGTGTGCAATATTACATAAATGTGGAAAAGGACTGCTGTGTAGGGGTGAGAATAACATGAAATGCCAAATGTTGGATTCACCAGAGGTATAAGCAAAGCTCTCACCACACTGAACTTCTCTCTGCTTCCAGGTATAGGTAGAAATGCAATCTGTTTCATGTTAATAAGATGCTTTAGCTGTGTATTTCTCTCTTAGGCCTTTGTTTTGCCACAGCTAAGGTATCTTCATATCTTCATCAAAGCCTATATTACTGAAAGGCTGGGATTCCCTTTGCTTCCTTAACATGATTTTTAACTGGGTGGTTTTCCATACAGCATTGCATATTAAGGCTATGATGGATTTTGTCACTTAGTATGTTGTATTTGCTATAAAGTTAATAGGATATTTTACTACTTATTTTTAAATACATGGGGGAAAAGCATCTTAGCAGGCTCCCAGAAGAAGAAAGCTTTATGCTGATATTACATTAATCTAGAATAACAGACAGTCGGTAGGTGGGTTTATATAGTCTCTGCGCAAGAAGCTGCATTCTGTGGAAAATGTTACTGCATTAAATGAGTGTCTGCCTTCAGCTGCTGTAACTCAGACTGGTTTTCTGTTGATGTCAGCAAGAGCATATTGGTGAACTGCAGATGCTTCTGTGGTGTATTTGTCTGTAGCCACAAAGTGTTCACTCTTAGTTGAAAGAAAATAGAAACCAACCAATAAGCTGACTTTTTGATGCTTTTGTTTTCTATCTTTTTTTCTCCAGGATCAATACCAGTTCTGCTACCGAGCCGCACTGGAATATCTGGGCAGCTTTGATCACTATGCAACATAAAAACCCATCGTGGATTTTTATTGCAGGCCCTTTAAGATCCAGAGAGCCGCTTCTGAGCCATACAATGTGCTTTAGAAGTACTTCTTAACTGTTAGCTAAGGAGCGATTATTGGGGATATATAAAATAAAAAAACACATGAACAAAAATAATGGGGATACATAAAACAAAAACAACAAAAAAAAACCCCTGTTCCATGTGGACCAAGAATTCACAGTTTAATAACCTAACCATAATAAAAGAATCCTGACCACTGAGGCGTCTGAAGGATCTCATTTACAGATACCTCAAGGGTTCGACATTGGTTGAAGTTAAAGGGAGGAGGAAATTAATCAGAAAGAATGATCATCTTGTTCAGGATTGCATGCTTTTGCAAAGAAGAATTTGGAGAGAACTGCAGTTCTGTGCAAGATGTTTGTTAAAAGATTGGGTCCTGGCTTCTGAAACAAAGAGGACTCTTTACTTCAACATCGCCCCTTCCCATCGTACTGCTCATCATAACACTTTAGGGAAAATGTGGGAATGTTTAAAAAGAAAGTCCTTGATTTAGTTTTTTAGTATTGTAAAGATACTGCTGACCTGTGCTTCATTTTTAACTGTGTAAACTTTTTCCTTTTTTTAACAAGTTTATCATTCAATGAAGTGAATTAAAGAAAAGGTTGCATAACTGTTAATCTTTTTGTTTAAAAACTCTAGATTTTTTTTAAGCTGTAAAACTGTTATCTGTAATATCGTGCTGTGGAAATGTTAATTTGAAAATTTGCACATTTTTGTGCAGTCCTATTTATCCACAGTACCACAGTCTTGTTAGCTATTACTTTTACAGTTTTGTTTGTTTTCTTTTTCTTTAAGAAATTATTCATTGTAATCAGTTAAATCAAAATGGGGCTTTTGGTTTCATTTGGAATCAACAGGGAGGCGCAAAGTATAAAGATGCTGCTAACATTCACACACACATGCACACATATGCACATGCACACCCACACCCTCTCTCTTTCTCTATATATATGTATGTATTACTGTCTACCCTTGTCTAACTCTCTGTATAGTTACAGAGATACAGATAGGTAGGTATTCACACACATACACACAAACATATCAATTCCATACCTGGATTTATCAAGGCATTGGGAAAGTTTTTCAGCATACTACAATTAAACTACTATATTAAACTACTGTTTTATCATCTCTGTGTTTCCAGGGTCCATAAACTTCCATTTCAAAGGGAAATGAGGAATGCACATCATTGATATTTGAACGTCATCTCTATCCCAAATAATACTTCTGTCCACATTGCCACTTGAACACACACACACACGCGCGCACACACACACGCACACACACACATGCACACACGCACACAGAGTACGTGATTTAGGCTTCCAATGAAGTTCAATATTTGTAACACTATAGTGCAATAAGAAATCATATTATTAAATGTATGAGGTGTGCATGTGGGAAAGGTCAGTGCATATCCCTTTAGGAGGGGAGAATGTTGTAATATACTAGGTATTAAGATGTTTTAAAATTGTATTCAATAGTATATTGTCTATAGTGTGAGCTATATAATTTACATATATCGTATGTAACAGGGCAAAGCCAAACACACATTGCTCTGTGAAATCAAATGTTTTGTGGCATACAGCATTGTTTGAGGATGCTGGGTTTTATTTTAATTTTACATTTAGAGTGCCTTATATTTGATGCCTATTTTGAATAGCATTTCTTTAAGTTAGCCTTCATTTGTGTTTAGTTCAGTTTGTTCATATCTCTGTTATTCTTTTCAAACATTTTAATACATGTATCAGACAATTTTGAATAATATGCATTTCCAGTTTCTAAACAATTATGGATGGTAATAAACAATAACCCAAACCATGTAGGTAGTCAAGACCCTTTATCTTTCCATATTTCAAAAAACAGACCAGCCCACAAATCAAAAGTCTATTTATCATTGGCTTTTTAAACCTACTGTGTCACTGGTTATAGTGTTATCATTGCAGAGATGTAGCGATACACTAGCAGTAGTTGACATTACCAGCACTCATGCATCATTTTCTTTTTTTTTTTTTTTATTTTGGGCCAAGTCCTGCTCATTCATGTGTGTCAACAGGTTGCTAAAGTCAAACCATTGCTTTCAGTGGGAGGGTTTATGTAAGGCTAGCAAGACTGAGCTGGCACAACAGAATCGAGAATCACACTGGATTTTCTTCCAGGGAACAAATAAAATTCTGTAAACAGCAAAAAGTACTTTTTGAGACTCTTAATAGGGTACCATTTACATTGAGCCTGGTTTCCATCATACCTTCTGCCATTGTTGGTACATGAATATCAAAGAAATTCTTTCTTTGGGGTTCCAAGTAGGAGCACTGGTATGTCAATGTGACCTCAGCTTCTTTTCCTCTTCTTCCACTTTTCCCATTACTAGCAGAAGGAAAAATATGAAAGACCAAACTCTGATAAGCATTGTATTTGAGCACTTTTGTAAAGAAAAAAAAAAACAAAACAAAAATATAAATATATATATACGGAATAGAAGTATTATAGAAGGCTACCTCAGACTGAGATTCTATAACTTACATCTGAACCAGAGAAGAATGTGCACTATGTTTCAGTTTCTTCTTCTTTCTTGATTTGTATTTTAAAATAGTTGTTGAAGTGCCAGGTTATGTGGTGTGATCATGTTCTTCAACTCAAATGTAGAAGATCAGAAAAACACAATAATCAAAAAAGCATCATTTTGGAAACATAGACTAGGAAAGATTCTTGCACACCAGATCTGTAAAAGGATCAGAGCATTCTCCCTAGCAGACTGTCTTGCAAGCTCCAAAGAAAATGTGGGAACATAAGAAACAAAAAAAAAACAGAGCCAATTTGTGAGGAAAACTGTTGTACAACTAAATATTCCTTTTAGGTTTTATGTTTCTTAAGGTAACTGTTAGCATCATTGATGTGCATTCCACTTTCTGTATTCTTATACATAGTCATTCTACATTTAATTTAAACTGTGAGCATCTTTGTGTACATACATCATACATTTCGAAGCTTAAAATTGGTTTCATTAGTATAACCAGTACGGTGCTATTATTTACGTTTATATGTGTAGTTATGTCTCATTTTGTAATTAGTTGCAATGGGGAAAAAAACCCACAAAATATATAAAAATGATTTATACAGAAGTTTAATTTAGCTCTTTTTTAAAAAATTATTTCAGTGGTTAGATAGTGGAGAGGATGGCTGGGGGAAGGGGTGGCCCTTTAGGGAGATTTGCACTTTCTATGTATACCTTTGTACTATGCACTGCCCTATTGATTCTACACCCAATAATGTTATAACTTGAACCCATCTGTAAGAAACTGCTTATAAAATCCACTTGTATATATTTAAATGACATGTAAAAAGGAAAAAAAGAAATGTTTGCAATGACTAAAAAAAATGCAACTGCTTTTTTTTCTTTTATTCTCTCTTATTTTGCTTTATTTTTGTTTTTTCTTATTTTCTTTTCCTTTTTCTCTTTTTCTTTTTCTTTTCCTTGGTGCCCTGATACTCCATAGATATCAGAAGGCTGCAGGTCTCATCATAACCATCCGTTACGTGGCTTTGCCATTCAAGCTTTGAGCGTCTTTACAAAGATAATAAAAAATTGTGTTCTTTGCTCTTGTTTTGGATGCATAGACTGAAAAATTTAAAAAATGACCTTGTAAAATGGCTTGTTAAAAAAGATACAATTACCTCTAATTAGTAGTACGCGTAAATGTTTTACAGAATGAAAGGCGTGCTTTTTATTTTCTTACTTCGTTACATTGGTGGCGAAAGAAAGTCTGTATGGAAATCAGTTCTTTGCTGACACAAGTTCCATTTGTTACAAATGAATTCTAATAAAATGTCAGTGTTATGCAGCCCTGGTCTTCTTTCTTAAGCAGTACTTTTGAAATCAAAACTTGTTTGGTCCCTGTTGGTGATAAAAGAGTTTAATTGGAACTACAAAGCAGTCATTAATCTTCTTAGCTAGCAGCTGGACAGTGGAAAATGCATTCTTGGGTTAGCAAATATATACCATCTTCAGCAGCAAATTTTGAGCCAGCATAGGAAAACTCTGGCATAAATTCCCATAGCTTCATGAATTTAATTGAAATTATCACACTTTACATGGCTCAGGAGTTCCCCTTTGTGCTTTAGAAATGTATCATTACACTGAGAAAATAGGCTTTTGTCATTTCATAGGTGCAACCCAAAGAGAGTATAATATCCACATATTTAGGGCTAATTATGAATTTTTGAGTCCTGCGGATCTGGCAACTTGTGAAGTAAATCCAAAGTCACTGGTCAGAATTCAGTTACTGAAATTGTGGCAAAAAGCATGACAGGTTTTTGACTCATTTCTGCTCTGCATTGCACATGCAGTGAGTACAGAAGTGGGTCTGTGAAGCGGCTATCCAAATAAAATCGTAGAATGATTTAGGTTGGAAAAAACCCTCAAGATCATCAGAGTCCAACCACTTCTCCCAGTTTTTCTGTTCTTCCTCCTATTTATTCTCCTACTCCTTTTTCCTCTTTTCCTCCTCCTTTTCCTCTTTTTCGTCCAGTTTTTATTTCTTCTATTCTTTGGCTAAACACTTCCTCCTGCTTTTTTACATCTTGGTTCTTTTTTTTATCTTTCACTTTCCCATGTACTTCCCCCTGTTCCTCTTTTCCCGTCTGTTTCTCATCCAGTTCCTCCTTCTTTACCTCAAACTCCTCCTCCTACTCTTCTTCCTACTCTTGCCTCCTGTTGTATTCTCCTCCTCCTTTTTCCTCCTGTTGCCTCCTCCTACTCCTCCTGCTGTTACCTTCTGCTGCCATCTCCCCCTCCTACTCCTACTCTTCTTCCTCTCTCTTCCTGTTGCTTCCTCCTCCTGCTTTTGCTTCCTGAGCAAGTGTTTTCAAACACTTTGAAAAAGTTTTAGATGGACATGCCATGTGTATCGAGACAAGCTACAAGGGGCATGGCATGGCAATCTAGTCAAGGAAAACATAAGAGTCTTGCTGTGTTTGCCTGTTTCGAAAAAGGGCGGGTTCTGTCTCCAAGATTCCTTTGTTAGTAAGGGAACACAGTCTATTAGTGATTAGTAGTAATTATGTGTTAATAAAGTATTCGCTGTGCTGGAAGGATGTGCAAAGACATTCACTTTAGACTGATTTCTAAGAACTTGTATTGTTCTTAGCCGAATTTCCACGTTAAGATGGTGATAATAGTGTAAATGTGAAGCCTTGGTATTCGTACAGAGTCTTATTAATGTTTTTCCACCAGCTTCTGTGGATTTTACAATTACTGCTTTGCAGGCTGCCTTTGGCTTGAACCTTTTTTGCATAGTCTGTGCAAGGTGGTTTAAAGCTGTGTTATGTAAGGGTTTCTTTAACTATCTGAATGGCTTTAGATGGTGCCCTTTAATGTCAGCATTGACTTCTTTGGATTTTTCTGTTCTGTGCATCTAGCATGGGCCAAAATAAAGTATGAAAATGATTACTGACAAAAAGATTTGGCTATGTATGGGTTAATATATTTTAAGTTAACGAGTTTTTAACAAGACTAGTTCTAATTCATGCTTCCTTCACACAGAAAAAAGTATTTAATGTCATGTACTTTGCGATCGTTGAAGTTAAGAAATGCTGTTGAGATGTGAAATTAACCCATCTCAAACCGAAACAGTAGCTACAGACTTTAAAACACAATAACATTTGCAGCTTTTCAACATTATACAAACACTTGGACCAAATTAGCAGATTCAGAGAATCTTTCACTCTAGTATCTCAGAATGAGAGAGTCCATCCTGATTCTAGAGCAAGAGAGGATTTCTGTCTATGGTTTGTATTGCTTTACCCACTGCCCACTTCTCCCAGTCAATGCCAGCTTAGGAGAAAAGTGAGCTACTGGTAAAGGTATAAACAAAGTATTGAAAAAGTACTGATAAGGAATATATAGAAAGAAATTGTTGACTAAACAGAGTGTCCAGAACAGTACCAAACAGATCAGTACCCAATAAAACCTAAAGAACATTATAGCCATCACTGGTCAGGAAAGGGACAGAAAAATGTTCATAGAAACTGCTGAGTCCTTTTTTGCTTCTGATGTCAACATGACCATTTTTTTTTTTTTTTTAATCCTCTTAACCAGCTGTATAAGCAGAATGATCTTTAATTACTTTTCACAGACTTTGGAGTTTTGAGGAAAACAACCAGCAAATTTGCTGATGTGTAAGCCCACCTACCAGTGATAAATGACTTTCTCTTCCCTAAAACTTAACATGAAAAAAAATACATATCTTGCTTCTGGAGCTGCTGAATTTAATGAAATAGCCTTGCATTTTCAAAACTTGAAACTTAACATCTTCAGGCAATTAAACTTCAATAATAGTACTGGATCAAATTGACATAAATGTCCACAAAAGGCACCAAAAGGTGCAGCTTCAGAAGTGTGAAATAGTACTTTTTTCATTCTGTCACTGTGCATGGGGAAATAAAACACTGATGGGGTATGAGCCTACATACCTGTAGCAAATTTTTATTTTAATACCTGTGGCAATTTTTTTTATTTTATTTTCATTTTTTTAATTTATTTTTGTTGTATTTTATTTTTGTTTATTTTATTCTATTTTGTTTTAGTTTATTTTTAAGGAGGGAATATTAATGCTATGCTACTGACTGCAACTGTTTGGAAAGTTATTTAATTCAAAACCTGAAGGATTTGAATAACGTAGTTGTACTGATATTCAAGAGAGATTGTTTTCTCTTTATCCTGTGCATTTTAAACAAGCTGCTTCTGTCCTCCATTTCTGCTCATGAAGGGTTCCATACTATGATGCAGAATATTTTTCTGTCACTAATGCAATGAGTCAAGATGGGAGGACACATCTGCCGACTAGCATTCAGAGGAACGAAGAATGATAACCTGCAAATGAGACATGGTAGTGAACAGAGATCATTTTGCATCTAGACTATAAATAGGATGCTTTTGAACCCAAAATGCATTCAGCTTGCTTCTGTCAGCAGAAGTCTTTATTATTGTAGCAGGAACAAGCAAACAACCTTTCTCTGCCAATAAAAGCAGTTCATTATATATTCAACCATCTTATTGGATCTGGAATGTAAATCTTTAAAGTCAAAACTGCCTGGAAATGCCTTTTCTTCTCTCATACATAAAAATGAGAATAGAATGTGAGATTTCCTTCACTGGAAGAAATTATTTGAAAAGATATGAGGATTACTATACTTCTGGTCTTCAGAAATCCAGTTTGCTTTTGAAATCTGGTAGGGTCTGAAGGACTGGAATGAACCCAGTGTTCTACTGTGGTAGGCACCTTACGAACACACAGCAAGTTCTCATCCAGACAGCAAATGAAAACAAAATGTCTAGAGGCTGTAAGTGGCTTTTCCAAGTTCGTGAGGCAAACTGGTCTCATCGCTGACAGCATTGCCAAACCAACCAGCTAATACTACCACTACAAGGCATCTTGTTCAGACACCATGGTAATTCAAAGTAAGCACACCAAAACCTGCAAAAATCCGTGACTAATGTGGAGTACCCAGTAACCTGTTGAACACAGACCTGGCAAAACATCCGTCTTTCACTGACATCAGTAAAACCATGTGCTTCTGCTCCGTACACATAAAATGTTTATCAGGTTAGTACAGCATCCTCTCAATAGTCCACACTTCCAAAGAACATTTTGCAGACATTTCACACATTCACACCATCTGTTTGAACTCCTGTTATTCCATTTCCTCTGTAAAAGTTTGCTATTCCTTTTTCATCGAATGCTTATTCTTTGACTTCTTCCTTTAGACCTTAGTCCCTGACAGCTTTAGGGAGTTGGAACCCAATTTACAGCACCATGCAGAAAACTGGAATGACAGAGTAACACAGAAACCTACGTACTCAGCCTAGAGGGAGCAATATATGCAGCTACAAGATCATTCTTAACCACTGTAAAATGTGGCTGTTGAATAGCTCTTATGTAATGAGTAGGCAACAGAGCAGCCTTTCAGTGCGGTGAAGTAGAGCTCTCTCTTGGATAAAGAAGAGGAAAAATGTGGACTCTTATTTAGTGCTAATGTAAGTATGGGAAATAATATTCCAAGTGGTATTGTGGGGTGTTTTCAGTTTGATTGGTTGTATTTTGGTGGCTTTTTTTGTAAAAGACAGTATTTGTTTTTATTGAAGATCAGTACCAATAAGGAGTGTTTATTTTTAGTGTACTAGTTTTGACTGGGGTGGAGTTTATTTTCTTCATAGCAGCTCCTATGGTGCTATGGTTTGTATTTGTGACCCAAACAGTGTAGACAACACATCAATGTTTTACTTACGGCTGATCAGTTCTTACATGATGTCAAAGTCGTTTCTGCTTTTCACTCTGCCCCACCAATGAGTAGGCTGGGGATCCACAAGAAGTTGGGAGGGGACACAGCTGGGACAGCTGACCAAAGGGAAAGCCCATTGTCGCGTTAATTTGGCAGAAAATAAACCCCCTTGCTCTCTAACTCTCCTCACCGGAGTGGGAGGCCAGGTGCGGCTAGGTTTAAATTCTGAGTGATGTCCAATTGCCACTACCAGTCCAGTCGTGTTTAATATGTACATTAAACTACCACGATTCTGGATACACTAGTAGCAGTCTGCACCTTCAGTCCAGTCGTGCTCATGAACTAGCACGGCCGCATTCGTTCAGTGAGAAACTGTGACAATGGGCTACTGAAACAGTGCAGTTTTATTTGTGCAACAGATATATAGGTTTTTTGAATTGCCAGTGATAGTGACTGTCTACAAGAAAGCATGTGCAAATCCAAAATGCTTGAAAAGGTTATAAATAATACAGCCTGTCTATAAAAGTTAGGGAGTAACTATTCCCGAGAAAAGCGCTTAGTTCAAGTCTCACCCAAGGCGTCCCAAGGGGGGGAGGAGCAAGGCTCAGCCCGTCGGCCAATCCTGGTTGTCAGAGGCAGTATGAGGTGGAGTTTCCCTTGACATGCTCACGGTGTTATCTTCTTTTCCTCCGAAGATCTTCTTCTCCGAAAATCTACGGTGTTATCTTCTTCTCCGAAAATCTACGATGTTACCTTCTTCTCCAAAAATCCCCCATTTCCCTGGCTATTTTTATAGCCTTTCTACATTTAAGGTGGAGTTTGAGTGACTGTAGTCATACATACCTTTTATCATGATTGGTGTAAAATTCTCTCGCTTCACGTTTAAGGGTATAGTTTACGAAAAATCGAGAGCGCAGACTCGAAGAGGGGTGGTCGCACCTCGGAGGCGGGTAGCTTTCGGGATGGAGGTGTGTTTTGGTATTAAAATGATATTAAAACGAGCAAAGTTCATGAGAGGATAGCACTTTGGCAAGGTTTCGAAAACCTGTTGGCTCAGAGGGCCAGATGAGCTGCTTATCAGTTCTAGAGGACCATTTCTTCCCGCTTTATCATCATGGAGCAGGGCCACGGAGTCTTCACTCCGTTCCATCCTCTATGGTACATTGTAGGGATTTGCTGTGTTAGTGGATTCCTCGCATGCCTGCTGCAGCTGTGTCCCATCCTCAGAGGTCCTTTTGATTTCATGCTTTTCCTCAATGGGTGAACACTGCTACGTTTTTCATATAAACCTTAATTTTCAGATGTAAAACCTTAATTTTACTAATAATTCCACACCCATGCCATATGATGTCATGCTCTGCAACAAAAGCTGGGGAAAAGCAGGAGGAAGGGGAGATGTTTGGAGTTACAGTATTTGGCTTTCCAAGTAACCATTACACATTCTTCAAGGAGGAAGTCTTAAAGGCACAGGTGCAGGCTGTCCCCATGTGCCACAAGACAAATCTGCAGGGAAGATGACTGGCCTGGTTGAACAGGGAGCTGCTGTTGGGACTCCGGAAAAAAAGGAGGGTGTACCACCTATGGAAGAAAAGGCAGGTGCCTCAAGAGGAGTACAGGGGCCTCGTTAGGTCATGCAGAGACAAAAGTAGAAAGGAAAAAGCCCATCTAGAATTCGGGCTGGCCACTATTACAAGGGACAACAAAAAATATTTTTACAAATACATGAACAATAATAAGAGGGCCAAGGAGAGTCTCCATCCTTTGTTGGACGTGAGGGGGAATATTGCCAAGAAGGATAAGGAAAAGGCTGAGGTACTTAATGCCTTCTTTGCCGCAGTCTTTAATAGTCATAGTGGTTATTCCCAGAGTAGTCAGCCCCCAGTGCTGGAAGATAAGGAGGGAGAGCAGAACAAACCTCCCATAATCCAGGAGGAAACAGTTAACGACCTGCTATGCCACCTGGACACTTACAAGGCTACAGGGCTGGATGGGGTCCACCCAAGAGTGCTGAGGGAACTGGTGGAGGAGCTGGCCAAACCACTCTCCATCATCTGTCAGCTGTCCTGGCTAACAGGGGAGATCCTAGATGACTGGAGGATCACTAATATAACACCCATCTACAAGAAGTGCTGGAAGGAAGATCCTGGTCACTACAGGCCTGCAGCCTGACCTCGGTGCTGGGCAAGATTGTGGAGGGATTCATCCCGAGTGCGCTCACCGGGCATGTGAAGGACAACCAGGGGATAAGACCCAGCCAGCATGGCTTCATGAAAGGCAGGTCCTGCTTGACCAACCTGATCTCCTTCTATGACCAGGTGACCCACCTAGTGAATGAAGGAAATGCTGTGGATGGTGTCTACCTGGACTTTAGTAAGACCTTTGACACTGTTCCCCACAGTACCCTCCTGGAGAAACTAGCCGCCCATGGTTTGGATGGGTGTACTGTTTGCTGCATAAAGAACTGGCTCAATGGCCAACTGCAGAGAGTGGTGGTAAATGGAGTTAAGTCCAGCTGGTGGCCGCTCCGGAGTGGTGTTCCCTGGGGCTCAGTTTTGGGTCCAGTCTTGTTTAACATCTTTATCAAAGATCTGGATGAGGGGATTGAGTCCTCCCTCAGTAAGCTTGCGGATGACACCAAGTTGGGCAGGAGTGTTCATCTGCTCGAGGATAGTAGGGCTCCAGAGAGGGATCTGGACAGGCTGGATTGATGGACTGAGGCCAGCTGTCTGAGGTTTAACAAGGCCAAATGGAGGATCCTGCACTTCAGTCACAGAAACCCCATGCAATGCTACAGGCTTGGGGAAGAGTGGCTGGAAATCTGCCCGGTGGAAAAGGACCTTGGGGTGTTGGTTGACAGTCGGCTGAGCATGAGCCAGCAGTGTGCCCAGGTGGCCACGAAGGCCAACAGCATCCTATCTTGTATCAGGAATAGTGTGGCCAGCAGGAAGCAATCGTGCCCCTGTACTTGACACTGGTGAGGCTGCACCTCAAGTACTGTCTTCAGTTTTGGACCCGTCACTACAAGAAAGACGTGGAGTTGCTGGAGCATGTCCAGAGAAGGGCAATGAGGCTGGTGAGGGGTCTAGGGAACAAGTCTTACGCGGAGCGACTGAGGGAGCTGGGGCTGTTCAGTCTGGAGAAGAGGAGGCTGAGGGGGGACTTTATTGCTCTCTACAACTACCTGAAAGGAGGTTGTAGTGAGGCAGGTGTTGGTCTCTTCCCCCAGATAACTAGTGATAGGACAAGAGGCAATGGCTTCAGGTTGCATCAGGAGAGGTTTAGATTGGACATTAGGAAAAATTTCTTTACTGAAAGAGTGGTCAGACATTGGAATAGGCTGCCCAAGGAGGTGGTGGAGTCACCATCCCTGGAGGTGTTTAAAAACACATGTAGATATGGCACTTCAGGATATGGTTTAGTAGGCATGGTGTTGTTGGGCGGATCGTTGGACTTGATGATCTTAGGAGTCTTTTCCAACCTATGATTCTAAGATGGCCTCATTTCCTGGAAAGGGCTAAACATCTGCCTGCTGATGGGGAGCAGTGAATGGATTCCTGATTTCACTTTGCTTGCATGTGCAGCTTCCAATTTGCCTATTAAACAGCCTTTATCTCAACTTCTACCCATCTGATTCTTCCCCATCCCACTACAGTGAGGAATGAGCAAGTGGCTGTGTGGACCTCAGCTGCTGGCCGCGGTTAACCCCCGGCATTTGGTTACTGATTTTTATTGTCAGTTGTTACTTCTGAGGCAGACATTGACCAGATATTGTAACTGATTCTCCTGGGGAGACAACTGCAGAGAAGCTTTTTCTGCACACTTTGTAAAGGAGCGGGAGGAAGAATCCAATGGTAAAGCCCATGAGCTACAAAATTAGAAAGATAATGTTACTGTCTAGAAACTGTAGATAATAAGGTGTGACGAATATATAGTGCTGCAAATACATAAACACTATGAACATTCATTGACTAAAAGTCAATTTCTACAAATTATGTTTTAAAAGCACAAGTCTGCCAACAAACCTTACAGATGAAGCCATTGGAGCTTCAGTTAAAATTTTGCTCTTTTGCATGCTCCTTACATGAAAACACCACCTGCACTTGTCTGTCTGGGTAACTGGAGAAGTAATTCAAAGTAAAGTATCTCTAGGAAGAAATGAAAGAGCTACCATCCTTCCTGCATGCTACTCCTTGGGTCAAATGCGTGTGCAAATACATCTAATATAAGAGAATGCATTTCAAGGCTTTTACTTTTGTGTTTAAAATTATGAATATTTATTTCTTAAGTACCAGAAGTAAACGAATCAACTTGAAGTAAACAAAAATCTGACTTCAATAGAAAACATTCTTTTTCTATTTTTAGCTCCTTATTCATAGGATTTTAGCTAAGTGCTATCAAATAAATAATATACCCAATAAAAGCTGTTTGGTAAATATCTGAAGTTTGGTAATTTTTAAAGGATATATGAAAAAAAAATCTATGTAGCTTTGTTATGTCTGAATCACTCAATATATGTACTCTTTAGAAGTAATAGGAAATGAACATAGGTGGTCCGTGCACAGACAAGATTTTTTCTCTCTAAAAATTAAGCATACTTGAAATCGTGGAGATTGAATGGAATTAGAAATACAGTTAATTTATTCCTTAGAACTGTTTTTGTTGCATGACTCTTTCTTGCCAGTGTCTTCTAAGAACCCAGCTGGACATACTTCCTCGCCTGATTACAAAATTGATGTTTCTAAACAAGTAAAGAATATTTTGTGTGATTGTGTTAATTTCATAATTGCTAGGAGTAAATTCTGAAAGGGCTAAAAGGCTAATTACGTGCTGAGAGTTGTGTTCTTTTACATATACATCGTCTGTTCTTCCACACCAGATATTACAGAAACAAAAGTAAGACCTGCTTTTGCATTTCAGGTTTTTGGTAGTGTTTTATCAAAGGAAAAGTTAAAAGTTCAGTCATGTTATGAGGAGACTTCTGCTTATAATTTGCTCACAGAAGCATCATATAGTTGATTTACATACTTGGATTTCTGGTGTTTTTTTCCAAAGAAAGAAAGAGACATGTATGAAACAAACTCTGTTGATGGCATCCACACTAGGTAGTTGCTGATATTCTAGTATGGTTTATGTTTTGACCTTGCCACTTTTTAATGACTATAAGACTGAGATTAATATCAATGTGGTTTGGCTATTTTGACAGAAAATTCCTTTGGGCAAGGATTTTACTTGCCTGTAAGCGCACACTTTTTTTGATCACTATAAGACAGCAAAAACCTATTATTTCTTAGGATGCTAGATAATCAAATAATATAAATTCAGGATTGTCAAGCTCAGGCAAATTCTTACAAAATGGAAGGGCACTGAAATGTAATGTAGGCACAAGTTTCTCTTTCTTTCTCCCTCCTTCCATCAATGTAGTAGGATATTAAAACTAATCTTCAGCCAAGTTATTTTATCAAAGGGAGGAGACAACAAACATAGTTAACAAAAGACAGCCTTAACATGACCACACTCAGCAGACTGGCGGAAAAAAAAAAAGAGATAGTGACTCTGTTTCAGCTTGGCACTAGTTAATTAGCAGCTTTGAGTACGTGGGAGAAAAACAAGGTGAGAAGGAAGCTTTGAACTGGCTAACCTGATAGCTTTATGGCAATAATTAACACGAAGTAGTTTCAAAATGTTGGTGAAAGCTTTGTCCTTTGACCTACATGAACATACCATGAAATGCGTAACTTCTTCCAAGTGGCATGGAAATTTGTCCAAATTCAAAAGGGTAAAAAATGTAAAAAGAAGCATGGATGTTTTAGCACTTCCCATGAAGCAGAAGATGAGTGTTTTCTAATCCTATATGGGGTATACAGTGGCTGTTGAATCACTTAAATGTTCCCTTGAGTCAGGTCGGTTTGAAGAGGCTACACCTGAATCGAAAATCTGATCTAACAGAACCATGTGGTGTATCTATTCTTCATGGCAGAGCCGGAGGATCTCATAAACACTAGGCTTCACTCATTATAGAATTATGACAGGCTTCTCAGCCTCTTCTGTGTTGTATTTTTGTACCTCATAGTCTATAATGGCTCTTTGTGTAACAGTCCTATGATGTACTGTAATATTATTCATATGTTGTGCCTGTAAACAGTGCAATATTGGCCTATCTATGCGCATACCAATTTGCCTGCTCAGTATTTTAAGTCAACATTTAAGTTTCTCCAGGACTACACTCAATTGTCAGCTAATTGTGTATATGTCTGCCACTAGGACTACTTTACATGCTGATGCATCTGATATCTGATGCAACAAAGGTGCAGCCCTAAACAAACCAGGACTCCTGCAGAACAATTCTCAAAGTAGTTGTTCCCCTGATCTATCTTCCAGCTCTGTCCAATACTGTAGGTATGTTCTGAGCAAATTTAACAGAGCCAGCTATATCTTGCAGTGGACGATGGAGTACAGATTTTGGCAAACTGGTAGGTTCCTGAATGTTATGGGGTAGCTCTCACTTCTTTTTCCACCCTTCTCTTCGCCCAAGATAATTAGCAGGCCATTTCTTAGCAGCAGCCTGAGGGTTTTTCTACATAAGGGTAAAAACAGAGGAAAATCTTCTACTTTAAGTTGTCAGATGAATTTGGGAAAAGCCCTGCACACTTAGGGCAGTTAGGAGCACAGGGTGGTGGTAAGATCTTCGTTTTCTTCTCAGAGCTTATGCAGTTCCTGTACAAGACCTGCTGTCCATCCAGGGTAGTAGTGAAGCAACTCAATTTTATTTGCACCCATCTGTGTAGCCATCATTTCACTTTAAACTAATGTATTTTAGGGGAGTCATAAGTACTGGACTCATGGCTAAGTATTACACCAAGTATCAGGGCACCCAAGAATCTGGGCGTTGTTCTTCCCAACGGATATTTAGGCTTCAAGTGATTAAGAGCTGCATTCTGTTAAAGTCGTCACTCATTTTGATTCCAGTAGGACTGCTGAAACCTAGCTATAGACCTGTACCTAATGATGTACCCCAGTCAATACTGGGTCCAATCCCATTTCATATCTTCATTAACAATCTAGATGATGGGGCAGAGTGTACCCTCAGCAAGATTGCTGATGACATGGAATTGGGAGAAGTAGTCAGAGAGTGATGCTGCCAATCAGAAGAACCTCAACAGACTAAAGAAATGGGCCAGCAAAAGCCTCAGGAAGTTCAACAAGGGGAATTGCAAAGTTCTGAACTTGAGGAGGAACAATCCCAGCCATTCAGTTGGAAAGCAGCTTTGCATAAAAGACCCTGAGGGTCCTGGTGGACACCAAGTTGAACATGAGCCAGCAATGTGCCGTTGCCATAAGGAAGGCAAATGGTGTCATGGGCTGCATTAGACAAAGTATTGCCAACAAGTCAAGGAAAGTGATCCCCACCCTCTCCTCAGCACTAGGGAGGCCACACCTGGAGTGCTGTGTCCAGTTCTGGGCTACTCAGTACAAAAGAGACATGGACATACTACAGAGAGACCAGTTTCAGGCCACCAAGATGATGACTTTCACTTGGTCGAGGAGGACTGTGTGAGGGATCGCTTAAGTGATCTGGATGTCCACAAATCCATGGGCCCCGATGGAATGCACCCACGAGTGCTGAGGGAGCTGGCGGATGTCATTGCTGAGCCACTCTCCATCATCTTTGAGAGGTCCTGGAGGATAGGAGAGGTGCTGAGGGCTGGAGAAAGGCCAATGTCACTCCAATCTTCAAAAAGGGCAAGAAGGAGGACCCAGGGAACTACAGGCCGGTCAGCCTCACCTCCATCCCGGGAAAGGTGATGGAGCAGCTTATCCTGGAGGCCGTCATCAAGCAAGTGGAAGAAAAGAAGGTTATCAGGAGTAGTCAGCATGGATTCACCAAGGGGAAATCATGCCTGACCAGTCTAATAGCTTTCTACAATGACATGACTGGCTGGGTAGATGAAGGGAGAGCCGTGGATGTTGTCTACATTTACTTCAGCAAGGCTTTCGACACAGTCTCCCATGATATCCTCCTAGGGAAGCTGAGGAAGTGTGGGCTGGATGAGTGGTCGGTGAAGTGGATTAAGAACTGGCTGAATGGCAGAACTCAGAGGGTTGTCATCAGCGGCGCTGAGTCTAGTTGGAGGCTGGTAAAAAGTGGTGTCCCCCAGGGGTCAGTACTGGGCCCAGTCTTGTTTAACTTCTTCATCAACGACCTGGATGAAGAGTTAGAATGTACCCTCAGCAAGTTTGCTGACGACACCAAACTGGGAGGTGTGGTAGATACACCAGAAGGCTGTGCTGCCATTCAGCGTGACCTGGATAGGCTGGAAAGCTGGGCAGAGAGGAACCTGACGGGGTTCAACAAAGGCAAATGCAGGGTCCTGCACCTGGGGAGGAACAACCCCATGCACCAGTACAGGCTTGGGGTGGACCTGCTGGAGAGCAGCTCTGCGGAGAAGGACCTGGGTGTCCTGGTGGACGACAGGTTAACCATGAGCCAGCAGTGTGCCCTGGCTGCCAAGAAAGCCAATGGAATCCTGGGGTGCATCAAGAAGAGTGTGGCCAGCAGGACGAGGGAGGTTCTCCTTCCCCTCTACCCTGCCCTGGTGAGGCCTCATCTAGAGTACTGTGCCCAGTTCTGGGCTCCCCAGTTCAAGAAAGATGAGGAGCTACTGGAGAGAGTACAGCGGAGGGCTACGAGGATGATGAAGGGACTGGAACATCTCCCCTACGAGGAGAGGTTGAGGGAACTGGGCTTGTTTAGCCTGAAGAAGAGAAGGCTGCGAGGGGACCTTATAAATGCCTACAAATATCTGAAGGGTGTGTGTCAGGAGGATGGGGCCAAGCTCTTTTCAGTGGTGCCCAGTGACAGGACAAGGGGCAATGGGCACAAACTGAGGCACAGGAAGTTCCGTCTGAACATGAGGAAGAACTTCTTCCCTCTGAGGGTGACGGAGCACTGGAACAGGCTGCCCAGGGAGGTTGTGGAGTCTCCTTCTCTGGAGATATTCAAGACCCGCCTGGACAAGGTCCTGTGCAGCTTGCTGTAGGTGACCCTGCTTCGGCAGGGGGGTTGGACTAGATGACCCACAGAGGTCCCTTCCAACCCCTACTATTCTGTGATTCTGTGATTCTGTGAAGGACTGGAGCATCTC
Organism: Opisthocomus hoazin; assembly: GCF_030867145.1. Lineage (NCBI taxonomy): Eukaryota > Metazoa > Chordata > Aves > Opisthocomiformes > Opisthocomidae > Opisthocomus > Opisthocomus hoazin. Next base: position 20,578,333 of record NC_134454.1, on the reverse strand, counting down.
TCCTATGAACAAAGGTTGAGAAAGCTGGGACTGTTCAACCTGGAGAAAGGAAGTCTCAGGAAGATCTTACTCCTGTGTATACGTACCTGAAGGGAGGTTTGTAACGATGATGGAGCCAGGCTCTTTTCAGTGGTGCGCAGTGACAGGACAAGAGGCAATGGTCGCAAACTGAAGCACATAAGGTTCCCTCTGAAGATCAGGAAATGCTTTCTCCTGTGGGTTTGACTGAGCCCTGGCACAGGTTGCCCAGAGAGGTGGTGGGGTCTCCATCTGTGGAGATACTCAAAGCCATCTGGATACAGTCCTGGGCAACCTGTTGTTGGTCACCCTGCGTGAGCAATGGGGTTGGACCAAATGACCTCCAGAGGTCTCTTCCAACTGTAACCACTATGGGACATAAAATGAACATTTTAGAGTTGAACCTTGAGTTACTTGCCTAAGACCAGGTTTCTTCTCTCATTCAATGGCATTTTCGGCTTTTCAGTGTCAAAAGTAAGAAAATAAAATGAAGAATTTTTTTTATTTAACACACACTTCTGTTTCTCAAGACATAACCTTTGACTAGCATCATCATATGTACGTACATGTATATGTACACAGATATATACTTAGTGTACATACAGGAACACAATATAGTGGTTCTTAACATTTTTATTAGATCTCTTGATTTTCTGGCTTTTCAGAAAATGTGTGTCATTCATGTTTGCCACTTTGGATGTTTGATCTGTGTAAACAGGACATTTCAGTGACATAATTTTTAGCTATAAAATATACTTTTTCCTTTCTGCTTGGTTCTGAGAGACACTATGTTTACGAAGCAAAATCTTTTATCTTGTCAAGCCCTTGACCGAGTTTCCTTTCTCAGATGACATTTACATTTTCCTTTATGGTTCAATTGTAATGTAAGGTTAGTGAAGCCAGGTAACATAAAGCGTATTAAATAGTGGTCTTAATCTTACCTCTGGGTATTAATCCAGTATTAGCATTTCTGTATACATTTCTTGCACAAATGAGTCGGTATTTTTTATAAATACAACTGAAATTATTTTCTTAATTTGCAACTGATCATCTGCCCAGAATTTTCAAGTTTACTTGCCTCAATTCCTCATTAAAATCATTTTCCAACTGGAGAGAGATTTTTGTGACTGAAAAAAGTATTTCCTGTCTCATCCATGAATGTGAGAAAGGGGGACGTTCTTCAGCCCTCTCATTTCCTTTTATGTTTCTATTTGTGTTCTCAAAAACTATTTGGTTTCAAGGAAAATTGATATTTCAGATGCAGTTTCTTCAGTGGCTCTTTGGTCATCGTCTGGCTTTGTGCCAGTTCAGAGGAGAGGGAAAATTGAAAGCTATTTCCTTAGAGGTGTATTTTTTGCCTTGGTTGAAGACCCATAGTTTTTTATGTTTGCCTGAGTGGGAGCCATGTCCAGAGGCTAAAATCAAGACTAATGCAAGCTGAAGTCTTACACTGCCTAATTAAAGCATCTGCACTGTTCTCTTTCACCGTTGAATGCTTCTGACAAATAAGTTCCAAGAGCAATGTGGATCTGGTGTTTTCCAGATTTTGCAGGTGTAGCATTCCCAGCAGAGTCTTAGTTTAGTGCGCCAGAAGTGTACATTGGTGTTGCTTTTTTTCAGCCTTTGTCTTTATTTCTTTCTTTCAAAAGAGAGAAATAACTGTCCATCTGTCCTGTGGTTTCAAGGGAAGGAATAAAAGAACATACAAGCAGGCTGTTTCTAGTGAAATAGGAGCGACGTTATGTGAGACACCTATACTAGAAAGTCCTTCTCCCAGCACAGACAATTTATGTCCAGTGTCTTGTTACCAGGAGCTGAGGCCTCTTATGTTAAGCTGAAAGGCAGTTCCAGATGCTGAGTGGTAACCTCCATATTGGACACACCAGGCTGCACAGGGAAGGCGTGGTATGAAACAGGTAGCTAGCAAAAAAAACCCACCTTAACTTCTAATTTTTCTCAAGGCAAACAGATGGATCATCATGATTAATTTATTTCCGCGTGTCCTTTCCTTAAGCTGTACTGACCTGTGGAAAAGGATCCACTTCATGAGCAAGTCAGGTGAATAGAAGGTTTCTATTTCTTTCACCAATGGAGTGTTCCATAGGATTGGTCTTTGTGTTCCCCACAGTCATGCAAGTGGGGTGTAAAATTGCCAACATGCCTATGGAAACCTACGATATTCAAATCCTCTCCACAGACTTAAAGCCATAGGGTGAGACTTCTATGCCTAAGACTGGAATCCACAAAACTCAAACAGCTGAGTAGACACCTCCTGAACTGGCCAGTAGAACACTGCAAGAAATGTTTGGATTAAAAATATATTTGCTTTATTTGGAACTGGTATACATGGAAAATCCGGCGTGATGAAGACTTACCATCAGTGGATGTTGATCAGGTTAGGGAACATGTAATGAAAATGAAATTACACACGCCCAGGGACCTGACAGGATGCACTCATGGGTGCTGAGGGAGCTGGTCAATGCCATTGTGAGGCTATTTTTGGTTGTCTTTGATAGACTGTGGAGACAGAGAAGGCTCCTGAGGACTGGGAGAAAGCAAATGTCACTCCCATTGTCAAGCAGGACAAGAGGAGGGATCTGGGGAACTACAGACTGGTCACCCTCACACCAATCCCTGAGAAAGTGAAGGGGCAAGTAGTCCTGAAAAGCGTTTTCAAACACATGAAGGATGAGAAAATCAATGTAAGCAGTCAGCATGAATTTACAAAGGAGAAATGTCAATATCGAGGACCTAAAAAAAGAAATGAGGTTAAAAAGGAAACTGAAAATACAGTCAGCTATTTTTAAATTTGAAGTTTTATATTTAGAGTAAATGCACAAAACCCAACAGCAGAATCAAAACAAGAGACACAGGAGCTGCTTGCAGTTCTGAACCTCTATCGGCCAACAAAAGCTCTCACTCACTCTTCTGGTTCTTTCTAGAGCCACAGAGTATGTGTATTCTCTGACTCCCTTAGGTACATCTTTCCAGGGTTCATGTCCTGTTTATTTGTCTGTCTCACTTCATTTTCACATTCAGCTACTGGCTCTTCAAACAATTCTGTCAAAAATCTTTCAATTTTTACAGTGGGCTGAGTGCTCACAAGCATGTGCCTGTGCTCGATTTTAGAAACACACAGCCTCTTGGAGGAGTATACCAACATTATCTCAAAACAAGAGACTGCTATTACATCTACTGAAAGTAGGGCAACATAAAACAGACAGAAAGTCAAACAGGCCAAGATGGGTGTCTGTGTCCAGGTGCTGTTGGTGGGGGACTGCAGGGGTGGCCTTTGTGAGAAGAGGCCAGGGGCTGCCCCATGCCAGACACAGCCCATTCCAGCCAGCTCCAAAACGGACCCACCAAACGACATAGCTGAGGCCATCAGCCACATGGCAGAGTGAAGTAGCACCTCTGTGAATACGTATTTAAGAAAGGGCAAAATGCCAGACGGCAGAGTAAGGAGTGAGCGGGAAAAAAAAAAAAGGCATGAGAAGGAACCCTGCAAACACCAAGGTCAATGAAGAAGGAGGGGAAGGAAAAGGTGCTTCAGATGCCAAAGCAGAGATGCCACTGCAGCACATGGAAAGGACCGTGCTGGAGCAGATATCTATCCTGCAGCCCATGGAGCATCCCACACTGGAGCTGGTAGATACTTCCAGAAGGAACAGCAGCCTGTGGAGAACCCACGCTGGAGCAGGGACAATGTGTGAGGAGGAAGGAGAAGCAGAGAGGAGCAATTATAGACTGACCCAAAACCCTCATTCCCCATCTCTCTGTGCACCCAGGGGAGGAGGAGAGGTAGAGGAGTTGGGAGTGAGGCAGTTAAGTTGAGCCTGGGGAAGAAAAGGTAGGGGAAGGTGTGGATTTAATTTGTCTCTGTTTCTCAGTATCCAAAACTATTTTAACTGGCAATAAATAATTAATTTTCCCCACATTGAATCAGTTTTGCCCATGATGGTGACTGGTGAGTGATCTCCATGTATTTAGCTTAACCTGTGAGCTTTTCATTGTATTTTCTCCCCTTGCCCTGTTGGAGAGGGAAGAGGAGTGAAGAAGTGGCTAGGTCAGCTCTGGCAGCTGGCCAAGGCCAAGCCACCACACAGATAAATGAGGAATGTTTGTGGGAAGGTTTTGCCACTCTTTTGAAAGTACACTGTATCCTACGCCCTGTAGATTTTGTGGAAGCACAAAAAGGCAAGAATCACATGGTATGAATAACAGTACTACCATGAAGTACATCCTTTTCCCTTCTCCCATGAGGCAAAAGAAGATTAAGGTCTTTATTTAGATCCATTGGGTTGCAATGATCTGAGAAGTCTATTTAACCTAAAGAAACAGAAGAAGATATGCAAGACTATTGAGAGCAGAAAATATCACAAATGCATTTTCATTAACTCTTTTGCAAAATGTAATACCCTTGGGCTGGGACACTGTTGCATTGCTCCATGGTGGGGGCTGCAAATATATGTACAAAGACAGAATCTCAGAAGTGTGCTGACAGTATGAATGAGAAGCTCTTAGTAAATGCCAGTGAGAAACTTGAAGTGTGCCTGGAAGAAAGTGGATCTATATGGCTAAGGGGATGATCCATATGGGAATGGCAGCACCTTGGTGCCTCAGTAGACAAGGAAGACAAACCTCTTGACAGCTTGTAAAAGGTAAGTTTCATGAGCAACTTCCACAACTCAGAGACTGTATTGTAAAACTGTTATGTGTTATGGTACAAATTGGTCTTCCATCACCCTGTTGCCACTTTATGCAGGACACTGCTGAAGGCTACTGTCAATTCATTCATGAAGTATCCATATACATATACCGTTACTCACGGGATCAATTCACTTAAGAATCTCCGTTGGCTAAAGCTGCATGAAATGAATATTCAATTAAATCTGCTTTGAATCTCATTCAGATATTCAAATAAGCTAAACCTTTGGCTTGTTCATTTGTGAAATAAGCTCTTTTATATGGGTGTAAAATGGTGTTTCACAATGGGTAAGCTCTGATGTCTGATCCACACGTGTGTAACAACTAGAAGTAGCATAATCCAGGAATTTGAGAAGCTAGCAAGAGTATCTGCACTGAACTGTTGCCCCATTGGGACTTTTTGCTCTTCCAAAACGACATTAGACCAGACATGGTTGTCTTGCATGCCTGTGCTTGAAGATATTGAAAATGCAGCATTGAAACATGGAAGAGTAGTTCCTCGCACCTGATCTTGACGTTCTTTTCTGAAACTCTGGAATATGGTCTGTAAAAACAGACTGACAGTTTTCAACTTTTCAGTAGACTTTTCATCTCATGAATTTTGCATAGCTAACTTCAAGCACTCATTTCAAAACTTTTGAAGGCACCAGCCTTTTTAAAATAAGGTCCTTTCAGGCTTAAGGTAGGTTCTTAGCTTAAGCTGGAGATTCACAAAATCTTCAGTAAAATAGATAGTCTATGTAGCTGAAATAAATATGTGAAGTATTGGACTGGTACTAGTTTTGGTTAAATATGGTCAATGACATGGTTACATGATGGAACAAGTAAAGACTGTCTAAATGTGGCTTCACTGTATTAGATGAAATGCTTGTCTTTCCAGCGCAACATTCAACAATGATTAGACAGGAGAGATGATCCACAGAAACAGGCTGGGCAGGAACTACCTGGTTTGTTTTTTTTTCTTATTTACTTACTATTGTGAGAGAATTAGGGAAAAGAAAAAAAGTAAGCATAGTTTAAGAAAAGGAGCCTTCCTTTCCAACCTGAATGATTCTGTAGACTTTCTCTTATACGGTATTTCATTTCCATTTGGTAGAGGTGCAGCATGCTCCTCAGCAAAGGATCCCCTTGCCAGCAGGAATAATGAGGCTTGACTATGCAAGATGGAGGACTAGATTTGATACTAGGATAAGAAGGCAAGGACATCCCCTGACTGAAATGGTATGGCTGAGGCACTGCATGGGTTGCAAATCTGGGAAGAGTTTCCTTCTCTGTGGGTTTTACCTGATATGCATTTCAAAGACACAAATGCTGAAAAGCAAGCAGGCAGATGAGCAAACATTGTAACACATGAATTTGTGAAAATTCTCCACATATAATTCTCTTCTTCTCTCCTACAGAATCCCACAGAATTTCTTAAGGTTACTGAAGATCTTCCTGGCTAGGTTGAGTACAAGAGCCATGTTTAAAAGTTTTCTCTCCTTGAAAAAAGGTGGCTTTTGCTTCATTTTGTGGAATTATATCCATATTACTTGGTGTGCTGCAACATCTTCTGAAAAAGTCAGACCTCAGATTTTTGCTGTATGGAACTGGGTATACTTATAGTCTTCCTTGAAGGTATTTTTGAAGCAGGTATTTACTGTCACAGTCACTTATATATCATAGGGAAAAAGAATGATAGATTCACCACCCAAACATATTGAAGATTATTATATGTGGGCCTGAAATTAACAGGGTGTTTGTCAGCTGACCAAGAACATTGATTTGATTATCTGATTTAACTCCTCTGTTCTAATAATAGCTTCCTGTTTAATAGACTTAGAGCCTCCAACTCATGAGCAACCTCATCCTAGACCCTTCAAGCTTATAGGCAGTTCTAAGATCTAGTGATGGAGGCATATATTTCTTTTCTTTTGCGTTTGTAATTTTCTGCCATACTAACCAATAATAAGTTGCAATTTCTTTCACCAAGGGGAGCCTATTACCCCAGGAAATATGGTAATTTGTGCTTCAAACTTGTGGTATGATTCGTTTTTGGAATGACAGCTTACCTATTGCAATGACCATGAATCCAAACTAATAAACTATTAGCAGGTTCAATAAATTGCTAAAATACCAAGTAAGATCTTCCCCTTTCCTGTAACATAGCCCTTATGAGAAATGTTGAATGAACTGTATAAAACAGGAGGTGTTCATTGCTGTTAAACTAGCTACATCGTTTCATAACACCAGAAGCAGAAGGCCTTAGAATAAAAGCATTAGTTAAAACTAGACTATAAAAAATATTTTCTACAAATGAGAGTCCCATCAGATATCTCATGGTAGTTGTAGATATTTGTTTCATCCTAGCTTTTCCACAGAGTACATCTCTCTAGATCATCTATCTCTTGAAAAAAAAGTTAATTCAGGTTCTTACTGATGAGTCTTCTGAATGTGTATCTCCTGAACCTGTAACTGAATTGCCCTAAGACTTGTTTTTTGCCATACTTACAAAACTGTGTTTTCATCAAAACTTCATTTCACCATTTATAGCTCCTCTCCTGCTTTCTTTGTAAATTTTTTCTTGTTAAGTACTTTCTTGGTAGTATGTGAACAGCAGTATTTTTGTAGAACTTATACAACAGGATCAAAAATTGGTGTGAGCTTGTGATTATTTAAAATAAGGTCTCTTTTCTCCCAGTAACCTATTTAAAATCCAATGATAAAAATATTTTAGCATGTTATTTCTGCGATTTCTGCCTCCCTGTCATAAAAAAAAAAAGTCATTTTCTTTTAAAAAAAAGATAGACAAGAAGTGATCTGTTTTCACAAGTGTTTTTTTGTGGAATACCTGCATACAGTGTATCTTTCCCCCAGCATTCTTTCCTATGAAAAAATTGACCAGAAGAAACATGCTTTATAATGCCTACATTTTTGAGCCATGTTTTGTAGTTTTCCATCCATACTCAGGATTTTATGGTAGATATGCTGCACAGTAGACATGGGTAAAGGTTTCTACGCACCACATAAGCTTTACACAAATAAAGGATTGCCTGAGAGCTAAGGAAAAGTCACTGTGTGACTATAGCTAAAAAAAAATAATAATAAAAAAAAAATCCATACCTGGACCAGAAATCTATACCTCACCTACACTGAGAAGGAAATGTCATTGCACAGAATACTATTTTACCATATCTTCTATTCACAAACAATTTTTTTGGCCAGCTTTTGCTTTCCTTCCCAACATAAAAGCCAATCACAAGCTTAATATCTAATTTCTTGATATAGCACTGAGACTATATTGCTGATTGCTGATCTATTTCAAGTGGAAGTGCACTGAAAGCACTGTAATAGTGCTTAAGTTCATTTGAGATTGTGGTGTACTTACATAGCAGCAGTAAAAGACTAATGGAGTCACTACCCATTCAATTTAAACATACCCCCTACAGGTTCTGCTTGCAGCCAAATCCAGAGTCCTATTTAAAGCAGCACATCTTCAGGTGAACAGTCAAAGAACAGATTTCAAGCTTTGAAAACCAGCCAAGATGCTGTTTTTTCAAACTGGCAAAACCCCCTTTATCCAGTAACCCTTTTGCTTATGAGCATCTTTAGGAAAATGTGAAGTTACAGGGCTTCTCCAAGTTTCACTTGAGAGTCACGTATTTGCGCACCCATAGCATTATTGGTATGCACAGCTCCTTGTCCCATGTGTTACATCCTGAACAAGAATCAAGACTTTCTTCAGCCTAAATTTCCCCAAAGGAAACCATTCTGCTAGATGCTCACTACACTCAAAGCAGAGCATCCTATACTGTTCCCCTGCAATCTCAGCCCCTCACAAAAAGCAGTGCGATCACTTTTGCAAGTGGTTATAACAGCAGCCACCACTTTGTTAAAGTGGTTGCTTAACACTACAAAAGAATTGTTCTGCTTCCTTGGGTGCTTATGCAGTTCAAACCGATAGTCTCTCACCTCTCTTCAACCTTGTCACCAGCCACCTTCAAGAAAAAAGGACGAGCTATCAAGGCCAGTTTGGGTTGGAAAGCTGTCTCATTGTCCCTGTGTAATGTCCATAAGTTATGTTGATGGACAGAAAATTGTAAGAGCCTCTGAGAGTGGGAAAAGCAAGAATTTACCCAGTGACTTATCTTGAGGCCTTGCAGTTTCTAGTACTTTCTTGAATGTAGGCTTTGATATACTGGCTATTTCTGGAAATAAACATTTCTAGAAAACCCTGCATTTTTAAAGGGTTTTGGAATGTTGCAGTGTTTTTGTGGATTTTGTCCTATTTTCCCAAGTAAGTTTAAAATATGGACATCCAGCTTTCTACTAGCAGTCTCAACAAAGCTTCACATTTTTTTATTGTAGCAGGTAGCTCACCGTTCCCCATTTTATAGATGTTCAAAATCCTGTTAAACTCTTCATGTAAGCAGATTTCAAATGTCCCTGCCTGCCCAGACTGCTTAGTAATCATTACAATAACCTTCAGAGCTCTGCCAGTCAGCTGCCATCTTTAAAACTTTAACAGAAAACCCTTATATTTTGTTCTGGTCTTTGATAACACAAATGAGTAATATAGAGCCAAGACCCTAACTCACCAGAATGTCTAACAAAAAAAAAAAAAAAAAACAAATGACTTTCAAACTCCAAGACCTTTCTTCATGACTTCTCAGGTAACAGAAAGTTGGGAAAACAATGGTTATCTGTCAAAGCTGTGTGACTATTCTGGCCATCAGTATACTAACAAAACATCTGCAATTAATTTAGTTGTGGTAAGTAGTGAGTGAATGAAACCAATGTTAAAGATTACAACAGGCCAGTGGGAACAGTATTAGGACCTCTTTTCCACCAGTTACTTCTCTGAGTAAATTGCTCAAATGTTGCTATGTTCTTTGTTGCCCCATGCTGTAGCATAATGAGCAGCCTTCTGTAAATGATTAAGTGCTTTACTATTTAATCAGCCATCAGAGCCACTCATTTCTCTGTGTATTACATTGCTGCAAAAATCATCACACATTAAAAAAAAATTGGAAAAGAAATGAAGAATTTGTATGTAGAAGTCAAGGGAAACGTCAGATGACTCTGCCTGAAGGCCTAATTTCACTAACTCAGCAGCCTAAGATGATGTTTATAACTCAGTTCTTTAAACATGTTGCAGTGTTTAAATTTAGATACTCTTGACTTCCAAGACAGATACTTTACAAAAGTAGCAACGGATCTCTAATTTTCCATTAATACCAATTCCATGTCTATCCAATCTATTAACATGGTTCCCGGCTCTCTTGATGACCTATGAAAATATGAAAAGTCTGTTGTAGCAAAGACAATTTTAAGAAATGCCCAATTATTTTTTAACAATAAGCATATGGGATAAAGAAACAGACACCAAAAATAATATGAAGGATCTTTCTCATTTTCTTGTTTTAGCCAGATATTTTAATCTGAGGCTCACCTCTACTATACCCAGAAATCAGTTCTTCTGGTCATATACCAGAAACCAGCTCCTTAGATGGTACCAGCTGAGAGGTATCATTAACTGAAGACGACCTGTGCCAACTACCCCAGCTGTAAATCGTCAGTTGAAATCAAGTGCTCTCAAAGTTGAGTTCAACACAAATGTGTTTGGGGTTTTTTATTGTTCGGGTTTTTTTGCTTTGTTTCATTTTGGGTTTTGATTTGGTTGGGGTTGGGATTGCTTTTTTTGTTGTTAGAAGGAGAACTAATCCCCCAACTTAGTCTTTCTTCCTAGCTTATTCTCTCTTGATTTGACTCAAGAACAATAGAAATTTGTATTCCCTGCCAATGGCTAGACTTTACAGAGAATCTTGCTCCTCTGATGGTAGAGAAACAGCATAGAAAAAAGCTGTGGGAGCTAAGAAGGCAAAATTAATAAAAAGTCATTCTGCAAATCAAGTGGGTGTAAATCAAATGCAGCAGGAGAGAGAGGAGGTTGTTTAAATGGGGAGGAGGACTCAGTTTGGGGAATTTGTACATACTATTTTGTTACACTCCAAATAAACACAAATTTTGGGTTTCATCAATGACTAATCTTGATTTATGTAAAAAATTGTTTATAAACAGAGTAACTGCAGTAAAAAAGCATTACTGTTGTTTGGTTCTTGGAATTGCTTTTGACACAGATAAAGATATGAGGGGGAAGGGGATCCACAGTCGTGCTACCGGTTTGATTTCACGCTGGTTTTAATTTTAAGCAATGCTAATGACTAGTGTATCTGAAGGCCTGGGTCATTACGCATTCAGCCTCCTATTGTAAACATTTCTTATGAAGAGTTGCTCCCATTATTAAAACTAATAGAGAAGTACTCACTGTATTGAATCAGCAGATCTGCTTTTTGTTTTTTTACATACAAACACATCATTTTGTCAGCCCCTGTCAGACACACAGTGACTAATAGGAAGTCCTTTTTGTGTTAGATTTACGTATCTACACAGCCATATAATGGTCAGCATTTTAATGAGACTGTCAGTAATTCGGAACACTTAAGAAAAGGTGAACAAGTTGCCTCGCAGCCAACGATTAGGATTTTTAATGCTGTGTAATTCAAAAATAAACAACCTGATTTAATTATCCTGGGGCATCTAGGATCATCAGAAGAGGTCCAAACGAATTGAATCGTGACACATTTCATTGCGGTCCCTTCACTGCACATTCTAATGTGGTAACACATAGGGTTAGAGTCTTACAAACAGAGACAATCTCATCTGATTTGTTGTTTTCAGGCCTCTTTCAGTTTAGATGTACTCACGACATCTGCATTTCCACAGCTGAGGGACTGTTCTCTTTACCTTGCTGTCTGTGTATTAAAACAAATATCAAGTTAGAAAAAACCCTTACACATCTATGTGCACTGTCAATGTATTATAAGATTGTAAGGAAACACACCTTCTCTCAGCCTCTTCAGTTTCAGTGTTTTCTCTGAAAGAAACTAAACTGGATATGGCAATGATTTTAGAAACACTTCCATTTCATACTTAGCTGGGAAGAGTGACTTTCATGCAATTTCACAGAAGCATTTGGGTTCAAGGAGGGCTAAATACGTGTGGAGTAGGGGAAGTGGAATGGACTACATGAGCAGTAATGCACAACAGTTTCCATGTATCACTTCTTAACATGTGAGAGGCCATGATTTCTGACCGACTGATTTTATAAAAATTGTGTTCAGTCCCTTGCTTTTGCTAATTCTGACTACTATAATTGCTCTTATTTTGCCAAAAGGATAGCTGAGGGGGGCTGGGGTGTCTGAGGATAGCTAGGGGAGTGCAACAGTCATGACATTACTGACTGTTTTGCTGCTCACTGGACAGATGCGACTCAGTCTGTGTGGAGCAGAGAAAGCTCCTCAAGCTGAAAGACAGGAGAGGGAACCCTGTCAGCCATATGTGGCCACTCAGCATCTATCTCTAGAAAAAATGGCATCTCCTAAGGTTTCCAAGGAACGAGGGTTTCCTAGGTAGGAACCTTCTGCAGATTACTGCACATCAGCCCCTGGATAAAAACGGGTTTGGAGGTTACACGGTCTCACCTGGGCTGGATTTTAATGCTGATCTGGAAAAGAAAGGCCTAAACTACCCACTTGCTTGTTCTTATTGTTAAAATGTCACCACAACTCTTGGTAGAATTAAAATATATCAAAGTAAATACTTTTCTGTATTTGTATTAAATACCCTAGTGCAATAAGCCACTTTATGGGCCAGTGAACTGGAAAATGAAATTATTGGATTAATGTGAATTTTTACTTATGATAGGAATGCAGTGTCATAAAAATGACAGCGTGTTGGCTTTATTTTCACGCCCAAACATAAAACCAAAACAAGAAAAATCCTTCTAATGTAAAATAAAAGCACGTTGTTTGAAAACTTTTCCTAGCTCTGGCACTTTGTATTTAGGATCTGGAGAAGAACTGGTTTACAGCTGATTAAAACAGCCTTTCAGAGGAGTCTCTGAAGAGAAAGCGTTGTCAGACCCTGCGGCAGGAGTATTTGCTTACACATGGTAATCATCACCCCCCCCCAGCCCGCCTGGCCTCCAAGGCTCCTCCTGGCAAACTTGAGCCTACCCACCCAGCCTCAAGTCTCTCATGCTGTGTGCCAAGTTCCCTGCCCATGCTCCAGCTCTGCATCCCCTGAAACAGCCTCCTGGAAACCTACAGCATTTAAATAACTCTGCGAGTTATTTGCAAGCCCTACTCCTGGCTGGGGCAGTGGGACAGGCCCCATCTGCCAGTCCCTGCCATGGGGACTCCCTGCCACTCTTGAGCTGTGCCGTACCCTCAAAAGGTTCTTGTGTTGAAGGTGATTTTCACCAAAGTTATTATCCTCCTATATCTGTGTGGAGGAGAAATATGTCTAATCTAATTTTACCTGATATCTTACATAATCTTTCCTAAGAAACAAATTAAAAGCATTGGTACTGGTAGGAAAAGGGACTCTAGGTTTTAATTTAAATTTGGCTAATCATGATCCTGACTCCTGTAAGAAGGTTTTTGTTAATATGAATTTAGTTCTTAAGAGAATATTTTTTTTCTTAAAACCATCTTACAAAACCTGATTTAAACAAATAGAGCAGAGTTGATGAAAACCTGGTATTAATCACTGAATCAGTTAAGTTCACTACTGATACAATTCCTTGAGCAGGCTAATATAATCCCCCAAAAGAGTGGGGAAATAGTGATGTAAGATCACAAATTTATTCTGGTGCTTATCAAGAGCTTAGGAATGTTTTGACAACTGTAGATCTCTCAGCAATATCTTTTTTTTTGTAGATTCAATAAATGTAATGAACATTAAGAGTTATAATCATTACTCAGCTCCAAAATTTTCTCTCACATTGCCAGAAACTTCTGGTGTGCTTAGTAGACCAGAGTAACATTGGAAACTCTTCAGCCTTTCTATTTGGGAAATTGTTGCTTTTTCTCAGAAAGGTAATCATGAGCTGACAGCTATGGGGTGTCAGGAATCAGCAAGACCAGTGGTGAACAAATGCAAAAATGTTCATTGAAATTAGCTTATGTAATATTCTACTGGTGAAAGGCTACAAATAACAGTGGCATTGTAAAGTTTCTGGACTGGTTCATACATAGTTCTCAGGCAGGAACAAATGTATCAAATAATATATTCATAGTGATTTGTATGATTTGCTATAGGTTATGTTAGGCCTGATAATGACTTTAGTTCTCTGCTCTAATAGCAACTCTGCTGACATCAGAAAAGACCTCCCAGCAGAAAAGTGAACCCAGACTTCGTTCATGTCTTTGGTAATTTCATATTTCTAGGTTTTGAATTAAAATATAACAACTAAGAGAAAGACCAACACTATCTGAGTTTTGAAGGAGTGATCTGTAAGCTCTTCTCTCTATCATTGGTTAGTCCCACAGGTGTTTAAAATGCAGTAAGTGCTTCTTGGAGGACCTGAGTATTTCTTAACGAGCCTGAACGTGTGTGTCTGCATAGATTCATCCTGTTCTTGACAGACTAAGTAGACAGGTAGCTCCTGCCTTACCTCTGCTATGATTTTAAGGGTCTAGACAGGTGTGCTCAGGTTATACTAAAAATCATTAAGTTAAGAAAGTAGCCAAGGCCAGTTTTATGTATTTACATAGTCAGGAAAAGTGGTCAGGCAGCCCCCTGTTTCACATTGGACTAATAATAACACCAGACTGTCAAACTCCTTAGAACAACTGTATATCAAAGATGTGCCTAAGACTGTTTAGGAATACTGAGTGCTGAATGGCTACTACAAAGATGACTGTGACTTCCGTCTGGACTGAACAAAAACAAAACACAGGGTGGGCATTGGAAGATCCTGTTAATTTGCTTCTTCCCACATATACGGATCTGGATATCCTGGAGTTCTGGTACCAGGAACATGAGATAATTTCAAGGCAGAAGCCTCACTTGTGCTATGTGCAGCTTAACATGAGAAGTTTGTCTATAGCTAGCACATGGATTAGAGCACCAGAAAATCCTTAGAAAGCTGCATGGCTGTTTCAAGATCTTCTTCATCCTGAAGGTCTTTACACAGTCTCTCATCTGTCTCAGAAGGATGCTGCCTAAATGAAAAATATTTTAGGGAGGAAGTGAATGCCTGCTTGCCTACCCATCTCACCTGCATGAAGGTGAGAAATAGAATCATGTTTCCTAGTAATTAGGACACTCAGTCATGAGTACGTCTGGGACTCTGGCTTCTTGAGTTGATACTTCACTCCTCTGGATTGAAACCAGATGGCAGAGGGGCCAGGAAGTAAAGGTGCATGGCTAGAATAGGAACAAGGAAGAACTGGTCAGAGATGTGAAAGTCAGCAGGAGCTTTGGCTACAATGAGCATGAGATAGTAGAGCTCAGGACCCAAAGAGGAGAGACCAAGGCAAAAACCAGGACAACAACCCTGGGACTCAGGAGAGTAGACTAACCTTTTCAGACATCTGTTTGGAAGAATATATGGGGTGCAGCCCTGGAAAGAAGGGCAGGTCCAGGAGAGCTTGCTGATATTGGAAGATAACCTCCTCCAAACTCCAAAAAAATTCAAAATCAAGAAAAGAAGACAAGAAGCATCCCTGGATGAATGAAAAGCTCCTGACTGAACTCAGACTTAAAAACAAACCGCACAAGAGGTGGAAGCAGAAAGGTGTGACCCAAGAGAAGGTGCTATCCAGTACTGTAGAAATAGGGTTACAAAAGCCGCCTTGACTTTTCTAGCTAGCTGGAGTTGAATCTGGCAAGGGATGTGAAAGGCAACAAGAAAAGATACTACATTTATATGAACAGAAAAAGGAAGACTCGTGGAAATTTGGGACTGATGCTGAAAGCACTAGGGTAACTGGTGAGAAATGACATGGAAGATGTTAAGGTACTCAGTGCTTTCTTTGCTTAAGTCACAGAATCACAGCATCACAGAATGGCAGGGATTGGAAGGGACCTCTGGAGATCATCTACTCTAACCCCCCTGTTAAAGCAGGTTCACCTAGAGTAGGTTGTACAGGACTGTGTCCAGGGAGGTTTTGAATATCTGCAGGGAAGAAGACTCCACAACCCCTCTGGACAGCCTGTTCGAGGACTCTGTCACCCTCAGAGTGAAGAAGATCTTCCTCCTGTTAAGATGGAACTACCTATGCTTCAGTTTGTGCCTGATGCCCCTTGTCCTGTTGCTGGGCACCACTGAAAAGAGTCTGGCCCCATCCTCCTGACACCCACCCTTCAGATATTCATAACCATTTATAAGGTTCCCTCTCAGTCTCCTCTTCTTGAGGCTGAACAAGCCCAGCTCCCTCAGCCATTTGTCACAAGAGGGATGCTCCAGTCCTCCAGTCATCTTCATAGCTCTCCACTGGACTGTCTCCAGTAGCTCCTCACCTTTCTTGAACTGGGGAGCTCAGAACTGGACAGAGTACTCCAGATGGGGCCTCACTAGGGCAGAGTAGAGGGGGAGAAGCACCTCCCTCAACGTGATGGGCACACTCTTCTTAATGCACCCCAGGATACCACTGACACTCTTGGCAACAAGGGTACATTGCTGGCTCATGGTCAAGCTGTCGTCCACCAGGAAACCCAGGTCCCTCTCCTCAGAGCTGCTTTCCAGCAGGTCAGCCCCAAGCCTGTACAGGTGCATGGGGTTGTTCCTCTCCAGGTGCAGGACCTTGCACTTGCCCTTGTTGAACCTCATCAGGTTCCTCTGTACCCAAATCTCCAGCCTGTCCAGGTCTTGCTGAATGGCAGCACAGCCTTCCGGTGTATCCACCACTCCTCCCATTTTTGTGTCATCAGCAACCTCGCTGAGGGTGCACTCTATCCAGGTCGTTGATGAACAAGTGGAACAAGACTGGGTCCAGTACTGATCCCTGGGGAATACCACTAGCTACAGCCTTCCAGATAGGCTCTGCAATAGTCTTTAGTAATAAGTCTGGCCTTCGGGAAGCCCAGGACTCAGAGGCCAGGAGGGAAGTCTAGAAGAAGGAAGACTTACCCTCAGTGCAGTGGGAACAGGTTAGGGAGCACTTAAACAAATTGGACATACAAGTCCATGGACCCTGATAGATTGCATCCAGAAGTGCTAAGGGAGCTGGCTGATGTCATTGTAAGGCCACTCTTGATTATCTTTGAATGGTTATAAGAACTGGGAAAGGTTCCAGAACACCGATAGTGTGCAAAGGACGCTCCTGTATTCAAGAAGGCCAAGGGAATATCCAGGGAACACATATCAGTGAGTCTCATCAAAGTCCCTCGTAAGGTAATGGAAAAATTTCTGGAAAGCATTTTCCATCAAGTGAAAGAAAAGATTATCAGAAGTAGTCAGCATGGGTTTATGAAGGGGAAATCATGCTTATCCAACCTGATAGCTTTGTACAACGAGGTGACTAGCTTAGTGGAAAGCAGTGGATGTTGTTTACTTCAATGTTAGTGTTAGTTCTTCCAGTGTCTCCCATAATACCATCACACACAAGCTGACAAAGTACGGGTTAAGTAAGTGTGTAACAAAGTGGATTGAAAACTGGCTGAATGATTGCACCCAGAGGATTGTGAGACGTGGCACAAAGCCCAGTTGGATGCAAATCCCTACTGGTGTATCCCAGGGGTCAACACTGAGGCCAACATTGTTTAACATCTTCACTGATGACCTGGATGATGGAGTAGAGTGCACCCTCAGACAGTCTGCAGATGATACAGAACAGGGAGGAGTTGCTGATATTTCACATGAGTGCACTGCCATTCAGAAGTGGTCAGAGAGGAATTTTATGAAGTTCAACAAAGGCAAGAGCAAAGTCCTGCCCTAGCAGTGAATAACCCTAGTCACTTGTTTAGTTGGGTGGCCACCTGGCTGGAAAGCAGCTTGGGGCCCTGGTGAACACCTAGCTAACACGAGCCAGCAATGCACCCTTACAGCAAAAAAGGCAAATAGCATACTGACCTGCACTAGAAAGAGCATCGCCAGCATGTCAACAGAGATGATCCTTCCTCTCTGATCAGCACCAATAAACCCATATCTGAAATACTGTGTCTAGCGCTGGCCTCCAAGGTTCAAATAAGATACTGACCTAGTGATGCAAGTCCAGCTTAGGGCCACAAAGATGATGAAAGAACTGGAGTATTTGTCATATGAGGAGAGGGTGAGATTTCTGGGAGGGTTTAGTCTGGAGAAAAGGCTTAAGGGGATCCTGTTGTGTCTAAATACCTGGCAGGAGAGAATGAAGAAGACAGGGCCAGGCTATTTTCAGTGGTGCTAAGTGGGAGAACTAGAGGCAATGAGCACAAATTAAAAACCAGTAAATTCCATATCAACACAAGGAAACTCTTTTCACTCTGAACATTGTCAAACAATGGAATACACTGCCCAGAGGGGTTAAGGAGTCTCCATCCTTGGAGACACTGAAAAACTGACTGAACATAGTTATGGATAACCTGCTTTAGGTAACCTTGCTTGGGGAGGGGGTTAGACTTGATGATGTCAAGAGATCCCTTCCAACCTAAAAAATTCTGTGATTCTGCATTTCTGCATTTCTATAAAACAAAAATCTTAGCAATAATTTCAGGAGAGAAAACCACCACCTCATCATACTATGCTAAATCAGATGACTGTCCAAATTAATAAATCCTGTTTGTTGAACCCGCCCAATCACCACAACCTGACTGGTACAAATTGCAGCATAAATTTAGAGAATGGGAGTGTGATGGAAGCATCCATCAATATTTATTTACTTTTGTGGATACATTGTGTCTTTCAACTATATTATGAAATGCACACATAAAGCTTTGCTTCAGTTCTGACCCTATCCTGATGTGCTGCATTAACTTAGTTTTTCAATTATGTTTCCCACCCCACCCCCTCAAGAAAGATAGTAGCTGCACAAATTTATCTTCTCCCTGACTGTAACCATAGCAACCCAAACAGTTCATTTTCTGTCTCAAATAATGTGCACAACTCTGTCTGACTAACAATTCAGTGAGGACATTGACAAATGATCTCAGTATTCAGGCAGACATTTAAAATATGCAGATATTTGTCTGAATTCTAATATGGCCAATGGATACTCACACGATAAACTGTGCAATTCTCGAGTAAAATGAGAGAAAACTTTTCCCTGAGGATACTGCTCATTAAAGGTTTCAAAACAGATATATTTTGAGTGATGAATGTAGTCAGTGAGACAGATTCTTTTCTAGAGATCAGAGATGTTTTGTTTTTATGTTAGAACTTTTTGTTTTCTACACATTGCCTTTTCTTTATTAGCTAGTCGGGAAGGGAAATAAAGTAAAAAGCTCTCCTTTCTCTCTGCTCTCAGCACTCTGACTCCACCCACCCCCCTTCCCAAATGGATATTCAAGAGAAGAAGAAAAGCTTTTGAAAATCTCAACAGAACTTAATCATGCTGGCAAAGGCAGCATGTGGTCCACCAGTATCATCATTAATCTGATATGGATGCAAGAGCTGTTGGCCTCTTTGCTTGTTAAATATTGACCTTCCTGGTAAGAATTAGTCTGTGACTCCCCCAGAGTAGCTGTGTGTCAGCTAGAAGCTGAGCATGTTTTCACAACGAAGTTGGTAACACACGGAAACAGATTTGCCAGAAAAGATGTGGAATGCCCATTGCGGGAAATACCAGACAAGGCTTTGAGAATCCTAATATAACTTTGAAGTTCTCTTTGTCTTAAGTGGGATTTGAACCAGACGACCTCAAGAGATTCCTTTCAACCTAAATTACTGTGTAATTGCATGATTCAAAGTCTATTGCTTCAGTTCATGTAAGTCATACAAAATAGATCACAAATTAATAAGCTTTCAGTCTCTGCTCATAAGTAGTGGATTCTTACTGATAAGACAAAGCTGAAAGACCCCTTATTTCATAACTAATCTATCTCCAGAGTAGTCCAAGTCCCTGAGCTCAGTATTTACTTTTAAAATAGCATTGCACTTCAAAACCACATTGCCTCATTTATAATGCTTCCTGCTCTCCTGACAGTTCATCTGTTGCAAGGAATGCAGAGCACTGTCAACGTTTTACACATGCAGCTATACTTCAACATTGGTCTTGATTGCAGGTGCAAGGTGGAAAGTATCATTTACTCTGCAGCAAACTTCTCCACCTTTGGAATCCAGTGTCAGCTCCTCTTTCCTAGCTTCTCACTTGGTTTGCTGTCAAAACTAACTGGCCCTTAAGAAACAAGAGTTCTTGGTTTGTAATTCTAGAAGTCTGTAATGACCTACCTGATTGCAAAGTTAAGACCAAGCCCCCAAAACAAATAAAACACCAAATATACAAGAAGAATTGAAGCCAATCATTTGCATGACTATTGATAGGCAGACCAATGAGATCCACACATGCTAAGTATGTTCTTTGTTTAGTGAAAGAGCATATCAAGTCCACCATAAAAAAGCTGGTCTTGAATAGATTAAGGAACAGTCCTAAATACTTAGACTAATAACCCTTGGGTTCTGAAGATAGATGAGATGCATGATCATAGTTAAAAAAAAAAAAACCTCTCACAATCTTGGCTTTACTGTTTTCTTCAGCAATACTTTCCATCTCAGTTTGCTTTCATGTGTGGTTCAAGGTGTTTCTGTTTTTCCCTTGCTAGAACTCAAAGCTCAGGGCAGCATCTGAAAAAGGAAACATATCCAAATTTGCACATAGAGAAAAAATAAATTTTAAAAATGAAACATGTTTAGCAATTTTGATGGTGCTAAATGTTGCCAAGAACGATGCAGACACATTGACTTTCTGCAGGAATTACGGACAGGAAGACTTTCTGAGTGGGAGCTATTCAGACAAACATCAAAAATGCCCTGAACACCAGGAGGTGAAATATATGTCACTAATCTCCTGGACAACACTTCACTCACTGGATTACAGGCATGGCCCTGATATGTCTGGTCTCTTGCCCTTGCCCTTGCCTCAGTGGATTCTGGAGACATCTGTACTTGGCAAATGTGGATATGTACGTATGTTTTTTTCCTAAATGTATCTGGATTTAAGTAGTTCAAGAATTTAACTAAGGCTTAAAGGGTCCTGTTGAACAATGTCTAACCTTGCTACTCTTGTCCCTCTCCTTGTAGAAAGCAAATAATTATGCAGCTTTCAAAACTGCCAAGTATATCTACCGTGTCAGTAAAATTCATCTGTGTTAACTAAACAAATGAGGAGACAGATACACAGAAGCTACATCAAGCAGTGGCAGCTGATGCAGTACACTTTAGGGTGATTGTGTAAAATAGCAAGAGAGTGAAAATGAAGTCAGATTACAGGAAAGGGTGCCGCATCCATCACGCAGCACTACCACTGAAGTAGATCATTTCGCACTGAAGAGATATTGTAAGGTCCCTTTTTCCTTTCTAACAGCTTTCTTATTGCCATCCATCACTTTTTTTTTTTCCATTACTATGAAGAGGAGGAAACTCATCACTAACCAGAGGTCAGAAAGCCAACAGGCCACTCATTTAATCTCAGAGTCCTGTGTGCCTTAGAGAAATATTTAACACAATGGGAAGAACTAGAATAGGTTATTGGTACAGAGGACCTGTTATAGGAAAGACACAAGTAAATTGTTTGTAGGGAATGTATTCTTCTTACTGTTACAGGGAGGAATACAGGTTTGACTTGGAGGTCATAGATGCTTTTACAGAATCAGAAGAGAAAGTCTGCACATTTAAGGGGAAAAAAGAAAAGTTTACTTTTTTTGTAAAAAGTAAAGAAATGAAGGATTGGAAAATGGATTGGCAGAGTGTAATACTGATGGAGAACACAATTTACTTGACTTTCTGACAGACTTGTAAAACTGTCTGGCAGAGCTGAGTTGGCCTGTGTCAAGATGAACAGTGACTGGCTGTGCTGAGAAGGTGAAATGGGTGTCTAGGCTTCAGGGCCAACTCTTAGAGTATGATGTGTGTCTCAGGTTGGTTCTTTAAGCACCTAATGCCTCACCAGGAGAAGATGTTATTTACATAGACAACACCTGGTCTGCCAGCAGGTTTGCTGAAGTATAATAGGCAGATAAATTGCTGTATATTTCCCTCTCCGCTCACTGCCACCTTACTTTCTGCATAGCAGATGCCAGCTCTCTGTCACAAGTGTGTATTTAAGCCTTTTTGTGATCTGTGTCCCGAGGAGGAAGCTCATGTTCTCTGAATGTGTCAGGCAGGGGCTGAGCTCCCAGCACACAGCTATTCAGGCTGAGAAGAGGTAAGGCAAGAATCCAAGGGGTCTTGAGAGAGAGTTGGAGAATAAAGATATTTAAGGTGTAAGAAGGCTACTTGGAAGGAAGGGGAGACTTGGGAATACATAGTTATATGTATGTGTGTAGGTGGGAAGGGGATGGGAATGCAAGCTGCTGGATTTTCCCAATTTGTCTATGTTTATATCCAAAGTAGTTTGTAAATAAAAGTGTTAGGTGGAGGAAAAAGAGTATAAAAAGGGAGGACAAATGCAAGATGAGTTAGGAATCTAATCCCTCTTCATCTAGATATTTATATTTTGTTCACTGAGTAGTAATAGTGAAGATATATAATAGTGGAAAAAAAATGGGCTTTGTTTGCTGTCTTTGCATGACCTTGCTCTGTGCTGTTGTCTTTTCACAATTTGCGGACATTATGAGAGAACATGTCCAACTGCAGTAAGGCAAGAGAGGGTTAAAGGTTAGCAAAGCAGATGGAAGACTGCATTTGAAACCAGCCATCTGAGTAGTGGAAGAGAGGACTGTAGATTGCTTAAAAAAGTGGAAAATGGAGACTGACTGCAGACTTCTTCATTCTTCCACTTCCAACCTTCCTGAGAAGCAGAGGTTTACAGGATCACAAATCCCTTTTGCACTGCTTTGGTTTGGGAAGAGCAAAAGTCTGTGGTCATCACGGTGACAGTGAGGTGACTTCCCAGTTAAGTAAGAATAATTCAGTGTTAGGATTATCATGCAAAAATCCTGTGTCTTAGAAAAGGAGTCTAGGGAGGCTGAATCAAGACTAATGGTTGGGAATGACTAGAAAATGTAGTGAATAAAAGTACTGCAATTGCAGAAAAGTGTAAGCTGATGGCTGGCCAAAGTGAAGTACTGAGTTTCAGATTGCTGTTCTACTTGTAAAACTTACCACTATTGCTAAAATTTGTGAATTCTCAGAGTTATTGGTAATTCAAGGTGTAAAGAGCACTTCTCCAGACTATTGTATGAGAAAGAAGGCAGGCAAAGCAGACAGCATTTTAAATTACAAACATACTAGTTTTTCACCTAATTGATGTGGTGACAGTTCCACCCCCACGGTGTTTCCTTCCAAGCTACTTCCTCCCAGAGGCTGGATTGCAGTGAAATCTCAGTTCAATTCAGGGAAGTGAGGTGCTTCAACAAACTGTCAGTACCTTTTTTTAGTACTGTTATATACCTAATTTTCCGAGCTCTCATAAGTCAGGTCATATCAGTTGCTGATTTCCACCTGGTCTGGTTAGAGGCTGTGCCAAGTCAGATTTCTGCTGCTTGATCAGGAAAATGGACAGTTAGGGATAAAAGTATCATTTATGGGCTTAATTGCAAATTCAGCTGACCACTGTAGTGAAGTAGGTATAGGCTCATTTTCTACTGTGCACCCAGAAGATCTCAGCATCTGTAACAAATGGATTTTTCGGAGACAACATCTTAAACATATATGCTTCTTCTGCAATGTATCTTTTGTCCTTACCTGGTTTTGTGCTTAAGATTAAACAGAATGATAGATACCTCAAACATGATCAGGTGATGAAGAGATATATCCCATATCCTCATGAAGTTCAACAAGAAGTTCAAAGTCCTGCACCTGGGGAGAAAAAAACCCAGGCATATGGGCTATGTGTTGGGGGCTGGCAGGCTGGAAAGCAGCTCTACAGGCAACACCCTGGAGTCCTGGTGGACACCAGGTTGAACATGAGCCAGCAGTGTGCTGTTGCCATAAGGAAGGCAAATAGTGTCCTGGGATGCATTACACAAAGTATTGCCAGCAAGTCAAGGGAGCAGATCCTCGCCCTCTCCTCAGTACTGAGGAGGCCACACCTGGAGTGCTGTGTCCAGTTCTGGGCTACTCAGTACAAGAGAGTCATGGACATACTAGAGAGGGACCAGTTTGCGGCCACCAAGATAATGAAGGACTGGAGCATCTCTCCTATGAAGACAGGTTGAGAGAGCTGGGATTGTTCAGCCTGGAGAAAGGAAGACTCAGGAAGATCTTACTACTGTGTAATACGTACCTGAAGGGAGGTTTGCAAAGATGATGGATCCGGGCTCTTTTCAGTGGTGCGCAGTGACAGGACAAGAGGCAATGAGTGCAAACTGAAGCACAAAAGGTTCCCTCTGATGATCAGTGTCCTGATCCAATATCGGGGAGTTTTTTATACAATCCCAAGGACAAGGTTAAGATGCAAAGGGAGTCAGATGCCATGCAACCTTGTGAACTTTGTTTCAGTGAACCGGGAATCCGAGGTCGGGCAGGGATGGCAGCAGGGGGGAAGACACGAGAAAGAAAGAAAGGAGTAAAGTTGAAAAAACCCAGTGGGGGAGGAAAGGAGTGCGGAGGGAGGGGGGGATTGGTTACCACCACCACGAATTCGACCATGTCAAGCGATGTTCAGTCAGCTCAGTCTCTGTGCAGGCGTGGAGGTCCCGGCAAGGATGAGGTCCAGCAGCAAGGCGGCGATGAGGAAAGCAAGAGAACTCCGAGGAGGATGTGCTGCCCTTTTACAGGGGCATTTGCCCATGCACAGAGCACGTCCGCGTACACGCAGTTCGTGCCTTGCGTGCTGCCCGCTTAGACAAGTCTGATCTTGCCAGTCCGTGCACCACTCTGCCTGCAAGCACTTTCCTGCAGTTTGTTGTGGTGTTTTTTCGGAAGCCAGGAAGAGATGACAACAGCAATGTCGAGACAAAACCAGTTTGTAGCGGACTTCTACTATCAGGGAACACTTTTCCCTGTGGGGGTGACTGAGCCCTGGCACAGGTTGCCCAGAGAGGATGTGGTGGAGTCTCCATCTGTGGAGATATTCAAAGCCATCTGGGTACAGTCCTGGGCAACCTGTTGTTGGTCACCCTGCGTGAGCCTCCAGAGGTCCCTGCCAACCTCAACCAGTCTGTGACTCTGTGATATCACCTCATAAAGGAGGGCACACAAAGAATATACAATTAGCAAGTACAGGAGTTACACCAATGCTAGTTTGGTTCAGGACACCTTAGGGACATGGCAACATCCCTGAGTACAAAAAAATCTTATGAGTTTATTGTTCCCTCCCTGTTCCTATTTCAAAGGCTTGTTTAGGATTTATTGTTTGTTGTTGCACTTTTCCAGTTTTACCTGATCTCTAGGTGTTAGAATTACCTATAGTTTTACACCTCCAATTTTCAAAGAAATATATAACAAGGCATCTCATATTGCTACCTAATCTGTGGTAGGAAATTCATCTGCTGATCCTACCAGTGGAGAGGTATTAGGTATGGTGTTTGGGGATAGGGACCTCTTTTGCTGTCTGGTTCTTGAGAAATGTTTTTTTCATGAGACATTTACAATAGCTGTGTTTAAATGTGAGCTCATGAGAGCAGCTCAGGAGGTTTCTCTTAAAGCAGGTTTTATTTTTGTGTAAATGTGAGCTCCCAGTCTTCATCCTTTTCTTGATTGGTAAAGGTTGCTTCATTACATGAAGCTGCATCTGTGAAAACTTTCATGGAATTACTTTAGCAGTGAACACCACAAGTATTTTCTTTTCTTTAGAGGCAGCGTATTTATGGTGCTTCTCAGCCAGGTTTGCAATAAAAGAATATAGAAATCCTTTTTGGTGAAATCACTGAACAGTTTGTACACAGCCACTGGGAACAAACCCTCCAGGTACAGGGAAATAATTGGAGAGTATCAGTTTCCACGTTTAAACTGTTTGTAATGTCTCTGTTGGATGTAGCAGAAGGACTTCAGTGTAAGCAAGGGACTCCAGAGAAGAAAACATTGATGTGTCACCTCCTAACTGTAACTATTACAATTTTTTATCAATACAGTTTGCACTTATGCTATGAAATTTTTATTCGTATTTCTTTCTTAAAGGTATAGTATCTTACAATGGTACAAAAGCATTTGACGAGCTGAAGGTCAGGCCATTAAAGTACATTTTGAACAGATGAAAGTTTGCAGATTAAATGTATGAGGCAAGGAAAAGCAAAACCGTGAAGGACTGGGCTCATTTTGCTACCTCAGTCTTCACTTGGTTGGTGCTAACGCCCCGCTCTGTGCCATAATTTCTTCCTCAGATGCTGGGAACTCGTCAGGACATCAGTGACGGTCTGCATCCATGACCTCCATTTCTACCTGTTACAACTAATAGACTAACTAATTAAACTGAATTGCTTTGTTTTGAGACATCTTTTCTGCCTATCTGCAGTAATTACTTTACCCCAGAGCCTGGAAGCTTTAGGTACTACGTTACAGTGCTCAGGTGTATTCAACGAGTTGAAAGCAGTCAAAATACTGAGCATGTTATTCTGCAGCTGATGTGTCTGGAAAGCTCTTGCAGGTACTAAGTGCCACTTAGGGATACTGCCAGTAGGGTAGAGTAGGCCGCAGTTCCTGGTGTCAGAAACAGAATAACATTTGTTTTTTGAAGATGACTTTGTGGTAATAGTAGTAATATGGAATTACTATTAGTGCTGATCGAGAGAACTGATGACTGAAAATCTGAAAACTGGCAACTGGTTATCGATGACTGAAGAAGGAAGGAAGGAAGGAAGGAAGGAAGGAAGGAAGGAAGGAAGGAAGGAAGGAAGGAAGGAAGGAAGGAAGGAAGGAAGGAAGGAAGGAAGGAAGGAAGGAAGGAAGGAAGGAAGGACAGACTGTGTATAACCTCTAGACAACCTGCTATCTGAATCCATCTGGTCAGTCAACTGTTGTTTTCGTGCATTCATTTGCAGTTTAGGAAAACGACATTAATTTCTACTTGACACATGAAATATGAAACCCATATGTGATCAGCCAGTATGTGTGGCAGCACGCCACAATAAGTTACGGCAGTCAAAAAGCAGGCATGCAAAGCAAAAGAAAGCAGACAGAAGCAGAAGCAGAAGCACTTTACTGGGTATCCATAACATTTTTATATTCCCTTTTCCCCCACCCCAGAATCTCATTGGGGAGGATCTCTTGGCACACGGTTCCTTTGTTCTTCTGATTGATCATCTTGCGTCGTTCACCTGACCTTCACGCTTGGCTAGGAGTTGGGGTCTTGCATCCTGTTTCTTTGTTCCTTTCCTCCTGTTCTTCAACCACAGCTGCACAAGATTTTTTGCTCAAGGATGTAGATGAAATTCATCAAGATTGTCAAGGCCGCCTGCGTCCCAGACGACTCCCACAAGTATGCATCAGTATTGCCTCATATGGAGACATATTTTCAAGTAGATACTCTAACTTGCATCCAGAAACATGCTTTCAAATGTTGCTGGTGAATGTACATAGTATTACTAACTTCATAGTTAGGATGTGCTTAGGCATTTTGCTGAACTGAGCCCTGAATCATTTAATCTGTACTCCGCTCCTTTACTCACTATTGGATTTGTACTGAGGAAGCAGCTAGCATCTTGGCAAGGGACAATTGATGAAGTTGTACTAGACAGAATGTTTCACTGATGAGAGGTCCTGAGAGAGATGATGAGATATTTTAGGCTTGCATGACTTTACTTCTTGACAAAATAATATTAACTGTTTGGCTCTGCTGCCAAATAAATCTGATGCTGCTGGCTGGCACTGGTGGGCGGTCTCCTTTGTCTTCATTCTCGGAATCATGTGATTGATCATTTATTTATTTTTAATGGAGACTTCCTCAGGATGGGTTCCTCTTTTAGATAGTTCTGAGACATTAGGGCATATTTAAGAATATCAATATTATTCCACAATGTTAGCAAGAAATTAGGAATATGGAAATTCATTGTTATACTTTATCTTTAAACCAGTGTCAAGGCCTTAGTTTTACCATTATATAGTGGCAGAAGTTGTGACTTAATGATCTCATCTACAGCAAGCTTAAATCATGAAATCAAATCACATGAGTCTTTCTTTATAATGTTCTTTGCAGTTGAGGTCTTCAGAGAATCTTGGTTTTAGATTTAATGGCTTAGCAAACTGCAATATAACTAAAATGTGTCTACTTGATGAAGTATTCAGAATGGTTTATTACTAATATATTGGCTAAAAAATATTGCAGGAGCAAGTGAATGGAAAATAAATATTTTCATTGTGTTGTATTGCCTGTACCAAATAAATTCTGTGTGATTAGAGCCTTAGAACTAAAAACAAATAAAAAGTAAATTGACTGACAGAGTCAGTCAGTTTTTCAATACTCATACTTGCCCAAAGATTTACTCCCAAATTTCTGGTAGTAGTAAAAGCCTAGGTGACAAAATAGTTTAGCATATCATATTCAAGGCTTCTTTAGAAAGCAATAGTTAAAACAGTGTTATGAATTTTTTCCACTAATCAGAAAAAGAACAACACTTACAAATTATTCTCCTTAATGGCCATGGTAAGTCAAAATTAATTCAGGACAGCGTGATGAATATAGTAAGTATGTGCTAAGGCAAAAAAATCTGTTCTGTCCACTCATGAAACTATCCAGTTTACTAAGGTATCTCAGCAGTCTTTATGAACAACATGAAATAGAACAGACATTGACAACTAAGCAACTCATCTATATACACTGAATTTATATACCTCAAATTATTCCAGATCTATAGCAGATCCCAGTTCACAATATTGATTTCCTGAAACATGCATTTGGAAATTTTTACTAATTATACAAGAATTGAAGTACAAGCGAAATTATTAGCTTAATAAATCTTTGTTCTTCATAGGCTTTGGAAAAGACTACTGTTAACTAGGATAATTTTTCGTGGTCAGGTATTCAAAAGTCAAGAAATATTATATCTAAGGCTATGTGTTATGCTTTGTTTCTAACATCCTTCATGTCTTTGCAAGTATATTGTTTGATTATATGCATTTGTTTTAGACCTGTTTTTAAAAATCTTTGAAGCTCGCTTTGAAGGAAACAATCTCTAAAATATGATGGGAAATTGATAACTGAGTGAGGTGCAATATAAGTTTACTGATGAAAAAGAAGAAGCCTAAAGTAACATAATATGTTTCTCTGTTAAGAATACCAATTACAGAATAAATAAATACTGTAAATGTGCTATAGATTAGACAAATTTTGGCTCAGTAAAACACTTGCTGCAGTGGCACTTGAAAAAAAAACAGTGTTAGTACAAAAAAAATATTAATCTCCTGCCTAGTGGATTAAGAATATGATAAATTCTAGACAGCTGCATGTTATATTGCCACAGGAAATAGCAACTATACAGAAGGTTACCAGCAAAATTCTTCAGAGATTGATAAATGAAACTCAATAAATGTTTTAATGCATTTCTAAGAAAAAAATCAGTGAAAATTAATGAAAATTTCTGGTGACGACAGTTTTAGGCCTTAATACTCTAGAAGGGAATTAGATGTCACGTAGAAAGAATTGATGATCTCAAACATAAATGAAAAAAAGGGAGAAATCTTACTGTTATAAAATGCATGCTCACAAAATTAGGGATTAATAATATTTCTCTCAGTTCAGGATCACTGGCTGGTGACTGTAGAAGAGGAAGTCTTTATACTGTATGAAAATGGAGTTGCTGTAAGCCTCCAGCATGAATTAAGAATGAAGATATACAGGGTGCACATCTACATCAGACACTTCCTGAGGAAGAGAAGAAGTAATACCAAAGTAAAGATATGCATAAGACTTTTCATAAATTCAAACTATAACAGGTTCAGAGAAGGACCAGCTGAGGATTAGAGAAAATACTTTGGTATTTATGACACTAAAAGATTCTTCTAGGTTAGGTTAGCAAAAAGAAAATTGAAAGAGAATATAATTATTGGTGTTAATAAAAATAGAGGGATCAACTCAGATATGTGTGACACTTTCCTATTCCTATTATTGTCATACACAGTAGAGTGAAATAAATTGTAAAAACGTGACATAAATGTCCTATTATTTAAAACACCAAGAATGTTATCCCTTTTATAAGACAAAAATGCAAGAAATTGTGTCATTCAACTCAAAGTCAGAAATTCTTATGTCTTTCAAACTTATTGTTATTCAGATAAGCCTGTTCAGTCCTCAGGCGTAATGCAGCCTCCCATATGCTTAGATCAACAGAACCGAAGACAAATGTATGAAGTGCTTTGTTGCAGGAAAGGCATAGCTTGGGCAATACTAGCCTGCCCAAAGACAATCCCTTCATAGAGATGGGCTCCGTTTCTCCCTTATTCATCTTCCCACTGCTGTTGCCTCCCAAACAGATGGAAGTTATTGGATTATGAAGGGCAAACTCCACATAACAAAAATTATTTGCCCCAGAGGAGGATTAAGTGTTTCATCAAAGCGTAACTTCCACCTGAGGAAACGCTAATTTTGTATGCACTTATCAGAATGATAACAGCAGAAATGTAAACCAGCAAATGCACACCGCTGAGCAAACTTATGTGACGTAATTTGTCAGTCTTGCTTGATGGAGCTTAATCTTGGGTCAACATTTTATTTTAGCTTGTTCTTGAAATATGTCCACCTTCTCCTGAGCACAGATTATACCATCCCTGGAAAAGTGAAAACATTTGCTTTCACATTGCTCACAAGTACAAATCCAACTGGAATCCACTGGATTTCATATGAAATTCTGAATCATGGGACCAGGTAGCATACAAAGTGATACATACTGTGAAATTATTAGTAAAATTAAGGTTTTACATCTGAAAATTAAGGTTTATATGAAAAACGTAGCAGTGTTCACCCATTGAGGAAAAGCATGAAATCAAAAGGACCTCTGAGGATGGGACACAGCTGCAGCAGGCATGCGAGGAATCCACTAACACAGCAAATCCCTACAATGTGCCATAGAGGATGGAACGGAGTGAAGACTCCGTGGCCCTGCTCCATGATGATAAAGCGCGAAGAAATGGTTCTCTAGAACTGATAAGCAGCTCATTTGGCCCTCTGAGCCAACAGGTTTTCGAAACCTTGCCAAAGTGCTATCCTCTCATGAACTTTACTCGTTTTAATATCATTTTAATACCAAAACACACCTCCATCCCAAAGGCTACCCGCCTCCGAGGTGCAACCACCCCTCTTCAAGTCTGCGCTCTCGATTTTTCATAAACTATACCTTTAAATGTGAAGCGAGAGAATTTTACACCAATCATGATAAAAGGTATGTATGACTACAGTCACTCAAACTCCACCTTAAAGGTAGAAAGGATATAAAAATAGCCAGGGAAATATTTTCGGAGAAGAAGGTAACACCGTAGATTTTCGAAGGAGAAGAAGATAACACCGTGAGCATGTCAAGGGAAACTCCACCTCGGACTGACTTTGACAGCCGGGATTGGCTGACGGGCTGAGCCTTGCTTCTCCCCCACTTGGGATGCCTTGGGTGAGACTTCAACTAAGCACTTGTCTCGGGAATAGTTACTCCCTCATGTTTATAACCAGACTGTATTATTTATAACCTTGTCACACGTTTTATGTTTGCATGTGCTTTCTTGCAGACAGTCACTATCACCGGCAGTTCAAAAAACCTCTATACCTGTTGCACAAATAACACTGCACTGTTTCAGTAGCCCATTGTCAGAGTTTCTCACTGAACGCGACCAAACGCGGCCGTGCCAGTTCATGAGCACGACTGGACTGAAGGTGCAGACTGCTATTAGTGTATCCAGAATCATGGTAGTTTAATATACATATTAAACGCG
This sequence comes from Opisthocomus hoazin, assembly GCF_030867145.1. Lineage (NCBI taxonomy): Eukaryota > Metazoa > Chordata > Aves > Opisthocomiformes > Opisthocomidae > Opisthocomus > Opisthocomus hoazin. Next base: position 20,546,850 of record NC_134454.1, on the reverse strand, counting down.
ACTGGACTGGTAGTGGCAAATTGGACATCACTCAGAATTTAAACCTAGCCGTATCTAGCCTCTCACTCCGGTGAGGAGAGTTAGAACACAAGGGGGTTTATTTTCTGCCCAATTAACACGACACATACTCTGTTTTCTCAACCTGGAGCAACTGAGCCTAAGGGAGAAGTTGTTGCTATAGGTTAACAGACATTAGAAGAAAACAGGGCATAAGGACAAAGTCTCAAGAGATAAAGCTAGTCATGGTGGCCTTCTGTTTAGCTAGAAGATTTCCCTTGTTGCTCAGTACTAGGGTACCTGTTAATGTAGACTTCCAAAGATTCTGATCTTCAAGCTATACAGCTGTTTAAATCAGTTCTGAATTTGAGCTATCATGACTTATTTGATAATCTCCCCCTACAACATGAAAGCAGACTTTCGGAGAAGAAACATCTGACTTTTTATAAATTATCACATTTCTTTTCTAGATAGTGCTTCTGGTCTAGTGCTTATGTTCTGGAAATCAATGTACCGAAGCCCACTCTGTTTCAGTGAGACAGTGCTACTCCAAATACCTTTTAAACAAGTTGGAGTTTGTTTGGAGAAAATATTGGGTGACTTCTTACTGTTAAAAATTGCATTCATTAGGAAATAAAAATAAATCAAATATACATGAATATACGGCTTGTGAGATTTCTTACACACAGACATGAGGGAACTAAGAATTCTTATTTAAGAAGGTCTTAGTTTTCTCAGTGTTTTTGTTTTCTTCTGAAAAGTTGAAATCCATCCTCAAAAAACTGGACTTAATTATTCGCATTTATAGAAATCCAACTTTTATTCAAAAACTGTTCTTTAGTGGTTCACAGGCTAAGTACTTGAAACTGTGAATTCTGTAACATCTGTGAAAAAACATTCAGAGAACTCCAGTGCATCTTATCAAATACATAAACCTCCTAAGTCAGGTGATATTTTCTGATTTAATAGGTGAAGAAATGCTGGTGAAGAGCAAGTCAAGACACTTGCTTTAGAAGTTTTTGCTTAGCAACCTCCATGGTTTTGTATAGTGATTTATAAAGTGCTTCTAGTTACCTATGAAACTTCCACCTGAAACTGAAGAGGTAAATGTTAATGTCAGAAGTCTTAGATCAATTAGGCAGACTTAACTGAAAAGTCTTAGTTTAGCATATGTTTCATGTAGCTTGAATTATGCTTCCCTCAAGATTTAAATAACATTAGGAAGTCCTCTCAGTAGACCTCAGTCTCCATTTTGTACATATGATTGAGCCATGGGATCTCAGAACTTCTTTCCATATGTATTTAGTCTCATAATGGGTTTATGTACTGTATTCCATTGAACTTCTTAAGCACCTCTTTCAGTAAGTCTGTGGGGAAGGGTGTGTGTATTTGTGTGTGAGAGAAGGACTTAATTGGAAAGGAATAGTTACGTAACACAGAAATATATGTGTCCCGTACACAGATGGTTGTCTTCCTCATGCCTGCACTTTCAGCCTTTATTAAAGAGATACATGTTGGGCCTTAAATCTGTGACTCATTTTGTTCTATGGGGTCATCTCAGTGGGTATCTTTCTTGAGTTGTCAAATTGATTAAGGAAAGCACTGCACTGATGATGGTCTCAGTAGACTGATGTTTCTCTGCAGGGTTTAGAAAGATGTAAACTTTATTATGGACTGATTTCTTCAGCCCCTCAACCTCTTCCGATTCCTGGGAAGAAATTCTGTCAAGCAAGAGCTATTGACAATCCCCCTCAAAACGAAAGCAGTGTTATCTTCAAGACTAAGGAGGTTATTTAGTATTCTTTAATAAGATCATTAAAATCAAAGTTATTTGGAGTTCTGCCTGTGTACTTACAAATTTTGATCAACGTCATAAATCAAGAAAGTGTGATTCAACTTTAAATTCTGGTTGTCAAACTTTAAATGTTAAATCTCCCCTCACAATATATTGATGCCTTAAGCTGCCGTTACTTGGCTGTTGGAAGGAGAGTATACAGATCTGCTTTCTAATCTGCAATGCAAATACATTGCAGTGACAGGTTGTGTTTCTATGCACTTCTTTCAGTTGGGAAGCATTGCTTGGAATTGCAAGCCTTGTGATTTGTCTAATTTATGTAAATACTGTGAACATTCATTCTTTTATCAAAAACTAAGCCATAAGCAAGAAATCTAACATGTTCTGTTATGAGCTGATAATTTTTTTCTTCCTTACTATTAAGATATTAACTTTAACTACTGTTAAACTGTAATTTATGAAATTTGATAACAGATCCTCTGATATTTCTGAATAGGAAACACAGTGAAAATTAAGCTGCGTCACGAGCTGGAATCTGATGGGTCAAACTCAGCATAAAATAATTTGACTCTTGCAGGATTAATAGAAAGAACACCATACAGAGCTGAGCAAAATATGAATAAAAAAATCTAGCTACATAGCCAATTTCTTTGAAGAATTATAAGACGAAACTCTTCAGAAAGCAGCCATTAGGACTGACAGACAATTACCGGTCAAACTGCATCTTCAGGCTTTACTCTAGAGCTATTATTTTTCAATCATTTTTGTAAACACCAGTGGTATTCTCATATGTCATAAGTTATTGTTCTAAACTGCTTGTTGATTTGAAAAGGAACACCCCACCCCCCCAAAAAAATACCAACACACATGACAAACAGCATGAGTAGCTGTGATTCCTTTTACAACTTTTTCCATGAAAAACAAAAGAAACCACTTGTAAAAGCAATGTTATGTATCACTAAAAACATCCTATGATAAGATTACTGATAAGTTCTGCAAAAAATTCTCTCTCATTGCCTATAAAAAGGAAAAATGAGGCAGAAATTGTACATGCTAGGTCTCTGGCTCAGATTTTTTTATTTTTATTTTTATTCAGATGCAAATTATTTCATATACATCCATTTAAAATTCTTTAGTTCCTTAAGAATTCTTCTTGTCTGCAAAAGAACAACTAAGCTTTCATCAGAATGTATCAGCACATTGTGAATGCTTTTCTTTTCTATCACCAGTGAATTTTGAAAATTTTTCTCTGCTTTTGGTGTAGTAAACAAGGAAAAGTCAGTAGATTTTCTTTCTCCGTTTGGCAGACAAAACTCAAAATCAATTACATATATGGCCTTAATTAGCACAAAGACTAGGGCAGAAGAAGATATGAGTATGTGATGTCTAAATGGAACCACCAGGTCAATGCAGACACACAGGGCTTAGTACTTTTCATTTCAGTTGGTTGAATTAAAGGCGCACATACACTTTTTCTAAAACAGGTCTATGTTATGAGGATGTTATTAAACAAGAGAGTGTTGCTGCAGAAAGAAATTTATCTTGCTTAAAAGAAAAAAAACATAGAAAAAGAAAAAAAAAAGGGAAAATGCCATTACTTTAAAAAGACCTGTCCGGGGTTAGGCTGAACTTGTGTTCCAGCCATTAATATTGATTTTTTGTTCTTATAACTAGCCTGCTACTCAATAAATAGGAATAATGACTCCGGTAGGGTCGCATCTTACATCACAACAGACTTTACACTAGAATACAGGCTTATGTAAGTGAAGCTATACAATATGACTGATTAGTAATAATAAAAACTGTTTTCCTTAATTTTAATGTAATATCAATACTGTGAATTTATCTGAAAAAGGAAGGTTGTCTATAAGTTACTGTGGGATCTAATATGCTAATGTTGCAATTTAAGGATTAAATTTATTATTTACCTGCACCACAAGTCTACTTCTTTAATCAGAACCACTATGTTTGCATTGGCATAATTATTCCTACCCCAGCTAACAATTAGCCAGAAAACATCCTACTGGAAGCTGTTCTTTAACAGGGTAAATAATCTGACATTCACAGTGAGTGTATATGCTATTTGTACAATTTTTTCCACCAAGTAGTTTTTCCACAAGTAATCTGAAGGATCACTCTTTGCAGTGTCTGCTGATCAGATATTTGCCTAAAGATGAATTCTGACCTCTGTTTCCGAAGTTAAACCTGCATATTTTGAAAGACCTGTGTATCATCAGTATACATGAAAGATGATTAATTTCATTTTTGTAAGTCTTGCTGCTTGAATGTAGCAACTTTTAAAATGGAGTCTGGGGAAGTTTCATGCTATTTTTGTTTCCAGAAGCAGAGAAAAATAGGTGCCCATGAATCATATTTGCGCTATAACTGGGGAAGAAAAAAGCAGGTTGTGCAATGTGCATTCCTCTTTCTCTCAGGATATTCAATACACGTAACGTAATTGTACGTTTGGTATTTTTACTGAACAAGTTGGGAGGAACGGGCTGTCTCTGCATTCCAGTCACACATTTTGAATTATCACTCAAAATAAGGATGGTTAAAACAAAAACTGTAGATGCAAGGTTAATTAATTTCATAATGATTTAATGACTTATTTCCAGTGAGGCTGGACATCCCCCCCACTTTTCGTTATACTATCCTTCTGTGATTCTAAAGGGATCACTAGAAACAATAAGCAAAACTATTCAAACATGTGGGACTTAATTTGCTAAACATTTTAGGTAATGAAAAAAACAACCAAAAGCAAGGTGGTGAAAAGTATTCTAAGCCTGAATCCTCTCGATGGCCTGTCATCAGCTGTTGGTATACAGGAATGGATGGTGCTGGCTGAAGAGTGAGCACTTTTTGGGCTAACATGTACCAATATACTGATTTCCTGGGCTCTGTTTAACTTCAGAAATCAAAAGTTTTCATTCACTGATCAAATACTGAAGAGCAGTGAAAGATGGAAACTACCCGGCTTCTGGGAGGGCTAAAAGTCTTTGTAAGAGCTTGTCAGGACAACTGCAGGTTTTGAGATAAAATATTGTTTTTAACAAATGGTAATTTAGATATGTCTTTGATACAGTTTTCTGCTTAAAAAAAGCTGCTGTCAGATTGTTATAAAATAAGAAGATAGTTACACAGGTAGTCTTATTAATTTTATTAGTTACCTAGATATTCTTAACCTCTGTTAATGCTGTAGATTGCCGAAGTCACCTCTCCAGTTGGTTAAGAGCTCAGAGCTAAGTATGCGACATGAAAAAATACTACTTGTACTTTTTTAATCCTCTGTAACATTGCATGTTTCTTTCACAGCTACCATCGTGATGATAATTATGTTATCCATGCTTCACTGTACACATTTTATACTGCAATACAGTATCCTGTACCTGTACAGGAACCTGTATCCTTTACAAGAGTTAGCTCCAGACAGTGTTTCATGTGTTTACTCTTGTATTTTCATAGGAAAATTTGAACAGCATTTACTGCAATAGTTAAAGTGTTATCACAGTAGGAGTGTTTCAAAGTTGTGCACTTAAACTGCCAGAGAAACAGAGATCAACATCGGGGTTGATTCATTACTGTGCTATTGATGGGAAATAGCTTTGCTTTAGCAAATCAGCTCTAAAGTGTCGTCAGAAGTCATGTAAATTCCCACAGGCACTACACATTGGCAACTGAACAATCAATAGCATCAAGAGTGCCTTGCTTCAACTTTTTGTGCTGTCAGTGGTAGTACTAACCTGCTACTGCTTTGACAACAGGAAGAAACTTGCATATTTAACCTGCCATGCTCTCTTGGCACAAGTCAAGACTGGCTTGTGTTGGATGAACATGAATATATGCTCATGAATTAATTAGACTTCCAGGACAGACTTCAGTTGCTGTATTAATTTCCTTATGTGTGTATGCTCCCTGAAAACTTGCGTAGGTTAGCTGTACCGCATTGCTTGAGCTGCAAATTAACCGTTTGTCTCCATATTGTCTTAAAAGTTCCAGAAACATAATTTTGCATGTATTCAAAATGCAAGTTTTGTAATTGATGGAAAACTAGGCGAGAACACAACAGGTCTTGCAATGGGGGTCTACAGGTTTATTCCTTTCGTGAGATGAACAGTAGCATTCTCACCAGCTGTGGGTTTCAGGCAGAATTTACTGATGCAGGAAAAGCAAGACTGACACACATCACAGTGACAGATATGTTCAAGACATTGTCCCTGTCAGAAAAAAATGATTACATTCTCTTTGCACAAAGAAGATGAAATAGTGAAAAAACATCTGAGGCAACATTGTGTTTCAAGAGCCGTTAAGACCAACAGAGGTTAGAGAGCAAAACGGGAATACTTATGAAGCCTCTTCAAATGAGGAGCCATTTTGCTGTTGTCCAAGATTTTCCAAAGAACTCCCCTCTTTTAACATCCTCACTTTCTTGACCTACCAGAGCACAACCTGCTGTGTCCCACCTACATATCAGTTGTGGCAACTGAGAAGACAGCCCCGTGACTGCCAGTAGTCACAGAAAAAAACACTTAGGAATGGGTATCATTGGAGGATGACGACATTCTGCCTTGGCTTGTATGATTTCTCCTTTCACAAAGATATCAGAGGAAATAACAAGCTTGAGTTCTCTGAGACACCGCATCTTTGAATGATTGTAGAAAAATACCAGTTGTCCAGCAATATCTTCTAAAAATGTTCAGAACAGACTTATTTTTCATTACTAGTTGTTATATTCACCTCCGTCATGTCATACATGACAGAAAGTACCAATGACCTATTATACAAGCAGGAAGAGCATTTCTCTTCTAGTTCTATTTGCTATAGAATATCTCCTTCTCTGGAGATATTCAAGACCCACCTGGACAAGGTCCTCAGCGGCCTGCTGTAGGTGACCCTGTTTCGGCGGCAAGGTTGGACTAGATGACCCACAGAGGTCCCTTCCAACCCCTAACATTCTGTGATTCTGTGATTCTGTGATTACTGCTGGAGTATTACCAGCTGCTGTACAGGCAGTATGTCTGGCATCCAAGGACACAAAGGATGTCAAATAAGAGGGATGGCCTGCCACTATTCTATTAAGAAGCATTAATTTGGAATATTTATTTGTCCAGAATGGGTCTTGTTAATAAGCCTTCCACAGGATGCTAGAAATTTGTTTTCAGCTGACCCTACAAATCTCTGCTAGCAATCCCTTATAATGTGGTCTTCTGTGCATTCCCCATGGGCTTTCACCTAACAAGAAAGGCAGAGGTCTCACAAAGTTAGGAATACTGCTTACAGCTTTTATATGACCTCTGGGTCACTGGTTGAAACTTCAAGAGATGGCCAAGCTTCACATGCTGTTTTTAGCCTGCTGATGTCAGCATTCCCTGCATTTCCAGTTGTAAGGAAGAAGAAAGATGTTCGTCATTACCGTTCCCAGACAGCAGCACTATTTTTAAATGTAACTTGCCAGTATGAAATGTTTTCCAGTTTCAGGGTCTGGAATAAAATGTAATTAGTTATGCCTCCCAAGCACAGGTTAAGAAAAAATTAGATCACACCAGTCAAATATTTTCTTTTTGAGGCTTTTTTTGCTATATCAAGTCCATGAAAATATGGATGTGTCAGGGGAAGTCTTGTCTGTCACACCATCTTATCCAGTAACTTGTTAGTTATGGCTTTCTCCATACTACATCAGGCTTGCTATACACACTTTGCAACTACTCTATCTGGTTCAATGCTTTGTTGCGAACAGAAGGAAGAATACAGAAAGACCTCTTCCCTTACAAAACAATTCATTTATAAGGAGAAAGTACATTAGCTAGTGGCAGCTTTTTTCTGTCAAGTACACCGTTTCATACCATTTTCAAACTGTTGAGGTTTCTTTTGTCAGAGTAATATTTAATGGTAGCTATTTTAAATACGGAGGTTCCTGATATACTGTACTTTTGAATGTTTCTAGAAACTTTTCTTTTCAAAGCAGATAACCAAGGGCAGGTTTCATGCGAGAGATTATCATGGCTTAGGGGTGAAGTGCTCCTGACTTTCTGTTCTGCACTCTTTGTCTGTGGGTCAAACAAGCTGTAAAACATTATATGTCTCTGCAGATGTGCAGTAGAGGTATTATCCTGAAAATTTTCTCTAAATTTTGAACTTGTGGAAGAAATATTAAAGAAATGGTGTCCAATTTATTCTAAGTATCCACAGAAATACTGGATGTAGAGGAGAAATCAGAAAAAACATCATAAAGCTTAGGAAGAACTATGATTACTTATCACAGATAAGTATTTTCCTTTATAAATCCAGAAAAGAAAGCAGAATTTCAAGGTACCCCTTTCATGATAAAAATTTTGGCATCATGTTTCCGTACTTTTGCAGTGTATTCTTGTTTTCTTACAAGACTTCTGAATAAGAGAAGGTACCAGATAATCGGGTCTTACCTAAAATGACAGAAGATGCTGTCTACAAACATATATCCACTCATTGTTGGTTTAATTTTAATTTTTGCTATGCATGCTGAAACTGAATAGATATTCTTTTCCCATGTCACAGGGATGCAGTGAAGAGAGGAAACAGATGAATGTGAAATAGCAGTTTCTGCTAGTTGCCTGACTTGGACTCACAAATAAGCAGCGTATCTCTGTACCAAAAAAACTATTTCAGCATAGTAGATTGTGTATTTATCTAATTATTTTTATGTTATTGTGTGTGTTATCAGAAGAGATGAGACTTGGAAAGGATCTTTAGGGAGTAAGAAAGTAAGCCTTATTAAGGGATTGTCAAAACTGGTCAAAATCATTTTGATTTCAATTTCAAAGAAAAATTGAATTTTTAAGTACACTAAATTTATGATAGAAAACATGGAGAATTCAGCTTCATTTAAAAAGAAACAGACAAACACCACACAAAGTGAAGTCTGCTTAAAAATAAGACAAGAGGAACCCAGGTGTCCTTTCAGACTAAGGACTGGGTTCTGGAGGTGAGAAAAAAAAAGAAAGGTTTGTATAAAATCATACCGGAGATTTCTATAAGAATGAATGAAATTATACACAGTCTATAACTCTTACAGTGTGGTACTGGTTTTGGCTGTTTTGTTGAGTTCTTTTACTTGCAGGCAGAATCTCCAAGGCAATGTAGTGTAAAAGCTTCAAATGAATCTAAATAGTTGCCTTATAGTAACTGCTAAATTGCAAGAACTGTGAACTTGTGAGAGAGAGGCACTATCTGCATAAATTGGGGCATCTGCTGGGGTAGCTTATCTCCCCCTACTTTTCACGTGTTATTCTGTGAAGAATTTCAAATTTCCCTGTCCTTGTGAAACCACTGACAAAGCCATTAATATCTTGTATGGTATTCACAACTGTCAGTGTGAGTACCTCTGTCCTCCCAGCTCATCTACTGTAACAAAATTATTTAGCATTCTTTAGCCTCTCTCAAAGCACACTGAAAAACAGAGTAGAAAATTGTGCTTTATTATTCATCAGATTTTAGCACTGGACTGGGGTTTCAAGGATAAATAAATTAAACACTCAATCCCTGTCACATGGAAACTGAGGTGTCATTGAAGTAATGGGCATCTTCAGAAAATGACTGTCAATTAAATATGTTATTTTAGGACAGTAATAGAAGTAATTATCTTTTGTGCCAGGAGAGAAAGAATTAGCACTGAAATGCCATGATGAGTCCATAGAATCAGTCAATAAAGGAAATTTTCTGTAGTTACTTGACCTGATTAAAAAAGATGATGTTATAGTAAATGTCGTGCAGCAGCATGTAGTACAAAATAAGCCAACAGAATGAACAGGTTGAATCTCCTTCATAGCAAAAGGATTCTGGCAATTATAATTAAATTGATGGGATTTGTCGGAATGATATGGACAACTACCATAAGATTAATTTTCCAGCGTAATAAAGGAAGCTAGCATTTATGAAAACCTTGACCTAGGGACTCTTACAGTGTCCTTAGAAGATAGGGTTGGGAGGGAAGATTACATGAGAATTTGGATATGAGGAGTTTGATACTCATTGGCCATAATTATCTGAAACTATCTCACACAAATCAGAATCAACATACAGACCATGAATCTGCTCCCACTGGAGAACTTCAGTAAGTGTTTATTAACATACAGGTTGATTAAGTATGTATGACTCAGTAAATAGGATACAAGTCAACAAGTAGACTTACTGTCCCCAAGACTTTTGGTGTTGTTTGTGGAAGGTAGGGTAGTTGTTTCATTCCTGACTGAATCAGAGTTGTTAGTAAGCCAGGTAAACATGGCAATGCCATCTGTTTTACCACAATATTTGCCTCACCAAGTAGATTAAGTAGTCCTCTATTTTGACAGTCTTATAAACTGACTTCCTCAATTACTCAGAGGTAAATAGTCTTGTAGTGGAGAATGAAGATGGGAAGAGAAAATGACAGAGCATGACCGTAATTTCTGAGTGTGCTTAAAGCAGAGAGAGCAGCACACTCATCAGCAGAAGAGGGAAATGCAGCCTGAGAACCGTATTTTTCAGGATCAAGGAAAGTGTCCATGGCAGCAAGCAGACATCATGCACCTCTAATGTTAGTGGAAGACCAACAAATGCATGCTTTTATTTTTTCACTTTTTTTTTTTTTTAATTCCCATGCATGTGCTGTCTATTATGGATGCAGTTTACCCCAATCAACTCCAAGGGCTAATTTAGGAGTCAGTATAACCAATCAGAAGTGAGAGAGAAGTGGTTAGCAGTGAGAGCTAGGAAAGTCCACTGATACATGCGAAAGTAGGAAAGATGATCCTGATCCTCTGAAATCCCGAGGGATTTTTTGACATGCAGAAATCCATGCACTAAAATTAAAACTGTAACGATGACCTTCTGTGTTGAAAGGTTTCTCTTTCAGGCTAGTAGTGAGTAGGAGTTTTCATCTTACATGAGCATTGTAGTTAGATTTTATGAAAGTTGTCCCAGTGGACCTGCAAGGGGAGAAGAGTGAGTGGGGTGGCTGCAAAGGGGGGTATCCCTTCAAGAGGAGGTGAGGAGCACCTTTTGGGTACCCACTCACTTCTGGGGTGAATGAGCAGAAGGGTGCTTTGGGGTGAGAGGGAAAGGCATGTAAAGGTCAGAGTAAGGTACAGGGGATGTCAGATAGAAGCGTCAAAAGGCCTTTAATAAGACAGTGTGTTCATTTTGCTTCTTCCCTCCCCACATTGCTAACAGAGGCGGCCAACAGACACAGCGGGTTGTGTACCATTTTGTTGATCCTGCTTCACATCAACTGGGATAGTCATTGGAGACTGCTGGAGCACTGCTGGGAACCCACTGAGGAACTCCGAGGCACCTGCTGCTGTCAGGAGAGGTGAGAAGTACAGGAGGCCTCGAGTTTTAGCAAGCTGTTCTTCCATGTCGGCACCAATGATACTGCCAGAGAAAAACTGGAGGGTATCAAAAATGACTACAGAGCTCTAGTTGTGGCAGTTAGGGGAATGAGGACCCAGGTGATATTTTCCTCAGTCCTGCTGGTGAGGAGAAACAGTGTAAGGAGAAAGGCACTTACCCTTTACATCAACAATTGGTTGCAGAGCTGCTGTCAGCAACATGAGTTTGGTTTCCATGACCATGAGAATCTGTTCAGAGATCAACATCTGCTTAGAAGAGACGGGACTCATGTCACTAAACAGGGTGAGGGTGTCTTTGCCAGTAAAACTGATCTAGGTAGAAGGGCTTTAACTTAGGATCCACATGGGAAAGATAAAATTAACACCTGTGAAGGAGTGACAGACAAGGTTGCCAAGGAAGGGGCCTGGAGTGAGGCGAACGAAAGGGAATACAAAATTAATAAAACGAGTCTTAAGCAGGGTCACCTGAAATATTTGCATGTAAGCAAGGAAGGGCCTACAAAGCACAATTACGGGAAAACAACTCCAGACCTTTTCTGGGAAATCAACATGACAGGGTGCCTCTCTGAAGTGTCTGTACAGCAATGTATGCAGCATGAAGAATAAACATGAGAAATTAGATATCTGTGTTTACTTGCAGGGCTGTGATCCTGTTGGGATCACAGAGGTGTTGTGGAATGTCTTGTGTGACTGGAATGCTGCAGTAGAGACATATACGCTCTTTAGGAAGGACAGGGCAGGAAGACGAGGGAAGAGAGTTGCCCTTTATGTGAAAGAGTAGTTGGATTATGTGGAGTTCTGCCTGGGGATGGGTCATGAGCCAAGTGAGATCTTATGGGTAAGCATTAAAGAGCAGACAAATATGGATGATTTAGTGGATGTCTGCTATAGGCCACCTAATAAGGAAGATCAAGTAGATGAGGCTAGAAGTACCTTCACTTTCAACAGGCCATGTTTCTCATGAGTAACTTCAACTACCCTGATATCAGCTGCAGAAACAGCACAGCCCTGGACTTCAGAGGAGCAGGCTTTGGCCTCTTCAAAGACCTGCTTGGAAGAACCCTGTGGGAACGGACTGTGGAGAAGAGTCCAGGAGAGCTCATTGATTTTTCAAGGATCACCTTCTCCAAGTTCAGAAATGGTTCACCCCCATATGTAGGAAATCAAGAAAAGGTGACAGAAGGATGCATGGATGCACAAGGTGATCCCAAGAAAATGTATGAAGGAAGGTAGGTGACCTGGGAGTAATAGAGAGACACTATCTGAGTGGGCAGACGTGGGCTTAGAAAAGACAAAACCCACTTGGATTAAAATCTGGTGAAGGACGTAAAGGACAAGAAGGATTTCTACAGGTACATTAACAGCAAATGGTATTCCACAGGGAACATGTGAGCTACTGCTGAATGGTACAGGAGACCTGATCATAAAGGAGAAATACAAAGCAAAGGTACTCAGTGCCTTCTTCACCTCAGTCTTTATTGTTAAGACCAGCCACCAACAGCTCCCTGAGACCACTGGGCATATTTGGTATGCTGGAAAACTTTTCTCAAGTGCTGAGGGAGTTGGCCCATGTCATTGTGAGAACACTGAATCATCTTTAAGACACAGCGAAGACTGGGGAAGGTTTCTGAGAAATGGAAGAAACCAAATGTCACTCTCATCTTCAAGAAGGGCAAGAAGGATGATCCAGGTCAGCAGTTTAAATCTGGCAGTTAGTGAATTGTTACGCAGCAGTTCAATTTCCTCTACCGTTTCAACTCTAGATGTCTGTTGTCTTCAATTTACATTAGCAAAACTTTATATGATTAGCCTGCACATGCAAATTTTTTGTTGCATTTGCCAGTCATTTTTCTGGGATCATACCTCTGGAAGATTCCTTGGTCTACTGAACTCCTTTTTGTGTATTACTTACACTTAAATTAATTACAGGTATAATATTTCTCTGTACTTATGAACATCCTTCTTTTCAGGTGCCAGACACACACACTACAAACTGTTTAACAGCAGTGCAGTTATCACCTTTCCATAGAAACCTCCCCACCCTGAACTTGGTCTTGTTTTTACAAAGGTCTTCTGTGTAACAAAGTCCTACATTTCCTGGTAGGTAAAATTGCAGTTTTTCCAAGTTTTAGTAGGGAAAGGAAGCTTTCCAATTATTAATAATGCTATGGCATGGAAATTCATGTTTTAAGGTTGATAGTATTTCTTTCGATGTGAATGGAAATCATATTATTGACTTCAATTGACTTTAGTTCAGGTCCACATCCCACCCGCTTCCATTGGTCTTTCAAATTCTGTATTTTCTAATATGGTGTGGGGTTTAGTTCAAAGTCTTTTAAAGCATGCTTTGGCAATCAAACATGACTTTAATTTATCATTAAGTTTTCACAGCAATATATTTTTGTAATCATGCTTATTTCTAGGTCACACAGTCACAGTGACTTTAAAGCTGGTAAATGAAACTCTCTCTTCAATTCAATATTGTAATTGAAGCTTTATCCCTTAATGTAAAAAAGTTAGACAGGTCTCAACCTGGAGTACATGCAGTAAAGATTATGAACTATGCTATAAGCAGAAAAAGAGCTACAGAGGACACCAGGGACACTTTTCCTTAGGTTTTTTTTTTTATATACATGAGATTCAAATCAGTGGTCATTGTAGAACTAAGAAAAATCTGGATGCTTCCTTGACCTAATGAATTGTCTTCTGAAGAACTAAATCTAAAATATTCAGCCAACATGACCTGATACTGAACTCATTCTCCATCATATACACAAAAACACAAGGACCTGCTCTGATGCCTTGGATATTAAAACAACCTTTAATTGTATCTTCCTGTTTTAATTTTTTTCAGGATTCATGTGTCTTCCAAGTTTAAGGCATATCTTGCAGGTTGGGAGGCTGGTAAAATCCTGGAATATCTTTAAACTTTTTATGAATAATATATGTAGTAAAGCAAGTAATTCTGTCTGTGGATTGTCATTGCTTGTCTGTGTGGTTTTGACTCTACACCTACTTAAATTCCCACTAGACAGCAGCTATAAATATCTGGCATATCTTCTGTGTGTAGTTTTAAGGGCTTTTTTTCTCGTTCTTCACTACAGAAGAGCTTATTTGTGTCTCTGGAGTGTCTTCAAGTTCTAGTGTCAGCAGTATAGATACTGAAGCAATCAGAGCTTGGTAGAAATTTGAAAAGAAGTATTCCTATTATTAAAATTGGAATTCTAGCACCAGAAATAGCAGAAGCCAGATAGATGTCAGTAAAAGGAGATGCAGTGGAGGAAACATAAGAGTTTGACTCCATCGAGGTTGTGCATTTTCCAAGAAGACAACATTATTCCCTCTTCACATGCAATACTCATTGACTTTAGAATATCTAGAACATTGTGAAAAGTGAAAATAGGTGACAGCTGAAAGACATGTTTGGAGAGAATGGATCACTGATTATAGAATCACAGAATCGCACAGAATCACTGAATGGTAGGGGTTGGAAGGGACCTCTGTGGGTCATCTAGTCCAACCCTCCTGCCGAAGCAGGGTCACCTACAGCAGGCTGCACAGGACCTTGTCCAGGCTGGTCTTGAATATCTCCAGAGAAGGCGAATCCACAACCTCCCTGGGCAGCCTGTTCCAGTGCTTCGTCACCCTCAGAGGGAAGAAGTTCTTCCTCATGTTCAGATGGAACTTCCCATGCTTCAGTTTGTGCCCATTGCCCCTTGTCCTGTCACTGGGCACCAATGAAATGATTTTGGCCCCATTCTCCTAACACCCACCCTTAAGATATTTATAAGCATTTATAAGGTCCCCTCTCAGTGTCCTCTTCTTCAGGCTAAACAAGCCCAACTCCCTCAGCCTGTCCTCGCAGGAGAAATGCTCCTGTCCCGTCATCATGTTTGTAGCCCTCCGCTGGACTCTCTTTAGTAGTGCCTCATCTTTCTTGAAGTGGGGAGCCCAGAACTGGACACAGTACTCCAGACGGGGCCTCACTAGGGCAGAGTAGAGGGGGAGGAGAGCCCCCCTCAACCTGCTGGCCACACTCCTCTTAATGCACCCCAGGATCCTATTGGCCTTGTTGGCAACCAGGGCGCACTGCTGGTTCATGGTCAACTTGTCATCCAGCAGCACTCCCAGGTCCCTCTCCACAGAGCTGCTTTCCAGCAGGTCCGCCCCGAGCCTGTACTGCTGCGTGGGATTGTTCCTCCCCAGGTGCAGGACCCTGCACCTGCCCTTGTTGAACTTGATCATGACTATGATTCATCTGCAAAACAAAATTTCCTCTTCCTAGAAGAAGCAAACACGGAGAGAAATGTTGGAAGTCCAAAGGCACTGGGTGCAAGTGTTTAATGTGAGCTCAGCAGAAGTTTTTCTGAAGACAATCATGTAATGAACACAATCGGACAACACAAAAGTTCAGATTTCCTTTTTATGCATGTCTAAAAATCACACCTGTAGCAGAAGCTGCCCACTTCTAATGCCCTCTGGTTTTTAATGTGTGAGGAAAAATGCATGAGCTGAGCCTGTGCACTGTTTCTTTGGATTCCATAAGCACAGAAAGCCCTTCACAGTGATTTAGCAGTAAGGCATAGGCTAGAGCCTGCTGTGTTATTCCTATCTTCTTTCAGAAACTGACACTTATACCAAAGGAGGAATACACAAAAGAGAAGAAAACTATGCCCCTTCTGACTGTAAAAATGCTCTACCTTTGTGCATAGCTTTACAGTGCGTAGTGGTCTTTACGCGCTGAATCAACTTGTGCCATGTCTCAGCTCAGTTTCCTTAGGCAAAATCTACAGTTCAGGTTTAAAGCTGTTTTCTAACTCCTGTCATATGTGATATACACCCGGATCTGCCACCTTTAGTTCTATAGGCACAGTAGACATAACAAAGTGGTAGGACTTAGCTTTCATGAAAAATGAGAGAGGAAAATATTGCCTTGTGCTGACAGCAATATGTTGGAACTGAAAAATCTGTGATAACCTGCATAATTGATGCTATAATACATGTACTTTTACAAGTGTACTTAATATCATAAAGCATATATTGCTCAAGAAGTGAGAAGAGATGGCTCTTTCAAGTCCCCATATCTGATTGCCTTTAGGAAGGATGAGTAATTCTTCACAGCTGCCATCTTGAATATTCTGGGGAAAGAGATGAGAAGAACTGCTTTATGAACCACCTCCTTACCATCCAGAATGTCCTTGACAGCCTGAGCTACGTCCATATAACACTGTTATTGCTTACTTGTACCACCACAGGCTTTCAATATCTAGAAATTTTATCAACTTCCCTCAGTGTATACGCCGTGTTCCTGACGACTTGAAGAATGCAAATGTCATTCCTGTCTTCAAGAATGGCAAGTAGGAGAATCCAGGGAACTAAAGGGTAGTATATCTCACCTCAGTCCCTAGGAAGGTGATGTAGCAAATAATCCTGATGAACACCAAGTTGACCACGAGCAAGTGCTGTGCCCTTGCAGCAAAGGGCATCAGCCTCCTGGGCTACATTAGGAAGACCATTGCCTGTAGATGAAGGATCATGATTCCTATTCTCTACTCTGCCTCGTAAGACACATCTGGGTGCTGTGTCCAAATCTGGGCTCCCCCCTACAAAAGAAACATGGACATACTGGCTCCAGCAGAAGACCACAAAGACAGTAAAGGGACTGGAGCATCTGTGATGTGTGGAGCATCTGAAAGCCCCGGGAGTGTTAATCTGGAGAAGACTGGGTTTAGGGGGATCTTATCCATGTGTATAAATATTAGATTGGGAGAACCAGACTCTTCTCAGTGGTGCCTAGTGACATGACAAGAGGTTATGAGCATAAACAGAAAAAAAAACAGAATTCCAGTTAAATGTAAGAAAACATCTTTACTATGATGGTAGAATAAAACCCTGGCACAGGTTTCCCAGAGAAGCTGTGGAACCTCCATCTTTGAACATATTCAAACTTGCCTGGATCCCTCTCCCTGAGCAACCTGCTGTAGCTGACCCTGCTCTGAGCAGGAGTGGGGCTGGGCTGTCTCCTGAAGTAGCAGTCAGCCTCAGCCTCACTGTGGTGCTGTATATCTGTGATGCACGCGTGTTAGTATATGTACACATATTCACAAAAGAATTGCAGCCTTATAGGAGAAGTCAATAGTTGTGAAGGGCAAAGTAGATTCTGGCTGAAGTGCTGTCTATCAAAACTGCCCTGGGACTGGCCAGCAAATGCTCTGGGACTGGCAATGGAGTAAGCAGGAACTTTTAACTTTAGTTGAAAAGAATGATAAAAGCAGCACTGAAACGTAAAAGGTTAAGGGCAGGTGCCTTTGAAGAGTTTAGTGCACTGCCTGGTGGTCTGGTTTAAGCAAATCAGAAGCAAAGGTGTTTCCTTATCTGGAATGTTAATGAGGGAGAAGCTGAGTGCTTTGCTAAGCAGAATTGTGGCCTGCATGATGATTTGTCATCCTCTGACAGTGGTTCTGCTACTTCAAAGGATTCTGTGACATCCTCATATTCAAAATTATGGAAGGATGACAGTTCAGCCACTGAGGAAGCCAGTGGGCTTTCAAATGCCTTTAAGTATTCACAAGACAAAGTGAGCTCTACATTTGTAACAGTCACAAATTTAGTCTTTTGCTTTTTCCTTTTTTTTAAAGAAAGTGTTATTGTAAGATGTCAGCAATAACATACAAGGGTTAAATGACTGAAAGATGGATTTTACAGCATGCCTGTCTGGAATAGTTTATAAAAAACCCACAATTTTTTCCTGTGGAGAGAGCAAGCAAAATATGTAACAAAATATTCAAAATCCTCTACCATACCTGGCTTTCCTGTAGCATGGTTGCTTCTAGAACAGCTAGTGAACAGAAACAAAATGCCCATAGGTCTAAAGACAATTTGTGTTTTGTTTATGACTGTCAGGGCTAAAGCACTATGTAGATAAATTGACAGTATTTTCATATTTGCTGACAAGAAGCACACTCAGCCCACAGATCATAGTCAACTTTGAACTTTGAAGGGAAACTTTAGGAAAATGTGATAGGTGCTTTTATCTTCAAATGTTGTGACCTCTTACTTGGAAGGTCTTTATTTCAGGAGGAGTTAGATTTTGATGGTACTGGTGTACTTCCTCCTCTCAGCTGAAAGCCATGGGATGAAACAGAAACATATTCAGCACGTGTGAGTGAAACCTGCACTGAAGAAGGAGTTGTCTCTTTCTAGTCTGGAACCAGCGCTGCTGCTAGAAAAATCATGGGTGAGGAGGGCATGGAGGGGGATGGATGTTGTTTTGCTGAATGTGTTGAAGGTCACTTAAGGCAATCAAGGTGATGTTTTTGACACACTGAGAATATGACATTTAAAGTCAGATAGAGTAGCCAGTGAGTACTTTGACAGAGTCGGTGTTTAATCTATAAAGCTAGAAAAGTAACACTACAGAGTTCTCTCAAAACAATCATGAACAGGTGTTAACACAGCACTAAATATAAGCGTAAGAGGATTAGTCTGGTTTAGAATATTCTAATCTTTCCACATCCACACTGCAAACAAAAAGTAGGAAAGTGAATTTTCATTTTGTTTGTACAACAAAAAAAATTGAAGCGCATGTATGTGTAACCTCTGCTTGGCCTGACGTCTCAGATCAGATCATTTTGGAAAGGGGAGAGTGCAGTGCCAAACTGGTGCACTTCACCAAAAGAAATATTTTTGGGGGTGGTTTAAATTAAAAACATTGTAAAACAGTATGAAATGAACAATTTGTAATGGAAGTGGAATGATGTTGACAACCTTTCATCCCTTTTCACATAACCTTTATCCAGGGCAAACACGACATCTCATACAAATCACTTGTGTAGATAGGTCTGTATTATCAGTAGTTCTAGCAGCACCAAAAAAATAAAAAAACTGCTCAAAAAATTGTTAACAAAAGCCTTGCTGCTAGTTCAAAGGACTTTCTGTAAGCATATAAGCATTACTGACCTTGTGAAAGGGGGTCATATTTTTTAAAGAATAAGATCACCCCATGAAGACTCATCTCAATAGAGAGATAGTTGCCTGGGCACAGTCATGAAGTAAGAAAGCTATGTTTATCCAACATGTACTGTATATTCTCTACAGACAGACTTATATCTTTTATACACAGCCTTTTACCAACATGTGAGGTACTTTGATGGTAAGACACATTAGCAGTATTTTCTCCTACTGCTGTATCGAGTCATACTGAATGCTCATTGATACACTGAACATATATGATGACTTCAGACTGCATTTACCTGCTGGTGTCCTTCAGCTTGGCCAGTGGCTTTCAATGAGTGCTTTGCTATACTTAAGTGTGTCTTGTTCTTGGTACACTTCAAAGGTCTTTCTGGCCTCCGAGTGAGATTTAGCTGACCTTTCTAGAAGCTTATAGATGGATCGGACATTGAAGGTTGTTTTTCACTGTGGTGGCTTTTTTGTTTGTTTTGTGAAAAACAGTGGAAGTATACTCTGTTGACCAGCATGGAAAATTGCTTGGAATATAACTGTTTTCTTATTTTTTTTTTTCACAAGGGTTTTTCTGACAAAAGCTGGTGGAATACTCAGCCATCATGGCTGAAAATGGTACACACTTTCAGTTAAGACATACGTATTCTGAGTTGAGGTAGACATTAAGATCACCAAAATTTTTTTTAGTGCTTGAGTACATAATATAGATAAGCAGAACTCTGCTGAAACAGTTCAATTAAATACTTCTCATCTCAGTTCTTATCATTTTCAGACTATTACCTGTGTTCTGCAGCTCCTCTCAAGTGCCATTTGTGGCACGGTAATTTCTCTTCCTCATATCTGCACCTCATTTCTTCATCAACAAACGTGATCACACTCAAGCATATTTTTTCAGTCTGAATAGTTTTCCCATACATTTGTATAAAGTTTATGTGTGTATACAAAATTATTTATAGATTGGTGGGTGTGTCTAGTTTTATTTAAAACAAGTCATACAGATTATATAGTTATAAATCAAAGCAAGTTATTGATGAAATCCCTTTTCCCTTAAAGCTGACTGTTTTACTGAAGCTTTCATTGTGAAAGGTCTCTTAGGTCCTTAATTACTGTATGTCTGAAATTTATTACATAACTGATAGAAAGAAAGAAAGAAAGAAAGAAAGAAAGAAAGAAAGAAAGAAAGGAAGGAAGGAAGGAAGGAAGGAAGGAAGGAAGGAAGGAAGGAAGGAAGGAAGGAAGGAAGGAAGGAAGAGAGAGAGAGAGAAAGAAAGAAAGAAAGAAAGAAAGAAAGAAAGAAAGGAAGGAAGGAAGGAAGGAAGAAAGAAAGAAAGAAAGAAAGAAAGAAAGAAAGAAAGAAAGAAAGAAAGAAAGAAAGAAAGAAAGAAAGAAAGAAAGAAAGAAAGAAAGAAAGAAAGAAAGAGAGAGAGAGAAAGAAGAAAGAAAGAAAGAAAGAAAGAAAGAAAGAAAGAAAGAAAGAAAGAAAGAAAGAAAGAAAGAAAGAAAGAAAGAAAGAAAGAAAGAAAGAAAGAAAGAAAGAAAGAAAGAAAGAAGAAAGAAAGAAAGAAAGAAAGAAAGAAAGAAAGAAAGAAAGAAAGAAAGAAAGAAAGAAAGAAAGAAAGAAAGAAAGAAAGAAAGAAAGAAAGAAAGAAAGAAAGAAAGAAAGAAAGAAAGAAAGAAAGAAAGAAAGAAAGAAAGAAAGAAAGAAAGAAAGAAAGAAAGAAAGAAAGAAAGAAAGAAAGAAAGAAAGAAAGAAAGAAAGAAAGAAAGAAAGAAAGAAAAAGAAAGAAAGAAAGAAAGAAGGAGATAGGAAAAATAGGAAAAGCAAAAAGGAAAGAAAAAGAGAACTATAAAAAAAGAAAGAAATGAACATGCTTTAGTAAAAAATTGCTTGTGGTCTGATACTCGCCTGGAATCTGGTATCCCAGGTTCAGACCATTGCCCTGAACTGCACAAATTCAGAACTCTTTTCATGAACTGACTTTAGACTTGTACAGCTGTCTCCATGGGGGTACAATGTGAACTAACCTGTTTTTTTCAACTGTTGAATGTAGAGTCATCTCCCAGATCAGCTAGTGCAGAAGACTACCTCTGGCAGGCTTAAAAGTATTCTTACAACAATGCTTAATTCAATTAGACAGTTCCAATATGGAATATGGTTTAATACGGACAGCCCTTCATTTCATTTTCAGTTCCTCAGGGTAACATGAAAATGCTCAAGTGATGCCCAGTCTCCTTCCTTGCTCATTTAGAGTTGATGTTCTATTGCCAGAGACTTCTAATCAATGAAAGTTATTCAGATCACAGAAACTACTGTTGAAAGTGAACAGCTCCTGCTTACTCACTTGTGCTTGTGACGATGAACCAGAACAGATTACTATCATCAGGACACACACGTGTCAACTATGAAGTCACTGGTAAGAAGAGAATGCTTTTCAATTTTTTTTTTCAATCAGTGAATAAAAAGGTACTAAAAAATGCCCAGAAAAATGTTAGTATGGAAAGAAAAAGATCATATGCAGAAAGACCATGCAAGCCCTTCAGATCTGTCTCTCATTTTGACTTAACCATTTATACCTTCAGTCAACTATGTTGTCTGTTTCACTGACTGTTTCAACTGGACGTCACTCAGCCAATCTGTGTTCTCCAGAGATTGTTGAGCAGTTTTGCAGTATTATTAACCTCATTTTCAGAACGAGCTTACTCTTCCTCATTGTACTGAAAATAATAATCAAGTATAGAGATATTGGGCTTAAGAAAAGGCAAAACTCTAAGATTTTCTTTAGTGGAGGGGAAAAAAAACCCCAGCTACTTTTGGGGCTTCTGAGTCAATGTGCTTAAAATTAAGGAAAAACAAATATCTGTTAATTCAGGACATATAGGAAGAGATGGCACATCATATTAAAGCCGGGTGAGACAGGCCACTTAATATGAAGTTCTGTAGCATTGTATGTAAATCTCAGTAAAGAACCTGATACTCCCAATTTCAGCCATGGAGTTCATGAAATTAAAAAATGACTCATGGAGGTGAGGGATGTGGTCTGAGTTTGTAGCATTTCTGAGTGTGCATCAGAATGGTAAACAAAAGAGCTGGATTCAGACTCGATGTTTACAGAAGAAAAAATTTTCTAGCAAGTATTCCAAAGAGATCAGAGGGTAATTTACTAGCAGCAGAGCTCACTGAACCAAATTTTTTCCTAGGAGAGAATTGATCAAGTATTATTTGAATGCACGTATGGCTGAGCGACCCTTTATTTTCTATTTTCCCTTCTCTCTGTCCTTATGTCTTCTTTTCTAAAAAGAGAAAAGCTATGCAGATGATGATCCTGCCATTTATGAACTCCTAAACTGAAAGAGAGCCAGGGATAGCCTATGTATATATATAGATACATATATATAAAATTAATGCAAGGCATATTATAACCAAAAACAAGATTAAAGACTAAGGCATAAATTCAGTACAGCACGCATGAGCCATTGCAGCAGTAACAGAGAGGCTGTGCGTCTGAGGGGAGAGGAGGAGGAGGTATGCATCAACATTCCTTATCTTTAGTAGTTTATCACTGAAAGAGGAGGAGGTGGTATTGGTGGGAACAAGCTGACGTGGATATTCAAAAATACCTACCTCTTTCTCAACTAAACATCTGGCAGAGGCTCCGGCTTTTGAGGATCCTGGTGTGTCCTTTGGCAGAGGGGGTGGGGTGGGGGGAGAAAGAAGGAAAGGGGAAAAAAAGAATGAATCAGTGTTTTTAAAATCGTCACATTTTTAAAGCATTTTTATTAAGAGGAGTGGTTGCAAGAGAAAGAATGCAAACTTTCAACCCCTCAGTTTTATAGGATGTGTGTTTGACACACCTTTAAGAATTCAAGAGGGGTAGTCTGAACTAAGAGATCTCTCATGAGATCTGATTTCTAAACTTCTTGGTTCCAACACCATCCCAGAGGAGCGAAAGATCTATGGATGCACAATATACTTACCATGTACACCATTTTGCAAGGATAATAAGTGAAGTTTGGATTTGCCCCTTCTAAATCTCTCTGGAAATCATTCAAAACCATTTTCCTGATTCTAGCAGAGGAATCAAAAATTGTGAAGGTCACATGTCTCATGGCAAATGCAAAATGCAGCAACATGCTATTTACCTAATCTGGAGTATAATAAACAGAACTATAATACCGGCAAAGCTTTCCAATGTAACATGGAGGGATAGCCACAGAGGCAAAACATTTGAGTGCAAAGAAAAAGCTGATGTTAGCAATAGGATCAGTGTTTTATGTATCTTATATAATTACAGTTCTTTAAATTCCTTATCTGGTGATCACCTTTATCAGCTTCATATTTTTCCCACATGATCTAAATTAGCGAGTGATTTATGTCCAGCAATTCTAACAATTCTAATTTTGCAACAGGTACTTAGTGGCCATAAGCATCCTCTATGTGTCTAATCCTGTAGCATCAGAGCCAGGAGAGTTCAGCTTAGGTTTGAAAAGACGCTAACACCAAAAATCCGCTATTTTAATAGAAAAAGACTGGACTAGGATTTCCTGTGAGGTGGACGTAGTAGATAAGAGATAGACAGAAATCTAGTCTGGAGATGTGACAAAAAGAAACCATCGCACGGTTAGCTAGTGGGAAGATGGGAGCAAAGGAAAAAAAGTTGCCCTTGGCCATGTAAAGGTGTGAACTTCTGGTCTGCTTCAACACTGGTAAAGCCCTCCTTTAGAACAGCCTCTTCAAGTTTGTTTTGAAGCTCCTGGGAAGTGGCCATATACTCAGTTAAAGCTGAGAGGTTGTTCAGAAAGCTGTTCTTTGTCACCTCCGGGCCATCAGTTACAGCTTCCCAACTGAGACAGGCATCTCATGATATTAGAGTGTCTCTTCCAATTTTTCCTAATGCAAATGATCTGTAAAACTGTGTAGAGAAGAAAACCTTGATGGACTTTGGCAGCCATAACTTTTTAGCCATCTCTTGTCACTAAAGATAGGATCTTCTTTTTTTCTTATGCCTTTAAATTTGCATATTTTACTTACTGACTACCTGACAGGAAATCATGTGGACAAAAATTTTCAAATCCAGTCATGAAAGGTTCATAAAATCATAGAGTCATAGAATCACCCGCATTAGAAAGGACCTCGAAAGATCATCTGATTCGACCATTGGTAAGGAAAGGAAGTCCATATTAGGCTATCCAGCACCCTGTCCAACTGCATCTGGAAAACCTCAAGAGGCGGGGTCATGCCATGTACCTAGGAAGGTTGTTCCAGTGAATGATTGTTCTCAGTGTAAAAAATTTCTTTCTCACATTAAGATGAAAGTTATCCCAGTGTACCTTGTATCCATTGCCCTTTGTCTTCTCCATGTGGATCCATGAGATGGGAGAGACTCTGTCCCCTTTGCAGCTGCCCTTTAAGTACCGGAATACTGTGAAGAGGTCCCCTACGAGCCTCCTGTTTTCCAGGGAGAAGACTGAACTTCGTCAGTCTTTCTTCAAACAGCAGTTTCTCCAGCCCTTTGATCATCTTTGTGGCTGTCCTGTGGACCCTCTCCATTATGTCTGCAACTTTCTTGAATTGTGGGGACCAGAACTAAACACAGTACTCCAAGTGTCGCCTGACAAGTGCTGAGAAGAGTGGCGTGATCATGTCTCTATCAGAGCTAGAAACATTGCTGCAGATGCAGCCCAGGCTCTGATTTGTCTTTGTTGCTGCAGTCGCGCACTGCTGATTCATGTTCAGCTTGCTGTTCACTAGAACCCTCAGGTTCCTTTCAGCAAGGCTGCTTCCCAGCCTCACAGTCCTAGCCTGTACGGAACTCTTTGGTTACATCATAACAGGTACAGGAATCTGCACTTGCCTTTGTCAAACTTCACACGGTTCTTGCTAGCTGACTCTTCTAACCTCTCCAGGTTTTTGTGCAAGATGGCTCTCTCTTTTGATGTGTGCACCTCACCACCCAGTTTGATGTCATCAGCAAGCTTGGCAAGCATGCTTTCAATCCTATCATCCAGAGAAGCAGCTGAGCAGCATGGGGCCCAGTATCAGTCCTTGGGGGACCCCAGCTGTAACAGCCTGTCAGCCTGAGTAAAAACCATTGATTACCACATTCTGAGTGCAAACTGTTAGCTAATTTCCTAGCCATCTTGCAGACTACCCATCAAATCTGTATCTTCCCAGTCTGCACATTTAGTCTTTGTAATATTCCTTTTAGTTTGTTCCCGAGTGTGAAAACTGTCTTAAAAAGGAGCTTTGCCCTCCTGAAGTAGAAGTGATTTTGACTTTGACATTTTAATCGGGATTTAAATATTTAACTTCAGATATGCAGGCAATTCTAGAAACCAAAATCTGGAACTTTGGTTCATATTTGAAAATCTGTGGATTTAAAACAAAATACATTTCTGGGCATACGTCATATACAGAATACAGCACATATTTTATATTACCTGTATCAGCTTTTTTCCCTTCTTACGGAGAAGACACCTCTATAACCTGTTAATACTTAGAAGTCAGAAGATCTTGTCCTTTTGTCCTTTAAAGGATTTCTGATAGATCATCTGGTTCAGTTGCCTGAAATTCCTCTTGTAGTATAAACCTTGACTAAAATACAAGCAAAGTAAATTAAGCCATAATTTTAAACAGATCTCTACGCAGGTGGATGTTTCTACCTATGGTTTAATTAGTACTCTCCATAGGCCAAGTCAGGTTGAGGATCTGTACAGAATGCTGCTATGG
This sequence comes from Opisthocomus hoazin, assembly GCF_030867145.1. Lineage (NCBI taxonomy): Eukaryota > Metazoa > Chordata > Aves > Opisthocomiformes > Opisthocomidae > Opisthocomus > Opisthocomus hoazin. Next base: position 20,521,001 of record NC_134454.1, on the reverse strand, counting down.
AGTCCACTGAATGATAAGTCTTACTTACCCACGAGCTGAAAAAAATACAGAAGTCTTTTCTTTTATGGATTTAGATGATATCATTGGTCACTAGAGAACAGTTCTGGTCAGCTGTTAATGACTATCTTGCTATATAGACCATCTATGTTTTGTTCTGCCTAGACTGAAGTAGAAAACTCTTGTGTATAAACACTAATGGACGATGTTCAAAAGTATTCCCGACTGTGTAGACCAGTTTATTGCATATTTCATTTTGCCCTTGTCAGTGTCATTTGCTTCACCTATAAGGAAAAATCCGTGTTAGTTTTCCATTAGTAAAATCCATTTTAAGGTCTTCAGGAGGTAAATTATTTTTAAAATTAGTTTTTATTTTATTAGTGAGGATGCATGGTGTCAAAACTATGTTGGAGCCAGTGGTACTTCAATTGAGCTTATTAATATTGATACAATAACTCTGTGTCTCAGTTCAGTATGATGCCATTAACCTTCTCAGACTAAGAAATATTTTTAAAAGACAACAGATAATTTTTATCTAATTACTTTAGGATAAATTTTTCAGAGCATTTTTTAGGTCTTACTAGTTTTGCTCCCCAGAGAAAGAGAATGCAAGCAGCAATTTCATGAATAGTTATCAGCTGAAAATAAGAGGAGAAATATCAGATATCAGAGGCCATACTATGTATATCCTTCTGGAAACTTTGGCCAATGCATTTGACTCCCAGATGCAGGAAAAGAAAAGAGGTGGAGCACAAGTTTGCATAAAGCAATCCTGGCTGCTTTAGCATACAAAAAACAATCTAAACATAGAGTGGACTTTTGAAAAAGTACCTACATTGCTTAGGAGGTGATTAGTCTCCCATGTCACTTGGTCTTGAAACTTTACCCTTGCTATCTTGTAGTTTTCCTCCTGGGATTATCAAGTCCTTGAGTACCATGTTGATCTGTAACACAAAATACTAGAAAGGGAGAGCACTGTACGTCATTCCTGCTCAATAGCACTAGTTTCCTTTAGCAAACCTGACATTTTGCTTTGCAGTAGAATCAGGCTGATGGAGGAAGTGATAATGACAGATAAATCAATTCTCATTTCTGCTCTACGCACTGACTAATAAATACATTAGTGAGATCATTCATATTATTACTGTAGGCACTTTGTCCCTTCACCCTTGCTGAAACTTCTGCATTCTTGCATAGCAATCCCATAAAGACGTTGCCAAAATGCTGCCTCATGGTAGGTTAAGCTCAGAGATACGGTATGAGGTGATATTATAAAACTGAACAGTCCTGGAGGATGGCATCATGAACCTGGCAGGCAGGAATTATTTTAATAACATAAATATTCTGAAAGACCTTTGCAAAAATATATTACTTGCTGTCACAATTACTTTGAGGTATTTTTATATATACTATCCGATTTCAAATTTTCCTGTGTCATAAAATTATTAAAAAGTTGAATCTTTTGAAATATTTTCTCCTATATTTGCTTTTTGGTCTAAGACAAGATAATGTAACATTCTTCAAGATCTGGCACTCCACACTAGGATATATATCTGTTTCCTGTTTAACAAATTGCTGTCCAGCAAACCTGAGTTTTCTAAAAAACTTGTCAAAAGTCTACAGTTACAAATTCCTTTCAGCTTTTGCTTTTTCGGCAAGTAGAATTACTGAAACCACTACTAGTGCATAAATGTATAAATATTTTTCCATTCTCTATTGCTTTTTATTTCTCCAGTAATATGTAGCCTAGACTGTTCTTGCCTTATAGCCACAGTTAGATTTCAAGAACTCAAGCATGCTTTTTTCTCAGTCCTTTCAGACCTGTCAGCAATCGCCACTGAGTCTCTGCAATTTATGTTTTCGATCTTTCCCTCTGACTTGCTGTTCTCTGGCATAGCTTGGCTGTTTTTTTGCTTTGCTTTGTAATGTCACCATTACCTTCCCCAGTACTTTCCTACTAGTATAACATTTGAGTTCATTTTTATAGTTTGTTTTCCTGGAACACACCCAAGCCCTTCAAATACAGTCTGGTATGCTGTAAACATGTCAGCATTCACTTCTTCCTGCTTTACAATATTGACTCTACAATTTATGCTTCTTACCACTGGCAAACCAAGAATTGCTTATGAGCCAAGCCCTGAGGTATGAAACAAGCGTTTGCTTCTGTTCTCTTCTTATAGAAAGTACAGTTAATGTTTAATTTCCTAGATGCTTGCCTTTCCTTATCCGAAAGAAGACCTGATCCTGAGCAGGGTTGTGCAGTTGTCATTCTTGGCAAAGCATCAGTGCTCTGCTCCTCCTTCGAAATGTCACAAGCAAGCACATTCATAATTATCACACTTGTCTTCTCTTAAAGTCACTCATGTTTTTGATAAACAGTTGTACTGGCTAGATTTCTGCAATTACATTTGAAAACAAAACACTGTGTGAAGAGGAGTTTTGTCCGCCATCTGCTATACTCTTCTCCCTCGTGTCAGTTGTGCATTCCTAGCGAACTTTTACGTATAACTTTGTGCCTTTAGCCTAATTGGACTTCATCCTATTTCTCCCCCTCCCACCATTTGGTGGGCATTAGTGTAAAGTGTTGAAAAGGGGACTGGAGGTCATTCTGCTGAAAACTCTTCCACTATAGCAAGCCTGAAGATAATCTTTCATTTTCATACATGAAGTTTAAAACTGGGGCTGTGATGAATTTCCCCATATTGTACAGAATATGTATACAATTCCTTCTTCTACCAAGAATGAGTTCTTAGAGGTTACTGTCCTCTGCTAATACTTAGAGCATTTTTGACCATAATGACTTATCATGTAAAGCCTTCGAGCTCTGTACATAATAGAATGATTTACAACACATTTAACATTCACACAGTTAGAAGCTACTTTCAGGTAGCTTCATATGCATCAGTAATTGTACTATAGTTACTTTCTTTTGTGCAGAAAGGAGAAAAGCCTCTCTTTGTCTCTAGTGCTCACAGACTTTTCTTATATTTACCTCAGTAAACCTGCTACCAATCTATGAGCAACACTTCTCTTAAAAAAATCTGCTTCTTTTCAAACAAGGGCAGATTTTCTTCTGCCACATGGAGAAATCACATCACATATTTTCTTCTGGAGCATTTAATGCTTTCAGGAAATCTTTGCTGCTGTCGCAGTGAGTGTTGGTGGTATGTCCGCATGAGCAAAAGAGCACTGCTCCGTGGCACATGATCAGACATGAACTTCCTAAGCATGACTGGTACAGCGAGTGGATTGCAATTCCTCTTCGAGATTTCTGTTCTAAAATGGGCTTACACACCTCACACCCACGTGGAATATTAGCTGCAGCACAGCCAAACCAGACACTGGGGGCCCAGGGCACTCAGGCCAGCAGCTGGATGGCAGACCTTTGCGCATGATGGCTGCAGCTCAGGCTTTGCCTTGACACAGTGTTGGACACCTGTAGACGTGTGTCCTCAGCTGAAGAGCTGCTGGTTTTGCTGTCTAGTACTTTGTATGTTAGGCAGTAGGCATGCACTGATGACATGGCTCTGGGCCGGTCTCTGTGATTCTTTCTTCATCCTAGGCCCAAAGTTTGTGTATTGCTTCTTTGTTTTCCAGCCCACATTTCACTAATCTAGTTGGTTAGAAATGGGCAGATATCGTCAAGGTCTCCTTTATCTGAGCCTTCAGGTAGGCTTTGCCCCTGCCAGCTGCTACGTTTTCTTATGTTGTGTAGAAGTTCATTCAGAGCTTGACTTCCTTGATGGTTAAGACTGTCAGTTATTGCACTTTGCTTTTGTAATTGGGTATCAAACAACATTGGAGCATTTTAAACAAAATGGGCCCTTGCGTTCAATTTCACCACAGTTTCTTAACCAAATGCGTGGAAACTCTCAGTAGGTACATGGATATTCAATATATTTCATATATCACCTTTATTAAAAATATTTGATGCATGCACAAATACTTCTTTTTGCAAGGCAAGAACAGATTTGCTATAGTTTTAATACAATAATTGATTGTGATTTATGCCAGTGTTTTAACACAGAAGCACAAAATCCTTTCATGACCCACGAACATGTGAATAACAAGGAAAACAAATGGAAGATAGGAGCATTTCCAATCTTACCTAATTTCCAAACTTGCAATTTATATCAGAGCAGATCTACCTACTTCCATCCAGTGAATGCGTATGAAGTATAACTAGACATCTCAATGCTTGAAGGAAGGATGTGGTCATAACTGAAAACAAAAAAAGAACACCTGAGATGTGTAATCTGACCTTTATGATATGTCAGGTTAAGTTTTGCTGTTATCTTAATCCAAAAGAGATAGATTTTTTATAATTAATCTGATGTTTTATTAATGAACACTTCCTAATGAATGCACTTGCTTACTCCCAGTAATAAGGTAACACAAATGTGGGGCTTGGGGTGGGGGGAAGGGGAGGGACGGTACTTTATTTAACTTGTTTTTAACATCCTGTAGAATGTACGACAAGTGAAGTCTTCAAATACCAAACACACTGCTGTTTGACTTTGCCTGTGTTTTATTAATTGTTGTACTTTCAGTAACCTTATAAGTGTTTCGCAGTACCTGAAATATCCATTCATTATGCAATAAATGATTGAAGTTCAGTAATGGGTTTTCCCTGAAGCATAATTTATGATTTGCTTTGACAATCTAATACCTGGAAACAGTTTGCTGCTTCTGCTGAAGAATGCATAAGTTCTAAAAAAATAAGAGTAATGAAAAAGCAGTGCAACAGGGCAATAATATCCTCAGAAAAAACCCATATGTCTTCTGTTTAAAATATGGAACTGCAGCTTATCCAATAGGTATTATGGCTAAGCTGAGAAAAGTAAGCCTCAAAATCTTGCAGCAGGCGTACTGTGCAACTGTTTCTTAAGTATTATTGATTGCACAGGTCTGTTGAACTAAGCCCTTCTCCAGCTCTCCTGCAGGAGAATTGCAATTATAGAGCTGGTGCAAGTATCCCAAGTCCGTAGTACGTTCTACTTAAAAGTCTCATTGACAGTCACAGCAGGTGGAAATGTCTGTGGATAGTTAATAGTGAATATGACTGAAATATGTCATCAAAGCTGTGCTTGCTGCAGTGACAATCACAAATACAGTTTTTTGACAGGTAGTATTTCTATTGAACATAATGTGCATTGGTTCTATCAGGATGATTTTAGCGCACTGCAGATTTGATTAACATTTTAGACAAAACAAAGGGAGGGAAAAATAATTTTTAAAAATAACATAGAGAAGAGGAACTGGAAGAGGGGAAAAAGAAGGGAAGAGAAGGATAAAAGTTGCCTAAATTTAAATTTTAAAGCGTATTGAAGAATAACAAAATATGGCAAACCTGGAAACTAAAATGAAACACTTCATTTACTGTCAGTTCAAAATATTTTGGCTGGAAGAACTTAATATGGCAAATATAATGGATCTGAGTCATGAGAATGATGCAGAATAGACTATGGAAACAGACCCTCACTGCTCCTGCCGATCTGCCACTTTAGAAAGTGCAGGTCTGACTTTCTGTGCATTGTACAATATCTCTGCATGCTCAGGAGCAGTCTTGGGTGCACACTCATGGATGCAACTGCTCACAGCAGGGTGCTTCATATCTGGACAGTCGTTGTGTTACTGATGACAGTAACAGCTTACCAAAGAACATCTAGTCAAATGCCACTCACTTCCAAGGAAAACACAGTTATTCTTAGGATTCTCAAGACTTACACCACATCCTTTACTAAGCTTATGATGTGGAGACATTCTCAGATTGGTCACTTTATTTGCTAAAGGATCCTGTTGATTTCCTGTCTGAATCTTAAAAATTGCCTAAAAAATAAATTCCTTCAGAATATCAAGGATGAGAAGATCAGGCAGGCATATGCCTGAGTTCTGCTGAAACGCTGCTGCTGTCCTAGCAAAGGGCTGCAAACTTGCTGTTCAGTGAGCAGCAGCCAGTTAGGGCAATGGCTGGAAGGCACCTCAACTTTCATGGGAGTAACTTTTAGCTATCCAAATGACTAATTACTTACAATTTCTTTTTGAACAGTATTGTTTAGGAGCTTACCAGGAAAATGTTCAATGCATTTTTTACTCTGAAAAGAATTCAGCATCTGCTTTTCCTCATTCACAGTCTACCGTGACAACTTGTGGCTTGTGAATCCTTAACTGACTCACTTTAAGCAGAAGGAAAATACCAAATATATTTGGCTTATAAAGAAAATGTTAAAGAATGCTTTTTAATATAAACAGTTGTTTCTTCCTGTTGCATGAAATGTTTGCTTCAGCTTTTACATTTGTAGATACAAATTAGATAACACAAAAATTTGCCTTCTGAGTTGTTTTCTTTCAACATTTTTTCCTTAATGATGTGCAGATGAACGATTGTCCATCTGCAGCGAGTGGCCTTCTCAGAACTGACTGAGGGTCTACGCAGAGCCCATTGCTGATATGATTCCAGACTGAGTTAATGATAAATTATTAATATTCTTCTTCTGTGTAATTGATTGCCTGAGCACTTTCATTTGTGTGTTTAACCACCAGTGCGAGAGAGGTTCCTGTACAAGAATATTCCTTATTGTAAGTCTCAAAATCAAAACTTATAGTAGCACCTATACTTTTTTGTTAGACTAGCTGCTATAATTGGTGAAAACAAGAACTTTGAGGCACATACCGCTTCACATCAAATCGAAGAACAGATCCACACGAGCATAGACTGAGAAGCTGTGCTGTGCTCTACTTTGTCAACTGTTACTATTTGTTGGGGACTATTTTGATATTTTTTAATTCAGTTACCTTTTAAAAAAAGTGAAGCCAGTAACCAGAAAGATGAACAGAAAATACATTTGAAGTGGCTTGGGTTTTAATTAGATGTTTTGGACTTTCAGTAAAATTTGGCAAAACTGAAATGAATTTGCAGAAGAATTTAGTCAATATGAATCTGTGCTTTTTGCTGAGAGCTTAAGCTGAGAAATTTGAGCCAGTTTTATTGGCACTGATTAATCCAGCTGGCAACTACATTAAATAGTCTAGTTCTGACTCCTCAAAACGATATTGTAGAGAGAATATTATTTATTTTTTACTAAAAACACTTGTACCTGAACAAATGACAAGGATTATTTCTACTTTGTTTAAATTCTTGTATATACAGAAATGCCCCTGGATCCGTAAAAATTAATCTGAATTTATGGCAGTGTGAGAAGAAGGTGGTCCTAAGTACTTTTTGAAGGAGATGCAAGTGAATACTTTGTAATCATTCTCAATGCATACAGTTATCTAAGGGCTTTTGTAGGATTTTATAACTACTTTCATATCTATTAAGCAGTTATCCTGGGGCTGTGTCGTAATATGTCCCATATGCTTTTACCTTGTCTTGACCTAAATTAAGAAGTCCAGGTTTCCGTTCCTCTTACAGAAATCCAACGTACTTTAGTACCATAGCACTTTTATTAGGGATTATATACACGTAAACTCTTCCTTAACAAATGTTCTTTTAATCAAAGTGGGAAAATTTATCATGCTTTCAGGACTCTGGAATGCATTTTGGTGTTGAGTATTATCCCATGTTTTGTCTGTCCACGTACTCTTTTCTGAATTGCGTCTGGGAGCCCATGACATACTAGATAAAGATTTCCTTCAGGCAGTACACTGCTCAAGGAAGCAAAAGCCTTACTGGGTGGGATCCTCTCCTGGTGTGCAGTCTATGGCTGGTGACCAAGTACAGCTGGGAAGGGAGGTATCTTCACCCTGACAGCTTCAGCCATGGAATTTAAGTCTGTTCCAGGAAAACTGTTGGATACAGGAGTCTTCTCCCATTTATTTCTTTCACAGTATGCGACAAGGTGGCAGGTTTCACCTGTTCAGAAACTCTACCAAAGCTCCTGCAGTGGAAGGACTGGGTGGAAGCAAAAGCAGCTAAAGGAGCAGGAGTGGCTGAATGAGATGTACCAAAGAGTTCAGCTGAGAATCAGAAAAAATGTGATATAAATAAAAGCAAAACTATAGAAAAGCAGAATACTAAATATATTTGTCTTTCTAGTTTTTGGGTTTGGGGTGGGGGGGCAGAATATTTTGCACTTTTTTTGCTGCAGGGGACAGATGAGTTGAAAGGAGAAGACATAGCTGATGGGTCTCAGACAGAAGTACTAGGAAGTATTGAGGTCGTCTTTGGGAAGCGCAGACTGAGGGGTTGGTGGCAGTCACAGCTTTCCAGCACTTTGACTTTTCCAAACCAAGCAACCAAAGCAAAGTATAATTCTTTAGCTCTCAAAGCTCCTTAAAATGATATTTTAGGATTAATTTCTTTGATTCCCAGCTTTTCACATAATTGAACATGTTTCATAAGGGGAATCACTGCAAGAAAGTTCATGACATCCATTATATGAAGCACATAGTCCATGCAGATACCTGATTAGACAACTCCTGACCACAGAAGGAAGCATTAAAAAAATGCCCGAGTGAGATACTTTATTGTGCCAACCTCAATCTGCTGTTCCTATCAGCACTAATTATAGTCAGCTAATTCCATTAGCTTCTTAAATACGTTTTAAGCTAAAGTACTTACAAGCTAAGAGCAAGTAGTGCTCTGTAATGGAGTAACTGTTTTCATAACAACTTTTTCATTCCATCAAACAAAGAACTTTCCAATAATTTTTCCATTACGACATTTATATCTTTTTTTCTTTTATTAGATTACCTTACACCAGAAACCAAATAGCACTTTATTTACTTAGTAATATTTGCAATGCATCATCAGATCAAAGTAAAATAAAAAAAAAAAAAAAAGGAACAAAGTAGCTTGATATTAAATTCTTGGTAATGTATAGAAGTCAAAGTAATAAGATACTATGATTGTTCCGTTACACAAAATGTTAGACAAAGTGCACCTGTAGGCTGTTTTTTAAATATTAGAATGTTATTCAGAGAAGTGATATTCTCTACTGTAGTCAGCAACTTGGCAAGTCAGAATGAAATTCAATAATTTGTCCTTTTTTAGAAAGAAAGATATAGGAACCATAAAGTGGAAATGAGGCTGAACCAGAACATCTTTTTCTGAACTAGATCACTCTTTAGGGGAGTTTGAAAACTTTTCTTCTTTAAAAAAGAAAACTACATTAGCTATAATACTCTATCTTTTTGGTCATATAAGTGTGTGGCAATTGTCACACTATGATTAAACTGCCAGGGAAGAATTGCATTTAGGAAAATAATGGTGCTGTTCTATTGCAATATCCTAAGAGGCAAATCTTGACATAGTAATTCAATAAAATACACAACAATTGAAAGGTATGTTTCCTTCAAATATTTCCAGTCAAGTCAACTCAACCTGAAAAAAAATTGCATTTTCTTCGCAGAAGTGTATCTGTTTCTACATGGCCTTTAGAAGCATTGCGTATACTCATATACAAGTTTAAATCATACTTGCACGACTCAGATATACAACCTAGAATGGTGCTTCCTCGGTGACAAGGCGAGAAATTAAAAAAAAGTAAATGCAGGGGGTCTCCTATTTGAGATTAAAATGTGTGTGTCTCTGTGAGCGTATAAGCGTTTTGTTATCATGAGGTGAGTACCATGTGTCATCCGTCTGTGCAGGCCTGTGTAGAGAACTAGTGACATTGTTAAAGCTGTTTGAACAGACAAGAGGGTTACAAGGTGCTATTATCTTCACACAATAAAAAAATTATGGAAAAAGAGCTTGATGAAATGTGGGGTTTAAAGTGATGCTATTAACAACTGGTGGCAAAATTTTATTGCAGCAAGTGTATTTTTGATGTTTGCTATCTACTTACATGTACTGAAGAGATGAAAATTTAGAAGTTGGGGCAAATAATACTTTCAGCCTTTGGACAGTTATCCTCAGTTGTCTTTCAAAGCTTTTGATGTAACCTGTATTTTTTTCCAATGATGTGTAGAAGCCAAAGAAAATAGGCATTCTCATAAAAATGCTGGGAAAAGGGAACCAAGGGTCAGCCCAGAAAATGAACAGGAAAGCCTGGCAGCACAGGTTTCCAAAGCAAGAACGTGAGCATTGAGGACTGGAGGATTTTCAAAGGAGACAATCTCACTGTCCTCTTACTGTAGTTTCAAAGGAATGGAATTACTTCCTATTCCTTTATTTGCGTCTTCAGCCTCTGTTGTCCTGCAGTCCTGTAAAGAATGTTGACTTCTTTCTACCAGAAGTTTCATGCAGCAGCATTGGTAAATACTTAAGGGGAGCCAGATGAAGAAGCGAAAGAAGGACTCTAAAAAAGCAGACTGTAACACACAAGAGTCAGAATCTGGAAAAAAGGAAACGCCAAACAAAAGAGGGCAAAAATAAAGACAAATTAAAAAGGTATTGAAGGATAGAAATAACTGGAGGAAGAAAAGAAAGAAATTGGCAAAGGAGAAGAAATCCAGACAATTTTGAGGATAAACCTTTGTCACAGAGCTGTCTGTAAAAAAGTTCCCATACGTATTTATTTCCTGTAATAAAGCTTCTGAATTTCTTGATATTATGATAAAAATATTGTGTACAAGTATAAAGGAAGATGACAAGTTCCTGTGCAGCCTGCTGTAGGTGACCCTGCTTCGGCAGGGGGGTTGGACTAGATGACCCACAGAGGTCCCTTCCAGCCCCGAACATTTTGTGATTCTGTGATTCTGTGATCTTACATATAAGGAAAGCAAAGAAATTCTTGTTAGCAGAACCGAAAACTAGATGCAAATTACTATTAGTCCAGACGTAACTGTAACAGAACAAGAAAGAATAGTAATACAGCTAAAATTGTCAAACACACACACTTTTAGTTTGTACCTGTTTTCCTGGTGTCATACTCAGCTTTCTCCCCAGCTTCTCTAGATCCTATGCTTGGTGAGGGGATGGGTGTTACGGTGAGTTGGCAGCATGCAGAGTCCTCCACCAGGAGGAATATGATGTTTATGTTGATGGTTTCTACTTCGTCCTTCTGGTATACGCTTGGTGTATTTTTTTAATGTTTGCTAGCATGCTTTTACATCTTTCCTTTTCTTCACTGGTCTGCAGCTCCACATTACTTAAGAAGTCACTATATGATGCCTTTATGTGTACTGAATACTATCCATTTATTTGTTTTCTTTGCTAACCCTAATATCAGTTTTGTACAGTTCCAGATCTGATTTCTCCAACTGACCATCCGTGAGTTGTTTAAGGCTGTTGGGTCTTTAATGCCAAGCCTGTGCCTTGTTTCTTATCATCTCTTGACTGTACTCCTTTATACCACATCCCATGCCTCTGCTTCTTGAGGCCTCTCTTATCATACCAAGCCTGTGTTTCTCTGCTCTCTGTCACTTTGTAGAGTTGTAAATATTTCATTCCACAGAGAATAACAACTCATTAGTGTTCTCTGTATAAAACTGGTTGGAAAAATTGCTTTCTCAGCTAAACCATCCTGTCTTCAGACAGGTGAAGAAACTTGGACACAGCAAGTCTCTGCAAACTCAACCACTGCAGACTCCACACAAAGCTTACGGCCTGTTACAGCTAATTGCAACACTGTGTTACAGGGCTATAGGACTACAGTGTCCTCTGTAATTCTGCCTTATTTTTTGTCATGCCACAGAGTCCAGGTTTCTTCTGTCCGTGTATGTATTGGGAAAACATGTAGATCCTATCTAGGAAGCTGAGTGAGTTGGTTGTTGCTTGGCTGGCAATAAATAAAAATTGATTGATGCCAAATATTGTCATAACTATAACACATGCATCTTTTAGGGAGTGGAAAAAGGCAGCTCTTACAGGACTCGAGATATGGTGCAGACATTTTGACAGTGTCTAGCAACAATGCGGCAAACCCAGGGCCCTTGCTTGAGGACAGACATGAAGATGCATGTAGATTAATGGAGAGAGTTGGCGAACTTGGAAAAGTTCTGAAGGTCTTGCACTAGTTGTTAAGGGATGTAAAGAATGTGGCCTCCTTGTCCAGCTGCTCTAACAAAGGAGTTCCTCCTCCTGGGCAGCTGAAGCCCAACCTGGTGCGCACTTGGAATCTCTGCCCAGGCTGAGCGATGCAGCTGCCACCTTCCCAACTTCTGGTTCAGCCCATGGTGAAGCTAAGCACATATCCCAGGGACAGACACGTCATCACAGATGTGGACACACACACAGAGGCACACAGGACACCGACATGGCTGGTCACACAGGCTGCCACAGACAAGTCGTTGCCTTCAACAGCACCCACTGACAGAACTCACATAAAACACAAGCACAAACAGGCGAGTTGTCTTCTCCTCTTGGGCTGGCAGAGGCAGAAGATCATCAGTGTAGCACACACACGATGGTCTTCAGGTTCACAAGCACATGCACATTTGCAGATCGCTGATTACACACTTCTAGGGCCCTTTGATCACTGGCTGGTCCAGCTTGATGCTCACTAGGAAACACACAGCATTCACACCTTTGTCCTATAGGCACCCCACACTCACAAGTCCCCCTGGCTGTCTAGCCCATTTTGAAGTTTGCTGGTGGATACACACATGTCCCTCACACTCACTGGGTTTAGGGAACATACAGGTACTTGACATCCAGCAGCTGGCACCAGGTACATGGGCTGTGACCAGCAGTTCTGCTCCAGCTGCCAGCACTGAGCCCCTCAATTGCCTCACTCATGCCAGTTCCCCTACGGCTCATTTTTGGGGCACACACCATTCCTGCCTCAGTGACTGGAGGTTGAAGACTCCCACTTGCTCCAGTCCTTGGTACTGAGACTTCACTCACTCCAGTAGCTGATACCACAGGCCAGAGTCACCTACACCCCCAGCCTGACCCCTGTGCTTTGCCCCAAATTTCACTCACACACAAAGGTCTCACCAGTAGCTGGCACTTAGTCCTTGCAACATGCATATACACAGGTTGTAGCATGATGTTTTACAGAGAGATAGCTAAGAAAGGTTTTAGTAAGAAGACACAAGAAGATAGGACAGACCGCAGTGATCAGGCACAGGGCTCAGCTAGACAAGCATATTGACTGGCCCTGTTTTCCATGCTACCACCTCCTTTTATACTCCTTTTCTGCCTAATTCCTGCTCTTTGTACTCATGGCTCCCCCTCCTCCACACATTCCTTCTTGGGTTTGTACAGCTCTACCAGTTCCCTCACTGCTCCAAGCCCAGTATCCAGGATCTCCCCTGGTTTACCATCATATCAGTTCCAAAGTCCAGGCTGATCTTGATTCCCCCCCGAGAAGGGGCACCTGCAGTTTCTTGATAGCCATCAGTTGTTATGACAGATGAGGTTGTTTTTTGTCATTGTCTCCATGTTTGTTCGGTTAGGGTGTCCCTGTAAATTTTGTTTCTGGCTTCCCCCTTCTTACCTCAGTTTCCCAATTGACCAGGTTCCTGATCAGAATGGAATAAATGTTCATATGCTCTTAAGTGTCAGTATCAATTAGTGTGAATGACTAGGCTTGATTTTCCTCACTGTCTCCCTTGCCAGTTAGATTTGTGTCCCTGTATGTTCCTGTTTGTGACTTGCTCCTTTCCTTACTAGCCTCTTTTTGCATTCAAAAAGATCCTTGACCAGATGCTGTTAAAGGAGCAGACACTCTCCTTCTACATGCCCTCACAATATCTAAACAACATAAAGCTGTATTTTAAAGAGCAAGCAGCTGCAATGGCTGCTGATAAACTGTGCTAAGAGAAGGTATCATTGCCTACACTTGATCAGGTGGTTCAAATTACGGTACCTCCAGGTTTCTTGTTCGTCAGAGAGGTGAAAATTGAGGGTTCAACTCCAGTTACTTCGCAGTGATAACTGTTCAAAAGAAGTAAGACCATGTGAACTTTAGGAAATTTCCATCCAGCTAAGCAAATTAGTTAATATTTAATGTCTATCTAGTCTAAACTTGAATTGCTCATGATAGTCATTATCACCATTTCATTTCTTTTGGGCTTCACTAACACCATTTCTTTAAGGCACCTCAGTTTAGTGCTTTCCTTCGCATCGCTTTAGTTGAGAGTGACAATGACATACTGCATCCACATGTAGAAGAGGTTACCATGAAATCCTTCTCTCTCACTTTATCTCTTAATCTACCTCCCTCTTTCTTCCTAAGGAACTTACAGGTTTTCAGCTAGCTTTCCCTCTCTTTTGTTCAGAAAAGAGTTCTTCTGATCAACACTGGATTATCTCAGGCTGTGTGGCTGAGCACTCCTCTAGGATTCTTAAGTCAATGACTTATAAAAGTTGGATGTCTACGCAACATAACTCTTTTCACATTACTTGTAATTTTCCTGTTAGATGATTATATCACTCTGTACAGTATTCTATTGTAGTGTAGTCTGTGATGTATTTGTTTTCTAATTATTCTCCAGAAGACCTTACCTTTTTTGAAGTCTGCCTACCCAGTTACTGATGTCACCAGTTTTCCTTCATTTGGCTGTAACATCTGGCTACAGGTTGGAAGACAAGACGGCATTTTACAAAACAAATTTTCTTCTCAAGTCTCTTTATGAATCAAGTAAAACATCTATATAGAACAATACAAAGGCTCTTTATTTATTGTCTTCTTGGGCCAGTTTTATCAGATTGAACCAGAAATTTTCAGAAGCTCATTGAACACAGTATCTAAAGCTGTTTTCATGTGAGCTGGGGTAAAATTTGTCTTGCCTTGAATGACACCAGAGATATAGTAACAGACTGAATCACTTTTGAAAATTTCTGCATATTTGAAGTTCATGTCTATAAAGTCTGATCAAAGGCTGACTTGGGCTACCCAGGAGTTTCTTACCTCACTGAGTATATCAGGGCAAAAGATAAAAGGAAAGGTTCACTTTCATTTGTGATATGGATAACTATGGATAAATATTCTCAGTAGGGAGTACAGTGACAGCATGCAATATTCATTACTCTTTTCTTGATTCTCATTGTACTTGAATCTGCTGGTCAGATGGTAGAAGGGGGCTATAATGTTGAAGAAAATGATCGTGTCCAACTTCCAGTATTCCTCTCCTAACCTATAACTTCAAGCTACCAATAGTCACTAATTGTAATTATGCAGCTTCTATATAAAGTAGTAGCTGGGGACAAAGCGCACTGCTTTTCACTGCAAGTGCATAATTGATAACAGAAGGGCAGATGGCTAGAATTACTCCTTTGCTATGTATCACATCCAATTCCCTAGCTTTTAAGAAAAAAGGTCCGTTTTCCAGGTTGGCCTTACTTTCTTTTGGAATTTGAAATAGTAAGTTTAGAAATGGGAATGCTATTATTATATAAAGTGCCAAATGACTGACATTCATAGAGGGTATCTTTAAAAAGAAGATACTGTTGATGGTGTGGAATAAAATCTGTATCAAAGGTCAGGGACACATTGACAAACAGTAAACTGATGCAGTGTCTTTCTAATATTGTATTCATAAATGTGACTTACTTTTTTTAGTTTATGAAGAAGGATGTCCTTCTTTGGCTTTAAAGTCTCTTTCCTGTAGTATTTGATCTGACATAGATACAGTTCTGGCATATCTTGAAGAAGAAGACGAGACCTCCCGTATAATGTTATTTCCACACGAAGGACACTGCTACATTGAGGACAGTTCTTAAAGAAACTAAAAGGTGTATGTATAAACTTAAAAATACAAATGCCAAAAAAGCTAAATAGATATTTTTCCCCTAAGAAAAGCACATGCCATTGCTCCTTCATAAGGTATAAACTGCAATGAAACTGAATAAAGCCATTTCAACTTTTAATCCGAACTAATGTCTTTGTACTTGAAAGTCTTCTGTGTGCAAGGACATAATACAGTTAGTAAAAGAAAGCCTTGGCCAGAAACACTGTTTACAAAAACTTGGTTGCCGTGCTACCAAGGGAACAAAAATCTCATCTAGAGTGGGAGGTTTCCCTGAACTGTCACAGTGCTGAAAAAAGCTCACTAGTATAAAATCTGCTTTCTTTGTTAATAAGAATCTTTTACTTCAAGGAGTCACCGAAATCCTACCCGATATCTAGCAACAGATTCCCTGACAAGGGCCTGTTTGAAAGAGAGGGAAGTCAATAAAAGTAAAGTGTAAATGTACTGTTAATGGCAGGTTCTTGTAGGCATTTTTCCCCAAATTATACCATTCCTATTCAAATACCATCTCGAGAGTCTCAGACAGTGTCAAGTGCAATCATTGTTATTGCAGTTGCCAAGGTAATCAATTGAAATCATAATGAAGGGAACAGAAGGAAATCAATAGAGTCTGAAATTACAAATAAAGAGAAGCTATCGTTTAAAAGCATTTGGCTGAAATCTTCCATATTAATGGACTCAGAAATGGCTATGTCATTCAGAAGGAGTGTGGTGCATAATTCACTTGAGTGCATTAGAACACCTAAAAGCTATTGCAGCAATTAGGGCTGCCTACCAAGAAAGTGTCCACCTTAGAAGAAGAATCGCTGAATTGTCTGTTTGGTTCCAATATGTTTTCAGGTTTAAAATTATATTTTTTAGCCCCAAAACAGCCAGCCTGATGTAATTTCAGTAAACATAGTTTCTATCTCATATTTTGTTGTCGAGGCTTATCTAATGTGCAGTAGCTCTTCTGGAGTTTTCTTTAAATTATATGCCCTGATTACAGGCAGCTCAACCCCAACAGAGTTTATACCTCTTCAGTGCCCCAGTGCTTATGGGGCATGCCTAGCTAATGGCAGAGCTGAACATTTTCTCTCCTCTTTTACACATAGATTGTACCTCACACATATAATTTAAGGCAAATTTTTGGAGAGCACATCGCTGAGCTCAGACAAAGGCATTCTAGGTGTGACCAAGAGAGTACCGTCCTTTTCTTTGTATTCTTGGTACTTCAGTATCTACAGTCCTTGGGCAGATAGCACAGCAGGATCCTTTCTTTGGCTTCAGAGACATCAGCAGGCAGGGAAAAAAGAGTTGAATATGCACCTCTGCTGTGAGTGCTCTACTAATCAAATGTTGTTCTTGCACCTTGCAAGGTCCAGAAAATAAATATTCCAGAGGAGAAGCTAAGCATGGTGTTATAGTCTGGTACTGCATTCACTTGGGAGGAAGAAGACATGGGTCCCAGCTCCTGAACCAACTGGAGCAGGGAATTGAAGTATCCATTGGAGCAAGAAAGCCAGGTCTCTTAGAGCTAGCCATTATGTTATGCAGCTATGTTCCCTCCCTTTCCCCTTCTGGTGAGCGAGGTGGTGAATATTTAATAGTTGCATGCAAAATGGAACAGCTTGTAGAGGAGGGATTGAAAAAAACCTGTAACACCCTATAGCGTTGCTCTTAGCTCTTTCCTGTGCAAAGCAAGTTACCATCCTGTGAGCAAGTTAGATTAACCTATTTGTGTCCTTCCTGAAAGAAGCGCTCAAACTACTTAGTCACTTCTGAAGAGGGAGATAGGCATGTGTCCACATCACAGGGTTTTTTTTCAGCTGCATTCAGGAAGAATAGATGATGTGTGTCACTTTTTTTTCATCTAGGCAGTTGCTATTACCTCATTGAAATGTGACTTGGCATTCTTAAGGAAATTGTTTCTAAAAGTCAGAAAGAAGAAATGGGAACAAAAATTAAGAAAGTACATCCTTACTGCCTGAAATACTGCTAGCAAAATGTCCAAGCATTGTGCAACCAAGGGCTTTTTTCTTCAAAATATCGATTGGCTTTTGCATAGCATTTAATAAAAAATTTCCATTACCAATTGCATAACAGCAATTAAAATCCTCATCAAATCTATCTTAACTGCTTATAGTCTTCCACTAGGGAGCATTTTCCTTGGCAAACATCTGCAGTAAAAGGCTATTTAATCTTCATAAGTGAAGCACTCAGTTATGCTAATTCATCTCTTTTATTGTCAGTTTACATTGAAATATTGTACAGATCTCGTCTTCTGCACTAGGTGCATTGAGGCACACTTTGACTTGCTCTGAGAGGAGAAATAAGCCTTCGTCTTTTTTCTGTCACACTAGCTGAAGCTAGATCTGATCATGGTGTGCCTCTGTGAAGGAGTTCAAAGTACTTTGCTCTGCAGTCTGCAGTCCACAATCACAAACAGTTAAGAAAAAAATATCTTTGATGGATTGACTTAATGGTTGGGGCCAGTGAATCACTCCATAACTAGATTATGCAAATAAAAGAATAAAATAATACAAACTAATCATACAATCACTAACAGCATTTTCTGCTTTTTTGTTTCTACAGATTTATTAATAAAGAAATTAAATGCAGTATCAAAATACAAGCAACCAAACCTCTCCTTTCTCTGGAAAGCATTGAAGAAGTCGCGACAGAAGAGGAAGGAATAGTCCTTCATATCCATATATGTGAAAAATCAGGCACGCTGATTTTTTCTCCATGTCACAATCCCAGTCCCTGGGGTTCCTTTAGCTCTCATTGTTTCAGGTTTGTGATCTCTGGATTGTCCCTTTAAGAGTTTCTAGATGAATATTACCAAAAAAGATGTAGCAGACTTGAAGATACAAGGCTGTACCTTCTAGTATCTCTAGCTTTGCCTTCTGGCATCTGGCTCCAACTTTGAAGCTGTGAGTCTTTTCTCACTTCCTCTTCTTGATGCTCAGTTTTCAGTTTCATCACTAACAGGAGCGTCAAACCTCCCTCCTCCGCTTTATTTCTTTTTCTCCCCTAGAGGATTTCAGCTTTTATTGATGAAAACAGGAACAACTCCATTTGTAAGAGAGGTCTGAATGCCATTTGTATTTTTAAAGAAAGCTTTGTGAATGAGGGAATAGCCATCTTATAAATGTCTGGATAAAAGCCAAAAATAAATCAAATAGGTATTTACACTTTAAATAATGTGCTGAATGTTTGTCTACTGTAAAGCCTTCATAGCAGATCAATACCGTTTACACTATTCACTTGCAGCAAGCAGTAAAAGTCTTTCACTTCAACAGTTTCCAACCATTTAACATTGTTAAAAAGACAGCTAAAACATCAATTGGCGGTATTTTCTCCTAAACTGAAATGGATCAATTAGTTTTCATGACATTCACTGTGGAGATGCAAGATTAGGAAAGAGGTAATACAGCAGGAGGAAGGGAAAGAAGTCAGTGCACCTTTTTTAAGTTAGTGAAGTTGCATACTTCTGCTCATGAAGAGTGAATCCTCTTGAAAGGATTGACTTTTTTATAATACTGTGTTAATAACTACTTCTCTACACATGTAGTGTGGATTGCCTTATAAATTGATTTTGCTGTACATATGCAAAAGCAACAGCTTTGAGAGTCTGGTCTGTGACATTTGTCATGTCGAATCAGTTAGGCAACAGTGTAAATTTGTGATCAATGACACTTCAGCGGAAGAGGTATTCATTATAAGTAAACTCTAAAAGAGCTATTCATGGTAATTAAACAGAAATGAATAGTTCTAGGGTTTTTTTGAGTCAAAACCCAAAGTGATTACTTAGTTCAGCTAATGAATGCCTTTGTGTGATCCCCGATCAATAAACCATTGTTAATAGGGTACAGAGAAACAATGGGGCTGTTAGTACTATTTTAGCACTTACACTGCAGGAGAGAAGAAAGAAACTTCTGAGGGAATAAAAAGAATGAGAGACTTTAATACAGCATTTTTCATATTCTAAGACTGCTCTTTTTCTCTGTCTCTCTTATCTTTCTTCTTTTTGTCACTTTTTTTCATGTCTTCATTTTTTTCCTTAGTGGCTGCAATGTATATAAAAAAAAATAAATTTAAATAATTGCCTTTTGCTCTTTAACTTTTTTGTATTCTTCAGCTCTAGGAGACATGTTATATGGCTTATTGCAGCAGAGTACAAATCTGAAGTCAAAAAGAAAAGAGTACTTGAATAGGCATTCAAAAAGGGTTGTGAGATGCAGATCCTTATTCATATCTACCAAATATCAGAAGATGATAAAAGGTGGAGACAAATCAAGATCAGAGATAAGATATTATTTCTGCTTTATAACATGTTCCTTTTCCACCAAGTGCTATACACCTATTAGAAAAATAATAGTTTGAAAAATATGAAATTTGTTTCAGGGTATATTCTGAGCTTTTATTCTGTAATATTGTGCCTTGAATCTTGTGAACTATGACTTCTGTCCAAAAAAATGAGAGTACCTGTAAGGAGGTTTCATTAACTTATCTGGCTTGGATTTATTTGGCTCATAAAAGGGCTTCACAGTAGTACAGGATTCTGTGCAAGTCCCAAGATCCTGTGTAAATATTCAGTGTCATGAAGTATCTGTGTACAATACGATTTAGTCATATTAGGTAGTGCAAATTTATTTAGGTATCTTAATGAAGCGGCAGTTCCCTATTCACTGATGTTCTGTTCATTGTACCTTCATCTGGAGAGTCAACGAAAACGTGCTTGGCAGATAAACCAAAATTCACCATTCCTTCAGTTTCCCACATAGTAAAATACCTTCTGAAAAGATTGATTAGTAATTTCTCACGTTTTGCACATTTTCCTTTATGTACATTCATCATCACTTTGTAAAGGTATAAATATTTCTTGACAGTATAGAATGCTACTCTTATTTTAATCATGGTCTGATTTTCTTTTGCTTCAAGCTTTCCCATTAGAATGGTCCTCCAAAGACAGGGAAAAGCCAAGCTATATATGCAATAGTGTCTTAAGTCTTAGCAATAGAAGTGCTTTTATTCAACTAACAGTTTCCTGAGATGCTGAGTGAAAACTAAGCAGTACATAAATACTCTGCTTGTTGTGGAGATCCAGACAGCGAATGATACTTTTGATGTCTTATGTCCAATAACAGGCTTCTCTACTTCTTGTAGGACTTGAGGCTGGGAGGGTGTGTGTCTCATTCCTACTGCCATTGACTAAAACCACCAGGTTTATTTAATCTGTATCAGCACTGGACAGCATTCATATAACAAAGCAATTTGTTACAAACAAATATTTCTAAATAAGTTTTCAAACCCCACTGGCTCAGTTCTTATTGGTAAGAGATGAGAACAGGCATGTTATGAGTAAAACTATGCATAAATTATTTTTATCTAATTTTATTTTAAATAAGATGGAGATTTTATGGATTTGGGTCAACAGAGATCATACTAAAAATGTTCACTGCTTCATTCTAATGAGTTTAAAGGATGGCTGCTCTCTTTTTCCTTCAATCTATTTCTGTCCTGTTAGCATGTAAGTACGAAGTTACTGTGGAATAAACAAAACTCATTTCTGAGAATACCCAAATGTAGGAGACACTCCTGAAGTTTTGTTCTAGACTGAAGTTCTCTCCAAAGGTTAACACCCAATTATTGAGACAACGACTTACCTGAATGTAGTCCTGATATTTTAGCAAACAAGTTAAATGTGGCCAAGTCTTTTGTCAGTGGAAATGCAGATTTGCCTGCAGGTAGACAAATCTACTCCTCCGGGGAAATGTGAGTTTGAATCTTGTCAGACACTAGAAAGAATTTTGCCTAAGCCCTCTGAATTGCAAGTTTTTGCATTAAAGGTTGGAAGAAAAGACATCAAGAACATCTAAAATGGTCAAGCCCTGCTCTGTGTGTGCCTGAGAAATTAATAGGGCCAAATCTCCTGCTGCCTGCCCTTACTATTTGTTCACAGTCAGAGAGCATCCTGAGTGGTTTATTTCAACTCCAGTGCATGTGTGTTAGTGGAAAAGAGAGAGAAGAGATATCTGGGGAACCTGGGCAATGTGACTCACCCACACGCAGTGACAGATGCAGAAAAGCAGAGTGTTTTCTTGGTCATCAAGTCATTTTCCTGCTTGAGCAGGACACAAGGATGGTCTGAAAGCTGCCTTCACAGCCAGTCTGAGATAATGTGAAGATATAATGAAGAGAGCAGCACTCTTTCCCTTCACACCCCTGAGAATGTCTCTTAGTAATGAAGGTAATGAATGTCCCTTCATAATGAATGTAATTGTTTGGATGTTCATTCTTTAGCACATTTTACTGACAAAGCAGATTTTGACCAAGATTTGTCCTTGCACCTTTCTACTACCTTCTTCCTACAGTGACACTAGAACCTGCTCATTGAGTCCTTTTTAACATTGGGCAGAGCAGAGGTCTCCAAAGTCTTAAGCACTCTAAGTTTCACAAGCATACATAGAAGGTAACATGAGAGATATCCTGCTAATAAGCTCTAGCAAAGCTGCAGAAACAATCCTAAATTTCTCAGGCACTGGGAAGACTACACGAGAGACTTTATGAATGTTTTAGATCCATCAGGAGTTTCCAAACTTTTAGACAGAAGAGAATCTGTTAATGAGAAGCTATGCACCGACCTGTAGGAAATGAGATTTCAATTGATCTGCTGCTCAGAGACACTATTAGCATCTCAGATGCCCAACTGTCTGCAGTGGCTGGCTGTGGAGCCAAGGTATCCTCATTTGAGTTCCCCCTTAGTAGGCACAGGTAGCTAAAATGTGAGTATGAAAGCCCTGTATAGGTTTCATCTCTTAACTTTCTTCTGCAGGGTTAATAGGAGCATGGCTTGTAACTCAGTTGCAGCACAAGTGTTGTCTGCCTTAGCAGATATGGAAATCTTGCTAAAAAACATTTTCTTAGACTCAAGTATTCTTATTAAAAAATCTCTGAAAAGAGAAATGCCTAAAACTTAGCTTCTAAATCTCTACAATTGGTAGTACTGAGCAGTTGAATGTATTTTACAGTGCATCAAAAAAATAAAATTCTCTCTGTAAAGTAAAATAACCCCAATCAAGACTACAAAATTCTAGCACTAACATTAAATTGTAAGATTTATGTTTACATGAAAGAGAACAAATGCTTTACGAAAATATGCTATTTGTCAGCAGGGTGTGTACCATACTTTTCAGATTTTGGTTAGCGTGAAGAACTTGCTTAAGTGTCTCTACCTTCATGCTCAGTATGGAAAACGCTTGCACTATGAAAATTTAATGTGGGCAAATGGACACTAAGTATAATAATTTTATTTCACATTTAAATTGCTAAAAATGCCAGGTTGCTGCTCCCCAAAATGCCCTTACAAAAATAGAATCTATAAAATCAAAACATGCCCTTTCTGTGAACTTCAGCTTGCAGCCAAAAGCTCTGCACTGGGTTAGTCTGTGGGCTGACTGCCTTTTGCAAAGGCAGTGCCTGGAATAGATCAAACTTGAAACAAAATACTAACCTATTTTTTTGTAAAAAGTAAGATGTTTCTGTATTCAGGCCAAATTCAAAGTGAAGGAAGTACATTCTGGCTCCTTCACTACTTTCACTTGCTTTCTTTTTACCAGCTGACAGTATCTTTATCTTTGTAGATGGTGTTTATCTGTGTTGGTGTAAGAAACCATGCCTGGAGAGATCATGCCAGTATGCCATTCAAATATTCTAGGACTCTTTGGGGTCCCTATCACAAAGTAAATATAAAAATATTATTTAGCTTTCTTGTCATAAAAAAACCTACAAAAAGTTAGGCTTTCAAAAGAATAATTTGATTTAAAATTAGATTGTATTCTGGGATTCTTTGGGGTCCCTAACACAATGTAAATATAAAAATATTCTTTAGTTTTCTTTTAATTAAAAAAAATAACTATAAAAAGTTTGGCTTTCAAAAGAATAATTTAAAATAAAAGTAGGTTGTTAAAAAAAGAAGAAAGCCTTCTTTGCTCTGGTAAAACAAGGTTGGGGAATGGTAGCAGTGCATTGTGTTAGATCAGGAGGTATAGTCAGAAAATGTAGACATCCAAACCTTTCTTGACTGAAAACTTTGGGTCTTGCTGTTGATTGATGTATTCACTGCTTAGATTTTCCATCCTTTTTGAAAGGTATTATTTTCTCTAAGCTGAAGCCAGTAGACTTGGCGAATTCTTCCTGCAGAGTGTGAGGTTGTGAATGTTTTCTCTGTAGAGTCTCTGTAAAGGGAGGGCAGCAACCTCCTTGCAGTTCCAGAGGTGACTGAAACACCATCGACACACTCCATAGCAAGGAAATTAGAAAAAATTTCTTTCCTGAAAGAGCAGTCAGTCATTGGAACAGGCTACCCAGGGAGGTGGTGGAGTCACTGTCCCTGGAGGTGTTCAAAAAACGTGCAGATGTTGCACTTCAGGACATGGTTTAGTAGGCATGGTGGTATTAGGGAATGGTTGCACTTGATAATCTTAGAGGTCTTTTCCAACCTGTGATTCTATGGTTCTTTGATTCTGCGATTCCATCAATTTACCCCAAAGCTATCTACATATTTCTGGAAAGATATGACTTTAGCATAGGGAAGCATGTCTGAAGTAACCATAATGTTTTAGCAGTGAAGACTCTATTCAAGCTGTAAAAATCTACCAGGACAGCTATGTGCATGTCCAGTGTGTATATCATGTCAGTCCACATGGATACCTATGTCATTATACCTCAGTCGTTATTATTAATCTGTTATTATTTATATTTAAATTGATTTTTATTTGAGATTTAAGCTACCCTGGAGATGACTAAATATTTAATTAAAAAATAATTAAGTTTCATATTCTCTGAAGTGTGATTCTCTTGAGGTATTTAAAGGACATGTAGATGTGGCACCTGGGCACATGGTTTGGTGGTAGACTTGGCAGTGTTAGGTTTGTGTTTGGACTTGATGATCTCCAGGCCTTCTCCAACCTAAATGTTTCTATGATTCTATGATTCTCATACTTCTCAACTGTTGAAATCTTAAGCCATCTCTAAGCTTCCTATAAGCAGCTGTTGTGGTTTAACCCAGCAGCTGGCAACTCAGCACTAGACAGCCGTTCACTCACCCCTCCCCTTTACCCCAACAGGATGGGGAGGAGAAATGGACAAAAGGTAAAACGGAGATAAAGACAATTTAAGAAGACAACAATGTAAATACTAATACTACTAATGATAATAATGACGATAATAATTAATATGCAAAAGAAACTATACACAACACAATATTCCTGCCATCCAATGACCGAGTAACAGTCAGTCCCTGAGCAGCAATCATGGAACCCTGAACCTGCGGATTTTGCAAATTTCATAAAACTCCTGAAAAAGACTGAACTCTTGGCAAATTTTGAACTCCCAAACAAGAGAGAATTCCAACTCCCGGAAATAAAAGCAAGATCCCCGCCCCCTGGTCAACCCTCATCCATAAACTGAGCATGACGTCCATAGTATAAAATATTTCCACTGGCCAGCGTGGGCTGGCTGCCTACATATGCTTCCTCCCAGCTCCTGCACACCTGCTCATTAGCTGAATATGAAAAACAGGAGAAAGTCCTTGATTTCATAGCAACAACTGTAAACATCAGTGTTATCAGCATTCTTCTCATACTAAATGCAAAACACAGCAGCTACTAGGAGGACAATTAACTGTTTCCCAGTCGAAACCAGGACTGCAGTGTAGTCAGAATTATTGCCAGTCCTGGGAACATGAACTAATTTCCCTCAAAAAAGTCTAGTATCTAGGGTATTTTTTGCTTCTCTGGTCTGTTGTTGGTATGCAGGAGTGCAGAGAAGAGAAGAGGTTTGAGGTAGTGCTGAGGAGTGGATGGCAGAGCTCTGTGCCCGCACCAAGACAGTGACAGGAACTTATGAGTTCACATTTTGACATGAAGTTAATTCCTGGCAATTTAGGATTGTCACAAGAGGTGTGTTCATATTTAAGGGTCTAACAGAAACAGCCACCCGTGCTGAGCAATTGCAGACATCATCTTGCTCTTAACTGGAGATTCAGGGTGGTGAATATTCCTTTATTAAACATCGCCATTTAATAAACACTTGAGTGCAGATCTGGTGAACTATTAAGGGCTTCGCAAAAGTGACATGTTCCTTTAATCCCTGCTGCAGTTGATCTGCTGGTTCTAAGAACACTGCAGGATCAGGGATTTGCATGTCTGACTCTCCCTGGGTGTGAAACTGGAATAATAACTCATAATTACCTATCTTGCAAAGGAGTTATGTAGATCACATAATTAATGTTTGTACAACACTTATAAGATGTAAAGTGCCATGAGATAATTATTATTGTATTGGCATCTTATGCCTTGGTTGTTGCATCTTAAATTTCTGTAATATAGCGAGATTCTTTGTCTGTCCATGTGTATATGCACTCTGTGAATTAAAGTTCAATACAAAAAGCAGATCAAGATTTTTTACAATGGCTACATCAATCCTATAACTGGCGTGCTCAGCAGGTAAGAACTGGCCAGGTGATACTAAGTAGAGCTTCTAAGAATGACAGTAGCCCAGGGGATTTTGCAGCTAATCACAGATGATTAATGGGAGTTGGGGAAGTTACTTTAAAAAAAAAACTACCTTTCCTTTTTGATCGCTAATTATTCATGAAAGACTAAGCATAAGAGTATGTTGCAGCTGGACAACACATTTTTAAGCATTACAATAAAAGCAAATCGATCATGTAGTTAGTGTGCAAGCAGCTAAGTACAGAAGGGTCAACTGTGCTAATTCCAGAGTCAGTCTGGGGAGTTTAGCAAAGCCGCTTAGTGACAAGTGGCGTATTTAAGAATTTCAATTACAGATGAAATGAACAGGTTTGCACATATCTGTGTACGTCTATGATAGGATGTTTACCCACTGACACTGTTACAAAACTGGACTGACTTCTTCCAGCAAGTATAACATGAAAATGCCTTTTTTTTTTTCCTTAAAGAACATGGATGGGTGTTTGCCATGCCTATGAAGAAGCTGTATTTCCTGATTGGGTTGCAGCTGAAACAGAAATGTGAGGAAGCTTTTTCATTATTCACACTTTTCCCTTTCACATTCAAGAATGCACTGTTCAATAAGGCAAAGAAACTCCATAAAGATTAGGTAAGTATTTAAACAATGCCAAAAGGACAATAAATGAAATCTTCCCCATATTGACACTTCAGAGTACAATCTTTTCAGGCCTAATGCTTAGTCTTTTTGCAGCCTGACTGGTACACCTGGGTTCACTCCATCAATTACTAAATTAAGGCACCATCTATAGGTTTTGTTTTCTTTTTTTCATGTAAGAATCCTTAGACCATAAAATCTTGATTATGTTCTGTGAGGATGACTTAACTTCTTACCTGAGTACTCCCTAGGCTGCGAAGTTTCTCACAGAAGTAAAAAGATGCAGTGGTTGCCTCAAAGAGCTTATAATCCTATATTTATCACAATATAAGCAAGGGTCATGTATATAAAGGCAAAGAAAAGAAATAATAAAAGTACCAGGCTACACTGTATTCTCAATTCTTCTACCTAGGTAAGAAACAAATTTGGTTTTACTGATGTATAGTAGGAATACAAATCATATTTCTGTATCATAACTGCAATTCATTCAGACAAAATAACTTTATTCAACTGTGTGAAGAATGTCCTCCTATTTTTATGTTCTATGAAAGCAATGGGGTATTTACTAACACTACTGTAAGTTTCATCAAATAGTTAAAATTTGACGAGTAATCTGAAACAAAAGGGTGTTATGTTCATAGGAAGAGTTTTGAGAGGTTTCTCTCTGCATATGCTATTCTAAAGGTAAGGAGATAGGCGAGAACTAAGGGAACAAAGAGGCCATGATGAAAATGACCTCAGATGTTCTGAGGACTTATTCAGGGAGAAGGTAGCAGGGTTGAGGAGAAAGCTCTTTGAGTGATGCTGGTTTAGCCACTGCAAAGCATAATCAGAGTGACATGCTTCTGCTCCAAAACCAAAAGCCTCCCTTTGTCCATCTGCACTGCTACTGCAGATACATGAGAGCTCACAAACAGCTGACCTATTCAGACATCACATAGGAGTGGCAGATCCCATCTATCACTGTATCACAAACCTGCACAGCCCAGATGAGACAAGAGGGTTTATATATCAAAAATATGGCTGAGACTGTTGTCCTTTCCTTTTCATTCCCTTCACTTTGTGAAGGGAAAACACCAGTGCTGTAAGATACCACAGAAATGACAAGAGGGAAAGCATTCTCAGCAGTCCTTTTCTCCCAGTCCTAGGTCAATCACTCTGCCTCTTAGATGAGCAAAAGGGCATCAAAATTAGATCTGACTGTGATGAAGATTTAGAGCGAAAAAGAAGGTTCCTTGACAATTGAGCCTATTGGAAATATAATGAAAGCCAATATTCTGCCTCTTTGTTTGTCAGTGCTCCTACTTCTCAGACCACAGCAAATGGGGTTGCTGTAAGGCCCTCTGGTAACTGCAAGAAGATACCTGTAGTGGTATGTGTCAATTGGATTTAACTGTGGAATATAGCATTGCATCTGGTCTTACATTTTAGCGGCATTAGAGCAGCTTCTATTGTAAGAAAATAATAATAATATGCTCCTAATAGAAAACACAGGGGTAATTCTGATCTCTGTGAATCAGAAGTAATTGGCATTGCACTACTGTAAAAATATCTTGGTGGTGAACTCATGGAAATAAACCCCCCATGATATAGTTTCGACATTCCTGTTCTTCTTCCTTTCGGTTGTGCAGGTGATACAGTACACTGAGAAAAAGGCCCTGTCCCACTCTATAAACACACCACTCTTCTCTGCTAGTCAGCTTCCCTAAATGCCTAATTAATGCTCTCCTCAACATCCTTTGCCATTATTTATAAGGAAGTACCCATCAGACTCCTGGTTTGAATTTGTCACTTTGTTTACAGTATAGAAGATGATTTTGACTTAAACACACTCCCCCCAAACCAAACCAAGCTCACAATCATTTACCGCTCTAAGTCATCATATTACACTCAGATGAACTCAAAATACTCTTTATCACTCCGGATTGTTGGGCTGCTTCTAAGAAAAATAAAAGTAGAACCAATTAAAGCCAACTAATCTATAAAGATGTTTCTTGTTCTCATAGCATAACAAACTTTGCCATTCTGGCTCATATTAAAGATTTTTTCTTGAAATTTGGCAAAGATTAAAGGAAATGTCACAGATGGGTATCCATGTGCAACTAAGAGGGACCAAGTGAGAACCTGTTGGATATGTTAGTAGACAGTTAACCCAGCTATGGAGGTTTTTCTGTTCTTTAGTTATAGATTAAAACTATACCAATATAAAATTGAATGGGATATGTGTGAATTTTAATTTATCTAAGTCAAATCTCAGCTTGAGGAAAGGTACTGGAATGTAACAGCAAGATATTTTAGCAAACCTCGACATCTGGTCAGTATGCATTTTAAAGTTGCATTGCATTGTATAGTTCAAATGAATTATCTTTTGCTTTATAATAGCTTTATATTATTAGTTTTTTTCCTGTATTTGCAGATTTTAATACTTCTTCCGTATAATTTTCTTCTAAAATATGTTGTAATCTATTTTATAGTGTCTTTTCTTTGTAAGCATTTGAATGAGTTGTTTTACGATAGAACACTGATCAGAAGTGACAAATATTATTATTCTGGCAAACTACCAGGTTTCACATAATTAGTGGTGAAAAGAACACCCATATTGCATTTAGATTAAAATAAGTACCATTTTGTGAAGTCAAAAAGCACATCTACTTTTCTGTGCATTAAATAAACTTATAGAGGCTAACTCCATTTTAAGGTTGCATAGGGCTCAGGAAGATACTAAATCAGCACAGCGCCACAAAAGATTCAGTGTCTCAAGGCAGACTTTTCTATTATGCTACTGCTCTTCTTGTGCTTCTTGATCTTTTTGATTGAGCACTGTAACCAACACAAAGATGAGGAACAATAGAGAATTAGATTCCCAGGCAGTTTAAATAATGTTTCTCGCTAAAAACTTTCAAGTAGCAGCTTCTGAGAGGACTTTGTGTTGCATGAAAAGAAAAAATAAGATAGACATGTAACTGCAGTTTATCACTTCCTTGTGACACAGTGTAGCTCAGGACTGTAGGCTGGTGTCTCCTGTCATCACTCATTCCTGTAGTAACCCAGTTTTGACCTTCTAGGTATCTGAATAATTTTAGAAGAGTTTATAATTACAGTTATTATTTTCTTGCCAAGAACTCATAGACAAAATTGCACTGTTGCTGTGCGCTTCTACTTGACGCAATACAAAATTGGTGTTTTGTGATCCTGTCATTCCTCCCTAGTAGTACGCCTTCTTTCCCCTCCCTTGAAGCAAAAGGAGTAAGTGCGTCCACAAGAGAAGGTACACATCTTCATCAGAAGAACATCCTCCCTCAGCAACCTGTATCTCTGTACATCTGAGCTAAACCCCTCTCCCTTGAAAATAAGCTACCTACAAAGGTTATTGTCTCTGTAACCTCTTACATTCTTCTAATCCTAGCATTAAAAATACACTCACCACAAAACGGCTAAACCATTCCTCCTTTCCCTAACAATACAAAATATTTTCTCAGCCCTCTTGAAAGCAAACTCTTTCCAGTCTGAAATGAAATATTGGAGTCACGTGAGCAACTGCAAAGTGAAAAAGTAATCTCTGTTCTTGCACTTCTTTCCACTACACCATGATGCCAAAAGATTAACAAACAATTTAACTGCACTCCATATGTAAATGACCATGACAGTTTTAACTTAATGCCTTACTGACCATGGCATGCTTCAGTGACGGGTGTACAAAAGGTGCAGTGACAGTTGGAGCGCTCTCAAGTTTGAAAGCACCTTTTTACCACAAGTACCATCTTTGGTAAAATCAGTTTTCCTAAATTAGTCATCCAAACCCATGTGAAGGCATGCAATTAACTAGCCCAGTGTTCATGAGTTCTAATAAGTTCAAAAAAACCCCAAGAAATCGAAATGACAACTATTCAACGGTTCTAAAAACCACTCAAATTTACACATTTAGACATATTACTGCAGGGACCAAGATAGATCCTTCCACTGACTTTGAGTCAGACTCCAAAATTAATACTTGGATGTAAAGTCATGTGGATTAAAAAGATGCTTGGGAGTTTACATACAAGTAAATAACAGCAGGATTTGTGAGTAGAACTACATTGCCTCCCACTTTGCTTTTTGAAAATGAAGATTACGTTTTTATTTGTGATGGCTAAATGTCAATTTCATCTGGGCTAACTGGCTACATTTCTCATTTCCTGTTTCTCCATGTCTGATTATTGGAAGGATGCGTTTGCTGAAGAAAAAGAAGTCCTTTGTTTTCCAGCAGCACCGAAGGATATAATTTCAAACAGAAGTTATCTAGTCACCTACTGTTCTGGTTTTCGCTGCCGCCGTCAACAAAAGCAACACGCGGCTGTCCCTCCCCCCACCAGGGTGCGCAGGAAAATGGAAAGAATCAGGCAGAAACCGGAGGGTCGGGATAAGGGCAGTTTAACAGAACAGCAAACAAAAGGAACAGGAACAACGATACAGAAAAAGGGAATACACAAAACAAACCCGCAGAACAGAGCCCGCTCTCTCGAACCGCACCGCCGCTGTGCCCTCCCGAGCCGAGAGTGAGTTCCCACTGTGCCGCCCCCTCCCCCCACCGGAACCCAGCACAACGGCACACGGTATGGAATACCCTGCTCTGTTTGGCCAGGTTGGGGTTGCGTCGGCCCACCTGGCTGTGCCCCTTCCTGGATTCTGGTGAAAATTAACCCTGTCCTGGCCGAACCCAGGACATTATCCACCCCTTATTCCATACCATCTACGTCATGCCCAGGTCCCCCATTGTCCAGTAGATCACCACCACTTCTCCTGTCTCCAGGTATCATTCCCTTAGTCTATGGATCATCACTCTAAAGTGTCCGTTGAGTTCATTTAATTCATGACTTCGGGCTCCATCTGTCATAATGGTCTTCCGTGGCAGGAGAGGTGATGTGTGGTGATGGGCAGTCACTTGCTGCATCCGGAGCTCACGGCTGATATATCTGGTGTGGCCCGTGCCCACAGTCTGCAGGTTGGAGACGTCGATCTCGATGAAGTTGCTGGGTGCCAGTTGTTGAAAACCAAGTCCAGTCCCATCATCACTGTGCTCTGCTAGGTTTTCATCAAAAAGTCCATCCTTCTTTAATCTGGATGATTCTTAGTACGATACTACTGGTACAACACATAACAATTATAACAATAACAGACAGTGATAGAGTTATTTAACAATTAACTTTATACAATTTATTTATTTATGGACTATTGTCACCCAAAATCAAATCCCCATGAGGTACACATCGGACTTCCCCATCCTTCCGCATTACCCACCAGGTACTCCCAGGTCCTTCAGCAAAAGCAATCCCACGGACGGGCTTGCCTTTGCCCGAGGCAGGACTAACCCAAACCGTCTTCCCTAACATGTTCCGCATATGCACTACAGGGACTTTATCCCCTTCTACGGGGCGCTGAGGTTTTGACTGGGCAGGACCAGCCCTGTTGGTGGATCCCCTGGTGTTAACCAATCAGGTGGCCTTTGCTAAATGCGTATCCCAGTTTTTGAGAGTCCCATCCTCCATTGCCCTCAAAGTAGTTTTTAGCAGCCCATTGTACTGCTCGATCTTTCCAGAGGCTGGTGCATGGTAGGGGATGTGATACACCCACTAAATACTGTGTTCTTTGGTCCAGGTGTCTATGAGGCTGTTGTGAAAATGAGTCCCGTTGTCCGACTCAGTTCTTTCGGGAGTGCCATGTCGCCACAGGACTTGTTTTTCCAGGCCCAGGATGGTATTCCGGGCGGTGGCATGGGGCACAGGGTAGGTTTCCAGCCATCCGGTGGTGGCCTCAACCATTGTGAGCACATAGCACTTGCCTTGGCGGGTTTGTGGCAGTGTAATATAGTCAATCTGCCAAGCCTCCCCATATTTATATTTTAGTCATCGTCCTCCATACCACTGAGGTTTTACCCGCTTGGCTTGCTTGATTGCAGCGCATGTTTCACATTCATGGATAACCTGTGCGATTGTGTCCACGGTCAAGTCCACCCCTCAGTCACGAGCCCATCGGTATGTCGCATCTCTTCCTTGGTGGCCTGAGGTGTCATGGGCTCACTGAGCTATAAACAGTTCACCCTTATGTTGCCAGTCCAGATCCACCTGAGCCACTTCAGTCTTAGCAGCCTGATCTACCTGGTGGTTGTTTTGATGTTCCTCAGTGGCCCGACTCTTAGGGACCTGGGCGTCCATGTGACGGACTTTTACAGCCAGCTGCTCCAGCCAGGCAGCAATATCTTGCCACAATGGCGCAGCCCAGATAGGTTTGCCTCTGCGCTGCCAGTTGTTCTTCTTCCATTGCTGCAGCCACCCCCACAAGACATTGACCACCATCCAAGAGTCAGTGTAAAGATAGAGCACTGGCCACTGCTCTCGACTGGCAATGTCTAAAGCCAGCTGGATGGCTTTCACCTCTGCAAACTGGCTTGACTCTCCTTCTCCCTCAGCAGTTTCCGCGACTTGTCGTGTAGGGCTCCATACAGCAGCCTTCCAACTCTGCTGCTTCCCCACAATACAACAGGACCCATCCGTGAACAGGGCATACTGTTTCTTATCTTCTGGCAGCTTGTTATACAGTGGGGCCTCTTCAGCACCTGTCACTTCCTCCTCTGGCGATGCTCCAAAATCTTTGCCTTTTGGCCAGTCCATGATTACCTCCAGAATTCCTGGGCGACTGGGGTTTCCCATTCGGGCGCCCTGGGTGATCAGCGCGACCCACTTACTCCACATAGCGTCGGTGACATGATGCGTAGAGGGGACCCTCTCTTTGAACATCCAGCCCAGGACCGGCAATCGTGGAGCTAGAAGGAGCTGTGCTTCAGTGCCGACCACTTCTGAAGCAGCTCACACGCCTTCATATGCTGCCAGAATCTCTTTTTCAGTGGGAGTATAGCGGGCCTCGGATCCTTTGTATCCCCGGCTCCAAAACCCCAGGGGTCGACCTCGAGTCTCCCCTGGTGCTTTCTGCCAGAGACTCCAGGTTGGGCCATTCTCCCCGGCTGAGCAGTACAGCACGTTTTTAACATCTTACCCTGACCAGACTGGACCAAGGGCTACTGCATGAACTATCTCCCGTTTAACTTCTTCAAATGCCAGTCATTGCTCAGGGCCCCATTCAAAATCATTCTTCTTCCGGGTCACGTGGTACAGAGGACTTACAATTTGGCTGTCATTTGGGATGTGCATCCTCCAAAAACCCACAACACCTAAGAAGGCCTGTGCTTCCTTTTTGCTGGTTGGTGGTGACATAGCTGCTATTTTGTTGATGTTATCCATTGCGATTTGACGGCGCCCATCCTGCCATTTTATCCCCAAAAGCTGGATCTCTTGCGCAGGTCCCTTGACTTTACTTCGCTTAATGGTGAAACCGGCTTTCAGAAGGATCTGAACTATTTTCTCCCCTTTCTCAAAAATGTCCTTCGCGGTGTCACCCCATACAATTATGTCATCGATGTACTGCAGATGTTCTGGAGCTTCACCCTTTTCCAGTACAGTCTGGATCAGCCCGTGGCAAATGGTGGGACTGTATTTCCACCCCTGGGGCAGTCGATTCCAGGTGTACTGGACGCCCCTCCAGGTGAAAGCAAACTGTGGCCTGCACTCTGCTGACAAAGGGATGGAGAAGAATGCATTAGCGATGTCAATTGTAGCATACCACTTGGCTGCCTTTGACTCCAGCTGATATTGAAGTTCTAGCATACCTGGCATGGCAGCACTCAGCAGTGGTGTGACTTCATTCAGGCCACGGTAGTCTGTTGTCAGTCTCCACTCTCCAGCAGATTTTCTCACTGGCCATAGGGGACTATTGAAGGGTGAGCGAGTTTTGCTGATCACTCCTTGGCTCTTCAGCTGGCGGATCAGCTGATGAATGGGGAGAAGGGAGTCTCGGTTGGTGCGATATTGTCACCAGTGCTCCGTTGTGGTCACAATTGGCACCTGCTGTTCTTCAACCCTCAGCAACCCCACAACGGAAGGATCCTCTGAGAGACCAGGCAAAATGGACAGCTGTTTAATTTCTTCCATCTCCAAAGCAGCTATGCCAAAAGCCCACCGATACCACTTTGGGTCCTTGAAATAGCCTCTCCTAAGACAGTCTATCCCAAGGATGCACGGAGCGTTGGGGCCAGTTACAATGGGGTGCTTCTGCCACTCCTTCCCAGTGAGGCTCACTTCAGCCTCCAATACACTCAGCTCTTGGGACCCCCCTGTCACTCCAGAAATGCAAATGGACTCTGACCCTTTGAAATCTGATGGCATTAAGGTACACTGTGCACCAGTGTCCACTAGAGCTTTATACTCCTGTGGATCTGACGTGCCAGGCCACCAAATCCACATTGTCCAATAAACGTGGTTGTCCCTTTCCTCCACCTGGCTGGAGGCAGGGCCCCTCTAGTCCTGGTCAGAGAATTTACTGCTCACCTGCTGTAAAAATGACTTGGAGGTCCCCTCCAGAGGATCATAATCAAGATCAAACTGTCTACCTGGTCTGGAGAGCTGGCTGCTGGAAACTGGAGCTGCATTTTTCCTAAAAGAATCCGCTTTGGTGATTGTTTTACCTCGCAACTCACGCACTCGTGCCTCTAGACTTGAGGTGGGTTTTCCATCCCACTTCCTCATGTCCTCTCCGTGGTCACGCAGGTAGAACCACAAGGTGCCCCGGGGTGTGTAGCCTCTGTATTCCCTCTCCTGAGCAGAGAAACGCTTGCCCCTAACAGCTGAGACACTGGCCCGTACAGGTGGCGAGTAGGACATACTCTCTTTGATTTGCCGCACCTCTCGGGCCAATTTCTCCACAGCTGAGACAAGGGAGGAAGAGAGACTTTCCTCATATTGCCAGAGTCGGACAGCCACCTCATCCACTGTTGGTGCCTCTTTACCTTTCCAGTTTACAACTGCCAGTGAGTTGCCATATGAGAATGGTGCGCTCCGCACAAACTTCCTCCACGTAGATGTTGTGCACTGGACTTCATCTGGGTCTGTGGGTAACTGGTCATTGTCTGGTTCATAGTAAACCAGCTCCTGCACAGCTAATTCCCTCAAGTAATGAATACCCCTTTCCATATTGGTCCACTTGCCAGGATAGCATACAAAATCCTCACTGAAGGGGTACCTCTCCCTCACGCCTGACAGAAGTCTCCTCCAGAGGCTGAGGACTTGTTCCTTCTTCCCAATGGCCTTGTCAATGCCCTCATCCCTGGCCTGGGATCCCAGCTGCTTGGCTTCCTTGCCCTCTAATTCCAAGCTGCTGGCCCCGTTATCGCAGCACCGCAGCAGCCAGGTGACAATGTGCTCGCCTGGGTGGCAGCTGAAATCTTTCCGCATGTCTCACAGCTCGCCCAGGGACACGGACCGGGTGATGATCTCTGTCTCTATCTCCCGCGATGACCCTGGCTCATCATCATCCCTCCCGGAGCGATCTGCTCTCTTTGCATCTTTCTTTAATTTTACAGGGGCGACTGCTACCGGCACAGGTTGGTCATTGGGCTCAGCTGCAATGCCTGCTGCTGGAGCTGGGGTTGGGGCTGGAGCAACTGCCGTGCCTGCCGGGGGAGCCGGGACAACGCCAGTGGCTGCAGTAGCCATGGTGCCGGTCGGGGGGGCTGTGACTGCCTGCTGGGCTGGAGGGGCTGCAGGGCTGGCTGGGGGGCAGTGCCAGCCGCAGTGCCTGCCGCTTTGTTTCCCCCCCTTTCCCCTTTAGGGCACTGAATCAGGTTGAAAAAGGCTCGGTAGGCATGGGCCAGACCCCAGCACATTGGGGTGATTTGTGTCTCTCTCGAGTTCCCAGGGTGGCAGCGCACTTTTTGCAGGTATTTTACTAGATTGTCCGGATTCTGTACTTGTTCAGGGGTGAGTTTAAAACACACCGGAGGTGCCCACTGCCCTAGGTACTTGCCCATGCTGTCCCACACACCCAGCCACTCACAGCTATCCAACCCCGGGGCAGGTCTCTGCATGATGTTCTTAACTACTTGTTTAGCCTTAAACGAAACCTGCAACCCATTCAGGAGGCAGAACAAAAGGGGAGTGCTGCCCTGAGCATCCCACTGGTACTCGAAATTCTCAAAAGCCATTAGGACCAGCCTGAAGGAGAGAGGGGGTGCAAAAGAGTGGGGGAAGGCATCCCCTCCGGTTTTCCCCACAGGCTGTGTTCGATTATTAACAAATTCTAAGATATAGGATCCGAGGTACGGAAGTAATCGCTGTGCCGCATGCAAACACAAACCTAATTTCATGCATAGTGATGTTATCATGTCATAAGTCGATATCATACAGTACAGCAAAATCATCATCCTGGTCCTTTACCCCGAGGTAATGAACAGCAGGGCAGCGAACAGATACGGCAAATAAGGATTCAAACACCACAGCCATCTGACCAAAGTTAGAAACATTTTTTACCGGCGACTATGTAACTAACACAATAAATGCGTATAGCAAAATTTAAGAAAGATGTTTTAACACACACTGCTCAGCCCTGCCGTTATCCCCGCCCCACGTTGGGCGCCAAATTAAAGTTCTGGTTTTGGCTGCAGCCGTCAACAAAAGCGCCATGCGACCGCTCCTCCCCCCGCCGCGGTGCGCAGGAGAATGGAAAGAAAAAGGCCGAAACCGGAGGGTCGGGATAAGGGCAGTTTAACAGAACAGCAAACAAAGGGAACAGGAACAACAGCGATACAGAAAAAGGGAATACACAAAACAAACCCGCAGAACAGAGCCCGCTCTCTCGGACCGCACCGCCGCTGTGCCCTCCCGAGCCGAGAGTGAGTTCCCGCTGTGCCGCCCCCCACCCCCCACCCCCCCCACCGGAACCCAGCATGATGGCACATGGTATGGAATACCCTGCTCTGTTTGGCCAGGTTGGGGTTGCGTCAGCCCACCCGGCTGTGCCCCTTCCTGGATTCTGGTGAAAATTAACCCTGTCCTGGCCGAACCCAGGACACTTACATGCCATTTTCCCACAGACTAGCATTACTGTTCTTGATATTTCTAAATTTTTATGATCAGAAATCACTGGAAGTGATTAAATGAGCCAAAAGGAGGGAACTATCATTTCTTCATGTGCTCTGAAGCAGACGTGAGGAAAGGGTCCGGAGGAAGAAAGGTTTTAGTAGCACTTAAAAACAGAAGATAGGACAGATTGACTATGAAAAGAGCCTTTAAAAAAAAACCCTGAAGTTCACTTCATTCAGATGGAGAATTATGTGTTTCTATGATCTATAGAGGATGATCTCAACAGGATTTGAAGGAAAATTCCACTGTTAAAATTGAAGGCCAAATATGTCCATTAATCAACCCAGTGGTGAGCTTGAGAAGGTTCTTCATGCTTCACCTTTTTCTGAAAAATCTAGTCTATTTCATGAGGCAAACCTTTCACTGTGAACTGATTTCAGATTCCAATGACTGAACTGCACATTGCTTTGAGACATTATCCTCAGGAATGTCCACTTGTACATATACATAAAGAAGAAAGAAGTAGTGAATGTTTTTCCACTGATGAAAAATCGGCTGAGTATAGACTAAGAAAAAACTTGATTTTTTAAATATATTCAATGGACATTAACGCGCTAATTTTTCTGTTCCTAAAATCGGATGGGTAAGTCTATGTTTTCCTTCCCAGTCTTCATTCACTAAAGTAAGGAGTCCTTTCTGTAGGAATCAAAGACTAAAATAACAACTTTAGTGGTCTAAGATATACCTATGGATTACTTCATATTTCCTTGATATTTCAGTGCGGAACTTATTACACTGATATAAAAGTGTGTACTTGCAAAAGAAGTTGCTTCAAATGGTAAGTGGGTGGTCTTTGGGGGTCCTAAGATGAAGGTTTATACTCCTCACCACAGTGTCCGCTGGTTGACCTTTGTTTCTGCTCGAACTCAGTTCTAAGATCATGTATACCATGTCCTTCCAGGTTGTTTTGATCTGGTCTTGTTGGCCTCTTGCTGCTTCTTTATCTCTGTAGCTTGGTGCATCTGCCCTCCCAAGGCTGAGCTGTCTGGGGTAGAATTATTTAAGAGCCTCTCTATTTTAGAGCTTTCTTGTCTTCTCAAAACAGCAAGTCAAGTTTGTCTAAGTAGTGTTATTGAGGAGCCTCTTTATCTTAGAGCATTCCTGTCTTCTCAAAACAGCAAGGATCTACTTTAGTTTAATTACAATCACTCTGGTAAGTGGAAATTTTACATTTACAGGTATCAGATCTCTCCTTTTATTTTGAGGATTTATGGGTATCACTATCATTCTTCTCCCTGCAAAGTCATGTTTGTTGGCAGGAAGACGTACAGAGACAGAAACTCATCTGCTGCTTCTGCGCCAGTTTCCTTCACCAGCAAGACTTGTTTCTCCGGGTAGTAAGAGGCAGAGGTGTGTGGGGCTTTCTCAGTTTGGAAGAAAAGCTTTCTTCATACATTTAGAGAATGTAAGTGAACAGTTACAATCCTGGAAGTACCCTGTAATTCACAGCATTTGGAATCAGTTACAGTTTTATTGTTAATCTTCACTTTATCCAGAAGATGACATTTCTACCTTTTTCAGAGCAATAACATTCAAGCTTTTTGTGTAACTCTCCCTGGCTTGATATTCGTCTGTTTTGCCAGTATAATCCTTCTTCGCCATATTAAGGAAAGCAAGATGTTACTTGTTTGCAGTAAAGTGTTGCTTATATCAATCCCAAGTCAGTGTAACAGGTTCTTAAAAAAAACTCAGTAATCTTAACAGGAGCTAGGGAGAATTCCTGAATAGAATTTGCACATCTGTCTGTTCTGTACTAGCTTTCAGGCATGCTGAGAAATGTTTTGGGGTTGGGGGGGGGGGGGTTCACCTTTGTTACAATGTATTTCTAGCCATCTCTTAGTTAAACTTTTGACTTTCACGTGTGTGTGCATATGTAACATAAATGTGTATGTATATATGTGTGTGTGTACTATCAAGTTCAGCTAACACATTTTGTGTTTTCTAATGATGGCTACTTCTTAAGCTTTTGTAGATCGTAAATTAAATCTAAGCTGAATATGCACACACATACATATACATTTT
This sequence comes from Opisthocomus hoazin, assembly GCF_030867145.1. Classification (NCBI taxonomy): domain Eukaryota; kingdom Metazoa; phylum Chordata; class Aves; order Opisthocomiformes; family Opisthocomidae; genus Opisthocomus; species Opisthocomus hoazin. The sequence goes on along the minus strand of NC_134454.1, from coordinate 20,481,255 downwards.
GCTTGGAACTGGAAGGTGGGTAAATGATCTTTGAAGAGTTTTTGTAAGACAATGAACAATGACATGGATGTGTAAATAGTGAGTCTGAGGATCAATAGTTTATCCTACTGAAGAAGAAGAGCTATCAGAAAGTAAACCAGAATGAATATAATATTCTCTGCTTTGGGCTTTAAAGTTTCAGAGAGAGATGAGAAGATTTTAACCTATCAAGCTGTCAGTTCAGGGACCCATTTCGTATTGCAACAATTGCTACTGATGATTGTCCATTGCAGAATCAGCACTGCTGGTTGTGCTGTATTGAATTACTCTCCCTGATTCAATCCTGAGGGTGACATTCATGCATGTGTTAAGTTTCATGATTTTTCCAGATTCAGCATTAGTATGTTAGGCGGGCAGTTAGAGATAAGCTAGTGACCATTTTTCATTTCCTCCCTTTAGGTCAAGCATACTGGAGAGAAAGCCTTTTTAGTCTCAGTGTATGGAATCACAAAATATTGATTCACTACTGGTTTAAATGCACGTTTAGAAGAGTGTGAAAGGTGTTATTCTGTGTACTCTTGTGGCATGAAATATGACATGGCCACAACTTACCCCTTTGCTCAAATGGTGAAATGAGGATCTCACAAGAATCAATTCCAGCACAGGTGAAAAACCACAGGAAATTAAAGAGATGCTGGTGTCCAGAGCTTTCCTGTAGTTATTTAGATCACTCACTATCAGTAAAGAACGGAAGCTTTCTGCCTTCTTTGACTCTTCTCTTGCCTTACACTTTTGGCCTGTATCATAGCTAAATGAAAATTTACTTGCTACTTACTTGTATTATTCCAAGAGAATGAGAAATCTCTTGTTCCCATGTAATGGTGTGTGACAACCACTTATGCTAGTGTCTGTCAGTAAATACTTTTTGAATCTGCTAAGACAATGCAATTTTTCTGCTTAGAGAAATTGTGCCATTTTTCCATTTCTTCTCAGGCTGAAAAAGTCATAATTTTGAAATCTTTCATAGAACAAAATTTTTAAAATTACCTGTCAATGATTTTGAAATAATGGAAATATTTTGCCTTATTTTGCCTCAACTATGTCAAAGCATTTTACTTCAGTCAGTCCTCTCCAGTAGGGAACATAGCAGTAAATGATATGTATGTCTATTGCAGTAAATATTATGTATGTCGAAATGTAACACTAATTTTATGTTATGGGTAAAGCAAGGCAGATGGTTCATGGAAAGATGTGATGTTTCACTGAAGCCAAAGAAGGCATACTGACTTCTATGACATTTTTAGATAAGTGGGACATTTTCAGCTGACTTTGCTCATCCATGTTGACAACAACATGACAAAAATAAATTGAGAGACTGAACAAGACAGAGAAAGCAAGGACTTCCAGATTACAAAAAAAAAAAAGGAAAAAAACTTTCTAAAAAGAAATTGAATTTTTTAACACCACTTCATATCAAGAAAATATTTCACATTTTGTTACCCATTCCAATGTGCAACAAAAATTTTGAAACTCAATGATCCCACACTAATATAAAAATAAAACTGAGATGAGACAATAGTATTAAACCAAAATAATTTGGTTTAGTCATACAAAGGGTTATGATCCTAATCAAATATTTTGATGCTGATAAACACAAAAGAACAAGCATTTTCATTTTCCTTAAAAACTGAAATTAGCATATTGCTGAAAAATACTTTAATTTTGAATGTTTTTATATTCAGCAGAAAGTTCTTTCATTTATATTTTTTCAGCAAGTATGGATGATTGTAGAGTATATACCATTTTAAACATGACAGAGATCGCCATGTAGATATATTTCTGACACTGAGGACAGAGTACAAGCGTAAATTGATAATACCTTCTGTTATATCTGATTTCTTAGGAAAAGGGCAACATAATCGTACATCATCAATAAGTTTATAGTTAGTGTGTTCTGTGTTGGATACTCCCTAAGAACTTGCGGAACTCATGTTTGACTTCACCTGTTCTTCATTGTACAGACATTAACAAATAGAGTTTCTGGACAAAAAGAAAATCCTTAATTTATTGAGCTGTTTTGCAGAGGATAAGTCTTACATGGGGAAGTGAACCTCTCAGATAAAGTGGTTGGTCACAGTGTGGATGGTGACGGGAGCCTTCAATGAAAGGGTCCATGCAACATCTTCAGCTGGTTCAGAGGAGATTCTCAGTCTGCCGTTCAGCCAGACACAGAGTTCACAGAATCACAGAATGTTCAGGGTTGGAAGGGACCTCTGTGTGTCACCTAGTCCAACCCCCCTGCCGAAGCAGGGTCAGCCAGAGCAGGCTGCACAGGACCACATCCAGGCGGGTCTTGAATGTCTCCAGATCACCTTCAATCTTACATGGCCACTCCAGCACACATTTGATATCTTTCTATCAATTATTTCAAATTACATAGATGGCATCAGTCAGCTCATGCATCTGTAGGAAGAGCTTCTACCAATTATTTAAAATTGTCCATAAATTGGTTAATTCTGCAGCAAGAGCTACTTGCTGGGATTGCCAGATTTCCCTGTGTTGTTTGTCAACACATTTTAATTACACAAACAGTACTGATCAATTGGTCTATAGACAGCAAGGACTGTCCATAATGTTATGCCTGGAGGTGTCCTGCACCAAAAAATCAAATATTTTGTTATGAAGGTCGTGAGGGGTTCAGTCAATCACTGGGTCTCATGTCAGTCCATTGCCACAAATCAGTCCTTTTTGTTACTTATGCAGAAACTAGCAGGGAAGTTGATGATTAAGTGTGCCAGGTATGCACATGGGCTGATACACAGCATTTCGCTTTGTGTGAAAAGAAGAGATTGAATAGAGGTGGGTATCCTCACTGAGCGAAATGTTCGGTTTAGTTATTTTTGGGGAAACAGGATAATTTAACCAGGTAAGATCCACAAATCTTTGTGTTATACATGTTTGCTTTATAGTTCAGATAGGATTTCTTACGGCAGTAGCAAACAGAGGACAGAGTTATGGGGTATGTGGCACCTTAACTCCTTTTGGTCGGTGAAGTGGATAGAGAACTGGCTGAATGGCAAAACTCAGAGGGTTGTCATCAGCGGCGCTGGGTCTAGTTGGAGGCTGGTAACAAGTGGTGTCCCTCAGGGGTCAGTACTAGGCCCAGTCTTGTTTAACTTCTTCATCAACGACCTGGATGAAGAGTTAGAATGTACCCTCAGCAAGTTTGCTGATGACACCAAACTGGGAGGTGTGGTAGATACACCAGAAGGCTGTGCTGCCATTCAGCGTCACCTGGATAGGCTGGAAAGCTGGGCAGAGAGGAACCTGATGAGGTTCAACAAGGGCAAATGCAGGGTCCTGCACCTGGGGAGGAACAACCTCATGCACCAGTACAGGCTTGGGGTGGACCTGCTGGAGAGCAGCTCTGTAGAGAGGGACCTGGGCGTCCTGGTGGACGACAGGTTAACCATGAGCCAGCAGTGTGCCCTGGCTGCCAAGAAAGCCAGTGGCATCCTGGGGTGCATCAAGAAGAGTGTGGCCAGCAGGACGAGGGAGGTTCTCCTTCCCCTCTACACTGCCCTGGTGAGGCCTCATCTAGAGTACTGTGTCCAGTTCTGGGCTCCCCACTTCAAGAAAGATGAAGAGCTACTGGAGCGAGTTCCTCGGAGGGCTACGAGGATGATGAGGGGACTGGAACATCTCCCCTACGAGGAGAGGTTGAGGGAACTGGGCTTGTTCAGCCTGAAGAAGAGAAGGCTGCGAGGGGACCTTATAAATGCTTACAAATATCTGAAGGGTGGGTGTCAGGAGGAAGGGGCCAAGCTCTTTCCAGTGGTGCCCAGTGACAGGACAAGGGGCAATGGGCACAAACTGAGGCACGGGAAGTTCCATCTGAACATGAGGAAGAACTTCTTCCCTCTGAGGGTGACGGAGCACTGGAACAGGCTGCCCAGGGAGGTTGTGGAGTCTCCTTCTCTGGAGATATTCAAGACCCGCCTGGACAAGGTCCTCTACAACCTACTGTAGGTGACCCTGCTTCGGCAGAAGGGTTGGACCAGATGACCCACAGAGGTTCCTTCCAACCCCTACTATTCTGTGATTCTGTGATTCAAAGTCAAACTAGCCATTTCTTCAGAATAACAGCTTACTTTGGTACCTTTTGTTTTCAGTAGGTGAAAATATGAGGGCTGGAAGGGAGAGGTGAAGGAGAAAACACATGGGGACTATTTCTAATGAAACACTTCGCCTACATTGTTCAGAAGGCGTACAAAACCCTGAGGTAGAAATACAAACATATAATTATATTCTCTCTTTGCCTGGTCTTCTGAAAGAAAGAGTGATATTTTGCAGGAGGCTAAATAAAGTATCACTTGGCAGTGATTAATAGTCACAAAACATAACAGAGAATGGGACAGTGGTTAACCTGATTATGTATGAAAACACGCATTTAAACACTGTCATTAACTAGAAAATCTGTACCTTTTATTTTTAGGAAGAGGAATTTTTTACTTTTAAACAACTGGTATTGATTGTTCCAGCAACGTACATAACCTTCCAGTATGTTTTTTTTACAGTGAAAAATGAAGTCGCTTAATTTTCACTGTTCGTCACCCACTCACAATTTAGTGTTAGTTTTTAATGGATTCTGCTACTTGCAAGTTTGAGGCAAGTGCCAACTGACCTGTCATTCTTCTGTGAATTTACTGATGAAGATAGGTGCATAGTATAACATAAACATGTATAACATGAAGAACAGTAGGAAAGTTATAGAAAGTTGGAAAATACATGGACAAGCTTGCATGGAGAGCCAAAAGGAACATTTCATGCACCGTAGCAGAGATAGCACTGACAGTCTCAGTTTAGTAATGCAGAATGACTATGAACAGTATCAAAAGCTGCAGTGAAAACAAAGTCAGTAGGTGTATGAACAAGCTTAAACCTATGACAAGCTCTCTGGCGAGGGTGCAAATATAGCATGTGTGAAAAAGAGAATCTGAGATTAAGAACTTTATGACCTCCCTCCAGCACAACCCAAGAGGTGCCTGCTCAGCACAGACATCAACTCAGCCTTGCCCTTCACTGGGATCTACTGGCCTCCAGAAGGTACTGAAAATTATACCATGAGTGAAGTGAAAAGGAAAAGAACATCACAACACACAGACTGTTTTTCTGAAGTGGTCCTATTTGACATCAAATTAATAAAGTACAGTGTTTTCTCTTTTTTGCTGTAACTATAATAAAGCCTGCCCACTTGTGACTATCAGCAAAATTGTACAGTACACTGGGAGAGCTCTACACAGCTGCTTATAGACCATCAGGAAGACCAGGTATTCACCAGACTGAAAGCTCGAGACTGACCTGTGCAGTTCACAAAAACGATTACAGCAATCGCACTCCTTGTCCCTTTTGTTCCCCAGAGAAGTATGGAAGCTGGGTCTGGTGAAGAGCCACCCTCTGCATCAGAAAGAGAAAGAGAAAGAGAAGAGGCTCTGTTGCCATGGTGTGCAACTGCTTTTTCATAAATGTTTCAGTAAGGTCGTGCCCTGCTTGATTAATTCAAAGAGTTCACATTCATCTACTGCCACACAGACAGCTCACAGCAGATGTTCACTGAGGCCATTTCATGCTGACTTATAACCCTTCTCTTTTTTTAGCACCTAATATATTGGGATGGTTGTATTTTGGAAACAGAAGTAACTGGCATAACTACTGAATAACAGCCCCCATTGTGCCTGCAACTGTCTTTGCATCCCAGCTGCCTCAGCCAGCAACTAAAACTTCACAAATTTTGCCCATCCTGAATAACCACAGACTCTCCCTTGTCCAAATGTAACAGAATATGTAGACCTACTACATTTTTTCTATATAATTTCATATGGTTGAAAGCAGCGTACTCACAAACCCAGGAATGACATAGTTTCTGAAAAGGCTTGTATACACAGTCCAAAGACAGACCAATGGACAACAGAAGTTATTTTACATTGTATGCTCTGCTCCCTTTTCCTTCTCTCACACAAGCATCATGTTGTCAATAATAAGGGGAAGGGAAGGACCAGGAGGAGGTGGGTTTGTTGTATGTTTTGGTACCCCATAGCCTGTGATGCAAAGAGTGGAAGAAATACTTGCAGAACAAGAATTTCTGCTGCAGCACAGAGGAGAGCAGAGGTGGTCATAAGTGGCAAACTAAGAAAGAAGGGATTCCGCTTTTAGATTTCTCATAACTTGTAAAACACCATGCTTCTGCCTAAATGACGCAGATTATTGTAATTGTGAGAAATTTTATTTGCATATTTCTTATCCATATTTTTCAGTGACATTCAAGGGCAAATTCTTGGGATAGGAGTCTGCCCAAATTAAACTAAACCAATGTTCACTCAGTTCCCACTGAGGTGATGAAATAATTTTTAATGTGGCTGTATCTGGTAATTACAGCAGGTTAGTAGTGCTCTCAGGAATTCTGTCTTGACTTTGAATATTGTGAGAAGAAGTAAAGTCAGATAGAAAAAGAAAATGATAATTTCAGTTTCTGTTTATGTAGGTAATGTTTTCAAATTTGTTCTATCATGATTTTCTACTGCAAAACTAGATTTCTGAAAATTGTGTTAATCACTGGTCATCTCACCCCACAGCCGAATTATCACTCCCTCTCCTCTTCTCTCCTCACCTCACCTCCCCTCTCTTCTTCTCCATCCCCAGCTCAAGGTTCAATTGTCTTTTGCCTTTTACAGGAGCAGAGCTGGTTTAAAAGGCCTGTTGTGCACTTTTGTTGCATCCTCAGGCAGCTGAAAAGTTGCTCCATACAAGTTCTTGCAATGGAAGGGAGAGCTGGACCTGCAGGGCACCTGTGCCATCTCAGCAGCACCCAGATCCTCTGTTGTCTTCTGTGTTTGTAATCAGTCAAAATGCGAAGGGAGGAAAGGAGTGGTGACATAGCTCTTATTGATGGTATCCTGCAGGCCCTGCCTCCCCGCAGCAGCCTGCAGGACTGTGCAGGGGGCTGGACTCAGCTTCTCAGAGCCCTGCTGCAGTTTGACAGAAGTGTCACCTTCCAGCATGATCTCAAGACATCCTGAGGTCAGGACATACTGTGTACCTTTTGCCCACTTTTTTAAGAGATGTTTCGAAGTCGGTCAAGGCACTGAAGCCTGTAGTCCCCCCAAGCCATCGATCCTCTGCACACAGAGAATGATCTGCTTTGGCTTTGGCTGGATGGCACAGCTAAGTGTGTGACTCCTCAAAGTCTGCTCTCATGGGAGAAAAAGGCAGTTTCCGAGAGGCATAATGAGAAATCAAGCTTTTTTACATTCACACAAAGAGCTGTCATCGCAACCCAGATGTCTCAGTATCATGCAAGCAGCTCAAGTTGAGGACTCCAGAGTGGCTTTGATGCTGCTGTGTGGTGCTGGCACCCCGGTGAGGATGGCTGTTGTCTGAAAACATAGTGCCAGTGACATGGGTAACTCTGAGATGAAGGTACACCTTGACTAGACAGCACTGAGAGTGGAAGAAGCTTAAAAAATAAAATAATTTTTTTTTTTTACTGATTAACTTACCAGGTTTCACTGAAGGTATCAGTCAGAAACACGCAGTTGTGGATTAGCACAACAGCCTTGACGCAGTCTTTTCTCTTCCCTGGAGTGAATGGTAGTCTAGTAAGCTTCTTTTTCTGTGCCATTTCTTCTCATCCCATCATGTTGCTTGGTAAGAATGAATTCAGAAAGCAAAGCAGTGCATTTTGTAGGTTGAGCTGCAGGTCAAGTGGTGTCCTGTGTAAAGAAGTCCCCAAAACAGGCCCTGACTGCAATGAAAGCTCTGTCCCTTTCTCTGTGTTCATCATTGACAGTTCTATCACCCTCAGGAACATAACTGTTGAGGCAGGTCATAGACATCTATTAACCTGAAGGTCATAAACTCTTTAAATAAATAATAATTCTTTCCAAATCCTTCTGAATTTCAGTGTAACTTGAAACAAGAGAATCAGCCCACTCCATCACATGCTGAGCTTGTTTTTGTCAGCGTGTGCTCCTAATCACTTACCAATTACTTATGCAAATTGGAGGAGCAGATGCTGAAGGTTGCTTTCAAGGCTGCCTCACAGGGGCCCTATAAAGCTTACAGTTGTAGATGTCCATGGTTTTTGATTTTTTTTTTTTTTGGGTGGGCACATTAGAAGTTTTTACAAAGGTTCTTCATTTCACCTAGACTCCCAGACAGTACTGTTTTAGTACTTCTGGTCAGGGTTTACTTCAGCTGTCAAATGCCATCAACTGATGGTTATGATGCGGATAATCACAAAGATAAGTATTCTTGCTGAAAAAGAAAAGCAGAGAAAAGTTGGGAGATTATGGATGCAAGATGTTTTTAAATTTAAAACTAGGTTTTGCTTAGCTATTGTACTAAAATTTTTACCTAACTCTTCCTGTAAGTTTTGAATTATCTTAAAGGCTACGAGTGTATCTTCCTCCCTGTGCTTCTATTTTGTGCACGTCTTTTCTGTATGTGGTTATATCATATCTGCTCTTTATCACATCAACATAGAGTGAAGTGACTTGGATAACTGTTAATAGGTAGAGCAAAGGGTTGATTGAAGTACAGTGCTTTAAATGTGTTTCCTAACTTGCATAATTATGTTTAATTAAATCACACAGAATGTACGCACCATTTTGATGTGCTGTGGTGACCAGCGACAAGTGAAATTCCCTGCAGGAAAGGGCCTTTGCAGATTCTCTGAGATCCTACAGGGAAATCAATGACATTTTAATCTGAATTAGACATAGCTCCTGCAGAGACGAATCTAAGCAAGCCTGCAGAAAACTGCTGATTCTTTTAGTAAATAAGACATTTTTCTGCTTTGCTGTCTTAGAGCTGTGAACGTTTTCTGATGGAAATTTGTGAACTAATTGTTTGCTATGTAAGGTATCTGTATATGTTTAGATGAAAAAATGTCAGTTTAAATTTTATATCAGGTTAAATACAAGCAATAGAAAGATTAAATTTTTTTAAATCTGATCTTTTGAAGATTAAAACCAATCCATGGATAATCCTTTCCTGCTAGCCAGAATGCATTTTTAAAATGTTCCTTTAATTATCTAAACATGAGGACTTGCACATTGTATAACATCGTATGATCATATCTAAAGTAGTATTAATAGATTACTGTGTTAGAAAATGCAGGAAAATCCCTCTCTGTAATTTTCTTGTGTGCATAGTTCTCTCTCTATATATACATTTGACTTTTTGCCTTGCTTGCTCATAGAGATAATATAATAAGAAAAAGTTTTGCATATTCAGTCAGAGGATCTCTATGCCTGTACTAAGGAAATTCTCACAAATAGAGCTTGTTGGGACTTCTCTGATTTTAAAACTTTTTTTGGGGTGGGGAACACCGTCTTGTGGAAACTGAAAGGCTTTCAGAACAATACAACTTGTTCTGACAAACCTTCAGGTTTTCCTTTCATTTAGCCATCTCTTTAGGTGATCAGCTAGGAGTTAAGCTTCCGTGTGTCTTTTTTTAGGATTGTTAGTAAGCCAGGAACCCCAAATGCCCATGTTCCCAAGCTCTGGGCAGTTCTACCATGTATGCATGAAGGATTGTGTATGTGTTACAGTGCCTGTGGCTCTGGGACAGGCCTGCCTTGCATTTCTTCAAGTCCTGGTGTTTCTGGCACTCCATCCTGGAATTTGTGAGCATCTGTTTTCTTGTTGAGTTTCTTTTCCATGAAAAATCACTAGTCACTTGCCCAAAATTCCTTCTGAGATATTTTATGAGGCAAAAGTCTTAATTTTCTGTCAGATCATCTGTGAATTTGGGGGCTATAATTTAGTTACTCTTCATCTCTGGGACGTACATTTTAAAACTGCTTACAAATAAACAATAATTACTGGTTACCCCTTACCAACCTTTTAGTCTGGAGGTGGTGTTGGCTTTAAGATTTTTTCACTGCACTTCATTGCATGAAGCAGATGTTCCTGAGGTTTCATGCAAACTCTGTGAGTCAGAAGATCTGGGGAGATAATGCAGCCTTGAAAAGAGCATGGTTTGATACATTTGGTTTTTCTTGTATGGTTGTGGAAGAAAGGCACACTGGAAGAGACATAGCATAAAATAAAAGCAATGTAACAAGTCTGCTGCAAGTCATTGTCCAGAATAGGCAACAACACGTAAGAGAAATCCTTACTCTCTTTTGCATTACTGCAGTTCAAACAGACCTTTGGCATTAAGTTAATACACGTTTACTTTTTCAAGAGGATAATCAGCTTCTAGTTTAAGGGTGTTTCTGTGTGAGTAGAGGCATGTCAATGTAGTTATCTTTCTACTCCCAAAAGACAGAATTGATCCTGACTATTCTCAATTTTTCAGTCTTCACAGTTATGGAGGTTATAAGACAAGAGAGTTGATCTCTGAAATTAAACAAAATTTGTGATTTGAGATTGCTATATAGTAGGAGACCAAACAGAGTTGATGAATTAGATCCACTCACATCAATTCTTCATATCATAACACTGGAGTCATTGGAAATTGCTAGAATATTTTTTATTTCTTTCCACCAATTACATGCTACCCATCCTTGATCTTAATTACTACACACATCATAACCCATATTTTCAAAACTACAAAGCAGAGCTACAGATAAAATAGATTTGCACAAAAAGTTGCTTTGTTACAAATCTAATTCTTACTTTGTATATACAGACTTAGTTCGCACTTGCAGTAATTCATACACAGTGATTTGTGTACTTGTATACGCATTCCTTTTTGAAAACTGACCTTGTACAAAGTGCATGCTTTTTTTTAAAATACCTTTGATTAGCTTGTTTAGAAGTCCTTGAATAAGCTTCAAAATGAACTAATAGAGATTGCATTATTAAAATCATAGAAAGTGTGGTTCTCTCAACCATAACAATCTTTTATGGCAAGTGGCTTTTAACATACTGTGTTCTCACAACTGGGAGTCATTCTTTTTTGTCCACTATAGTCAAGGGCAGCCTGCATACATTTTTGAGATGCTTTAGTTGTGGAACTGCAAAAGTCAGGAAATCTCCACGCCAGTTAATCCTAAGTCCTTTCTGAAAACGTGTGCAAAAAACTCTGTCTGGGCAGTGCCCAAAGACTTCAACAGGCAAAGTATCTCCACCTTCAGTTCTAGCCCCCAAAAAACAGGATTAGTTTTGACACAGTCTTCTCAGCTCTGTGGAAGAGCGTGAGATAGAGGACAAACACTACCTGCTCCTCTTCCATTTTGCTATGTTCTCCTCCAGTCAGAAAGGTCATTCATATTTAAAAGATTCTGTGATAATATTTTGCATTTTTTAACCAATCAGTTAAGCGTCATTTGAACCCTTCACACATGCTTGTTTCCCACTAGTCTCTATACCAGCTCCAGTTCACAGCTAGTCTGGGAGAGAGCAATGAATGAAGTGCCTTGGTGACCGCCGTGGGTGGTGGGCAACTCCCACCTGCCAGGCAGAGTGAGAAGGTCTGAATCTTGGATCCAGCACTGAATTGTGTTATCTTGATCATGTCACTTAACAACTGGCAATCTCAGTTTTCTGAGTAGTGATACAGGAATCCAGTATTCATGTACTTGAAAGTGTTAAGGTGTGTTGTATAAAATTATATACAGAGTGATGTTCTGATTTAATCTCTTGGATTCACTTTTATTTTCTGTGTTTTCAGAGAGTGGCTTTTGACCTTGGCTGAATGCCAGGTGTCAACCAAAGCTGCCCTATCACTCACCCTCCTTAACTGGTAGGGTTAACAGGGTAGAGAATATACAATGAAAGGCTCATGGGTTGAGATAAGTACAGGAAGACCACTCAGCAGTTACTGTCACAGGCAAAACAGACTAGACTTGGGGAAATTAGTTTAATTTATTGCCAATCAAAATTTAAAGTATGAGAATGAGAAATGAAAAAAAATCTTAAAATATCTTTCCCCCACTCCTCCCTTCTTCCCAGGCTTAACGTTACTCCAAATTCTCTACCTCTTCTCCCCCTAAGGGGTGCAGGGGCACGAGGAATGGGGCTTGTGGTGAGTTCATCACACACCATCTTTGCTGCTCCTTCCTCCTCACACTTTTCCCCTGCTCCAGTGTGGGGTCCTTCCCATGGGAGACAGTCCACTACGAATTTCTTTGAGAACGAAGGCTCTCCACAGAGTCAAAACCTTCTTCAGATGCATCCACCTGCTCCAGCATGAGGTCCTCCATGGGCTGCAGATGGATATCTGCTCCACCATGGACCTCTATGGGCTGTAGGGGGAGAGCCTGCCTCACCATGGTCTTCTCCATGGGCTGCACAGAAATCTCTGCTCTGTCACCTGGAGCATCTCCTCCCTCTCCTTCTTCACTGATCTTGGTGTCTGCAGAGCTTTTTCTGTCACTTCATCTCACTTCTCACTTCCAGCTGCTGTTGTGCAGCAGTTTTTTACTCTTCTTGACTGTGTTATTACAGAGACACTACCACCATCACTGACTGGTTCTGCAATGGCAAGCAGGGGGTCCGTCTTGGAACCGGGTGGCACTGGGTCTGTCTGATCTGGGGGAAGCTTCTGGCACTGGTTCTGCAATGGCAAGCAGGGGGTCCGTCTTGGAACTGGCTGGCACTGGGTCTGTCTGATCTGGGGGAAGCTTCTGGCACTTTCTCACAGAAGCCACCCTTGTAGCCCCCTGCTACCAAAACCTTGCCATGAAAACCCAATACACAGAGGAAGTCTCATAATTACAACTTTACATCCCCACCTTCTCCCTTCCTCCTTTCACCTCCCCCCTTTCTTCTCTCTCTATTCCTCTCCATGTCCTTCTCTGTCTCGTTTCTTTTCATTTTTCTGTTTCTCTGTAGAAATGACCAATTGAGAGTCTTTTGCATGAATTTCTAGTTTCTAGTGCAGTCAAGATGAGACTGGTGAGAATAAAACTTGGGAATTGCTTTCACTGATCTCTTTACTCATTTGTAAGCAATGTTTCTATTTTCTCCTCACATGTGCAAGAATCAGTTATCTGCTGATAATTTTTTGTTATCTGTGTCAGATCACATAGAACAATTTCAGGTTCATAGACTTTAGACTGAATGGTTCCAAAAATTGCCAGCCAAACTTTCTAAAACTAGTTAAGGATACTAGTCTTTTTGGAGGCATTTAACTAAAGCCTACTTGAAGTTTCTAGCCCATCGAAGTTTCAGCTGATGAAATATAAGCCAGAATTAGTATCAGTTGGTGAAATTACTCTGAGTTGGATTTTTTCTCTTATTCAACCGGCTTTTGGTCCCTTTTCATTTTTTTTTCCATGTTTATATATAACCACAAACTTTGAAAATCTTACTTGGATAATAATTTATGTAATCCAAAAGTTGTACATGATGCTGGAATGACAATGGGAATACTAGGTCTGAATTTTCCTTTAAATAGAAACCAAAATAATCAAAATTAAACTTTGATTCTCCACCAAGCCTGACATAATGAAGGTGTACAAGAAATGAGTCACCAGTGGGGTTCCCCAGGGCTCAATCTTAGGGTCAGTGCTCTTTAATGTTTTTATAAATGATCTGGATGCAGGGATAGAATGTGCATTAAGTAAGTTTCCCAACAATACTAAACTAGGAGGAGCTGTGGACTCCCTCGAGGGTAGAGAGGCCTTACAGAGAGATCTGGATAGACTAGAGAGCTGAGCAATCTCCAACCATATGAAATTTAACAAGAGCAAGTGCCACATTCTCCACCTGTGACAGGGTAATTCTGATTATACCTACGAACTGGGGGATGAGAGTCTGGAGAGCAGCATGGAGAGAGATCGAGGGGTTTGGGTTGATGGCAAGTTAAGTAGGAGTCAACGGTATGCCCTAGCAGCCAAAAGAGCCAACAGAGTCCTGGGATGCATCAAGCACAGCCTCACCAGCCAGTCAAAGGAGGTGATTGTCCCACTCTCCTCTGCACTCATGTGGCCCCACCTGGAGTATTCTGTGCAGTTTTAGGTGCCTCAGTGCAATAAGAGTGTCAAACAGTAACAGTATTTCCACAGGAGGGAGACCAAGATGGTGAAATGTCTCAAGGGCAAGGCATATGAGAAGCAGCTGAGGTTACTTGGCTTGTTCAACCTGGAGAAGAGAAGGTTGAGGGGTGACCTCCTCACAGTTTACAATTTCTTCAAGGGTGGCAGTGGAGCAGGAGGTGCTGATCTCTTCTTTCTGGTGGCCAGTGACATGACACAAGGAAAGAGAATGAAGCTGTGTCAGGAGAAGATCAGACCGGACATTAGGTGAACGTTCTTTGCTGAGATGGTGGTTGATGACTGGGACAGGCTCACCAGGGAAGTGGTCATGGCATCAAGCCTGTCAGAGATCAAAAAGCATCTGGACGATGTTCTTAGTCATATGGTTTAGCTTTAGGTAGTCCTGCAAGGAGCAGAGAGTTGCACTCGATGATCCTTTTGGGTCCCTTCCAACTTGAGATATTCTATGATTCTATGTTTTTTTTTCTCATGTTTTGACTGAGAAGTAGGTTTCCTCCAGGCCTTCCAAACAAGCTGTACTGGAATTGTCGTCATACCAAGTTTCAGAGGTAGGCTAATTTTAAGTATAATTCTGGGTAAATACAATATTTCCACTTGGCAGAGTATCTTATTTTTAGTTTTCCTCAGTCATCTTTCAGTGCACAGAAAATATTTTTCTCAAAGAAGCTGTGAAACTCTTCATAAATTACTGGCCAAAAATGGAGAGATTTTACAAGAGAAAAGGTTTAGAGAACAATGGCTGTACAGCAGACATTAGAGCACTAGAAATGATGAGAAGTAGAAGAGGTATGATGGCAGGTTTGACAACATTTTCTATTTTACATCTAAATTACACCACTCATGAAAAAATTATATGGAGTGAAAAAACAGTTGTCCTTTAACTTTCCTAGCATCTTTTCACATAGTTATAAATTCTTACAGAAAATATTTTTTCTTTCCTTGCCCAGTTTTCCGGTCCTGAGTTGCTGAATATTCAGAATTTGCTTAGACCTGCAGACAAAAATAGAAATGTCCACTGCACAACTGGAAACTTTCTGGTGAACAGACATATATAAGTGCAACATGAATGGTATAGGACAGGGAAAGGAGACAAACCACCAATGTAATTAGCCTTTGCCTTGCTGTAAATAGCTGATTTTATGCATTTTTAAAGCAAAAAATAGTTAAGCACATTTTCAGTAAAACTTAGGCCAGATGTAACACCATCATGCTAATCTCCAATGAACTGTGCCTATTTCACTTGCTATGACATGCAGCTAACTTGATTTCCTGTATCTTAAAAATTCATTTTACATTAAGTTTAATTAACGGGTAAAGTTTGTCCCAAAATTTATCCAAGCAAAGAATTCAGCAATTCCTTTTGCACTATCACTGAGATGAAGAAAAATTTAGATTTTCATCTATAGGAAAGACCCTGATTTTCAAAGAGCTTTCGTCTATTTCATTCATGCATATGTTGGCATTGTTAAAGTTGTGCATGATCTAATACGGACTTTAATGGATTTTTCTAGACACGCACTGATCTTTTTAGGAGAACTGACAATACGCATTCTCTCGACTCAGTTTGAAGTCAAAACAGGGAGTTTGCCTTAACTCCCTGTTCGTAAAGCTGTTTTGAAGAAGGTGTTACTTTCATTTCACTACATTGACTGCAGAAGGGCTACATGTGGAAGTACCTGCACATAAAAGGAGGTTTATATACCGTCCATTTATACAATTCTTGTTTTAATATGAAAGGATCCTTATACAGTTTTTCTATATAGAGGTGTTCATACATGGTTCCAATCCACTTCATTCAGATGAGTGAATTCATATCATTTTGGATAAACACTGTGCCACTAAATCCAGAGAAAGGTGATCTTCTTAACACTAACAGAAACCAAGCTATGGCTCTGTACATTGCTTGCTTTGTTTTATGTTTTTTTGACTGGCACACACTGGGTTATGTATTGAGAGCTAACACATAGGAAATCACCTAAAACATGAAGAATTGCAACACAAGAATCTACAAGGACAAAAGTGTGGATGGTTAGTATTCCTTTTATCAAAATCATATTGATGATTTTTTCAACACTTCAGAAGAGCAGTATTTTAATTTAGAGTAAGCTCTTTTGTCTAAGAAATACATATGTGCATTTATACACACATGCAATCCAGCAAAATCCTAATATCCAAATTTCTACTTTTTGGACAAAATTCATTAGCCTACAAATTCTTTCACTAAACAAAACCAATACCAAAGGACAGGACAAATTCAGCCTGTTTTTATTATCAGTTAGTAACTTTTTGTTTCACATTGCAGCTTCTCAATAGGCTTAGAGAACTTGGAGAAAATGCTTGGAGAAAAGAAGCCCAGTTCAACACAGAGACAAAACTTAGCATTTTGACTACTTCCCCTTCGTAAAATAGCTAGAATAGTATCACAAATTACATTTCTTCTTTCTTTTCTTTTTTTCTTAATCCTTGGTTTAAACAATCTTTCTTTAGCAGAAGAAATGGTGGCTTAAGAAACATGCCAAAAGAGACTGGCAAAATAGACGCTGTTTCAGTACTCCGTCCATCCACCTTGAACCTCATGACTTATCTGTGCAAAAGCAATAAGAAAGGCTCTTTGGACTGCTGGCATGGAAAATATGTGCCTATATGCACTTTTTTATTTTCCTCAGACATCCTTATTCTAAATAATCAAACTTATGCCACGCTAGTGTCATTAACTGCCCGCTTTTTGTTCCAATGCCATTTGTCAGGGGCCCGGCTTTCTAACAATATGTCACTGTCTTTGAGGACAGAAGAGCGTGGGTATAAACAAATATAAGATTCTGTGACTTTTTTGAGAATTAAACTCAAAGATAAATGTTTACATACTCTATTCAGAAATGATGTGTCAACAATATAGTATGATTAACCTATTTGGACAAACCAAGGATTGGAACCCATACAGTGTCAATACATGGTTTACTGTTGGATTGATAACACTGCCCAGAGATGCCATCTGTAATGTTTGATGAGCACAGTTACAAAGAAAATCTGTATCCCAAAGAACATGCAATCTAATGTGAAACAAAGAGACCATAAGTGATTATTGCAAACAGCAGGCATGAAGGAGGAAGTGTGGCAAAAGCAAGTCTGAATGCTTCTGTGGACTATTGATACAGTGTGACTCAGTTTCACTTCCTTAAATAAATAGATACAATCCCTGTCAGTTTGCAGCTCACCTAGTAAGATTAGTGGCTGATTCTTTGCAGACCATGCAACTGTGATGTGTAGTTGTGCAGGGATTGATAGGAAGATGTGATATGGTACGGTTTGCCATAGGAACAAATACCAGGAAAGAGAAAAGGAGACTTTCATGTATAGACGCATAAAGACAGTTATGGTACCACTGAATACACAGTCACTCAGGGGTATACCAGTATGGACTTGAAAAGAAAAGCAAAAAAAATTGATTAAACAGAAAGGTTATAGTTGTGAAGGGCGTTGAAGGTGTGCATGAGATATTTGCATATGATGCTATGGAAAAGAGGAGATAATAAAGACATTCAGATAGGAATAATATAGAGTGACAAGCAAAGAGGATGCTCCGAGGTGATGCATTTTGAAGGGATTGAAAAGTTCCCAACTTGCATAATGACACGTTAGTGATGAGCACTTTGAAGGTTAAAGCAGCATTTTTACCTCTGAACCTTCTGATGCCTGTGAATTATCCCCAAACCAGCAAATTTACCAGGGTTAAAATAAATTTCCTCAAGGTCAGCACATTCTGCAAATAGAATAACATACAGAATTCTTTGGCTAATATGATCTCAAATTAGCACAACATGTAATCTATAAGAGACTGCATATTTAATGCTCTGAAGGGAAAAACAGATTTAGTTTTTATATGATTAAATAAAGTCAAAATAAAACTGCTTTAAAATAGTAAATAAATGATTCGTTACTTTGTGTTTGATATTTGTCAAAAGCCCAGGGAGACAACTTTGGATTTTCCTGCAAGGACCTTCAATGTTTTTGGCATCTATGACTTTCAGAGCTCAGCTCGTTTCAATGGGTACATATGATGGCTGAATTTGTGTGTAGCTCAGCCCTGTAGGACCGGATCTAAAGCGCAGAACAGCAGCTGCAGAGGTTTCAGTGCCCCTGCAGTAAGTATACCTAGACAGGTTATTTCAGGCTCCCTGTTGCCTGTTCCACGGTTCAAATGTCCACCAGCAGCACAAACACACTGGATGTGTTCCTAGACCTCCGCTTCTGGTTTAGCCTTGACTTGAAAGAAAACCAGTTCATGCACTTTATAACTGCTTGGTGATGTGAACCAGAACACAGTAAGAGATCCAGAGATCTAAATTGGAAGTGCACCCATGATCTGAATCAAAGTAATGCACACGTCACACAGATTCACTGAGGTGGATCTGGCGCTTGCTTGCTGATAGAAACTTCATTTTCTACCCTATAGCTCCTACAGCTTGCAAAATCTGCAGAGCATCACAGTCCCACTATCAAGCAGCCTCTAGGCATAAGCTGTAAGCAGATCTCCTTGTTCCTTTAGAATATGTTATTATAAATGCTAATTTCACCACTCCTGCACATGCTTGATGAAATGATTCAGTGAACTTTCTAGATACTAGCCAGGAAACATTAATTTGGGAAATTATTCAGACTCTCTGGAGATAAGCAGAAACATGAGAGACAGCATTATGTTACCAGAGCTGGAAACCTAAATGAAAAAGATTAAGGGGCAAATACTTCTTGTTAAACATAGGAGAGGATAAGTGAAAGAAAACTTGAGAAGAGAATTTCAGTTTTAGAAAGCTATATAAATGAAATTCCAATCACAGCACTTGTGTGAATAAAAATTAAATCAAGTGATTAGTGAAAAACATTAGTTTCCTTTCATCCACATGGTCCCTATCACTGAATAGTAAGGAGAAGACACAGTGTAAAAGACATCACAAGAGGAAGAATACCCTCTAAAAAGCAACGGCAGGAAGAGATTATATGCTTCCCTTAACTATACTGCTAATTCACGAGGTAAAGGAAAATCACACATTTAGAGAGGCACCATTCTTCATTTTGTGGTAGGACAAAGCTGTAGAAGCATCCCTCAGTGGCCTTCTCTCCCTTTCCGTACTTCAGGCTCTCAAATCACATCTCTTGATGTTCAGTCTCAAAGCCCTACTAAAGACTATAGTGCAATTCAAATAGAAGTCCACAGAATATTATTTATTTGAATAGGCATTTGGAGAATTGAATTGGAATTCAAGGTGGAAGAACTCATGGGACAGTGTGTAAGTTGTTGCAGTGTGGGTCAGTGGGAGCCAGGTCAATGGGAGCCGTATGTATCCCTCTGGCAGAATCTGGCTCTAGCACTATCAGACATTGTGGCCAGTTTTGTGCTTTTTATGTTCTGCTTCTGCTTCTCCTGGAATTCAAAACCTTCCCATATCAATCAAGAATTTTTTTTTGTCTAACTTAGAATATGTGCAAATTCTGGTTCTGAGATAATGTTACTTATCCTTTATACTTATCATATACACCTTCATTTAAAATGTTAAGATACTTTAATGAAATTGTAAAAGCAAATTTATTGTTGGTATTTTCCCCTGGCAGCCTTTGGCTTTCCCTTGGCATAACACCATATGATGGCTTCACTGCATAACCTGTGATCCACACAGAAAATTGAAATAAAAACAGGATTGACAGAAAGAAGAAGAGTAGATTGTACTTCAGTTTTCCAGTTGTGCTCCTCTTCTCCTCTCTCCACCCTCCATTTCATCTTCTCACTATACCACAATTCAGGCTCTGTTTTTCTTTCAGCCCTGTTAACAATCTTCAGTTAGTCTCTCTCTCCTTCACATAGTGCTGCTTTTTATCTCCTCGGTATTGCTTGATCCCAACATTGTAATAAAGCTCATCTAGGCTAATGAATTAAAACATCAGTACATCTGACTGATGTTTACTCTCAAATAAAGTTATTTCTCCCTCTTGCCCTTGCTGCCATACCCTCTGCTTTTCCTCTTAAATGAGGCTTATGTTGGTATGGTTCTGCCCCTTCTTTGCAAATGCAAATTGATAGTTTAAGGATATTTGCAGCCTCAGAGTTTTAAAAAAGTTTTAATTTAGCTTTTATTAGGTGCTGGGCAGCATAGTGCCAGACTGTGTACACAGTTAAACAACAAGAGCTCTCTCAGGGGAGTATCTTGTTGCAAGCTTCGACATTTATATGCAAATTAGGCTTTCGGTATTTGCTATCAGTTATAACAGAAATTTTCCACCCAGGCAAGATATTTTTTTGTCTTTAGCTATCTAGAATAGTGACAAGCCCTGAAGAAAATAGTCTGTGCTCACTGGCTGCAAAAGTTAGAAAAATTTTATTGGTTTTAGGGTTGTTTTTTTCTAAAAGCAGGCTACCCTGATGCAGGATTATACTGCAGTGACATAATACTCCTGGAGAAATAAGGCGGAACACTGAAGTCCCTGCATCAGCATTGAAAGGAAATGAAATCGAAAGACTTTCGTTATTTGACATGGGGAGAAGGAATCCTGAGAACTAAGAACATTTTCACAAAACTTCTTAGGTGTTGGACTCTAAAATGCAGCAGGTACCCTCTACTCTAAACGCTGCCCTAAATAGTCTTTCTGTTGATATCGTGGATTCCTGGAGCTGAATCCCCCAACCGGATACCCAAGCAAAGTAACAATTACTTGACTGGTGGCCCTTGGGGGCTGAGCAGGTAAGCTGTATTGTAGGACTTCGAGGGTAAAGCGCAGCCCTGTGAAAGATGTGCTCTCTTCAGTTGCCCCAGAAAAGGTAAGTGTGGTTTCTAGGGGGATAAACATGTATTGAATTCCATGTTAGAGCTGAACTGTTGAAATTGACATCTGAGACCCCCCTGTAAGCTATCCACATTACTCACACTGTCCGTGGGCACTGCAATGTGCAATAGGCATTGATCTGACACATAGTGAACCTAGAGATAGCTGTTCAGTAGAACTGCTTTTGTATTTTTCTTTGCATTTCCTTGCTTGGACAATGTTTCTCATTTTGTTTGGTTTTTTTTTTTTAATCTCCATCCAATTTATGTAACAGAATAGCCACATCTGGCTGTAAAATGCAATCACCTTTTTCACGTGGGACAATGATGCACAAAAATAATTTTAATGATAAATAGATACCAATTACAAACAATGAGTCACTGACAGTTTGAGAAGAAAGTGGTTCCAGTGCTTGAATTCCTGAAGGAAGAGTGCCTTTAAATACTTGATACCTGATGACTGTATCAACATTTATTTTTTGTCTTGACACCATCTTAACGTTTTGT
The DNA here is from genome assembly GCF_030867145.1 of Opisthocomus hoazin. Classification (NCBI taxonomy): domain Eukaryota; kingdom Metazoa; phylum Chordata; class Aves; order Opisthocomiformes; family Opisthocomidae; genus Opisthocomus; species Opisthocomus hoazin. Next base: position 20,459,948 of record NC_134454.1, on the reverse strand, counting down.
CTTAAAGTGAAAATGGGCCAGTTCCTGTCTTACCCATCTGCTGCTTCTCTTCATGTCTCTGCAGTTATTGCATTCCCAGTGGTGTTTCTCAAGCTTGCTGTGAGCAGGGCAAAGTCTTGCTATTGTCTCTGAAAAGAAGGGAGACAGGAAAAGTCAGCAAATATAAAGTGCCCACCTTTGAAGGGTTTGAGAGGTAAGGAGGTTTTCTGCATGTTGGGCTGAGAAGTGGATGAAAACATGTCCACCTCATTGATCAGAAGCTATTCACTCAGATTCTCGGATGTGGGAGGCTGGCGGGTTAGTAATCACAACCATATGGGTTGAAGGGCAACCACTGAGCTGGCTACCTACTGTGCTGGCTTACTTTTAGGACATCTAACTTATCTTTGGCTAGGTAATGATCCTGCAGGGCACATGGCAGCCACATGGCAGGAGGCTGTGCTTCTGAGCCCATGCTGCAAGATGGAGCCAGTCTGTGCAGATATAAGATGTATTTGGGTTATAGTGTGGGCTCAGACATGTACTCAAAATGAAATACAGACCTGCCGTGTGTTGTGTTCGGCTCCTGAAAGGTAATATCCTACTTTGACAGAAAATGTTTGGCTTGAAATGTGACTATGACCTTGTCTGAGTAAGAACCATCCTGGCTCTGGGTCTGTATCCAAACTTTTTCAACTGGGAATTAGACAGCATGAAATTTGGTCCATCCCTCCTAGTGAAAAAAAAAAAATGTCTAGCCACAGTGCTTAGCTTCAGACAAAAATTCTGAAGCTGCATATTGTGGCTATTTGCGTAGGAAGATTTTCTTTTCTCTGTATGATGTTTGACTGTCACTGAGCCTCATTTCTAACCAGACCTTTCCTTTCAAGCAGAGCTATGCGTTCTCGACGGACAGTCATCTCCAGACACCATCAGAATATAGCTAATTAGTGAAATACTGTATTTCAAGACAGTTTCTTGTATCTTCTTGAATCCTAGCTTGCTTGCTGAGGGTTTCATGCTGCTCCACTCTGTACTGTCATGGCAGGTGCACTCACCACAAGAAGGACCAAGGCTTTTCAACAAGGCAGCCGCTGGATCTTCCGCGCCCTTATTTTGGCACCTTTGGCACTCTGCAGCCGTAGTGGTCGCATACACAATCCCAGTCAGGTGCCGACCACTGTGCCCCCACTGAGACACCGTGACCCCGGTCATGCACTCCCACCCTGTCATAGATAGGAGCAAGGCGAGACCCCTTGGTCGGCAGGCAGGGTCTCTGCCAATGACGTGCCTCATCTGACAGAAGCTTCTACAACCCTAACCAAAAATGATTACAGATCAGATCCAACCAGGCTACACAGGGGGCCCCTCCCAGAGACCCCCTGAGATGGTTCTCCCGAGAGCAGCGGGCCTGTGATTGGAGACCCTCCCCTTCAGTTGAGATATCACCGAAGGAAACTTCTGGGATTGAATGCCCTCACTCTCTTTTGGTGAGTGATTACTTCTTCTGGATATTCTTGAGTGAGCCCTTGCCCCCTTTGAGTGAGTGATCCGGTCTTCTGGGTATGCTTGGGTGAGAGCTTTCCCCTTTTGTGTGTGAATGTATGCACACTTTGGATCATCATTCTTGCGTGTTTTCATATAGTGATAGCATCCTTGACTGGTGTACCGAAGCTGTATTTTGTTTAATGTTATCAGAGTGTCATGTTGGTTACCCCAGTTGTTTAATCAGTTTTGATTGTTTGATTTCAGTCACAAATTAAAGTTTGTTTGAGTTCATCACCTGTGTGGAGTCATTTGGTGTACCTGCACAACAGCTGTGACATCCATTTAGAAACCTGTACATTCACTGGACTGCTTGTTCTTTGAAAGAAAAGGCTACCAAGGGATCCATTTCCCCAAGCATTTGTGGTCACATTGTTGAGCATGAGACTTAAAAAAATTCCTGGATGTTAATTGAAATGGCTTATTTAGGCACAGTGCTACTGAATTTTGTGCAAATCATGCCATTTCCCTGTGCAAGTGTCCACTCATTCTGCTGTTTGTTTTTGCTGGCGAAGTTTCAAGCCTATTTAAAGTTGTCATGGTGTGACGATTTGGCAGATGTATGTGCACTTTATACATTACAGTTTGTTTTTATGAACTACACATACCCCTGTGTAATATGTATATCCTTCACTCTGTATTGCATCTTGGGAGGAGGTGAAGTAAGCATTCACAGTTATGACTGTGAACAGATTGTTGGCTAAGAAGCTTTAGAGCATGGAATATTTCCATCTACCTGGGGATAAAAAGGAATAACAGTGTTTTAGATGTAGAGGAAGGAACTGGTCTGAAGATGCAGCCTTCTCCCAAGCATCAGGACACGATGAACAGTCTAGGAAGTTCACAAAGACAAAAGGCAGTTGCTGAACAAGAGGGACTGCTTTTGTGGCAGGGACATCCTTTTCAACTGCTGAAACAATGTATGAAGCAGAGAATCCCCATATCATAAGTTTGTGTAAAAGTCTTCCTACCTGACAGACACAAAGAATAACAGTGTGCAGCGAATTTGAGGACTCACCAACTTATTTTAAATCTGTGCATTTTGTGTCAAAGTCTGTGTATTGCATGATTCAGCTGGCAGTTATCTAAGAGAGGGTGTGCACAGAGGGAGGGCTGTAGAAGTGTCTAAGCGCTTATGTAGTCTGCCCAGGACTCCTAAGTGCTCCAACGTCAGGTCAAAATTGTGTTATGGAGCACCCGAGCCTAGGAAGTGTAATCAGGAAGTCGAAGAAAGAGAACATTCTTGCAGGAAAAAATATTTTTGTTTTGCTCATAGGTATGGAATACTGAAGCCTAAGCGTGGGACCAGTGAAAGTCCACCTCAGAGACCTTAACCAGAGTTGCAAAGGTTCGTTGTCATGCTGTATTTGAACAAGGCTGAACACTGTGATGCTCTGATCTCAGCTAGATACTTGCAAAACACAAATGATGGATGGTGTGAGAGCCTCCTAGAGCAGCTGGAGACTGTCAGAAAGCCATGGATTACACAACTTCTACTATATTTGTTCCCAGAGTAGCATCTGGATAATGGGTGCCCAAACAATAGGGTAGGTAGAATGACTGAATGTAATGCCTTCTTTGGAGAATGTTTTTGCTATTATGCAGTTTAAATTTAAATGCAGACTCTAAACTTAAATCCTAATGGCAGAAACAAAAAGATACACTCCTTCAGCAGAGCTGGGAGACACTTTTATCCTTGTCTTCAGAGAAAGCAAGATGGCTCTTTTTTTCACCCATTTTTGCTTGGGTCTTTGTGAGACTATTTTGATTTCTTGTTCTTACAATAACAGGCATGAGGCACTTGCACAACTGGACACCCTCTCCCCTATGTCACCTTTAGGCTGATTCTAGCTGGCAACAATAAAGAGGAGAAATATGCTTTGCATATATTTGAGGTAGAATTATCTTTCTTTTCCTTGAGCCCCACAGGTAGGTAACTGTATCATGGGGGGAGGTAATCTGGCAGAAAAGCAAATGCATGCTGTCTTCTACCAAGGTAGACTGCTGGTTGAGTGCACACAAGTGAGCACTGAGAGGGAGACAGGAGACTTTCTGTAGTGTTTTTCTCCTTTAAGACAGTTGGGTCTGATTCAAATGTTCTGCTACGCTTCCGGAGATGTCAATCCAACAGCATGGGGGTGGGGAAGGGGCACCCCAGGAAATCAAAGCAAACTCAATTATCTATCTGCTGACAATGACAAAACCATTTCATTCCTCAGCTCTTCACAGAATGTGAGGGGGGGGAAATTAAAAGCGTGAACATTTTTAATGAGTGCAATTATTGAATCATCAGTCACACAGTCCATCTGCTTCAGAGTGTTCCAGTGACTAGAGAAAGACTAAAATACTGCATTGCCTTTTTGCATTCATATAATGAAATAAATTTTCTTTAAGGAAAAGCTAATAATATTCATGTATCATACCCATCACTTTCAGTAACTTGCAACTCCCCTTTCACTTACTTTACTTTATTAATCACCAATTTTGAATTTTGACACCAAGGTAGTGGAAATGTCTTGGAAGATGCATGGGTAACAGCTAACCCCATGACATTAAACACAGAATAATGTCATATTCAATTGAAGAGACAGCCTAATGTAAAATTTATCTGAAAGGCCCCATTTAGCCTAGTGAGCATTGCAGTAAAGAAAAAAAGGGAGGGGGCGTGTGTTAGATTTAGAATTCCTTTGCCCCAGTGCTATCAATCCACTTGGTATACAGATATGAGTGCGAAAGCATGTCAGGAAAGAGCCAAAACTTTTTCAATAGAGTTTGAAAACCTTTACAAGTAGTCAGGACAGATAGAGGAGGAAAGGTTCAGATAAATGCCTGAACCTGAGAAATTGCGACAGAACTATAAATCTATTTTGGTTGTGGTATCCTAAATTCTATCCCAGAATGGCAAGGAATGTACAGATTTGGATCTGAAACTACTAACAGGCTTTACTATGTGCTAACTTATTATTATGTTGGGATTTGTGCTGCAGGCATGTAGCGGAATAAAAATGATGATGTTGTGCAAGGAATGTTTTCTGAAATGGCAAATAAATGCCACTTTCTACAGAGATGTCCTTTGTCTAGCTCTTTTTGGCCTTCCTCTGCAATGCCCAGCCCAGATACAGAGAATTGCCCAGATATAGTAATGTGCACAACTATGAGAAATATTATTTGAGAAATCTCTGACTTTGCTACAGGCACCAGCATCAGAAGATTCTAAGGTCTGAACTCTAAAAAAACTCACTTCATATTGGGGGTTGCAAACAATATAGAGTAGCTCTTCTGTGGATAGTACAGCAAAACAAAATAACATTCCTTATTCTCCTCTTGAATCTGGAAATTTTATTTTTAGTAACTCAGCATAGTCTGAAAAAGTTTAGTCCCCGAGTATGAAATTCACATCAACTGATGCGAATTAATGGCCCCAATAGATCAGACATTTGAATTACGCATTAAGACTAGTATAACATTAATCCTGGCATGTGAGCTAAATCCGGGAGGATTGTATGAGTTGTCATGAAATCTCATTATACGTTCTCTGGGAAGCTAATCTGAGCTATTGTTTTTATTCTTATCATACTCGCTTTATGAAATAATTATTTATTACATTTTTAGATAAAAAATTTATCTAAGCAACCAAAATCAAAGTAGCAAAAAATTGGCTATAATGTTATCGTGGCTTCCAGGCTGTGCCTAATCAATATGCTGCTAACTTCCTTTTCCTCTCAGTTAATATCCAGCAAGAGCTACAGCAACAATTTTGCTATCAGGTAAAGAAGCGTTAAATAAATAATTAAGGCCTGAATTGCCAATTTGTCCTCTTTGTAGGAATGAATTAGATACTGGATTAGTTTTCAGTTGTAAATGTGGGGACTCACTGAACCACATCTCTGTGAAGAAATACAGCTCCACGTTCACAGATCCATGCTTTAGTAGTTTAAAAGTAATCAGCAATCTCTAGCATCTCTGAGAAAGTAATCAGTGACATGTAGGAGATTATTGTTAGAATCCAGTGACCAGTGCTAGATTGATTTTTTTTTTATCCCTCCCACCAGTTTTGACAGCTCTGCTTAATGACTGACAGTAAATGGCGTTTGTGCTGTGTCAGGTGTTCTGGAAAGGGCTCTGGCAAGGAAGATTTTGCTTATCACTTTGCAACCCATGTTCCTGATCCAGCAGACATTCAGAACAATAAATAATGTTGCATCAGGGACTTATCCCTTTCATTTCAATAAGAGCTCTTACTTCCAAGTATGTTTAATTTCTCATATGCAGACCTTCCTTCTGCAGTTCCCAGGGAAGCTCCTAGGCAGCCATCTCCTCAGTAAGCAAGGGGATATGTCATTTAAGCCCTCTTTGCATGTTACTAAATCCATCCTTGGAACAATAATTATTATTTGTTATTTACTTCCTACCCACAGATTGGTTAAGTGCCTCGCAAAATAAATAAACCAATTTTACCTTCAGTAATCCTGAAGTCTGGAACTTAGACACAGCAAAAGAAATAAAGGAAAGAATGGACAAGAGATGGGATGCAGCACCACATAATATTCTGTGACAAGGCAAAACCAAAATGGCAAAGCTTGATTTAACTGTTGTGTTTTTTGTAGTCTTCAGGGCAGACTACAGGAGGAGACTTTTCAGGATGAATTTGACTGAGACAAATGTGGGGCCGTGGCAAATTTGTCTGGGGACACAGTTCAAGGAATTAAAAGCAGAGGAAAAAGACAATGGGAGAACTGCATGAGGGGATGACTTGGACGTCTGTGTGATCAAAAAAGGAGAGAAAAAAATGGCAGAAGTGCTAAGCGCTGAAGCTCCCAGCAGCATGCCCAAGAATATGAACTTAAATTCTGCAGAAATCATCTCTAAATGAGAACAGAGAAGACCTTCTCAATCGGATAAATAAAACAAGCTTTTTTAACTGAGGGGCCTGAATTTGCTGGAAGGAGCAAAATACGTCTGAAGAACACAGTGAAAGGGAGGTTGCAATTGTCAGGGCAAACCGAGCAAACACTTCCTATAGAGAGACAGGCACCCTCCCAGCCAGTAATGGGGAGAACTGCAGCAGGAGAGCATTGCTGTGGCTTCGGATGAGGAGAGAGGACAGACTCAGAAATGTCTCCTAGGCCGCAAGGGCACACAGCATAGTGTGAAGCTGTTGACACCAAAATAGAGAATGGAATGTTCAGAAGAAAACACAAGAAGCTGAGTTGCAACAACTCTGATTTTGAGATGTCAGTGAGCAATTTAAAATGATACGTTCATTGAGAGTACAAGAACCAGGGGGCTACACCGCATTCAGGGAAGGAGAGGGAGAGTTCAAGAGTTACCGGATTAAAAACCAAGAACACTGAAATCTTCTAGGCAGCTGAAGTGAGACCTAGTTTTGACAGAATAGGGAGGGGCTTATTCCTAATCTAGTGTTACAAGCAGGAGTTCAGTTTATCGAAATGCGTTTAGAAATAGTGGTTGAATTTTGCACTGAGATTTTAAGATGCTTAGACTAAAAGTTGTAAAAATACATTGAGCAGCACTAAAGAAGTACAAAGAAAAAGCAAAATCAAACCACTGTTTTTCAAAACAGTTGTGGGAATTCTCTGAAGCAGTAGTAACTGTTACCTGACATATACTCATATGTGGCTATTTTAACACTTCGGCTGTTGCTGTGTTGGGCTGATAGAGGGGATTGTAAGAAATGTGAAACTATAACAAAAAAGCCTTAATATTTTCTAGTTTTTAGTAGTCTTCAGTACTGTAACTTGTGTTCCTGCATGCATAGTGATCTAACGATGTAACTGTTACACTAATCCCTGTTTTCTCATTAAGGAATGTAGTGGAAGGACATGGGCACAAGCTATCACTTAGTCGTTAGACAAAATAATTAAGTGAAACCAAAGTGGTCTTGGTTCTCAGCAAATAATTGGGATAATTGTGGGATAAAAGAGACTCCTAAATAATTCTACTCCAGACCGCTTGGCCTTGGGAGGGCAAATGCGCCAAGCTACAGAGATAAGGAGGCACCAAGAGAGCAACAAGACCGGAGCAAAACACCCTGAAGGACATGATATACATGATCCTGGAACTCAGTTTGCGCAGAAACAAATGCCAATCAATGAACAGCGTGATGAAGAGGATGGGCCTTCATCTTGGGACCCATGAAGACCACCCAAAGATGCTAACAGACATGCGTGAAAGATATTTACATATGCTAATTAGTTCCTAGAAATATAATGTTTACATGTGTGATTGTATTTAACCTGAAGCAAGAGGGTGTCTGGTGCGCACGTTTGGAGGAGAAATTCCCCATGTGCCTGGCGCCGCAATAAAGAATCCCTGCTGAACAGTATGCGTGGTACTGTTAGGTTTTTTCCTACCGGATCTTCGAATCAGGGCCAAATAGATTTCTATGCCTTACAAAAATATGCATACTGGAAAACTTGGCCCAAATAGCTTGAAGACTGATACAGCAGGCAAAATGTTTATGTGAGGCAAGCTATCTACCTTCAAGCTGTAAGGAAGGCTAACAGAATTATGAGGATGAAATCCTGGCCATATTGAATGCAGTGGCAGACTTCCTATTGACGAACACAGTATGCAAGAGATATTAGCAGTCACAGGAATCACAGATAATCTCCTGTCTCACCATGATCACAGGCTTATTTCTGTAGGCTCTCTGGCAAACGCAGGTGGCAATAACCCAGTGTTAACTCGGTCTCTTTAATATGACTTCCAGACATTCTGTTCAACATACCACATTTGGTCCTGACAGGAGTGCAAATCCCACTGATTGCTGGATTCAGTGTAGTCAATTATTTTTTTGTCAAAATGAGTTTTCATAAAAAAAAAAAAAACACCCTCATAAAAATCACTTGTTATCCAAAGTGAACTGCTAGGAACTGCCTATGGTAAAAAAAAACTTTTACAAAGTACAGTGGCAATGAACTCAGAGTGGCTTACTGCTACAGTAAACTTTAATGCCAGCAGTATTTTCTACAAATGTTAGCATCAAAACCATATTTTGGATAGCCATCACTGAAAAACTGTCAAAATAACATATCTAAGACATCTTTGGATCAGACATGTTTTTACATGTTTTTAATTTCTGGCTTTACCTAACCAATGTATTTTTTTTATTATTATTAAGAAAATAGCTGTAATGTATAATCCATAGGTCACCTCTGCCATACCATTGAATTTAACAGTAGAGTAGTATTAATAGAAAAGGAGGAGAGGGAAGGGAGAAAAAGAGCGGAAAAAAAAGTAATGGTGTTTTTGTACTGCAAGGGAAGGAATAGAGAAAGTTAACAAAGAATGTAATTTAATACCTAATCAATTTACTCATTGGATTTTCCATGAGATTAACTTAGAGTTCAGAATGAATTGCACTGATCTTGGAAGCTGCTATAATGACCAGCAAGCAGTAGTATGAGGCTGTAGTGGTATAAAAATAGTAATGTCAGAGACTTCATACAACTACAGTAGTTAATTAAATGTGTTCAAATAGCATTACGATTGGACATAAACCCACAAAAGCAGGGAAATTTTAAGGTAAGCCTGCCAGACACTAGCCGACCATCTTCGTGTGCTAAAGCAGTGCAACAGAGTCTCCTCCCAGGGCTCCAGAACACCACGTGGGGGCAAATTCTGCTCTGCAACGAGCACAAACGACTCCTTTCAATTTCTGCAGCTTTTTCAGATATGTTTCTAAGTTGATCAATACATGCGTCTGGGCATCTCAGTCTTTTGAAAAAACACACTGTGTCTGTGGGTCATGACTGAACTATGTTTGGCTCAGGAAAGGTGGCAGGCAAAACTGGCTCTTGTGATGTGTCTGCGCTTTGATCTGGGGCAATGGAGCACATCACAAAAAAAAAGCCAAGCACATGCAGCTGTGCTTTGGCCACTCCTCCTTCGTCCACAGACCTTTCCTCTGCCAGGATGAAGGAGACCGGCTGGCTGCTTTCAGCGATGCTTGACAGTACTGACGCAGGGAGCACAGGACTTGGCTGTGAGTCCACAGCCATCATGTTCAGTTTGTCATGGCTCTATATCTGCATATGACATTTTAACTGACTGTAGGTTTTTTTCTTTCTTCTGTCACCGTCACTGTTTAGTCCTCTTACTTGTTGTGCTTGCATGGAACAAAGCGCAACTTATTACATTTGGGGGAAGGTTATTTGCCCCAGTGAGGAATCGGAAGCTACTACTTCAATGGGGCAACTGGAGAAAAGGTCCTGTGAGACATCTTTTTAACAGCTCTTTTGGACAAAGAGAGGCTGCTGTAGCGTGTCCTGCAGGCTGTGCCTGCTTTATGGGCCCATTGTCAGACCAACAGTATGCTGCTCTTCGTGAGACCGACGAAAGTCACAGAGAGGGAGGACTCCCTCTGCCCCATCTCTGAACTTACAAACCTCCAGTCACTTTGGTGATTATACAGCCTGGCAAGTACAAGCTTGGGAAGAACAAAAAAATATCCCTAAATAGCTGAATAAGAATTACAAACTGGAGACCTCTTTGCCTGTCTCTTGCTGCAAATTCTAAAGTCAGTACTTCTCGCTATATTTATTTGCTCTTAAAAACTGAGAATACAAGCATAAGCATTACATCTATATACAACCTAATGAATCAGTCTCTAAAAATACAGGGAGGTGTGGGCAAGTTAACCCCAGGACTGCTATTCCTGCTAGTCTGAAGTCAGCAAATACAAGGTGAGGTTTAGTCACAGCACTGAGCAGTGAGAGAGAGCCCTTCTGATCCCTGAAGCTGCCCTGAGGGGAAGCATCCCTGGAGTATCCGCTGGCCGGTAGGAACAACCAGAAATAGTTTCCGTAAGAAATCACTAGAGGACACCTGAAAATAATGGGGCAAACAGTGAGGAGAAAAGTTTCATCGCACTTAAATTTAGGACTAGAGAGACAGAAGGAGGACAAGAGAGCCTAAAGAGTGTGGATCTCTTTCCTGTTATAGCCACAGAGGCACTGGGAGATTGTCGTCATTAGCCACTATTTGAAGCAGTAGCTGACTCTGCACCTTTTGTGGAATTACAAATGAAGAAACTTTTCAGTGTCTTGCGATATGGTAGTAAGAGAAGGAATATGGCAAGGAGGATAGTTGCCAAATTTGTGAACAGAAAGAAGGAAGAGATGCTTTCAGGATACTTGAGACTATCACACATGTCAGGTTTCACAGTCCCAAAGCAACTTGGTGATGCATATATCTAAACCAAACCAAAAGAAAGAAAACAAAAAGATGAAAAGAAAATTCAACATGTTAGAACTGATTTGTAAAAAGAACATAGCAAGGACAAGACAAAAGGGAGGAGATGCATTTGAAAGCAATAAAAAAAAAGGTGTATCACTCACAGGTGAGGCACTAAAATTTTATTCTTATTCATGCAGAGTTCATAAGTTTAATAAGTATGTTAGCTAGGACCCTCAAGCTCCTAGGAAGCCATTAAGATTGACTTCAGTGTCACAAAATAGGCATACTGCTGATTTCAAAGCTACTTGAGTCCAGCAGCACAGTATATGTCTAATGACGTTGCATCAATAGATGTTAGCCAGTTAAAGTTGAGTTCTCTAGGGAAAAACTTCAAAATACTATATTTAGTCATGCTATTCTATTAATAACTACCATGGGGATGCACTCAAGCCTGATGTATTTAAGCTGAATGGCATGCAATGGACCAGCTTCCACATATATTACACAGTGGTATGTCTGCAAACTACACTGTGAGCGTTGACTGTCTCAAATGTTATGCAAGTTGAAAACAAAAACAACTTTTGGATACCACACACAAGGAAAGTTGTACTAGTAATATAACTCTAAGTAATCAATATTTTAATCTGATTCCAAGTGACACTGAGTAATTTTGCACTACACTGCATTTTTTAATATGAAATATGAACATATGCTTTCATTCCTTTTGGATGTGAAAGCAGTTCAGCATTGCTACAGGGTATAATTTGATTTTTTTTACTTATTTTTTGCTAGTACCTCCTAGAATTGTGCACACTGATTTTCTAAATTTGTCACTGAAAATTGCTGAATTTTATACATTTTTTCATTTTTGTGCAATTTCCACATTTTAGTAAAAACCTATTTTCTACCCTAAACTGTCTCATGGACTGCTGTATTTTAAAACCTTTACAACCATGAAGAGTAGAATTACAGTAAGCATTTTCCTTTTAAATTCCAGCAAAGCTACTGCGTTTTCTAGAAATGAGACATTTTCATTTTTCAGGAGAATTTTTTACATGTTCCCAAACATGGCTTTATAAAGGCCAACTTTTTCCATCAGGTACGCACATAGAAAACTCCGTGAGTTTTATTTGGGAAAGCATATCTGTACCTAAGTGCAATTTATCCCTAACTGTGACTTAAGGGGACTTCTTCCCTTCTGATACACTAGTCTTCTGGTTTTGCCTAAGTTACCGTTTTTTTCACCTTTCTCATTTGTTGTCCCAGTGAAAGTGTTTGTATTGCAACATCGTATTTCCAATAGCCAATAGCTATTTCTCCTGCCAGAACCTAATCCCTAAAGTAGGATCAAAACCTTGGACTTCAGAAGAGCTAACTTTGGTCTCTTCAAAGAGTTACTTAGAGGAATCCCATGGGTCAGGGCTCTGGAAGGCAGGGGGGTCCAAGAGAGTTGATCACTGTTTAAGCATCACTTCCTCCATGCTCAGGATCGGTGCATCCCCCTGAGCCAGAAATCTAGAAAAGAAGGCAGGAGACCCGCATGGATGAGCAAGAAGATTCTAGCGGAACTCAGACTGAAGAGAAAGGTCTATGGAATGTGGAAAGAGGGACAGACCACTTGGGAAGAGTACAGGAATGTCACCAGAGCATGTAGGGATGCGACAAGGAAGGATAAGATTCACCTGTAATTGAATATGGCAAGAGATGTCAAAAACAACAAGAAGGGCTTCTTCAAGTACATCAGCAGCAAACGGAAGACTAGGTAAAAAGTGAGACTGCTGCTGAATGAGGTGGGTGTCCTGGTGACGGAGCATGCAGAGAAGGCCGAGTTACTGAATGCCTTCTTTGCTTCAGTCCTCAGTATTAGGGCCGGTCCCAGGAATCCCAGGCCCCGGAGGTAACAGAGGAAGCCTGCAGAAAGGATGACGTTCCCTTGGTCGAAGAAGACTGTGTGAGAGGTCACTTAAGCAATCTGGATGCCCACAAATCCATGGGCCCCGATGGAATGCACCCACGAGTGCTGAGGGAGCTGGCAGGTATCATTGCTGAGCCACTCTCCATCATCTTTGAAAGCTCCTGGAGGACAGGAGAGGTGCCTGAGGACTGGAGAATAGCCAGTGTCACTCCAATCTTCAAAAAGGCATGAAGGAGGACCCAGAGAACTACAGGCCGGTCAGCCTCATCTCCATCCAGGGAGAGACGACGGAGCAACTTGTTCCAGAGGTTGTCATCAAGCAAGTGGAAGAAAAGAAGGTTATCAAGAGTAGTCAGCATGGATTCATCAAAGGAAAATCATGCTTGACCTATGTGATATCTTTCTATGATGACAAGAGTGCCTGGGTAGGTGACGGGAGAGCAGTGGATGCTGTCTACCCCGACGTCAGCAAGGCTTTTGACACGGTCTCCCATAATGTCCTCATAGGGAAGCTCAGGAAGTGTGGGCTGGATGAGTGGTCATCAAGATGGATTGAGAACTGGCTGAATAGCAGAGCTCAGAGGGTTGTCATCAGCGGCACTGAGTCTAGTTGGAGGCTGGTAACTAGTGGTGTCCCCCAGGGGTCAGTACCTGGATGAAGACTTAGAGCGTACCCTCAGCAAGTTTGCTGATGACACGAAACTGGGAGGAGTGGTGGATACACCAGAGGGCTGTGCTGCCATTCAGTGAGACCTGGACAGGCTGGAGAGTTGGGCAGAGAGGAATCTGATGAAGTTCAACAAGGGCAAGTGCAGGGCACCTGGGGAGGAATAGCCCCATGCACCAGTACACGCTTGGGGTAGACCTGCTGAAGAGCAGCTATGCAGGGAGGGACCTGGTTTTCCTGGTGGACGACATGTTGGCCATGAGCCAGCAGTGTGCCCTTGTTGCCACGAAGGCCAATGGGATCCTGGGATGCATTAAGAGAAGTGTGGCCAGCAGGTGGAGGGAGGTTCTCCTCCCGCTCTGCTTTGCCCTTGTGAGGTCCCATGTGGAGTACTGCATCAGGTTCCCCACTTCAAGAAAGATGAGGAGCTACTGGAGAGAGTCCAGTGGAGGGCTACGAGGATGGTCAGGGGACTGGAGCATCTGTCCTACAAGGAAAGGCTGAGGGAGCTGGGCTTGTTCAGCCGGAAGAAGGCTGCGAGGGGACCTCATAAATGCTTATAAATATCTCAAGGGTGGGTGTCAGGAGGATGGGGCCAAGCTCTTTTCAGTGGTTCCCAGCGACAGGACAAGGGGCAATGGGCACAAATTGAAGCATAGGAAGTTCTGTCTGAACATGAGGAAGAACAACTTCTCTCTGACAGTGACGGAGCCCTGGAACAGGCTGCCCAGGGAGGTTGTGGATTCTCCTTCTCTGGAGATATTCAAGACCCACCTGACAAGGTCCTGTGCAGCCTGCTGTAGGTGACCCTGCTTCGGCAGGGGGGTTGGACCAGATGACCTACAGAGGTCCCCTCCAACCCGTAACATTCTATGATTCTGTGATTCTGTGATTCTGTGAAGTGATAAGTACTTCATCTCTCTGTGAACAAACTCAAGCAGCAGAAAGGTCTCACATCCAGTATAGATGTAGTTTCCAATTCTCTCTTGACACTGGAACTTCAGTCTGAAGAGGCTGACCTGTTCAGCCCAGGTAGTGCAAAACTCTGATAAGTTCAAGTTACAGTATTTTAGGGAGGTAGCTTGAAATCATGCTGGCTGTTTATAAGCTCCAAGTTATATAGGGCTTGATGTATTTTATTGATTCTGTCTGAAGACATTCAGCACCTTCCTGGACTAAGTCCTTTATTGTTAGCTTGTGCAGGAAGGTCTCTGTCATTAGCACAAGCATTTTTGCTTGCTGAACTCATGCTTCCTTTCAGAATTTTATCTGGAGAAGAAAAAACATGATGATAAGCTGCACAACAAAAAGGGCATGTTAAAAACAAACACTTATGAACTCCCAAAAAAGCAAAATTACTTTCAAGGATATTCTCAGAAATGCATACAATATGAGTCATATAAATATAACTGTTGTAGTCTTACACGTAGCCTTACTAAATGAAGGGTGAACAGGAGAACCCCAGCCATAATGAAAACTGGATTCAGTGTCATGCAGGACACTACAAAGTGCTGTCCACATAAACACCAGGTCTGATCAGTGAATATCAACAGTAGCAAGAAAAATAATAGGTGTGGTTTAATTCTGTAAATATCCACTGTACAGCATACGTTATTAATTTGTATTCATGGTGCATGTCTTAGCAAGGGTTTAGCACATCTTCATAACCCTGGAGTAGACAAGAATTAGTAATATCAAAGACATTTATTAACAATGGTGAAAAACTGGTGGAGTCTTGAAATAAACACATTCCCAGTTTGTTAACTGGTTGTCTTGCCTGGCAGTGCTGTTTCTGGGTTGCTATTGTGAATTCAAACACAAAGCCTTTGAATTTCTGAGGCTGGAAAATGGAAGAGCTGGGAACAATGAGCTGTGCAATTTTTGCCTGGTGATGCAAACTGCAGAGAATTCCAGCTGGGACAAGTCTATGAAAATCCTGCCTGGAATGACACCAAACAGCATCTGTTGACTTTCCCAATTATTAAAATTCCATCTGCATCAGTGAGTGAAGTTTGTTTTATTTGTGCAATACTATATCCCCTCCTTTGTTGCTCATAGCCTTGAAGATTATTCATACTTTTCCTGATGAACACTGGACGCGTGTAGGTAATTCCACTTGCAGTTGTATATATCAACTAGTAAAGAACGTCTCTGCCCTCTCTTCTGATGTAAGTTTTTTGAGGCAACTCTGATCACATTAAAAAAGCTTCCAAATATCATCTTTGCTCTGTTGTTAATTTTAAGAGCTCTCCATCTGAGAGCTGAATTAGAGCTTTAGAAGATTTTTTTCTTTTTTTTTTAGGAGAAAGCATATTTATGATGCCGTGAGGCAATACATATTTCTGATTCATGTTTATAAATGGCAAGAATGGCCACAAAATTCAACATCATTTGATTGTAGGGAACAATCAAGTTTATGATTTTTTGCTGGTATTTCCTTACTTGGCGATGTGATTAGGCAAGGGCAAGTGCCTCCTTGGTATTTGAGACCTTGTTGGGGGAAAACATAGTTGAAGTTTATAGCATATTAGTAAAGAAAAAGCTTACAGACATTAATGTGCTTTGAAAATCATTGTTTAAAATGCCAGCATGAAAAGCCCGTGCTTGAAAGGTGTTTTGCTGATGCACAAACTAACGTACAAGCTCTTCTTGATAAATGCGGTCGCTGATCACACCCCTCAGGGGTATGTGTCTGCCATTTATGTGTGTATATATATGCATCTATGTATGCTTATGTACCACTTGCTGTAGCAGAGCCATGATCTCTGTCAGGCTCCTACACAAAGGAATAACGTCTGCCAGGGTCTGAGTGTTCATAGGTTTGACTGAACAAGGACAGCTCTTCTCTTCTAACATGCACTTTTTTTTTTCCATGGTTGGACACTGCGGAGAGGACAGCAGTGCCCTTCAGGCTGCCAGGCAGCCCCAGGGTGTGAAAGCATCTGGGTGAGAGCAACCTACAGCCACATTTGTTTACCGGTCTCCCAGCCTTCATGAATGATCGCAGCAACACCAGCAGCAAGACCAGCACCATGGGAAGGAAATCCAGCTCTACTTGCAACAGCTGGGCTGTGTTTTGCTGGAGCAGAGGAGGGTGGCCAAGAGGGTGCCTGCACGGAAGACCCTGCTTCTGCTCCTTCGGGTGCACAACAGACCTCTGCAGAGCCAGAGTTGTAGGGCTGCGACATGGTTGGTCCTTGGGGACAACTCCAAGACGAGGCAGACACTGAAGAAGGCTTGTCTATAATCTTCTTTTGTTTCACATTTGTTTTGCAAAAGTGAGCTAAACCCATTAATCCTCCTGAGCCAGCCTGCAGGAGCAGGCTGGGCATGCTACCTGTTCACCTGCATCCATGGACACCCAGCACACAAGACAGCAGGGATCCTTTCTCCAACAAGATGCAAAGATGATTCCACTCCTGTTCTGTTCTGGGGGCTTTTGGGGCTTTTACTTGACATTTCTGCTTGCTCTCTGAGAATGAGGGGCATTTCACACTATTTTCTTCATTCCCAATGTTGTATAGCCTACCCATCTACTGAGAACTACTCACTTCACGTTCTTCATGAGAAACACTGAAGTATAAAAATCAGACCAGTGTTGCCTTGTCTCTCAGCTCTGATTAGATCGAAGTAATTCTGGCTAAGATAAGCTCTGATCTCATCTTTGCTCCCCTAAAAAAAAAGAAAAAAAAGTGAACCTCTTCCAGATTCTGAAATTCATCCTTTCCATCACACCTTTCCTACACTTTTTTTTATTGGCCCTTCTTGATTCTGATGGGCCTGAAACAGGTGCTGGAATATTGCACTGAATCGAACATTTGTCATTTGTGTACCTGAGACTTCAAAAATCTCTTTCTTGAGAAATATCCAGCCTGGTTTTTTACTGAGTTTAAAGCAAACATTTGCCTCTCTCTTCATGTCCCTCTCAATGTCTTCTCTATGCTTCCCTTACTTTTGACGGTAGAAATGACTGGTAACATGTAAGACTAATTATCTTCAGATTTCACAGCTAACTAGCCAACTCTGCTCTCACACAGCTTTTAATCACATGATTTAGAACAAAATACTACTATGTCCTTGCATGCAGTTTCTTTTAAGAATGAGAGGAAAGGTATTTTAAATCTTCCAGAATCTGTAGTTCCAAGCTCTTACTCTCTTTTTTCTTGCTATAATTATTAATATTTTGAGCTACCATGTTTCTCTGTGCCTTAACTTCCCCATTTTACCAGTGGAAAAATGTAGCTTACTACCTTAAACTACCTGTGGAATTTATTGATTGTAAATGGATTCACGTAGAGAAAGAAGTGGTACAGTTGTCTAGCACAGTCAAAGAAGTGGAACATTTCTTCAAGAGATACTTAAGGAAACCACATGTTTTCCATCATTTTTCATTTTAAATATATAATAGACTCTCCACCAAAACATAAGTGTCAAAAATACCCACTAGTTTGATATGGAGATTAAAAAATGTTTCTTCTGTTCAACAGATGAAGTAATGCTGGGAAACTTATCAGTTCACTCTTTGACTCTGAAAACTAACTCACTGAATTCAAAGGTAAATATTTTTACTTGCTGCATAATAAATTACTATTGATTGATCATTGGGAAAAAAACCTTCTCCCTTCAAGATCCAGTGGGAATATTGAAGATAAATCAAGTTGTCATGCCCATGAAATTAAAATAGTTTAGGATCATCAATATGATGTAATTAATTAATTGGTAATAAATATTCCACCATCATCAAACTTGAAAGAAATGTTCTGAATTTTCAGGATGATTACTATGGCTAGCTATTTTAGATGTTTAGAACAGTTTTTCCAATGTTTAACAACAATATCTAACTTGCTTAATGTTTAATACTAATTAGAGCTGAATAATGAGACAAATCCTGCTTAATAACAATAAAGTGTAATTGCACATTTATTACCACTGTAATTTTAAATAATAAAATAACAAGGTTTGTCTTATAGCTTTACCTTTTAAATCAAAGAACGGCTCTTGTAATAATCAATACGTAATTAACTTATAATTACTCACAATAAATGTCTCTTAAATGTGAGTTAAAAGCCTCTTTGAGGTGTTTTAAGCATTACTCACTTCTCTGGTTAGGTCACTTTAACTAGAGTTTACTACCAAAATTTATCCTTAATTGTGCTGAGGGTGACTAGAGCCTTATACATATGTACTTATTAGAGTATTAGGAAAACCTACTTATATTAAAAACCAATATTTTTTGCTAAATATTTTTTTCACATATTTCATTACTTTGCTATACGATGTTAACTTACACTACGCAGTGGGGATAATTCTTTTTCACCTACATCCTTATATACATGACATAGTGTTCTGAAATTTGTTCAGAGTAAATGAAAATGATGATTCCTGAAACCATAACAAGTATTAATAGAAGCCGTCACCTCTTACATTTTTTACTGAGTTCAGTGAGTACTTACCTAAGTGTGAATCTCTGGGGCTGATTCATCAAATCCCTAATAAATAGTGTCACTTTAATGGATAATGTCCCTGCTGAATAAGGGATGGTACTTTGTGAGCCACAAGCTAAAGAAGAAAGTAAATTTAAAAGATACGTTTACAAGAGATTCTCAATAGCATAAAAGTGCTCTGTGAAGGCTGTTTCCACAGTTCTGGTGGGATTTGTAACCTAAGCAAGAGATGAGATTTGCATCAGTTCATAGCTTTTCAGATTATATTGAAGTCTCAACACTGCATAAAACTGGAGCCTAGAACTCAAGTTCACGTGACCTTTTTATAATAAAACTGTGAACTTTTAGTATGTCCTTGTTCCCTCTAATAATTTTCCATCCTCCTCCCATCTGAGGCAAACTATTAGGAGAAGGCTGTCTTCCACTTGTACATACAAGCAGTAGCTGATGCCCTGGGACTTCTTGATCTCCAAGATTTAAAAACATCTGGTTTGAGCGGGCACCACAGAAACTATAAGGAAGGTTTGTTCAGTAAATTTGCTTGAATTTCGAGTTGTTGTTTGTTTTCAAAGCTAAAGGCTCCCTGATATTTATATGCAGTATCTGATGGAATTTGGGACATACCGAGTTTGGAGCCCATCTGGGGGTTAGAGAAGGGAATCTTTTCGACTAAATTGGAAGCACACAAAATCTACAATGAGGCTCAGCAGAGACTGAGACACAGGTGTATGAAGGGAATTTAGAGGTAACAGGAAGGTGCCAAGAAGCCTCAAAAGATGCGGTGACATAAACGAAGTTGAAAACTGACAGATGAGCACATTGGTCTACATTTAGCAGGAACATCTATGCGGATGGACGAAAAGATGATGGTGTGTCAGAACAAAAACTGTTTTCAGAATGTCAGGGAAGATGTTCTCAGAAGACATTTGTCATGGCATCTGAAACCAGTTGAGTTAAGCCCGGTCTTCATTTCACTGAGATTTCTTAGCCCAGCAGACTTACACAAAAAATGTCCCTACTACCACAGATTCATTGCCTGGTAGGAAAAAATAATTGACTGACCTTCAAGGAGGAAAAAAACAGGCAGTGGTAGTGGCTTGCACAGGGTAAGGATAAGAGAGGGTAGGTGATTTAAAAGTAAGTTCATATAAGCAGAGGAAGCCAATGGGAAACCATAGGGGAAAATGAGATTGTTTGCTTTCCCCATATTGGAGAACATCATCCTGGACTTACTTAAAGTTTAGAGACAGGATTTAGGAAGATCATAAAAGTAAAATTGCTGTCATTGACAGTGGAAAAAATGATTACACTTTTTAATGGTGCCAGCAGTTAAGCTTCAGCAAACCACAGGAAAATATTAGACCAGCTTCTGAAAGAAAATGTGCTTCATAACTGGGCTGAGGACAAACTAAATAAATTACAGATTTAAGCAGTGATTTTACAGTCAGGCACCTAATCCTTAGAAAAGATTTCCTAGGATCCCTGTGGTGAAAACCCTCCAAATATGTGATTAGTACAAGTACCAGCTCTGGGCTTACCCAAGACCATCTGTGTCTACTGTTAAAATTAATTGTGGGCTTTTTCTTTATGAAGGAAGAATGAGATGTCTTTTCAGCACCCGATAATGGTGTGAAATAATACTTTTCCACAGGTCCACCTGTATTTTATAATGCTGGACAATCAGAACTTTGGCTGGAAAAGCAAAACTTAAATCTTTCCCAAGTTCATAGCTAGCCCTTGAAGTGAACTCAAGATGTTAACCGGATTGTCCATGGCCTTAATAAAAGAAGAGACTCTTCCAAGAGTCTCTGGAGGTTCACCCTGCAGAACGTAACAGAATCATTACCTGCTCTTAGGATTCTGCACATGGTTTAAAAATAAGGACTTTTGAAGACTTTCATTCAACATCTACAGGAAGTCTTCAAAAAACAACAGTTTGCATCGGTTCACAGGATTCCTAAAGAGACACTGATAGAGAGCTAATGGGGAGAAATCATTGAGGGGGAAAAAAAGGAGAAAACTCATTGACGTAAAGTGACTGAAAAATAAACAGTAAGTCATTATTCTCCAGCAGGGAAAATCCAATTAATTTCAAATATATACATCAACTCTGAAGTTACAAAATACTTAGAAAACATAACCCTGAGAGTTTTAAACTAAAAGAAACCTAATAATCTTTCCTGACACTATTACTTTGTGTAATTGTGACAGAATCAGTGCACTTGGTAGTTACACATTAATGGAAGCACCTGAATGACACTCACAATAAATGATTTGCTGAAAAGCATGCTTCCTACTGGGTCAGAAGAGTTTGTTTTGTTCTGTTTGATTGCAATATTTAAAACCTGTGGCTATTGAAACGTGCCCACAGCCTGTTCAGAATTAGCGAAGACAAGGAATTGTGGAAGCGAAGGGGAAAAGGGGAAAGGGCTATTCCCCTTTTCCTTTGGTTGGGAAGCAATAGAAAAAAGAAGGAAAAAAAGGGAAAGGGGAAGAAGGGAAGGGCTGACTTCTGGAGGCTTAATTTTTGTAGTGAGTGTCAAGGATTTTCCAAGGAGGTTTATTTAGCAGACAGGATACCCATCTGTTAGCTGTTTGGAAGAGAAAACCTAGGTGAGAGATCCCTGTGAAAAGATACATTGTGCATCCCTTTGCTTGGTAGTGCCTTACACAGAGATCTATGTGAGCTGAAGTTTAAAAATCAATTAACTGCATCTTCCATAATATCGTCCAAGTTAATTATGTACAAAGCACACACACGCACATAAAAAAAAGCTATAAAATAAAAAAAGCATGGGGGAGGGGAAAGGGAGGAAGAAAGCCTGAGACTCATGCCTGCTTAGAACACAGACCACAAAGCCCAGGGGAAATACAACCTTCAAATGGATATTCCCCTTCCCCCACTCCTCTGCTCATCTTCTGCTATGCTGCAAAATTTTAATATCTCATCAAGTATATAGCAGCCATAAACTACTGTCCCTTTTTATGTAGTTTCAGATGCAGGAAGGAGCACATTCTTTATAATGACCTAAACCTATCAAATGAAATAACGCTTTGGGATGATGAACTCTAAATTATGAGTGATTATTTCTAAATTCATTACAACTTTGTTTGACATTTTTATTGCCTTCTTAATTTCTTCCAGCCAAGCCACAGAAGTTATTACTCATGATATAAACAGTGCACCAATTAGGAAAAAGGATTTTCCAGGTTTGCACTCTAGCTGTCTGGTTTCCAAAATAAGATGACTGAGCCAGTTGTGGAAATGTCACTGGAGCAAACATCAGCATAAAAAATATAAAAGTAAAATAAAGTTTATAATATTTTTTGCACTCCAGAAACTTAGTACATTTCTCAGACATTAAGCAATTAAAATGCACAACAAGCTGTTGACAAAGATATTATTAGCTCCATTTTACAGACGGAGAAAAAATGTCAGGAACTGAGTCATGTCACAGAACAGGCAACCCTTTAATACATCAGCAAGACATCAGTCTGTAGTGATAGTAAAGGTAGAGGTGTTTGACAATGAGCAGCCAACAGATTTGGGGAGTAGGTATGAAATATGGTACACTGTGGGCTACGCAATTGTGTACAACTGTGTGAATATAAGTAATGATTTAGTTAAAGAGCTGAAGGGGAGCACTGTCTCACCTTGACTGAGGGCACAGTCACAACAGCAGACTGATTTCCATGCCTCAGTGGAGTTCTGCTCAGCTCAGTAACAAAGGCAGAGCACATCCGTCTTCATTTGCTGCAAGAGAAATCCTACTCTTCTGCTCTGACATTTGGATCAGATCCTAAGGTAAGATGAAGTCTGAGCTTCACACTTCGCACTCATCTACACAGAAAGGCATACATTTCACTGGTGGGAAAAGGATGACAGGAGAGTGCAGGAGTATGATAACTTTTGTAGAATTGTACTCAGGTAAGGTCGTGTACCTATAGCTAAGCTTCCAGACATTGGTCTGTTGGGATCTCGTACATGACTGACTGAATGTGTTGTGAGGCTTTTTTTAGCCTTCCACTAACAAATCAGGTATTGGCCATTCCCTGAGGCAGGACATTCATCATGTTTGGCAAATCCTGTGTTCCTCTGATCTTTCCCTCTGCTAGGGTGC
Source organism: Opisthocomus hoazin (assembly GCF_030867145.1). Taxonomy (NCBI): domain Eukaryota; kingdom Metazoa; phylum Chordata; class Aves; order Opisthocomiformes; family Opisthocomidae; genus Opisthocomus; species Opisthocomus hoazin. The sequence continues at coordinate 20,437,076 of NC_134454.1, read as the reverse complement.
ACAATTAAGAACCTACAAAAAATTTTCAAATTGAAGCCAAGAAAAATTCAAGAAAATTATGAATGCTGAAAGAGACAGGAGACCAATTTTGGTGAGGAAGGCATTACTCCAAATAAAGTCATGGTAACTAGTCAGGTTAGTCTAACGCAAATGACCAGCATACATCTGCTATTTGGCAAATTCTTTTCATCTAGCATATTCAAAAAAGAACAGAGTTTTAAGCTGAGGGATTTTTGGAAAAAAAAAAAAAAATCTGTAGACTAAATAGTTAACAAACACCCATAACATCATTGACTGAAGAAGTTTATCTTTAAAAATCTGTTGGTCTTTCATTGAGTTGGTGGCAGTACCAGCACTGAATAGCATAGCTTGCACTGGTTTATTCAATAGCAGATTTCTACTCAAGCCCCTTTGTTTGCCTGATGAAGACTCTTCAGGATCTCTTCACAGGATCACAGCATCCTGCCCTTGCTATAAATAATAGAAAGAGCAGCTTTTGCTACACCAGACACACATTTACTCACCCTCCCTCATAGGGGCAGGTGGTGCAAGACCAGCCTATCTGAGTCACTGTCACCCTTCTCAGGCTCACTTTTTTTTGCTCATATGAAAGCACCTCTAACAATAGATTTGCTTGAGCGTTCTGCCTGGAAAGTTCAAGCCTCCTCCTGACAGTCCCACACTCTTACACATTTCGTCTCATGTGGCATGACATATCTGATAAGAAAAGGACAGATGAACTTCCTTAAACTACTCTCCAGTACCTGACTGTCAGCACTGCATCACTCACCCAGAAACTCAGGAGGGTGGCAGAAGAGATGAGAGGCAGTGCAGCAAAAATATAAAATTGTGCTTGCAGCTAAGGGATGTACAGGCCCTCTGATCCTGAGCAGTATCCAGCACCATTACAGCAGGTAATGCCCAGCAGTGCTCCTGAGAGGTATTTGTGCACTGAAATTCACCTTCTGTCTTTTGACATGAACTCACAGAGCTTAGGAGCACCTGCCAGTAAGTGCAAAGTAATTTCACCTCCTGGGTCTGTAATTTCTGTAGAAAAATGCTGATATGTGAGGTAATTCTCCTGCTGATTAAGTTCACCTTATAAAGTATCAGATCCTCTCTGTGCATCTTGAGTACTCAATTTCATTACTTCTTAATCTGCATATGGTCTACTTTTATTAATATGTGATTGTTGATCAGCCCATAAAAGGTCATGGTCCACACCTCAGTGAAGTGTTTCTTTAAAGAAATGTTAAGGATCTCAAGTGTGCCAAAGATATGATAGACTTCAGCAATGACACACCCTCCCGTGTATGCTGCTGCTAATGATATTTGTTTCAGTGAACAAGAGCACCACAAGTCAGTCTCTTTCTGTCCTTTCCTTTCCTAAGACCGCATCTCTTCATCAATGCAAACGTTTTGGACAACTGTAGGGCCAAATTTTACCTTAGGTGAGACAAAAAAAAAAAAAAGACTCAGTAAAATGGCCTATACTTGGCCTTGGAAAATGCCAGGAACACCATACTCTTGAAAAACAGAGAATCAGAAATGTATTCATGTGTCTATATATTGATTTAGAAAAGCAAATATTTGGCAGTGAGATTCGTATTAAGCAACTATTCTCTATCATTGTTTTAGTTCTTAACTTTGTTTCCTGTCTGTCCTTAAACGACTTTTTGCACTCAGATTGCATCGTATTCTTTCCCTGGACACTTTATGTGTGGTGGGAATTTGCTGTTATTAATATTGTATCACCTATCTCCTTAATCAAATGCTGTTTTATTTATTCCCTGGTCAGGATGAGATTAACTGTAATGAAGTAGTGACTGTGACTGAGATCCAAGGGTCTTCGACTCTTTCAGGGAGAGGAAAGAAGTCATTCATAAGGCTATAAATATCTAGACATGGAGTATTAGGAAGTTTTTAGGGTCCATTAAATCTCTTTTCAGTGACTTGAGGCAGAGGTTGCTTGACATGATACATCGTTGCTGGATTAGTTGTCTCTTTAATGTTAAGCAGCTGTGGAAGACTTTGTATGATCCTGCCACAAAAGTTGCAGCGAGATCTCTGTCTGACTTATGTCTGGCCTCTGCTGTAGGACTTGGCTGGGCAAGAGGGCTTGTAAGACCAGGAACAGCAATACAGTAATCAGAGCACCTTAAGCCTGTCTTTCCAGTCAGGACAGTCTTTCAAGATAGTGGGATACAAACATGCAGCAGCTTGATGATATTTTGCCTCTTGGATAGCCACAGCTGTGACATACCTGCAAAGCTCCAAATATCTCCAAGTCCAATGTTGGCTAACCATCGATAGTTTCTGCATTAATTTTAGTGTGATTTTTTTGTAATAACATTTCGGACAATGAAACAAAACAGATCAAGCACTTCTCAGGTGCTTCCCAGTAGCTAATGTCCCATCAAATAGTTATGGTCTTGTGTTGATAAAACATAGAAATTTAACTGGTTTTTAAAGCACTGAGAAAATTAATCTGTTCTGGAAGTTTATGGAACTAAACAACAAGACCTGCAAAGCCACTTCACCACAGCTTAGATAATTTACTGTCATGTTCATTGTAAAAATTAGTACAAAACTAGTATTTATATTCCCGGTCTTACAACATTTTAAGAAAAAGGCTAAGAGAGTTGGGGCTGTTCAGCCCTGAGAAGAGAAGGCTGCGGGGAGACCTTATAGCAGCCTTTCAGTACCTGAAGGGGGCCTATAGGAAAGGTGAGGAAAATATTTTCAGCAGGGCTTGTTGCAATAGGACAAGGAGCAATGGCGTTAAACTAAGGCTGGTTTAGACTAGATATAAGGAGGAAATTTTTTACCATAAGTATGGTGAAGCACTGGAACAGATTGCCCACAGAGGCGGTGGAGGCCCCATCCCTGGGAACATTCAAGGCCAGGCTGGATGGCACCCTGAGAAACCTGGTCTAGTTGAAGATATCCCTGCTCATTGCATGGGGGTTGGACTAGATGAGCTCTGAAGGTCCCTTCCAACCCAAAGCATTCTATGCTTCTATGAAAACTGATACCAGAATTCTATTATAACACCTTTTCTTGAGTCATTAGCAACTATAATTAAGTTCAAAAAACCTAACAAACTCTGCACCTGTTTCTGTGATGTATTAAATATTTGAGCAAGTAAGTATTTAAAGGTACTGAAGAAGAAATCCTTAACTTTTAAACTTTTTTCATTACTTGCCAATTAACAGAGTTAAATTTTGAAATCTATGCTGAGGTTTCAAAAGGCCTTTTCTCAGATAAAAATTAGTGCAAGATAGAATTAATTTAGATATCAAGATTTGGTGCAATAATTGCTCATTTGCTAGAAGTCTTCCATCCGTAAAAATTAACTATCAGATACTCGGGTTTTTCAGACTGAAAAAAAGTACATATGCTTTGCATCTGCATAGAGCTGCAGATCTTAATACACCTAAACAAACTGGACACGCAAAAACGCGTGCACTCATCTTGCCATGAATGCTTTAAATATCTGGACTTTTAATGCAGAAAATTTGAACCAGACTGCTTGATGTTTGAAAGATTACAAAGAGGATATTTTGGTTGTTGTTTGTCCTTCATTTCACAAGAACAATATAATTTCTGCAGTATTATTAGTGTCCATATTCCAGATGCTTACTATTATGCATCACATCAAACAAATATGTTCTCCTTGCAAAAAGAAACTCAGCTTGTCGTATGTGAATATTTCTAAATCACTATACATAATAAAAACAACTTACAGAACACAGTTTATTTTAGGAGAAAAATAATTTAAGGTAAGAGGCCATGGAAGAAGAAACATATGTGGATGAGAATTCACAAACTGGTATCTACCTAAAAACCTAGACAAATACTTCCTAAATTGCATGAAACTGCTGTTATTTCATTAAATTAAACTGATTTCACCCAGGCTTCTATGCCAATGACTTGCATATAATAACTGCCTTGTGGATAAAAGATAAATAATCAGCTGCTTTTTCTTCCATCTGAGGAATAACTTGCTTTCTGCAGGAAGGATTCAGCTCTAGCAGTAATGATTAGGCAGCACTGTTACCCAGGCAGTCCATGGCTGACAACAGCATGTATCAGTGCAAAAGCAGCAGTAATAACCACATCATTTCATTGAGAAGGGAGGGCTGCTGCTGGCAGATAAGTGACAGAAACTTTTACTTTTTGCTTAAATGCTTTGAATGAAAAGCACAAAGAAAAAGCAAGACTGCAAATATGGAGTTTTAAGGCACTATTAGTGAAATAAAAATGCAAAACTTACGTGTACTCATGCACTGCTACTTGCAGTGGGTGAGAAAAGATCCCACAGATCCCTTCCCTTCAAACTGCAGTAAGTGTTGTGTCCAAGAACATATCTGTAGGGTGAACTAATGAAACTTTTACATACTTTCTTTTGTTGCCTCCGCAGGCTAAGGAAAGTTCACTGGGAATGAACAGTTCTCTGACTGTTACACAACCTACACATGGTATCTTTGCTTTGCGGAGGCTCCAAGCATCAATGTCTGGGGTAAGATTTTCTTGGCCCTGTTTCACAGGGTGGACATCGTTATGGAATCATAGAATCATAGAATCATAGGTTAGAAAAGACCTCTAAGATCATCAAGTCCAGTTATTCACCCAACACCACCATGCCTACTAAACCATATCCCGAAATGCCACATCTATACATTTTTTGAACACCTCCAGGGATGGTGACTCAACCACCTCCCTGCACAGCCTATTTCGACGTCTGACCGCTCTTTCACTAAAGAAATTTTTCTTAATATCCAATCTAAACTTCTCCTGATGCAACTTGAGGCCATTGCCTCTCATCCTATCACTAGTTACCCGGGAGAACTGACCAACATCTGCCTCGCTACAACCTCCTTTCAGCTAGTTATAGAGAGCAATAAAGTCCCCCCTCAGCCTCTGCTTCTCCAGACTAAACAGCCCTAGTTCCCTCAGCTGCTCCTCATAAGAGTTGTTCTCTAGACCCCTCACCAGCCTCGTTGCTCTTCTTTGGACATGCTTCAGTATCTATATGTCCTTCTAGTAGCGAGGGGCCCAAAACTAAAGACAGTACTCGAGGTGCAACCTCACCAGTGCCCAGTACAGGGGCACGATCACCTCCCTACTCCTGCTGACCACACTGTTCCTGATACAAGCCAGGACGCCGTTGGCCTACCTGGCCATCTGGTCACTCTGCTGGCTCATCTTCAGCTGGCTGTCAACCAGCACCCCAAGGTCCTTTTCTGCTGGGCAGATTTCCAGCCACTCTTCTCCAAGCCTGTAGCGTTGCATGGGGTTGTTGTGACTGAACTGAAGGACCTGGCATTTGGTCTTGTTGAACCTCATACAATTGGCTTTGGCCCATCAATCCAGCCTGTCCAGATCCCTCTACAGAGTCTTCCTACTCTCAAGCAGATAGATACTCCCAACCAACTTGGTGTCATCTGCAAGCTTACTGAGGGAGGACTCAATCCCCTCATCCAGATCATTGATAAAGTGTTGTTAAACAAGACTGATCTTGAAACTGAGCCCTGGGGAACACCACTCATGAGCAGCCGCCAACAGAATTTATCTGCATTCATGGCCACTCACTGCTCTCGGCCATTCATCCAGTTCTTTATCCAGAAAAGAGTACACCCATCCAAACCATGGGTAGCTAGTTTCTCCAGGAGGATGCAATGGGAACAATGTCAAAGGCCTTACTAAAGTCCAGGTAGGCACCATCCACAGCCTTTCCCTCATTCACTAGGTGGGTCACCTGGTCATAGAAGGAGATCAGGTTGGTCAAGCAGGACCTGCCTTTCATGAAGCCATACTGGCTGGGGCTGATCCCCTAGCTGTCCTTCACATGCTTGGTGAGTGCACTTGGGATGAATCCCTTCATAATCTTGCCCAGCACCAAGGTCAGGCTGACAGGCCTGTAGTTCCTGGGATCCTTCTTCCAGCCCTTCTTGCAGATCAGTGTTACATTGGTGATCCTCCAGTCAGCTGGGACCTCCCTATCTATCCCTGCTGATAGATGATGGAGAGTGGCTTGGCCAGCTCCTCCACCATTTCCCTCAGCACTCTTGGGTGGACCCTGTCCGGCCCTGTAGACTTGTAGGCATCCAGGTGGCATAGCAGGTCGTTAACTCTTTCCTCCTGGATTATGGGAGGTTTGTTCCACTCTCCGTCCCTATCTTCCAGCACTGGGGGCTGACTATCGTGGGGATAACCAGTCTGACTACTAAAGACTGAGGTGAAGGAGGCATTAAGTACCTCAGCCTTTTCCTCATCCTTGGTGGCAATATTACCCCTCGCATCCAGTAAGGGATGGAGACTCCCCTTGGTCCTCTTATTGTTCTTGATACATTCGTAAAAACATTTTTTGTTGTCCCTTGCAACAGTGGCCAGCCTGAGTTCTAGCTGGGATTTTTCCTTTCTAACTTCCTCTCTGCATGGCCTAATGAAACCCCTCTACTCCTCTTGAGTCGCCTGCCCTATCTTCCATAGGTGGTAGACCCTGCTTTTTTTCCTGAGTCCCAGCAAGAGCTCCCTGTTCCGCTAGGCCAGTAGTCTTCCTCGCCGGTTCATCTTGTGGCACATGGGGGCAGCCTTCTCTGTGCCTTTAAGATTTCCTCCTTGAAGAAAGTCCAGCCTTCCTGGACCCCTTTGCCCTTCAGGACTTTCTTCCAAGAGACCCTTTCAACCAGCGTCCTGAACTGACCAAAGTCTGCCCTCCGAAAGTCCATGGTCGTGGTTTTGCTGGCCCCCTTCTTAACTTCACCTTGAACCGAGAACTCTGTCATTTCATGGTCACTAAGCCCAAGACAGCCTCTGACCGCCACATCCCCCAGCAGTCCTTCTTTGTTAGTAAACAGCAGTTCTAGCAAGGCACCCCCCCTGGTAGGCTCACTTACCAGCTACATCAGGAAGTTACCTTCCACATACTCCAGGAACCTCCTAGACTGTTTCCTCTCTGCTGTATTGTATTTCCAGCAAACGTCTGGTAAGCTAAAGTCCCCCACAAGAACAAGGGCTAGCAATTGTGAGACTTCTGCCAGCCCCTTGTAGAAAATTTCTTCTACCTCTTCATCCTGATTGGGTGGTGTATAACAGACCCTCAGCAGGATGTCTGCCTTGTTGTCTTTCCACCTCATCTTTACCCACAAGTATTCAACCTTGTCATCACAATCCTCGAGCTCTATACAATCGAAGCAGTCCCTAACATACAGTGCCACCCCACTGCCTCTCTTTCCTCGCCTGTCCCTTCTGAAAAGCTTCTAGCCATCCATCACTGTGCTCCAGTCATGGGAGTCATCCCACCATGCTTCTGTGATGGCGACCAAGTCATACCTGTCCTGCTGTACAACGGCTTCCATCTCTTCCTTCTTATTGCCCATGTCACATGCATTGGTGTAGATGCACTTGAACTGGACTGTCAATCTCACCCCCAACCCCGGCATGCCATCCCTGGGCTCATCTCTAGTGTCCTGGTTTTGGCCAGGACAGGGTTAATTTTCACCAGACTCCAGGAAGGGGCACAGCCGGGGGGTGGGGGCTGACCCCACCTGGCCAAACAGAGCCCGGTATTCCATACCATGTGATGTCACGCTGTGTTCCGGTGGGGGGGGGCCGCGCGGAGGGAACTCTGTCGAGGCTCGGCAGGGTGCGGTGACAGTCCTGTCCGGGAGAGAGGGTCTGTTGTGCAAGTTTGGGTCATATTTTCTCCTTATCTGTATCGTTGTTGTTACTGTTCCCTCTGTTTGCTGTTCTGTTAAACTGCCCTTATCCCGACCCACCGGTTTCTGCCTGTTTCTTTTCATTCTCCTCTGCACCGCAGCGGGGGGAGGGGCGGCCGCGTGGTGCTTTTGTTGCCGGCGGGAGCCGAAACCAAAACATCTAGTGAGCCAGATTATGTCCCCTTCCCCCTTTGAACCTAGTTTAAAGCCCTCTTCATGAGCCCCACCAGCTCGTTGGCAAGAATCCTTTTTCCCCTTTGAGACAACTGGACCAGGTGCCATGTAAACCTCCCCATGATCAAATAAACCAATCCACTGATGGCACCAGTCCCTGAGCCACCTGTTAATCAAGCGAGTTTTCCTGTCCCTTTCAGTGTTCTCCCCTGCCACTGACGGGATTGAGGAAAACACCCCCTATGCCCCTGATCCTTCAATCAACCACCCCAGTGCCCTGAAGTCCCTTTTGATGGCCTTGGGACTTCTCTTTGCGATCTCATCATCACCAATCTGCATTACGAAGAGGGGGTAATAATCCGAAGGCTGCACCAGACCAGGGAGTTTCTTAACAACATCCCTAACCTGGGCCTCAGGGAGGCAGCAGACTTCCCTGTGGGATGGGTCCGGTCGGCAGATCGGGCCCACTGTTCCGTTCTGAACAAAATCGCCTATGACAATTACCCTCCTTTTTTTCTTAACAGGGGCAGTCATAATGTGTGGGGCTGACTGACTCATCCTAGGCAACCCCCTGGATGGACTTTCACCCACATCCTCATTTGCCTGGCCCTCACATTCCAGAGCCCCGTATCTGTTGCTTAAGGGCAACTGGGCAGTTGAGGGAGGCCAGGAGGGGATTCGCCTGCTGCCCTGAGCAGGGACCTGTCTCCATTCCTTTCTGCCTCTTAGATCCCCCCTTTCTGCTTGGTGGCAAGAGGGTAGGAGGTCCTCTGCTTCTTGCTTCTTATGTCTCACAGCAGACTGACGATCTCACTGAACATAGGTGTACAATGTTCATGTTGGAAGATATCCTGTGGTGGCAATGATACAGTTTTTAAAAAAGGAAAAAAATCCTCACAAGACTACTATAATAATTTGACATGCATGTGGTAGTCACAGAATGGAAGGCCATTCCTTCTGCTGCCATGGCAAACAACAGAAACAAGAAAAAAGCCCTGTTTGTATCAGTACTGTACTGAAAAATGGGCCAAATTCAGGTCTTTAATACTAAATGTCTACATGTCCATCCTTAAAAAGCTGTCATTTGTGTTCTGCTAGCTGTTTCACACCCATAGTTTCAGTAATTGAATTATTTCCTATAATTGTTTAGGTTATATTTGGTGAAGGAGGAGGAAAAAGAACAGAGGTCATAAGGCTGTGAAAGGGAGAAAAGAACCTATAAAATTTACTACGTGTATTTTCCCAAACCACATTAATTAACACAACACCTTGAAAAGGAAAAATGTATAAAAGCTGGGATTAGATACACTCTATTTACATTCTAGAGAGCAGCTAAGTCTATATGATTATATGTGTTATTTGAAATGTTATTTACTAGTTTATTTTTTCCTAATAATTTTTTTCTTTTCCAACTTATTCGGCTTTACTTTGATTTAATCTCCTTTTGCACATGCCCAGCCCTTCCCATTTCCAACCATGTTTTATACAGGAAGTATGATAGTAGTTGTACACTCCCCGCCTGCTGTTGCCAGAAGGCAAATATTTGTTGTCCATGAGTAATGAACAATATATTTCAAATAAAACATGCAAAAAAATCCTTTCTTGGAATGTGTTTAAAAGCAGTCTTTATGGCACTTTCATTTTTCTGCTCCAGTTGCTGGAGTCAAAAAAAGACTGCATTAATTAAATTGAAAAGAAATCTTGGAATTTCTCAGCTATACAATCCTGCAGATAAATTCATTTCTTTCTTATGTCATAGATTTACAGAACATCTTGAAACAGCTCTTGTTCTATATGTTAGAACCATTTGCATGTATAATATTGATGGAGAATTTTGTGAATTCACATGAAGATTGTTTTTTCTATGAGTAGATTACTTAAATGCCTTAAAAATCTTGGATTTAGTTATAGATCGGTATGACTATATTTACATTGCAAACACTGATACTAAACAAAGTGAGAATTTTCTCTTCAAAAATATACCAGCTTAACTTCTGAATTGAACTTTTCCACCTATTTTTATTCCTTCTTGGGGAAAGAAAAGGAAGGTGGGCCAAGTGAGGCTGAGGGTAAGTAAATAATCCGTTATTTCTGGAGAATATTTATTTGAATTGAATTGTTCAAGAATGGAAGCTTATGCATGGATTAAGAAGTAATATTAGGGCCTTGTGTCTCATAGGCAGAATACTTTGAAGTTTAGGTGTAAGACTTGCAGGAAAGGCTGTACAGTTGTCAGGCTCTATGTTAGTCATGACTGTGAATAGTGTTATAATATCTGATGGCAGTCAAGAAGACATTATTCAAGTAGCATATTTAATATGTACCTTAACTTAGCTTGTGTTAAAGCCATTGCAAGTCCTGCTCAGCTTTGTGCATCAGATGCCTAGCAATTCGCACATACAAATACATAGCAAAAGCAATTGCACTTACAGGTCTGGGTCCATAAGCTGTGTGTCACTTTCAGCAAAGCAGTCTCTTTTGAAATGTGCTAAGGTGCCCAGGCCTAATTCAGGTAGTCAGCAAACTGCAGCACCTGCCAGCTAAGGAATATGTTACTGCCTAATATAGCCGCATCCACCATCTTCCTTTCAGATTTGATGTCAGCTGAACACATAGGTACCAAAAGTCTGAAAGAAAAAAAGAAAAGCTTGAAAGACGAGAAGGGGCAGTGGCAATGTGGACATTGTAATTAACACAGGTTCTCTCTCACTGTTTTGTGATATTTCAGTAACACTGAACCACAAATGCTCTATTATTCACTAGGTATCTGGTGAGAAAGAAAAATATCTACAAAGGGGAAATATTAATAATTTTTATCTTAACTGGGGCAAAAATCAGGTTATGATTTAAGAAACAGCAAGCATACTCTCAGAGCAGCCAAGACTACAATTACTGTGCACCAGATTAAGAAAGGATGTTGTGAACAATTGTTCACCATGCTGGAAAATAACCTAGTGATAAACACTGTTTTTAAAAAAATCATTGCTAGTATAAAAGCCACAGTTCTGAAAGAAACATGTTAGCAAGAGAATCACGACAAAAAGTGAGTGAAACTGGCAAAGATCAGTGCAAGTAGGAGTGTGTCCCACACAGGATCAAAAGGATACAGCTGCCTCTCTGTTATATATAGACCTTTTACTTATATGGTCTTCCATATGTAAAACACCGTCATGCAGGATTTGCTGTCACATGCTCTTCCCTCAAATAGGGGAGATGATTCTAACTCTTGCAGAAGCCCCGTATAGCAAAGAATGTGACAAATTTCACTGTCTAAGCCTACATGGCCATAGAATCATACAGTCATTTAGGTTGGAAAAGACCCGTAAGATCATCGAGTCCAATCATCATGCCCTGCTCTCCCAGCCACTGTGAGAGTGCCTGCCTCAGTGCCATGTCTCTTGTCATGCCCTGGAAGCATCTGCAGCCAGTGTCATTTTACAAAGCTTTTGTCGTTAAAAACACGCATGGTGGGGGAAGGGGAGAGGTGGAAAGAGGTGGGTTAACAGGATCCTCTTGCAGTTGAGAGTGCTCTTTGCAATCTGTTCACTGACAAAGATCCTTTATACTACCAAATGCTTCAGAGGCTTTTGCATAGAAAAGGTATGTATGGTTCATTTAATTCATGCAGAAATATGCAAAAGTGTTTTCAGACAGGTGAATGCCAAAAATACAGTGCAAAAAGCATGTACGTTCCCACCTTTTGCAGTCCCAGGTAATTCTGGGAGATCTCTCTCAGACGTGGCACCTCCTGGATCTCCACCGTAGTGCTAATAGTGTGTGCAGTGTATCCTCTCCTCATTGCTCAGCAACAGACATTGGATAGTCAGTGGGGGATGCGCTATTCCTTGATGATTTGAGCCCAGGTCTCGTACAGGGAAGTTGCTGGCTGTCCCAGCATTGCGGAGGTGGGCACCTTCTTTACTCCATGGCTGCACCTAGAGGTGACAAGTCAGTCCCCCAAAATGGGGTTGAGGGTGTGTTCAGCTAAATCTACCCACTCTTCCGAACACTTTGAGGCAAAAGAATCATGGGGGAAATCCCACTGCAACAATGTCAGTAATGAGATTTTTTTTAATTATTCTTCCTTACCTACTTGATCATTAAGACTACAGAAACCCATGAATTTTGCCTCAAGATTGCTGTAATTCCATTTCTAATTTCATCTTGGTCTGGAGACAGGGTGATCTAAGTGTAACACTTTGTGGATAAGCAGGCAAATTGTTTTTACAGACTTCTGCACCATTTCAAGCCTTTGTCTCTCAGCTTTGGAAAGATGTTAACATTACTAACAATGGCAATAAGCATGACCATGAACGTCACGCATGTTTCCTCTATTTTGGTGAGGGAGTAGTGCTAACTTTTTTTCTTTTTATATATTTAATACATGGGCGTGTTTACTTTTAGGGTACAGACTCAGAAATAAAAGAATGTGGCTGCCTGTCAAATATTATTTTTACAGATAAGTCTTCTTTCTGTTTTGATGCATTGAAGCCTAAATGTATAAGAACAAAGAGAAAAGATGTAAATGCCTCAGCTAAGGTCAGGAATCAAACCAGAACACACAATTCTCAATGGATTGTGCTAGTGGTTTCAGTTGCTGTTCATTCAATTCCTGTTCCCCTGGACTGTATATGGCAAAAGAGAATGATAGGTAGAAGGTTTATATTCTTAGAGAAAGGTCTGAAGGTAAAAGTCCTGCTGCTGTTATAATCAGTCACATGGGGGGCGGGATGTGACGTTCCCACAGCTCACCCCTGCTTACTTTTGCTTAGCTCCCTTCTGTGTTCCTTGCAGAGAAGATGCCACATGTATCTTTAATATAACTCCTGGTGCTGTAGTAAAACATCCTGTGGGTTAATTTCTCTAATCCTCTAAGCAGCAGGCTTAACAGCTGGAGCTCATCATGTCCTCCTTTTATGCTGATTCACTGGTCAGCAGAAAATATGATGATTCCCAGATGTTCACACTTGATAGACTCAACAGGCTTGAGAGGAATATGGGAGAAATCAGTGACAGGTGTTTTTTTTCTTGACACTCTAAGGCGCACAGAGAAAATGAAGGACATATTTTTAAAGAAAATAGGTGTTTGGGGGGCTTCCAAATAGTTACAGAATCTTTGTTTTCTCATGCTGAGATCCAGAGACAGGGAAATGTGACATGGCATATATTTAACACATAGTTGACCACATTTTATGTGTGTTTATTACAGCATTTTTTTTACTTCGATTTTTTAACAAAATCCAAACCTCTTTTTCAATAATACCAGTGATACAGTATTCTGGTTGTAGCAGGCAATAAATATATTCAAAATTTGAATCATTTAATTTTTACTGTTGTGGACCAACAGCTTTCAAAGGATTGCACACTCAAGATTGGTGATAGCCAAATGAATCAGAAGGCAGGGAAAATAAACAGACAGGTTAAATGCAGAGGTGATGACATAATTGCTTTGTTTTTAATTGGGTCACTACCTCTGGAAGTTGAAAATTAGAGGATGCAGTACTTCTGTGGTTAAGAAGATACGCTGGATACTTGTTGGTTTGTTCAGTGGGTTTCTATGTTGGGTGCACAATTAATTCCTAGAGAAAAAATTCAAGGATCTCCTCTTCCAAAGAGTTATGCAACATTTTTAGTACAAAGTTGAACAGCTGAAGCAGGAGAAATGTCATACTCCTAGTAGTTTCCTCCATCTGATTAGTTGTTTGGCAGGATATAGAGGACTCTGGTCTGAATCAGGCATAAGTAAGGACACACATCTGAGCCAAGCATTCTCATTACAGGCAAAGATGCCTTTGGCAGCTTGTCCTTTCTTTTGAAAACAGTGACTTTTTTTCAGCTATCTCCTGACTGGTCAAATAAAGATACTTTGGCGCTCGACTGTCATAGTCTTGATAACTTCATGAGTCTTTTGCTTAGCTAGAGCCTAAGAGACCAGGGTCTGAGATCTCCCAAATAATATTTTGTGTCAAAAGTGATGGATCCCAGAGGAATACCCTACCTCTCAGTCAGACCCCAAAAACATGTTGGTTTGTCCATTCCTTGTAAGATGACTGATCAGGCACTGTGCAGGTAGCAACTGTAGCTTCTCAGGATAATACACTGTGTCCCATAACATCCTCCTAGGTAAGCTCAGGAAATGTGGGCTGGATGAGTGGTCAGTGAGGTGGATTGGGAACTGGCTGAATGGCAGAACTCAGAGGGTTGTCATCAGCGGCCCTGAGTCTAGTTGGAGGACGGTAACTAGTGGTGTCCCCCAAGGGTCAGTACTGGGCCCAGTCTTGTTTAACTTCTTCATCAACGACCTGGATGAAGAGTTAGAATGTACCTTCAGCAAGTTTGCTGATGACACCAAACTGGGAGGAGTGGTAGATACACCAGAAGGCTGTGCTGCCATTCAGCGTGACCTGGACAGGCTGGAAAGTTGGGCAGAGAGGAACCTGATGAGGTTCAACAAGGGCAAATGCAGGGTGCTGCACCTGGGAAGGAACAACCCCATGCATCAGTAGAGGCTCGGGGTGAACCTGCTGGAGAGCAGCTGTGTGGAGAGGGACCTGGGTGTCCTGGTGGACGACAGGTTGACCCTGTTGAGCCAGTGTACCCTGGCTGCCAAGAGCGCTAATGGAGTCCTGGGATGCATTAGGAGGAGTGTGGCCAGCAGGTCGAGGGGGGATCTCCTTCCCCTCTACACTGCCCTAGTGAGGCCCCATCTGGAGTACTGTGCCCAGTTCTGGGCTCCCCACTTCAAGAAAGATGAGGAACTACTGAAGAGTGTCCAGTGGAGGGCGATGAAGGTGGTGAGGGGACTGGAGAGTCTCTCCTATGAGGAAAGGCTGAGGGAGCTGGGCTTGTTTAGCCAGAAGAAAAGGCTGCAAGGGGACCTAATATATGCTTACAAACATCTCAAGGGCGGGTGTCAGGAGGATGGTGCCAAACTCTTTTCAGTAGTGCCCAGTGACAGGACAAGGGGCAATGGGCACAAACTGAAGCATAGGAAGTTCTATCTGAACATGAGGAAGAATTTCTTCACTCTGAGGGTGACAGAGCACTGGAACAGGCTGCCCAGGGAGGTTGTGGAGTCTCCTTCTCTGGAGATATTCAAGATCCGCCTGGACACGGTCCTGCGCAGCCTGTTGTAGGTGACCCTGCTTTGGCAGGAGAGTTGGACTAGATGACCCACAGAGATCCCTTCCAACCCCTACCATTCTGTGATTCTGTGATTCTGTGAATATCAGACATGCTCCCCACCACCTTGTCGATGAACAGCTTTCAGCACAGAATAGATGAGTGAGAGCACAACAGAGAATCTCAAAGCAAACTTGTGATTTGAATATATACTAGAGAAAAAGTCAGATAATAAAAATTAATCAAGCTCTGATTAGCATCTCTTGTCCAAGACAAATAACTGAATCCATAATGCATCACATTATCAGCTGAACTGGAGTCAGGAGTATATCCTGTTCTTTTCTGCATACAGAGGAATGCCAGACCTGCAGTGCTCATCCTATCATAGTTTCTGAACTGCAAGGGTCTTGTCTGCCATGTGCACCCTCCCTTGTTATCCCTCACAAAGTATTAGTCACACGAAGTTGTTGTTGTGGTGAGTCCTTCACAGCAGGGGATGGTGTCATGGTGTGGGTGGATGAGTCAAGCTCGGTGGGTGAGCAGATGTCTGTTAGTTCAGTAGGAAGTGTCTCCACAGGAAGAGTAAGAAAAGCACACTGCCTTGCAACAGCGTGGTGGCAAAGTATCACAGCATTGCTTTTTCTAATTTCAGCAAGGTACTTAAAGTCCATCTTCTCCACTGGTCTGGAGCACACTGTGTGCACCTCCCTTTCTCCTTTCAGCTCATTTTCTTAGAATTAACAAAATTCCACCTGCACAGAGTGAGAAAAGTGACTGAGATGTGCAGCTTAGCCAGCGTTTGGGACACTGCCACAAATGCTCTTTCCTTTTGCCCAAGCTAAAGGCTGGATACCTGGGATCCAGTTCATACCAAAAGGAACAGATTGAACACACAGAACTAAGTCATGGTACATAGATGTAATAACCTAACAGGTGGTAAAAGGAAGGACTTGGGAGATAGAATCCTCTTCACAGTGAGCACTGAACATTGTCTTACGGTAGATTATACAACAACAATCAACTGACTCTGGTCGTAATTTTGGTCTAATTTCCAAGATCAAGTAACATGTGTTGAAACTTCAATGCACCAAGGTCAGGTAATTGCTTTCACTGGAAGTCTTATCTTTAGCACTACATCTGGGTACCACTTCAAATGACACAATCCAATTAACCAACCTAACATAAACTTCTAACATCCTCCAGTTACAGAAACCACTGTGACCAAAGACAACATAGGCAGGATGTGCAACAGATACTGCTCTGTCTGGCCTATCAGAAATGACCTGACAACCATTTCACTGTGCAGCTTGACCTACCCCACTCACAGGATATGGCAATAGAAAAATGGTCCTTTTTTTCTTGCTGTTCTGAAGCACATGTGCACTCCATATGTAGTTCAAATGATCTAGACTCGCCCTTGAGCTCCAAGCATTTCCCGTTCTATCTTCTACTTCCTTTTCTTTTTCTTTTTTTGTCATTTGCCCAAGGGTAGAGACACACTAATACTTACAAAATTCTGACCTTGTTTTTATTAAAACACTTTCTGGAGACGTAATCTTCATTTCAAACTAGGACTATTTTCAAAGTTTGTATTTCATATGGCTTCCAAATTATGCTTTTTCTATTTGTGTGTGTGTTTTGCTATCAGTAATGATAACTTTTAAACAAAGTGTGTTTCTGCTCTTTATTTTTTCCTTTGAAGAGAATTACTTATGTAGCTATTATACATTGTTTGGCATTCATTCATCTGAACACTGCTATGCAGTGCACCCTTTTGTGCAGCTGTCACTGTGACATTACCTCTCTGGGCTGTCTCCAACAACTGGTTAGCATTACCTTTTCCTTTCAAGAGCTAAGTGGATATGCTGTATTTTACTCTGACAGCTGGGCCATTTTATTTGAGCCTTATTGGACTTGATGGTTACCTTTAGGGAATGTCTTTTTCAATTGTTTATTTCCAAAGTCTTCTGTCAGTTCAGACTGTGAAACACAAAGGAGAATGTTGAAATTGTTGGTAGTGATGCATCCACATGGGATAACAACTGGTTGGGACATCACTGTTCTTTGGACATTGCAGGAGGTTATTAGTATCCTATTAGAGTTCCAAAAAGAAGAGGAGAGAGAAAAGCTGTTTTCAGTTTGTCTCCTGGCTACAGAGCTTTGAAACTATTTTACTTTGATTGATAATTTTATGTCTGTGTGTGGTGCCATTCAGGTATTCAGGACTCTACAAGTGCGGTGGAAGCAATGACACAGTTCCAAATGGAGTTCTGTCCCACTGATAGCAATAAGACACAGTCCTGTAGAAGAAATATTGCATAGACGCTATATGGTTGTGGATGTGGCAATTACCGGCCTTTATGGGCAGAATATTTTGTCACAGGAAGTTATCCAACAACAAGCACATGCAGACTTATTTAAAACACTTTTAATGTCTTTATACTTGACGTTCATAGCAAGCTTGTATGAAAATTGAAGATTGGTTTGCAAATGCAAATAACTGTATGCTAACTTAGTCTCCAGTTACACATCTGTGGATCTACCTATATGTATCAAGTTTGGTTTGTATGAGTATTTTTTTTAAGAATTCTTAGAGTCACCACTCAGTTAGGGGCTTAAATGCTGTTTTGGTCACAGAATTCCTGTAAAGTCCCTTCAAGATTGGTAGCAAGAAATACAGCCCTAAAGGGAGGTGAGAGCCTGGCTTGAATGGCTTCTGTTTCTAAAATCTGTCAAAGAGAGAAAGCTCTTTTCAAATTAAATAACTAAATAAATCAACTTATCACATAGGTTTTTTCAAGGGTTTTTTACAAGTAATGCACACACATCAGTCCTGAAAGTATGGAATTTGTAGAATTAATCTTTGTGTGCCCATGCTATTGCATAGGAAATGTCACGACAGAAAAGAGAGATTTTGGCTTTTTTTTTTACCTTGACACCAAACAGCTTGATGTAAGGTATAAAAGACAAACAACCGTTACTTTTATAATCTGTCCATCTAAATCTGAAATTTGCTTGCTCTTCCATCCATTTTACAGTATTTTGAGCACACATAGTTCATACTAGTATTCTGTACAACCCATTTTTTTCTAATTTTACAGTCCTCACAGAACTGAAGTTTGTTTCCTGTGGTTCTTGGGAAACTGTGTGTCTACACCAATCCAACTGAATGGAAGGACAACTAATTTTGTGTTCTGAGGAGACATTATCTGAGACTCAGATATGAAAGTGTTAAATGTAGTTAGAATAGAGTGATCAAAAAAGATGTAGAACAATGCAGAGTGGTTT
The DNA here is from genome assembly GCF_030867145.1 of Opisthocomus hoazin. Classification (NCBI taxonomy): domain Eukaryota; kingdom Metazoa; phylum Chordata; class Aves; order Opisthocomiformes; family Opisthocomidae; genus Opisthocomus; species Opisthocomus hoazin. Next base: position 20,418,768 of record NC_134454.1, on the reverse strand, counting down.
TATTGTCAGTCTGACAGAAAAACAAGAAGACCTTTCATTTACCCATTATTCATCATTCAGTATTACTGCTGCAACACTTTACAGTAATTCAAACTTTGCTTAAATCTCAGTTTAAACCTTGTGTTTTATGATTTTTGTATCTTGTCATTCATGATGTCTTGAGAAAACCATTCAAAATTATGAACTGTTTTGTCAAAAATTTTAAATGCATATGAAAAACAAGAAATATATTTGGAGTATTCAGCATGGATTCACAGAGAGGAATTAATGCCTTACCAACTTGATGAACTTCGATGATGAAATGGCTGGCTTAGTAGATGAGGGGAGAGCAGCAGATATTGTCTGCCTAGAATTCAGTATGGCCTTTGCCAATATCTCTCAAGAGATCCTCATTGACAAGTTGTTGATGTATGCAGGCTGCATGAGGAGACAGTGGGGTGGATTGAAAACTTACCGAATGGCTGGGTCCACAGCATAGGGATCAGAGGAACAAAGTCTGCTTGGAGGCCAGGAACTAGCAGTGTACCCCAGGCATCAATACGGGGTCCAATTCTGTTCAACATTTACATTAATGACATGGATCATGGGGAACAATGTGGAAGGTGCACTCACTGCAATAAGCACTAGCGCTTTTCGACAAGGCAGCCGCTGTATCTTCCGTGCCCTTATTTTGGCACCTTTGACACTCTGTGGTGGCAGCAGCCACATACACACCTCAGGTGCCGACCACCATGCCCCCACTGGGACACCGTGACCCTGGTCATGCACTCCTGCCCTGTCACAGAAAGGAGCAAGACGAGACCCCTCGGTCAGCAGGCAGGGTCCCCACCAAAGACGTGCCTCATCTGACAGAAACTTCTACAACCCTAACCAAAAATGACTACAGTTCAGATCCAACCAGGCTACACAGGGGGCCCCTCCCAGAGACCCCCTGAGATGGTTCTCCCGAGAGCAGCGGGCCTGTGATTGGAGACCCTCCCCTTCAGTTGAGACATCACCAAGGGAAACTTCCTGGGATTGAATGCCCTCGCTCTCTTTTGGTGAGTGATTACTTCTGGATATTCTTGAGTGAGCCCTTGCCCCCTTTGAGTGAGTGATCCGGTCTTCTGGGTATGCTTGGGTGAGAGCTTTCCCCTTTTGTGTGTGAATGTGTGCACACTTTGGATCATCATTCTTGCGTGTTTTCATACAGTGATACCATCCCTGACTGGTGTACCGAAGCTGTATTTTGTTTAATGTTATCAGAGTGTCATGTTGGTTACCCCAGTTGTTTCATCAGTTTTGATTGTTTGATTTCAGTTACAAATTAAAGTATGTTCAAGTTTATTGTTTGCATGGAGTCATTCGGTTTACCTCTGTGACAAAGAGTTCCCTTCAGCAAGTTTGCTTGCAGATGACACATAGGTGGGAAGAGTGGATGGTACGTCAGAAGGTCATGCTGCCATCCAGAGGGACCATGACACCTTTAGGAAATGGGCTAACAGGAACCTCGCTGAGTTCAACAAGAAGTGCAAAGTCCTGCAGCTAGGGAGGAACAACCCCAAGGACCAATACATGCTGGGGGCCACCCAGCAGTGGAGCACCTGTGCAGAAAAGGATCCATGCGTGTTTGTAGGCACCGTGTTGAACATGAGGCAGCAATGTGTCATTGCCACAAAGAAGCCTAATGGTATCCTGGGCTGCATAAGACAAAGTGTGGCCAGCAGGTTGAGGGAGGTGATCCTTGCCCTCTCCTCAGCACTGGTGGGACCACACCTGGAGTACTGTGTGCTATGGTGATCTCCCCAGTACAAGGCAGTCATGGTCATACTAGAGAGACTCCAGTGAAGAGCCACACAGATGCTGAAGACACTAAAATGCCTTTAATATGAGGAAAAGCTGAGAGAGCTGTGAGGGTTAATCCTGGAGAAGAGAAAGCTCAGGTGGGATCTTACCAATGTCTACCCAAAGGGAGAGTGCAAAGAAGATGGAGCCAGGCTCTTTTCACAGAATCACAAAATCACAGAATGTTAGGGGTGGGAAAGGACCTCTGGAGATCATCTAGCCCAATCACCCTGCCAAAGCATCTTCACCTAGAGCAGGCTGCACAGGACCTCATCCAGGCGGGTCTTGAATATCTCCAGAGAAGGAGAATCCACAACCTCCCTGGGAAGCCTGTTCCAGGACTCTGTCACCCTCATAGTAAAAAAGGTCTTCCTCCTGTTAAGATGGAACTTCCTATGCTTCAGTTTGTGCCTGTTGCTCCTTGTCCTGTCATTGGGCTTCACTGAAAAGAATCTGGCCCCATCCTCTTGACACCCATTCTTAAGGTATTTATATGCATTTATAAGTTCCCCTCTCAGCCTTCTCTTCTTCAGGCTAAACAAGCCGAGCTCCCTCAGCCTTTCCTCATAGGACAGATGCTCCTGTCCCCTGATCACCCTCGTAAGCCCTCAGCTGGACTCTCTCCAGTAGATCCTCATCTTTCTTGAACTGGGGAACCTGGAACTGGACACAGTACTCCAGATGGGGCCTAACTAGGGCAGATTAGAGGAGGAGGAGAACCTCCTTCAACCTTCTGGTCACGGTCCTCTTAATGCACACCAGTATGGTGCACAGTGGTGCACAGTGACAGGACCAAAGGCAACAGGCACAAAATGAAACACAGGAGGTTCCCTCTGAACATCAGAAAACACATCTTCACTGTGGGAGTGGATGAGCACCAGCACAGGTATACCAGAGAGGATGTGGAACCTCCATCCTTGGAGATACTGAAAAGCTGTCTGGACATGGTGCTGGGCAACCTGCTCTAGATGATCTGGCTTAAGCAGGAGGTGTGGACCAGATGATCTCAGGAGTTCCCTTTTGACATCAATCATTCTGTGATTCTATGATTCTCTAATTCTGTGTTTCTGTGATAATGCTTGACTGCTGTTGTCAGGGTCCTGAGCACACCTATTAGCTTTGTTTTCCCTGGACAGCATCATAGGTGACCCCAAGTGCACTCACAGCTTGTGGCCCTGGATCTTCATTAAGCTTAGACCTGAGCACTCAAACCTTGCCTGAGCTATGCAGTAGATAGTTTGTCTGCAGCCCAATCTCCTCAAATGTCCCTCACCCCATGGCACTGCAGCCATGTCTCCAGCCCTGTCTCTGGCTCCATTTCTTTTTGCTGCTCCCTGGATGGACCCTGGACTTGTTTCAGCCCTTGTCTTGTGATGAGGCCCATCATGCCCACCACTCCCACTCCACTCAGCTCACCCTGTGTAAGACACTGAGGGGGCTGCATCCCACAGGGAGGGTCCTGCCAGGCATAGGGTGTCCCTGACTTCCAGATTGTCCCCACCCCAGGACAGCCCTTCTTCTGCAGTGCCCTGTCAATCAACAGAAAAAGTAGCTCCATTGTGTCAGCTCTGTAAAGTCTTAAAAGGGGGGATAACTGTCATTTCAACTTCTAAAATTTGGATTCAGTCCTAAAGGAAATAACAGGTCTTTATGAATTAAACTCAATACCTTAAACAGTGAGGGCAATTTAACTTAAAAATCCAAGTAGTCAGGGATCTTTCTTATCAGCAGAACATTTTCTTCTTCATGCTGTGCTTCCATAGCCATAGCACAAGGGGACTTTCAAGTACTTTTTAAGATACAGGACAGGCCCTCAGATCTAGAATGAATCTACATCCCAGTGTGAAATAACACTGATTTGTGAGCCACCAGGGAATCCTACAATGTGTGTCAATCTGTTCAAACTATTGCAATGACTGAGGATTTAGGTAACTCTTTCAGAGTAGGCAAAAGGAGTCATGTTTGGAAATTGGCATAATTTTTTCATTGGTGGGCCGCTGAACTGTTTAATCATCTTCCTTCCTTCCTTCCTTCCTTCTTTCCTTCCTTCCTTCCTTCCTTCCTTCCTTCCTTCCTTCCTTCCTTCCTTCCTTCCTTCCTTCCTTCCTTCCTTCCTTCCTTCCTTCCTTCCTTCCTTCCTTCCTTCCTTTTTCCTAGCTCTTCAGAGAACTTCATATACACATATTTATACAATGTCCTCGTGTTTTGTATTCTAAACAGCTTTGAATTCTATTAGAATAACCCCAAAAGCAAAGCTGTATTGAACCAAACAAGCTGTGGAAAATGAGTGAACATTTACAGTATGGTTCAGTCACATATAACCCAGTGTGATAACATTTAATAAAGTGAAGATTATGAAACAAAAGGGCAACACTGGGCAGTCAACAGATGGAGGGAGCAGCAGGAGAGGCAACATTAACATTCTGCAAGTCAACTTGGAACAGTAAGTTAATACCAGTAAGTCAATGGATCAACAGGCAACAGAAGGGCATTCAGCCTTTCAACAATACATGACTGTACATTCAATTATTGCTACTTAGAACTTTCTTTCCTCCTTTCATATTGGTGTTAGTAATTAGCATTTTAAAATTTTTAAAAATAACAATGCTTCTCTCAGGTTAGCAGCCTGTGGAGAAATGTTTCATAAACTTCCACAGAGAATTTAGTACCTCCCGATCATAATTCACAATGCATTAACCTTTCTTGTGTATAAAACTCTGAGAGCCAAGTCACTTGTAGGAGCACAGGAGGTGTTGGGATTTTTATGTGGTAGCTGTACAGCAAGGTATCCCAGACAGGCCTAAAAAAAGCTGTGCTCTTATGGGGAGTCCTGTTCCAATTCTGTTTTAAATGCTCGGATGTACGTGTTTGAATATAATAGACAAATAATTTGGAAATTCAGAATTTAGCCTTCTTGGTACCTGTGCAGGTGAAGAAAATAGTCATATGAGGAAAAAAGTGCTGAAATGAAAATGGGTGGTGGACACATTTCCACCTTCCTCCCAACACATAGCTACAACTGCACGAGGATGAAGGTGAAAACATGAGCAAAAAGACAAGAGCTAAGGAATATAACTTCCCTTTTTGCTTTGTGTATAACAGTGAAATAAGGAGTGAGGGCCATAAAAACAAAGAGCACTCCAATAAAAACGAAGCTGCTAAGGAATATCCAGTTCAATTTTTAGTGTGCAGACTTCTGATGCTGAGTGTTTAAATCCTCCCCCAGAGACATCTGGCAGCAGCCCAAGGGGGAGAAAATGAGAAAGATCAAAGTTAAACACACGAATGTCACTAAAAGTCACACCTGAGGTTATGCAACTGTGACCAAACCCAGGGAAACTTTTCCGAGTCACCCAGAAATCACAGATAACTACTAAGGATGTAACAGAAATGCTGATGTTTTCTTTTAGCTGTCCTGTACCTCACTTCTTAGACTGAAAATGTGTCTTTTAATTTACATTTCATAGGCACGTAGATTCACATTACACTGAGTGCACCTAACCAGTAGTGGTAGCTGGGGTAGACACGTGTGCACACACCCACAACCACATTCCAGAAAATGAATAAGTACGTTGTGTAACTGATGATGAAAACCAGGAAATGAAAAAAAGGCATAGTTACCCTAGTGTCTGAATTTTGCCATGTTAGGTAGCATATATTTGAAGAGCATTTACTTTATCTATTTCCTGGAAGAGCACAGACAGATTGTACCTTCTAAGAATGCCCTACTTCCACTTTCCAGGGACTATCAGAAACCTCTTGTTTACCTTTTCATGTCTGACTAAGTGAAAAGGCAGAGCTAAGGAAAAAATTATTTTGAGAAATTCCAAGCCAATTAGGAATTTCAATTGAGGCTTTCTGAGTGCAGTGTACTGATTTATTTCACTACAGATAGAACCGCTGATTTATCTACTGATCAAGCTGTCAATAGATAGAGATATTCTGTGTATATGGATGCATATATACACGTGTATGCATGTATATATATGGATGTATACGTACATATGTATATGCAGTATGTTGGAATATATATGTGTATATACGTGTGTGTGTGTCTGTGTACGCGTGTTACATAGTGTTTCTTATTAACTAGTACATCAAAATGTTGTGATAGGTTTTAAAACTTTCCCAAAGTCGTCCTGGTGAGCAATGTCATAATCAGGGAGGTGAGGTGCACAGGAAGGAAACACTGTGTGTAAGGGTCCGTCACTTCTTTAAATGGAGGACAGGATGGTGCTAGCATGCAGAGTTACAGCCATTGCATTGGTAATAGCAAACTGGTGTGGTAATCTGTGCCATGAAGTGTTAGGAAGAAGGATATTGCTAGCAAGTAGCACATGCTTTCATGTCCCTCCAAACTTCTTTAATCTCAAAGGTGATTTTTCAACACATATATTCAAAATTTCCCTTTTTTCCAGTTTCTATTACAGTTAATTCAGTGCACTGTTGTCTCATTATTACAAACTACAACATCATTTTAGGTTAAACAGGTAGTGTTTAGAATAACATAAAGCTCTCAAAAAATATTACTGCATGACACATTTTCAGTACCATGAAACTGAAACAGCCATGGCAAATACATTCCGTAAGTGGAGAAATATGTTAATTTAATCCTCTTCACAGCATGTGGTATCTACAGATGTGCATGTTAAGCACTGTATGTAGTAAAACAGAATCACAGAATCACAGAATCACAGAATCACAGAATCACAGAATCACAGAATCACAGAATGGTAGGGGTTGGAAGGGACCTCTGTGGGTCATCTAGTCCAACCCTCCTGCCGAAGCAGGGTCACCTACAGCAGGCTGCACAGGACCACGTCCAGCCGGGGCTTGAATATCTCCAGAGAAGGAGACTCCACAACCTCCCTGGGCAGCCTGTTCCAGTGCTCTGTCACCCTCAGAGTGAAGAAATTCTTCCTCATGTTCAGATGGAACTTCCTATGCTTCAGTTTGTGCCCATTGCCCCTTGTCCTGTCGCTGGGCACTACTGAAAAGAGCTTGGCCCCATCCTCCTGACACCCACCCTTCAGATATTTGTAAGTATGTATTAGGTCCCCTCTCAGCCTTCTCTTCTTCAGGCTGAACAAGCCCAGCTAAATTTTTTTAAAACAATGGCAGATTGCCCCATGCAGTGCCTCACTTGGATGTGTCTGCAGTTTTGAAAGCCTGACTATCCTACTTTCTCCTACAAATGGACCTTGAGCTTGTTTGGAGGTTCTAGCAGGGGAGCGCAGCTACCGTATACCCTTGGACCAATGAACGGTACGCCTCTATTAGGGAAGGTCGTCCTCTTCGACCCAGCGCGCAGCTTCAGGAGGGACACACGTGGAGCGGTGAGGGAGGAAGGGGACACCCGCCTAGCCAGTCAGATCAGCCGAATCAACCCTGACGATCAATGGGGTGACAGATGTCGCAGCCAGATCGCCCTCACATCCATACGTAGTACAGAACTTCAGTTCAGAGGGAACTCAAATTTACAGACACTCTCATGTCTACACAATGATTCATAAGGCTTTCACAATCATCCAGGTCCAAATCATTAGTATTACACTAGCATTTGATTATTACTATGTAAGTAGAAAAATACATGTTATGCTGAAACTCAAGAAGTGAAGATACTTGGATATCACCTCTTGAGACACTTTTAAAATACTCATTAACAAAGTCAGTTAACCAAAGCACAACTAAGCTATCTTTCGGAAGGAAACATATAGTTATTTTGATTAATGTCAAGTCTGTTCTTACGTGATATTGGCATAAGCAGGGAAATGAAACTTTGGTTTTTATTATTTTGCGTAGAAGTGATGCAATATCAAACAATGCACATATGTTTTCTAGGGAGGTAAATGTATCTTCATTTGCTGAATGAAGAAGACTGTTATTTTCTTGAGACTCGAAGTAGGCATTTTCTACTGCTGAATAAGTGTCACAGAGGAATGTAAACTACAGTCAAAATTATGAAAAGTGAAGGACTAGAAAATTTTAGGAAAGGAAGTTGTTTACAGCAACCGTCAGGGTTGCAGTTTCTATTACCAGCAAGATATCATGAAATATTTTTCATGATAGAATTAAATCTGGCCAGGGACATCAAGGGCAACAAGAAAAGCTTCTATGGGTACACTGGTGATAAAAGGAAGACTAGGGAGAACGTGGGCTCTCTCTGGAAAGAAACAGGACATCTTATTAAGAGGGATATGGAGAAGGCTGAGGTAATCAATGACTTTGTTCCCTCAGTCTTCACCAGCAAGAGTTACAGCCACACCACCAAAGTTGCAGAAGGTAAAGGTAGGAACTGGAAGAATGAAGAACCACTCACTGTAGGAGAAGATCAGGTATGAGACCATCTAAGGAACCTGAAGGTGCACATGTCCATGGTGCCTGATGAGGTGCAGCTGTGGGTCCTGAGGGAACTGGCGGATGAAGTTGGTAAGCCATTATGCATTATATTTGAGAAGTCATGGCAGTCGGGTGAAGTTCCTACTGCTTGGAAAAGGGGAAACATAACCTCCATTTTTAAAAAGGGAAAAAAGGAAGGCCCAGGAATGACAGGCCAGTCAGTTTCAGCTCCATGCCCCTCAAGATCATGGAGCAGATCCTCCTGGAAATTATACTAAGGCACATGGAAAATAAGGAGGTGGCTGGTGACAGCCAACATGGCTTTATTAAGGACAAATTACACCTGACAAATTTGGTGGCCTTCTACGACGGGGTTACAGCATTGGTGGCTAAGGGAAGATCAACTGGCATCATGTACCTGGACTAGCGCAAAGCATTTAACACTGTACTGCACGACATCCTTGTCTCTAAATTGGAGAGACATAGATTTGACAGATGGACCACTCAGTGAATAAGGAATTGGCTGGAGTTGTGGTCAACAGTTTGATGTCCGTGTGGAGACCAGTGATAAGTGATGTTCCTTAGGGTTTTGTGTTTAATGTCTTTGTCAGTGACATGAACAGTGGGACTGAGTGCACCCTCAGCAAGTTTGCTGCTGACACCAGCCTGTGTGATGTGGTTCACACACTCTGGAGGGAAGGGTTGCCGTCCAGAGGGACCTTGGCAGGCTTGAGAGCTGGGCCCGTGCAAACCTCATGAAGTTCAACTAGGCCAAGTGTAAGGTCCTGCATGTCGGTCAGGGCAATCCCAAGCACAAATAAAGGCTGGGTGGAGGTTGGATTGAGAGCAGCCCTGCCCAGAAGGACTTGGGGGTGTTAGTAGACAAGGACCTCAACATGATCCAGCAAAGTGCGCTTACAGCCCAGAAAGCCAACAGTAGCCTGGGCTGCACCAAAAGCAGCATGGACAGCAGGTCGAGGGAGGGGATTCTGCCCCTCTACTCTGCTCTGGTGAGACCCCACCTGGAGTCCTGTGTCCAGCTCTGGGGCCCACAACGTAAGAAGTACAAGAACTTGTTGGAGAGGGTCCAGAGGAGGGCCACAGAAGTGATCAGAGGGCTGGAACACCTCTCCTATGAGGAAAGGTTGAGAGACTTGGGGCTCTTCTGCCTGGAGAAGAGAAGGCTCTGGGAAGACTTCAGAGCAGCCTTCCGGTACCTGAGGGGGACCTACGAGAAAGCTGGAGAGAGACTTTTTACAAGGGCTTGTAGTGACAGGACAAGTGGTAAAGGCTTTAAACTGAAAGAGGGTAGATATAGATTAGATATAAGAAAGAAATTCCTTACTGTGAGGGTGGTGAGCCACTGGAACAAGTTGTCCAGAGAAGCTGTGGATGCCCCCTCCCTGGAAGTGTTCGAGGCCAGTCTGGATAGGGCTTTGAGCAACCTGGTCTAGTGGAAGGTCTCCCTGTCCATGGCAGAGGGTTTGGAACTAGGTGATCTGTAAGGTCCCTTTCAACCCAAACTAGTCTATGATGCTATGATTTTTCACCAAAAATTGACCTGTGTTGCAACAGGGAATTATCTAGATAGGTTTCAAATACAGCCCCTTTTCATCACTACTATGTATGCTCTGCTGTTGTTGTTATCGTTATCTCACATACGCACAAAGACTTAATCACACATCTTGGCTTTCTGAGGGCTCTCTAGATTCCAGTTCTGCATAGCCCCAACTAAGCAAGGGTTGTCACAGACAGTGAGATAGTTGCTAGTATTTTTTTTTTAAATAATACATTCTTAAATGATTGGTTTTCTTTCACGCAATATGAGTAAAACTTACAGGAGATAAACCAGAAAGTATTGGAGAAGGGATGGATGATTTGGAGGTGGAAAGACTTGCCATGAGGTTACATAATGCGTTAGTTTTGCCAGCAAAGCTGGCCATAAAAATTCCTTCCATTTTTTTTACCATGGATGAAAGTTCTTAGTCTATCAGCCATGCCAATACATTTGCTTATTAGGCTGTGATATTAACCAGAACAACAAAATGATCCTACTTAACAATAACCCCCCTTTGGCAGGTACATCTGAGCCAGTTTTCCTGCCAAATCTGATGTGTCATATAACTACACACACAAAAGAACAAACCAGACATACCCCTATGGGAGATTTTTCCATTCTGAGAACAGCAATTAGGCATCCAATTACCATTTAGCCATTCTGAAAACTGTTCCCCTGTCACCATGTTCCCTGTTTATAAATTGGGAAATATGACAGTACACTTTGTTTCAGACACTTTTTTACCTTTTGCATTTGGACTTGCTAGCCATTAAATTGGGCAAGCTAGCCATTAAATTGGGCAAGATGTGTTTTGATGCTTTTTCAAGATACCTAAATTTTCTGTTTCTGTGTTCTGTATCATAAGGACCAGATATTGTTGCAATCTGTGATAATGGCACTTTTGATATGATGACTGTGTTCTTCTGTGTTCAGATTTTAGCATCAATAATTTTTTTTCTCTTACTGTCTCCTGAACTTTTTGTTTTGTTTTGTTTTGTTTTGTTTTGTTTTGTTTTGTTTTGTTTTGTTTTGTTTTCTTTTCTTTTCTTTTCTTTTCTTTTCTTTTCTTTTCTTTTCTTTTCTTTTCTTTTCTTTTCTTTTCTTTTCTTTTCTTTTCTTTTCTTTTCTTTTCTTTTCTTTTCTTTTCTTTTCTTTTCTTTTCTTTTCTTTTCTTTTCTTTTCTTTTTTCTTTTCTTTGCCACATCATCCATTACATGTAGACATTGATGAGAAGAGGAGAGAAGAAGGAAAGAACTTAGAAAATTAAACTCTTTGTAACACCAGGTGTGTTGTCTGTTGCTGCACAGCTCCATTCACTGCTGTTTTTGTTTTTCATTGGTCGGCTAACAAGAACACGTAACTGAAAAATACACAAAACAAAATTTAGTAATGACTGAGGAGAAGAAAGAATAGAAGGAAAGTTGTATTTTATGAAAGCTTTGGAGCTGGCAGCTTAAAGCACCAGCTGCCAGTTTGTTTTATTGTTATTTGGTTTAAAGTTATACATGGATGGGTGGGAGGAAAGGCAACTTATAATATTTGTTCCTGTTATGCTCATTATTTTGTAACCTTGAGCTTGGTCCAAGCACAGTTGCTAGTGGAAAGAAAAGAATCATTGTTCCCCACATCACGAGAAGGAGGAGCCTGCTCTGTGTCTATTTCTATTCCATCTCTGGTAGCTATAAAGTATTTCCCTCAGTGGTGAGAAGGTCGACCTCTCATAGAAAGATCTTTGTTTCTGTTACTGCTTAGCCATGTTTTGCGATAAACTTAACAATGAAGTAGGACATCCAGACTGCAACCTTTCCTTCCAAAGCACTGCCAAACACCCAAGTTTTTAATATCATTCTCCTAGTCAGTGTTCTCCAGGCAACACCTTTTGGTTTGTAGGTGCTTCTATTATGCTTTTTTTTTTTGAGTATAGGGCCAGAATCAGTCCAAAAACAGCCCAATGCTTTTTAGAAACAGTCTTATCCAGAAAAACTGGAGTAGCATGTAAGATAAACCCATACTCTTCATACCACAAATACAAGTAGGAGTCTGCTTGTTTGCAGATTTTCTTTACGCTGGTCTCCTGGTCTCCAACCCCATTTTCTACTCTCAGATTACTTACACATTTGTCTTTTTGTCTGGAGATTCACATAACTTGGAATTCTGACTGAAATGATTTATCTTTGCTCAGGCTATCTGCAAATACCTTCATTGTTTGTAAATCAATATGATTTCTGCTTGAGCTCCTCTACACCTCATCACTTATTTCAGCTCATGATGAACTACAAAATTCCTCAGTGAACTGCAGTCAGCTGTCTATTCACTGTGCTTGATACTAGATGTGTTCAGCAGTGCCTCTTTTGTAACAGCAAATGTTCTCCACAGCTTTTGAACCAAAACTTTCGAGATCATTTTTTTCAATTTTTAGGTGTGTTTGAACACTACATTCATGTGGTGACAACACAAAACCTTTGCCACTTAGGCTTACACATTAAGAGAAAAAAAGAAGTGGTAAAGAATGAAGATATGTTACTAGTAAATATCTGAACTTCCTGACCAAACATGCATGTTGTAACTGAATCTTTTTCGTACAGCTGGCCATGAAGAAATACCTCCAGAAATGTACACAGGAAAAGGAAATACCCAAAAAGGTAGAGAATCTATCTTCAGAGTGTTAGAAAGAAATGCTTTAGAGTAGGACTTCCAGCTTCCTAGCAGTGAGGGTAAGTAAAGCAGCTAACAGTGGAGGTGGTAAATGCACACCCCCATGGATTCTATTTTGGCTGTCTTTCTGGAAGATACACCTTTGGGAAAATCTCACACTACAGGAGATCAGATGAGATTGTCATTGTGTCCTTTCTGCCCTTTAAGTCTCTGAGAAAAGCTTTAGCAGCTAAAAAAGGCTCTGTGACCATGAGTCAGAATAAGAGACATGGCTAATGGGCCCATGGCTGGCTAAACTTTTGATCTCCTGGAGCAGGCTGAGTGTCTCCCTTGCACAGCCACATCGATGAAAGGCTCAGCAATCACCTGCAGCTTCTGAACTCCTGAGAACATAACACATTTAACATTTTGTGCTGTGGCCCCACCTGCATTTCAGTGTCATACAGAATGCAGAGTCAAAAAAAGTGAAGGTATGAGTCTCTCAAAGGTTGACAGACCTGTCGATAGAACCTACAGTAGAAACTCAGATATAATATTTGGCATTTACATAGATCATTTCAGGGTATGACATTAACATGTGTGTCTTTGTGTGAATTTGACACTGGCCACCGAAAAAAGCAAGAAAAAACAAAAACCTTCATCTGATATCTGTATGAATTCTGGATATTTTTTAATTAAATTTTTAAAAGGCGAGAAAAACAAAGTAAAACCGGAGCTGTTCTGCTCAAATAGCTAGCTGTTTTTAATAATACCACTGGGTATCTTTTTTACACACCTTTACAAGGTGGTGTATTACATTCTTCAGAACCAGCTGGAAAATTAAGATTAAGCCTGAAACACTCCACAATTAACGAATACCTTACTGGAACTGGTAATTCTGCCCTTTAAAAGCAGAACAACCTCATGGTCTTTTCCAATGGAAGGGAAATTATTTCAAAACTTCTCACTATATCCTGGATTTTTGCTGCTTTTTGAAAATAAACAACATAGAATCAAGCGAGGGAAAGACTCCTTGGGTTCATGCCAAATTACCAGGTCATTTAAATTAATGCTGTATGCTGTTGTGCACTTGAAATTATTTATGCTAGTTTTGTAATTTCTTCAATCTGTTCTCTAACACTAACACAGTGGATAACCATTTACTCCAGAAAACCAACATATTCTCTTTATTTCCTTTTTGTGAAGAGAATGTTATCAAGCATCAATGTAGCTGCAGTGAGGTTTCAGAGGATGTTTCATTTACAATGCAAGCAGCTTGATTTTCTTCATTTTGAACACTATATTTATTCCTGTTAATTCCCTTCCCTTTCATTTTTCTCATTTGAGTTCTGCCCATACTGCTTTGTAACTAGCTTTGCAGGCTCTTGAGGCCCAACTATTTAGTAGTTCACATTTGGGAGCTGGTGAATGGCCCATTTTGCTGGCTGAGGTACATAACGCTAGTAGAAGTAAGGGCAACTATGATTGATCAGAATTAACTAGTTTATGAGCCTCAGCAAATGTCAATCAAACTGCTTTGGTCACTTTAATATCAGTTAAGGCTACAGATAGATAGATGGAAAGAATTTTATAATCATTAACTTTTCATGGTAAACACAAGGGGAATGGCTTGAGGAGATAGCCTGAGAAGTTAAATGTGGAACTTCACTGCTTTTACTATGTTGTCTAATTGCCTAGATGCATGCCATCTGTTCCCCTTCCTCCCTCCAGGCAAAAGGGCATTACAGCAGAGTCAGGAATAGGAAAGGGTAGAAATGTAATCCTATGCATACCGAAAATGGCAAGAAAAGAAATTGTAAGTGTCAGCAATCAAACACAGAACTACTCTGGGTTGTAAATTAGCACAAGCAGACATCTACTTCTCCTAGCCTCAAATCCTATTGTTTCTGGGTAAAACACACCAGATTAGTACAACAGTCCCAGCATCAGACTACAACAGCTGAAAGGAAGTTCTGGTGCCACAGTCAATGGAAGATCTTCCACTGATTTCAAAAGGGTCAAGATACCACTCTTGAGTTTATTCTTGTCTCGGCCAGTGAGTTCTCATGAGACCTTAAAGTGATCGTCCAATTTCAGTGAAACTCCTTATCATAAAAAAAAAGCTTGTAAACCTTTCCTACTCTGAGTGTTTATTGGCAGTTCTGCTTGGTGTTTGTCTGTGCCTGAGGTCCTTCCATGGACAGCACAGAGTCTCCTTACTGAAGAGTCTTTCACTCCCAGGCACTTTGGTCATGTCAGTTTCACTTTTCTTCCTCCTTGCCTCTACTGCTGCTGCCCTATTTCCTATACTTCCAGAGATCAGGAGGAATCAGGAACGCTCTTCTCAAGTATTTATTTTATAGTGAAATCCTGTACCTTTTTGCTGTTCCTGATGTTGACCTGTCTCTGCCCATGCTCCTGCAGCTCAGAGATGCTGCAGGTGACTACTGTAATAACTTGTTGATTTATTTTTAATAAAATTATATTTTCATTGTGCTGATCTGCAGCTGGCTGAAAGTAGATTCTTGCTGGGGACATGCAGATCTCTGTGCTAGCCGTGAACAGAAACCTCAGAACATAGAGGAGCAAAACAAAAGTTCAGGAAGAAAAAGCAAGAGGTACTAAAGTGACTTGATTAGGTTTGGTGAGCAGCAGTGGTGCTTACCCATTAAAAAATGTTCCCTAGCATGCCAGGGCCCATGTTTTCCTCCCACCATTTCACATGACAACTGCCATGGGGATATTCTCTTATGTAGATCATGTTGCCTTGATTTGTGGATGCCCCATCCCTGGAAATGTTCATGGCCAGGCTAGATGCAGCTTTGAGCAATCTGATCTAGTGCAAGGTGTCCCTGCCCATGGCAAGGCGGTTGGAACTAGATGATCTTTAAGGTCCCGTCCAACCCAAACAACTCTACGATATGATGCTATGATTTAACTGCACTTAAAAGAAAAACAAGGCATTGTGAAAACAGTTTTGGTCCATGAAGGTGTCATGAGTAATTATGGTTCCCATGGACGCTAGGCTATTGAGCCATCCCTAAAGTCCCGAGAGCATATTGTGAGCTTGGCTGAAGGGTATTAGTAAAGAGATAAACTTCACCTTTGTGCTTTTCTTATCTTTAGTAAGAATCTGAGAGGAAAACTTGTTAGTTCCTCCAAGTTCAGCAGTGAGGATTGCTGTACATTGATCTCAAGTATGGTTGGCACTATGGACGCCAAGTGGTTTTTATAATTTCAGCTTTTTTCCATTAATGAAAAACTAAGGTTATTCTTACCCAAGATGGGAATGTCTCCATTCTTGCTCAACTAAGTATTTAAAACAACTTCAGCAATCAGAAAATAAAAGTAACTGAAAGTTAATTCTCAGCAAGAAATTACTTCTGTTGAGTAATGTTATGCCTGCAACACACATATATATTTCAACTTCTTAAAGATACACAGTATACAACTGAAGCCAAATCGTAGATTTCTAAATACATTAACAAATATTCCACATGCTCTCACAACAGAAAGCATACCTTACTGATAGTCATTTTTAATTTGGCAACTTAGGTCCTGGCACAGTATGGTTTTTAAAGAGAAATTCATGAGGTTTCAAGAACTTTTTGGCAACCTCCTATGCCTAAGTCATTTTCTTCACTTTTTTCCTCACTCATAAACTGATTGTGAACTTTGATGAAACAGTTATTGTTCCCAACTTTCGCAGCAGGATAATTACAAATACTTCTATACAAATACGAGAGTCTTCTTTAGAACAAAAATGAGTTTTTTTCTGTTAGCTATTGAGGAAAAAAGATGCTCAAAATATGTAAAAATAGGTTATAGTTTGCTTCCACAGATATGGTGGGATACATGCAGACACATATGCACATATCCATAAGTCCATGTGCGTATGCATGCATTCTCATTCACATTTTCTTTTAGACACAACATAAAGGGCCTAGTGAACACACAGCAGCAAGAATTCCGTAACTGGAAGGATATGTTTTTATGAGCAGTTTTTGTAATTCACTTAATGACCCAATAGAAAGTGCCACAAATCTGATGTCCAGACAAGCTGATAGGCCCTGGAGGTTCACATTGTCTGAGTGCAGCTCAGCTATAAATAAACCTCGTAATCTTTTTCTTTTCTCCTCATGTTGCCTAATTTTCCATGGGTCACTCAGTCCCTTTCATCCCCCCAGAGGCATCCAGAGCTCTTCCTGTGCCACTACCAGATCTGGGAAACTGGAAGGGAGTTACTATATCCTTGTGCATTCACAAAAGATTCAGAGTTTCCAAGCCCCAAATGCCAGTGAGATAATCTGCTCGGTTTTACCACAGTGTTTTTCCCCTGGAGATTTACAGAGAGAGGGTACTGAAATGCACGAAGTAAAAGCACTACGTGGTACAAGCTGATGTGAATACCGTGGGAGGAACTATTAGGGTGGTGCTGACATTTAATTTTTGATATTATCTGGATCTGGAGAAGGGTAGAAATTTGCAACTTCCTCTGACTTCTGAAATGAAGATAACAAAATGAAAACAGTCACGCACAGCTGGTTTCTAAGGGTTTGTCACCTCTGGGATTTACCTCATAGCATAAAGATCTATGCACTGTCAATATGATCATAGGACGGTTCTGAACAATGGCACTGGTTTTGGGGGTTGCAGACCCTTGTATTACTAAGGCCACATTACCTCTGCTCTTTGGTCTGGTTCTAAAGAATCTCTACTGGGAGGTAGACTATAGATACTATAATCTACTGTGAAGGTACATCATAACTCCCTAAGCAGATCTGTGCCCTCCAAGAGTCTTTGAAATCCTTTTGAGTGTATAATTTTATTTACCTTCCGTCTTCAGGATGTGGGCAGCAGTCATAGTTCACCCATCTGTTCTCTTTAACTCACTGCCCTTATTTCTATTCTTAGATCACCATTCATTGAGTTTTCTAAACACTTGTTCTTCTTTTAACCTATGAATCTTTCTAGCAGTGAACTTAAAATTTTTAGAATTTGAACTGCCCAGAGGCAAATTTTCATTCAAATTAATGGTCTTACTCATAATATTCAATATTTACCCCCCTTCTGCTTACCCCACTGGGTAGCCTTTCTATTGTAACAGAAGCCCAGACATCACAGATAACTGATTCCAGAGCTGGAAAATCTGCAGAGATATCCCAGTTGCTGTAATTCATTACCATTGCACAATAAAGTATCTGACAGTGACTGTGTCTCAGTATTCTAGGAATACTGGCACAGCAGCTTTCTAAATATGCTGTATCAGTATAACATTAGTTATAAAATTAATGATGCAATTTCAAAATTGCTGAATCAGAGAACAGCAATGTTGTGGGAATTTTTCCTTGTTTCTTACAATTAAGAAGGAATTATTTGATTTTCCATTCTGGTCTCTTTTCTGCTTTGCACTGGCAGAATCTGATGCAATGATCCACAAATCAAGCTGCAAACTGCTTCTGAATGTAAGTTAAAGAGCCCAAGGACAGGATTAATCTCATCTAGCTGTATATGCCTACAGTGTAGACATACATGTCTGACCTACTCTCCTAAACTCCCTTCTCAACTAGTGAAGTTCTCTTCACTTAGAAGTGCCTCCATAGGTACTTTTCAGGTTGATTGATCTGACTTATTTTAGACATCTACTTTCAGTGAGATTAATGCCGTCGTGGAAATCACTGGCTATTTTGATTAGATTGTCATAGATTAGACAGGAAACCCACAGCAACTAACTCAGCTTAAACATCTCCATTTAATCAGAGGATTCACATTCCAAGATGTGCAGAATAGGCTTTTTGAACATTTTTTTTCATAGGTGGTGTGGTGACCCTGGCTGAATGCTGGGTGCCCACCAAAGCTGTTCTGTCACTCTTCTCCTTAGATGGACAGGAGATAGAAAATATAACAACAGGTCATGGGTTGAGATAAGGACAGGGAGACATCACTGACCAATTACTGTCACAGGCAAAACAGACTTGACTTGGGGAAATTAGTTTAATTTATTCCCAATCAGATCAGAGTTGTGTCATGAGAAATAAAAACAAATCTCAAAAACAGCTTTCCCCCACTCCTCCCTTCTTCCTGAGTTTAACTTCACTCCCATATTCACTACCTCCTCCCCTGTCCAGTGGTGCAGGGTGAAGGGGAATGGGGGTTGCAGTCAGTTCGTCACACATTGTCTCTGCTGCTCCTTCCTCCTCAGGAGAAGGACCCCTGACACTTTGCCCCTGCTCCAGCATGGGTCCCTTCCAAGGGGTGCAGACCGTCAGGAACAGGCTGCTCCACCATGGGTGTCCCACGGAGTCACAAGCCCTGACAGCAAACCTTCTCTAGAGTGGGTTCCTCTCTCCACAGGTCCACAAGCCCTGCCAGGAGCCTGCTCCAGCATGGGTCCCCCTGGGGTCACAGCCTCCTTAGGGCGCACCCACCTGCTCCAGCCTGGGGTCCTCCATGGACTGTGGGTGGATATCTGCTCCACCATGGACCTCCATGGGTTGCAGGGGACAGCCTGCCTCACCATGGTCTTCATCATGGGCTGCAGGAGATATCTGGAGCATCTCCTCCCCCTCCCTTTTCACTGACCTCGGTGTCGGCAGAGTTGTTTCTCTCACGCATTCGCACTCCTCTCTCCAGCTGCAATTCACATTGCACGGAGGTTTTGCCCTTCTTAAATATGTTGTCCCAGAGGTGCTACCACTGTCGCTGATGGGCTATGCCCTGGCCAGCGGTGGGTCCATCCTGGAGTGGCTGACACTGGCTCTGTCTGACACAGGGGGAAGCTTCTGGCACCTTCTCACAAAAGCTACCCCTGTAGTCCCCCTGCTAACAAAATTGTGCCATGCAAACCCAATACATTTGTCCACCTTGTTTCTTTCTTAAACTTCCTGTTACAAATGTCTTTTCTCTTTTGTAGCTCTTGTAGACATGTTTGCTGAAGGCAGCTGATGACAAACTTCTGAATTGACTGATATCTTCAGACTACATAACATGTTTTTAATTTCTGATGTGTGCAGACATTTGTCAGATTGTGTTGTCCAAATAATTGTTTATTTCAATGGGGTTTATGTGTATACTTTTCGTAAATTCTTTGAAATTGTCACTGAGTCTAAACATATATATCCATCTTTTTTGGCAATGTTAGTTTAAGTAACTTCTCACAAGTGTTAGAGGGCAGAGGAAATAGTTGCTATTTTTAAGAAAATTTGTTTTTAGAGGAGTTGCTAAAAGAAACCCTAGACATGTTTTGGGAAATTTGATTCTGGTTCGTCTGTTCTTACTGTTACCTTACAGTAAGCAAGGCACAGACTTTCTGCATGGCAGTATAACAACATGAGCTTGACATTATGTCTAAACTGAAAGTTTGATACATGGACTCTTCAGGTAAGTCTGTATGTATAGAATGTAAGATAATGCTTCTGATTCAGAGGAACCTGGACAAGATGGAGAAGCAGGCAGACAGAAATAACACATGGAGAGAAGAGAGAAAAGAAAATAGAAAGAGATATATTACGTTTAGGGTTCATATATTTGACATACTACCTTTGCCTTGAATAAAAGACATGCTTTGTATTCAATATTCAAGTCTAAATGTTTGTGGATCAGATGAGAAATACATTTTCTTTTTCTTATGAACTATGAAATATGAACTACTATAAGTGCTTCAAGCAAAATGCCAACTGAACAAGTGCAAGCAGATACAATAAAAAAATATTTTACTCTCTAACCCCTGTTTATCATAAGAATATGTTAAGAATAGCTATCACACTTCTCAGCTTGGAAGACCTGAGTACCTACATGTATATGCATATGCTGGCTATTATAGAGAGAATTAAGAAGCATAAGGACAGGATCAGGAACTGTCATCTGGATAGTAACATTGAAAATACCTACCACAACTCTAAGATGCTGTGTTTCTAACTTCATTATAACAGTTTTCTAGATGGTGTTCTGCCTAGCATAGTAATTCTTAGGCAGAAGTAGAAACAGGCATTTCAGTCAGTCTCACAACTCTTCTCTGAAGGTTTGGCTATAAAACCGGCTGTAATGCAGCATCAAACACTGTCATTATCTTTATTGACCTAAAATACAGCACATAACTTCTTGAAGTTTTGGGACACATTTTAATTTATTTTATTTCTGACACAGACTTTCAATAAGTCAGTATAAATACTCATTTTCAGTTTCTGCTAGTGTGATTGTTGTGATTTCATACAGAGTCATGGTATCTTTAAGTCTTATAAATGCACGGAATTATGCAAATCTAGTCCAATGTAAGTGAAATGAAAATAGTGCTTGCTCCTGCGCCAGTTGCAGCCCTAGGGAATTCAAATTTCGAACTCATTTTTACCTGCCTATAAAAGCCAATCTTAATGTTTTAAATAGGGAGGGTGGGATCAGGTTCCCCAGATTGTCTCAGTTAGCCTGCTGGTTTATACTGATAAGTGTAACTAAATCTGATAACAGCAGACTTCTATGTTCCTGGGCCAAATCCTGATGATTTTACTTGATTTATTTCTGTTCATGTGAAACGCTGTGGAAATTGATGTGAATTTGGCTAGATGATGATTGGACTAGGTGGAGCAAGTGGCTGAACCAACATCTTTCAAGAATTTAGGAGTTCTGTTTGGTTGTTTTTTGTGTATGTGGAAGAAAAAGATATCAACACATTCTTTTGTTTCATATACAGCTTGAGTTTTGCTGTACAGTTATGAAGGTCAGCGTCACATAAACAGCTTTTGACCCTCCAGTGACACAATAGCTACCTATTTGTCATAAGTGAAACAAGCAATAGATTTGTGAAGCACTCAAGTTGCTTCTCATTTAGAAATATGTGAGGGGCTATCACAGCAGAATATACGTCTTCTCTTCCTCCTCATCATGCCAAGTTTGCTTTCAAGTACCATGCACTATTTCTCAGAAAGATATTCGAGTGCATTTAAAATAGTTCCATCAGAGTCAGAATGAGTTACTATGCAATGCTCAGATTTCCACCATTGGATGCCTGTTCTCAAAATTGTGAAAAAAACGATGATGCCATTACACTTCCCCATCCCATTCTCTTTTCCTTTCATCACCTCTTCCTTTCAGTTCCTTTTTGGTCATTTCATTTTGTTAGGATTTCTCACATGGATTTTAACTGAATGCTTAACTCGCAGGTGGTGAGAGGGACTGGTTCAGTAGCTTATTAGGGAGAAATCTGCTGTCACAGGAGATTTGTGGTAAACCTCCAACATCTTCCCTGCACATTGAAGATAATGAGAAATGAGGAGCCATGCACCACTCAGATCTTACTTCACTTACCAGCGAGCATGTACGAAGCAAGCTGGAAACCATACTGTGTGTTTTTTGGGGGGGGGAGTAACATTTTATTTTTTTGCTTTGGATTTTTTGGTGCCATTGCAGCTCTTGCATCCTCGCTTTGGTGGAGCTGAGGCTTTCTTGATGGAGCCACATGTTCACTGAAGTCGATGGCATTAAATAAATGGAGTTAAATTTCTCTGTTTTTCATCTCTCAACACACCTGTGCAAGACCAGACAGAGTTTTGTGTTTATTACTGAGAGCTTATTTTCTGGGAAATGACCAAGATACAGAGTAAAAAGAAACCTAAAACTGATACTCAGATTTTTTTTTAGACTTCTTTTTCCACAGATTTCTTCAGCTTCAATTTCAATTTAGATGCTAATCTAATTTTTGCTTTTTGGGGGAATGTGAATTTAAATCTGTGTGATTTGAAGCATAACATAAGGGCACATCTATATTAAGCTCCTATTATAGAGTGGATCATATCAACATAAACAGCAGCTATCAGGGTCTTAAGCAAGTGCTGCAGGAACATTTCACATGACACTGCAGAGAGAGTCTGGACAGAGTAAGAGCCTGGTTTCTTTTGCTTTAGCACAAAACAGAAAAAGAAAAGGGGGGGGGGTGGCAAGGGAGGAAGTAAAAGCAAAACAGAGAAACCAAAATGAGTGGAGTAAAGGAGTTACTGCTCTAAAATGGAAGATAAAAGAGAAAAGCCCCTGAGATATAAGATAGGGTAAAATCTTGCTTTTTACATACATCAAATTAAATCTCAATGAATTCCAGTGTTTTCAGTAAATTCTTTTGGATTTGCACTAGTCTAAGTGACAGATGGAATTATTCAGGCTTTACATCCGTTGCACTGAGAGCAGAACTAGTCTTAATATCAGTGCAAGAGGGTGAGCTGTCTTTCAGTGCAAAGAACCCTTCTATTGATACCACGTTTTTTCCCCTTTGTTTTTCCCAAACACTATTAGATTAAAAAAAAAAAAAACAACAAAAAAACAGAGGTACCAGGTCTGGTAAGGCAGGGAAATGGCTAACTCTTATATCTGATTACACCTGTTCCCACTGTGTCTCTAGCGCTCCTTTGCACATCCAAAGCTATGTGCACACAGCAAAGTGAAGATGTGGTGGTAGTATGTGCCAGTGTTTAGGTGTAACAAGAAGAGTGAAGATGAGATGGCACATGCTTCTGCATGTGTTAGCAGGCAGGATTTGTACCCTGGCTCAATGAAGTGTTTGAATGCTTCCTGTAGCTTTGCCAGGAGCTCGTGCTTGTATGCTTCCATTGCCATGTCTAAACAAGAATGCTCTGCAGGGCGGCCTTCAGCAACAGTGAAAACCCGTCCAAAGACCTGAATGCAGACCTGAAGGGAAATGGAATAAACATAGGAACACAAGGCAGGTTTAGCACTTTGTTTTGTAGTCTAGCTAAAGTGAGGGTCAGAGAGAAGCTCCTGATCCACCTTTCAGATAGCTGTGGATATGTAATTCAGATTCTCCTTCCTCCATTCACTCTGAGGTGTGTTTCCACAGCATGGGGTGCTGGCGCAGTGTTGTGACATGTTGCAAACTGACAAGGTAATGCGCTGTGTGCCCAGCTGAGTCCCAGGAACATCTTAGTTCAATTCACACAAGTCATTTGCGTGGGTCTTGTGGCGAACATATAGACATAAACTATACCGCATAAACTGCAAAGTCAAGTCTTTTGAACTAGCAATGACTGGATGAGACACTTTTTTCTCAGCAAAGTTTTCTCTTTTTTACAAATTCTTGGTTAACTGTTTTTCCAGTGTGTTTTTTTCGTCTGTACTTAGATTTGGCGAAGAACAAACAGCAAAACAGACTCTTCTCACAGTGGTTTTGTCCTAACTGACTGCAAGGAGCACTGGAGAGATAATAAGGCCATTCATATGATTTTTAAAACAAAGTCTTCATTTGAAACAGATACCTCTGTTTTGAAAAACTGTCTAATCCAAACCAACAATCTCATGGGACACTCCATCAACATGAGTAAGAGTACCTACATAATTTCTGTAGAAGTCAAGAAAGACATGCACATATTCATCCAAGGAAAATCCTGCTGTATTTAACCAGATTTTAAGGAGACATTCATGTGTTTGTTGTAAATGCTCTGGAGCTGTAGGAAGCTCTGTCCCCTGGGATTTGACTTGGCCTGAAATGAATTTACATGGTCAAAATGTTTACTGAGGAACAGGAAACCTTTTGGATGTTTGATTTATACAAATGTTCCAGAAAGTAAGCATTTAATAAGCATGTTGTTGATAGAAAAGGCTGTGGAAGAAACGTCATGTAGCATCTAAAAGCCCTTACGCAGTTTTGAAAAGCACAAGCAGGGCAGAGAAATGAGGAGAGACCATGCTAACTGCACTTTCCAGATATACCTTGACTCCAGAGGACACTAGCAGCCAAAATTTCTTCAGGCAACTGTATGTGGGGGAGAAGTTTCACTTCATGGTAACACCCTCAATATTGGCCAGTCAGTCAGCACAGCAGTCGCTTCTCAATTTTGCTGAAACCAGCCTGCTACAGAGGGCTGTGCTACACACAACACCTACAAGTTCCCTTGCAGTCAGTTTCCCGATGCCACTGTCAGAAAGGAGCCTTTGCAAAGGGTTCTTGTCCCTTTGCTTATTTTCTTCATCTCACTATCCCATTTATCATGTAGGAACAGAAACGACGTTTAATTTTTTTCATATGTTCACTAGTGCTAATACAGATAAAGCAACTAAAGCAAATTTTGGAAAATGACGGATCTTTCTAATCCTCCTTTTTAAACAAGACAAAAGGCACAAATTGTGATTATCTGTATGACGTTATATGGATGGTATGTATTAATTGCCTCATTCCTACTGCAGTCAAAAACCTCATCTATGTTAGAAGAATCTACAATTCAAAACAAGTATCAACAAGTTTTGCTGCACAACTTTTAGCAGCAAAGAGCAAGATAACCTCTGTTCAGTATGACCACACAAACATTTGCTGCGGATGTTCAGCAGCAAGTGGAGCAACAGACTTATGGCTCAGCTCTGGTCTCAGTTTTGATCTTGATCACATTAGGTTGCACTTTCCGTTGTTATTCAGGGTGGTAAGCACACTTAATTAGCTACATCCTTTAACAATAAGATGGAAGCTGCAGAACTGTGTGAATACTTCAGTGACAGTCCCATTGATGACCTGCACTTTCATGAAATTGAACTTCATTAAATCAAATATCCTTTTCCATATTACATTGTTACATATCCACTCCCTTCCCTGCAGGCACTTTCATTTCATGTTACTTTTATTCCATTTTAATTCACTGTGAGTGTCAAAGTATTCCTGCCACCTGACATTATTTTTCAAAAAGTTCCATTTTGTCATTTGCAAATTCTTGGCATGTTAAAAACTCCAGTTCGTTGAACAACCCAAAGGGAAGGAGGCAGGTAAAACTGAATAGGGTGAGAAGATGAGATATCGAAATCCTGACACTCATGTTTACTTCACAGATTAATTATTGCAAGTAATTTGATTTCCAAGGCTTTATGAGGTCAGCTGTATTTGCTGCAATTTATTTGGACCATAAATGCCAGATTTCAAACAGGCACCAACCCTGCCTAACGTCTCAATTCCACTCTCAATATTTTCTATTTCATATGATAATTATTTTGATTAAAAGTCCTGTAGTTTATGTAAAATAATCCTTTTACAGAGGCTGTTCTTGCTTTTTTTGTCTGACACTGTTGTAGTTTTTTCTGGGATAGAGTTAATTTTCTTCCGAGTAGCTGCTGTACTTTGGATTTAGTATGAGAAGAATGTTGATAGCACGGATGTTTTCAGAAATCAAGGACTTTTTCCGTTCTCTCATATTCAGCTAATGAGCAGTTGTGCAGGAGCTGGGAGGCAGCACAGCCAGCCAGGCAGATAGCCAAGCTGGCCAAAGGAAGTATTCCATACCATAGATGTCATGTTCAGTTTATAAATGGAGATTGGCCAGGGGAGGCAGGAATTGGCTCTTCTCTCTTCTGTGAGTTCGAAACCTCTCTCATGGAGTTCAAATTTTTCCAGGAGTTCAAACTTTTTCAGGAGTTTTACGAAATCTGCAAAATCTGCAAATTCAGGGTTCATGGTCACTGCTCGGGGACTGGCTGTGAACAGGTCATCACGTGGTGAGAAAATTGTATTGTGTATAGTTTGTTTTGCATATTCCTTATTATCGTTCTTGTTAACATTATTATTAGTTCTAATAGTATTTCCTCTGGTGTCTTGTTAAACTGTCCTCATTTCAACCAATGAGTTTTATTTTTTGCCCATTCTCCTTCCCATCCTGACGGGGGCAGGAGGGGAGGTGGTGGCGAGCAGCTGTCTACTGCTGCGTTGATGGCTGCCAGGTTAAACCACAACAGACACTACTGCCCAAACACATTGTAAGTAGCTGTCCAAGTAACTACGCTGAAAACAATGATCACTCAGTTTTTAAGTATCACACTGTAGTAAAATTGTTGAGGTTGCAAGGTACCCCAGTACATCATCTAGTCCAAACTTCCTGGTCAAGAAGTGTCAGCTGCATTGCAGAGGCCTATGTCCTGTTGGGGTTTTGAATATGTCCAAGGATGGAGACTCCACGTTCTCTGGGCAACCTGTCCCAGTGTTCAACAACCCTCCTGGAAGAAAAATGAAACACAACACCCTTTTCTTGTGTTTAAATGAGATTTCTTGCATTTTACCCGGTGCCCATTGCCTCTTGTCCTTCTCCCATTGCTTCACCATCTTTGTGGTCCCTTGCTGAACTCAGTCCAGACTTTCAAAGTCTTTCTTGTACTGGGAAGCCCAGCATGGGGCCCAAGACTCCAGGTGACTAAAGGGTAAGTGCCACTTCCCTCAGCTTGCTGGAAGTGCTCTGTCTCATGCAGCTCTCAATGTCTGTTTTGCCACAAAGCATATTGCTGGCTCACAGTAAATTTGGTGTCCACCAGGACCAGGTCTTTTTCTGCCACAACGGATCTTTCTTGAGCTTGGAGGAGGTGATCCTTAAAATCACCCAGCTTTCCTGAACAGCTCTTCTCTCCAGGGCTGCATACCATGGGATTCTTCCAAGCAGAGTTCTGAAGAGACTTAAGTGTGCTTTCCAAAAGTCGAGGCTGTGGTCCCGCTTTTTGCTCTGCTCCATTCTTTCATGACCCTTAACACCATCTTATGGATACCACAGCCTGCCCCTGACTTTTACATCCCTGACCAACTCTTCCTTGTTTGTATGAGGTCCGATAGAGCATCTTGCTGCCTTGGCTCCTTGTCGTGAAGGTGTCAGTAATCCACTCCCAAAACCTCTTGGATTTCCCATGCACTGCTATCGTCTCTTTCCAGCATATATTGGGGGGGGGGGGGGGGGGGGGCGGGGAGAGTGTGTTTAAATCTCTCGTAAAGCACAGGGCCTGTGAACATAAAGATTCTTCAGGCTGTGTGAAGAAGGCCTCATCTACTTCTTCCTAGTCAGGCAGTCTGTAGCAGACACCCACAACATCAACCACGTTGGTCTGCCAACTAATCCTGACCCTTCAGCTCTCACCAACTCATTGTTCAACTGTAGGTATGCACCCTGCTGCTGTCTCAGTTAAAGGACAATTGCCTTTTGCTGTCGCAGCCTGTCCTTCCTTAATAGACTGTATCCATCTACCAGAGCACTCCAGTCATGTGAGCTATCCCACAATGTCTCCATGACTCCAATGAGATCATAACTCTGTAACTGCACAAAGACCTCTCATTCCTCCTGTTTGTTCATTTCAGAGAGGCAGCAAGTCATGCTGATTTCCCAGAAAAGTCATGGGAGCTTTCCCCATAGTTCTGTCTGGTAGGCACTTCTGTATTTACGTGGATATGCTTGCGCGGGGCTCTCTTCTGCCCTGTTTTGTTGATGACAACATCCCTCCTGTTTACATTACTCCACACCCCAACCTTGTCTGTTACTTCCTCACATCACTGCTGATCATACTCCCCCATTACTCCTAGTTCAAAGGTTTCCTTAACATGTTGGCCAGCCAGCTGGCAAAGATGCTTTTTGTTCTGCTTGGTCAGATGGATCCCATCCCATACAAGAAATTCTCAATCCTCTGAGAGGGTCCTTGGCTTGTAAAAAAAAAAAAAAACCAGCTTTGCTGTCAACAAGGTTTGAAAGATCACAGTCTATTTTTAACCCACGAGTATAGTTGCACTAAAAATGTATGATAAACACTAGACTAAAACTTCTGTCAAAGTTTTTTGTTCTCTATAAATGCAGGTCTCTGATGACAGCGTGGCATTTGATACAAGCTGTTATTTTTCATGACATTAGAAGTCACATGAGAAAACTGCTCCTAAACTCCCTGCATGTCGCACAATGTTGCATTCATACTGCTTGCTTTCAGTTTCTAATCTGTGCGTTGGGGAAAAAAGTGTCTCTTCTGACATGAGAAATCAACGTAGTGAAACTACTGGTACCATTTCTTTACAAAGTGATTGTAACTGAGAGAATAGTTTAATTTCAAGCCAATTTAAAGAACACCAATAATTCTCCAGGTTTAAGTAGCTGTGTGTTTCAGAAGGGATACACATTCACGCAGAACATACTGCACTGAGTATAGTTATCACACAAAAGAAATACAGAGCTGACCTGGCGGTGGAGAACCTATGAGTTCTAAAGGCTTAGTATCACTTCTATCCCCCTTTCCAAATATGTGTAGTCAGAAAATAAAATTGTATTATGCCTTTGAGGTGTGATTCTAACCACACCATTCAGACTAAATTATGAACACAATTTATTTTATTCTATTTAGTCTGACATATACTTGATATTACATTTAATAGTTTAGGTGGTGGCCTAGCATTGGAAAAAGAATGGGGAGAGAGTGAAAAAGGAAGACATATAGCAAACAGGAAAGTAAGGTTGGCAAACAAAAGTTATGATTCCATTTGAAATGAATACTTTGTAAACCTCAGAAAAATCACAGAATCACAGAATCACAGAATGGTAGGGGTTGGAAGGGACCTCTGTGGGTCATCTAGTCCAACCCCCCTGCCAAAGCAGGGTCACCTACAGTAGGTTGTAGAGGACCTTGTCCAGGCGGGTCTTGAATATCTCCAGAAAAGGAGACTCCACAACCTCCCTGGGCAGCCTGTTCCAGTGCTCTGTCACCCTCAGAGGGAAGAAATTCTTCCTCATATTCAGACGGAACTTCCTGTGCCTCAGTTTGTGCCCATTGCCCCTTGTCCTGTGGCTGGGCACCACTGAAAAGAGCTTGGCCCCATCCTCCTGACACCCGCCCTTCAGATATTTGTAAGTATTTATAAAGTCCCCTTGCAGACTCCTCTTCTTCAGGCTGAACAAGCCCAGCTCCCTCAGCCTCTCCTCATAGGAGAGATGTTCCAGTCCCCTCACCATCCTCGTAGCCCTCCGCTGGACTCGCTCCAGTAGCTCTTCATCTTTCTTGAACTGGGGACCCCAGAACTGGACAGAGTACTCCACATGAGGCCTCACTAGGGCAGTGTAGAGGGAAAGGAGAACCTCCCTCGACCTGCTGGCCACGCTCCTCTTGATGCATCCCAGAATGCCATTGGCCTTCTTGGCAGCCAGGGCACACTGCTGGCTCATGGTTAACCTGTCGTCCGCCAGGACACCCAGGTCCCTCTCCACAGAGCTGCTCTCCAGCAGGTCCACCCCAAGCCTCTACTGATGCATGGGGTTGTTCCTCCCCAGGTGCAGCACCCTGCTCTTGCCCTTGTTGAACCTCATCAGGTTCCTCTCTGCCCAACTTTCCAGCCTATCCAGGTCATACTGAATGGCAGCACAGCCCGCTGGTGTATCCACCACACATCCCAGTTTGGTGTCATCAGCAAACTTGCTGAGGGTACATTCTAACTCTTCATCCAGGTCTTTGATGAAGAAGTTAAACAAGGCTGGGCCCAGTACTGACCCCTGGGGGACACCACTAGTTACCGGCCTCCAACTAGACTCAACGCCGCTGATGACAACCCTTTGAGTTCTGCCATTCAGCCAGTTCCCAATCCACCTCTCTCACCACTCATCCAGCCCATACTTCCTTAGCTTCCCTAGGAGGATGTTATGGGAGACTCTGTCAAAAGCCTTGCTGAAGTAAAATACACCTTTTTGCCTGTCATGGTGTAGAATAACTAACTTCTGGACGTTCTGCACAGCAGTGGGACTCCATAAATCAAAAATATTTATTCTACATCAGGCCAACACTTCCAGCTGGCCCAACCAAAAATTACACTTATATCAAAGGAAAGACACCCCTTTTCCTTTTCTCTCAATTTCAGCAAGCACTCTGAGAGCTCACAGTTCTAGGAGAGTGAAGAACATCTGCTGTCTCTCAGAGAAGGCTCAGGAAGGAACAAGCTCTTGTCTAAGGGAATGCATGCAGAGTTAAGCACAGCAGCTTCCTCGAAGGGCTGTGTCCCCTGTATGGCAGCTCTTGCTCCAGAGGCAGACGGACTATTCAGCACATGCAGAAGCAAGATAGATGAGCTGCACTATACCTGTCATGTCTCTACCACTTCCTGTGCCCATTATAGTCCTGCTGTCTCTCAGGCATGGAAAGTAACTGTTAATGCCTAAACCCACTGCTATCTTTGCCCTTGAATCCACACACAGAAAGAAGTAGAGTAAGGTCAGATGGGGTTGTTTCCTGAAGCCCTGGGGATTTGCTCATGTTTATAATTTTTAAGCAAGGAAGGGGGCAGCAGATTAAGCGCATTGCCCCTGTGGCACTCCATCACAGTGCAAGGAGGCTTTTCAGCCCTTAGCAGAAAAGTGGAAAGAAGGAAAACTTGGGTTTGAATGAGAAGACGAGGGCAATGAAAGCAGCTGCCAGAAATGAGCCCAAAGGCAGAAGGTCTGCTAGTGACAGACGGTAGTGACCAAAACACTGCTGGAAGCAGGAAGCATATGCAATATTTATTTATTTGAGGCTTAACAGATCCTGTGTGTGCTCCTAACAAACGGCTTATAACCAAGGTTCCTTTGGCTATGCTTTTAATGATACTTGCCCATCTACACAGTTTCAGTAGTATATGAATAGGCTGGTAAATGGAAAGTCTTAGTTAAAGACCTTGAACAGTATCTTATGTCCAGTTAGGCTTGAAGTTCAGAAAGAATGAAGGCAAAATCATGGGTGCCATGATCATATTTAGCAGAGGAATTAGAACTCCTAAGTTCCAATTCTCTGACAAGGGGTCAGTTGATTACTGGATGGGACAACCTGAATGCTGCCTGTTTTCACTGGGCTGTTTAAATCACACCCTTGCCATGGTAGAAAATTATGTTTTTCTTGGTCAATTCATAATATATCAGATGTTATTTGTGGTTTAACTCCACCCAGAATTTTCTTGTTCCTTAGGTCTATGGAGAGGCTGGAGATATCACATCTAGTCAACTTGGACTGCTGGAATGGGACAGCACAGATTCTGTTGAATCCTTCCTTCCAGTTTGCACCCTGCAGTTGTAGAGCTGTCACATAAAGACCTACTATAATCGACAGGTAAGACAATTTCAGAATGGTTGCATATGTCTGTTTCATTATTTTAACTCATTTAAAAAAATCAATTCAAAACAATAAATTTCTTATGCAATAGCCATCCTCCTCTTGAGAATAAGCATTTAAAGTGCCAGCATGCCGTGTCTAACATATATACTATTTGCTGTTTTAGTTTATCCCAACTTCTTTCTTTCTTAATGTAGATTTCGATTGTATTCTTTCATGTGAGGAATCTTCAACCAACATCACTAACAAAAATAACACAAAGTAATCGGTGGCTTGATAGAGTTTTAGAAAATAATAGTGCCACAATAGGAAATAATGATGGTATTTTGTCTTTAATTTATTTCTTCTCTTTCAATATGCTATTGGAGATAGACTTACTTATAGGTCTTACTGTATCAAAGTGGTGGACATAGCAACCATTTAAAGCACTCAAAACTCAACAGGCATTCTCAGTGGGAGTTCAGAATATCTTTGCAATTCAAATGACAGGTATATTTCACATTGGCAGAAAGTAATTT
The DNA here is from genome assembly GCF_030867145.1 of Opisthocomus hoazin. Classification (NCBI taxonomy): domain Eukaryota; kingdom Metazoa; phylum Chordata; class Aves; order Opisthocomiformes; family Opisthocomidae; genus Opisthocomus; species Opisthocomus hoazin. The sequence continues at coordinate 20,387,058 of NC_134454.1, read as the reverse complement.
CACTGTCTGGAACTTGGCCAAGATATCAGGGTCATGCTCTTATTCTTAGAAAAAGAGTCTTGGGATTTTTAATCATCTCAAGCAGTTGGGAGCTTAGTTTTATTCCTGAATTAAATTTAAACACTTCCCTCAGGACCCTGAGACAATGTTGAAGCACCTGTTCAAGTAAAGGTTCAGGTGAACAAGCATGTAGTGTGATTCTAACACTACCTTCTCTTGATGAATTTTCATTCATGATGCCATTTCCTAACCAAGTCATTATCAGGTGTGACCATGCTCTGTATATGACATCTGATGACAGCAGCCCAGTATATCTGCAAGCAGAGGAAGCACATGCTGGTGATGATTTCTCTACCTTCCACACCAAACTAAACCTTTCTCTGAGAATGACAAAATGTTATTAGCAAGAGTCTCAAAAAAAGCTCTGGACTTGCCATTTGGCTAATCAGTACCAGCATAAGCAAAGTAGCAATGTAGTCAGGCACAACAGAACCAAGAAATCACACACAGTTTAATGCTGACAAACAGCACAGTGTATTTTAGGGCAAAGAATAAAAAAAGGTAATATTTACCAAGTGGAGAGGATCTTCGGCATACTGAACATGACCCCTTTCTGCAGTAATATGAGGAAAGGCCCCCAAGCCATCAGCACAATGCGCAGCTGTATGATGAAAGGAAACAGAAGGGTAGGCTGTACTGCTGGAGGAACACATTATCAATCAAAGCAAGGGCAAATCCAGGACACCTTCTGGGGAAAGGCAAGTACAGAGGAAACTCTCCTCCCTCAAGCTTCCCACCTCCTTCACTCATTAAAACCTTTATTAAAACCTTTATTTTTCGCCGATCCATTCTTTCTGGCAAGACTGGAGGTCAGCCCGTAGCTAACAACTAGCTTCATCTCTGCTGCTAGCCATAGAGAGAAATACAGATTTTGGGGTGTCCATTGCTCAGCCTGCATGGTACTGGAGGAAGGGTGGAGAACACTTTAATTGGTTTTAAAAATACATTAAATTAAACCAGTTTCAAAATCAGCCTATTGCCATGCCCTGCAGAAAAGCTTTGAGAAAGGATGTTGGGGAGGCTGAAAGAAAACTAATCGCAGGTTCTTCGTAACTTAGCTATATAGCTACATCAGTGATTGAATAGGCAGTCTGCTTCATCATCTTTGTTTGATCGTAACTTGAAGGAAACAGGAATGCATAGTAAGGGAGAACAGTTAAACAGATTTTTCTCAACAGTCTGGAGGTAACAACTTCATTGAATAAAGATGGGCAGGAAGGAATGAATCAGACTGGCTTAGTAGGAATGTTTTGCATGGTATATCAAAAGGGGAACTTCCTTGCTAGTACATGTTAGATTTCTTAAGTTGGGCACTTCTACATTCAGCTCCCTGGCATCCCCTTAGCCTCGCAAAAGCAAGGAAAGCAAGAACATGTACTAGTGAAGTTTGACTGTAAAGAGCTACAGGGAGTAAATATATGTATGCTGGTAAATTGAGTCCATTAAGAAAGTTCCACAATAGAAGGAAAAAAGTTGAACCGAGGAAAAGAGAAGAGGAACAATGAGGAAAAGAATACGATGTACAGCAAATTCACATCCATGACTGAAGCCTTGGGTGCCTAATACACTGCAGCCACTCAGCATGCTATTTGCTTCAGGCTCAGAGACTACTCTGCAAAACATGGAGTTAACAGTAGCCCGATAGAGGGCAAACCATGCAGATTAAGGGCCAACAATGCATTACTGAAGTGACTTTGTGCTGCAATTAGGTATCCAAAACATTTACACTGTGATCTGTACTGTGCATATAACTTTACATTATACATATGCACTCAGAACTATCAAAACTGGGAAAATGCAACACTATCTCCAGGATTTTTTTTCCAAATCTTTTCTTTCTTCTGTGAAAAACAAGCAAAGAACCATAGCACAATGACACCAGAAACCTCTACCCACTGGCTAAAAGGATACTACTAGGAAGATGACCCAGCTGTGAGCCCCTGGATATATCCTATTACGCCAACAGAATCATAGAATCATTTCGGTTGGAAGGAACCCCTTTAAAGATCATGTAGTACACCCCTTCTGCCATGAGCAGGGACATCTTTCGCTAGATCAGTTTTCTCAAAGCTCCATGCAACCCAACCTTGAACACTTCCAAATGGGGCATCCACAATTTCTCTGGGCAACAGGTTCCTGTGTCTCACCACCCTCATCACAAAAAATTTCTTCCTTACATCCAACCTAAATCTGTCCTCTTTCAGTTTAAAACTGTTGCCCCTTGTCCTGTCACTACAGGCCCTGGTCCTCCTTCTTTCTTATAAGCCCCCTTGAACTACTAAAAGGCTGCGGCAAGGTCTCCCCGGAGCCTCTCCTCCAGGCTAAGCAACTCCACAGCTCTCGGCCTTTCTTCATAGGAGGGATTTTCCATCCCTCTGATCAATTTTGTGGCCCTTCTCTGGACCTGCTTTAGCAGGTTCATATCTGTCTTGTAGTGGGGACCCCAGAGCTGGGTGCAGGACTCCAGCTGGGGTCTCATGAAAGTGGAGTAGACAGAGAGAATCACCTCCCTCAAACTGCCAGCCACTTTTTATGCAGCCCAGGATACCATTGGCTTTCTAGGCTGCAAGCACGCAGTGGCAACTCAAATACAATTTTTTGTCCACTAGTATCCCCAAGTCCTTCTCTGCAGGGGTGTTCTCAATCCATTCATCCCCCAGTCTACACTAATATCGGGGATTGACTTGACCCAGGTGCAGGACCTTACATTTGGTCTTGTTGAACTTCATGGGGCTCATACGGGCCCACTCCTCAAGCCTGTCAAGGTTCCTCTGCGTGGCGTCCCTTCCCTTAAGCATATCAACACTATTACTGAGGTTGGTGTCACTCACAAACTTGCTGATGGTAGTGACTACAACTATTCCAACCAACAAAATAAACCATCTGAACTACTTATGAGAAGCCTGACAGTCCCAGAATTAGCTTTGCAAAGCAATTCATGAGCTCCAAATAGTGGTACTGACGATTGTCATATTTTCTGTTACTACCAACATCATCTTGTAAGCCACATCAATCAGTGAATATGGAAAGATTAACATTTCTGGTTTACCTAAATTGCTTTAGGTGAACAACCTCTGTTCAAACTAGGGCAAATCCCAGCCTGATTTTAGGCAGCCCAGGAAGATGGATGAAATGTTGCAGTCCTAGTCTGGACCCTGGTGTACTTGCAGAAGCGACAGTCCTCACAGAGTCTCCTTGGTGTGCATGGAGCAGGGGCAGTCCCTCACGGGCTTGCAGTGAATTGAGGATTTGTTTCTGCTTCCCATGCTGAAGTAGACAGAGCCACCATAGCAACTTCCTTGGAGTATGGTCCTTCAGCAGGACTTTCTCTGATGGCCGGAGAGAAAATCTGATGCCAGCTGGTGACGGCCTATCCACACAGAGAAAGTGAAAGCCATCATTTAGGTGATTATCCTTTGCCTAGTTCCCAAAAAAATTTTTAGGCAGGTGTGCCAACTGCTGTGACCTTGTACAACTTCTGGAATTGCAACACAATTCAGAGCATGCAGAGCTTCTGGCTGAGCTGCCTTCACATTGTAGCAGTTATTCGCTACATTGCTCACTGGAATATAAGCAATATCTGCTATTTCCTAATTTGACCAGCTTTCTAAAAAGCTCCATCAATTGCTGTATGCCAGGCTATACCACCATTTAGCACATCAGTATAAGTCACCAGTCACTGTAATAACATTCACTACAAAAAATTTGCTTGGTATTAGTGAATAGAGCTTTGTATACAATTCCACAGGAGTTACTCCTTTGTTTTCACTTTTGAAATTCCCTGTACCATACAGTACTTGACAGTTCTTGATGTAAATAGAGAATTGTCTGGAAAAAAAAAACAAAACAAAAAACATGCCCTACCCCCAAGCCTAAACACAGAAAGACATGGACATGTTTACACAAGCATACATACATAGAAGGAAGTAAAAAAAGGAGGTGTTGCATTGCTTATTTTTCATTCATATAAGTGATTCTTTTGTGCTGTCATATCCAATAATGGACTTTAGGCTGCAGTCCACTTCTCCATGATCCCTTCATGAATCAAAGGAAGGAAGCAGACAAGCACACAAACACCACAGTCCCTTGGCAGCTTTTGCTACTTAGCAGCTTTTTTTCAGAGAGAAGCAATTTGCCCAGGAATGTGCTGGTGTCTTCTCTCTCTTTGAATGTATTCATAGGCTCTCTTCTGTCTATCTACAGTATCAAGCATGAGTGGTGTGTCTTCATTCACAGTGCTTCTCACCATCTAATATAACCTTATTAATATGAGATATGTAGATTGGTAGATCGTATCTCATCCAGACTGGTCCAAGACATATCCTGACAGTTGCTACATTGTCAAATAAATATATTCCTACTTTTTTCCCATGCTGCTTATCACATGGGGCCAAAGCTCTCCCATAAACATCTGTAATGCTTCTTCCTTATCATACTTCAGCTATGCTTAGTAACATGTTCTTGAAATTGTTTACCTTTTGCTGCCCATCAGAAAAAAAGACACCCAACACTTTGCACTGCAGATGTGCTGCCACCATTGCTACTCATCCTTATTGTGTCATGGCTTCCTTGTATTCTCTAATCTACCTATATCCATTCAGAGTATTACAAGTTGCCTGAGGCAAGAACCAGCATTTTGCCTTTTGTTTGGATAATGTCTGAAACAATGAAGCTTCAGTCTATGACAGTAAGGTAATACAAGTAAGCAAATAAATAATGACAATTCAAGAGATGTGAAAATTCCTTTCTCAAGTTGCCGTACCTTTGCTATGGGTAAGACCTGAGTAATGAATGTCAAAAAGAGAAAAATGTCAGCAAAATAATATTCCTTTTGCATGTAATGAGAGAGTATAAAGTGTCTTTTTTCTTTTACCTTTTTTTATGATGAGTTCTATATGGTGGGCTGCTCTTCCTTTCTAAGGTGTTCCCTGCAGTGCCAGGAGGCTGAAAGTAGTGTAGAAAGAGCACTTGGAATACATAGAGTGAACCGATCTTTTGCACAGGAAAGCGCTGTTTACGTCTCAGAATAGAACTGAACTAGACTGAAAGCATTGTTTTTGTATTTTGTCCTAATCATTTCCTTCAGGACATGAGAGATATACAAATAATTGCTGAAGCTGAAAGTAGGAAAGAGCAATTTCTGCTACTGGGATTGTAAGGTGCTTTAAGAATTCATTTCCTTTCAAAAATTTCAAACGAGCAATTAATTAGCTATACATGGTAATTTCATTTTCTTAGCTGTTGTCAATATTTGGAAGCTTCTTCTATAGATTTGTGATTAACTTCTAATTATAAACTAATTACAGTGTTCGTAGTAATAGAGGATCTTGTGGGTTGACAGAGAATCTATAAACAATGCCCAGGAGACAGCAGCAGATTTAATATGTTCCAGTCTTGTCATCATCTTTTACCAACCAAGAAAGCCTCAGGACACCTAGTGCTGATTCTTGGGAGCTATTCTTACCTCCATTAAGAAACGGGGAAAGAATTTCAGCTGCCAGTGAAAGACACAGGTGAACTTTCTGCCTCCTTCAAGCTTAAGCAAGGTGATAACAAAGAAAAAAATGGAACACAAGAACAGACAGCAGTAGCACAAATGAATTGCTGCTTTATGTGGCAAGGAATGGATTCACTGTGTCTGCTGGAAAAAAGTCATTGTTCTCCCTGCCTATTGCCTAAGAAAATAAAGCTGAAGGTTCAGAAGAACTGGGGATGACATCTCTAGCAAGGGTGGGATTCAGTCAGGTTTTGTGTACTATTTTCTACTTTTTTGCTTGTTACATCACTTCTTTTATCCACTGATATGTTCCCTTTTATTTTGCAAATATTTCCATCTACTGCTGCTCACTCTTCATTTCCCTAGAAAGTTTTGCTATGTTTAAAACTTACATTTTGCTTCATATTTCATTTAGATCAACTATAAATACTGCAGCATTTTGCTGCTCTCATTGCATCAGAATAAAAAATCATAGCCCTGCAGCAGTGTATGAACGGTTTGCCATTTTGTGCTGTGCAACGGATTTGATTCATCCCCTATGTTTGCAAAACGTTAGTGTGACTACACCCCTCCTCAGAATGAAACTAGGTAGAGGACAGTCAAAAGGCAGAGTCAGCAAGGACAGTGAGAAAATCATGACTGAGAACAGAAGACCCAAAAGGTATCCGATATGTTCCTAAAAAGGTCAGAGGAAGCCTTGTAGTGACTAGGTAAAAGGAACGGATCAGATGTAATAACAGTTTTCATGGACTAGCATGCACATACACTGGGACCCTGGTAAGGAATATAAGGAAATTAAAGAACTGGGAGTTATGGCCAGAGTTCTGTGAGAAAATGAACTGTTAGACCGCAACAAACAAACAGAGAGACACATGCAGAATTCTGCTCTCCATAGCCTGCTCTGCAAATCACATGCCTCCCACAGGATAAACTCACTTGCAACGATAAAAATAGACGCAATAGACACTAAAGACAAGTTAAAAGAGAAAATGGGAAGTTAAAGACAATTAAAGTGTCTCTGATGCAGTTGCCCTTTCTGGTCCAGAGATGCAACAGGGCTCTATCTCTGTGCATCTGACTCACCCTGATTTAGATGAGGCCTGTGCCTTGGATACAGACTAAAAGTAAAGGGTACACATATTGTGGACGTTATGTTTTCACCCTGGCATTTCGTCTGTGAGATCTGAAAAAATCCCACAAGCCTAATGGGCTGATCACGCTGAGTCTTTTACACTTGGCTTCTTGCTAAGGGATGAAGAACAAATGCCTTACTCTTACTTGATAGGGAAAAATGTGGTAAGTCTTGTCTTGGTTGATACACTGCCAGCTCTGCTAACATTTGAATGAGCACAGATACATCTCACATTATTCTTTCTTCTGTGCTTTGATCACCAACAAAACAGTTCACTCTGAGGTATATTATTTTGGCTTCTTTAGAAAAGCAAGCAGAGGCTGCTTATCAGTCACATTTAATTTAGATTAGTACTACCTCTTTTTCCCTTTCTCCAGATGTCAAGATGAACAGCCAGATGTGTTTTAAGGAAAAGACAGTAAGTTTTAGTGCCAGAAGACTAGTTCAAGTGTAGAAAGTGCTCATATATGCCCAGGAGAAAGAGTAGACGCTGAACACTTTCAGTTCAAATGCTTCAATTCTTCAGGTGTATCTGATACTCATATTTGGTAAGCCTGTAGGACTGCACAGTCCCAGAGGATTCTTGGACTTCCCAACCCTACTGCTATACTGCCCTCAGCCCGCTTTGGTATTTCATCTAGTGAGATCACAGGGAGACAGAAACCAAGATGTGGGCACTATGAGCACTATGAGTGGGCCCAGGGGCAGACTCAAAGACGAGGCTCATCCTATACACTCTGCCTGGCAGATTTCTCTGTTGTCAACGTATGTCCTATCAGTAGGTCTTTGTGATTCCCTAGCCCCAGATAAGTGGGCGATTATCACTGTCACAGATGTGTGAAAAAAAAAGGACTATTGACAACTCAGGAAAAAACTCAAAATGTAACCAGAGTGGTAGAAAGACATGTATGAAGGAAAGCAGAGAAAAAAGATGGGCTTTCAGCTGAGGCAGAAAAGTATATTTATCTTGGCAAAGGGAGTAATACAACTGGTTAGGCAGAAGGAATGGATACATTTTAAAAATACAAGAAACAAAAAGTAATTCTGAAGAGGGCAGTCCTTGACCTGTGACCTTGATCTGTGTTCATAATGGCCACCTTCTGTCTAAAATGGAGCAATTCTTAGAAGGCCGTTATAGACATGGATGTCACAGATATTGTCACAAAGAAATTTGGGCTAGAGAATCTGCAAGAGAGATCTCAGTGGCGTAAAATCTAATATTTATTCTCTAAGTGGGATCGGAATAGCAAGCTGGTTGTGATTTCTGTTCTCCCAAAGACACACACACATGCATGCTCTTTACAAAGCCCATTCACAACTATCTGTATCAGAAGTTCAACCACAACCAGCACCAGGGACTTGAGGAAGTCAGGCCCTGACTGTAATGTCCCAGTTACTCCCAAGACCAGGCTGTCAGACCAGCTTCCTCATGCATTGCTCCAGCCTTGTGGGTAGCCTTCTCCATGGTGTGGTGCACCCCTGGACTTGTTACCCTGAGACATCACTGTCTTCCTTATTTTTTTGTTTCTAATTTAAGTGGTCTGCATGAGCCACCAAGGTCACACCATCCTGGGTCACTCTCTTTGACTTTCTGCATTACTAAAGTGAATTAGTGGTTATTATCTCCATCGTTAGTTGTTCTAAGGATATCTCTTCTCGCAAGACTGTAAAGCTGTTAATATTCAACTGTATCTTTTTGCTTGCCCCTGTGTCACACCTGAATCATTACAACAGGGCAAGTGTAGTCCAGAGCTTCCAGGTGACCCTTCCCCATGACAGCTGTCCATACTTTCCCTTGTTTTCCTTGCCCATACCAAAATCATATAGTGTTCAAGCTGGGCATTATGTCATCAAAGTTTCACTTATCTGAGCAGGGCTTTTGGGTAGGCTTCTCCTAGGGACAAACATGTACAGTCTGTCATTAAACTCTCATCACACCATTCTATAAATACCTCACATTGCCAGATCCTCATCCTCTGAGGTTATTTCACCATCCCAATAGTCATTCAAATTACTCAGTATTTAGAATGGTGATGAACTGGCACTTGCTCAAAGAGCATTGGCTCAGGGTCCATTTGCCATAGCTGAGAGAGACAAGATGGGATCTGATTCAAAGTGCAGACACTCAGTCAAGATTGAGTGCTGCACCTGTGACACAAGGTAATATGTGAGGGTAAACCTGGAAAGTAATTAAAACATAAATCCATATAAAAAGTGTCTCTAGAGCTAGATAGACTGCCAGTTTGAACTAACAAAGTACTGGAGAGCACAAGCACCATCTGACGTAGCTCATGTATGCAATGCAAGCACCTTCCTTTTCAACAGTCTCAATTCTTATTCTTTCGATGTTTGAAAAATATCTATGCTTCTTCTAACAAAATGTTTGGTATACCCCCACTGATCATCCAAAGCAGCAGAACCTCAGCTTTCAGTCTTCACCAGCATTTCATCTGAAGCATTGCTGTATGCCCCCTTACGGACCAACTCCCTAGGTTCTAAGAAATCTGGCATCAAGAATTGTCCATCATTTGCATAATGTGTTCTTTTACTCTAGACGGTGAAATTACAGCTTCAGAAATCCTGCCTGTTCCCTGTGACCGTGGAAGACACTGAAATATTTGTGCTTACTTGATAACTTCCTTCCTTTGACATTTCACTCTTGTAATCTGATCGGCTTAGTAAATTTCATTGCAAAGTTTAAACATAGATCTTACTGACAACTACTTGAAGAATCTTTATCCAAATGGATCATAATGCACTTGTCAACATACAACTACTAGGGAGGAAGTGAATTTTAGTTTTCAAATATTTAGTTCTGGGATGTGCTCTTGCCAAGGATACCCTTATTCCTCAGATGCACAGGACAGCTCTGTTTTCTGATGTATTACATAGGTGAATAGACAACCACAAGTGGCTAAAGTGAAAAAAACCGCATCAGAGAGAGACATATATTTAATCTCTAATTACAAATGTATTCAAATTTGTTTTTCCTGTGAATATCCTCCAAAAATGAAAGTCTGAAGAGACTGCAGTCTCTGATCAGCATTAGTCCACTTGCTTGTAGTGGGATATTGCATCTGTTGGTATTAGAACTGGCAATAATATATGACCTGCAAATCAGTGGGACAAGAATTCCTCCATTAATGAAATGTACAAGTAGTATAATTAAAAAAAACTTAAAAACTAGTATTAAAGAAAAATACTATAAGGAGCTGATTTAAAAAAATCCAGTTTAGGACACAGTGAAAGCTAGTCAAAGGAGATGCCTATGTTGCAGTGGGCTGTTGCACTAATTTGGCGGAAAATAAACCCCCTTGCATTCTAAATCTCTTCACCAGAGTGAGAGGCTAGGTGTGGCTAGGTTTAAATTCTGAGTGATGTCCAATTTGCCACTACCAGTCCAGTCACGTTTAATATGTATATTAAACTACCACGATTCTGGATACACTAATAGCAGTCTGCACCTTCAGGCCAGTCGTGCTCGTGAACTGGCACGGCCATGTTTCATCTTGTTCAGTGAGAAACTGTGACAACGGGCTACTGAAACAGTGCAGTTTTATTTGTGCAACAGGTATATAGATTTTTTGAATTGCCAATGATGGTGACTGTCTGCAAGCAAGCACATGCAAATATTAAATGAAAAGGTTATAAATAATACAGTCTGGCTATAAACATTAGGGAGTAACTCTCTATAGAGATTTCTAAGATTCCCAAGAAAAGTGCTTAGTCTAAGTCTCACCCAAGGCGTCCCAAGGGGGGAGAAGCAAGGCTCAGCCCGTCAGCCAATCCCAGTAGTCAAAGGCAGTCTGAGATGGAGTTTCCCTTGATTTGCTCACAGTGATATCTTCTCCCAAAATCCCCTATTTCCCTGGCTATTTTTATATTCTTTCTACATTTAAGGTGGAGTTTGAGTGACTGTAGTCATACATACCTTTTATCATGATTGGTGTAAAATTCTCTCGCTTCACTTTTAAAGGTATAGTTTACAAAAAATCGAGGGTGTAGACTCGAAAAGGAGTGGTTGCACCTCGGAGGTAGGTAGCCTTCGGGATGGAGGTGTGTTTTGGTATTAAAATTATATTAAAATGAGCAAAGTTCATGAGAGGATTGCACTTTGGCAAGGTTTCGAAAACCTGTTGGCTCAGGGGGCCAGATGAGCTGCTTATCAGTTCTAGAGGACCATTTCTTCCCGCTTTATCATCATGGAGCAGGGCCACGGAGTCTCCACCCCGCTCCGTCCTCTATGGTACATTGCAGGGAGTTGCTGTGTTAGTGGATTCCTCGCATGCCTGCTGCAACTGTGTCCCATCCTCAGAGCTCCTTTTGATTTCATGCTTTTCCTCAATGGGTGAACAATGCTATGTTTTTCATATAAACTTTGATTTTCAGATGTAAAACCTTAATTTTACTAATAATTACACATGGGCAAATCTGGATACACTAAAAAAGCCAGCTAAAGCTACATTTTATGGTTCCACAGCCAAAGATCATACCTCAGACAGGAGGTGTGGTCCTAAAAAGGTATTCTGTTTCTGACACTGGGCAATATCATATGCATAATGCCAAATGGGAGAGCAAAGGCAACATCTGCTGACAGTGCCCCAGTAACACTACCCATCTTCTGGTAACCCGTAACACAGAGATTTTTGAAGCAGAAATCATAGAGTGCTTAACAGCTCTCTTTGACTTTTTCATCTGGGAATTTCTTTAAATGCTTTTTGTACCTATAGAGGCCTGGAGCAACCTAAATACCCTGTGACAGCAAAGTCTACAGTCTAACTGCCTCCTATGGGAAAGGGTGATCCTTTTTGTGTGTTTCCAGCCTGCCACCTGGTAGGCTTGCTTGCTACCTGTTTCCTGTATGCTGAAGGAATTGCAATAGGGTGATAAGTCAGGAAGGGAAGTTGACACATAATCTAGTGGCAAGGCACAGGTCAAAGTGAACTCTGCAATCACACACTTTGGATTTATGTGACTTATGTACCTGAAACCCACACTTTCGTCTTAAAACTTGTATTTGTTTGCACTCATTGAGAAAGTTTGAGATGTGAAACTGAGAGATTTCACATGAAAGAGACAATGAGAAGGAAGTTTCAGAAACTTTTGCTGACTGAAGTATAGCTATCTGCTTGAAACATTCCTCGGATCAAATTCCTGTTGGCAGAGGACAGCAGGCTAAGAGACAGGCTGCTTCAGAAGTGAGTAAGCAACAATGGCAAACTAAACTGCAAAGTATGATTAACGCTGAATGCCCTTACACAGTGATACAGAGAAATGCAAGATATAACTGATTTGTTGCAATGGAATTGCTAATATAGATTACATAAACCAAATGAAAATTTCTGCAGTGTGATAATCATCATATCCCAAGGAGTGCCTGGGGTTGCTAGCTTTTGTTGTATTCCAGTGTCTATGGGAACAGCATTAGAAATTCTGTAGAAACCGGTGTTATTGTGATAAAGAAGGAAACTCAGTAGCTCAAAGGTTTTTTTGATGGTGTGAGATCTTTGTACCCCGTTTGGCTGTAAACAGTGGAGATACAGTGCCCAAATGTATAAATATATTACCTGAACATCTCAGACCACTGTTATAGATTAAATTATCTCCTTTGGTAAACCCTGATACTGACAGGATGAGAGAATGCAACAATGATTTTGTCTTCTGAGGAAATCTGAAGGAAATTATAGAGTGTGAAAATACATGCTCAGGAGACATGGAGTCAAGAGTTACCAATTTATCAATCACACTTGCAGTGGTTAATAAGAGTTCCTGAGACAGACTTAGCTAAGATATGAATATACAAGCATGTCTTCATTTTCCGTCATATTCTGAAATAAAAGAAAGACGTAAACCAGTGCCAACAAATTATAATTTAATTTCATCCAAGTGACTCTGAAAATTAACTTTTAATTTCCATTTTTCTATCAGGTATAGTATTTGCCCATGCAAATAATGCTAATTAATGTTGTTAAACAGCCTTTCAATATTCATTTCACCTGTTCATCAGGGACATATATATTCCATTCAAGGAAAGTAAAATATAGTTCATTTCTGTGTTACCAGTATTAGCATAGCAACATGGAATGTATGTTTTGAATCTAGGCTAATCATTTCTGTGATGGCTTGAGTTAGTTGTTTTTCAATGGACAAATTCAATCCGTTGATTTTAGAAACTGTTCTTCACACCATCTCTTGTCTTTCACGTTTCATAAGTTTTTTCACATCCAAGTTCTCTTCCTCTCTTCCGTCTGTGAATACACCTCATGCCACAATTTTGGTACCCTTTCAGTAGTCACCTTGATGACAAGCATCTGTGATATTCGTGCAAAATGAATTTATTATAATGACCCAATTAGTAGGAAACCACCTCACAGACTAAGGCACTGTTGAATTAATCTTTGAAAGTATGTCTTTCAAAGTGTTATGTAGTTTTTGTACACACATCTGTACTTTGGAGAATAAAGCAGGAAGAAAGACACACAATGCTATTGTCAGTCAATATTCCATTAAAAACAATCTGTACTGAAGCTTTTCTAACTTCAGAATTACTATCTTATTTTGTACTGTACAATTCTCACAAGGTAGCCCAGTGAAATGTTTAAGAATTCTTAAGACAAGCATATGCATATATATGCTGCTTCTGTGGCATATGAACTAGAGGTCTCAGAATGCATTGAGTAAGAAACTGAGATAAATAGAATATATTAATGAATTTTTACCCACAATATTTACTGAACTAGGTGATGGTCACTAAAGCCATTAAAGATTATGCTGAGATTATATAAAGACTGCAAGGTCTGAAGTCTGAAGAAAAACAAATGTGGTACCTATCTTTCAAAAACGAGTAAAGGGAAGTGATGAAATAACACATTCATCATTCCAGCTTCAGAACCCAGACAAATATGGGGGGAAATTGAAAAAAATCTTGTGGTAAGAGCTTGAAAGATAGCAACAGATGAACAGTGACATATGCAGATTAGTCAAAAACATGGTGTTTCAGAACCTTTCAAGTTTCTCAAAGTGTAACAGGCCTTTCTTATAAACTAATGGGAGGAGTAGTTGGTAACAAATGTCTTGAATTTAGTAAGATTTTTTCTGACCCCATCTTCCTTGGTATTTTCTCATACAGTGTTCTAACACTTGTTCTGTTTATATATCTTGTCTCTTTGACAACACGTCTGGAAAATCGTAACAAGGTTAAAATTAAAAGATACACTGCACGGGTTACCTGTCCTGGTTCTGGACCTATTCAGTATTTACGAATGGTGGGTGTGATGTAACAGTAAAGATACGCTTATTTCATTCATTGTTAGAGTGGTTGGACTAGATGACCCACAGAGGTCCCTTCCAACCCCTAACATTCTGTGATTCTGTGATTCTGTGATTCTGTGATTCTGTAGTGGGTTGACCTTGGCTGGATGTCAGGTGCTCATTAAACTGCTCTACCACTCCCCCTCTTCATCTGGACAGGGGAGAAAAATATAACAAAAGACTTGTGAATCAAGATAGGGACAGGAAGTAATCAGTCACCAATTACCATCATGGGCAAAACAGACTCAGGGAAACTAATTTAGTTTACTGCCAATCAAACCAGAGTAGAGTACTGGGAAATAAAACCAAATCTTAAAACACCTTTCACTTCATGTCCTGTTCTTCAGGGACTCAACTTCAATCCTGATTTTCTCTACCTTGCCCCTGAGCAATGCAGAAGGACAGGGAATTGGGGCTGCAGTCAGGTTGTCACACTGCTCCGGTTTTCTCTGCTGCTCCCTCCTCCTCACACTCTTACCTGTTCCAGCACGGGTTCCCTCCCAAAGGAGACAGTCCTCCATGAAATTCTTCATTGCGGATCCCTCCCACAGGCTGCATTTCTTCATGAACTGCTCCAATGTGGTTGTCTTCCACGGAGTGCAGCCCTTCAGGAACACGCTGCTCCAGAGTGCGTCTCCCACAGGGTCACAAGTCCTGCCAGCAAACTTGCTCCAGCATGGGCTCTTCTCTCCATGGATCAGCAGGTCCTTCCAGGAGCCTGTTCCAGCATGGGATCTCCACAGAATCACAGCCTCTTTCAGACGCATCCACCTGCTCTGGCCTGGGGACCTCCACAGGCTGCAGGTGGATATTTGCTCCACTGTAAACCTACATGGGCTGCAGGGGAAAAACCTGCTTCACCATGATCTTCACCATGGGCTGCAGGGGAATCTCTGCTCTGGTGCCTGGAGCACCTCCTCCTCCTTCTTCTTCACTGACCTTGGTGTCTGCAGAGTTGTTTCTCTCACTTATTCTCATTCCTCACTTCCAGCTGCTGTTGTGCAGGGGTTTTTTTCCCCTTCTTAAGTATGGTATCACAGAGGTGCTACCACTATCACTGATGGGTTCAACCTTGGTCAGCAGCGGATCCATCTTAGAGCCGGCTGTCATTGGCTCTGTGAGGTGAAGGGGGAGCTTCTGGTACCTTCTCACAGAAGCCACCACTGTAGCCCCCCCCACTAGCAAAACTTTGCCATGTAACGTAATACAAATCCGCATATAATAGTATAGTTATGCTGAAGAATGGAAGTTAAACATAAACAAATCCTGAAAACTTTGAGAACTAGTCTGGAAAATTAGAACCCGATTCATGGGTATCCATGATGAGTTCATTGAAAGTAACTTCATGAATTGCTTAGCCTTAAAAATTCATTTACCTGGCACAGACTTAAGCAGGACCTGCAACAAGTGATTAGATCATATGGAGAAAATGATTTAAGAACTACAGTGGATCAAAAGTTGTGTATGAGTAAGCCATGTCAAAGTGCTTCAGAAAAAGTATATATATTAGCCTGGGATGCTAAAATAGGTAGTTATGTAAAGAATTACTTCCAGTGTACTCAGCAAAGCCTCTGCTAGCACTTTGCTACTCCGTGTTTGAAACGTGTTGAGAACTACATGACATGACTGCAGAACAAAGCAGCTAGACATAGAAGGGCTATAGAAAGTGTGCAACAAGAGATAAATAAAGTACGTTGGTATAGCTCCAAATGAAGCAAGGAAGGTTCCTGCATCTGCAAGAACAGTGAATTATTAGGCTAAGTTGTCCCGGGAGCTTGTGAAGTCTCTGGCACTAGGAATCTCTAAAAATAGGATGGAAAAAAGTCTGTTAAGAATGACATATCTAAGTTCACTCAGGTAGGTTAAGTAGATGAAACAAGATTATCCCAAGATCCTCCCCCATTACTTGATTCTTGAATACAACATACACACAACAGTCATACAACATACATACAACGTTCGTTGATACATGTCTTCTGCATGCCTTCTGAGAGCAGGAGTGAAGCTTTGTTGGCACGACTACGAGAAGGCAAAAGCTGACAAGTTATGCTGCCAGAGTTAAAAGCTAATAATCCAATTCCTCTGTCTGTTCTGCTTTGTAAATTGCGTAAGCATCTACCTTTAAAATAGTATGTAGTAGTAGAACAGCAAAAAAAATTGCAAGCAGTGACAATTAAATATTTCTAGCGTGTGGGTGTGGATGTTTTGTCCTTCTTGTAAAGTTAGTTTCCCAGTTCAGATCAGCTACAGGTAACTTGGGTAATTTCACTAAGAACTTTTCACACAAGTAATACATAAGCAAAATTATATGCTGAAGAGGCATTTAAAATGAATGTCTTAAATTCTGAAAAATCAAAATGCATTCAGAGGCAACATGTGAACATATTTTTTAAAAGACTGGAAATTCTTGAGACTGAATTTTGTCTACAAACGAGAAGTCCTTTTTCCCTACCTCCATTTGCAAGAATGGAGCTATCACAAAACATATTATTTCTATTATAATAATGAGAAATAGCTGTGAGCCGGATCTCGAAATCTCTTCTGCAGTCAATACTGCATCTGATTGAGCATAACTAGTGAAGGATTCAAGATAATTGCAAGATGTGAAGGAGAAGCAGAATCAACTACCTCATGTACATTTTCAGAAAGAACAGGATATAAACTTGGACTTCACAGAAGTTCAAACAGGGTTTAAAATTATACTTCTGCTAGAATGCTCATTGGATATTCTGGCAATGTGAGCCAAGCACCAATCACAAATTCATTCCAACCAACACCTCGTCCAGATTATCAGATCAAACTGAAGTTATATCGGAATTCAACATGCTTTACTGTTTCATTAACACAATTATTAGGTGTTATTAAAAACCAGTCTAATTCATTCCTGGGTGTTATAAAATCTTTGGCAGCAATTTCCAGAGTTGTTAAGTTTATTACTGTGATCAACTGTTCCAATGTAGATCAAAGATTAACAGCAAAGCTCATCAGAAGGCTGGATTCAGCCATGAAAATTGTGGCTAGATAATGGCAATGATTAGCAGTGACATCTGGCATCAAGTCTATCAGCTGTGATCAGGCAGTACTTTTATGAACACCGTTAGTACTCAGATATTTTGCTTGGGAGAAATCACTGGACATGCTGAAAGCCTTGTAAAGATAACCTCTTTGCACCAAAATCAGATAATCTAATCTGCAGTTTCAGTTCCACTCCAGAACTCTCATGTTCCCACAAAATGTGCAGAATAAACACAGGTGGAATGTATACGCTCATACTTCAGTATGCACTGCCCTTTCTTGTTTAAATTAAACAGCTCAATGGTTTGGAAAGCATTTTGGTAGACTTCGTGTTGTACATTAGTCAGTGAGGTTTTACACCTAAGAAGGAAGGACACGTACTACCTTATTTTTTTCAAGGATGGCATTATAGCCACTCCTGTTAGCATAGAAACAAAAAAAATTCCTGTTGGGAATTTTATAAAGGACCAAATAAACAGAAATTATCCCTCTGACTAGGATGTTAATAACCTTTGCTACCATTTATAGTAGATGAATACATTGCATTGAACTGTAATGAACCGATCAAGTAGTGTCTTCCAATTTCTTTCTAATGGACAGGTCAAAAGCCAAGCAACAGGAACAACTAACTAACCTGCTTCTCCCTCCCTTCCTAATGAGCCCTGGAGGCTTTTAGCTAAATAATATCTGCACATACCCACAGGCATGCTTGCACATCCACTCCCACACTGGCATCAAATGCATGACCAGGTTCTGTTTTGTGAGATAAGCACTCATAAATCAGAATTAGATCCATCTGTTTAAGGACAGTTTGGCTCACAAGATTGAAAACACTGAAGTACACAGTTTACACTGGATGGATTTGTTTTATTTTCATATTTGCCTACAAATACTTTATGGAATCCCAGGAAACTGCTCTAATTGAAACTGAAAAAAAATACATTTCAGGGTATTCTTTTCACCTTTGTATTACTTTTGATAAGAAGTAAGAAAGTCCATTTCCTTAGCATCATTCTAAAATGTTTATATTGAATCAGAGTTTCCCAGTTTTGGTGCAGAGGAAAGACAATGTTAGATCTAGCAGCTGAAAAACTCATGAGTCACTGGTTTTTATCTCCCAGTGCACCTTATGTGGATCCTATCTGTTTCTCTGGAAGGGCACAGATCTTCGGTGGGGCCCTGTGATACAACTGCCTATGCAGACATCTGCACAGTCTGCTTTTAAAAGTTTGAAACTATTCTGGTGTTAATTCCCAGAGAGGACAAGAACAGCTAACATGCTGAAAAGACTCTCTTTATACTTATGGTTTCTGTTCACTTGCCCATCCAAAAGTGGTGGTGACTTCCCTAGAAATTCTGGCAAGAATAAATCACAGAATCACAGAATAGTAGGGGTTGGAAGGGACCTCTGTGGGTCATCTAGTCCAACCCCCCCGCCGAAGCAGGGTCACCTACAGCAGGCTGCACAGGACCTTGTCCAGGCGGGTCTTGAATATCTCCAGAGAAGGAGACTCCACAACCTCCCTCGGCAGCCTGTTCCAGTGCTCCGTCACCCTCAGAGAGAAGAAGTTCCTCCTCATGTTCAGACGGAACTTCCTGTGCCTCAGTTTGTGCCCATTACCCCTTGTCCTGTCACTGGGCACCACTGGAAAGAGCTTGGCCCCATCCTCCTGACACCCACCCTTCAGATATTTGTAGGCATTTATAAGGTCCCCTCGCAGCCTTCTCTTCTTCAGGCTGAACAAGCCCAGTTCCCTCAACCTCTCCTCATAGTGGAGATGCTCCAGTCCCCTCACCATCCTTGTAGCCCTCCGCTGGACTCTCTCCAGTAGCTCTTCATCCTTCTTGAACTGGGGAGCCCAGAACTGGACACAGTACTCCAGATGAGGCCTCACCAGGGCAGTGTAGAGGGGAAGGAGAACCTCCGTCGTCCTGCTGGCCACACTCTTCTTGATGCACCCCAGGATCCCATTGGCTTTCTTGGCAGCCAGGGCACACTGCTGGCTCATAGTTAACCTGTCGTCCACCAGGACACCCAGGTCCCTCTCCGCAGAGCTGCTCTCCAGCAGGTCCACCCCAAGCCTGTACTGGTGCATGGAGTTGTTCCTCCCCAGGTGCAGGACCCTGCACTTGCCCTTGTTGAACCTCATCAGGTTCCTCTCTGCCCAGCTCTCCAGCCTATCCAGGTCACGCTGAATGGCAGCACAGCCTTCCGGTGTGTCTACCACACCTCCCAGTTTGGTGTCGTCAGCAAACTTGCTGAGGGTACATTCTAACTCTTCATCCAGGTCTTTGATGAAGAAGTTAAACAAGGCTGGGCCCAGTACTGACCCCTGGGGGACACCACTTGTCACCAGCCTCCAACTAGACTCAGCGCCGCTGATGACAACCCTCTGAGTTCTGCCATTCAGCCAGTTCTCTATCCACTTCACCGACCACTCATCCAGCCCACACTTCCTCAGCTTCCCCAGGAGGATATCATGGGAGACTGTGTCGAAAGCCTTGCTGAAGTCAAGGTAGATAACATCCACAGCTCTCCCTTCGTCTACCCAGCCAGTCATGTCATCGTAGAAAGCTATCAGATTGGTCAGGCATGATTTCCCCTTGGTGAATCCATGCTGACTACTCCTGATAACCTTCTTTTCTTCCACTTGCTTCATGATGGCCTCCAGGATAAACTGCTCCATCACCTTTCCCGGGATGGAGGTGAGGCTGACCGGCCTGTAGTTCCCTGGGTCCTCCTTCTTGCCCTTTTTGAAGATTGGACTGACATTGGCCTTTCTCCAGTCCTCGGGCACCTCTCCTGTCTTCCAGGACCTCTCAAAGATGATGGAGAGAAAGAAAGAATCAGTGGAGCTCATTATTTTTGAATAGCCTATTTTGGACTACCGAGCTTCTCAGTGAGAGTTCAGGCACTGTTGCAGCTTGGCCATGGCCAACAACAAAGGGCCAAGCGGTCACTCTACTGCCCCTACCCCCGCGGAGGCGGGGAGGAGAACAGGAAGAAAAACACAAAAAACTCATGGGTTGGGATAAGGGGAGTTAAACAGAACAGCAAACAAAAAGCGAACAGTAACAACAACAATACACATAAGGAGAATATATAAAAAAAACAGCAACATGGACAGAGCAATTCTCACCCCACGGTTCCCTGCGCACTCCCGAGCCATGATGAACTTCCCCCCAGCCAGCTCCCCCACCAGAACCCAGCATGGCAGCACACGGTGTCGAATACCCTGTTCTGTTTGGCCAGGTTGGGTCAGCCCGTTGGCCTGTGTCCCCTCCTGGCTTCTGGTGAAAATTAACCCTGTCCTGGCCAAACCCAGGACAGGCACCATCTTGCTACTCACTGTAAACATCACTGTCATACCAAATCTACTCTCCTAACAATCTGACTTTTTTGACTGTATGTTTTTCCCAAACATGAACACAGATACTTGCAAGGGTTGAATTAATTGAGAAAAGTCTATATGAAATGAAGTGAGGTAATTAAAAAGCCTTACAAAACGATGCCTTAGTAAATAACTGGTGTTATATCGCTAGGCCATGACAGAGTTGGAAAGACAACTTACGGAACCTATGATCTTGCTTTTTAATAAAGATATCTGTTTATTTTTCTCACAGTTAATTCAGTAGCCTGAGCTGTCATTCATCTCTACCATGAGAATACAGTGGGCTATTTTCATGTGTATGTGAAATATGAAAACTCCCCTATTAAGCACAAAAAATTGCTATGTACATACCTTACATTATTCACAAAAACATTAAGTAACTTCAAGTTCACTGCAATATATAATTAAATTAACAGCTATTTCAAAACTTTGGAAGAGTTGAATTGACACTGAAATCATTACTGACTGGCTCCAGTTTTTAATAATTTTTTAAAATGGTAAGTCAAGAGAGCTTGCTGCTTAGGAAACAGTAACAGACGGTAGACCTGGAGGTTATACACAGAGGTTAAAATCTAGAGAAAGTTTTGGTTCAGATAGGGATATAGCTAATAATGAGTTTAAAAAATTTCCCTCATTATACTGAAGTACTTAATTAAATACATACATTTCAAGTTAAAAAAGAAGAGGGATGTTCAAACAAATGTGTTTGCCAAAATGCTGAAAGGGAATAAAAGGGTTTAATAAGTTTGTTTGTGAGTGCCATTATCTGGCTTTCTGTTCTAATTTCTGTCCACAGTGCTTTCTTGCCTTGCTTTCCATGTCTCCCTGCCTCCACCCTTGTCCCCTAGACTGAGGTACCAAGAGGAGTTTCCACAAATAGCCATATAGCCTCTTTCCTGCCAAGACAGTGATTAAAATGGATAAACATCTACACTTATGCATGCTTGCTGTTCTGGAAACACAAGATTTGCCAATAAATATAGGAAAATTTGGAAAGATTGAATAAATTAGTCTTCTTTTGTTGTACACATTTAAAAACAGATGACTTTTCCACTATTTCATAGCTGTATCTGAACTTCTTCTTGTCACCTCGTGCCTTTAATGTTTGTCCAGAGTTTTTTCTGTTTTCATCAAAAAAGAGAAGCAGAAGCCACATGTTTGTTGCTGGCAAACACTTCTGTCACTTACACCTCAAGCATAAGAATCAGCCAGGCCAGATGGCATGGGTTTTAAAGGTGCTGAGCTTGGAAGTAGTTTCCATTGACTTCAGAGGGATCTCCAGATATTTAGTGTACTTCACACATTTAGGTCAAGAGCTACCCTAACAGCTTGAGTATGGAGATTTGCACATTCACAGTAGGGTCAACAAGACTGCAGCACTTCTACAAGTCCCTGTCCTCTGGATGGTTAACAATGATTGTCAGACAATCAGAGTACATGGAGTTTCCCATTGTAATACAAAAAAAAAAAAATGTTTTTTATGTAACAGCCAGAGTGCAGCGAAATACATAACAGGGAAAAAAAGTGCAGTTGTATATCATTATGCTAACTGTACAGCAATCTGGAGACTACAATTTTATTTCAGTATAACATCCAGTGAGCAGTTAGTTTCATCATAGCCCATAAAGTATATGTTTTCCACCCCAAATTATATGAATTTTGGCAGGAAAATAGGCATTAACTTCCACCTCAAGCTGTCAGAATTTCTTTTTTAAAAAATCAAATCATTTACTTCTATCATAAGTCACAAGGGACACATCTGGAAACACAGAAGTCCAAGTCTGAGTTAACTTACACCTTTTTCAACCCCATTAACTTCAGTGGTATTGGCCGGGGTTGTGAGTTAACTTGGAATTTTGCCCATGGAAAGAATTCTCTTTCAAACATGTTTTTTTTTATTTTATGTTTACTATGTATGCTACAGCCTTTTTCAACCATATTTCTTTATCTGAGAAATATTTGAAAGATAAAATTTAATTAAGGACTTAAGCCAGAAATGATCCATTTCATTTCATTTAGAAATTGGAATTCAAAATAATGTGCATATCTCTAAACAAGAAGCAACATTCTCTTTCAAAAATGGCTCTATGAAATAATGCTATATTCACAGGAGGCTGTCACAAGCAGGAATATTCTCAGACTCAGAAGCAGTCTTTCTCGGATACGTTTTGTGGAGGCACTCTCAAGTACAAGCAGAAGGTTTTCTCTCTGTGGGAAGCACATGCAGTGAATCCAGCTCCTAATTCAGCCCAGGCAGCATGGTGGAAAACACGCATCCAAATTTTCACAAAAGTCGCCAGACTCAGATACATGAGCTAACTGTGCCTGTCTGTCCATACTGTTGATGTTTGCTGTTTCCATAGGATTCCCCAGGAACTACACATGCCATTTAAACTCCACGACTTCTGTCTCATCCTTCAGTTTATTTGCTGTATCCAGGAGCTGAGGAAGCAACAGCAACAGTCTGAGAAAGTGTTTTTCCGAGTCGAATGAGACTTTTGACAAAAATTCTGAACTGGTTTTGGCCACTACTTATATCATATAGAACACTGAAAAATATTTTGGGAGATATTATGATTGTCTCGCGGGTCTCAAGGGTGTTTCAGAACCTCTTTCTGTTTTCGCTAATGTATGAATTTCTCTACAAAGTAATCCTACATCAAACTGAGCTGAAATTTCAGAACTCACTAGGTCTTTCAATTTCTCCTCTCCTGAAGTTAACCGAGCCACAGACATAAATTGATAAAATAATACTCTACAAAATGCAGTGAAGAAGGTCTAGCAAGATTTGGGCAGCCATCCACTTTTTGACTTACTCACAATCTAAGAGACTTCTGAACCTAATACTGCCAGTTCCTAAGATTTACAAAAAAGGGCTTTTTTAATCCATTGTGACATCACAGTTCAAAGTTTCTTCTCCTGTTCCTTGGAGCTGTTTCCACTATAAGTATAGCAAACAGTGACCCTTTCCCTTTCCTTGAGGGTTTCTCTGCATTTACAATCATTTTCTCTTCTTTACTCAGCACATACTTTTGGTTTAAATAAGCTTTTTACTACCTCCAGTGTTTTGAAGGTTGTGGTGAGCATTTCATTAATAATATATGCTCTAACAAATACCTACAGAAATGACTTTATAATATCATTGCAATTAGCTGACAGCTAGTAGCATAAATAGATCAAATGTGCAATTAACTGAAAATAGATTTGAGACCTCAGTTTTAGGACTGTTTGAGTCATCTTAGTTACTCAGGACAGAGGTTCTTAAACATCCACTTCTTCTGTGTAATGTAATCATGCACATCTAGTATTTCCTGGACGTTTTTCACAGATCCCAGATTTTTGTTCACAATTGCATAAACCTCAGCAAGTATGTGAAGAAAGACATTCCACACTGTACACTGTACATTTCAAATTACTTGGAGAAACAGGCTTTTTCAAACTTGTAATTTGAAACTACTTTCTGTAGCAATATTTAGTATCATCCAGATGACATGATTTTGAGGAACATGTATTCAATTCTGTTTCTGGAAATTATCCAGGTATGAAAAAATATGTAAATACCCAAAATCTCTGTCTGTGCTTAAAAATATGGCAAGAAGGCTCATTTTTTATTTTAAGAGTTACTAAGTTTATAAATATTTGACACAGAGAAGATATCTTCCTAAATATTTACTTCTTTTCACTTCATGAAGGTGTCTGAACATTTTTCAATGATTATAGAAATTAAAATAAAGTCTGGATGCTCTCCTACTGTGCTCGGTTTAACCTAAATGATAGTTCATTCTAGTACTAGAAAATCTCATTTTGTTTTGGTTTTCTCTTTTAGATGTCTTACATGAGGAAAGACCAAAGGAAAAAAAAAAATGTTAGGTGGATGCTCGGTTGAGTGACAGAATTTTACCTGTGAAGAATGAGTATGTTAAACAGTCAGAAAATTGTGTAAAAAATTGTTTGAATATACTTTTAACTGTGGATTAGTAACAAATCTTGCTAGGAAAAGAGATCATTAATGTCATTTCCTTCAGGCTTGTATAGGAGACTAAGGGAAAACATGCTTAAAAATTTGCTAAAGCAAGAGGTCCAGTGGTGTATTTTCTTCATAGATGATACACGTCATCATTTCAAAGTGTAACATCAGTAAAAGGAAGTTGTGTTTATGCCATAAGGAGGATCTATGCCTTTTCTTGAAAATTTTCAAAACAAAATTGTAATCAAAACAGAAGTGCCACACCAGTGAGGCTCACTGGTAATTTTGCTGCTGCTCAATACTGTGGAAAAGCAATCCATTACATCTCAGATCAGACATTTTGGCTGCAGTAACATGGGATTTCCCAGTGGTCTTCAGTTTGTACTCCATCAGGAGTCATCTGTCAGCAAGTCCTTTATGGCAATGAATCAGACCAACACCCTTGTGCCAATAAAAGACTTACTGGATTTGAGATGCAAAGACTTTTCTGGGGTGAGAAAAGCAATTCAGATAAAGCCATTTATAGGGGAAAATTCAGTTTAGTGCAAAAAGCCCATACAAAGTTCCACAGTGCACTTAAACCTCCCTTGAATGAAATTTTGGTATGCGCTCGCTGTGTAGTTGGGGTAGGAACATATTTGTTATGGTCAAAGGCAAAGCACAGAGCAGTCAAAGGCCTACAGAAAGCAAATGAAAATAAAAAAAAAAAGAAAACCAGACTCTTTGAGTCCTTCTTTGCCTGTCCAGAAATTCTCTGTTGACATTTCTACACAGCCGTGATAGTTCAGGGAACCTGGCTCAGGAGGACAATGTTTTAAGCCCAGTAAAAAAGTAAAAAAATAGTTTTTTACTTTACTGGATGTTGTATAGGTTGAGGGAAGAGAGGCTGAAGTGCAGCCCTGCAGAAAGCGATTTGAGGCTTTTGGTTGATGGTAAGTTGAATATGAGTCAACAGTATGTCCCAGTGGCCAAAATGACCAACTGTATCTTGGCGTGCATTAAGTACAATACAGCTAAGCAGTCAAAAGAAATTATTGTCTCATTATACTCCTCATTGTTGAGGACTCACCTTGAGCACTGTGGGCTCCACAACATCAGGATACAGAAATACAACAGTGTGTCCAAAGGAGGGCAACAAAGACGGCAAAAGGACTAGAGGTCATGACTTAGAAGGAGCAGCTGAGGATACTATGTTTGTTCAGCTTAAAGAAGGGGAGGCTGAGGGGTGGTCCCATTGCTGTCTACAGTTTCCTCTTGATGGGATACAGAGAAGGAGGTGCTGATCTCTCTGGTGTCTGGTGATAGGATGCGACGCAATAGCTTAAAGCTGTGTCAGGGAAAGTTCAGATCAGATAACAGGGAAAAGTTCTTCACTGAGAGGGTGGTCAAACACTGGAACAAGCTCACCAGGGAAATGAAGATGGCCCCAAGCCTGCTGGTGTTCAAGAAGTGTTTGGGCAATGTTTTTAGATATATGGTTTACATTTTAGGTCGCTGGGTGTGCAGTCAGGAGTTGGACTCGATGACGTCATGAGTCCTTTCCAGCTCAGGGTATTCTGTGATTCTGCAGCTCTATGATTCCATTTTGTTTTCAGGCTGCTACTTCACATTGTTTGCTGTGGAATATTTTGATCCACCTCAGCCTCTCACCTTCAGTGTTTTCAGATATGATAAAACCTATTTATTCTAAGCAAAACTAAATTAGCTTAAGCAACAGTACCATTCAGATTCTTCTCTTATTCTGTCTCCAGTAGCTGTCAAATAATATTCCCTCAGTTATGTGACACTAAAAGCAAAACAGAAACCTACCTGAAAAGTGCTGGTATTAAGCAACAGCTCTACACTTTGCAGAGGGAAGGTGGAGTGTTGGTCCCTGGTAATGCATTTCACTTAATCACTGTTACACGCAAATGGAACACATCCGCCTTTGTTACATCTCCATCTCCTCACTTTGATGGAGGGAGCAGACTTACCCTGAAGATCAGGTGCTAATCTGGGTTGCTCTGCCGATGTACCCCTTCAGGCTCATATGTCATCTAAACAAGGCACTGCCTTGCAGCCAGATCTGAAGCTGGACCTCATCAACTTCATCCTTGCTCCCAACATGGTGCCTTTCCAGAGGCAAAGCATAGCCTCTGCTGCATGCCAGTGTTGGTATGAAGTCAGGATCCTGCCCCTGGCATCAGATAAGGAAATGCAGAGCTTCACTTTGGGCAGCTCAGCCTCCCTTCCTAAGGTCTGCTCAGTGATGCACATACCTGGGGGGAGTTTAGCTCACTTTGAGTCTCTGGTTCCTGGGAACAGATTGGACGTCTGTTAAAACCGAGAAGATAAAAATAACCTGAAGCTTACTCCTGAGTGTTGGGCTGCTCACCTAGTCTCACTGACAGATAGTGAAACAAGACTTTCAGCGTGCAAACGAGGGAGTACTCTGCAGGCCTGCAATCCTGGTTTACCCAGTGATGGAAAAACCACACCAGCGCTTGTGACTTGGGTTGTATCACAGGTTGAACACTGCCTAAACTCTGCTCTCTCTCGTCCCTCTCTACAATGTCACTGCTCCAACAGCCAGAGTAGCAGTGTCACTTTTTTAGTGTAATCCATAGGCTTTATCAGGAAAGTGATTTTTGTAATGCACAGTTTTCTCAAATTGAGGTTCATGCACAATCCAAATGTCTCATTTCCTGGGTGTTGTGGTTTGGCCATGGCTGGCAACAAAGGGCCACAAGGTTACCTTATCACCCCTCCCCCCACTGGGGTGGGAAGGAGAGTGGAAAGAAAAAGGCAAAACTCATCGGCTGGGATACGGGCATTTTAATAGAACAGCAAAGGAAGTGAACAGTAACAACAATAGTGCTGATAAGAAGAATATACAAAACAAAACAGTGAAATGCACAGAGAGACTCTCACCAGCCAGTGCACCTCCTGAGCCGCGATGAACTTCCCCCCGGCCAGCTCCCCCACCCAGAGCCGAGCATGACCGCATACAATATCGAATAACCCATCTGTTTGTCCAGTTTATGTCAGCCGGCCCAGCTGTGTCCTCTCCTGGCTTCTGGTGAAAATTAACCCTATCCTGGATGAACCCAAGACATTTTCCGCCCCTTATTCTACACCATCTATGTCATGCCCAGGTCCCCCGTTTTCCAGCTGATCACCACCACTTTTCCTGTCTTTAATGTTACACACAGATATCATTCCCTTAGTCTATGGATCATCCTTCTAAAGTGTCCGTTGAGTTCATTTAATCCATGACATTGGCCTCCATCTGTCGTAACAGTCTTCCACAGCAGGAGAGGTGATGTGTGGTCATGGGTGGTCACACACTGCATCCAGAGCTCACGGCTGGTATATCTGTGCCTGTGGGACACGGGTTGGAGATGTCTATCTTGACAAAGTTGCTGGGTGCCCGTTGTTAAAGCCAGGTCCAATCCCATCACCACTGCACTTTGCTAGACTTCATCAAAGTCCATCCCTCATTAGTCTGGGTGATTCTTACTATAATACTATTGATTTAACATGTAACAGCTTTAGAACTGATGACAGACAGTGACAGCGTTAGTTAGTAATTAACATTATACAATTTATTCATTGACTATTCTCACCCAAAATCAAATCCCCATGAGGTAGATATCAGACTTCCTTATCCCTCCACATCACCCACCAGGCACATCGAGGTCCTTGAGCAAAAGCAATCCTGCGGAAAGGTTTACCTTTTCCCAAGGCAGGGCTAACCCAGACTGTCTTCCCTAACATATTCTTGATGTGCACTATGAGGACTTTATTGCCTTCTACAATACGTAAAAGTTTTCATTGCTCAGGGCCAGCTCGGTTGGTGGATCCTCTGGTATTAACTAACCAGGTGGCTTCTGCCAAAGGAGGATACCATTTTTTGAAAGTCCCACCCCCCATTGCTCTCAGAGTGGTTTTTAGCAGCCCATTGTACCATTCGATTTTCCCGGAGGCTGGTACATGGTAGGGGATGTGATACATCCACTCAGTACCATATTCCTTGGCCCAGGTGTCTATGAAGCTGTTATGGAAATGAGTCCTGTTGTCTGACTCAGTTCTTTCTGGGGTGCCATGTCACCACAGAACTTGTTTTTCAAGGCTCAGGATACTGTTCTGGGTGGTGGCATGGGGCACAGGGTAGGTTTCCAGCCATCTGGTGGTGGCCTCAACCATTGTGAGCACACAGTGCTTGCCTTGGCAGGTTGGTGGCAGTGTGATGTAGTCAATCCACCAAGCCTCCCCATATTTATATTTTAGCCATCGTCCTCCATACCACTGAGGCTTTACCCGTTTGGCTTGCTTGATTGCAGAGCATGTTTCACATTCATGGATAACCTGTGCGATGGTGTCCATGGTCAAGTCCACCTCTCGGTCACGAGCCCATCTGCATGTTGTGTCTCTTCCTTGTCGGCCTGAGGTGTCATGGACCCACAGAGGTACAAACAGTTCACCCTTGTGTTGCCAGTCCAGATCCACCTGAGCCACTTCAATGTTAGCAGCCTGATCCGCCTGCTGTTTGTGTTGATGTTCCTCAGTGGCCCACATCTTAGGGATGTGACATACTTTTACAACCAACTGCTCTAGCCAGGCAGCAATATCTTGCTACAATGGGGCAGCCCAGATGGGTTTGCTTCTGTGCTGCCAGTTGTTCTTCTTCCATTGCTGCAGCCACCCAACGCAAGATATTTGCCACCATCCAAGAGTTGGTGTAAAGATAGAGCACTGGCCACTTTTCTCTACTGGCAATGTCTAAAGCCAGCTGGATGGCTTTCACCTCTGCAAACTGGTTTGACTCCCCTTCTCCCTGGGCAGTTTCTGTGACTAGTCTTGTAGGGCTCCATACGGCAGCTTTCCACCTCCACTGCTTCCCCACAATACAACAGGAGCCATCCATGAACAGCGCGTACTGCTTTACATTCTCTGGCAGCTTATTACACAGTGGGGCCACTTCAGCACTTGTCACTTCCTCCTCTGGTGATGCTCAAAAATCTTTGCCTTCTGGCCAGTCCATGATTACCTCCAGAATTCCTGGGCGACTGTGGTTTCCCATTCAGGCACGCTGGGTGATCAGCACGACCCACTTACTCCACATAGCATCAGTGGCATGATGCATAGAGGGAATCCTCTCTTTGAACTTCCAGCTCAGGACCGGCAGTCGTGGTGCTAGGAGGAGCTGTGCTTCAGTGCCAACCACTTCTGAAGCAGCTCAAACACATGCATATGCTGCCAGAATCTCTTTTTCAGTGGGAGTATAGCGGGCCTCAGATCCTTTGTATTCCCAACTCCAAAAATCCAGGGCTTGACCTCGATTCTCCCCTGGTGCTTTCTGCCAGAGACTCCAGGTTGGGCCATTCTCCCCAGCTGTGGTGTAGAGCACGTTTTTATCATCTTGTCCTGACCAGCCTGGCCCAAGGGCTACTGCATGAACTATCTCCTGCCTGTTAAACGCTTGTCACTGCTCAGGGCCCCATTTGAAATCATTCTTCTTCCAGGTCACTTGCTAGAGAGGTCTTACAATCTGACTGTAATTTGGGATGTGCATTCTTCAAAAACACACAGCACCTAAGAAGGCTTGTGCTTCCTTTTTGCAAGTTGATGGAGACATAGCTGCTCTTTTGTTGATGACATCCTTTGGGATCTGACAACACCCATCCTGCCATTTTATTCCAAAAGACTGGATCTCTTGTGCAGGTGCCTCAGTTTACTCAAGGGAGTAAAGTTCATGAAAGGCAGGTCCTGCTTGACCAACCTGATCTCCTTCTATGACCAGATCACCCACCTAGTGAATGAGGGAAACACTGTGGATGTTATCTACCTGGACTTTAGTAAGGCATTTGACACTGTTCCCCACAGTACCCTCCTGGAGAAACTAGCTGCTCATGGTTTGCATGGGTGTACTCTTTTCTGGATAAAGAACTGGCTGAATGGCCAAGCCTAGAGAGTGGTGGTGAATGGAGTTAAATCCAGCTGGCAGCCGGTCACAAGTGGTGTTCTCCAGGGCTCAGTTTCGAGACCAGTCTTGTTTAACAACTTTATCAATGATCTGGATGAGGGGATTGAGTCCTCCCTCAGTAAACTTGCAGATGACACCAAGTTGGTTATGAGTATTAATCTGCTTGAGGATAGGAAGGCTCTGCAGAGGGATCTGGACAGGCTGGATTGATGGGCCAAAGCCGATTGTATGAGGTTCAACAAGGCCAAGTGTTGGGTCCTTCACTCCAGTCACAACAACCCCATGCAACGCTAGAGAATTGGGGAAGAGTGGCTGGAAAGCTGCGTGGTGGAAAAGGAGCTGAGGGTGTTGTTCAACAGCCGGCTGAATATACACCAGCAGCATGCCCTTGTTCCTCTCTATGATTAGCTGAAAGGAGGTTGTAGTGAGGCAGGTGTTGGTCTATTCTTCCAAATAACTATCGATAGGATGAGAGCAAATGGCCTCAAGTTGCATTAGGGGAGGTTTAGACTGGATATTAAGAGAAATTTCTTTGCTGAAAGAGTGATCAGGCATTGGAATTGGCTGCCCAGAGAAGCTGCGGTGTCACCATCCCTGGAGGTGTTCAAAAAACAAGTAGATATGGCACTTCAGGACACGGTTTAGCAGGCATGGTGGTGTTGGGTTGATGGTTGGAATTTATGATCTTAGAGGTATTTTCCAGCCTTAATGATTATATGATTCTATGATTCTATGTTTCTAAGATTCTACTTCATTTAATGGTGAAACTGGCTTTCAGAATGATCTGAACTACTTTCTCCCCTTTCTCAAAAATTTCTTCTGCTGTATCACCCCACACAATGATGTCACTGATGTACTGTAGGTGTTCTGGAGCTTCACCCTTTTCCAGTGCAGTCTGGATTAGTTCATGGCAAATGGTGGAACTGTGTTTCCACTTCTGGAGCAGTCAACTCCAGGTGTACTGGACGTCCCTCCAAGTGAAAGTAAAGTGTGGCTTGCACTGAGGTGCCAAAGGAATTGAGAAGAATGCATTAGTGATGTCATTGGTGGCATACCACTTGGCTGCCTTTGACTCCAGCTGAAGTTCTAGCATGTCTGGCAGCACATAGTATTGAATACCCCATCTGTTTGGCTGGTTTGGGTCAGCTGGTCCGGCTGTGTACCCTCCAGGCTTCTGGTGAAAATTAACCCTGTCCTGGCCAAACTCAGGGCACTGGACATCTTAAAAAGGATGCTGAAAACATCAGAAAAGCTTCTGCCTGCTTTTGCAGAGGTTATACATGTCATACCCCTATGAGTACACATACCTACGAACATGTAAATGCTTCATTAATAACTAAGATATCAATATACGGGGCTCAAGCAGCATTCCTACCTTTTATAGAAAGCATATATTATGGCTTGCATTACAAACAGTTTCTTGGAAAAATACTTTTTAAGAAGTAATTCACCATGAAACAGCGGCTGTATTTAATACAATGCTAAAGAGATCACCATGCTGTACTGTGCATATTACGTACACTTAAGTCCTTTATGCTTGTAAAACCCACTGGGATTTTTGAGAAGAAAGGAACTACAAAAATAAAACACAACATTTAGAGCATTGTATGATCACTTCAGAAGAAGCAAGATCTTATCTCCCTTCATCTGAAGCACTGTACATTTTGAATGCTCATAGTCTGCTCCCATGCAAAATAATCCAGGTTAACCTGAACGAGGCTGTCACAGACAAGAACCTCCTTTTGTTTAGGCTGGAGGTTCAGTAACTGAAGATTAAATTTTCTGGTCATTTGTACAATATCATATATATTTACAGAGGAAATCTGGTTTTCATCTTTGAGGCTAAATCTATGTCACCTAAACTATACACTAGGGCCACATTAACAAAAAGAAATCAGTAAAAAAACAGAGACCTTAAGGAGGGTTTGAAATTTATTTCAATAAAATAAACCTGCTGAAGAGTCATCACGAACTTAATACCTTATAATCATGTTACTATGTGCTCAAGATAGCAGCATTTAGAAAACTTCTGGTCTTATTTTAATTAGAAGATTTTAAGTCATTCTACTTCACTCTTTCAATCAAATTCTATGTCAACATCCAAACTGATGTGTATTGAATATGAACCTTGTATTTTTACAATTTCTAGCAGAATCCAGCTGCATTACCAGCTCCATAATAAAACACTCAGAGAGGCAGTTCACATTGTTCCATTGCACTATGAGTTACCTGGAGGAGTGTTAATATAGTTAAAATGTAACTGAGTGTGCACAATTTGAATACTCTTAATTACAGTGGGAGTTAAATGAAAAATCTCAGTAGGGGCAAGACTTAACAATCTTACAGAAATAATATCTTGTACTTTATGAAACCTGTAATACTTTATGAAATGTTATCATCAGAGACGTAAATATCACACTACAAAAGACTGATGTAAATATTTCATACGTGGAGACTATGACCACCTTGTGTCTTGCATCAGAAAGATATGTACTTTGTAGTTTGAATACAATACTGGCATGCCTTTTTTTAATTCAAGCCTTTCATGAAGGGTTAGATAACTAAAACCACTCACAATTACCTCCAGAAGGGTTTAATCTAGGATATCAATTCAAAGTTCAACATGAATCAGGCAGTATTAAAATGCAGTGGGTATCAATCCAACACAGAGGATAGGGAAACCTGAAAATACGATTAGTGTACAAAAAAAATTCAGATCTCTAAATTTCGTGCCTCTGAACTAATCAGGTTTTTCCCCTCCCCCAGGAATGCTATGCATGTGTATCTAAGAACACATCATTCTTGTCTCAAGACAGTGATGCCAAGACTCAGGCCAGGGCCTTGTTACTCATAATTTCTCTGCTGCCCTAACACCCATAGCAATTAACTCTGTTTTCCATAACATGTGCTGGAGCACCTCTTGAGGGTGTTTTTTCCCCTCTCTCTCCCTCACAGATCAGTCTGTCCTGCAAAGGTGCCTGAAATTTCCACTGAGAAAATCCCAGACGAAAACAAGATTGAAAGTGCTGTGCAGACCATGTCCAGCGGAAGTGATCAGCCTGGATGTGCTGCACCCATCCATATAAACATGCAGTGCACGGGTGCATGTGACTTTCACAGTAAGGTGAGTCTGACACATCGTAGATGTTCTGGCCTTGCTGAGATTGTGCAGAGGAAGCCTGCCTCTCCCATGCCACCCATCCAGCATGCCCTGAAGAAAACACTGTTGCCATGAACCCACAGTGCACTGCAGAACATTGACCTTGTAAGTTACAGGGAAGGTAAATAAACCAGACATCTTTGTATGTCTAGTGACTGTTTGCCCAGGCTTCGTGAAGTCACAGAAGTCAGTTTAATCTATTGCTTTCACTGAACTGAAATCCAAACATTCTAGAATATTTCCTTCTTTTTTGAAGAGAAACAATTTCCCCTGGCTCCTCGAAAACTGTTGCTTACTACCCGCTTAGTGCATGTAGGGCGTTTTTACTGTTAGAACAACATCTCATCAATCTCTGTAAGCTGCTTTTCATCTATTTCTACTTTCCCTGATCTTACTCTAATGAAAATAAATGGGATATAACATTTGCCTTTTCTTTGTCTCACGCTGCATCTTCCCCAAAGCAAAACCTGAGCTCTTAAATTTTTTCAACTCAAAATGAATTCCCACTCCTGTAACATCTGAATGTGCCTAAACTCAGCATGTGCACTGTCTTACATACAATATACATGCATACACATACAAAAAACTCTTGTGCTGAGGTAGAGGCTGTTTGGTGAAAAGAATTACAGATCACAACTCTCTTTTATTGAACACTGGTCAAAGAACATTCGGCATTGATGCACACATGCCTCAATAATGAAGGCATTTTTCAAGCAGTAATGTATGGAATCTTGCCCATGGTATGTTCCATCTATGCTTATAATACAATTCTGTTCCTCAAGACTGCAAATCTGAGTTTTTTCATTAGATAAAGTTTCTTTCTTTAAGTGATTCTTTCTTAAACCACAATGCTCTTTCAGGTACTGTTGTTGCCAAAATAGCTAAGTTCATTTTAAAGGACTGCAACAGAACTTCAAGTGTTTATTGCCAGCTGGAAGAAATATTGTGGTGACTTTAACATACAGCACTCAAATTATATTTAGGAAGTCCCTTTCCTTTTTAACAACATCCTAGGGTGCATAATAACCTCACAACAGATGTCAAAAAATCCTAACCGGTTGTAGGGCCTCAGTTAGACTTCTGTTACCAGTTCTAGGTCCTCTGCTTCAAGAAAAAGGATGTGAAACTACTTATGGATAGATAGCTAGAGAAATTCATATCTATATATTTACACACACACGCATATATACAAGGTGAAGAAAGAGCAGAAAAGGGCTACTATTTCTCTCATCCAAGTAGTGAAAAAAAAGAATAACTCCACGAAGACTAAGAAACTTTTCTTACAGTAAAAATAACACAGCACTGGAAGACACTGCAACTGGTGTTTGTAGATCTCTATCATTATATATCTTTTAGATTCACTGGATAAAAATCTTCAAGGAATTAAAAACATCTCACTTATCTCCCTTGAGCTAGAGAATGGATTAAAACCTTATCTTTAAAGCTATTTTGTAACAAAACTGCTAAAGACAACTCTTCCACCAAGAAGACGGAAGTCTCTGAAGTTATTTTTTATTATTTTAATTATTCTGGTATAGATCTTAAAAAATTATGTATTTTGCTTACCTGTTCACTTAGCCGAAGAAAACAATGTGGTCTCATCCTCTGGAGCCCATCAAATGTAGAAGAGCAAATTGCATGAGTGTACTAGCTGCTATTCTTTTGCTTTCAGGCATATCTCTGCAATAGGAAAAGCGCTGTAACTCCAAGCCTCTGCAGAATGCTTTTGCCTTACCACTAGTACAATAACACAAAGTATGTTAGTCTTAGCACAACCTATTTTTTGCAGCATCAGTGAAATCAGCAAGCCCTTGCTTAAACTCTAAAAGAAAAAGCAGAGTATCTGTAACATATGGTGAATTTATCCTTCTCAGAAAAGTTTGACTTATTGCCAAAGTGCTATGCTACCAAAGATCCAAGAAAAGTCCAGGAGTCTGAAGAGGTTGTTTTGTTTTCGTTTTGTGATCTAAAGTTTTCTAATAAGAATTCATGATTTTGTATTCATTGAGGTGTTCCAGAATCTCTCAGCTGGTCTCCTTCTCTTAAGCAATCTTAAAAAATATATGCATACTTTATCATATGACCCAAGTAATCACAAGCAGGCTCCAAAGGTCTTTTTTGTCTGTAACTACAGAGTTTAATTCTCTGCAGCAGTAAGAGGAAGCCACCTGGCTAGGTTTCCACCAAGTAGAATGTATCTGGTTCTGTTGTTATTTGGCTAATTTATTCTCCTGCATCCCTTTGTGGTGTCATGACAACAGTTTTGACTTACTTCTGAAAAATTGTTGGATTTTTTAGAGCAACAGTATCTCACAACTGGTTTTGTTTCCAATCACACTGGCTAAGTCTGAAACTTGTATCTCCTCAAAGTACTGAAAGGTGTTCTATATACATTTTGCTTAGAAAACAAATGACCTTAACTATAACTAACCTTTTCAGAGTTAGTCTTCTATAAGTTTCCATAAATTCTTGCAGAGATTAATTTTTTCTTTCTCAATAAAATTTGCTGAATTATTTCTGTTTATTTGAGTGACAAATATTTAACTGGCATCTATCAAACAAAAATATGGCTTATCTTTCACTTCAGTAGTTCTTACACGAGACTTTCTTTTGTTTCCTACAACAAAACTTTCTATTGAAATCCCATCTAACAGTACTGCAGTATGTCTAGTGAACGCTTGCTACTCAGATAAGCATCCCCCATCTTTCAGTACACGACAAGGGAATGCAACATCCATCCTGAGGCTTTGGCAAAGAAGAATAGTCTGTTCATCACCCCTGTGGAGTTTCACAGCTAAGGATAGCAATGTGATACTAAGGGTATAGCTTCAGAGAATGTATAGAAGAGTGATTGAGTAGACAAAGGTGTCGGCTTGTTGCTGGTGTGTTGCTCCTTCACTATGCCAACTTTTCCTGCCAAAGAATACACAACTCCTGTTGAAGAAGTTCTGGCATTGCCTCATCCTGATGCTGTCTTACTGAAGATCTGCAGTTAGGAGGTCAACAGAGACAGTTCTAAATAAGTGTGCCTTTAGGATATTCCTGAAGAGCATTTTGGGCAATGCTCCTCATGCTTCCCTGCATGCACTCCAGTTCTTCATACCAGAGCAGCTGGGTGCCTTTTATTAGCTCCTTGATGGACATGCTTTTAGTGTGCTTTAAACCTTTGCCACTGGTGGGACGGTCTTGTCACATCACTAAGACCAATGAGCATAATTTCTCCTCTGACAGAGACTGGAAAATTGCTGTGCATATTGCAGTAAAAGGGTGTTCAAGCAGTCTGGCTTGTTCCTGCCATGATGAACACTGACACAAGCCTGTTCCTTTCCCACTCATCCTCACTACACTTTTCCACCAAAAAAGTGCTACAGCAGCAGCATACACAGCATATGACAGCAAGATCTTCCCCCTTGCTCCCATTTAGTACACAAAGACATAGAAGTGGAACGCAGGCATGCCACACCACAATGAAATCTAATGTTTGCCATCTCTCAAACCCAGCTCATTAGCCCTGCCTAGTCCAGTAATATTTACTGACCCAGAAAAAGTCATATAGTATGTAAAAGCAGAAACTCTTATCTAGTTTGACTGATATTTGAGCACATAGAAATAAACCTACCTTTGTTCTTCAAATTGTGAGTTCTGACCTTTGCACAGTCCCTGTTCCCTCTGCTAGACCTGTTAGCAAGCACAGCACACTGAATTTTACTCATACCAGTTCTACTACCAATTTAAAGTCAGTGATACTAGGCAGGCCCTGAGTTTATCCAGGAGATGAATCATGAATACAGTCATAACCCTCACTCAGTAAGAGAAGTTGGATGAAGCTGTAAATTCAGTTCGTTGACTACTGCTAGACTAAACTCATATCTTAACCCCAACCTCGACAAGAGCTCTAGTTACATCTAAGAGGTCCTAACCTTAATAGCACAAGACTGATCAAGTTCAACTCTAATCTGAGTCTACCTGTCCTTTCTTGATTGGCATTATTGATAGCTCATTGTCCACTGCTAACCTGAGTTCTAAGCTTCCTCACAGCTTTAGCATTAGATGGCTGGGTATTCAGCCCTGCTCATCTCAGGAAAATTAAAAAATCCTTGCCGTGACTATATCCCCTTTTTGTCTGTGCCTCTGTACTAATCTTACCAATATGACACTAGACTTGATTGAGCTCTATGGCCTTTGTTAGATCTAGTAATATATCTACTTACTGATAATTATTAGACCAAACAGAATTCTATTCCCAGCACTAGGCTCAAAGATAATGTAGAACACCCTCCACATCTTTAAGTTAGATTTAGGCATCCCATTTCTCTCCAGACAGTCCCTTACTGCCACCTTGATGAAAGAAGCATACCTCTTTCTCCTCTTCCTCTGCTCCTAGCCTTGTGTGATTCAGCTACCAGCAGGAAAAGGAGTGGTGAGAGAAGGACAGCAGTACAGACCAATCTGGAGCGAAAAATAAAAAGAGATTCCCTCTCTGTTCAGCCTCTACCAATGTAAATCACAATTTTCAGTCCAACCCTCTATCTGCCCTATACCTCTGAACAGACCTTGCTACCAGCACGTGACCAGAAATATACACAGGTAAATAAAACATCATGATTTATCAAATTACTATGACAACAGGCTTCAGAATTACTGTAATTCAATGTGATAGTTTTATCTAAACCCTAAGACAGAATCTATCCTTATGCTAAATACACTCCTGCGTTGTAGCACAGCCAAACTTCAAAATGAATCACTCCTGTTCTAAACCCACTTTGGGATATGATTGTTAGTGGAACTCAGAATCACAGAATCACAGAATGTTAGGGGTTGGAAGGGACCTCTGTGGGTCCAACTGCCCTGCTGAAGCAGGGTCACCAACAGCTGGCTACACAGGACCTTGTCCAGGCAGGTCTTGAATATCTCCAGAGAAGAAGAATCCAAAACCTCTCTGGGGAACCTTCTCAACTCTCAGAATCCATTATCTTCAAACTTATGAAACCTTAGGTGTGGATTAGTCAATGTGCAGCAGAACCCTACAGAAACCCAACTTACAGTCTCCATTATAGTTTAATGGCCAACAGTCTTAATACCTCTGGTAACAAGACCACCAGCACTCTTACTGTTGTTCCACATGGTCTGTTTTACTGAGCCCTAAATGCAAAGCCAGCTCTAACCATATGATCACAACTACTGTTGACTGGCAGATATAAAGAGAAAATCTGTGCCTTTCTGGAGAGACAGCTGGAGGCCAAGAAGCAGGACATAAAGTATTGCAGGTGAAGACAGACACCTTTGTTTAGACAACTGAACTGCACTGACACTTTCAGTGACAGTCACATATTCTACAACAGTAAAGGTGAACCATAACTTTACACAATACATAGTAGTAACAGGGAATAACATCCCCTGCTTCATCCATGAAAATACTATCAGCTATTGTGCTATGCTTCCTTTTGGGCTCTGGTTTAAACAGTCACTTTTACAGGCACTGTAAAAAGTCTACTAAACCCCAGCCATAACCCCAAGATTAAATCAGGTTTATTGGTATTACGTGGAACATCACTCCTAATTTTCACACAGAGAAACTCAATGGTTCCTGTTCTAAATTTATTTTGTGGCATGCGCTTTAATTCTGCTGATACTGTCACACTGTAGAATACACATCCAAAAATCTAGCACTAGGCAAAGGCTTAACTAGATCAGCATACTCAGAGCAGTGACAATTTTTTCATTGAGAAGCCTGATGACCAATGACACACTTATTGTCATTCTACACCATCTCGTTTACCAATCCTTAACCCAAGATCACACAAAGTTCAATTATAAGAATCACGTGCCAAGACAGAAATTTAATCACTACCATCTTAAACCTAATTTGAAATCTACTTTCAAATGCTGTATTTGTTTCTCTCAGCTGTTTCTCATTTACTAAAATGTAACAAAAGCCTCAGACTCTGCTCATTGTCACCTTGTGAAACACCTAGTACCATTCAGTCATACAGGCTGGAGGAGACCATGGGAGGTCTCTATTCAGCCTCCCACCCAAAGCAGGGTCAACTGTCCATTCAGGGCAGGTTGCTCAGAGCTATCCAGTCAGGTCTGGAAACCTTCAGGGATACAGATCTCAGTGTCTATGGGCTGCCCATTCCACTACGTAATTATCCTCATCATGAGTGTTATTTCCTATCTATCTCCAGCCTGAGAGTCTCCTGTTTCTGTTTCTGCCCACTGCTTCTTGCCTTACTGCTATGCACCACTGTGAAGAGCCTAGCTGCGTCTGCTTGACGTCCTCCCATCAGTGACAGGGCTGCTGTCACATGCCGCTGAAGCCATGACTTCTCCTAGATGAACTAGCCCTAGTCCCGCAATCCCCTTCCACAGGGCACGAGTTCCAATTCATAGAATCAAAGAACCATTAAAGTTGGAAGAGACCTCTAAGATCATGAAGTCCAACCATCAACCCAACACCACCATACCTACTAAACCATGTCCTGAAGTGCCATTTATACATGTTTTTTGAACATCTCCAGGTATGGTGACTCCACCACTTCCCTGGACAGCCTATTCCAATGTTGACCACTTTTTCAGTAAAGAACTGTTTCTTAATATCCAGCTGAAACCTCCCCTAACTCAACTTGAGGTCATTGCCTCTCCTCCTATCACTAGTTACTTGGGAGAAGAGACCAGCACCTGCCTCACTGCAACCTCCTTTCAGGTAGCTGTAGAGAGCAATAAGGTCCCCCCTCAGCCTCTGCTTCTCCAGACTAAACAGCTCCAGTTCCCTCAGCTGCTCCTCATAAGACTTGTTCGCTAGACCATTCACCAGCCTTGCTGCTCTTCTCTGGACACGCTCCAGCACCTCAATGTCCTTCTTGTCATGAGGGGCCCAAAACTGAATGCAGTACTCGAGGTGCCGCCTCACCAGTGCCCAGTACAGGGGCAAGATCACCTCCCTACTCCTGCTGGCCACACTGTTCCTGATACAAGCCAGGACGGCGTTGGCCTACCTGGCCACCTGGGCACTCTGCTGGCTCATCTTCAGCTGGCTGTCAACCAATACCCCCATGTCTTTTTCTGCTAGGCAGCTTTCCAGCCACTCTTCTCCAATTCTCTAGCGTTGCATGGGGTTGTTGTGACTGAAGTGAAGGACCCGGCATTTGGTCTTGTTGAACCTCATACAATTGGCCTCGGCCAATCTATCCAGCCTGTCCAGATCCCTCTGCAGAGCCTTCCTACCTTCAAGCAGATTGATTTTCCCACCCAACTTGGTGTCATCTGCAAGCTTACTGAGGGAGGACTCAATCCCCCTCATCAGGATCATTGATAAAGATGTTAAACAGGAATGGCCGCAAAACTGAGCCCTGGAGAACACGACTCATGACCGGCAGCCAGCTGGATTTAACTCCATTCACCACCGCTCTCTAGGCTTGGCCATCCAGCTGGTTTTTTACCCATAGAAGTGTACACCCATGCAAACCATGAGCAGCTAATTTCTCCAGGAGGAGGATAGCCACCCTTTTGGTAACCTCCACGGCACCGCACATCATATTCCAGATGTAGTATAACCCAAGTGAAGGGGAATAATCACTTTCCTTGATCTACTGAATATGTTCCTCTTGAGGTAGCCCAGGGTGCTGTTCCCTGGGTATGTTCATCACTGCCAGGTTTTACTGCAGGCTCAGTTTAGCTGACTTCCTCATCAGGACATGTAGATGTGACACTTAGGGACATGGTCTGGTGGTGGACTTGGCAGTGTTGGGTTTACGGTTGGACTGGGTGATAATAAAGGTCTTTTCCAACTGAATTGAAAATAATTATATGAAAACGATTCTAGGACCCACAGGACTTTCTTGGTAGAGCTGCTGCCAAGGCAGACAGCGTGTGCTATTGCAAATGTGATGCAGAACTCTGCATTTGTCCATGCTCAATTTCATGAGACTCCTGTCAGTCTAGTTCTCCCGCCTGTGCAGCTCTGCTCTTGACAGTATTCACTTCACTCCTATCCATCTGTTGTTCAAAACTTGGTGAAGATATATTTCACTTTGCCATCTAGGCCACTGATAAACATGCTAAAGAGATCAGGTTCTAGGATAGACACCTGAAAAGCTCTGCTTTTAACCAGCCTCCATTTAGAATATGACTCATTAACCACTATACTTCAGTCTTGATGATCAGCCATTTTTCCACCTAGATTGTAACATGCCCCCTTGATTACAAGAATTCTACAGCAGACTACATTAGAACACTTGCTGAAGTCAAGGTAGACATCCTATAAGGTAGAAATCTGCTCTCTTCTTGTCCACTTACATGACTTATTCCTGGTAAATTCATGCTGGCGATTTCAAGTTATCTACTTCTGTTTCATGTATCTAGAAATGGTTTCCAAGAGGACTTGTTCTACAATCTTCCCAGGCACAAGAATGAGACTGTCCAGCGTATAATTCCCTGGATTGTCCCTCTTTCAAACTCTGAAGATGGTTGCTGCATTTCCATTTCTCCAATTATAAATGATTCTGTCAACTTTTCAAAGATGGCCAGGAGTAGCCTTACAGCAATGCCAGCCATATCTATTAACAATCTCAGATACATCCCATTGGGTCTAACTTGTATGGGGCAAGGCTTTTCAAGAGATCCTTGACTCAGTTTTCCTCCACTACTGACAACTCTCTGATTCCTTGAACCTTGTTTCTGGGTGCAAGACCTTCAGAGAGACCTTGCTGTTGAGGTACGAGACAAAGGAGGCATTGTATGCCTCTCCTGTTAGTAA
The DNA here is from genome assembly GCF_030867145.1 of Opisthocomus hoazin. NCBI lineage: Eukaryota > Metazoa > Chordata > Aves > Opisthocomiformes > Opisthocomidae > Opisthocomus > Opisthocomus hoazin. The sequence continues at coordinate 20,344,801 of NC_134454.1, read as the reverse complement.
ATCATCCCCTCCAGTCAGCAGCAAGAGCACATTATTCCTTGTCTGTTCTTTTACTGTTAGTTGGGGGTAGAACCTCTTCATGCTGCATTTCATGACCTTTGACAGAATCAGCTGTAGCTGAGGGTTTGCTTTCATAAGAATATTTCTACATGGCTAGAAAATGTTTCCTGATATGTCCAGATATTGTCCTGAATGTTGGAATAGGCCTATCTTGAACTTCAAGGATGCCTAGGACACTGTCCTAAAGAACTGAGCTCCTTTGCCCTTCAGAGCTGTACTCCAGTTTCCTGAAGAGCTAAAATTTGTTCCTCTGGAGTCCAAAGATCTCTGCTCTTTTACTTACCTTCCTCACTCTTGTCAGGATCTTGAAACCTGCCAAAGCTGCCACTGATCGTGATTTACACTACTAGTTCCCTCCTTCATGGGTCTTATAAACAGGACAGCATCCCCCAAACTGTTCCATCTAGAATCTGAGTTAAGAAGTACACATCATAAATCATTGCTTCTCCTAAAAGCGTTTTGGGCACTGTCTTAAGGATATTTTTCTGTCTACCTTAGCGGTGAACTACTTTGAACCTTTGATCAGTTTCTCACTGAAAAAGGAAATGGTTTATTCTGAAGTTTTCCTTCAGTATATCCACGGGTGTCCCAAACTTCTCATTCACATCACATTACATTTCATTTCAAGCTCTCCCTTACCTCAAGTTATTTTGTGTGCAATAACCCATATCTTTGTCTAGCCTTCATCCTTGGTTCATACTTTACCCTTGGTTCAGCACACAGCGTTCCTGAGATTGTCATTTGTCATTTTATTACTAAGAAACCTCATGGCAACTTTCCACACCTCTTGCGGTATACACTTACAAGGCCGCTCCTAATCTTGTCCTTACTTCTCTTCTAGGGTCTTTTGTGGGCATGTTTTTGTTGCTCCTTCTTACAGCATTAATAGTTTAAACTGTCCTTTTAGTTGCAGACTCTTACTAAATCTGGGCTTCCCTCAGGTGCTGAAATACCTCATACCATTTTCCTTTTTTGTTGTTACTGAGAACCCTAATGACTAAAATCCTATTTTTTTAAGGGTAATCTTTTCAAAGAATTTCTTACTCTCATGCCTTGATTTTCTAATTTAATCAACTTAAACCCTAACTGAACCCTAACTTTAAATTTCCACTAGACTCTAGACACATTTAAATACCTTCTGCTTTTCAATGAGAAATCTAAAAATGGTTTCCCCACACTTTCTTCTGGTTTTGAATTCATTGTCAGTCCAAGGAATTTTATCACTTTATTTCCAAGATGCTCAAAGCCGAATGTCTCAATATCTTTTTGTTATCTCTTTTTCTATGACCTTTTTACTTCACAGTCACAGCTTCTAGTTTATTTAACCTTAAACTGAGGTTAGTGGCACTCCTAAATTTTCACAGAAATACTAAATCCTCATTATTCTGAACTAATTTTTGGCCTTGTCCAAATTCGTTGTTCTTGGCTTTTTATAGACCCTAGTTTATAAAGCTCTAATCTTAATCCTTGGTTTAGGGTGAGCTCCGTAACATGCTAGAGAATTCTGTTCCTGATTTTATCTTTGAAAAACCCAGTAATCATGGCCCTAAATGTAGTTTGGTATGTTCTACCTGTATGCTGTCACTGTATTTCCATAGCTTCAGTTTATCTAAGTCGTAATCCTTACCATATTCCTACACAATTTGACAATCAAATGGTATTCCTAAGGTGGACAGCAAAGAACTGAATCATCAGTGGTCTAACTTATGGGGTCCACTTATTAAAAATTTCTTTTTAGTGTAAAAAATTTCTAAACACTAAACATAAACCATAAGCCTTGGTTTTAATAAGCCTCAGTAACACCATCTGTGACTTTATTCGTCTTTTTCTGACAAAGATATTGCTTATGTGATCTGCTTTCCCACAACACTGTTGCATCAGTTCACAGCTTCCACTTTGTTAAACTCAGATTCCAACCACGGACTTCCACTAGCTTCAGTGACGTTCTCCAAATTGCACTGCCAATTTTCACTACTGAGAAAGCCAACAGCTAGTATTCTAAGATTCCTCAAGACCTGTTTTAAGATTACTTTGGGATCAGCTTATAAACCAACATTCTCATTATTATTATGTAATTTACTAAACTCTAGCTTTACGATACCTGAGGGAAAATGCTTCCGGGCCTGTCCTTAGGCAAGTTAAGTTTGCTGTCTTAAAATAACTTAATGTCTCACTTCAAAGGGCACTTGTACATCCTAACAGAGAAGATGGTTACTCAGTCCTAACCCATGTGCTAGACAGTAAATTTTAAATGGGATTAATGAAATCAAATTAAATTCTTGATTGTCTCACTGAGAAACCTGATTACCACTGCCTCAAAATAAATGTTTTGTTTATCTATATTTATTAAGTTAAGTATTAACTTACTTACTTATTTACTTTTAGTCGACTAGCTGGACACTTAATCAAAACTAGGAATCCCTTCAAATTCAGGGGAGGAAACCTCCCCAGACAGACAGAGAGACACAGGCACTCACGCACACGTGCACACACACACACACACATGCACACACACAACTACCCGATGTACCCGATCAGCACTTTTAGGACTAAACTCTCATGCTGTGCTAAACTTTCTAGGGCATTGACTCCCACAACTGCAAGTTCTAAATGTTCTTAAACTACACATAGTCCCAAGATAGCAGCCAATACTGGATACATAAAAGCCTTAAACAATTATTTGATCAAATTCTGTTGCCTTAAATTTCAGCTCTAAATGTGGTGAAGAAACCACTGCCACTCAAGTTCAAAATTAGCACTCATGATCTGTCAAAAGAACAGAATAAGAAGTCAGTCTCTTACTAGGACTGTACATATTTTGTTGCTGTACTAGAAACAAAACCACAGCTTTATGTGAACAATTTGACGTTGCCTAGAGATGGCAGAATTAACAAAATGAGACAAATAGCTTTAAAAAATAGAAATAACACATTTCTGACAAGATTCATACTTTAGTATTCTGTAACTCCTTCCATCTTACTTTTTGCTCAGATGAGCTGTGATACTGCTAAACCGAACTTTCACTAACAGAGATCACCGTATCTGACTTCAATGTCCTTGAAGGCAATTTAGAAGTACAACAATGTTAAACTATTTCAGCATTAGAAATATAGTTTACACGTACACTTTATTTCTTCTTGGGCCTTTCAGTACAAATATCAGAAATCATTTCCTCAGAGATTTGGGTTTATGATCCCATATCTTCTTCTTGAGCTACCCTATCTTACTTTCTTTAGTGCCTCATTCTATGGATTAAAACTGTTCTGATGATTGGTAAAGGTGATCTAACAGTCACAATTAAGACTCAAAAGAAAATATGCAGCATACTTCATCTATTAATTCTACAATTTAGGAATATAAGACCATGACGAGTAGCTATTTTAAATCATTTTCAGATTAATTACTTTGTATAATTTATTGTATGTGAGCATTCCTATAGCAAAGAAGAATGATTTCAAACATTCATCTGTTTTCAAATGAACTGTTTATTGTAATCTGTTCTTTCTGTCTCCATTTGACCTTCAGCTTGTATACATCAGTACTCATGTGCCACTGTGATGTCATTGTGAGATAACTTCAATTACCTGTATGCATGCAAAAGGTATAACTGGGATTTTGTTACACATCTGCAAAGAGTCTTCAGTCCTTAGATGCAAGATGGCATTTAATCTTCATTTCTCTCCATATTGGTAAATCATACTCTGAAAAAACAAACTTCTAACTTTCAAGAGTTGCAATTATTACATATCACACAATTCATGGAAAAGCTTTGAGATCCTGAGAAGAAAAAGTTAATATTGAAGAAAGTGCAATAGAGTACATAGGTGACATTTGAGATTGGATTAGAATGATTACACTTGTCCCGTAAAACATTACAGATTACATTCAAAAAACAGAGGAAAATTTCACTTTTGTCAAAATGCATCTCACCAAACAAACAAAGTTTTCTAAAAGAAAAATAAAAATTTTAGAGGAAAGTAAATACTGTATGAAAAGTTTCATTCTGTGGATTGCCAAATTTTCTATTCCTATACAATATGATGTGACATGTATAATATATATATAATATAAATTTTTGGAATGAGTAAGTCCTCAGATAATGTAGTTTGTACTTTGAGACACAGGAACAGAGAAGGAGGAAACTGAACTCCATGGGCTTGTACAAGAAGGAATGGTAGATAGGGATAAGGAGGTTCCCAGACTACCAAAAGTGTTTACCTTGAAAAGTAAGAGCTATCAAATATCTTGTCATGCTGCATTCTAAATAAAAGGTGGGTCTAAATGTGTGGTAACCCTGCACTCATAGTTCTGTTCAGAGGGAGAGAAGGATGGAGAGCGTTTCCCAGTTGTTAATCATAGTACTCGTTGCATTTCTGAGAGAGGCTCTATGATGAGCTGTCTGAGAAGTAACACTCCACAAGTCCAAAGTATTCTGTTTTATTAAGAAAGGGCTAGATTGTATTCTTACAATGAATGAAGAGAGGTTTTCCTCAATTTTTTTTTCTTCTCACTCTGCAGTATGGAAAGATCTTGTGTCTTCATCAGGCACAATATATGGAAAAGTCCTTAGAAGACTGATATTACAAATCTGGAATAAGTCCAAGTGTTGTTATTGTTTGCACTACAATTTGGAGTAATGCAATTCAGAAATTAAGTTGTGGTTTCTAAAGCCTACTTTACCAGCCTGTGCTGTGATCACTCATTCAGCTTTGTCCCTTACAAAGCCTTTGTCAAACAAAGACTCAGCTGATAAGAAACAAAAGAGAAATCATCTCTGAAAGTTATCAACTACTTTTATATTATGTATTTGCGTTTCTACCAAATTGTTAAAAATAAACCTACAGTATTCCTTTCTGTGCTACTGGGGCAAAGTCCTGTGATGATATACAGAATCCCTCCCTTTTGCTCCTGCCATTCAACAAGGACTCTTTTGTCTCTAGCTTTGTCATTTACTGCCATGAACAAGGAAGGCAATTTCCAGTCTCAGTGTATTCTTCTTTTGGAGAGATGCTTAGAGTCTTTTCTAGCAAGCAACTCCTCACAGAGGACTTGAAATTCATTTATCATCCATTTGGATTCTTTTTCATGTGTTTTGCACTTTTCTGGTTTGAAAGGTTTTTTCCTATTCCCCTTCAGCTTAGACAGGTCCCTTTAAAATTCATTACAGAAAAGAACAAAAGAATGCAACTAAGCATAACTATGTTAAACCATCCCACCAGTGGAGCATTCAGAGACACATTGATCTCAATTAGTGTTTTGCACACTTTTGTGCTGCCCAAGTGCTCTCGTCCTTTCTTTTCTTTCTGAGAAGCATAAAAAATGCATCAGAGAGCACTATCAGTAGCAGTGGTTGTTACTACTAATGCATGAGACTTTCATTAATTATTCAGCTTTAGCAGAACATGGATCTGCTAACCTCGAATTCCAAAATAATAGAACTCACAAGTAATTAAAAAAGCATATTTATTTATAGTCCTGTTATGCCCCTTAGTCAGTCTAGGTACAGAAATAAAAGAAGATCTCAACCACTAGAAAGGGACAGATAAGAGAATGTTTAAAATATTCTAATACTTTGAAACAACTTCAGTAAGATAAGTTTAACCTTGGAAGACTAAAAAGGGTCTATTAAACTGATAGAATCACCAGAAAGTCACTCTGAGATCTCCTAGGGAATGAATGAGAAGACTAGGAAAAGGCAAATATGCTGTTGTCTTTGAAAGGAGACAGAGCTTAGATAATTAACTCAGTTGGAATACCTGGAAACATTCAAGAGTAAATAAGCTATTAGTAGGCAAATGAAACAAGCAACATTGAGATGAGTTACAGCAGAAGCAGATTTAGTTAAAAAAAAAAAAAAAGACAAATAAAGGTAGCATTTTTACACAAGATTCTGAGAAAGCTGGGAGTGTTTAGCCTGGAGAAGAGAAGGCTTAGGAGGATCTTAGCCATGTAAATAAAAACTGGATGAAGGCTGAGCTAGACTCTTCTCCTTGGTGTCCACTGGCAAGACAGGAGGCAATGGGCACAAGCTGAAACACATGAAATTCTGCTTAAGTAAGAGAAGACACTTTTTTACTATGCGGGTGGTCAAACACCAGTACAGGCTGCCCAGAGAAGTTGTGGAGTCTCTGTCCTTGGACACACTCAAGCTCACCTGAACATGCCCCTGCACAACCTGCTATGGCTGACCTTGCTCTAAGCAATGATGGGACAGGGTAACCTCCACAAGTGCTGGCCAGCCTCAGCCACGATGTGATCCTGTGACCTGGTGGGATAACAGGTTTTATCAATGTTAGTAAGGTTTCTGAAGTTATTTTCTGTGACATTCTCATAAACAAATTGAAGCAACTGGAATGTAATGAATATCTTTTAACAAGAGCACAGGTTCAGTACTTCCATACTCAGTGATAAGTCATTAATGTTTCACTGAAAGCATGACTAGACTTCTGTGGAGGCTTCTTTTGGGCCTGCACCTGCTTCCTATCTCACAGATTAATTGAATATAGGCCAAAAGGATGTTCTTATTACATATGAAAACATATTAACATGGGATGTAAATGTATTTACATGTAATATATTCTGTGTAAATGTACTTACATTCCATATTCAAAAGGAAAACAAGCAAGGCTGAAAGATTAGAATTACAGTTCCAAAAGAAGTTGACGGCTTACAGAAACAACACAAAACTAAGATTTAATTCATTAGAAATTCATGGTAGTCCCTCAGAGAGGAGCAAACTGTCTGGGAAATAATTCTTCAGAAAAGACACTGACAGGTTACATATGACTCTAAGATGAACTCAAGTTAGCGAAGACCTGCTTTCAGTAAAGTAAATATTAAGTTAGAATTTATAAATAGGAGTAAAGCATGTGAGATAAATGAATTAAAAATTCCACTCTACTCTGAATTTGTAGCACTTAACCCAAAGCATTACAGCCGTTGATTTGGAAGACAAAAAACCTTTCCCTTTTCATTTCCATGACACTTCGACTATCAGGGTCACCATTACTATCCACTTTCCTTTGTAATGCAAATATGGAAAGTAAGAACTCACCAGTATGGATTCAGCACTCCAGCAATTCCTTCCTAAAATCCACTGTGATGAAAATGTAAGTCTTTCAATATTGTGTTTAATGTCCATGTTCTGACTCTCTGTAAGAATAATGAATTCTGCAATGTAAGATATATGTCTTTGCTCTTAGAATGATGTTACATGGATGGCACTTCAGACACTTTATGTTCAATAATCATTTATTACTAATCATTTTTGCATGCAACCATGATAAATTCTGTGGGAATAAAATGCAGAAAGTGTTTTTTAGAATGTACTAAAAAACCCTCCTTCTAATGTAAAAAAGTAAATTTGTTTTGAAAGGAATATTTATAACTGAGTGAAAAGTCTTTTTTTGACTCAATTTTTACACTGCAGAAAGCATTGTTCAGCTGCAAAGAACAGTGGAAATAGGAGGAAAAATCATACCAGTTTTGTATTTTTGCATATTTTAGCTCAGTTTTCCCATCCTAAGCTAAAAAATAACAGCTTCTGATCACACGTTGATGCTTATACTCCAGAATTATTTACTAAGATTACAGCAAAGCAGAAATTAAGTTTGACAAATACATGATGCTGTTGCATATGGTAGCAGGGGAGTGGCTTCAGTGATCTAAGCATTCTTTTATTACTCTTCTGTTGCTGTGTGGTAAATTTGCCGCTTTTACATTCTTCAATTTTCTGCTTAAAACAGTGATAAAAAACTTCTAATTTTCAACTTTCCATTTAAAAAAAAAAAGGAAAAAAAAAAAGAAGAAAATATAATCTGACAATGTAACCCAAAATGGAAAAACACTTTCTTCCATGAGAATTTTCTGAAATTTTAATGTTGACTACTGATATGTTTGGCTTTTCTGTTATCCTACTTCTTATTTCCTGCAGCGTCCACCACTAAATAATTCTGAAACAGGTAAAGATGACTCTAAGAAAGAATGAGTAGTTCATTGCTGGGTGAAAAAGAGCAGGACAGCATTAAACAGGACCATACAGTCATTAGAAGCTCTGGATACAAGCCCTCCTTCTGTCCCCATACACTCCATATCATGCTGTCCATTGATGAACTAAATCCAGTCCCAGTGAGATGGTTTAATGCTGACAAAGTAAAATCAGATTTTTCTGCAGTGATACTGAACTTTTACTGGGGGCTCAGGTGACAATTCAAAAGCAAGTGCAGCTTCCTTCAAAGCTTTGGACTTGCCTGTATTTTCCTGCCTTTCCAGTCTTACTTACATTACACCTGCTGGAGTGGGTCCAGAGGAAGACCACAAAAATCACAGAGCTGGAGCACCTCTCCTATGAAGAAAGACAGAGAGAGTTGGCATTTTTCAGCCTGGAGAGGAGAAGGGTCTGGGGAGACTTCATAGCCTTCCAGTAGCTGAAGGGGTCTTATGTGAAAGACAGGGACAAACAGTTCAGCAAAGCCTATTGCAATACGACAAGGTGTAATGGTTTTAAACTAAAAAAGGGTAAATTTAGACTAGATATAAGGAAGAAATATTTTCCAGTCAGGATAGTGAAACACTGGAACAAGTTGCCTAGAGAGGTGGTAGATGCCTCATCCCTGGAAACCTTCAAGGTCAGGCTGGATGGGGGTCTGAGCAACCTGATCTAGCTGAACATGTCCCTGCTGATTGTATGGGGCATTGGACTAAATGACCTTTAAAGGCCTCTTCCAATCCAAATTATTCTATGATTCTATCCTGTGATTCTATGATTTCCTGATTATGCTGTCAAATCTCCTCAAGTAGTCTCCTAATTAATGTAAGAGGCAAAATTTACTCAAAAGAGGTATATTAATCCTACAGTTACAAATGCTTAACAGTAGGATTTCGAATCCTCACAGTTTAGGGTCTCACCATCACCTAACCCACACTCCCTAATATTGTCTATAAGGAGTTTTTGCTCTCTCCAGTGCAGTCCATGAAGCTATAGGTTTCACATACAATGACTCAGCTGCAACCAGTCTTTCCAGAATAGTAGATTTTCCAGATGTGGGACAATTACTTTAGTAACATCTGAAGCAAGAACTGTGAATATTTGAAAATTTCTGGTAGTTTAAAATATTACCGCTTCTCTTGTCCAAGGACAGTTACTCAGGATAGTAAGCCAGAAAACTGTAACCAGAGCTCACTCATTGACATGAGTGTTTCCAAGGCACATATTTATGTAGATTACTTTAAAATTAGGCAAAGCCTTTCCATGAACTAGCTATGCTTGCTGATCTTTATGGTGTGCCCTGAATTCCACCAAAGAAAGGAATCAGAAAGGTTTTAAAATAAATATTTTTAACATCTTAAAAAAATAATAAACTTGCTCTGCATTTTGATCTATTCTCACTTTTTAAAGTATTGTCATATATTAATTGAATTGTGAGGATGTAGAATTCTTGTAAAGAATAACGTACATATAAAATACAATAATATAGTTTAGTTTCATAGGCAAGTAAAGAAGGGATTACATTCACATCTTTTTCTTCTCTGAAGGTGTACTTGTGGGAATTCAAAATCCACTGATGAACTGTCAATAGAAATTAGAAATACCTAATAAAATGGTGTTTGTGAGCACAGACCAGCTGCTGGAGCTCTGTAATATAGTCAGAATCAGCAAGGATGTGGAATAAAGCAGCTGTGCCTTTCAGTTATTTTACTCAGCTATCGCTGTTAACATCTATAACAGAGGAAACAAGCACAGGCACCATCTGAGTTTCTACAACACAACAGTTTACTTGACTCTCTCTTCCCTGTATCTGAAACTACTCTGTGTGTCTCATGGAAAGATGGGGGTAGGGCATGTTCAATTTTGTTTCTTCTATTCTAAGCTTAGCTTCTTTTCCCTGTTCCAAAGAAAAGGAGAAAACACCTCTTTTTTTTTTCCTGAGAGTAAGGGAAAATGGACTCTTTTGTAATGTTCGATCGGTCTGTGTGCATTTCTAAGTCACATAGGGAGCTGTTTTGGATCTCAGAAGCACAGTTCCATCTCAAATTTAAAATAAGTTACCAAAAAAAGAAAGAGTAATATTGTGATTTTTTTTAATCTAAAAATCCTATCCACAGCTAAACAAACTAGAAAAAAATGTTCCATAAACAATAACAGAGAATTCATACTTGAGAAAATTCTCTGAAGTACCTCTTTGTAAGGACACTAATCATTCCTGGTGGTAAAAAGAGCCATCTGAGATGAAGCACTGGAAAGGCTGTCCATACAATGGCCCTGAATGCTAATTAGCATTGCTTTACGTAGAGGACAGTGCTGAACCTCAGAAACAAAGTAAATGATTCCTCTCTATTGCTGCTGTCAAATATTTCAGCCATAAGACCTGATAAAGTACTAATTGCTGCCCGGTAGTGAATGCTTTCTGTGGCATCTTGAAAGGAAAATGAGGGTGTGTAAGCAACCAAGAAAATTCACTAGCTTGGCAATGACCTGTTCAGAGAATCTGATGGACATTTAGCGATACTTTTAACTCTTTTCATGTTTTAGTGTTTTTTAAGTTCTCATCTGAATGAAAAGACTCTGTAACAGAAAAGCCATTCTCTGACTGGCTTGTTTAGAATTTCCATAAAGAAAAAGTCATTCCAATTTAGCTTATTGTTTTGAAGAATATTTTGACTTATGTACCATAATATGAATCAATATGGATCAAAGAAAAAAACGTTAATAAACCACGTTTTTGATTATGTATTTATTAAAAATTCCATCACACAATTGGACCCAAATGACACTGATACTCGAAACACAAGACCTTTAGTGAGTAGGTTAAATTACCTACTGTAGATAATTCGTCTGACAAGTGCTGTTCACTTCTTTGTTCATGAATCTTTCATTAATCCACCCCAATTATATATACATAAGTTGGGAAAGATTCATGAGTGATTATAAATAGATATTAACCATCCATGGTCATATCCTGAACAGATTATGCAAACAAATTTTGACCGCTGAGTCCTTCACATAATGGCGCCTCCATCTGTTCCAGGTATTTCAGTTGGTTACATGGAACGTGGGACTATCGTTTCTGCTTTCCCATAAGAGGACAGGAAACCGATGCAAGCCAATAAAGGAACAGAGAGAACAGCAAATATTTTTGTCAATTGCAAAATAATCTGCTTCCACAGACTTTAAAGTGAGAAACTGTAATTCTCTGAGCATTTCTAAAATTAGCAGAGCAAAAAATGCCTGTATTTAAACACTATGGAAGCATAAGAATGCTTATATAGAGACTTTAAAAAAATCTGAATCCATTCCACAGCACAAATACATACATAATTTGTCCAAAACAACAAATTACAATGCAGTTCATTTTCATTACATTCTTTTCATCCTTGGTAACAGCTCCAAATTTCCCTGCCTGCTCATCCCTTTCCTTATTGTTGTGACGAACAATATTTCATGACAATCTGTTATGTGCTCTTTGGTTATAATCCTGCCTTTCAGCTCTGGAAAAATATGGATGTAGCAAAATATACATGGCTAAAGCAGAAACATCTTTCTGTCTTTAATTCCTCAGGAGATTGTGTAGAATACTGAATTTCTTACATCTCTAAAGCTAATTATTCTCTGGACTCTAACACTTCAACATTAATGAGCTTCAGTTTGTAACTCCTATTTTAAATGTTTCTGAAGATAAAAGATCTTCCCAGGAAAGTCTTGTGTATGTTGAACTGGTACAACAACATTTTTCTCCAAACTCAACGTTGATTTTCTGCCCTCTAAAACCTGAACTTCCATGAAGATAGAAATCAGTTCTATTTCTTCAAAAGCTTAGAGAAAAAAATCTCCACCTATTCTGTCAAAATCTCTCTGAAAAACAGATGAAGATTAGGAAAATTTCCATGCTGAAGAAAACTCTGACAATTAGTTGTCTATCAAATGCTAGCATTGCAGACGGTCACTTTTATGTAACATAAACTAGAAAGACTGTACAGAGAGATGACTTTGGTTGCAAAGCGAACAAGCAGCCACTGAAGACCTAGTCATGAAGGCTTGCCAAGGATTATCCTTGTAATTATCATTTCCCAAACCAATACAATTTCATTGATATGTAGTGACAAATAGAAGTGTGTCTGGAACCAAAGAGACAGCGACATACTGTTCTAAAACCTCCTTTGAATGTTTTACAACCTTGGCAAGATGCAGTTGAGACTAAATTGGTCTTGAGTGGGCAAACATCCCACCTGAGAGGGAGGTTGGAGGACGTGACTTCTTGAAGTTCCTCCAGTTCCATGACATTGACACCTATGTGCTATTACTATTCTACAGCAATTTGTAACCATCCCTTCAGCCAAGATACAATAATTCATTGTGGAAGTGCATTTTAGTACAGAGTAAAATGGACCTATGGAACATGCTGCTAAAGCGTAGTTTAAGAAAACTTGTTCCACTTTGCTCTGAAATGGACTAGATATGCTCATGTCATCAGTTATCAGTTCCTGTAGCTGAGGCTCCAACAATTTCAAACAACTGAAGGGTATTAATGAATAGCCATAGGGTAATGACATCTTAAATTGCTACATCTATTTCAGAAATGAATATATGACTGTGCCCTAAGGTTCTCAATTTCAAAAGGGTAGATTATGAGAAATTAAGAGTACTGGTTGGTATAGACATCTGCACTGACAAAAGTACAAAAACAATCTAAAATTTATACGCCAGCCAAGGGGAAAGACTTCTGTGGAGGGTTTTCAGACCTAATTAGCTAAATAATCACTTCAAAAAGGATATTAAATGCCAGCTGAATGACTATAAAGATCAACATAAAGGATTGTTCAACAAAGAAACACTACATTTTAGCCATCAGAAAGCGCAGGAAATAGCTAAAAGTCAAGTTGACACAGTCTAAGAAGGAGATTAAAACAGAAAAGAATGGTTTATAGAGAAGACATAGAACCTTCTTGTACAAAGATGTTAAAACTAATGGTAATTTAGACAAGCTTCAAAAACTAAGCTAAAAGTTTTCCTCAGTTTCAGCTAGGGTAAGTGCCTGAGTGTGGTATGAAAGACAGGAGGACTAACAAAGAAGAATTCATAAATTGTAGAGTGGAAAACTGTTTTACATAAAACACAGTGCTGCCAGGAGAAGATCTGAACATAAACAGGGCATTTAAGAATCAATACTCTACTAGGCATAGTAGTAACTACTAAGATACCCCTACTTGTAGGGATATCAGGGATTCAATAACTAATTTCAAAAACACAAACACCCTCATATGTGTATTTTTTACAAAACAAGGATTTTAGGGTGTTCTCACATCTTCTTGTGGTTCATGTGTATTTTTCAACATTTGTGTGGGTAGAATGGCAGCTATCCACTCAAAATACAGACTGATATTCCTTTTCAGTTTCAGATACTTTGTTTTCTTTATAAAGGAGCTTGCTGTGAAAAGAAAAGGAGAGGGAGAGAAAATGAAGGGAAGGGAGAGAAAATGGGAAGGGAAGGGAAGGGAAGGGAAGGGAAGGGAAGGGAAGGGAAGGGAAGGGAAGGGAAGGGAAGGGAAGGGAAGGGAAGGGGAGGGAAGGGAAGGGAAGGGAAGGGGAGGGAAGGGGAGGGAAGGGGAGGGGAGGGGAGGGGAGGGGAGGGGAGGGGAGGGGAGGGGAGGGGAGGGGAGGGGAGGGGAGGGAAGGGAAGGGAAGGGAAGGGAAGGGAAGGGAAGGGAAGGGAAGGGAAGGGAAGGGAAGGGAAGGGAAGGGAAGGGAAGGGAAGGGAAGGGAAGGGAAGGGAAGGGAAGGGAAGGGAAGGGAAGGGAAGGGAAGGGAAGGGAAGGGAAGGGAAGGGAAGGGAAGGGAAGGGAAGGGAAGGGAAGGGAAGGGAAGGGAAGGGAAGGGAAGGGAAGGGAAGGGAAGGGAAGGGAAGGGAAGGGAAGGGAAGGGAAGGGAAGGGAAGGGAAGGGAAGGGAAGGGAAGGGAAGGGAAGGGAAGGGAAGGGAAGGGAAGGGAAGGGAAGGGAAGGGAAGGGAAGGGAAGGGAAGGGAAGGGAAGGGAAGGGAAGGGAAGGGAAGGGAAGGGAAGGGAAGGGAAGGGACATCTGTGTGTAAACCTGTGTTCCCAGAAGATGTGCTGAAGTAACATCTGAGACGGATGACATGAACATGAAGAAGACAAGCATGTCATATTATTCCTAGTTCTATGGAGAAAGAATGGTTAACTCCAGAAATAATGAGTGTGATGTTGAAGGTGTTCCTGTTAACTAGTTATTCTAACATGGTTTATAGGGCAAAATGACATATCATACTTGCTGAAGAATACAACTGCATTCAGAAAAGGAATGGTCAACAGACTACTCAAGAATTAGTATCTTCTTATGTCCATAGACTCATACACACACACATAGATGGGTATCCACATAGCTTGGTAAGTTCCTTTGGGGCTTATCAGTGTCATGAATTACCAGGTGTAGTACATTAAGGAAGCTTTATTTTCTTTCAATGTATGCAATCACTTTGACAAATGTAGCTCACATAAATAATGGTACACCTTAGTTACAGAGCAGTGATATATAGATGCCCATCCAAGTAAGACAAAGTTCTGGAGAATATTCAGTATGGTATCTAAGATTCCTCATTATGAAATTGTGTATAAAGAATGTTTGGCCTAATTAAGAGACAGTATATGAAGCTCTGGACAAGATGGTCTAAACAGGGGTAGTTTACAAACCAAAGTTTAATGGAAAGACTACAAACAAATAAATAAAAAAAAACCAAACCTATTGGCAGAAGCATGTAGAAAACATGCATTTGAGGATAAAATCAGCTTAATACTGCTGGAACCTTCGACGTTTGTGGACCAGTGATATAATGAAAATCTTCTTTAACCCTCTTTTCCTGCAATCACATTTTAGAGAAGTTTTATAAATGGAGATCTTTCAGCTGAAAGTATCATACGATTTACAACCAAGAGTTGGACCAGGTTGTTGTGATTTAACTGCACATACTGTTGATTATTTCTTAAAATAGGGAGTAACTTACAGGTAGCCAATTAGTCACTGATGTTTCTTAAAAACAACAGTTCTAGTAACAGCAAAAAAATTAGTTTCCCTTCCACCAATGTTTTAATTAGAAATATTTTTTGCTGCTGACCAGTTCTAGAATTCTACTTCATTTGTAAATGTTAATATCACTTTGCAAGTGTACTAAGGAAATGGAAATGAAAACAGACTGTTAGGTCTAAAACACATCAAAACATTAATGAATACCTGTAACTTTGATATCAGGAACATAAAGCTGATGCAAACAGATACCTGAAAGGGCTGGAAATGAGTTCATATTCTTTACTGTGAGTACTAGCACTTCAAATGCAACACTAAAGATCAAAATGCATTAACACCCGAATATTATTGAGTAGACTCTATGAAATGAAACAGTGGATCTCAGTCTGGTTCTGAACAGCTGTATCACCACTGCAAGAATTTGCAGAGACCTGAGGGATGAACAGCCCCAAAAATTACATTATCCTGTAGGCATAAGAGGCAATGTTTCCACCATATCAATGACTAGGACACGTATCTGAGTTGTGCACTCTGTAGGTCTGGCTGTCCAATCCATATTTTTTACTATGCGTAAATTTATTTTCGTCCAAATAATTTCTCTACCTGCTTCTCAAAAGGAGTATGTTTGCACTCTTGAAGACGACACACTGATTTTACATAATAAAAAAGGTATCGTAGGTCTCTCAAGCTGAGATAATAAAATTCTCATTTCAGAATTTGTGCTAATATTGAGGATAAAGTACTAATCAATATCAGAGTGTTTTGTTGTATTTTCTGTATCTTTAACCAGGTATTCCACCTGAAGCCATGCCCTCAAGAAAATGAGCCTCACATGATCACAAAGTGCACTAGAGGTCTGCTATGGCAGCACACGTGGAAAGAACTTGCAGTAAATGAAATGTGACAAATGGAATAGCAGCTCCAAAAACCCTTCCACACATAACATAAAAATAGAAATAAACACACAAGTCAAAAACAGGGAGAAAAAAAGTCACTTTCTGTCCTTTACATTATTGTGTGATAACTACATAATGATTGTTGTGCGGGAGTGTATTTGTGATCACAAAGTTTTGTCAGTCTGGAGGATGAGCTGGGGCACAAGGTTGTGATTTCTAGAGACCAATTGCTAAATTTCTGACTCATGTCATATTAAGGGAGATAAGTTTGTTGACCTCCATGCTAATGGCTATTTTTGCATGTCAGAAAACACATCTAGATGACAGAAATGACAGTCATTGGTCAAGGGAAAATTAGCAACTATATAAGGCAAATATGAATGACATGGAAAAGAAGAGATGAAAGCTTTCACATTATTAACTCACATTGTAGCAGAATCTCACAAATATCCCCTTTTATGATGTTTAAATTCATTCGGAGCTATTTATAAGGAAATTGCTCCTACAGAAGCATGTAGGTATGGAAGCATTCTTAATATTACAGAACAAAATTATGTAAAACCAAAGTTTTATGAAGGTATACTGGATATTTTAATCACCAAATACTTACACATATGAGAAGTCCTGAGAGAGTTATATTCTAGCTTTTTAAACAAGGGATTAAATCTAACTGTGTCTGTGCGCACACAGATTGTAAACATATGAACACCCATGACTCAGAAAGCCTACAGGAATAATAAAACACTATATACACTTGGCTATGCAAAGATAGCAGGAACATATGCTTAATAAAATGTATGTCCTCTAAGGCGGCTGGGATACCCATGCTGGTCTGCAAAGTGTGGTTTATCATCTACGGCAGAGCCACATCAATCTGAAGAGCCAGTTGTAACCAGTGGCATACCCTGATGCATCTTAAATGTCCACAGAAACCTACATTTAGGCCACTGAATCATGTTCATTGAGGCAATGACATTCAGTGCAGATTTTATGGATATTATAAGCTAAAGTACTGCCAATAGCCTTTCAGCATGGTGTTGGAAGATTCATCACCTATAAAAGAAATGTTAGTAGAAGACTATACTTCACATGATGTGTATAATAGTTGATACCTTCATCTCACCAGGATTTTCAGACATTTTAATTAAGAACAGTGTCAAAAGCCTATGAATAAGTCTATCTGTTTGCAACACTGGAGCCTATAACAGAAATAAATGTTTAAACATAGCAAAGCACTTCTTAACAATAGTTTCAAAGTGATTTAATACCATTCTAAGAGTTCAAATAACTAGCTCCGTTCTACAGTCTAATTATAGTGGAAACATTCCCATTGGAATGAAGATATGAATGGCCTGCAGAATAATTATAAAAATATTTGTGATTCATGCACTAAATTCACTTTGTGAGACTTTATTTTATAAGCATTTTGACAAAAGTTTGAAAGTCACAAAGATATTTGTGAATCATAGAATGGTAAGGGTTGGAAGGGACCTTAAAGATCATCTATTTCCAACCCCCCTGCCATGAGCAGGGACAGTATATCCAGTATAAATCCTCTCTAGAACAACAGTATATCCAGTATAAATCCTCTTTAGAATGATATCTTCATCACCTCCACTGTTATAGTATCTTTCTGAATTCTGAAAATTCATAGTAGAAGAGGTTAGAGCTTCAGGCAAGTGAGTAGCCCTTTGACTAGGACCCGACATGAGATTGCACTAACTGAACAGAACACTGAAAACTATAGGATGTGACATAAGAAAACGATGAACATAATAGGTAGCAGTGTGACAAGCTGACAAAATTCACAGACTGTGCCATGAAGGACAGCAAGATTTCACAGGTAGTTAAGTGGAAGTTAATTCACCAAACTCCAGAGATATCTGGAGGGGAGCATTGTGAACTTTCTAGTGGGTACCATCTTGAACGATCAACGGCACAAGTGTAATTATATCAGTAATAACATATAAAACTAAGAATTTCTGGATAATGGTATGAGAAATACTGAATTTGCATAAAGAAGTATCTGAACTGTGACCAGCTGAGAAGAGTAATTAGGGACTCTTTACTTGCAAGGTGACTGGTGCTGGAAAGGAAGGTACAAGGGAAGTCCAAGGAGGTCAAGGAAAAGGGAAAAGGGTTATGCAAATCATGGGAGTGGTGCTGTCTGGGTTTACCTGTCAGGAAGCCCCGAGCTTGGCCACTGCAGCTGGAGAAAGACAACAAACCAAACCCACTCCTCTGACTATACCCTGAGAGTCAGTCCATGTCCATGTTCAGGAGGACCAGAGTAGTGGTGGGGCGATATTCCCAGCCAGCAGGGGAGCACCCAGAAAGACATATCAAGCATCCTGGTATCACCATGTTAATGACTATTTCAGCTCTCATGGCATGAGAAGTTCCCCACCACCTGTAACAGAACAAATATTTCCTAGTCACTATTTAAAAGACTTCAGTTTTCTAATAGGAAAGCCCAAGCAGATGATGCCAGAGGTAAGTTATATAGGTATGTGTCATGTAGAGGAAACAGTAAAAAGCCAAAGCCAGAGGTTCACAAAATGAATCTAAAACGTTATTGCTCATTCAGTGACTTGCTAAAATAAAACAGGTTGCCTCCTGTAAACTGTGTTATTCTACATGTGACTAATTCTGGAACAGGCTGCCCAGGGAGGTTGTGGAGTCTCCTTCTCTGGAGATATTCAAGACCCGCCTGGACAAGGTCCTGTGCAGCCTGCTGTAGGTGACCCTGCTTCGGCGGGGGGGTTGGACTAGATGACCCACAGAGGTCCCTTCCAACCCCTACTATTCTGTGATTCTGTGATTCTGTAATTCTAGTATCATTACTGTTATTTGCAATGAATATTCAAATACAGTTGATTAGCATCTAACCATTGGTGTAGGATTCCATATAGGCAGAACAGTCTATCCAGTTCATGAAGGCTTAAACCAGTATCTACTGGAGCAGAGTTTCACTGCAACTGCTACAAAAATATAGCTACTTTACACCAGATTTACATGCCTGTAAAGTGAAAAATATCTGAAACATAGTGCTCTAATTTTATAAGCATGATCTTGCGCTCTTCTACTTTAGCATTAAGAAAAACAATACAAAGAAATGGTAAACCTTACGTACTGCTAAGGAAGTGTATCCACGCGGGAAAAGGATAAAGCTAATGTTCATCCCCACGAAGAGGCAACTGTGTTCTTTCAAACTGTCGGCATTCACGAAGGGCTGACATCCGCCCCATTTACAAGAAGCTCTGTTGAAACTGTGTTCCATGCTGATTGTAATGTAATTGTCTCTGTCTGGAAAAGAACGGGGATATGTAACTCCAGTGATACTATCAGGGTAGAGCATTGGGAAAGCGGAAATACTGTTAAATAACCTAGAGTGGCACTGAAAATTCAATGTTATTTAGAGGTGAGGCAAAGCAATGGGCTCTTGGGGAAAGAAAGTGACTAGTATTTCAAATCTGTGTTCAAACATCTGAAGGAGGCTCCCATTTTCCTACCACTCCATCTCTTTCTTTTCCACTCAAAGCATGCTAATGCTTTTTGAGACAGTTGACTGTATTTTTTCTTTTTTGTACGCAAACACCACCCTTCATCTCAGAAAGTTGCTGGTAGTATTGCTGCAAAATATGGGCTGCATCTAACCTTAAGGTGTTCCTGTGCAGATCTCAAAGGATAGGCTGTAGCAACAGTAACAACAACAAACGGGATATATTTATGGTTTCCAAAGAGAGAAGTAGTGACACACTAGATAAAGGAAGGATTGCCATGGCTGGGTCTCTCTGTGCTTTGTAGAAAGCATAAAAAATAGAAAGAAGGCGGATGCAACAAAGCCGTACCAGCTGTCCAGAAAGATGATAATCTGCTAGCACAATATTGTGACAAAAGCAGTTGGAAAGTATGGAGAACTGTTTGACTCCACACCTATAATAATGGTATTACTTAGCATTTATATAGCACATCTCAGCTGCACAGATAAAGCACTTTACAAAAGATAGGGATCATTATCCTAATTTTGCATTTGGGAAATGAATATGTAGAGAATTTAAGCCAAAATTTTAAGAGTTGGCTCATTTGGGAGTTCTGAAAAAAAAACAAGGGATCTGATTTTACAGAGGCTCCGAGCATCTGCGAGTTCAATTAGGATGGCTGGTAGCTGCAGGTGCTCATCAACTAGAAAATCGCGTTGCAAATGTATCAGGTTAAAGACTTCGGATGCCTGTACCCCAAATTAGTGGGTGCTTTTGTGAAAGGTAGACTGGCTGACATGGCAAAGGTTACTTGTAAAGCTGTATAACAGGAACAGTATCCAGGTTTCCAGACTCCCATCCTATATAGTACTATAGATAAAACTACAGTGTCTTCACCAAAATAAGCTCACTAAAAATTAGAAAAAATAAAAATAAATAAAATAAAAAAGACTTCATTAAAATAGCAGATGCAATGGAAACTTATGGAAACATGTTGGGGAGGGTGGTGTTTGCTGACCTAATATTATCAAGAGAAAGTGATAAAGTGTGAAGCATAAAGGAAACAGAAGGCTTAATTTAGGATGGAGGATTTACTATATAATTTATAACAGTAACGATGGCAAATGTAAGAACATAGCAATAGCATGGTCAGAATATTCAGGCTGAGTGACTCAGTATAGCTCCCAAAGGCACAACAGCTGCACTACTAAGCAACTAGCAAGATCTGAAACACAGCCTGTCTCAGGTAAAGGACTAAACTAGTGTGACTATTTTGGCTCCAATGCTCAAGCCAGTTTGACAAGAATTGGATGAATATCACACATTGTGGCATATAAATATTATTTAATATTTACAACAATTGCATCACTATCACCAGACAGAGAGAGAAAGAAAAAGTGACATTTGCTGAAAATTAATGAAGCTGACTTCACTAATCCCCTCTTAGATTAGAGACTTCTGAATATTGAAAGGCTCTGGAAAAAAAGATGCAATTATTATTTATAAGGCTGGGTCCCAACAAAATTTCCAACCCTGTCCCTATAATAAAAACTACTATTGCCCTTGCTAAAGTTTGCATCTGTTCCAGTGAGCAGCTCACTGCAGAAAAAGCTTCCTCTTGAGAACAATCGCATAAGGCAGAAGCAGCTGCTTTTGTTCCTCCTGCTCTCCCTCTTCAATTCTATGGAGTCATGTCACTAAATTTCGAAAGATAAATTTGCTTTATTACTTTAGCTTTCAGTGGAGTTTAGGGACAAGTTGGTAGCAAGACTTAGACTTCATACTGTATATGCATGAGAGGACAGCCCCGGATCCAAGACCCAGCCCTGCTTGCTTCCAACCTTAGAGTTGTTAAACTAATAAAATTAATTTGCCTCTTCAAAATTTAAAAATTTTGATTTTTTCAGTAATCTACTTTGGCAAAAATGAAGGTGTGTTGTTTGTATGATGATTTGGCTGGTGAAAAGCCAAACTGCAGCTAGTTTGGCCTAGTGCCAGTCTGAGTTCCTTCATTTTATCTTTTCCGTCAGCTCAGTATAGGCAGCATAGCTGCTGTGCACCCATGGCTCTGCCAGAAATTTAAAGAACTGGAAGTATAAGAGAGGAAGTCAAGGTACAGAGAGCAAAACAGCCGTCTTACCACAGTTGCCACCCCAGGCCTGACAATAAAGTTTATTATTAATTTCCTATAGCACCAATAATTACCATCATTTTTGCAGTTTTATGACTTCCGTTTTTGACACCTAGAATCAGTTCACATTTGTCTGCTACCATATTTTCTAGCTACTTACCAGCAAGAAAAGCACAGACTTCATAGATCTACATGTCCATAAAATGGTAAACACACAACAGATTAATCCTGTAACATACCATCAATTCTCAGCTTTACAAATCAATAACTGGACTGCAAAACAGAGCATCTATGGCAAAACCTAACACCATAGCTGTAAAGTCCTAATCTGCTTTTCTAGGAGGGTACGTTAAGGTCTCCTCCTCAGACCTTCGAGGTAGACGTACCTAGCCACTGTCTTAAGTGAGACTCTCAAGAAGCTGGAGGGCTTCAAAGCCAAAAAGCAATGATATATTCGAATAAAAACCAGAAATTTAACTTTATGAGAAAAATTACAGGAGATGGAAAAGAAGAAAATTCCTTCTTTCCAGCTCAGTCACTGCAAATTAAAGCAATTTTTGCATGATGCACAGGTTCGTCCTACCTCTCCGGCAGGATTGTACTAATGAAGAAAAAGGGACTGGCTGAGGATGCAAAGGCTGGAGGTAGACTCGGCTGAAGTGACCATGAAATGGTGGACAGGGTCCTGCATGGAGGAAGCAGAGCGACCAGGAGCATCATAACCTTGGGCTTCAGGAGAGCTAACTTTGGTCTCTTCAAGGAGCTACTTGGAGGAATCCCATGGGTCAGAGCTCTAGAAGGCTGGGGGGTCCAAGAGACCTGGTCGCTGTTTAAACATCAGTTCCTCCATGCTCAGGATCGGTGCATCCCTCTGCAAAAGAAATCTAGCAAATGAGGCAGGAGACGAGCATAGTTGAACAAGGAGTTTCTAGCGGAGCTCAGGTGGAAAAGAAAGGTCCATGGAATGTGGAAAGAGTGACAGGCCACTTGGGAAGAGTACAGAAATGTTGTCAAAGCATGTAGGGACGCAACAAGGAAAGCTAAGGTCCACCTGGAATTGAATCTGGCAAGGAATGTCAAGGACAACAAGAAAAGCTTCTTCAAGTACATCAGCAGCAAACGGAAGACTAGGGATAATGTGTCCTGGTGATGGAGGATGCAGAGAAGGCAGAGTTACTAAATGCCTTCTTTACTTCAATCTTCAGTGCTAAGGCCGGTCCTCAGGAATCCCAGTCCCTGGAGGTAAGAGAGGAAGCCTGCAGACAGGATGACCTTCCCTTGGTCAAAGACTGTGTGAGAGATCACCTAAGTAATACGGATTCCCAACAAATCCATGGGCACCGATGGAATGCACCCAGGAGTCCTGAACGAGCTGGCAGATGTCATTTCTGGGCCACTCACCATCATCTCTGTAAGGTCCTAGAGGACAGGACAGGTGCCCTAGGATTGGAGAACAACCAGTGTCACTCCAATCTTCAAAAAGGGCAGGAAGGAGAACCCAGCGAACTACGGGCTGGTCAGCCTCACCTCCGTCCCAGTAAAGATCACAGCATCACAGAATCACAGAATGGTAGGGGTTGGAAGGGACCTCTGTGGGTCATCTAGTCCAACCCCCCTGCCGAAGCAGGGTCACATACAGCAGGCTGCACAGGACCGTGTCCAGCCGGGGCTTGAATATCTCCAGAGAAGGAGACTCTACAGCCTCCCTGGGAAGCCTGTTCCAGTGTTCCGTCACCCTCAGAGTGAAGTTCTTCCTCATGTTCAGATAGAAGTTCCTCTGCTTCAGTTTGTGACCGTTGCCCCTTGTCCTATCGCTGGGTACCACTGAAAAGAGTCTGGTCCCATCCTCTTGACATCCACCACTGAGATATTTATAAATTTTTATTAGGTCCCCTTGCAGCCTTCTCTTCTTCAGGCTGAACAAGCCCTGCTCCCTCAGCCTCTCCTCGTAGGAGAGATGCTCCAGTCCCCTCACCATCCTCGTAGCTCTCTGCTGGACAGTCTCCAGTAGCTCCTCATCTTTCTTGAACTGGGGAGCCCAGAACTGAACACAATACTCCAGATGGGGCCTCACTAGGGCAGTGTAGAGGGGAAGGACAACCTCCCTCGATCTGCTGGCCACACTCCTCTTTATGCATCCCAAGATCCTGTTAGATTTCTTGGCAGCCAGGGCACACTGCTGGCTCATGGTCAACCTGTCATCCACTAGGACACCCAGGTCCCTCTCCACAGAGCTGCTCTCCAGCTGGTCTGCCCCAAGCCTGTACTGATGCATGGGGATGGAGTTGGGTAGAGAGGAACCTGATGAAGTTCAGCAAGGGCAAGTACATGGTCCTGCACCTGGGAAGGAACAAACCCATGCACCAGTACAGGCTTGGGATGGACCTGCTGGAGAGCAGCTCTGTGGAGAGGGACCTGGGTGTCCTGCTGGATGACAAGTTGACCATGAGTCAGCAGTGTGCCCTGGCTGCCAAGAAGGCCAATGGGATCCTGGGATGCATTAAGAGGAGCATGGCCAGCAGTTCGAGGGAGGTTCTCCTTCCCCTCTACACTGCCCTAGTGAGGCCCCATCTGGAGTACTGTGTCCAGTTCTGGGCTTCCCACTTCAAGAAAGATGAGGAGCTACTGGAGAGAGTCCAGCGGAGGGCTACAAAGATGATGAGGTGACTGGAGCATCTCCCCTACGAGGAGAGGCTGAGGGAGCTGGGCTTGTTTAGCCTGAAGAAGAGAAGACTGCGAGGGGACCTTATAAATGCCTACAAGTATCTCAATGGTGGGTGTCAAGAGGATGGGGCCAGACCTTTTTAGTGATGCCCAGCGACAGGACAAGGGTCAATGGGCACAAACTGAGGCACAGGAAGTTCCGTCTGAACATGAGGAAGAACTTCTTCCCTCTGAGGGTGGCGGAGCACTGGCACAGGCTGCCCAGGGAGGTTGTGGAGTCTCCTTCTCTGGAGATATTCAAGACCAGCCTGGACAAGGTCCTGTGCAGTCTGCTGTAGATGACCCTGCTTTGGCAGGAGGGTTGGACTAGATGACCCACAGAGGTCCCTTCCAACCCCTACCATTCTGTGATTCTGTGTGATTCTGTGATTAGTTGTTCCTTGCTGCATTCTGTTGTTTCTCCAATTCTGTGTTTGAGTTGCAGGCTTTTATCTCCTGCTGCAACTTTCTTATTTCTTTTGGCCTACTGCACCCAGTGTTCTCCAAAATCTTGTGCTCCTGAACAGGTTAAAAAATTTTTCATAAGAAGAGTCCCTCTTTCCCTTTCCTTACCCATTGTTATTAAAGGAACACAACACAGAAAAAAACGCTGATCAACGCAGACATTGTCCAATCCAAAAAGGCAAACCACAGACGAGAGATAGAAGACTTCACCATTTTAGATACATCCTTTGCCCTTTGGCCATAGAGTTTACATAGGGTTTGCCTACATCATTGACTGGTGTAAAGCACAAGCAGAGAAGGACTGTGATTTGGTTTGCTGCAGTCTCCAATGTTTCTAGGACTGCATGTTTACATAGCTTCTTAAGCAGCAATTAAGTTTGAACTGGTATCCAGGCCTCTGTGCATACCATGCAGGCATATAAGCTAACTGCTGGGAAACATTTCATCCACATTGCAAGTAGGGTGCCGTGGGCACTTCCTTGTTTGCAGTCTTAGTTCCAGCAGGAGATAAATCATTTTGATTGCACCAGCAGTGCACTTAGTTGCATACCATAACACAGACAAAAAGTAAATTTTCACCTAAAAATATCCTTTCCAACACTCAAATTCCCTAGACACAGCCTTTACCCAACGGACGAGGCTACAAAATCCCCCTGGTCAGAAAAAATGGACAGAAACCTGAGGATGTTTCTCATAACCTTGTCTGTTTCTCGACTACTTGGACACCAGGCATCAGGAATGTAGAAGGTGTGTATTGGGTTTCTGTGGCAGGTTTTTATAGTGTCGTAGCTACAGGGGTGGCTTCTTTGAGAAGATGCCAGAAGCTTCCCCCAAGTCTGATAGAGTCAATGTCATCCAGCTCCAAGATGGTCCTGCCACTGGCCAAAGCGAGAAGGTGGTAGTGCCTCTGTGATAACACATTTTAGAAGGCGAAAAAACTCAGGCAGAACTGCAGCTGGAATTAGGCAGGGAGACAACATGAGAGAAACAACACTACAGACATCAAGGTCAGTGAAGAAAGAGGGGGAGGAGGTGCTCCAGGGACCAGAGCAGAGATTCCCCTGCAGCCCATGGAGAAGGCCGTGGTAAGGCAGGGTGTCCCCCTACAGCCCATGGAGGTCCACAGCAGAGAAGATATCCCCTTATAGCCTATAGAAGACTCCATGGTGGAGCAGGTGGATGCGTCCAAAGCAGGCTGTGACGCCATGGACAGAGGAGCCCACACCGGAGCAGGTTTGCTGGCAGGACTTGTGACCCCGCGGGGGAACCACACTGGAGCAGCCTGGTCCTGAAGGACTGCACTCCGTTAGAAGGACTCACACTGGGGCAGTTCATAAAGAACTGCAGCCTGTGGGAAGAATCCACATTGAAGAATTTCAAGGAGGACTGTCTCCTTAGGGAGGGACCCCACGCTGGAGCAGAAAGAGTGTAAGGAAGAAGGAGTGGCAGACAAACCGTGTGAAGAACTGACTGCAACTCCCATTCCCCGTCCCCCTGCACTGCTCAGGAGGAGAAGGTAGAGAATATGGGAGTGAAATTAAGCCTATGAAAAAGGGAGGACAGGCAGGAATGTATTTTTAATATTTGGTTTTATTTCTCATTATCTTACTCTGATTTCTTTGGTAATAAATTAAACTTAGTTTCCCTGAGTCAAATCTCTTTTGCCCATGATGGTAACTGCGGAGTAATATCCCTGTCCTGATCTCAACCCACTTGCCTTTCATCATATTTTCTCTCCCCTGTCCGGTTGAGGAGGGGGAGTGAGAGAGCAGCTTGGTGGGCACCTGACATCAAGCCAAGGTCAACCTACCATAGGATGACAAAAAGAGCATGTTCTTAAGTAGTAATGAACAAAGTCTGACAGGAATTCCACAAACAAATACGCGCTTTGCAAATCTTAATATATATAATAGGCCTTTTTGCTCTGACAGTGTAACTGGATCAGCCCCAGATCCCATCTGCCCATAATTAAAACACCACACACTCGGAAATAAACATATCAAAACTCTCTGGTGATTCATTCAAACATTCAGGTAAATGTCACCTATTCTCTTCCTTTGGAGGACAAAGACCTAAGCCACACACAGAACTCACCTGAGTTTTTACAACAGAGCTTCTCAGCAGAATTTCATCCTCAGCACTTCTAGATCGGAATCTGATTTCCCCATATAAAACAGAATACCATTTGTTTGCTTTTTGGAAAGTGGTCAAGCAAGTCAAATTTATCAAGTCAAATTTATCAAACTGCTTTGTTCTAGCAAATCTCAGATGGATGGTTCAGCACCCTGTAGAGAGCAACACCTGCTCAATGGTGTAGCCTCATAAGCCAGCCATGGAAGGAAATTCAGGGTGTGCAAAATGAGATATCTCAAACAATAATTAAAACACTTGTCCCTCAAGTAGAATTAGGATCTTTAATGCATACAGTTTGCTAAGACACTAGGTCTGGACACAAACTATCATCCAAAAGTCAACATTTACAAAAACAGATGCCTTGTAAAGCGCTGCTCGGTTGGGTGCCATGCTACAGAGACAGAAATGGTGCAGTTAAATCACAGAGACCAATCAGTCTTTGGAAACTTTAATAACTAAGCAGCTATTAATTGTGACCTGGTGCACTACGTATATGTAATGATGTGCTTGTTACTACGTAATATAAATCATTTATTTTTTCCTTATGTTTCCTAAGAATTATTTATAATTTACCACCTAACTGCCACTAATAGTCATTAGTTTTAATTACAGAACCAACGTATTTCCAGGGAAAGATGTCATCCATAAATACAAAACTAAATATATTGCTGAGTACAGGAAACAAAGTAGTATTTAATTACCAGCAATTGCTATAAGTAATTGTCAAGTGCTAACTGCCACTACCAGAAATCTCCTATAAAATAGGAAAATTAATTTGTTACTGCTAATAATTTAATCTACTGAAGTTACTCCTTTGCAGTCTGCTTAGAAAAAAGGATCAAATAAAGATAATCATGCCTTTACACAATGGAGACTGAGTGAGCATAATACCTCCAGGCTGCAAAACCAGAATACATAACACTGGAGCTGAGAATGATAATTTGTATAATCTAGAATATGTGCAGTTGAAATCAATATAGATGTTCGATCAGTTTCACTGATCAGTTGAACAGTGGAATTCATCCTACAGAAAGCATCATAAGCTACTACTTATAGTAACAGTAATAACACCAAAAGTAGCAACAGTAACAGCCTTTAGTTGTTTAAATTTTACTACATCATTTCAGCTAGGACACCAAAAGTCTATGGATCTATATGAACTTCTTCCTGATATGTCTGCTGGAGTTTGGAAGAGTACCCCTTGAGCTCTGTGAACAAAGTTTCCATTTGCTGTCTTACTAGAACTACTAGATAAACATTTACCAAGCTGTGCAACTGATGGGAGAGAAAGGAGATGAGTAATAACCATGAGATTTCACTCCATTTCAGAAGTTCAGTTATGTATGTGTTCAAAATTCTAGCAGTCAATTACTCCACCAAGTAACGCATTGAATTATTACAGGAAGGCCTATGTTTGTGTGTCCTCCCAGTCAAACATGTATTTCGTGTGCCCTTTATGTGACGGATAGGAGAAGCTGGATGGAAATGAGGAGATAAAGCGAAGGTTGTTCACATTAATGTAAATACTATCACACACAGTATATGAAGTGGATTTTAGAAGACCGTGAAAGACAGGAACCAGATGGAAAACAGTGGTGAAATGTAAGGTATTTCTACCTCTATGTCATTGAGTCAAAGGCAGCCGCTCACTACCAGAGACTCGTGAAGGTGAATATGATGACTCATCTTTATTTACTCCATCTCAAGAATGCCTGTGAAATTATCTCACATCCTGGATATCATGACTGGATTGCTTTTTGGAATTTCAAACCTCAAAAAGTTGTAGGAACAGTAGGGACCAGACTATTTTTCTACTACAGACAGTACTTCTAAGCCATCACTGCAGACAACAATCCTGTGATATACATGCACTTTACATTATAGCACATGCTCTTTTATACAATTTTCCCTCAATGTCCTTATTTTCCATGATCTTTAAAAGACATTCACAACCACATTTTTCTAGTTATTCTTCTATGGGATTTTTATGCATCAACAGGGATGCAGCATCTGGCTAATGCTAATGCAAATATTTTTTCCACAGAGCCAGTGCAGTTTACAGAACAGAGTCTGAACTTTGAACTTCACCGGCCCAGCATTCTCATCTGCAAACTTGTTGAGCTCGGTGACAGAACTTACTATGCATAGTCAATATTCAACTTCACAAAATACCCAAACAGGTCAAAGCAAAAAGAGTTTTCTCTTACATAAATACAGGAATACCTGCCTGTTTTGGGGTAGTTTCCAAATCAAATTATTTTCTACTAGAATGAACAGCACAGATATATTTTGAAGGAAAAAATCTTCCATAAATTTGTGTTAAAAATATTTTTCTAGATTTCCCTTGATTAAAATGGAATACTTATTTATGCTCAAGCAAACAAGTGAAATTAATCACCAAGAAGTTTAATAAATGAAAAAAAATCCTTAGAGGTACAATATTTAGGAAAGAGCATAAAAATAAAATGTTTAAATGGGAACATTTTATGACTTTTCTTATTGTGCAATGAAGAAAATTCAGTTCATTAATAAAGCTAAGTGCCTCCTATGACTCTCAATGAGCAATGCAAGAATGTCAAAAACAAGTTTCTTTCACTTCCAAGCAGAAGTCAAGATACTGTGAAGCAATACGTCATTACTAACAGCGTTTGTTGTGACGGTATATAATATCAAACCATCTTCTGCCTACTTTTTAAGCCAATCATAGGGCACTCTTCAGATATGCTTTCCAGACATGCTTTAGGAAAAGAAGACACAAAACACTACCTTTTCTGCTGAGCTGCTGTAAAGTTCAAACACTACAGTCATCTTTCCAGACCTTCACATATCCCTTGCTCTCTTCTTGGAGATGAGCAAGAGGGAAGAGTACTAGCCTACTTTCCTAAACTTAGGTAATCATGTTATATCTTTCTGCTAACTCTCTCTTTTCCATAAATTTTCAATCCGGAGGCCAATTTCAATTAAAATTTGCAGAAGTAGAGCTCTCAAATATGTTAAAACCCTGTGAACTTCATGAAAATTGGATGACTATAAACTAGGTAACTAGACAGGCACATATATTGCTGTCATCAAGGGAAAGAGCACAGCATGTTTTTCAACCTTTTTCAACATCAGATAATCTACCCAGGAGAGCGTCACATTCAGTGGCACCTGGTCTCCAGTGTGCTTACATCTCATGGCAGGCTGACACTCTGGTAAACGTAACTGAGGATTACAACAGGAGCTAAACTCTTATTAGCTCCAGTAGAATCCACAGTGGAGAGCACTGCTGAGTGTTCCTTGACTGTGCCCGAATCTTCAGTGAGTGTATGCCATTTATCAACCACCAGAGAATATGTGTTCAAGATGTGTTCATGCTGGCAGCACTCATTATGGAGTCTCTAGAATCTAATAAAGTGGCAATGCAGACTGAAGATCTTTTTCCACACAGTATTCATAAACTCTCTCTCTCATTCTGACACTCTTTCCCTCCTTTCTTCCAGGTGGAATATCAGGTGTTTAATAAAGCGTGAGCTCATCTTGCAATCATAGTATACTTGAGTATAATTTGTCCTTCAGGTAGGAGAGAAATCCACAAGAAACTTTGTGGTTGCTTTCTTAGGGAAGATGATGTTTCAGGGAGCTGTGCATGAAAAGTACTGAAATCATTATGTATGAGAAAATTTATAACACCCTAATTTTTATAATGATTGAAATGTTACACTAAGAAATCAGAAGGACCTGTGTACAAAACTCTTGTGATTTCTAGGCAGATACACAGACAACACACAACACCCTGAGGCCTGTAAAGCTGTGAATGGCAACCAGACCAAGTTCTTCACAGCACCCGATTTCCTCAGGAGGGCTGACTTTGCCCTCTTCAAGGAGCTACTGGGAGGAATCCCGTGGGCCAGGGCTCTCGAAGGCAGGGGGATCCAAGAGTGCTGGTCGCTCTTTAAATGACACTTCCTCCATGCTCAGGAGCTATGCATCCCCCTGAGAAAGAAATCGAGTAAAGGAGGCAGGAGACCAGCATGGTTAAACAAGGAGCTCCTAGCGGAGATCAGGTGGAAGAGAAAGGTCCATGGAATGTGGAAAGAGGGGCAGGCCACTCGGGAAGAGTACAGGTCAGAGCATGCAGGGATACGACGAGGAAGGCCAAGGCTCACCTGGTATCGAAGCTGGCAAGGGATGTTAAAAACAACAAGAAGGGCTTCTTCGAGTACATCAGCAGCAAAAGGAAGGCTAGGGACAATGTGGGGCGGCTGCTGAATGAGGCGGGTGTCCTGGTGACGGAGGATGCAGAGAAGGTAGAGCTACTGAATGCCTTCTTTGCTTCAGTCTTCAGTGCTAAGACTGGCCCTCAGTAATCCCAGGCCCCAGAGTAAAGAGAAGAAGCCTGCAGAGAGGACGACTTTCCCTTGGTCGAGGAGGACTGCGTGAGGGATCGCTTAAGCGATCTGGACGTCCACAATTCCATGGGCCCCGATGCAATGCACCCACAAGTGCTGAGAGAGCTGGCGGATGTCATTGCTGAGCCATTCTCCATCATCTTTGAGAGGTCCTGGAGGACAGGAGAGGTGCCCGAGGACTGGAGAAAGGCCAATATCAGTCCAATCTTCAAAAAGGGCAAGAAGGAGGACCCAGGGAACTACAGGCCGGTCAGCCTCACCTCCATCCCGGGAAAGGTGATGGAGCAGCTTAACCTGGAGGCCATCATCAAGCAAGTGGAAGAAAAGAAGGTTATCAGGAGTAGTCAGCATGGATTCACCAAGGGGAAATCATGCCTGACCAATCTAATAGCTTTCTACGATGACATGACTGGCTGGGTAGATGAGGGGAGGGCCGCAGATGTTGTCTACCTCGACTTCAGCAAGGCTTTCGACACAGTCTCCCATGGCATCCTCCTAGGGAAGCTCAGGAAGTATGGGCTGGATGAGTGGTCGGTGAAGTGGATTGAGAACTGTCTGAATGGCAGAACTCAGAGGGTTGTCATCAGCGGCGCTGGGTCTAGTTGGAGGCTGGTAACTAGTGGTGTCCCCCGGGGGTCAGTACTGGGCCCAGCCTTGTTTAACTTCTTCATCAACGACCTGGATGAAGAGTTAGAATGTACCCTCAGCAAGTTTGTTGATGACACCAAACTGGGAGGTGTGGTAGACACACCAGAAGGCTGTGCTGCCATTCAGCATGACCCGGATAGGCTGGAGAGTTGGGCAGAGAGGAACCTGATGAGGTTCAACAAAGGCAAATGCAGGGTCCTGCACCTGGGGAAAAACAACTCCATGCATCAGTACAGGCTTGGGGTGGACCTGCTGGAGAGCAGTTCTGCGGAGAGGGACCTGGGTGTCCTGGTGGACAACAGGTTAACCATGAGCCAGCAGTGTGCCCTGGCTGCCAAGAAAGCCAGTGGCATCCTGGGGTGCATCAAGAAGAGTGTGGCCAGCAGGACAAGGGGGGTTCTCCTTCCCCTCTACACTGCCCTGGTGAGGCCTCATCTGGAGTACTGTGTCCAGTTCTGGGCTCCCCACTTCAAGAAAGATGAAGAGCTACTGGAGAGAGTCCAGCGGAGGGCTACAAGGATGATGAGGGGACTGGAACATCTCCCCTACGAGGAGAGGCTGAGGGAGCTGGGCTTGTTCAGCCTGAAGAAGAGAAGGCTGCGAGGGGATCCAATAAATGCTTACAAATATCTGAAGGGTGGGTGTCAGGAGGATGGGGCCAAGCTCTTATCAGTGGTGCCCAGCGACAGGACAAGGGGCAAAGGGCACAAACTGAGGCACAGGAAGTTCCATCTGAACATGAGGAAGAACTTCTTCCCTCTGAGGGTGACGGAACACTGGAACAGGCTGCCCAGGAAGGTTGTGGAGTCTCCTTCTCTGGAGATATTCAAGACCAGCCTGGACAAGGTCCTGTGCAGCCTGCTGTAGGTGACCCTGCTTCGGCAGGAGGGTTGGACTAGATGACCCACAGAGGTCCCTTCCAACCCCTACCATTCTGTGATTCTGTGAATCTGTGTTTCTGTGTAATTCCTCACAGCTGCCAGGTGAGGAGCTACAGAGCTGTTTTGACATGATACAGCAAGACTTCTGTCAATTGATTTTTTTAAGTATTTTAGACAGGGGTATCAATTTTGCTTTTACTGATTTCTGACCTCAAACTCATCGGTCCTATCATATTCCTTTTTAGCAATATGATGAGTGGCAGAATGAATCCATCTTCTTCTGTCATGCCCTCTGAACAAGGGCTGTGTAGCAAAGATTTTTATTCTTTTCAAAAAAACGTAATTCCCATGTTAAAGAAGACCCTAAAATTTCTGAGAAACTGCACTTTTTATCCTAAAAATATAGCCTGAGGAGAAATCCACCCGGTTTACAGGACATAGTCTGTTCTCTCTATTAATCCCTTCGTAAATTGAAGTCCTTAGGCAATATATGGCCTGAATTTCTTCTCACCTCTGCACTCTTTTTGTTATCAACTTAACACCACTGACAACAACGAAATCACCCAGTTAAAATGAGGGGAGAAACAGGTCAATATGTTCCCTTATTGGTTTAACAGAACACATTATTCTTCCACTAATAATCTGATTAGTAGTTCAAGAATCCTAAGAATTTTACTGTGAATTCAGCTGTGTTGACTATAGAGTCATGCTGCTTGAGAAATCTGGCCTCATTTTTTTCAGTAGCATATTATGATATTAATACACTTCCTATCCAGGTAAGATGAACAGTTATTCTCTTGCCTCCGAACTCTAACTTCTGATAGATTTGGCAGTTCAGGCAAAACATTCTGAAACTCTGGGAAAACCCTGAAATGCAGAGAATGCAATTTTATGCTTAGAAGAATGCCATAAACTTTCGGCTGACTTGCGTTTTTCCCATTTATTTTCTACAACCACTAATACCAAAAATTAGAAAACAAAACAGCAAAGACTATTCTCTGAGTATGTTTGACCTGATCTAGAGCTGGAAAGTACTTACAGCCTTCCAAAAATCCTGACATTTTCCCGGAACTCTATGCTTCTATACAGAATAGCTAGATATAGATAATTCTAAATCAGATATCTGCCTACTTCCAGCTGCCATTGGAAAAGAACATAACCTTGCAAAACTATTAAGAGCAAAAGATAGATTTCAACAATTAGGTGAAGCACTTTACAAATCCTAAACAATCTGCAAACTTATTCATCTATTACAAGTCACATCTGTCCATCATAAGAGGACAATACTTGCCAAATATGACTTCTGTTGCCACTTTTAAAAAACACACAGATAATTTGACTGTGTAGTGACCTATACTTCGCTTCATTTTTCCTCTTCTTTCCAGAAGACTGAAATCAAGAAGATAATGAAAATTCATTATGTGACGTTAGTAGCTGTGGGACAAGTAGTTTGAGATTGGGATTAAAAAAATAGTAACAGTAAAATTGAAGGTATATAGAGTAACTGAAATTGCATATTGTTTTCTGAGGTGACTTTTCTTAAGAGCATTGTTGTGATCCTCCACAACAACACTATGTAGTATCTTGTAGAGTTTCTGCTGCCTCCAAGCCAAAGGACTCAGTATTTATCACAAGCCAGAGAAGTTCACAACTTAAACCAAGACATTCACAGGCTCAGTCTCTAAAAGAATGTTTAGCAGTTCTTCTATTTGCGTGTGTCAGTAGAAGACACTGATTAGTAAATCCCTGTACAAAACATAGCCATGCAATAGCACAGGAGTAGGTTTCGCAGTGCATATCTCCCACATAAAAATTGAATATATTTTAAATCAAAAAGGTTTTACTTCAGTCTGAAGCTGGTAATCCACTACAACAAGTAAATCCCAGCACTCCATGTCTTTGCTGTGAAAATGCTTAGGAGAAAAGTTTCTGAGTAAGAAGTGCTTCTTTCATGGAAGAAATTTAACGGCTATATCCTCCACCAAAGTATGCTGTTTTAAGTTACAGCACTGGACAGTCAACTCTTGTACTGTGAATGACAGCACCAAAGGCAGAGGGAAGAAACTATAAATTCCTACAGTGTGTGCAATCACAAGGTATCATATAAGCTCACCTTTCCTACCAACTAAAGGCAATCACCTCACATAGCCAAGGGCCCAAGGAGGTCCTTTCAGTTTCCTTGGTCTGAGGAGGTCTCAGCTATGATTGGTAAACAGCCCTTAACTGATAAAATTATCAGAGAAACTCGGGACACTTCTAAGTAGTACAGTGAACCAAGGTGAGCTCTTTGTTTGACCCATGCCTTGACCCACTTACATAACAGGACTTCAGTGCTATCAGGTAGATGTGGCTTAGACTGCTCTGGACTTCAACAAAGCCCCTCTGCATGGCGGGTCCTGTTATCTACTCACCCATGACAGCAGTGGAGGAAGACGAGGCAAAGAAAGTGCAGGGACTCAAGCACAAACCTGGTCATATTTTTGGCCAGGGCAGGATCAACCTGATCACCTGGCATGGCCAAAGAATAGCCACACTGCCACATCATGATGAGGAATCATCTGGGTCAAACAGCTGTCTGTATAGTAATAAGAATCCCAAATGTAAGATATATATCCTCCTGTTCTGAATTAGACTCTTCAGCAACCTGTCTCCTTCCATGGAGGGAACAAAGCCAAAGAAAACCAGCCTTCAGAGTTTGGTACCTTATGTCACAGAAAAATTAACATACCTCTCACTTAGCCAACCCACATTTGTAGATAACATCCTCTCCCTTCCCCCTTCCTGAAAGAGACCTCCTACCATGATACTTACAATTCATACCTAGCAGTATATAAGCACTCCAGTTTCTGGACACCTTCACTATTTCCTCCGTTTCCTACTGTTTGCAGACGGTATTCTATGCTGACATTGTGTCTGACATTTACACAGCCAGACCTATACAGCAATTACATGTATACAAAAGCCCAAGATTATAAAGGAGAGGTTTATAGCAGTGTTTGCATGTGAACGATCCAAAACGCTCAGTCTACAAAATGAGAATATATCTATTCTGGTTGACATAAGCTGGATGTATTTCCACTATTACATTTTATATACTGAAAATGACCAAGCTTTCAGCTGTTGAAGTTGCTCAAATAGGAACATGCTAAAGTCTCCTGATCCATTGATAACAGGGTACATCTGCCTGATAATCTGACTGTACCAGTGTACACAGTAAAATTTTTTGTTTTCATTGATGCAAGAAAGACAAAGGAGCCCCATAGCCAGACCTGGATGGAGTAGGACTTTCTAGGAAGAATGCGACTGAATTATTATATGCTGTGATTTTGAAACCAATACATAAATAAGGAATGACTAAACATGCTGTGAAATCATTAATCTAAACTTAATTTCAGCAAGGTTGCAACGTCAGACAAAGCTAAGAACATGTGAAACCCATCAAGAGAAGCGTGGCCAGCAGGTTGAGGGAGGGGATTCTGCCCCTCTGCTCTGCTCTGGTGAGACCTCACCTGGAGTACTGCGTTCAGCTCTGGAGCCCTCAGCACAACAAGGACATGGAACTGTTGGAGCGAGTCCAAAGGAGGGCTACAAAAATGATCCGAGGGCTGGAGCACCTCTCCTATGAGGACAGGCTGAGAGAGTTGGGCTTGTTCAGCCTGGAAAAGAGAAGGCTGTGGGGAGACCTGATTGCAGCCTTTCAGTACTTAAAGGGAGCCTATAGGAAAGATGGGGACAATCTTTTCAGTAGAGACAGCAGCGACAGGACGAGGGGTAATGGTTTTAAACTAAAACAGGGTAGGTTTAGGCTGGATATGAGGAAGAAATTCTTTACAATGAGGGTTGTGAAACACTGGAACGGGTTGCCCAGAGAGGCAGTGGGAGCCCCCATCCCTGGAAACATTCAAGACCAGGTTGGACAGGGCTCTGAGCAACCTGATCTAGTTAGCGGTGTCCCTGCTCGCTGCGGGGATGTGGGACTAGATGACCTCTAGGGGTCCCTTCCGACCCAAAACTTTCTATAAATCTATGATTCCATCAAACAGCTGCTATGACTTCGTGAACCCCATATAAACTTACACTAGCAAGTTTTTTCTATGTCATTTGATTGTTGATTATAAACAACAAAGAAAAAACACAGAAGTCATGACTAAGTCTCTTAATGTGTTTCCACAGGGTTAACGACTCTTTTTGGTAACAAGAACATCTGCAAGGCTATCCTGCAAAAGAGAAAAGTGGAAAATTATGTGCAAAATACAATTTAATCATTCAAATTCAACAATTTTCATACAATTTAAAAAAGCAGCTTGACATACCACATGCAGGCTTTTCCCACTCTTGTTTGACACACTATTAAAATGGGCAGATTTTCTACTGGAAGAGTGATACAACATTTTTACTTGACTACTCTACTCTGCTTGACAGTACAGTCAAATCATAATTGGAAAAAGCAGTCATTTCATATTTTTCTAAACTGATATTTACTGAGTTCATTTCTGCTGAAAACATTTGATACAGTTAAAACTCATTTCATCTTGCAACATACTCTCTCATGAAAAACTTCAAGTTTTGTTTCTACTAATAACAAATCTCAGTGCATTTTCTTTCACTGTCCCAGCCATCCTTTCTTCCTCAAGTACTCTGATCCTTGGAATTCATTTTCCAGCAAATAGTTTATACAGACAGAAATTAAATCAAGCTTTCAAATCCTATGTGGCTTTAAAAATCTCTATGGATTTTTGTGGTTCCAAAATGATAAAAAAACCTTTCTTTCTATTCTGAAATAGAAAGGTTTTGAAAAGCAACAACCACAATAACTGATGTAAAAGCTTTAGCAGTCTCAAAAATAGAATATCAGCTGTGTGTCTTAGAGAAAGGTGATGGAGCAGCTTATCTTGGAGGCCATCATCAAGCAAGTGGAAGAAAAGAAGGTTATCAGGAGTAGTCAGCATGGATTCACCAAGGGGAAATCATGCCTGACCAATCTAATAGCTTTCTACGATGACATGACTGGCTGGGTAGATGAGGGGAGAGCCGCAGATGTTGTCTACCTCGACTTCAGCAAGGCTTTCGACACAGTCTCCCATGGCATCCTCCTAGGGAAGTTCAGGAAATATGGGCTGGATGAGTGGTCGGTGAAGTGGATTGAGAACTGTCTGAATGGCAGAACTCAGAGGGTTGTCATCAGCGGCGCTGGGCCTAGTTGGAGGCTGGTAACTAGTGGTGTCCCCCGGGGGTCAGTACTGGGCCCAGTCTTGTTTAACTTCTTCATCAACGACCTGGATGAAGAGTTAGAATGTACCCTCAGCAAGTTTGTTGATGACACCAAACTGGGAGGTGTGGTAGACACACCGGAAGGCTGTGCTGCCATTCAGCATGACCCGGATAGGCTGGAGAGTTGGGCAGAGAGGAACCTGATGAGGTTCAACAAAGGCAAATGCAGGGTCCTGCACCTGGGGAAAAACAACTCCATGCATCAGTACAGGCTTGGGGTGGACCTGCTGGAGAGCAGCTCTGCGGAGAGGGACCTGGGTGTCCTGGTGGACAACAGGTTAACCATGAGCCAGCAGTGTGCCCTGGCTGCCAAGAAAGCCAGTGGCATCCTGGGGTGCATCAAGAAGAGTGTGGCCAGCAGGACAAGGGGGGTTCTCCTTCCCCTCTACACTGCCCTGGTGAGGCCTCATCTGGAGTACTGTGTCCAGTTCTGCGCTCCCCAGTTCAAGAAAGATGAAGAGCTACTGGAGAGAGTCCAGCGGAGGGCTACAAGGATGGTGAGGGGACTGGAACATCTCCCCTACGAGGAGAGGCTGAGGGAGCTGGGCTTGTTCAGCCTGAAGAAGAGAAGGCTGCGAGGGGATCCAATAAATGCTTACAAATATCTGAAGGGTGGGTGTCAGGAGGATGGGGCCAAGCTCTTATCAGTGGTGCCCAGCG
This sequence comes from Opisthocomus hoazin, assembly GCF_030867145.1. Lineage (NCBI taxonomy): Eukaryota > Metazoa > Chordata > Aves > Opisthocomiformes > Opisthocomidae > Opisthocomus > Opisthocomus hoazin. The sequence continues at coordinate 20,306,048 of NC_134454.1, read as the reverse complement.
ACAGGACAAGGGGCAAAGGGCACAAACTGAGGCACAGGAAGTTCCGTCTGAACATGAGGAAGAACTTCTTCCCTCTGAGGGTGGCGGAGCACTGGCACAGGCTGCCCAGGGAGGTTGTGGAGTCTCCTTCTCTGGAGATATTCAAGACCAGCCTGGACAAGGTCCTGTGCAGTCTGCTGTAGATGACCCTGCTTTGGCAGGAGGGTTGGACTAGATGACCCACAGAGGTCCCTTCCAACCCCTACCATTCTGTGATTCTGTGTGATTCTGTGATTAGTTGTTCCTTGCTGCATTCTGTTGTTTCTCCAATTCTGTGTTTGAGTTGCAGGCTTTTATCTCCTGCTGCAACTTTCTTATTTCTTTTGGCCTACTGCACCCAGTGTTCTCCAAAATCTTGTGCTCCTGAACAGGTTAAAAAATTTTTCATAAGAAGAGTCCCTCTTTCCCTTTCCTTACCCATTGTTATTAAAGGAACACAACACAGAAAAAAACGCTGATCAACGCAGACATTGTCCAATCCAAAAAGGCAAACCACAGACGAGAGATAGAAGACTTCACCATTTTAGATACATCCTTTGCCCTTTGGCCATAGAGTTTACATAGGGTTTGCCTACATCATTGACTGGTGTAAAGCACAAGCAGAGAAGGACTGTGATTTGGTTTGCTGCAGTCTCCAATGTTTCTAGGACTGCATGTTTACATAGCTTCTTAAGCAGCAATTAAGTTTGAACTGGTATCCAGGCCTCTGTGCATACCATGCAGGCATATAAGCTAACTGCTGGGAAACATTTCATCCACATTGCAAGTAGGGTGCCGTGGGCACTTCCTTGTTTGCAGTCTTAGTTCCAGCAGGAGATAAATCATTTTGATTGCACCAGCAGTGCACTTAGTTGCATACCATAACACAGACAAAAAGTAAATTTTCACCTAAAAATATCCTTTCCAACACTCAAATTCCCTAGACACAGCCTTTACCCAACGGACGAGGCTACAAAATCCCCCTGGTCAGAAAAAATGGACAGAAACCTGAGGATGTTTCTCATAACCTTGTCTGTTTCTCGACTACTTGGACACCAGGCATCAGGAATGTAGAAGGTGTGTATTGGGTTTCTGTGGCAGGTTTTTATAGTGTCGTAGCTACAGGGGTGGCTTCTTTGAGAAGATGCCAGAAGCTTCCCCCAAGTCTGATAGAGTCAATGTCATCCAGCTCCAAGATGGTCCTGCCACTGGCCAAAGCGAGAAGGTGGTAGTGCCTCTGTGATAACACATTTTAGAAGGCGAAAAAACTCAGGCAGAACTGCAGCTGGAATTAGGCAGGGAGACAACATGAGAGAAACAACACTACAGACATCAAGGTCAGTGAAGAAAGAGGGGGAGGAGGTGCTCCAGGGACCAGAGCAGAGATTCCCCTGCAGCCCATGGAGAAGGCCGTGGTAAGGCAGGGTGTCCCCCTACAGCCCATGGAGGTCCACAGCAGAGAAGATATCCCCTTATAGCCTATAGAAGACTCCATGGTGGAGCAGGTGGATGCGTCCAAAGCAGGCTGTGACGCCATGGACAGAGGAGCCCACACCGGAGCAGGTTTGCTGGCAGGACTTGTGACCCCGCGGGGGAACCACACTGGAGCAGCCTGGTCCTGAAGGACTGCACTCCGTTAGAAGGACTCACACTGGGGCAGTTCATAAAGAACTGCAGCCTGTGGGAAGAATCCACATTGAAGAATTTCAAGGAGGACTGTCTCCTTAGGGAGGGACCCCACGCTGGAGCAGAAAGAGTGTAAGGAAGAAGGAGTGGCAGACAAACCGTGTGAAGAACTGACTGCAACTCCCATTCCCCGTCCCCCTGCACTGCTCAGGAGGAGAAGGTAGAGAATATGGGAGTGAAATTAAGCCTATGAAAAAGGGAGGACAGGCAGGAATGTATTTTTAATATTTGGTTTTATTTCTCATTATCTTACTCTGATTTCTTTGGTAATAAATTAAACTTAGTTTCCCTGAGTCAAATCTCTTTTGCCCATGATGGTAACTGCGGAGTAATATCCCTGTCCTGATCTCAACCCACTTGCCTTTCATCATATTTTCTCTCCCCTGTCCGGTTGAGGAGGGGGAGTGAGAGAGCAGCTTGGTGGGCACCTGACATCAAGCCAAGGTCAACCTACCATAGGATGACAAAAAGAGCATGTTCTTAAGTAGTAATGAACAAAGTCTGACAGGAATTCCACAAACAAATACGCGCTTTGCAAATCTTAATATATATAATAGGCCTTTTTGCTCTGACAGTGTAACTGGATCAGCCCCAGATCCCATCTGCCCATAATTAAAACACCACACACTCGGAAATAAACATATCAAAACTCTCTGGTGATTCATTCAAACATTCAGGTAAATGTCACCTATTCTCTTCCTTTGGAGGACAAAGACCTAAGCCACACACAGAACTCACCTGAGTTTTTACAACAGAGCTTCTCAGCAGAATTTCATCCTCAGCACTTCTAGATCGGAATCTGATTTCCCCATATAAAACAGAATACCATTTGTTTGCTTTTTGGAAAGTGGTCAAGCAAGTCAAATTTATCAAGTCAAATTTATCAAACTGCTTTGTTCTAGCAAATCTCAGATGGATGGTTCAGCACCCTGTAGAGAGCAACACCTGCTCAATGGTGTAGCCTCATAAGCCAGCCATGGAAGGAAATTCAGGGTGTGCAAAATGAGATATCTCAAACAATAATTAAAACACTTGTCCCTCAAGTAGAATTAGGATCTTTAATGCATACAGTTTGCTAAGACACTAGGTCTGGACACAAACTATCATCCAAAAGTCAACATTTACAAAAACAGATGCCTTGTAAAGCGCTGCTCGGTTGGGTGCCATGCTACAGAGACAGAAATGGTGCAGTTAAATCACAGAGACCAATCAGTCTTTGGAAACTTTAATAACTAAGCAGCTATTAATTGTGACCTGGTGCACTACGTATATGTAATGATGTGCTTGTTACTACGTAATATAAATCATTTATTTTTTCCTTATGTTTCCTAAGAATTATTTATAATTTACCACCTAACTGCCACTAATAGTCATTAGTTTTAATTACAGAACCAACGTATTTCCAGGGAAAGATGTCATCCATAAATACAAAACTAAATATATTGCTGAGTACAGGAAACAAAGTAGTATTTAATTACCAGCAATTGCTATAAGTAATTGTCAAGTGCTAACTGCCACTACCAGAAATCTCCTATAAAATAGGAAAATTAATTTGTTACTGCTAATAATTTAATCTACTGAAGTTACTCCTTTGCAGTCTGCTTAGAAAAAAGGATCAAATAAAGATAATCATGCCTTTACACAATGGAGACTGAGTGAGCATAATACCTCCAGGCTGCAAAACCAGAATACATAACACTGGAGCTGAGAATGATAATTTGTATAATCTAGAATATGTGCAGTTGAAATCAATATAGATGTTCGATCAGTTTCACTGATCAGTTGAACAGTGGAATTCATCCTACAGAAAGCATCATAAGCTACTACTTATAGTAACAGTAATAACACCAAAAGTAGCAACAGTAACAGCCTTTAGTTGTTTAAATTTTACTACATCATTTCAGCTAGGACACCAAAAGTCTATGGATCTATATGAACTTCTTCCTGATATGTCTGCTGGAGTTTGGAAGAGTACCCCTTGAGCTCTGTGAACAAAGTTTCCATTTGCTGTCTTACTAGAACTACTAGATAAACATTTACCAAGCTGTGCAACTGATGGGAGAGAAAGGAGATGAGTAATAACCATGAGATTTCACTCCATTTCAGAAGTTCAGTTATGTATGTGTTCAAAATTCTAGCAGTCAATTACTCCACCAAGTAACGCATTGAATTATTACAGGAAGGCCTATGTTTGTGTGTCCTCCCAGTCAAACATGTATTTCGTGTGCCCTTTATGTGACGGATAGGAGAAGCTGGATGGAAATGAGGAGATAAAGCGAAGGTTGTTCACATTAATGTAAATACTATCACACACAGTATATGAAGTGGATTTTAGAAGACCGTGAAAGACAGGAACCAGATGGAAAACAGTGGTGAAATGTAAGGTATTTCTACCTCTATGTCATTGAGTCAAAGGCAGCCGCTCACTACCAGAGACTCGTGAAGGTGAATATGATGACTCATCTTTATTTACTCCATCTCAAGAATGCCTGTGAAATTATCTCACATCCTGGATATCATGACTGGATTGCTTTTTGGAATTTCAAACCTCAAAAAGTTGTAGGAACAGTAGGGACCAGACTATTTTTCTACTACAGACAGTACTTCTAAGCCATCACTGCAGACAACAATCCTGTGATATACATGCACTTTACATTATAGCACATGCTCTTTTATACAATTTTCCCTCAATGTCCTTATTTTCCATGATCTTTAAAAGACATTCACAACCACATTTTTCTAGTTATTCTTCTATGGGATTTTTATGCATCAACAGGGATGCAGCATCTGGCTAATGCTAATGCAAATATTTTTTCCACAGAGCCAGTGCAGTTTACAGAACAGAGTCTGAACTTTGAACTTCACCGGCCCAGCATTCTCATCTGCAAACTTGTTGAGCTCGGTGACAGAACTTACTATGCATAGTCAATATTCAACTTCACAAAATACCCAAACAGGTCAAAGCAAAAAGAGTTTTCTCTTACATAAATACAGGAATACCTGCCTGTTTTGGGGTAGTTTCCAAATCAAATTATTTTCTACTAGAATGAACAGCACAGATATATTTTGAAGGAAAAAATCTTCCATAAATTTGTGTTAAAAATATTTTTCTAGATTTCCCTTGATTAAAATGGAATACTTATTTATGCTCAAGCAAACAAGTGAAATTAATCACCAAGAAGTTTAATAAATGAAAAAAAATCCTTAGAGGTACAATATTTAGGAAAGAGCATAAAAATAAAATGTTTAAATGGGAACATTTTATGACTTTTCTTATTGTGCAATGAAGAAAATTCAGTTCATTAATAAAGCTAAGTGCCTCCTATGACTCTCAATGAGCAATGCAAGAATGTCAAAAACAAGTTTCTTTCACTTCCAAGCAGAAGTCAAGATACTGTGAAGCAATACGTCATTACTAACAGCGTTTGTTGTGACGGTATATAATATCAAACCATCTTCTGCCTACTTTTTAAGCCAATCATAGGGCACTCTTCAGATATGCTTTCCAGACATGCTTTAGGAAAAGAAGACACAAAACACTACCTTTTCTGCTGAGCTGCTGTAAAGTTCAAACACTACAGTCATCTTTCCAGACCTTCACATATCCCTTGCTCTCTTCTTGGAGATGAGCAAGAGGGAAGAGTACTAGCCTACTTTCCTAAACTTAGGTAATCATGTTATATCTTTCTGCTAACTCTCTCTTTTCCATAAATTTTCAATCCGGAGGCCAATTTCAATTAAAATTTGCAGAAGTAGAGCTCTCAAATATGTTAAAACCCTGTGAACTTCATGAAAATTGGATGACTATAAACTAGGTAACTAGACAGGCACATATATTGCTGTCATCAAGGGAAAGAGCACAGCATGTTTTTCAACCTTTTTCAACATCAGATAATCTACCCAGGAGAGCGTCACATTCAGTGGCACCTGGTCTCCAGTGTGCTTACATCTCATGGCAGGCTGACACTCTGGTAAACGTAACTGAGGATTACAACAGGAGCTAAACTCTTATTAGCTCCAGTAGAATCCACAGTGGAGAGCACTGCTGAGTGTTCCTTGACTGTGCCCGAATCTTCAGTGAGTGTATGCCATTTATCAACCACCAGAGAATATGTGTTCAAGATGTGTTCATGCTGGCAGCACTCATTATGGAGTCTCTAGAATCTAATAAAGTGGCAATGCAGACTGAAGATCTTTTTCCACACAGTATTCATAAACTCTCTCTCTCATTCTGACACTCTTTCCCTCCTTTCTTCCAGGTGGAATATCAGGTGTTTAATAAAGCGTGAGCTCATCTTGCAATCATAGTATACTTGAGTATAATTTGTCCTTCAGGTAGGAGAGAAATCCACAAGAAACTTTGTGGTTGCTTTCTTAGGGAAGATGATGTTTCAGGGAGCTGTGCATGAAAAGTACTGAAATCATTATGTATGAGAAAATTTATAACACCCTAATTTTTATAATGATTGAAATGTTACACTAAGAAATCAGAAGGACCTGTGTACAAAACTCTTGTGATTTCTAGGCAGATACACAGACAACACACAACACCCTGAGGCCTGTAAAGCTGTGAATGGCAACCAGACCAAGTTCTTCACAGCACCCGATTTCCTCAGGAGGGCTGACTTTGCCCTCTTCAAGGAGCTACTGGGAGGAATCCCGTGGGCCAGGGCTCTCGAAGGCAGGGGGATCCAAGAGTGCTGGTCGCTCTTTAAATGACACTTCCTCCATGCTCAGGAGCTATGCATCCCCCTGAGAAAGAAATCGAGTAAAGGAGGCAGGAGACCAGCATGGTTAAACAAGGAGCTCCTAGCGGAGATCAGGTGGAAGAGAAAGGTCCATGGAATGTGGAAAGAGGGGCAGGCCACTCGGGAAGAGTACAGGTCAGAGCATGCAGGGATACGACGAGGAAGGCCAAGGCTCACCTGGTATCGAAGCTGGCAAGGGATGTTAAAAACAACAAGAAGGGCTTCTTCGAGTACATCAGCAGCAAAAGGAAGGCTAGGGACAATGTGGGGCGGCTGCTGAATGAGGCGGGTGTCCTGGTGACGGAGGATGCAGAGAAGGTAGAGCTACTGAATGCCTTCTTTGCTTCAGTCTTCAGTGCTAAGACTGGCCCTCAGTAATCCCAGGCCCCAGAGTAAAGAGAAGAAGCCTGCAGAGAGGACGACTTTCCCTTGGTCGAGGAGGACTGCGTGAGGGATCGCTTAAGCGATCTGGACGTCCACAATTCCATGGGCCCCGATGCAATGCACCCACAAGTGCTGAGAGAGCTGGCGGATGTCATTGCTGAGCCATTCTCCATCATCTTTGAGAGGTCCTGGAGGACAGGAGAGGTGCCCGAGGACTGGAGAAAGGCCAATATCAGTCCAATCTTCAAAAAGGGCAAGAAGGAGGACCCAGGGAACTACAGGCCGGTCAGCCTCACCTCCATCCCGGGAAAGGTGATGGAGCAGCTTAACCTGGAGGCCATCATCAAGCAAGTGGAAGAAAAGAAGGTTATCAGGAGTAGTCAGCATGGATTCACCAAGGGGAAATCATGCCTGACCAATCTAATAGCTTTCTACGATGACATGACTGGCTGGGTAGATGAGGGGAGGGCCGCAGATGTTGTCTACCTCGACTTCAGCAAGGCTTTCGACACAGTCTCCCATGGCATCCTCCTAGGGAAGCTCAGGAAGTATGGGCTGGATGAGTGGTCGGTGAAGTGGATTGAGAACTGTCTGAATGGCAGAACTCAGAGGGTTGTCATCAGCGGCGCTGGGTCTAGTTGGAGGCTGGTAACTAGTGGTGTCCCCCGGGGGTCAGTACTGGGCCCAGCCTTGTTTAACTTCTTCATCAACGACCTGGATGAAGAGTTAGAATGTACCCTCAGCAAGTTTGTTGATGACACCAAACTGGGAGGTGTGGTAGACACACCAGAAGGCTGTGCTGCCATTCAGCATGACCCGGATAGGCTGGAGAGTTGGGCAGAGAGGAACCTGATGAGGTTCAACAAAGGCAAATGCAGGGTCCTGCACCTGGGGAAAAACAACTCCATGCATCAGTACAGGCTTGGGGTGGACCTGCTGGAGAGCAGTTCTGCGGAGAGGGACCTGGGTGTCCTGGTGGACAACAGGTTAACCATGAGCCAGCAGTGTGCCCTGGCTGCCAAGAAAGCCAGTGGCATCCTGGGGTGCATCAAGAAGAGTGTGGCCAGCAGGACAAGGGGGGTTCTCCTTCCCCTCTACACTGCCCTGGTGAGGCCTCATCTGGAGTACTGTGTCCAGTTCTGGGCTCCCCACTTCAAGAAAGATGAAGAGCTACTGGAGAGAGTCCAGCGGAGGGCTACAAGGATGATGAGGGGACTGGAACATCTCCCCTACGAGGAGAGGCTGAGGGAGCTGGGCTTGTTCAGCCTGAAGAAGAGAAGGCTGCGAGGGGATCCAATAAATGCTTACAAATATCTGAAGGGTGGGTGTCAGGAGGATGGGGCCAAGCTCTTATCAGTGGTGCCCAGCGACAGGACAAGGGGCAAAGGGCACAAACTGAGGCACAGGAAGTTCCATCTGAACATGAGGAAGAACTTCTTCCCTCTGAGGGTGACGGAACACTGGAACAGGCTGCCCAGGAAGGTTGTGGAGTCTCCTTCTCTGGAGATATTCAAGACCAGCCTGGACAAGGTCCTGTGCAGCCTGCTGTAGGTGACCCTGCTTCGGCAGGAGGGTTGGACTAGATGACCCACAGAGGTCCCTTCCAACCCCTACCATTCTGTGATTCTGTGAATCTGTGTTTCTGTGTAATTCCTCACAGCTGCCAGGTGAGGAGCTACAGAGCTGTTTTGACATGATACAGCAAGACTTCTGTCAATTGATTTTTTTAAGTATTTTAGACAGGGGTATCAATTTTGCTTTTACTGATTTCTGACCTCAAACTCATCGGTCCTATCATATTCCTTTTTAGCAATATGATGAGTGGCAGAATGAATCCATCTTCTTCTGTCATGCCCTCTGAACAAGGGCTGTGTAGCAAAGATTTTTATTCTTTTCAAAAAAACGTAATTCCCATGTTAAAGAAGACCCTAAAATTTCTGAGAAACTGCACTTTTTATCCTAAAAATATAGCCTGAGGAGAAATCCACCCGGTTTACAGGACATAGTCTGTTCTCTCTATTAATCCCTTCGTAAATTGAAGTCCTTAGGCAATATATGGCCTGAATTTCTTCTCACCTCTGCACTCTTTTTGTTATCAACTTAACACCACTGACAACAACGAAATCACCCAGTTAAAATGAGGGGAGAAACAGGTCAATATGTTCCCTTATTGGTTTAACAGAACACATTATTCTTCCACTAATAATCTGATTAGTAGTTCAAGAATCCTAAGAATTTTACTGTGAATTCAGCTGTGTTGACTATAGAGTCATGCTGCTTGAGAAATCTGGCCTCATTTTTTTCAGTAGCATATTATGATATTAATACACTTCCTATCCAGGTAAGATGAACAGTTATTCTCTTGCCTCCGAACTCTAACTTCTGATAGATTTGGCAGTTCAGGCAAAACATTCTGAAACTCTGGGAAAACCCTGAAATGCAGAGAATGCAATTTTATGCTTAGAAGAATGCCATAAACTTTCGGCTGACTTGCGTTTTTCCCATTTATTTTCTACAACCACTAATACCAAAAATTAGAAAACAAAACAGCAAAGACTATTCTCTGAGTATGTTTGACCTGATCTAGAGCTGGAAAGTACTTACAGCCTTCCAAAAATCCTGACATTTTCCCGGAACTCTATGCTTCTATACAGAATAGCTAGATATAGATAATTCTAAATCAGATATCTGCCTACTTCCAGCTGCCATTGGAAAAGAACATAACCTTGCAAAACTATTAAGAGCAAAAGATAGATTTCAACAATTAGGTGAAGCACTTTACAAATCCTAAACAATCTGCAAACTTATTCATCTATTACAAGTCACATCTGTCCATCATAAGAGGACAATACTTGCCAAATATGACTTCTGTTGCCACTTTTAAAAAACACACAGATAATTTGACTGTGTAGTGACCTATACTTCGCTTCATTTTTCCTCTTCTTTCCAGAAGACTGAAATCAAGAAGATAATGAAAATTCATTATGTGACGTTAGTAGCTGTGGGACAAGTAGTTTGAGATTGGGATTAAAAAAATAGTAACAGTAAAATTGAAGGTATATAGAGTAACTGAAATTGCATATTGTTTTCTGAGGTGACTTTTCTTAAGAGCATTGTTGTGATCCTCCACAACAACACTATGTAGTATCTTGTAGAGTTTCTGCTGCCTCCAAGCCAAAGGACTCAGTATTTATCACAAGCCAGAGAAGTTCACAACTTAAACCAAGACATTCACAGGCTCAGTCTCTAAAAGAATGTTTAGCAGTTCTTCTATTTGCGTGTGTCAGTAGAAGACACTGATTAGTAAATCCCTGTACAAAACATAGCCATGCAATAGCACAGGAGTAGGTTTCGCAGTGCATATCTCCCACATAAAAATTGAATATATTTTAAATCAAAAAGGTTTTACTTCAGTCTGAAGCTGGTAATCCACTACAACAAGTAAATCCCAGCACTCCATGTCTTTGCTGTGAAAATGCTTAGGAGAAAAGTTTCTGAGTAAGAAGTGCTTCTTTCATGGAAGAAATTTAACGGCTATATCCTCCACCAAAGTATGCTGTTTTAAGTTACAGCACTGGACAGTCAACTCTTGTACTGTGAATGACAGCACCAAAGGCAGAGGGAAGAAACTATAAATTCCTACAGTGTGTGCAATCACAAGGTATCATATAAGCTCACCTTTCCTACCAACTAAAGGCAATCACCTCACATAGCCAAGGGCCCAAGGAGGTCCTTTCAGTTTCCTTGGTCTGAGGAGGTCTCAGCTATGATTGGTAAACAGCCCTTAACTGATAAAATTATCAGAGAAACTCGGGACACTTCTAAGTAGTACAGTGAACCAAGGTGAGCTCTTTGTTTGACCCATGCCTTGACCCACTTACATAACAGGACTTCAGTGCTATCAGGTAGATGTGGCTTAGACTGCTCTGGACTTCAACAAAGCCCCTCTGCATGGCGGGTCCTGTTATCTACTCACCCATGACAGCAGTGGAGGAAGACGAGGCAAAGAAAGTGCAGGGACTCAAGCACAAACCTGGTCATATTTTTGGCCAGGGCAGGATCAACCTGATCACCTGGCATGGCCAAAGAATAGCCACACTGCCACATCATGATGAGGAATCATCTGGGTCAAACAGCTGTCTGTATAGTAATAAGAATCCCAAATGTAAGATATATATCCTCCTGTTCTGAATTAGACTCTTCAGCAACCTGTCTCCTTCCATGGAGGGAACAAAGCCAAAGAAAACCAGCCTTCAGAGTTTGGTACCTTATGTCACAGAAAAATTAACATACCTCTCACTTAGCCAACCCACATTTGTAGATAACATCCTCTCCCTTCCCCCTTCCTGAAAGAGACCTCCTACCATGATACTTACAATTCATACCTAGCAGTATATAAGCACTCCAGTTTCTGGACACCTTCACTATTTCCTCCGTTTCCTACTGTTTGCAGACGGTATTCTATGCTGACATTGTGTCTGACATTTACACAGCCAGACCTATACAGCAATTACATGTATACAAAAGCCCAAGATTATAAAGGAGAGGTTTATAGCAGTGTTTGCATGTGAACGATCCAAAACGCTCAGTCTACAAAATGAGAATATATCTATTCTGGTTGACATAAGCTGGATGTATTTCCACTATTACATTTTATATACTGAAAATGACCAAGCTTTCAGCTGTTGAAGTTGCTCAAATAGGAACATGCTAAAGTCTCCTGATCCATTGATAACAGGGTACATCTGCCTGATAATCTGACTGTACCAGTGTACACAGTAAAATTTTTTGTTTTCATTGATGCAAGAAAGACAAAGGAGCCCCATAGCCAGACCTGGATGGAGTAGGACTTTCTAGGAAGAATGCGACTGAATTATTATATGCTGTGATTTTGAAACCAATACATAAATAAGGAATGACTAAACATGCTGTGAAATCATTAATCTAAACTTAATTTCAGCAAGGTTGCAACGTCAGACAAAGCTAAGAACATGTGAAACCCATCAAGAGAAGCGTGGCCAGCAGGTTGAGGGAGGGGATTCTGCCCCTCTGCTCTGCTCTGGTGAGACCTCACCTGGAGTACTGCGTTCAGCTCTGGAGCCCTCAGCACAACAAGGACATGGAACTGTTGGAGCGAGTCCAAAGGAGGGCTACAAAAATGATCCGAGGGCTGGAGCACCTCTCCTATGAGGACAGGCTGAGAGAGTTGGGCTTGTTCAGCCTGGAAAAGAGAAGGCTGTGGGGAGACCTGATTGCAGCCTTTCAGTACTTAAAGGGAGCCTATAGGAAAGATGGGGACAATCTTTTCAGTAGAGACAGCAGCGACAGGACGAGGGGTAATGGTTTTAAACTAAAACAGGGTAGGTTTAGGCTGGATATGAGGAAGAAATTCTTTACAATGAGGGTTGTGAAACACTGGAACGGGTTGCCCAGAGAGGCAGTGGGAGCCCCCATCCCTGGAAACATTCAAGACCAGGTTGGACAGGGCTCTGAGCAACCTGATCTAGTTAGCGGTGTCCCTGCTCGCTGCGGGGATGTGGGACTAGATGACCTCTAGGGGTCCCTTCCGACCCAAAACTTTCTATAAATCTATGATTCCATCAAACAGCTGCTATGACTTCGTGAACCCCATATAAACTTACACTAGCAAGTTTTTTCTATGTCATTTGATTGTTGATTATAAACAACAAAGAAAAAACACAGAAGTCATGACTAAGTCTCTTAATGTGTTTCCACAGGGTTAACGACTCTTTTTGGTAACAAGAACATCTGCAAGGCTATCCTGCAAAAGAGAAAAGTGGAAAATTATGTGCAAAATACAATTTAATCATTCAAATTCAACAATTTTCATACAATTTAAAAAAGCAGCTTGACATACCACATGCAGGCTTTTCCCACTCTTGTTTGACACACTATTAAAATGGGCAGATTTTCTACTGGAAGAGTGATACAACATTTTTACTTGACTACTCTACTCTGCTTGACAGTACAGTCAAATCATAATTGGAAAAAGCAGTCATTTCATATTTTTCTAAACTGATATTTACTGAGTTCATTTCTGCTGAAAACATTTGATACAGTTAAAACTCATTTCATCTTGCAACATACTCTCTCATGAAAAACTTCAAGTTTTGTTTCTACTAATAACAAATCTCAGTGCATTTTCTTTCACTGTCCCAGCCATCCTTTCTTCCTCAAGTACTCTGATCCTTGGAATTCATTTTCCAGCAAATAGTTTATACAGACAGAAATTAAATCAAGCTTTCAAATCCTATGTGGCTTTAAAAATCTCTATGGATTTTTGTGGTTCCAAAATGATAAAAAAACCTTTCTTTCTATTCTGAAATAGAAAGGTTTTGAAAAGCAACAACCACAATAACTGATGTAAAAGCTTTAGCAGTCTCAAAAATAGAATATCAGCTGTGTGTCTTAGAGAAAGGTGATGGAGCAGCTTATCTTGGAGGCCATCATCAAGCAAGTGGAAGAAAAGAAGGTTATCAGGAGTAGTCAGCATGGATTCACCAAGGGGAAATCATGCCTGACCAATCTAATAGCTTTCTACGATGACATGACTGGCTGGGTAGATGAGGGGAGAGCCGCAGATGTTGTCTACCTCGACTTCAGCAAGGCTTTCGACACAGTCTCCCATGGCATCCTCCTAGGGAAGTTCAGGAAATATGGGCTGGATGAGTGGTCGGTGAAGTGGATTGAGAACTGTCTGAATGGCAGAACTCAGAGGGTTGTCATCAGCGGCGCTGGGCCTAGTTGGAGGCTGGTAACTAGTGGTGTCCCCCGGGGGTCAGTACTGGGCCCAGTCTTGTTTAACTTCTTCATCAACGACCTGGATGAAGAGTTAGAATGTACCCTCAGCAAGTTTGTTGATGACACCAAACTGGGAGGTGTGGTAGACACACCGGAAGGCTGTGCTGCCATTCAGCATGACCCGGATAGGCTGGAGAGTTGGGCAGAGAGGAACCTGATGAGGTTCAACAAAGGCAAATGCAGGGTCCTGCACCTGGGGAAAAACAACTCCATGCATCAGTACAGGCTTGGGGTGGACCTGCTGGAGAGCAGCTCTGCGGAGAGGGACCTGGGTGTCCTGGTGGACAACAGGTTAACCATGAGCCAGCAGTGTGCCCTGGCTGCCAAGAAAGCCAGTGGCATCCTGGGGTGCATCAAGAAGAGTGTGGCCAGCAGGACAAGGGGGGTTCTCCTTCCCCTCTACACTGCCCTGGTGAGGCCTCATCTGGAGTACTGTGTCCAGTTCTGCGCTCCCCAGTTCAAGAAAGATGAAGAGCTACTGGAGAGAGTCCAGCGGAGGGCTACAAGGATGGTGAGGGGACTGGAACATCTCCCCTACGAGGAGAGGCTGAGGGAGCTGGGCTTGTTCAGCCTGAAGAAGAGAAGGCTGCGAGGGGATCCAATAAATGCTTACAAATATCTGAAGGGTGGGTGTCAGGAGGATGGGGCCAAGCTCTTATCAGTGGTGCCCAGCGACAGGACAAGGGGCAAAGGGCACAAACTGAGGCACAGGAAGTTCCATCTGAACATGAGGAAGAACTTCTTCCCTCTGAGGGTGATGGAGCACTGGAACAGGCTGCCCAGGGAGGTTGTGGAGTCTCCTTTTCTGGAGATATTCAAGACCCGCCTGGACAAGGTCCTGTGCAGCCTGCTGTAGGTGACCCTGCTTCGGCAGGAGGGTTGGACTAGATGACCCACAGAGGTCCCTTCCAACCCCTACCATTCTGTGATTCTGTGATTCTGTGATTCTGTGAGTCTACAGATAGCTTTTATGTGTTATCATTAAGTTACCTTTCACCCATATTGAGGTAATTGTAGAAGTGCTGTAATTTACTGTGTTGTCATGCTTAACATTTTAACAAACTGCAAGTGGTCATTACAACTCAATGTTTTAGAATAGTCCTGAAGGTGCCCTCTATTAGCCTGGACAGCAGCAAGCCCCTGACCAAGACCGGGAATGAATTTAACATCTACTTTTATCCATCTTTATTTCCTATACATACTCTGGGTTTGAAGGCAAATCCACTTCTGGAAAATGAATGCAGGACTTCAACAAATCCTTAGATCTAGCTTACAACAATACCATACTAAATAACTGCCTATAGAAAGATGGATAGAAGCACATTTTACAGTGACTGGTAAAGACAAGGCTGGTGTATTTTGCAAAAGCTTTTCATTTTTAATGAGCTATTCAATTTCTGTACTCATTTTATTTAATAGCTTAGCCTGCTAACTCTCTCTTCTCTGGTAGTGAATTACTTTCCAGAAATAATAGGGAATTTTAAGCATCATCATGTTGCTGGTATTGTCACTTGAAAATGTGGGTCGCCATCACCTCATCACCCCATCCTGGTTTGCTCATTAGTGGCACTCTGTATGTAAAACCTCTAAAGATCATTACCACTGTAGTCTAAAGCCAATGTGCCAGCATAATGAAAAACAATTCAGCAGTTCCCTATGCTCTGTTAGTTGTGTTTGTCATAAATGAGTTGTGGAGATTTGGAGTGAATGATCCATATCATATTGAACCGTCCTTTTTATCGCTGACAATTGAAGGTGACTGAAAAGCTGGGTCAGTGTCAGACTGTATCTAATTGGAAACCTTTCCTCATTAACGTTCGATGTTGACTTGTATTAGTTGATGAAATTAGGACCACGGTGGAATGGATTTTATTACACAGAATTTGCTGGTTGAGCTCTCTTCCATTTCAATGTTTTTTTAACCCCACCCCTGGCTGCTGAGAAAGGAATCCAGGAGCAAGGGAGTTGTGAGTGATGCAGGATTAAAAGGAAATCGAGTAAAAAAGTCAGTGCTGCTGAGGAAATTGAAACCATGTGCATATTTATGCCACATTTACTTCAGCTAATCTTTTGTAAAAATACTTCCATGTAGATCATCTGGGGTTATTTTGTGGGTTTGAATCAGAAGTAGGAGAGAAATGTTTCCCAGGTAAAAGGGCAATGGCAAAGGGGGGGGGGTGGGGGGTGTTAATTCTGTTATTACAGAAGAATAGGGTGCCAAGGGATGCTCAGCATGCAGTGTCTTGCTATCACAAAAACTCTGGTAGATGATCTTGTCCTCAAACACAAAACTTCTCTTAAATATAGTCCTTTTTTATTATTATTTCAGAAGCAATTCATTAAAATTGAATACATAAGGGATATCCTGCTCTCAGCTTTTTCTAACATATCCTTAAAGCCCATAAGTCACTGTTAATTACGGACAGAACCTCAGAACATACTGGAACAAAGATTTTTAAGATGAGATCTAAAAAGAGCAAGGGCTTTCTTTCTAAGCCACTTGTATGAATCTCTCAGAGGTTTTTCACTTCCATCAAACTCACGATTCATGACTTTTTGCCTCAGAAATCTTTCCAAAAATCCCAAAATTTCACTTACTTCTGTATCGCAAAGGCATACGTGCCAAAACCACCATGCAAATAGCTTCAGTTCTGTGATCTCAGAAATTCTGCTTATGAACAAACAGTTCCAGAAACTGTTTTCAGCTCTCAGAAATTGCTCAGTCTGATTCAGACAGGAGTCTAAGCTGTTTTGTCAATGGCTCCTCTTCTTGTGTTCCGTTAGAGATTGATCCAACTTACTAGGTCTTGTAGCTATGCTAATTTGTAATGATAAGCACCATATTGTAATCATAAATGCCATAATATAAGGAGGTACAGAAAGCTGAGAGCGTAAATTGAGAAAGAGAGAAATAAATAAATAATAGAACTATATAAAATGTTTTTTTGATAATACCTCAGTAACAGATTATCTTGGTATGTTGTTGAAATGCTTATCATTGTCACATTGTTCTTATGGCTGTTTTTTTAAAATGAAGCTAGTAAGATTTGAAACATCTTTTAGTACAGTACATGTTTACATTATATAAATGTGTAGTTTGGGATTTTAGAATTAAATAAAACTTTTAATGGTATTACTGGAGAAAAAACAATAGGCATTTTTCATCTGTCTCAGCTAAGAAACCCAGAAATTTTCCCACTGTTATAAGAAACACACATTATAAACCAAAACACTTGTATGCTGGAATGACAGTTTCACAGATTACATCTGGCTACCAGTGGACAGAATCATTCCCACTTGTCTTCAGTCAAGTATATTTTGAATTACATAATAGAATCTCTTTCTACTCTCTTTTCCTACTCATACATCATGAGATTAGACTTAATACTAGTTGCTGCTTTGTTTCTAATTCTGGGGCTGCTGGGCTTGAATGGCTGTTTAGAATCACGTTCTTGGTGTCCAAAAATTTTCCTCTGAAGTTATAAGAAAGCTTTGACCCAGCTTATAGAGGACTTCTCTTCTCGACATAAAAAGACAGAATAAACAACCATAGAATCATAAAACGTGAGTCTATCCCCCCACAGCCAGCAACCGGAGTGTTATGAACATATTGCAATACCAAGATAGTAGCTGGAAATTTACCTTCTTACAAAGAAATTTTTTTAACACTCAACTTCCACAATGTATTTAAAACAACTATGGTGGCATTTAAATTCTTATAGAAACAGGGAGGAAAGGAAGCAAGAGAAAATAAAATAAAAACAAAAACAAATGTAACATGAATGGATGATGGAAAGTTCTAAGATATCCACAATTAGGTGTAGATAAACAACTGGCACAAAAGTAGGAAAGAGAATTCTATGCTTTCAAAATAGAATGACGTCTAAAGAAGAAACACTAGCTTTACTAACATAAATAGTTAATGAAGTTATTTAAAAGCCCTACATTGGAAAATGCAGGTACTGATATATCCCTTTTGATTCTTTCTGCCTTTCAAATAATTCCAGTCCTCATTTGGATATGGCTATATCTGATGTTTACACACACAGGGTCAACATGCTTGGCTTGCTCAAATCGATTCATGATCTCTCCCTGTTTAACCTCCACTGTATTTATGAACCCTAATTATGACAAAAACATCAGACAGAAACCCAGTGACATCCAGACGTGGGCAGTTAGTGGTTAAACTCACATTGCTTTCTTCCCAAACCAGCTTTCAAGGACCTTCTTTTTTAGGTTTCAAGCACTGTTCAAGAAGAGGTGCAGACATTTTGTTGGCACAAAACTTGAGATTCATAAAGGGCACATTATTTGGCCACATTATAAAACAGCATCATCCATCTAACAAATGAAAAATTTTTAGCGGATGCACTCTTAATCATCATAATATGGAAGAGAGAGACATCAGCTAAAACTGAAGTGAGAAGGTCATTCAATGAGATTTGTGACTTTGGAGCCCCTTTTCAAGTTAAAATAGGTAATTGGACTCAATGATCTAAAGGGTCTTTTCCAACCTACATTATTCTTTGATTCTGATTCCGACCTACATTTCCTGTTTTGCTGGGAGTTTATGGCAGATCTTCTTTTTTCTGGTATGTAGGCAAAAGCAAGAACATGACTACTTCATGCTTTGGTTGTGATTAGATTTTTGTATTGGTGCAACAGTTCCTAATATCTTACACCTAGAAGTAAACAGTCCCTCGGTCACTGAAGGTCAGGGAAAAGCAGGCATACACATCAAAGCCCTCCCAATGGACATTTGCACTTGACCAAAATGGAAAACAGAAAGAACATGAAGAAAGAATAGAAACTGAAACAACTCTTTCCAATCTCAAAACACCTGTGAGTCAGAAAAACTCTTCACATGCAGCTCTACCAAGCTGTTACATTCATAACTCTCTCTATCGCACAGATTCCAGTAAAGTTCACAATAAAATGTGTATTCTACCAACATATTGCTGTTTTCAGCACAGGGCACACCATTCATGAACCTTTATTAATTTCTCCCTGGAGATACTTTCTTCTTCTTTTCCTCGTACAGAAGTTTGTAGCTTTTCTTTCTGAGGACCAGTTCTTGCCCAGGGACCACTAGCGCCTAAGATGCTGTGCTCTCCCTCCCCTCTGCAAGAGCCCAAGGAAGGAGTGAAGGCTCCTGGCAAGGCAGGAAACAGTAAAAGTACATGTAATAGATGTAACACATCTGTGCCACACATGTAGATGTCATGGAGAAAATACATAACCAACAGGGTCAGGGGACAATACCCACCTTCTTGCTTCATGAAATTACTTGCACCTCAGGCGTGCTCAATACGCCAGACTTTAGGAAAATGGAAGCAAATGCATCTATTACCAGAAACTTCTTTATATCAAAGCTATTGTCACTCCCTTTTAATGCACGACTTTGATTAAAGTCTAAGCATAAATCCCATTTTAGCCAGGGAGTCTGACCAGCTTTTTGCTGTATGAGAAACAAGACAAAAAAATATTCTGTCTCAGCAAAGACAATCTTGTAAGAAAATAGTCCATTATTATGAGTACACACATGTGACCCTAAACCCAAGTTTTCTGTAGGAAAAAGCAGCCCTTTAACACCCAGGTACACCAAAGAACAGGCTGCCTGAATGTGAATGGCGGACAATGGATGTGAGATCAAAACAGAATGAAAGTATGATTGTGACTGGGAAACTATTTGCTCAAGATAATTAAGTCACCATTTAAACACTAGAGAAAGCACTCTGAGTTTCAGCTTTAACAGTAACATTGTTAACAATACTGGTAACATGCTGCAGCATTTTACCTAGTTCTTTATCTAACCCAGTTACCTGGAGCATCTTACTGACAAGTCTGACCTGGTCTGATGTGGTTACAGTGTCTGATGGTTAACTTCAGAAGAATAATGTTCATGTGTTTCTGTGTTAGAAATTAACAAAAGAAATACTGCCATTGCTCTTTTTCATGGGGTTCTTTGTTGGGGTTTTGGTTGTGGTTTGGGGTTTTTTAGCCAAAATGTTTATTGGACAAGCGTATGCTGTTGAAATGATATTGCAATGGAGAGTGGCTTTCTGATATTTGGCTCAGAAATACGTATTATGCCTTCATCTGATTGTCTTAAATTTGCAGGAAACAGGACTCTATCTGTATGGTCCTTCTGTGGCACATAAAGATGCAGCTGCTATAAATCAAAGAAATGGTGACATTACTGAAGGGAGAGAGAGATGCATGCAGCATTTTTCCTGACCTCTTTGCAGAAGAGTCAAGTCTAGAGTTTAATGAAATGAAATCTCTTTCAAGGGAATCCGAATGAGGCTGCCTCTGGAGCACTGTTCTGGGGAAATGATTTCAGCTGACCTCTGAGAAGATTTACGCCTAGGTCTCCATTGTCAGAAGCGAGGGCAGGCTGCACATTCACTACCTGGAGACCTTCTTATCACTTCTTATCCTAAAGCCGGGAGCTGCCTCTGAAATTGGTTGAAGTAAAAATGTTTTAGAGACATAAAAAGATATAAACAAATTAAATAAGAGTCCAAGATCGCTATGACTTTCCTATCAACAAGAATGGTAGCCTACCTGTGAATTTCCTGACCATAACAGGGAAAGAGATTAAAGTTGTTATTCACTCAAAAAAGACCAAAGGGTGTAGTAAGTCTTTTTCTTCTTGTTAATACTAATGAATACTGTTTTGTATTACATGAATTCTTATACTAGACACAACCTTTAGTCAGAAAACTGTCTTTACTGTAATAAACTGAGAAAACAATTGAAATTTATTTTTCTGATATAGTTTTCCTTATGAATTTGGACGTTATTCTGCAAACTACTAACTCCATTGATAAGAGAACAAATTTCAGTAAGCAATTTGGTTACTGCTTAACATCATTCAGTACAAAAGTTCTGCTCAAGTAATTCTCTTAATTATTCAACAAACTGAACTATTAAAATTTAGGTTAAAAGGAGTTTTGTATAAATAAAGCACTACCCTTCCACCAAGATAAAGCAACAGGTTCTTTTGTCAGATCTTATCAAATGGTAAAATTGTGCCTAAAATAAATGTTTTGATGTATAACCCAATCTGTTTAATACTAAAGAATCACAACATTACACAGCTGTGTAAACATTTATTTGGTTAGTTGATCTTTAAAATTGCACATTTTAACAGTTTAATTGAAGCTGGAGAAAAATTTTAATATTTAGAGTATTAAAACTTATGAAAACAGTGATTTAAAAGGAAACTACCAAACCTTCTGATCTCTATTAGACAGAATCACCTATTCTTCTGCAGTACTGTAAATGGTCTGAATTCCTCACCAGAGAATACTGGCAGAAAGGTCAATAATTATGCAAAATAAATAATGGGTTTAGAACAATCACCATATCCAGCTGCTGCAAAGTAAGCAGACTCTCTAAGTCTAACTGCCAGGTGCAGACCTCTTTTCCCTGTGGGGACGACTAGGACCTTTCAGAAAATGATGCAGTAAACAATATTGCTAGATATCCAGGGAAAATACCTACCAATGTGTTTGAAAATGCAAGGCCCCTAGAACCAGATAACAGAAAAAACAGTTATTTATTTTGGCAGATGAGTTTAATTAAAAAATCACTTATTTTTATAAAATACATTTGTGTAAGTACTACAAAAATAATGATCTAATTACCTGAAAGTTTTCAGGATTTTTTTTTGTTGAATGAATCACATTCTGCCCTCATTTACCTCCACTATTCAAATGCTCCAGTTTCTTGTCACTGTTTGCATCGTTAGTTGCATATTCGTGAGTATATATATTGAGAGAATTAAACTCAAACTAGGACCACATTAGACATGCTATTACGCTCTTAGAAGGGCTAAAACCAGTATTTTGTGACTTATGTGTTCAATTTCTTTGTGTTTGGAAGGATCACTTTCACAGAGTGCTCTTCATACTGCATCTGCTGCTTTTAAAATTTGCCAGGAAGCTTCATCAAACACTTCTGAACAACAATATATCCAAAAGAAGAGTGGTTCAGTTAGGAATTCATGTAAGCAGAAGGTTTCACTGAGGTTACTGGTTAAATCCTGTCTCCCACAATCTCCATACAACAACAGAGTGAACCCTAGAATCTGGACCTACTCTCCCTCCTAACAAACAACTCCCTGAACAATCCTTCTCTCCTTTCCTTGATTTTTTTGCCTTTCTGTGCTCAGAAAAACGAGAAACCATGGGCAGAGCCTAACATATGGTACATGGAACTCTGCCAGTTCTTCTCTTTTCTAATTTGAAATATCCTTCCTGCTGTTTAAATCTTTGGTCAGCCTTAACAATCCTCAGCAATCCTTCAGAATCAGCTGTAGTGCATTAGTAAATGAGTCCTTAAGTACACTTAAAAGCAGTGTAGAAACTCACCAGCTACATTATTATTTGGGTTTATTTATAGACATCAAGAGCCTAAAGACAGGAACTATGGAAGGATAAAGCATTCCAAGGCCCTTCCTCAACCAGGAATATGACTTGGACTGTCTATACAGTTCAAGATGTGCAGAAATACACCACCAGGGTTAAAAGGGGTGTTCTTCTCTTTCTGCAGCTGACAAGCACTATTGGAAATGGGAGGAGAAGCTAGAGCAGAGGGGAGAATGATTAGAAAATGTTTTCCTGATGTTTCACAACCTCTCCTGTCACTGGCTGCAGGGCAAGCAGTGAATGTAAGACCTGTAGAAAGCAAGACCTGTGTATCTAGAATGCCTGAAAATTTGACTTCCTTTGGAATTATGAGATAGAGCTTTTTACAATGCCAAAGGAGGAAGTCTCATCAAAGATGAAATACTGAAGAATCCAGATACAGAAAATCTCTAGAGAATCATCACCGCAGGCTTAGGCATGTATCTAGGGTCTGTGTTGGAACACCATGTAGATACAAAGAGAAGCAAAAACTACCTCTAAGCAGGAAGTTACCTAAAATTGTGAATACAACATTTAGTCACTGAGGAGTCAGTGCTCTTGGTTTGGTTGCAAGCAAAAGCAAGTTTGTGATACTGCAGTGTAAGCACTGGCAATGCACCAGCGTGATAATATACCATCAGTTGGTCTGTCCTAGCAGCCTAGAATTGTGAGACCTAGTATGGCAGGGAAACACTGAGGTGGATTTATTGGTGCTGAAGGAGTGTGATGAGGACCTTGGGTGGTTTCTTTGACTGTTAAGTATCTCTGTAGTTATCTGTAGGAGTTGTTTGTGGACCAGACTCACTATGGCAGTCACTGAAAGCATGGTCTGTAGGATTTCCATGAACCAGGAGGAACAGGCACAGCGTTTTCCTGAACTGAAAGACTAATCAAGGGTAACCATGGTTTCTACCCTTTTAGAGTCAAAGAACAATAAAATAAGCCCTAGAAATATAATGGAAAAAGAAAAAGCTCTCCGATGATATTTTGGCTGTGTGACTTTCCCCTGGCTTCAGGATGATGAGAATAAGCTTAAATGCAGCCAGGTCTATTTTTCCTCTGGCCAGAAAATAAAGGTCTGAGAGCTAAAATGTCACAATGCTTCTCATTTTCAGTTTTCAGGTTGTAGTCAAAGGCTGAGACTGACATTTTATCTTGAACTCTCATAGTTGCAAGAAAACAAAGGAAAAGCACAAAGGTATGAGGAATTAAGGACAAAGAATCCCTCAGATTTGCCTCCACTGTTCCTGGATTTTGGTTGCTTATGGCTGTTAATGGGCCTTGTGCCACTCAAGCCTTTGGAGTATGCATTGCCTATGCTGGCTGCAGCCATCCTCTTCCTCAGTGCCGTCCAGGTAAGGAGAACTGTGTGTTCCTGGCCTTTGACCACATGCACAGATGCTTCTAGCTGTTGTGTCAGCTTCTTCTGCTGTCAAAATTAAATTTTCTTCCCATCAGAAAGTGCTAACATTCCCCTCTAAGTGTCCCCAGGTTTTATACTGGGTGTTTCATTAAATTAAATTAAATGTACCTTAGACACTGTGATTATAATAATTTTCCCCATCAATTTTAGAGTATTGTATATGGTGAAGATACTGATTAGACACTAATTTGTCTCCCTGAAATAAACACATGCATGTTAAGATTTCTTAAAGGTCTGACTTTTTCCCATAGAGAACAATACTGGGGAAAATTTTTTCAGAAATAATTATAACTTTGATCAGTGTAGGTATTACTTACCTTTTTCATCCTCAGCAGGCTGAATGTTGCTCCAGTTTTTTACAGTTCTGTGACTTTCTGATGGTGGGACTGAAGGAGACAGTTAACTCCTGAATTCAAGCCTCTGGAGCAAGCACAGTTGTAAGTGCTACACTCATGCTGATAATACAGGAAGTAAGCATAAGCAATTTAGAAAGGGTCAAAGGCATTATTCCTTAATGTTCATGGCCTGCGCTCTGAGACTGAGATGAGACATTGTGACCACTATTCCTGTTGCTGACTTACACACCTTTGGGGTAAGGATTTTAAACATGCCAAGGCATTGCAATAGTACAAATTTATTACTACTTTTACATTTATGTAAATTATTTCCACTTATGTCACGTTTGCTATTTATGCCGCTGTAGTGGACACAAAATAATCTTTGTATACTTGTAGCTAGTTAAGCTCATTGCGTACTAGCTTTGATTCTCCGTTCTTTTGTACAAGACATTCTGTCCCTTAGACACTATTTAGACCGAGTTGCCGTTATAGTTTGAAAAGACAATCAGGCCCTTATGTTAACAGTAAAAGTGTTCTATAAAATCATTTTAAATGCCACTTCTCATTTTTTGAAAAGGTTCTCCTATAAAATACAAAGATTTTAGCTCAGACAGCATGAGAAAGAGGGAAGAAAAAGAAGTGAGAAGCTATTAAAATTCTGATAAATCAAGATATAAGTTGACTTAGGAGGATAAACAGATACTATGCACCAGGATATTTGCTCATCACTAAGCATAGGTTCTTCACAAGGACGATTAACTAGCAGTTACCCATATTGCATGTTTCCAGCCATTTTCCCCCACTTCCTCCCTGCCTCAGTGGAACACACTGCATGTAATTTTTCCATTACTCTTCCCGTTTCTTTTCTTTGTTTTTAATTTTTTCCCAAGGCAGGTATCCAGGATAGCATGTAAATCTGACCATGTATCCTTAGAGCAACGCTTTGCACCAAAATGAATGTACTAAAAATGATGCATACCACAAAGCAGTCTTCTATCATTTTTTCGCCATTGTGCTTTGTTACGGGGAAAAAAAGGAGGATAAAAAATAGAAATAGAAAACTGTTGTCAAGGTCACTAAAATTTCTCTGTTTCAGAATTTCCCCAGGTGAAATTATTTTAATTTACAAATTTGCAGAGATAAAAAAGGCCCTGCTGTTAAAACCACAATATTCGCTGTAGCATGTGGTGCTGATGAGCTCCACCAGATGATAAAGCAAATTGAAATCTCACAGTTCTAAGACCTTTTGTTAGTGGGGGAAGAAAATAATTTGAAGAGTTATAATGTAGTTAATGGTATTGCAGGGCTGATCTCACTAATTTTACAATTCTGCTATGTGCATAGGTTATCATACTAATTAGCTTCATCTGGAATATTAGTCATCTTAATAGAGGCCTTTCATGTTTCTTTTTACTTCAGTTCTAAAGCTTGCAGTCTGATGGTTTTGCACTACAATAAAACCCAAATCTCACGAAACAGATCAAAATTGGATGACTGGATTTAAAACAAAAAGCTTTGCTGTAGGCATGCCACCAAAGGGAAAATAGCACAAGAGAACTACAGTAATTCTCAAATGCAAGTGAATGGAAGGTACATCCCAAGAATCAGAAGAAAATCTAGCATGTACTCCTTACCATTTATTTTGTTCTAATTCATCCTGCTGGTTGCTGTGATGACCAATATCTCTAAACATATAACCAGAGTTAAACTACAGAGTTAAATTTTACCCTGTCACGCCACCAACAGTGAGCGGCTCTGACAACAGAAGGCAAGCACTACCTTTAGTTCTTCTCCTTGGTATTAAGGTATGCATGTAGCAACTAATGAACAATAAAAATATGTAACACCTACACATGTGAAAAACAGATTCCTGAAAAAAAAACAACTTACCAACTAAAAAAGAGACCGCTCTCATATTTTTCAATGACGTTGCTTCTTCTTGGTGTTGTTCCCAAGAGTATTTTAACAGATACACCTGGCAGCAAGCAGTTCAAAGAAGTCTCTCCATTTTAAAAAAATACTTCAAAAATCATTCTAAAATTCAGAGAGTTTATATGGTTTAAACTTAAATAAAAATTTATTAAACAGAATCTTATGATATGCTTGAGTTCAGTTACAAGAAAGCTGTCCTCAATATTTGCACTGACCCATTTGTCGATCATCTGGTTCCAAATTAGCTGTGAAAACAACAAATGATAGTTCCAGAGAAGAGTTACTCTTCTTTTCTAAACACTCAGTCGCCACTTGGGATCTCCTTCTTTCTTAAGCTTTTTCATTTACTCTTCGCCCAAAGCTTAAAAATTCAAAACCAGAAAGGCAATATTAAATGACAAACACATCATAAGTGATGTTGTTACAGTTATGTTGACTTTACTGACAGGAAGAATAGATTTAAAAAAAAAATGCTCTCTACACAGGTAGACAAGTTTCATGGTAGTTTTTCAATTGATAATTAGTTTTTGTTTTGATGGCTTCATGTTTCATGGGCTCCAAAAGAATTTAGAAATGCCTCAGCATCAAGGCAACTTACTTGCTGAGCTACACTTTTTATTGAAAAAAAAAAAAATCTGAAAATAATTTTTATTTATTGGGCAAACAAAAATGCAATAGAAGCAGAGTTCAGGGCAAATAATTTCCTGTTCAGCAGAAGTTCGGGGGAGATCTGAAAAATTTTGCTCTATTTTTACTACTTTACTAAGGCCATTGTGAGATACATTTGAGGGCAAAGGGTCTCCAAGTTGTTTTAACTTTAATTATTTTTGTTATTGTGGATACATTCTTCTAATTATTTTTCCAGGACAGGAAACAGTGATTTTTCAAATCTGTTTTTTTGTATTTTCTTCAGAAAAGGTGGTGATCTTAGGATCAATTTAACTTTTCCATAAGTGGAGTAATTTATACAGGCAAGAAGGCAATACCTTTATCAAAATATACACTTATTGCTTTAAAATGGTTTAAGAAAACCTTAGATAGTAACTTTCTGCAAGTTCGTGGAAGTTTTTGTACTCAGTGTCCATTTTTTCACAGCTATACCAACAGGAAGACAAATATTTTCTCAGCTAGAGAAAACTCTGAAAGAAACAAAACCTCTCTGGTGAATCCCAGTGATCACTCCTTCAGAACTGAAAGCGGCTAATGTCAAATAAGGGCTAAAAAATAATTTCAGCTATATCAATGTAAAACAAAGGGTGAGGCAAGGGAACATTCATAAGCATTTGTTTTGAGCTTGTGACATTAGAACCTCTGGAGTGAACAGAAAACAGCCAGCCATTTGAAAACAAAATTTTCCAGTTAGTCCTATGATATTCTTCATTCGTACGATTTTCTACACAGGGAAAAGAATAAAAAACAGTGTTTGATTTGTCAATAGAGGCTCATAACTGAGCATGTTCATGCTGCTTTTAGAGCTCTGATGTGGTGAGTAAGACACTCACTATTTCAGTTCACTCACAGGAACTAATAAAGGAAAAGGCCTGCTGTTGTGTTTTGTATTAAATGGATATAGTTGTTCTCATCATCGGTGGAAGGCCTCCACAAAAAAATGTGTCTTAAGGACATAAAGATATTTAGCTATGCTACTATAAGAAGGTGATTTAAGCTTCTTCCAGACTTCAGTGACCATAAACTAAATATTCTCTTCACAGTAAGGTATTTGGTCATGTTTTTGCCACACGATAAGATACTATTTCTAAAAAAAAGTGATCTAAAAATGTGGTTGTCAGATGTTAAGAGTTTTATTCTGGGCATACTGTATACCATGTACAGGACTGGCATTTGTCAGTCAGATTGTGAAAATAAAACCGTGGGCTTTATCCTCTAGAAATGGTATGGAAGCAAGTCAATGAAAACAGGAATGAGGGTGTTAGAAGTAAGTACAAGTCAGCGGCAGTTTTCTGCTTAAATGACCTCTAGGTTTTCAGCTATCTATCAATCTCTACTTCAGGAGGTTTTGCACAGTTTTCTGTGAATAAAATAGAGTGAAGAAAAATGTATAGCCCTGACTTTTGAAGTTCTAGATATTTCTCAGCTCCTTTTGGAGCCCCGAAGGCAAAGTTCAGACTGAAGAAAAAGAGCTTCAGCAGGTTAATAAATCTTTCTTTGTTAAGGTTTATGAAAGTGGGAATATGGGAGGCTGAGGGTCCAAATATTTTTATGTAGAGTGGGAAAATGGGTAATATTTATAAAGGCTGGACAGTCAACCTTCTTTCTCAACCCTGTTGCAGAAGACTTTGTTTGGGTGATGGGTAAGGTAGGCTTTCTATAGTTACATTAGTTAAATGTGATCAAGCATACGAAGATGTCTATCTTTGCAACTGAAGAGAAGGGAACTGAAAAGTTAGTTTGCTTTTTGTTCAAAAAGCCTAACCTCAAAAGGTACTCAATGTCCTTCACCCTCAAGGGACTCTTAGCACACTGCTGAACCAGCCACTAATTGCATTGTTAGATTATTTAATTAAGCCTGAACAAACTCTCTTAGGGGATGCAGCAAGGGACACTTAACCAGTCTCCCTCCACGTTAAGACCTTGACTGGTGAAAAGTGAGAAAGCGGGAAAAATGACCCCACATGAGATTACACTGACGACATTTTGCAGAGTGAGACATACTCAGCATAGTATTTAATTAGCACAAATGTCATTTCACCCACCTATTTTCAGATGAAATTGAAAACTTGGGAGTAAAACCTGTTTTCCTTGTGATTCACTTTGGGAAGTGACCTTACTTTCCTGTCTCTTATTACCCCATCTATTTCTTACATAAATTGCTGCCAGCAAGAGGGTTAACTGCTGAAGGAGAGATGATGCTACAAATGTTAGCAGTATATGGGTTCATTTGTTTCAAGTGACTTCTCAGGACAGCAATAGCTGGCATTGTAACTGGCAGAAATCCACTCAAGGATCTCTGAAAATGTGATGTAAAATGAGGTGGTGTGACAATTAAAGTGACTCCAGTTCTGAAACACAGCAAAGGAAAATAAAGTCCAAATGAAGTCTATCATGCATAAGGCATTTTCAGGCTGTGCTAAAGAACTCTAACTGCAAACATCAGCAAACGGAGCATATACTTAAGCACAGCTGAGTATTAAGTCGGAATAAAAAGCCCCCCAAAAAACTGGCTTAGATTCAAGACTTGGAAAAAAGGAGAAAAATCCAGGCTAAAAAATGTGGTAGTGTAATTTACTTCATCTGAGCAGCCTCATATTTTGTTGAGGAAAAAGAGTGTTCTAAGATTTTCAGTCTAACCTTTGATGTTTTTTGGTTGAGACTTTGGAAACTCTTAATTTAAGAACAAATAAAATAAATATGATATCATACTAACCATGAAAGCTACTGTAAGATATTTTATTGTATGTGGCTGCTCCAGCTGGAGTGAACAGTTACCAAACACTGACAACCATGCAGGAATTAAGTCCTAGGTAATCTGGAAGTTTGTACAGCTGCATCTTTTTTGATATCTCATGACATATCTGCTAAATTGTAATATCCGGAATATGGGTCTTATATGAACATTTTGATTAAGGTATTGATTATACCCACAAGTGACCAAGCAACCATGCGGTGTGCTCTTTCAGATCTGAAGTCCAAATCACTTTTACTGCTTCGTTCTCTGGGTTCTCTTTTACTTCATATCTCACTGCAGAATCCAAAAATGACAGTATCCTGCAGACATGGCATGTACTAACTGTCATGTGATTTTGAGCTGTGTTCTTTAAAGATTTTTATAGCACTGTAAATAATGTCTGTTAACCTGGAAACACTTGGAAATCTAGGGGTAAAACTCACATTATTGAAAAAAGCCTTCATTCTTTTGATTGCAGAGCTATGAAAAAACTCACAAGAAGTACTTCCACAGGTGAGTCAACCCAACCAATGGCATAGCAAGCAAGCAAGTACGTTGGGCAACACAGAAATATCAGGTCAGGGCCCTGACCATAGTTTTCTCTTTAAATGGAAAGGATGACAGCCCAAGTACCTCAATTAACCTCAGTTCTTATGACATCTCTCAGACAAATCTGCTGCTGTTAAAGCACAACCACATCTTTAGGGTTTCAGTGGTCAAAATCAGACAATCTTAATTGTCTTCCAAAAATCTGTTGGAAACCAATTTTAATAACTAGAAGGAATCCAACACAGTGATCACAACACCCATTGCAAGCTATGTTCATCCATGCATGAAAATCCTCTTGCTATTGAATTCAGATGTTGCTGCTGCCAACAAGCATGGAAGCAGTTGAATTGTGCCGATGCCAATCAGTAGATGGCCAGGCATTGTGATGAATGCCATTCCCTCGTGCATGAAAAAAGGCAGAAAAATCAAACAGATTATTGTAGTTTTTCTGATGTCCAGCGATGGCTACAGGCTCAGGTGGACCACCACGAGAAGTGTTTGTGAGGAAATCAGATATACCAGCTCAGCATCAAACCCTATGTGTATTTTGCCAAGGAGTACAAATTAAATCAGCCTAAAGGTTGCCTTGAATTCTTCTGGCAGACATGCTATGGACAAAAAGGCCTTTAGGGCCTTTTTATGCTCCCTTGCCAGCATATATTTGTGTTTTCCAGTCAAACCCTAGCATCCAACTTCTTACAAGTGGAAATGGTGGTGGGTAATGGAAATTTTTTTTTGTAGTTTGGAATGAGATTTGGCAAGCTATTCCCCCATTGGAAGATTTTTGGCACACTGGAGTTTACAAGAAAAGTTTGTGTTATAAAGTGAAATGCTGCTGTAGTAATTGTCTGTAGTGTAAATATAATTTCCTAATGTATTGCATGTTTCTGCCAACCTTATTTTCCTAGCTGGTCTTATACTTTCTTGGCCATTAACATAGAATATGGAGAGTGTCCCTTATTACTTCATGCAGAAAGATATTTCAAATTTTGCAGTATAAATCCTGTGCTATCCCAGTGCTGCTTCTCTGCTGCAACTCAGTCATCTGAATTAGAAATAAGCTTATGCGTGTGTTAGGGTTTAACTAGCAATGAATTTCACTTTATTGTGGTATTTATGAAAGCTTTTAAAAATGTGGTTAAGCAGAAACCTTCCATGTGGCTTCAGTCAATATTTCCTGAGGAGAAGGGCTTTAAAAAGCTGTAGAGTTTTACATTTTTTCCTGATGCCTCACCTTCCTCTGTCTTTCTTCTCTTCAGCTGTTTCACTGAGTCTTATCTTAATGTGACAATGGCCATGGAAAGTTCTTTTTGTTTATTCAGCTGCTTTTAACAAAGATGTCTCCTTGTTGTCTATAAGATAAACAAGAACAACATTCAGGCCATAGCAAGTACAGCAATTATTACCAGTGGTACAATAGCTCTAACAGCTTCTATTTTGCCTTCTCCAGTTGCAGCTAAAGCTCTTAAGAACCAGTACGCAAGCACTTCCTTTGCTGATGAACGTTTCTTGGGATTGACATGAAACTATGCATCTTGAGCAGAGTTTTCCAAACCACACCCACCCTGTTTCACAGTGGGAAATAGAGTGTGAGAAGAGGACAGAAAACATTAGCATGGCAGGAATATAAACTGTGCTTGATTGATGACCTATAAATGCAGTAGAGGCTGCTGGTTTGGGGCATTTTCTGAGGTGTCTTGTGCTGGTTGAGAATTCCTAAGTAACCAGTAAGATGAAGTTGTCTTCTAGGGTAAGTTCTTCCAAGGTTTAAATTATTTTTGGAAAGGAAAAGTTCTGACAATCTTATATCTGAGGAAAAATGAAATTTTAGGCACAGTCTGGATTAAGTAACAGTTTTCTTTTCCCCCAACAGATCTCTTTATTGTAGTCCACTTACACAGCCCTGAAAAACAGGATCTGTTTTCCTGATATCCATCTTCTAAGGGACTTATCTACACCACTGGATTTTCCACCCTGCTCATTATTATCTGCTCTCTCTATGCCCCATACACTCTGTACTTCCACCTGCAGCTGAAGAGGGCTCGAAGGCACCAACCTAGTCTTGCCAGGAGCTGCACTTAGGATTCGGAAACTCTCCAGTGAACCGTGAGTTGTGAATGAGAACCCCTTTGTTCTGAGGAGTATATACAGGATCTCAGCATTTAGCCTGTAGAAGGAATAGCCATCTGGTTTATATGTAGGTATGAAATCCTTTCCCAGTTTTGTAATAAAATGTAGTAGCTGTTCTGCTTTGTGCATAACCTGGTATCATCTACTTTACGAAAGTTGCAACCTGAAGATACTATCACAGCAGGACTCTCAGAGGAGTTCAACTTAGAGACTCCTAACACACCAAATCCCAAATAGACTTTGTTGTCACATGTTAATCTAACCTCTGAGCTTCAGTTGTAAGAAAACTTCAGGAACTACACAGCTCCTTAGACCTACAAGACTGCAAGACAAATCGCAGGGCAAAGTAGTCAAATCAGCAGGACAGTGTGCACCACGAAATGTACTAATGTAGTCCTTCTTTCAAGGCATAAGGTAGTTCCTTGAAAGTGCCATTTCAATGACTGAGATCTCTTCATTGCGTTGCACTGTACCTTGTAGACTGAACCTGCCAGGTCAGATCAGTTTCAGCTCAGCTATGTCTGCACCACATGTTCCACAGTGTAAGATATAGCACAAGTTGATAGACAGAGAACTGCTATATTTTTGGATCTGGCCTCTTCTAAATACAAGTTCAACAAATGTAATTTTACTCCTCCTCCTTTATTACTAGAAGGCAACTAAAAACCTAGAAAACTGTTGTTTTCAGTTAACACACACTTTCATTGTACCAGAATAAATCACAGCAGAATTTAGAGTGGAAGGGACCTCCAGAGGTCATCTAGACCAACCTCCAGCTCAAGCAGGTCTAATGAGATCAGGTAGCCCAGGGACTTCAGCAGCCTGGGCTGGTGGCCATCACTAGAAACAGGCTGTGTACCACCGTAGTGTTTAAATGTGGCAATCTGGATGATAGGGGAAAAAGTCACAGAATTTAGGATTCACTTCATTTTAGCTTTTATATATTTGCAGTGCTAACAAAGGTTAAAAGCGTGTAGTTGAAAGTCATATATAGGTATAGATATAACTTTGAACCCATGCTACACACCCAAAGTCTTTGGAACTCTTTAGAAATCCCAATATATTTCCAACAGGAAACACATAAAGTGGATTAACCATAAATTAATAACTGCAGAATATGAGACAGGAAAGAAAACAAGAAAGGATCCACAACGACCAGCATCTCTGTTCTTAGAGAAGACAGTTCAAAATGACAGTGGTCAAAACAGCTGTATAATACGGCAACAGCAAGCACAACAACTAAAGATTTCAGTCATGTCAGAAAGGTGGGGTGTCAGGGCTAATAATCTTGGGGGAACAAGTTGTCTTCTGAGTCATCTCTTCCAAGCTCAGCCTTCTCCATAAGCATAATGTCAAGACAACTGATACCTCCACATCAGAGGATTTCACTGCAGGGAGTCAGTAATGTCAAAGAAATCTTCTGTAATCTCATGTAAAAGATACCTGAGCATGTAAAATAAGCAATTTTTTGGACTACAAAGCAAACACAAATAACAAGAGAGCAGCTACCACTAGCCAATTACTGGGAGGGGGCACTGAACCCAAAATTTTGCAGGCATGCTTTTCTTCCCTGAGTCCTCTGGGAGGCGTTGCAGAAAGATGGAAAAAAATTGCCGATTGCAATAATATCTTCCCAAAAGAGTAATGATCTTATGTATTTTAGAAGCTGCTTTATACTAAAACACTAAAACACTTCCATTTTTTTCTGCTTTAAGAACACAAATAAAATATCAATGACACTTTAAAATTAAAACATCCAAGGCTTCAGCTTGCTTTCATGGTTCACATTTGGGTTTTGGTTATTACCAACAGATTTTGGATTGAGCTCTTTCTCATTCTAAATGCTCCTAAATGGGAGAAATACCCTAACTGCAGACAAAGATGAGAAAACAACCTGTAGCATGTATTTAATTTTATAAGCTTTCTAAAATATTTCTAAAACATACAGAAACACAAATCTCAACTGGAAGTGCAATAAACTGGAAACAGAATAGTTACAGACACATGTTGATTAGCAATGAAACTATCCAGAATGCCAGCGACGGTGTGAGTATTACAGATAACTGGAAGGGATGAGACAATTGCATAGCTGGAAAGGTAGTTACTGTTTCATAATGTGGATATTATAAAGGGAGCTTCGCTCTCTCACTTTCTTTCCCAAAGGACTATGCACCGGAAGTGGAATTCATCAGGTTAAGGACCAAATCAAAGCAAGTGTCTCACCTGTCATTTATAACATCTCCCCCTGTGGTAATCATAATGACCTCACTTTTTAATCTGGTGGGTAACTACCATCATGCCAGAACAGCACATACTTTAAAAGAAATCAATATTCAAGTGTTTTTACTTTAATTCTACCAACTTTTCCAAAAGTGGCTGCAAGTTAACATCAATTGTTATTCTCCAGTTTATTTGGTGTGTTTTTCTTCCAATGAATTACACAATTAGCTCATTTCACAAAAAGCAGTAGGCAGGGCAAAGTGGGTAGAATCCAATATTTTGTTATTTAAACACTGCTTTCCAAAAATCTGTGCCTGCAGGCACTTGCTGTAGCATTACAGTACACTGGAGCATAATTGAAGAGCACCTATTGAAGCCATGGGCCTCTTAAAACAATTTATTTCTTTATTCATGACTGAAATATAGTCATAAATACAAGGAGATTCTGCCTCTCATATAACTAGCCCATAAAAACACGTGTATCCTGGAAGACAAATCACCGATGGATCTCAAGATGTAAAAGCATAAAAGCTTCTGAATGAATACACGTTTGTGCATAGACCAGAAGTGATAGTATATATGTGTGATGGATACAGCCAGAAGAAAAAATATCCACAAGAAAAAAAAATCATTGAAATATGATTTTACAAATGGTATTTCAAAAAATACTATTTTTATGGGCAAGAAAGTGAAGTGCCCAGCAGATGTGCATTGGACAAATAATAAAGAAGTAGAGCAGTATCTTACAGAATTAGGTTCTACAATACAAGAGGCTTAAGAAGGTTTGCAAAAAAATAATTCTGAAGGGTACAGTGGCTTTCTTTGTGTCTGTTGGAAGTAAGAATATCATATCTATATGCTGAAAAGACAAAGATGACTTCTTGGTGAAAGACTATCATGGTGAGACAGTGAAAACAACACTTTTTAACATCTGCTCTTATAGGATGGTGGAGCAACTTAAGCAATTGTGAAAAGTGTTGGAAGTTACATTTAAAACAGTTCCCAAAGCTCCATCTTCTCTCTATGTACATGTGCTTTCAACAAACACAAATATATTAGAGGAAAATACTGAGAAGTACATATGATAACAGGACTGGAATGTGAGAAGGGACCACAATCCTTATTTGGGGGGCACAGAGTTTCTTAAGTTTTAAAGTGTCTTGTGTATATATTCTGTAGCAAATGAGAAGCCCTTGTGCATGTTCATAGGGTTTTCTTCACAGTAATGTTTGTTTGCAAAATACTTTTATCTAGTAAATTCAATAAATGGTAAAAATTTCTCCTTGAGGGCTGGATTAGCTCTTCCTACAGTTCAAGGATTGTCTTTTGTATTTTCTTTGTTTGGGGCCTGGGTGAAGAGCACTGATGGTGAGAACTTCACTGAAAAAATTACTTATGAAGTGAAACGGATTTCAGCATAACGACACAGTTAATAAACACTAGGAATGTGCTCTTAGAAAACTCTGCATCTGTTTATTTTCCTGTGAGTCAAGGAGAATAAGAATCTTCCTTCCTGTTGGCAAAGTCCCTGATTTTTCACTAAGTACAAGTATGCTTGGGCTCTAATGAAGAAGAGAGGCTGCCAGAAACATTCTTTGTCGCTTTCCAGATCAGATGTATACTGTGAAGGGTAAGTTAAGAAAGGACAGCTTTACTTTAGAGCTGCAGAGAATCAGGTCTTCAGAGCTTTGCTAAACCGCTCTCTCACTGACTTATATCCATGCCCCACTCACATAATTTCTGGTACTGGCATTCAGCAATGCTGAAAAGTCACAGTTACCTTCCTCAGATGTGTATCCTCAGAGCACATCTACAGACAAGAGTACTCTACGTTGCCTAATTAAAGAGTGAGTTGTACTCTTTAATATGTTAGAAAAGCAATCTTAAGCAAACCATGGAACTTCTTCCTTAGCCATTGTAGCAGAAGAGGGCTGTCCATGTCGTGAATGTGGATTAATTACTGGTTTTCATACAGTCTGTTTTATGGTGCATCCTTCCATTTTCTTTTTGGTTTCAGAGAATTCCTGCATTTTCTGTAATTTTTCATACATGGATGAAGTATTTTTGTCCCCGATCTCAAAATATGTCTAAACAGTAATTTCTGAATAGCAGAATTTCACAGCACGCTCTCAGCACTCCTTGAGTAGCACGTATTGCATTTTCAGCTTTCACTTATAAATATTTTTTCAGAGAGAGGAAATGATGGGATTCCTGTTCCATCTTTGGTCCCATCTAATTCCGCTTTCTAGATGCTACGTTTTAGCAGGAAGTTGGACATGGCTCTCAGTAGTCATCTTCAGTCCTGTTGTGGGTTTACCAGGAGAGATTTGCTACACAGCTACAGAAGAAGAACACACAAGTATACACAGAGGAGAAACAAAGAACATCTCAAGCACCCTAATGCAGAAAAGAAAGATGACATTTCTTTACATTTCTGCCTCAGCATTTAGTAGTTGATATTGCATTTTAGGACATCCACAATATTTATCGGGACTTGAATTTTTGCCAGGGATGCAGAAATAAGTCTTTTCAACAGCAGTAAAATTTCTTGTTTGGGCAGTGTTTCTTATGTCATGTAATCTAGTTACTTTGATATTGTTTTAATTACTACGGTTGGCAAGCAAATGATCCTATTAATTATTTAGACAATTATTTAATTTTCTGTTTATTGCTAGTTCTGATTTTCTGCTAAAATGGAAGAAAAATCAACCTAACATTATACGGCCATTTAGTCTGCACAATAAAGAATGCCTGAAAAACTGAATGATCTAATTGGCTAGAGTGTAAAACAGCAGAATTCACCACTCAGAGCTTATTAGCCTGTTCATTTAATTAAGATTATTCAAATTCTTTAACAAAAAGTAACATTTTATAATAAAATTGCATTCTCCTATTCAGGCATTCCACTCTTTGAATTGTACTAGAGGATGTTCATTTAGGACAAGCAGCTTTGATCATAAATATGCACTTATTCACGCCCTGCCATGTCTTATTGATTAAACAGGATATTTTCCCTCTTGGTAGAATGAAGTTGCAGTTCAAAGGTTTTAGAGAAACATCCACTATGCGAAATTGGCAAAGCAAGTGTGTAGTGCACTACAACCTCCTGAGAATTGCAAAGTGTTCCTTCTTCCCAAGCTTCTGTGGGGGTTATTGCTGAAAAAACAGTGTGTGCAATATGAGCTGCTGTTGAAATTTAATAAATATTTGAAAAAAAGTCTGCTAGCAGACAAACGTGCACTATGTCAAATGCCATGAAATCAGCAGGCAGGTCTCCATCTGTTTATTTATTTAAACATACCATGATGTATTTCATCCACAATGTGCAACTTACAAGTGAAAGCTTTGGCTTGTATTTCCTAACAGGACTACTCATCCTTGCACTATATTAAAGAAAAGCAATACCAAAATGTAGTAAAATGTAGTCCCAGAGACCTGTTGCATGGAGTAGGGAACTCTCTGATGAGTTTTGTATGTAAATTTCAGTAAAGATGTCTGTGATTTTTTTGCAGAAGTAAAGAACACAAAAATTTTCTGTTTAGATGGAATGTTTAGGTTTGGGTGGTTTCTTCCCTGCCTCCTTTTTTTTCCCTCAAAGCTCTGTGTGATTTAATACTTCTCTGAATCTCTCCATAATAATTCCTTCTATGGTAAGTTCCAAAATGAAAACCAAATATCTCCTGAGCCTCAGATAGAATGCACTGAATAATAAAATAAAACAAGGGTACTCACTCACAGAGCAGTGTCTGAGGGTCTCTAAGCATTTCAAAAACAAATGAATTCTCACAACATCTTAGCAAGGTGAGTAAGAACAGGAGACCATAACAGTATTGTTATCCTTATTTTACTAATATAGATTCCAAGGCAGGGGAGTTGAATAACCTGCCAACCTTGTGCTACACGCTCAAGAGAAAGCGGATCTCCTGACTCCCGGTTCTAAATATTAATGTAGAGAATTGCCAATGACTAGTCAAAGTTTGCTAAGTCCAAACCTTACGAAATCTCTCCTGAGATATCATATAACAACCAGAAAGCTAGGGCACAATCCAAAATGCATTCATGTTAATGGAAATTGTTCTACTAAAATAAACACACTGAAGTCTGAAGGTTTTCCTGAGCCTTAGTCAACCCTAATGCGACAAAACTGGAATAGGTTCTGCCACTTCCTGCCACACTGCCAGAAAGTAATCTAACAATTATCTCTCTTGCAGGGTTTTGGAATTACTTTTCTAAGCACTGGTCAGACCAAAATAACAGCGTTCTCAAGAGCATTCACGTCCTCGCTTGGCATGGCCAGCTTCACACTGGGTGCTATGGGAAGGCAGTTCTTACTCTGGGAGTCTGGAGACAATAAGAGATGCTTTTTTCTGTATTGTCTTTCACTACAAAGACGAGCGTTGTCTGTATTGTTAGCCATAGATGTACTCATGTGTTTTATGCTGGCTTCTCACTTCTAAAATGGTCACCGAATAATACCTTTCAAGAGAGCTAAAACAGTGCCACAAAAGCAAACAGCAGCTAATTTCAAAATTGTATCAGCCCTACTCTACACCATTCACTTTTTAATATGTACCTCTTTTTTGGGGGGCTTCTTTGTATTCAATCTCTCTAAGCAGAACAAGATTACATGAGTCCAGCACAGAGGTAAGAGTGCCATCTATTGAGTCCCTGGCAATATTTGTCATCATCTACAAAGGAAACAAAAGCTTACACACCATTTCTTATGATACATCTGCATGTAACAAAAAGATAAGCAACATATTCCCAACTGAACCCAAGATTGTTATGTGTTCAAAGAAAAAAAAATGCATTATAAAGACTATAAGAAATGGTGCCTCCCTAACAAATACATCTTTTTTTTTTTTTTTTTCTTTAGAAAATCAGTAACGGGAAAAAAAACAAGATACAGGAAAAGGTCAAGTACTTCTGATAAAAAACAGTGCCTCTAGCAAAAGAGCAGTTTGCTTAAAATGGTTCAGTTATAGCTCAGGGTAAGTTTGTCTCCTGACTTGACCTGGAGACAATTTTTTCTCCTCATCATATTGGCTAGTCATTATACTAATTAAATACTTTACTAAGCCAGGGTGTGCTGGATGTCACCTTGGAAACACTTCAAACAGTATTCAGTAATGTAAAAGCTGAATACAAGGCAGCCACATTCTTGGGTTATATTACGGAACGAATTAGCTTTTCCTTTTCGGCAGCAAAATTGCAAAGACTGTGCATATTTTTAAAAATTGCTGGAATCGCTAGAAAGTGAGGAAAACCAAACAGACTTACCAGAACACTGATGATTTTTCCACTTTATTACACTTGCATATGAATTGCATTTTCCTGGCATCCTAAGCACTTATGACATATGAGAAACATATATTTTAAAAGAGTTGTGTTATTGTTGACTTGGTTGTATACACTGAGCTTAATCAAGAGAAACCCTACCCATGTTATGTGCTTCACTTAATGGGCACTGGCTAGACAAACAAACCAATCTGTGAAATGTACAGAAAAATAATGAGACAAGAAAATTATCAGAAATTCCATCAGTATACAAGCACTTCTCTCCCCAGACCAGGGAATAAATGTGTGTACTTCATTTTAACTTTCACTGAAAACGTCCTTTGTTTCCTTTTCTTTGCTGAGCCATAGTGTAGTACTACTTATTGTTGCTGCAAAGCAGATTTTGTGGACAGTGTGTATGTTGGTGACCTGAGAGAGAGCTTGCATGACCAGCAAATGTAGCATGAGGAGAAGAAAACAAAGAAATGCATTCCATTTGGCTGCAAACAACACCCTGAACTAACTCAGTTCTGGTTACTTTTCAGGATCAGTCTCTCTCTAAGAGCAGTGATGTGCAAGAAATGACAGAGGGTGAGTTCTGGTAGAGTTATTCCGGTGTCAGTGTGGCATTACTTCCGTGAAACTAGTGTAGGGGGGAAAGAATGTTCTGAAGAACCCTAGCAGGAGAGATGGGAGTAGATGTACATGTAAATATTTCCCCCAAATGACCCCAGTGATGACTTAATCACTCCACAGTAAGCAGGTAGACGAACAGCTGTCACAAACTCCAGAATCTGAAATATCATGACAGAGGGGTGGATTCTCCCTCAGTGTGCAAATATATGTGAGCACAGGACAGACAGCTACATTTCCTCAATCCAAGGATGTCTTTTTCTCAATGTTACTTAAGATGGTCTGCTAGCATTCCGAGGAGAGCTGTGAATCTGGCCAGCAAGACTTGCAGACAAAAATCCCAAAAGCCTAATCAACAAACCTTGTCTACATACGCTTACTTTATTTCCCACCCTTCAGGAGTCAGAGTGCCCCAAACTCCCTAGTGGTACAAGGAGATAGCTCTTTTTTTGTGCTGTTCTGAAACCAATGCAGAAATTCTTTCAGTAGATGTATGAGTGAATAAGAAGATTTAATTCCTACATCTCAGAAAGATCTGAGACTTGTATACATAGGCAAGAAAATCTGACATCATAGGAATTGCTGAAACAACTCTGAAGAATCTTTATCCACCAGAGGCATGATGACCACTCACCACTCCCACAAGAATGATGTACCTAAAGGTCTGAATCTGCAGTACATCCAGGATGGCCAGATCCTGCCTTTCCATGCATTTCTAGGTTCTCTGTCTAACAGTGACAACACTCTAGATACAAGATGTATTTGTCACTTTACACACAACAGAGGTCAGTCCTAATCATCTCCACTTCCTGGGCTTCATGCAATTTATAAAGTAGGTGCTGATGTTAACAGGATGGACTGAAGAAAGATACAGAATATTTGTTGGACAGGAGCATAAACTGCCTGTAATGCTGCTGAATACCTCCCTTTCCCCTGACTGTGTTTTAAGCTTGTGTTTTGGCAACAATCATAGCAAGGTAAAAATCAGTCCAAGTAAGTACACAAGAAAAGAAGGAAAGAAAAGGAACTTGTCAAACAAAACATGTTGCTTTAATCGAACACAAAAGTCCTTATACGGGCTCAGGGTACAAATCACTCCAAGTAAGGATGTAAGAAAAAAAAAAGAAAAGAAAAAAAGAAATACATCAAACAAAACAGGCTGTTTTATTTTCAAGGAAAGTTCTTCTGAGGGCTCAAGGCCTGAGCCTCTGTTAAGACTGCTACACAGGCTGGATGACTGCCAGCATATCAGGTTGCAATAGGCTATTAGAAGGGGCTGAATATGGATAATCTTCCCTAAGGGCTCAGCAGAGTCCTACTGCCTTGATTACTTTTTTTAATTTAGATTAACAACCCCTATAACAGTTGCAGACTAATTGGAAAAAGACTTTAAAGGAGCTTTAGGAAATTAGGTAAGAATAGTTTTTATTATTGTAGTGCTCAGCAATTGCTGCAAACCTTTTCCTCCTAAAGGATGGGGAGTCAATCACAAGAAACTTGTATCAGAACAGAAAACCAAACCTTGTCCCTTATGAGATTTCATTGTTTGAAAGCTTGTTTTACTGTGACCATTTTATTTGAAGTCAACATCGGAGAGCAAAACAAGTATTGGAAAGACCGGTCTCTCAGCAGTCTGCACTCTTGTACAGTGTTGTTAATAAAAAGAAGTTAGCTCCACATGTAGATGACTAGCCACTACGATCATAAGCCCAATGTTATGATTTGTTGAACTTCAACAAAAACTTTAGTATCAGTATGTCATTCAAAACAGAGAATCTTTCTGATTTAGTCTGAGCATTCTCTCATAGTGTTGTGATACGAATCCCAGCATTCCTGA
The DNA here is from genome assembly GCF_030867145.1 of Opisthocomus hoazin. Taxonomy (NCBI): domain Eukaryota; kingdom Metazoa; phylum Chordata; class Aves; order Opisthocomiformes; family Opisthocomidae; genus Opisthocomus; species Opisthocomus hoazin. Next base: position 20,264,231 of record NC_134454.1, on the reverse strand, counting down.
CTCTTTATCACTCCTGATTAATAATCTGTGAACCATAGAAATTGCAATGCTGATTTGAGCTCTGGAACTCAAAGGTCAGGTGCAGCATTAAAGACCCCAACAATCACATAATTTCTAAGAAGAAACATAAACATCACAGTCCCATGCAACAGCAGCAACATGTTAATGCACAAAAGCCAGGGTATGAAACTGAGAAGAAATAAGAGGCAGTCTCATCTCCACAAAATGATTGAAGACCCAAGAGTAATCAAAATTCACAGATATGAGAAATAAATTAAACACTGATACAGACAGCAAGATAGCAGGGGCTCCCACCCACTTCTTTCCTAGTAAATTTGCGCTTGAGCTCTATGGTAGTGGTGTCTCTGCAATCACTCTCAGTCTCAAGGAGTTACAGGATTTGGGTTCCAACCTATATTGCTTTCATTTACAACCTTAATGAAAGGTTTGCACACGTAGTCTCAGCATCCATGTGACTCATTCAGATATTCAATCAGATCATTTTCTTTTCAGGGAAAAACTATTTAGGGAAACAGATTGACATAGTGTGATTTGTATATTCTTGACTTCTAGAGGCAGGTTTTCAAGTGCTCAGCTCCCGCTGCTGGGGTTATGTTTTCAAAAGTGGTTGGCGTTCATTATCTTTATTGTAATTTATTTGATCAGATTTTTATGTAAATATATAACTGTGTATTCTGAATAGCACTTGTTTAAAGAACCCAGACACAGCTCTCTACATTCAGTCTGTGAACATGGAATACAACTCTTATCTGCTGCCTAAAGGTTCTCCAGAACTTCCTCTCAACCCACTATGTTCATCCGGTCTTTATTTTTATTATGTGGTACAGGAAAACAAAACCTAACACCCTTGTATTCCCAAAGAACATCTAAAGCAGCTGGAGCCATATTCTAAGAAGAGAAGCTGAGAAAAAATAGAGCTACATGTATGTATCAAGGTTGATTCTGGAATAATATAAAGGTTGTAAATGAATTTACTGAGCAAATCAAACAAAGAAGGCAAATTCTTTAGACTTGCAAGACTTTCAGAGCAGCTTGGTCCCTGACCCAAGACAGCTATTTAAAATTCTTGGCCCTTGCTGGAGGTGAATGTGTCTCAGCAAATGCTGCTCAGATTGTCCCCTATAGCTAAGCATCTGGCTCCACTGTAGACTTGTCTAGTAACAAATGAGCAAATGTTCATAAATCTGTAACACATATTCCAACAGATTCCAACTAGCTTTAAAATTAAGCAGCCTTCTCATAATGTATGCTGAACATGTTTGGGAGAATGCTGTGATTCATGACAAATATTGACCATGTCATTTGATTAAATTCAGCAATGTAGTCCCTTTGTATGTTTTAGGTCACTTTTACATCACAGTCTCTTATACTTTATATCAACAAAAACAAATTCACTTATCTGAATTCTGAAACTGCAACCAGTTTTCAGATTTTTGAGCTTCTCTGCTGTTAGCTTACTCCTTCATAACAAACCAATTTTTAAATTGTCATTGTTACTGAATATACAGAATGGTACACAAAAAGATCATCCTGTTTAAATACTGAATCTTAATACTGACTAGAAGTATTTTCTAAATATACTTTTCCTTTTCTATTTCTGTCTTACAGTTCAGTCATGCCATAAGCAGAAGACTGAGGCTGAGGAAAAGTATCAGCATATTTTTAGTCTGTAATACCATTATAATAATACACTGGGAGAGGTTACTGAGAGTTGTTTTTTAAACCCACATATTCAAGACAGTCTCAGTTAAGCAAAATTAAATTGCTGCATTTCAGGACACTTGGCAAGGCAGAAACCTAATTCTCATTTTTATTCTGCTCTGGAAGCATAAAGAACTGTCAAAAAAAGACATAAATTAGAGTGAATTGACACTGGACCTTAGACATTTCTCAGCTTTCTGTAGTAGATTTCAGTTCTGATGCCCAACCCACAGGCCAACTGATTTAGATAGAAGAAGAAGAAATGTGGACATAAGATTAAAAAAATTAAAAAAGGAGATTATAATATTCTGGAAGTATAAACGATACAGAAGTATAAATGATACGGAGCTACAAATCATAGAGCTTTGTAGTCCAAAATCACTCTCAATGCCTAGCCTACTTGACAAACAAGGAAGTGTTTATACATGACAACTATTCCTCAAGAGCCAATAACAGCATTCTTCCGTGTTCCTCTCCTGTAAATATCTCCTCCAAGAGATTAAAAGTTACGAAGTCTTCAAAAAGAAGGGGCCGGAGGCTTCTACCACTACCAGCTTTTAAACCCACCTATTTGTGTGTACAGATATGAGTTATAGCAAGCAGAAGAATCCATAAATTCCAGCAGATCATACCCCTTGGTTGCTTTGGCTGCAGTGCTGATTAGGAGGAATGGTGTCCCAGGGCAGTCTCACTTGCCAGAGGCTTTGAAAGTGTCGACAAAGCAGCCACCAGAGTTGGTTAACTTTACTGCCCCATTGATCTGATGCATTTTGGGCACATTTCTGTCTCCTTCTGTGATCAATTAACACACACACACACACACACACACTCCACACATATCCCATTCTCTTCAGTGGTAAAATAGCTTTCAATATTTTTCTTCTTCCTGGTTCCCGTAGGGAGGAGGAGTCTGGTTATCTGAGTAACAGAAACACAAAATCAGACATAGAATTAGAATTTGTTAGGCTCCTTGATTAGGCTATTGCAGAACAAGAAATGTCTTGCACATAAACAGGTTTCTGCACAGAAGTCAAGAACTGCAGAACAGCGTGTACCCAGGTGGCTACAGATATAAGAACAGAAAGCAGCGTAAGAAAACACACAAGTAGCCATGTAGGATCAAATCACAGGACATGGTCATAAATTTGTAGCGTAATTCAGGCTGGATTGGACTGGAGGAGGTCTCCTAGCACTGGTTCAGCTCACTGACCCACCTGGTGCCGTCTCCCGAGAGCTATTCCCCAGCTGTGTTGTGCTAGCCTGGGTTCCTTCAGGGTTCTGCTTTCCTGGGTCAGAGCTTGGCCTCTTGACCATGCTGAATTTTATGGTGTGCCTGTCAGCCACTTTCTTCCCCTGCCCCAGTTCCCCTGCAAGGCAGGCCAGCCCTTGAATTAATCACCTGGTCCCTCTTTGTGTCATCTGCAGCCTTGATGCAGATATCCTCCATCCCCGTTTCTGAATCACTGACAAAGATGTAAAACACAACAGCTCCCAGGACAGATCCTGCAGGACCCTGGTTGTCACCCTCCTCCAGGTAGGAAATGGCTCATTAACCATGACTCTCTGAGCAGTACCTTCCAACTGAGGTTTTTTTTGCGGTTTAGAGGCCTGTACAGCACTGTGTTACAGAATCACACAGAATCACAGAATGGTAGGGGTTGGAAGGGACCTCTGTGGGTCATCTAGTCCAATCCCCCTGCCAAAGCAGGGTCACATACAGCAGGCTGCACAGGACCTTGTCCAGGTAGGTCTTGAATATCTCCAGAGAAGGAGACTCCACAACCTCCCTGGGCAGCCTGTTCCAGTGCTCCGTCACCCTCAGAGGGAAGAAGTTCTTCCTCATGTTCAGACAGAACTTCCTATGCTTCAGTTTGTGTTGTCTCTCCAAATGGTGCCAGTTTGGAGGTGATGCTTAAAGCAAATAATAATGGGGCAAAAATAACACAATACCTCTACGAGCATGGCTTCTTAGATTTTAGCATCTAGAAACCAAGCAGTTTCCATACTTGGAACTACGAGTGTTTGGTAGACTTTCATTTTTTGAACATTTTTCTGTTACTTTCTGAAGACATGTCTCCTGACAATAAATCCTATAGTGTCATTATGTATTGTGTGGGGAAGAAAAACCTCATTTGTTGTAAACATACTGCCAAATAATGTCATTTTCTCCATCTTCATTCTGTGGCAGGAAAGTGTGACTAATCAGTCCCTGTTCAATTTTTCCTCATCATTCTTGGATTTATCTAGTACCTGCAGTCATTTTTCCTCCCAGACTAAAGAAGCCTATTCTGTTTAATATATCCTCATGTGGAAACGAACAGAACATCATTGTCATCTTTCTCCCTCTCTAGCTTTACTGTGTCCTTTTTGAGATGCTGTAATGAGAGCTGTACTTAGTATTAATGATACAGGAACATCTTGGACTTGGGGCATAATCGTGTTTTCTGGTTTGCTCTAATTTTTGTTCATAGTAATTCCTAACAGTTGATTTTCCTTTTTGACTGTCTCTGGGTATTAAGCTGATGTTTTCATAGAGATAGCCATGATGCCTCTACAATCTTCCTTCTGAATAGTAATAGTTCATTTAAAGCCCATCACTAGGTATATATATACACAATGTGTACGTACACGTAGTGTTTTTTCCCAGATGGATTACTTTCACAGCATCGAATTTATCTTTCATTTTATTGCCAAGTCACTCAGTATTGTGACATCCTCCTGCAGCACTTTGCAGTCAGCTTTCATTTAACTGATCTGAATAATTTTATAGTACCAGGAAACTTTTTTACCTCTCTATATAACTGTCCTCTTTTCCAGGATTTTAGTGAATATGTGGATGAACACAAGTCTCAACTCAGACACTTGATGAACTCCACTCTTGAGCACTGTAACACCTGACAGTTATATCTTCTTTTTATTTTTTTTTTGATACCCAGTAATAAGTGTGCTTCCTCTTTTGCCCATGTCAGTTTAGGATCTCTGAGTCTTTGGTAAGAGATCATCAAAAGATTTCTGAAAGCCCAAGCATAAAACAGCCACAGGATCTTGTTCATCCATATAATCACTGGCACCTGAGAGGAGTTCTAACACACTTTCAGGCCATGACCTCATTCTGCAGAAGCCAAACTGAATATTTTCCACTACGTCATACGTATTCACATATATTATGTCTCTGTATTGTGGCTTCTTCCATTTTGTCCAGTACAGAAGTCAAACATACTCACCTGCTGAACCCAGACCTGCTGTGAATCCCTTCCTAAGAATCAGTTTCAAACTTGCCAAATTCGATCCTTCTGGTCTTAGGGTCATTTTAAACAGTAAGTTATAAACCACAGTGCATAGGTCAGCAGTACCGTTTGCCTTTACAGCTCCTTGTCAAATATAATCTGATCATGATAATTTGCTGTTTTTTACTTGCCTGTACTGAAACTCTTCCACTGTAGAGTGTCATGGTGGATTCTGAACCTTGCCTTCACCATGCTTGAAACCTCTCCCGGGTTGGTACCAGTACAAACTTCAGAAAAATACTGTCTAGCCCATCATATGCTCTTCAGTTAAAAGGTTGACAAAATGGGCAGGCCTGCTACCACAACAGATTCCTAATGTACCTCACTTGAAAAGGTTTTCTGTATTGATGGAGAGCCACCACTAACCACTCCCATCATCATGAACGTAACTGGGTATCTATATTCACTTCCTTCAGTCGTCTTCTCTGGCTTTTAATCTTTAGGGATTTGACAACAGCAGTAAAATCTATTCAGAAGGTTATAGTATATTTTAGCCTGGCTCCTCTGTTGACTTCTAGACTCTTGTTACTGAAGAGGAAAGAGCTGGAGCAGCAGAAAGCTGCATATTTGACTGTACTCAGTGACATTTGCTGCATGTACACATTTAGAGAATATCCAGACACAGATTCAGTGCCCTAAATATCTGCCTGTCCTTGTTAGCTCTTCTTTCAGCCTCTGTGGTATTCCTGATGCTCAGTAAACGACTGCTTTCAACTGTCTGCCTTGACAACTGAGCTCTATAAACCAACCGCCAGCAAAACTCGAGTTGAATCAAGGGGCTGCTTGAATAATTTATATGAGTGTTACTTTTAAAACACATTTACAACAAAATCCAATACACATGAACTGCTGTATAACAGTCTATTCATCAAAATTGGGTAAGACAGAGCCTACACTTTCCTGAGAAGAAAAAAAACAAAGCATGAATGGGCAACAACCAAATTTCACTGGAGCTGATTACATATAGCTTCCAACAAAAAATTAAAAAACAATAAATGGTTTATCACAACTGCAGCAGCACAGGTTTGTCCAGGTGCAAGCCTTTAGCCTGCCTTCATTCAGATTTTTTTTCCTGGAATATGCAGTCTAAGCTCGAAATTACTCAGTATGAGAATTTGTGTTGACTAAATAACTACTAGGTTTGGCCTTTTTTTAAGTGGAAATACAAAATATTATGCTTACACTGACATCAGCTGGTTCCATTTAAATCATTCTCACCTAAAAGGAGTTAGGCACACCGTTAGTTTCTATATGTAAGATTCCAGTGTGCACATTCCTTTTAGGGCATCCTAACGGTGTAACAGTAATTATAAACAAAATAAAGAAATACAACTAAGTAGATTGCTGTTGTTTAATTGACCTCAGTTGGTATGTGCAAGGTGAGAATCTGATCTTTTTATTCAACTTACACAGATCCAGCCAGATCATAATTAAAATAAAAGTATTTATGCCTTCTGTTTGTGCTCCTATACAATTTTTCACATGTAACACAATTTTAAAAAGAGGAGAAGGAGAGGGGAGGGGAGGGGAGGGGAGGGGAGGGGAGGCGAGGGGAGGGGAGGGGAGGGGAGGGGAGGGGAGGGGAGGGGAGGGGAGGGGAGGCGAGGGGAGGGGAGGGGAGGGGAGGGGAGGGGAGGGGAGGGGAGGGGAGGGGAGGGGAGGGGAGGGGAGGGGAGGGGAGGGGAGGGGAGGCGAGGGGAGGCGAGGGGAGGGGAGGCGAGGGGAGGCGAGGCGAGGGGAGGGGAGGGGAGGCGAGGGGAAGGAAGGAAGGAAGGAAGGAAGGAAGGAAGGAAGGAAGGAAGGAAGGAAGGAAGGAAGGAAGGAAGGAAGGAAGGAAGGAAGGAAGGAAGGAAGGAAGGAAGGAAGGAAGGAAGGAAGGAAGGAAGGAAGGAAGGAAGGAAGGAAGGAAGGAAGGAAGGAAGGAAGGAACTAGGTAGAGTTTATTGAGACAGACTAGGAGGAATGAACTGGGAGAACTGAACTGGAAAGAAAGGAAAGCTGCCATTTTGAAAAATAATTAATCCTGTAAGACACGAACAGATCAAGCGAAATGCACAAATACATCTTAGTCTATTGTCTGTATCATCTCAGCTGTTTTTCTGAATTTTTTTACACCGGAATGTGTATTCTGGATATTGATATGTAATGAAGCAGGACATAATATACCATTTATCTTGAGGGCTGCATTGTCCTTTATGTAGCAACAGCATGTGTGAGTGGCTGTTGTCTTTTTAGCTGTAATTTAAGGCTGTAGGAATTGTGTAAATTTCCAGCTTTTCGTGCAGTTAAGTGTGGTTAAAGCTGAACCATATTGTGTAACTATACAATCAAAAGAAAAATTACCTACTAGTTTTGCTGTGTAAGACCCTTACAGAACCACTGAAGACTTCTCTTACTTTAAATCTCTTCTCCTTTTCCGGATGAAATGTTGCCATAGTACATAGTGCCAGTCATAGTACCCCTTACTGATTATTTTAGTTGCATTAGTAATATTGTACTTAAAAGTACAGTTTGGTTCCTTTATTATGAAATTTATAGTACAGAAGTCTTGCAAGTTTAAGATGAAAGACCCACAATACCTACTGAGTAGTCACTGTTAAATCACTATAGCTCCAATGGTAAGAGGAGTTAAACAATACACAGCCAAACTGTTCACTGCATTTTCACATGACCTGGGTGACACCTAGCTTAGGAGCACATCTCAAGTTAGGTCGGATGACATACAGATCTAGAGATCCACGATGTTCACAGATGCTGGCATCTGAACAATCGCAGAGCCAACCATGACCAGCTGTGGGGTATTTTCACCACGTGTCGTCACTGTACTCAGTCAATGCGGTTTTCAAAGGGTCTGCAACACAGAGCATCCAAAACAGAAGCTTTTTACTATGGGAGTTTGGGTAACGTGTTTTTGTCCTCAGCTTTGGAACCTTCAAGCAGCAGAAGCATCCAAAAATATCTCTGATTAAAGAGACTCAGGCAACACAGAAGAGATTTTGGAAAGAAAGACTTTATTAATGATTTGTTCTGAATCTAGAAAGGAGCGTAAGACAGTTCATTAATACTTTCACAAGATTTAACTGCTGTCTTTGAAGATAAACACTGTGTGTGATAGTGCCACCTGGTGACTGAAAGGTATTGAACATTTAAATTAATAAAATAATTCTGTTAACTCAATTAACTATTCACATATAGGGTCCCAGCGTCCTTGGAGTGAGTGACATAAGCCCAAACAGTAAGTAGTCTATTGCCAATGTGCTACAGTTCAAAGCTTAATTTTCAATTTGACAAATGTCAAGATTTCTTAGCTTGAAGAAAGCTCTTCTTAAAGCTGTAAATACAAGTAATACTCAATAACTCAGTGAAGCTGAGGGTACTTAGTATGCTCAAGATTTGTCACTTAAATGAATCAGCAAGATTTTAACTTGACAAGATTAGTTTATGGTTGAGATGCAAGCGTGAAGCGTAACTGCTAATATTTGCTCCAGTGTAAATACAGAGTAATTCATTTTCAAATTCTAAGCATTGATTTGGACAAGACCATACTTTAAGTGACAATCCATCTTGTCTACAGCAGAAACAACCAGAATTGGTTTAGAAGCCTTCAGTAAAAAAAATTAGATTCTTCCAACTCTCTGTTCTATTTTAAGTATTGTATTTTCAGTTAAGGAACTTGGAAGAAACCTTCCACCAAAGTCTTACTAATAATTGTTCCTGACTAACACAAGAACATCAATAAAAAAGAGAATTGAACACTTTTTTTTAATTACAATAATCAAGTCAAGGAAAACAGCCTACGTGACAGATAGCTTGTGTAAAAATAATTGACTCATTAATCTTAACCATATGAACATGTTCACATTAGCAGGGTCAGTCGCTAGAAAGGATGCAACTGTAGTTACATATTCACAGAGGTGTGAAGTTAGAGTTAGCCTAATTGCACAAAAACTTTCCTTATGAGCTGAATGGAGGCTTTAGAGAAGATAGCTATTCAGTTCCAAATGCAGAGGACTTTTCAGTAGGGCTCTCAAATCATAACACATGGATTATATATTATTCAGGCAAAGGGATGTCTTTTTGTCTTACTAAATACAGTAGTCAGCACAAGGATACCTGGATCACTGACTAGGGTATCTAACAATATCCATAAAAATACACCTTTAACCTCAGTGCAAAGCTATCTGTCATAATCTTTTCTTGGTGATAGGCTAAACAGCTTTGGAGTTGAATTGGGTTAATGCAACAGGCTTCACACTTGTGGTAAACACTGATGCCAGCACATGAGAATATATAGATACTCAGGAAGAGTTTTCTGCAGTATGAGCATTGTTGTTGAATGAAAACATAGTCAGAAATACGTGACTCTGTTGATTACACATTGTAGAGGGTAAATCTTTGTAGCCATGTAACCCGATAACAAGGGCATTGCCACTGCCCATAACAGGCCACTGGCTCTGCCTTAAGCTGACAATTCAGGGCTCAGTAGCTGAGAAGATTTGCCAGAATTTCTCTTAGCCTCCCTGGAGATTTGTTTTAGTTTAGCAGTAACAGCAACTGACTAATGACCAGGTAACTATTGTTTTATGTTTTTCTCAATTTGAAAATAAACTGTGCTAAAATAGTTATCACTGTATAGAGATACATATTTAGTAGCTAAAAGCAGCAATAACATGTAGTTAGTCGGTCTGGAAGGAGATAGCTGTGGCTCAGAAAGAAATGCAGTATGGATAAGCAAAGCAATCAGATGGCAGCAGGGACCTTCAAAGCCCCAGCACAGAGCAATACCAGAGCCCTGGGCTACAGAAAGCTAGCCAGTAATCCCTGGTCACAGAAGGAGTGCAGCCCTGGGAGCTGGGTAATGGCAGTCTTTGTGATAATGAAAAGAACAAAGAACAAGCATCTGAGCATGAGCAAAATACACCTTGCACAGTGTAACATGGACCTACAGACCGGAGAAGCAAGAGCAAGGTGAAGAGTGTGTTGCCAAGCACACAAAATTGGCCACTACTGTATCCTAGGTGGAAAAGAAAGAAACTATTAACATCATCTTTATTTTAACCCCTGCAAATGGCTCAGGATACTGGTGGCAGAACATACCCCGTAGTCCTTGGAGTGAAGCTACCATCAACCTTGGGGCCCAGAAGGGTAGTGCAATGCTGACAAATCTCCAGAGAAACGAGTAGACTTTAGCAAGTTTGGGCATTGGTATCACGTTAGTATCTTTGCAACTAGGCAACTAAAATCCTTCAATAAAACCATTAAGATTTTAATTAGAGTAACAATGGATTATTGGCTTTATATGTAAGGTGTATACCTTTTTCATGTAAAAGGATTTTGAGTGTAACAAGCTGGCAAGAGTTAAAGCAACCTGTTTTGTAACGTAAGTACAACAGATCGGTAGTACTTTACATTAGTTCATGTTATTCAGCACATAGTCTTTCAGAAGAGGATAGCGTGCCTGTCACAAGACGTTGTTGTTGCACAGAACGTGTACCATTCTGAAGCACCTTAATTCTTTCACTGCTGGTATTTCAGAAGAGAATACAGAAGTTGAAGCTAGTCAGTTCTAAGCTGCTGCTGACTGGACTAATGTGGGGCATATTTGGTTGTCTCCTATGTTAGTTGACCATGAGATGTCTACACACGAAAGTCAGCTGTTCTGATTGCGTTGTCTGCAATAATGTACTACGATAAAATGGGATGCAAAAAAAGTTCTTGGAGCCCAGCCAGCTACTGTAAATCTCAACTAAGCTTCGAGGACAGCTTGAAACTACCCAGACTAAAACAATTGATACCAGCTGAAGATCTGGGTCAGCATGTTACAGAACAAGGAACTGTCTCTACTTTGATCATTTTGAGAATAATTATTGAGATAAGCTTATTACCTCTGATCTTCTCAAACATCTGCCTTTTCAGTGTCTGCGATTGCCATCTCTTAATTCACTTTCAATTTTTTAGTTCAGAAAGCACGTTAGCTCATTAAAGCCTACATTATTTTCTTAATATACTACAGGGTTTCTCTTGGAATCAATACGGGCTATCAGGTAGCATGTCTTTCATTAGGGACTGTACGTCAAAAGGCAAACAGCTATCCAAGCACATCTCCTCTAGAGCAATGTAAATAGTTACTCTTCTCTTTACAGAAGTAAAAATAAAACTGGCTTGTAGCTTCTGTCATCAAGCATTTTCATACCTCCCCACTACAAAATTAATATACACCTTACAGCTGTGACTACTGTTTGTATATGACTGTAACCATTTCAAAACAGTAATAAATATACTTCTTATATCTTATTTAAGTGAGGTCTTCAAAAAAATCCTTTTAATGTGGCTTTTCAGACAGAGTCTTTTTAAATGCTTATTGGCATAGAGTCTATGCCCCAGGCTCAGTGCAAAAACTACAAATGTCCAGACTTTGGACAGCACAGTATTTAATCACCCCAAGTGATAATGCTGGATTTCAAAATAATTAAATGGGATTCTTTTTGTTTTTCTTTCTTTCTTTTTCTTGTGCCTTCCTCCAAATTGAGAAAAGCAATTTACTTCATAATTTTAAACTATCTATAGTCATTAGACAGATTAATGCATCACCTACAACTTTTTGTATGGAAATAAATAAAATTAGCTTTTGAGAAATAGATTGAAGGAGAAGCAAGCCCACAAAACTAATTTGTGGGGACGATGGGACAGTCACAGTTCAAACACAACCATCAAACACCACAAAAAAAGGAGATTCACTTTTAACTTACATTCAGAGGGGAAAAAAAAAATGAGCTTAGACCAAAAAGGAGAAATTTGCCAGCAACTGAGAGATATATGGGATGAAGACATCTTATCTGATCCAGAAAGACATTTGCGAGGGCTTTTTCACTGTGTTGGGCAGTAACTTAACAGTGCAGGCTTTAACAACAATAGTTCTGTAAGAAAGAAATACTGCAACTGTGGGAGAGACATTTTTGGTAATTGTCTTGAAAGAAGGTATCAAGCAAAACAAAACAAGAAAAGCACAAAAAAATTGCATTCTAATGTGAATTACTAATAGTCTTGTTTATCCAGAAAGAAGTATTTTTATAACACTTCAATCACACACACATTTTCCTTAGTTTTTTTCACACATGCTTTAGTAAAATTAATTTTTTTGTGTGTGCTGCAGCCATCTTCAGTTTGTTCTTTTTCAGATTCACTGACATGTAAATACAACCAGTGTCCTCTTAAAAAGAAAACAGCTAGAGAGCTAGCTGACAGAGAAGGAACTGTGAGATTGACAGGTGCATTAACCAAACCTGTGAGAAGCTCCTAGAAGAAGGAAGTTTTACCTTGAAAATTAAATAGAAGGTTAAAAACAGGCATACACTATCTTGTCTTCTGCGAAGTTACAGTTGTATCACTAAGAGGTGCAAGGTAAACCAAAGTCTACTGAGGAGGGTCTGAAAAGGTAAAGGTGGGGGGAGGGTTTTGCTGTCATGGCAACAGTGTCTAGGCATCCATTTTAACTTGTCTTTGAGCAGTCCCCCTAGGATTTTACCCCCATTCACCAACATTCCAAAATGTAGAGCCATTTCCTGAAGCTCTGGTAACTTTTTCCAGACTTTTTATAAAAACAAGCATTCTTGAGGCTATTTTTCCCCAAAGCCGTTCTTCATTGTTAAGCAAATCGGATTTGCACTCAGCAAATACATCTCTAAAGCTACTTTGACTTTCAAAGACACAAGCCCAGTGACCTCCACCTGCCCTTCCCTGCCCAGAGCTCACAATGGGGTGCCCCACTTCATAGAAAGTCTTGAATTGATATGACATCATATCCTTTTATTCTTGTACTCTCGGAGTTCTAGATGCATCAGGTTTTGGCTGCAGCATAGACTTAAAAAAAGAAAGCTGGATCTTCAGAGAGTATTCCTTACTTTCCCCTAGCTAAAAGGAAGAAGGAACTAAAACTGTTTTTCTTGAACTCATTATAATCTTTGATTTGATCCGATGATTTCCAGTTGTCATGTATTTTTACAGCAAACCCAGAAAACATCAGTGTAAATATAATCCATATTATTATATAATTAAAATCACTGCTTTATTGCCTTCAGGTCACCCTTTAACTTTTCGTTCCAAAATCCGTATAAAACTGATTCTCACTAAATCCAGAAGAGACAGTAATGAAAAGCAAATATATTTGCTCTGAAGTCCTTTTACATTTTGTTTCTGTTACAGTTTTCATGTGTATCTTTCTCTTAATGCTCCTGCTGACTCCTAAAAATGATGTTATCCTCCAGAATAGATATACCTGGTGTCTGAAGAGAAGAAGTAAAAAGAAAGGAAGGACGGAATGCTCAGTATCTCGTAACAGACCTATTTTCCCTTCTGACTTTTCGTGCCTCCGTAATATTATGCCATTACAAAAAGAAGCATAAAAATTCAATTCTGTCATTTTTTTTATTACCTTCTCAGGTCATCAGCAGAGTGATAACAGGAATTGTTAACAGCATTTCACAACCAAACAGCCTTGGTTCTCACCACACATTTGATTTGCCTGTGCATGTAAACAGAACTGATGATAAAGAAGCTGCATGGGCCAAGGAAAAATTAGAAGGGAAGTTCCCTAGAAATTTCTAAAAATTTAGAAGTTAATTTCCTTATAGTTATGTCTCACAAGCATTCCCCTCTATTTTACAGCTGTTTCATAGCAGTACTATCTCTTCTTGCAAGTCTGTGAAGTCTTTCATAAACTCATTCAGAAACAAAACCTGAGAGGCACTTGATGAAACTGGCAGAAGGGTAGTTTGGAACTGATGAAAGAACACACTTTTCACACTATACAGTGAACCTCCAGAGCTTCTGGCAAAAGAAGGTGGCAGAGACAGGTATAACAGCAGGTTCAGAAGAGTGATAAGCTCACTCATGGGCAACAGGTTTAAGAACAGAGTAAAGGGAGTAAGTACAGAGGGGTCTCACAGCACTTTCGCTGTAGCTATTGAAGATGCTGGGGTAGTACGAGTGACTACTGTATCAGGACTAAGTGATCTTATTTAAAACCTTTATTAAACCTTTCCAGCCTCTCTTCCTCCTCTTCCAAAGGAAACTTTTTTTTTAAGAAATAAAAAAAAAGAGCAGAATTAAAATGAAAGGAAAATTCTGGCAGTGTCAGACCTGCCAGTCTGACCTCAAGCAGGCCAAGTATCTAGATAGTCTTTTGAAAAGGATTTCTACCCATGAGAGCAATGAAACAACTCTGGTCCAAAATGGTGGAAAAAGGCTACTTTGCTATGTGAAATGTGTTCATCTGATTCGTGTCAATATGGAACAATGCTAGGGCTGCATGATGAAATGTGACCTTCTGTCTTTACATACCCTTGTATAACCACAAGCCTAAGAAAAACAGAGTGGTTAATGTATATAGTTCTTGTATCTTGCAGGGGTCGCCTGACAAACTTTCTAGCATACCAGCTTAAACTGGTTTTGTTGCTAACCGCATAGTGGTAAACAAGAGAAGTCTATAGGGCACTGGCGTAAAATCTAGGGTCTTCCTAAGGGCAAGCCGAGGAAGACCACTGACTTTATCCATCAACCACCACATGGGAGTCAAGAAGACCCCAAGAGGTGAAGAGGGCATGCGCTGAAGAAGACACGCCTATTCCTGGAATTCATTTGCAAAGATCAGCCTTTTATGAATATGTATTAGCAGGAGAGATATAAACCAAAAGCAGGAACTGTACGGTGTGCGTCTTGGTCGAGCAGAGACTCCCGGTGCACCCAGCGCTGTTTACCTGCCTCTATTCATTTAATAAATTAAGCTTTAATTGCAATCCTATTTAGGACTCAGTCATTTATCACAGCTACTTTGAAATGGTTGTTGGCCATTTTTAATGGCAAGGATTGTGTAGCGGGTTTGGTTACAGTGCCAGAAGGCCGGACCTGATGACCCAGAAAGACTTTCAACAGGGAAAGGGACACTTTTGACAAGACTTCTGTAACGGTCTAGACAATATGAGGTTAAATGTCTCAAACACTCGTCTAAGGTGCTAATGTGAAGGACAAAGCCTGTGAGTGTTGGATACAGGAATGTTGTACTTATCTTGTGCTGATAAGCACCAGCCCTGAGCAAAGAGCCTGCTCATCCTGGCGCCTAGAGGTCTGGTGCTAAATCAGCCGAGTGATATCTGGACCGAGGGAGAGACCCTCACAGCCCGATGCTATGCTGGTAAAGCTAAGCGGACCACTTCTAATTGCCTCTGTATCCAACTCCTTTTTTACAGGTAACAAGCCAATAGTCCTGCACCGGAAAGAGGTCAAACAGAGGTAACTGTGGTAGGGGGAGATCGTGACCACCGATTCAAGACTGAAAAGTCTTGTCCCCCCACACCTGTAAGGAGCATGCGTGCTAATTTACTTGGGAAATGAGGCTAACTTAACCTGTAACAGAAAGAGTTGTTATCACCAACTACTTAATTAGCATGAGAAGCCAGAAACTCAGCTAAAGGGAGGGTGCTAGATACCTATAAAAACCAAGAAAATCATTGTAAAGGGTGTGCCCCCCTGAACTCCCTCTCCGTTCACTGGATCAACTCTGGACCCAGGATTGGTGATATCTTTATATTTCTTCTTCTTTCTCTTTTCCTCTCTAACTTCACTTTTCTGTCTCCGCCTACGTTCTTTGTCTTCTCGTTTGAAACTATGAAAGCAAGGCTTATCACAATCGTACCACAGCAGCTTGTCTATCATAATCATACTACCATAGTTTGCTTGTTGTAATCATACTACCATAGTTGGCTTGTAATAATTATACCACCATGATTTGCTTATCATAATCTTGCGTCAGCAGTTTGCTTGTCATTATTGTGCATAACTGTGCATATTGTGCCTCAGTAGATTGCCTGTCACAATTGTGCCACAATAAGTTGATTTATGACAATCACTAATAAACCTTGTAAAGTGATACAGGATCTCTGGTGTTTTTTCACCTTAATCCAACTGAGGGTACTGGTGAATCTGAGTCACTCTTGTTAATGGAGTGCGGCATTTAATCCCTCTCATTATTTGGGTGTGACAACTTTCAACTGAAAAGGTAATACATTGTAATAAAATATCATAAAATAAAAACAGCTGATATCCCTGTTGTCATTCTCTGATTTTTTCTCCCTTAAGGACCCTCCTGCTCTTTTAGGTTAGAAAATAGAGATCTGTATTTGGCAACATTTATGGAACACATTCAGCATTGAGTAGGTGCTTAGTCCCACTGAAGTCAAAATAGCATAAACTCTCCAATGGGCATACATATTTCCAGGCTCAAGGCCACAGTGATTTTTTTTTCCCTACATGCAGCTATGCAAATTTCTCACTCTATTTGTGATGTGAGTCTTGAATTACTATCTGAATAAATGCATCAGTAAAAGCAAACTAACAGTTTAGCCTGAAAGTCAACACTCCTACACTGCTCAGAGATTACTTTAAACCTCTGACTTGCAACAGATTGCAACAAAGAAGAATAAGAGAACCACTGGTCCTTCTTGTCAACACTTCTGGCAAAGAAAGGCTCCTCCCATAAACGCTCACCCAAACAGAATCTTAAAATTAGATTACTTTAGAAGCAGAGTCACAGAGGCCTGGGCTATTATGAGCTGAATGTGTGCTAATTTGAAAGCGTCGTTAAAGCATGGAAATAGCAAAGTAGAAAAGATAATTTACTCATTGCAGATCCTACATAACCTTATTACTTGGTTAAATAAAATGCAGATTATTTGGTTTTCCCCTTTGGGAAAGTAAAAACACAGGCATTTAACAAGACATTCTTTATCACAATCCCCTGTTGTACCTATGGGTTTGGATGTGGTGATACCTCTAAGAAAAAAATAAACATTCTCACTAACAAGCACAGACAGCTGCCAAATACTCTGTTTTTTTCCTCGAGCGAAGACTCATTTCTACAGTGTTGGGCCTGCACTGTGGCTGAGCTCTAACGCAGGGGAAAAATTCAGCTGTAAACTGCCAGGCTATATCTATGCTGCAAACACTGACGTTGTGTCAGGCAAACTCAAACTGGTTCCTAAGCAGAGAGTTTAGGTACTGCCTGCAGCACAGCCATGGCAACGTGAAAGACTGTGGATGAAGGGTGGCCAGCTCCAAGGAGCAGTCATCAATAAGAACACTGCTCTAAACTGAAGGCAGAGAAGTAGCCTTTACCGCTGCATTTTCTGCTTAGTGTTGCAGGAGTTACCAAGACTGAGCCATCAGGTATCACCACACCAGACAAGGAAGTTTGCACATCTCCTGATCACCTTTTTAGGGGCCAGTCCAGAAATGCAACAGCAAAATGCAACATCTTAACTTTGTTTGTCAGAAGTAAACAGCTCCTGGCCACCAATATTGGTGATCTTGAGTAACACCTTAAATGCAAACGTCTAATTCCACATTTCTAACCCAGTACTGGCTTTCTGGATATGGATGCAGCCTTAAAAAAATCACATTTATCATCCCCTAAAGTATCAAATTCGAGGCATAGTTTTTGCTTCCAGTTTTTTATAGTTTAAGGCATAAATTGTGCCTAGGAGGTTTGTAATTATTTTTAATTTCAGCAAGTGCTTAGCTATGGACGTATGAAGGAATGCTAGCAGAGAAAACTCTTGAGGTTGTTGAAGAAAGGCGCCTTAAATTCCTAGGAAAGCTGGAAGTTAAATAACCTTGCTTATAATAGCTCACATACACTTAATTTTGTGGGTTAGGATGTGCATGATTAAGCCAAAGAAACTGTTACTTTCGCTGACATTTACATAATCCCAAAGGTAAAAAGCAGATTTCTTTTCAATTACATTGAACTGTTTAAACTCAGTCTAATGTTAGGGTTAAAGGGAATGGTGGGTGAGGGGAGGAACGACTATTACCTAGCAGCCAGTCAGCTGAGCAGATTTCTTAACTAGTCTCCAAAGAGTAATATCAAAGTGGGAATTACTTGTTTCAGGTATTCAGCTGGCAATGAACACACTAGATGTTGATACCAATGGTGAATAACAATTAATAGTACATCTCCATTAGCACCTTGCTTCAAATCAGGAATGCTTTTGTGAAGTGACTTCAGGTTGTTCCCACTTACCACACTTCACTTGATACCTCAGAATATCCTCCAAGCAAGTGAACTAGATTTCTGCTGGATGAAACTGAAGTAGAGGAGGGACTCCATGATTTTATGTAAGATTAATTCAAAGATTTATTGTCAAGGAAAGTTTATTCTCATTTAATTTTTATCCATACTTTGATTTTCCAAATTTCGGTATAAATATGTATTTTGTTTAATAACACAATAAGCATTTGAAATATCTTGTCCAGAAGATTTTTCCTCCAATATCCATGTTTCAAATATGCATAAACCTGAGGACATAGGATATCTGTCTCAAATTCAATGAATAAACCAGAAAGCTCTCTCACACAATGTATACCCAGGCCAGGTCACTGTATGTCTGTCAGTTTTTGCAGGAAAGCTGATACATTTATTATAGTTTTCAAAACATAATGTAAATTTCCTACAGCATTTGAAGGTCTGGGTTGGATAGTACACGTCACTCTGAAACTGACTAGGATTTCATCAGGTATCCACACTCCTTCCTGAGCACAGATACTCGGGCACTAATACTGTCAAGTTATTCTTCTTGTGGTGACCATGTGTCCTGACCTTATTCTAGCTTGGATAAAAACAATGCCTTTCACAAGCTCAATCTCCTAATGTGGGGCTGCAGTTTTCTGGAAGCTTCTCCCTCTCAATGCTTCTCTCCCACTTGTTCACTCCTCCATGGCTGCTGCTCTTTTGCCTCCATCTCGAAATACTGCAGGTAATGCTTGAGGTCAGTTGGCCCCAGCGTGAGCCCAAATTCATCTCTTCCTTGAATAGTTAAATTTGGCTTTGATTACTAGAGCACAAGACTTCTTAATTAAAGGGCTGCAGGACTTCCTAGTTTACAGCTCAAAACTTCAGAGACATTCTAGCCGCAAACCTCCTAGGGGTGGGCTGGCTCTGCTCAGTGTAAACAGAAGGTGAGTTACAACACAGAGGTGGTCCCAGCAGTGAGCCACTTCCATTGATACCAAAAATCAAGAACTTTGCCAGGATTAAGACAGAGCAGAGTCCTACCTACAGCCCCCTTCTTATGCCTTTCTCTTTGCAGCACTTGCAATGCTACAGGACACACTTCTGTGCCCAAAACCTACCAGATCACCGTCCTCAAAAGCCCCTGTTCCACACAGGTCTCTGGTAACCTTGCATGCAACCGTTTCAGAAGGGGCCACTGCCATGAGCCTGCTGCTGATGTGCTAAGGAGCTGTGCAACCACCTGAGCCGCCACCGAAGCTTGAGGTGCAGCTTCAGCAGCAGAGCATGGGAAGGGAGCAGCTGCTTATTTAGCAGCAGCTGCAGAAGCAATAGATACGGAAGGAGCCAGTCAAGCTGCAAAAGAAGCTTCTGTTGTTTTAGCAGAAATCTGCAAGCTGATCTTTTCCAGTTTAGTGAGATTCATGAGTAGTGATATGGAAAAAGAATACACAGGGCATGGGAAAGAAATCACTTGAAAATCTCAAGACATATTCCATGTTCTCTATGTCTATGTAATCTAAAAACCCTGACATTTTTAAAGCTTGCTTGAAATAAAGAGTACAGACTGTGTTTTCCTTTCTGAGCTGAGTAAACATAATGCTCTACAGTAAGAGTTACACATATTATCTCGAAAGATGCAGAAATTTTAAGCATGGCATCCTCGGACTTATTATTGCTTTTCCTAAACCCAAAGGCCTCCCAGTAACTGCAAAAATTTAAGTAGTCTGCAAAGTTTACTGATTATCTCTGTAGAAAGTACTGTCATCCTTCAGTTCCTTAAGACTACATAAAATGCCTTTTTTAAAAACACACCAAAAAATGCACCCCAACAAACAACAACAAAAAAGGCAATTTGAGGTTACAAGAAAATTCATTATTCCAAATGTGCGGTAGCTTTGATTCCAGTTTCACTTCACTTCTTTCAGGAAATAAAGTCAAAGCCCGATGACTATGTTAGCAGGAGATTTTATATCAGTTGACCTATTGATTTTATTTTTTCAATTAAAAAGTTATAATATTTTTTCATGGTCATCCTTATAAAATAACTTCTGTCCATTGAGATAGACTAATGTGCACTTTTAGTTTAGGGATATTTGTAGATTACACTGTTGTAGAGTTTAATTACCAATGTATAATTGAAATCACTAATTTACCCAAACATGCAGTCAAATCAACATCCACAAATAAATTTTCCTCATTCCCTCAGCAGCCTGTTTATTTAATTATTTACTTCTTGTTGAGAGAATTTTTCTTCAAAGCCAAAAGATATTTATGTATCAGTCATATTAAATGTGTTCAAGTTAACCAAACAACACAACTTCACATATCAGTAATTCAAGATAAAATGAAATCTGTTGGATTCCCGGTGGCGATTCAGAGTATAAGAATCTCATCCAAAGTTATCACCATGACTGGGGAAAAAGCAGATGACCAGGCACAGCCAGGGCACACCAAGGGCGACATTTTCATATGTGGAAGGGCAATTAAATTTGTCTTTTGTTTTTATGAATTGCAAGCATAGACGTATTTGTACAAAAATATGTCAACATTTTAAAGCATTTAATTAAGCATTCAATTTATATGAAAACAATTTGTTGTTGGACATTATCTAGGCATACAAAATGCACATGCAATTTCTGTTCCTTCTAATTTGTGGACATCATTTATTTTGATTGTGCAATTAGGAAAGTAGGTTAATTAATTTCTGTCTTACTGCAAGAAGCAAGGCAAATTCAGCAGCCAAGAAGTCAAAGCTATCAAGAAAAAAGAAAAAGCAGCACACAACACTGAAAAGAAAAGCTCCAGGCAAACAAAGCTTCTACATACCAAAACAGAGAAAATAAAGAGTCCTGAATTTAGGGAGCAAAAGCTAGGCTAAAATGTGACACTTAAAGTCTCACTGTGGGAAAAAATATAGTTAATGCCAAATCTTAGAAACATGAATGCAAAAATAAAGGGGGAAAGATCATCTAGCTCAGAGCAACCTAGTGGTCTCACTGATTTAGAAATGCTTTATGTGGTTCTCATTAGAGCTCATTGGAACATTTACACCTAAATACGTTTTCGTTAAAATCAGTATTTCACAGAAGCTGGAGCATTTTACCGAGTCATATTGATTTCAACATGATTTTTAGCTTAAAAAAAAAAGAAGAAACCACGAAATAAAACCCAGAACCTTTTCAGTCAAAAGATGAACTTTTCTGCACAGGAAAAAAACATATAAAGTCTTGTTGTAGCCCCAGTGCATAAATTGAAACTAACTAGAAGCACTGGAAAGTTTCTGAAAACAAAATAGTCATCCTTCAAGCCGCTCTGATCTCCCGCTTTATTCTTTACCATGCCATGAACACCTTTTGCACCCCAGCTAGGCTGATGAGGCATACACCTATACCTAGCAGCATTGCTGACAATCTCTCAGCTGTTATCCTGAACTCACCTTTCATTGACCTGCTGCAACGATTGTATCAGTCTTCTGAATCAAAGGGAAACACATACTTGCACTAAGTGCATGGTCAGTTTTGGAAGAGCTTATCATAATGTCCAAAACATGTAGCTGAAGAGTGAATGAGTACAAACTACACATCCTTGAGTCCAAAAATATGTAGGTTCTTCAAACAGAAGTCTTAGGCACATGCTTTTGCAAGGCTGTTCACTTCCCCAAGTTCATGCACATATTTCAGTCGACAGTATCCAGCCTGTGAACTCGGACTGGTCACAGTTACTAATAGCAGTCTTAGCTTGTATCATACAGATTCAGAAGGGATAACATGGTGTTTTGAATCTCTTGAAGATTTTTGAGATAATATTCTCTATAATCATTCAGTGTGAATAGATCATCTCTATATAGACACGTCCTGTAAGAAATGCATAGAAATCTTCCCTCCAATCCCTAGTGCCTGTTTGCCAGACTGGTTGTCTTGCATGTTTCCCTGTTAACTCTTCTGTCAGTGCCTCCCGTATAGTAGTTTTGCGTATTTTGGAGACTGAGTAACAGCCCTCCTAACCAGCTCACTACCTGCACATGATTGTGTCTGCAGAAATCCTTAAAGCTATG
This sequence comes from Opisthocomus hoazin, assembly GCF_030867145.1. Classification (NCBI taxonomy): domain Eukaryota; kingdom Metazoa; phylum Chordata; class Aves; order Opisthocomiformes; family Opisthocomidae; genus Opisthocomus; species Opisthocomus hoazin. The sequence continues at coordinate 20,242,102 of NC_134454.1, read as the reverse complement.
TTATGGGTTTTCATGGCAAGGTTTTTGTAGCAGGGTTGACTGTAGAGGTGGCTTCTGTCAGCAGCTGCAAGAAGCTTCCCCCATGTTTGATACAGCCAGTGCCAGCTGGCTCTGAGACGGATCCGCCACTGCCCAAGGCCGAGCCAGTCAGCAATGGTGGTAGTGCCTCTGGGATAACATATTTTAGAAACGGAAGAAAACAACTCTGCTGTGAATTGGCAGGGAAAAGAGAGGAGTGAGACAACATGAGAGAAACAACTCTGCAGACACCAAAGTCACTGAAGAAGGAGGGGGAAGGAGGTGCTCAAAATGTCAGAGCAGAGACTCTTCCCTTGCAACTTATGATGAAGACCATGGTGAGGCAGGTTGTTCCCCTGCAGTCCATGGACTTCCACGGTGGAGCAGATATCCACCTGTAGCCTGTGGAAGGGACCCCACGCCAGAGCAGGAGGATGCCTGAAGGAGGCTATGACCCCGTGGGGAGCCCGCACTCGAGCAGGCTCCTGCCAGGACCTGCAGACCCGTGGAGCGAGGAGCCCACACTGGAGCAGATTTGCTGGCAGGGCTTGTGACCCCATGGGGGACTCACACTGGAGCAATCTGTTCCTGAAGGACTGCACCCTGAGGGAAGGACCCACGCTGGGGCAGTTCGTGAAGAACTGCAGCCCATGGGAAGGACCCATGTTTGAAAAATTCATGGAGAACTGTCTCTTGTGAGAGGAACCTTCACACTGGAGCAGGGGAAGAGTGTGAGGAGTCCTCCCCCGGGGGGACAAGGAGCAGCAGAGACAACATGTGATGAGCTGACTGTAACGCCCATTCCCCGTCCCCCTGAGCTGCTCGTGGGGAGGAGGGAGAGAAACGGGAGTGAAGTTGAGCCCTGGAAGAAGGGAGGGGTGGGGAGAAGGTGTTTTAAGATCTGGATTTATTTCTCACTATCCTACTCTGATTTGATAGGTGATGAATTAAACTCCCTTTTCTCCCCAGGTTCAGTCTTTTTTGTCCATGACGGTAACTGGTGAGTGATCTCTTCCTGTCCTTGTCTCAATCCTGGAGCCTTTCATCATATTTCCTCTCCCCTGTCCAGTTGAGAAGGTGGAGGGATAGGGTGGTTTTGGTGGGCACCTGGCATTTATCCAGGCCAAACAAAAACAGGCTACCAAGCATTGCCTCTGAGGTTCATGTCCAATAGCACATGTTTAAGTTGAAATATTTTAACACTATAAATTGCTTTTATTAATGACATCATTTCTATCTTGAAAATTGTGTGTTAGCATTTAAAGAACAGATCCAGAACATTGTTTTTAAAAAGGATGGTCTTTTCAGGTACTTGTTGACCCATGAGAAGGAGTAAATGCATTGCCGTATCTTCTTATTAAAAGCACAATTCAAGTCACCTAAAGAAAAGATTATCACAGTGTAATAAAAGTGCACAAGAATACGACAGTACATAATTGACCTCTTTTTTAAAAAATAGTTGTGGAACATATAACCTTGGGCTAGAATTCCTCCAGTCCAGTGTCCTGTTCCAGAAAGAAATAGTTGATACAGCAGAAGAGAAGGCAGCTGAGGTGCCTCAGGTGTTGCTTACTAGCAGCTTTCTGGAACAAAGGGTCATACTTTCTGACTTTGACCACAGGGGGTGGGAGCATAAAATATTGCATTAGATTCCTAAATAGGCTTTTTCTTTTGAATCTCATTTTTGTCTGTTCAGATGGAGTTAAACAAGCCATGGTAACCACTGTGTTTTATGTATTTACTGTGTTTAGTAGATGCTGTGTTCCGTTGCTTTTCTTGCATCCATACAATCTGAAAGTTTGTGAAAAAAGTAGATTTCTTTAAAGCATTTTGAATAAGTTTAAGAGGGGTGCTTTGTTTGTTTTGAAATTGGTAAATTAAAGACAGACATCTTTTCAAAGTGCTTACCATGAATGTATGTGCAAGTAAGTTTAGATCAAGAGTTCTTACAGTTCAATATGGTGGCTTTAGCCCATGCAATGGCACAATATTATAAAAGGTAATATGAAGCAATGAAATGTCATGTCATAATAAAGGGTACTCTTGTTAGATCTGTTATGCTAAAAAATGTGTTCTAAGTGGCTGATTTTGACATTAAATAACCTAGCATGGAAAAAAAACTCACAAGAATAGAATGTTACTAATTTGTACATCATTACGTTTAAATTGAAGTGTGTGTATCAGTATAAAAACACCCTTGCCTATTCATGACTAGTCAAACAGTTTGTCTTCCTGAGCACTAAGCAGGAGATAAACAGGTGAATAAAGATTTCAGGATCTTTGGAAGTACCTCGAACAGACTTTGACATAGACTGCCTTGGACTGTCTATGCAGATGTAGGTTATTTAGTAGTGCACAGGGAAACAAAGACGGCTTAGAGCTCCTCTGCCTGCCCCTCCCGGGCTGATCAAGTATGAGGCATCCTGAGTTCAGAAGTTGTATCTCTGCATTAACTTTATACTGTAGTTACGCCAGTTCATCCTGTTCTGAACAGGTCTTATTAGCTGCCGAACTGGGAACTACTCTTATACGATTATATGGCTTCCACATCAGAGGTGTCTGAGGTGCGGATAGTTCAGAACACAGGGAAATGGGTAACATGTCTGTCCACACCCACATAGCTTTCTACACACTGTTGCAGTCAAAGTGAGCTGTATGCATGTTTTGCAAGTCAGAACAGACCTATGTTGAATCTGCTTTAGCACAATCATGTCTTATTTTTACGAGAAATATTACTATCCTGCAAGTAATCATGTCCATGTGGCCAGCACTTCAGAAAGCCCTAAGAACACCTTAAATTGCAGCACTGGCACTATCTCTTTTCTGTAGGTTTAGAACAGCTCCCTTCTCAGAGCTCACCCTGTATGCCAACTAATGACTAAAAACCACTTTGCTTGGAAAATTTGATCTTTACATGAAGATTCAACACTTACAACAGACATGTCATCTGAACACCAGGACGTTTCACAATGGATAGACTTTAACAAGGGTTGCTTTGCCTTCAGCTGGATCCTGGCATGCCTGTTTAACAGCACACACTAATCCCATAGATAAAATTACACCAAATACCCATATAAAGGTAAAGGGGTAACTGACAGGCAGAATGGAGAGATTCAGACTGGCATGTGTCCAAAGTGATAGCTTTGCCGTCCCTACACTGAATGCTGCCAAGTGATCTTTAATAACTTCCAGCAGGAAGGTTTGGATTTTGCAGCTAGTGTGGCACAGTACAGCACTCCCCCATACCATACCCCATGATGAGGTTTGAGTTCAGTGCTGGCTAAAAGAGAAAGTTGCCAATTACCAAATCAAATTCTGAAGTGCTTTGGCAGTAAGTGAGCAAATGTTAGCTTTTTAGGACCACAGCATGGGTTAGTTGTCTAATTTGGAGCATCTAGGGTAGGAGTGACTCACAGAGTCATGCTCTTCCTCCAGAAGTATCTGTTTCTATGAACTTCATCTAGGCCTATCCCAGTGAAAACTACCAATACAGTTGCTCTGTTCTCTTCCATCCTCTCCCTTTCCATCTATCAGCACAATGCAGATGTGGCTCTGCAAAATAAGCACAGGACAAATGCTCAATGCAAATTAAAAATCAAAGTTTTCCTTCTACTCCTTTTAAATCTTGCAAAGTCATCCAGGCATCCAGAATACAGATCTTATTTGTTAAGGTAAATAAACTGACTATATTTCCAAATTAAATCCAGCTCCACCGATTTAATCTTCACATTGCTAATGGACCTCAGCCAAAGACCTGGCTAACTACTGATGCCATTCTTGTGCATCCTGCCAGTGCTATACCACTGCTTTTCTTTTCAGGTTAGGTTTTGCAACAGATCCTTATTTATGCCTGACATAAGGAAGCACAAGATTCCTCCTTACAATGTGAAATACACTTTGTGGGACAAGCATTGCTTGACCCAATAACTTGGAGTTCCCCCATCCACATACTGACAAGACTTAACACTCCGAGTTCAGGAAAGCTGGCAAAATCCAAATTGAAGTGGAGGAAGGAAAGGAATAATTGAGAAAAAATGTTACACTTTGGACTTAAAAACTGAAATTCAATGTTTGGCCTAAATTAAATAACAGAGCTAGTTGACTAGGGACAAGTCTGTCAACAAGGAAAGCAAATCTGAGTGCAGAGAAAACGTGGCCATGTCTTTATGTTGAACAGAAAAAGGAAGAAGAGTGGAGGTGAATAAATATAAGAAGCAGAAAATTTAGCATAGCACAACCATGAAAATTAATGCTGAAAGCAAAAAGAGGGACAAAAAGGATCTGAAGAAGTACTGATAAGGCTCAAGATCAAGAATTATAATAATGTACATGGAGGAGGAGAAAATGAGGGGAAAAACTGTGATATGGAGACAGCTAAGCTGGTAAATCCTACAAACTTTTTATGCCACAGGATCCAGGAATAGATCATTTTGGATTCCCCCCAACCCTAGTAAAGCAATGTCAAAGGACAATCATTATATTTCATCTAAGAGAACGCTGACAGTAAAAGACACACATAGACAGAAAAGCAATCTGTAGGAAATTACATGGGTTTTCAACATGAAAGGAATTCTTTGTACAAGCTTTTGTATATAACACACGGTAATTTCACAGAGGGGAAAAAAAGTGCGAAAATCGTAATTTAAATTGTTCATTTGCTATAAATCTGAAGCTGGTGTGGAAGAAGAATGAATTGTGGGCTTTTAACCCCACAGTATGTTATCTAAAACATGAATAATGTGACAATTTTTCAGGGCTAACAGAAAGGAAGTCTGGTTTTCCAGGCTGCAGAGTAACAAGGGAATGAGACAAAGTGTGTTCTGCAACTCCAGGAAACTGAAGGTGAGATCTGTTTTCTCCCCAGCGTGGGACCAGCATGGCTCGCTAGGGTGGTATGCCAGCCATCACTGCTGAATAAGAAAGATTTTGCACCAAAACTAGTCCCCACATTGCCCAAAGTACAGAGATTTCCCTGGTGACCCAAACCTTCGCTATGTACAATCTGTACATATGTTGAGAACTTTTACTACCAAATCAATCATGTATTTGGTATCAAGTTTTTGTGGCGGACTGGGGGGAAAGTTTTTCTTCTACAAAGTCTAAAAATAATGAACTCCTAATGGACTTTATTTATTATTAAGTGTAAGACTGCTGTGTTTAATTATGTTCATAAAAACTACTTCCCTGATTATGAATTTAAGCGTACCACTATGGTCAAAGTCAAAACTGTTCTGCAGTTGTGGAGATGGACGGGGGGGAAGTTATAAATCATATGCAACTGACTTATTACACTGTTTTTCTATAGAGAGTGGAAGGAAGTAAGCACTACCTGGAGTCCTTACACTTCAGAGGTAGAAAATCTCAGAAATCCATTTCTACTGTAATGCAGAAGCACTATCATCTCAGCTGTGAAGACACAGAGTTGAATACTCAGATAGCACTCTATCTTGTCCAATTATAAGGAAGAGAGCAAGTTCAGTGAGGCATTTTGCAGGTCAGAATTGGAGAACAACTACAAAATAGCAAAAAATCATATGTGCAATAAAGGCACTTTATGCCTTTTATACATTTTTACAGGAAAGTAAAACACAAATGGAGTAGGACCAGAGATGGAAGATGTGGAGAATGGATGCTAGCCTCAGAAAATGCATCTTCCTAACCTTATGTATTTGTGCAATTTTCTTTCACTTTTCATAAGACTGGAACAAAATCCAGTTTCCTCAGATGGGCTCAGATACAAATTCATTCAATTCAATAAATCCCTCGGCATGGTAAAAAAAAAAAAAAATAAATAAAGTTACTTTGTTGTAGTAAATTCTTTCCAACATGGAGTAGTGGAAATAGCATACTCAAAAATGCTTAAATTGCTTTTTTAAAAGCAAGAATATAGTTCATCTTATGTAATTTTAGTATTTTTATTTATGATATATTGTTGTTAGAATTTAGGCACAGAAATTATGACTCATGATCAATAACTAGTTAATGGTACATTTCTGTGTTTAAAATGGATAGTGCTAGGCACACATATTCAGCTTATAATTGATGCTGCCCACATACAGCTTTCTATACAGTCTTTCTTGCCTATTTTTCATCACTTCGCTATTCAGTTTCTTGCATATATTACCATGTGCGTGCATGGAAACAGGCTCAGCTGCTTAGGAAATTCATAAACAGGAATATTTTCAAACTACCTCAGAATGGTAGCATTTTAAAACATAACCAAGATGTCTAAAGATGCATTTCCGTTACTCTTTATTCAATATATTTCCCTTGTGTGTTATTATATGATAACTTAGGGCAATAATAAAAGGCAGTCGTGATGGGTTATAGTAACTCAGAATATAAGACTGACTTGCCAAAACTCTGCAGTCCTTAAAAGTGAATTAACTGTTCATTTTTTCCATTATGCTCGCATTTTACAGATGGGAATCTAAAGCAGAGAGAGAGAAATTCACTTGTCCAAAACCACACAAGCAGTGTGTGGCAGAACTGAGGACTGAACCCACTGACTGTTCCTTCTTCTGTCCCTTGTGTTATTGTCTTCCTCTACACTGATGTCTCCGCTAGAAGTAACAAGCCTGTAAATCAGCTGGAAAGGTCTCTACTACACCAACTAGACTTTCTCTCCATCTGGGATGTTGTATACGCTACTTACTGGATCAGGTCTTTGCTGAAGTAAGTCAGGGATCAGCTGCTTTCTAACATATCTAAGGAGCTTTTCTGCGACTCAGAAATATTTGAATTTTCTTTCAATTTCTCTCTAAGTTATGATATTTGGAGTATAAATTCATAAAAACCTATAAATCCAATATGAATAAGGTCAAAGGACTATAATTAGTATTTGTCTTATTAATTTTTCTCGTACCTTTCCTTCATATATAAAGTGTGAATGAAAGTACAACGCCAGGTTGGACAGGGCTTCGAGCAGCCTAGTGGAAGGTGTTCCTGCCCATGGCAGGGGAGTTGGAACTAGATGGTCTTTAACGTCCCTTCCAACCCAAATCTTTCTATGATTCTATAAAAGTCTGCAGTGTTTTCTCAGTGACAGATTCTAATCTAAGCCCCAAACAAGCCATTTTCTTGCTTATTTTCTTCAGAAATCATGACTCATCACATCCCTAGCAAAGTTCACCAGAGACTGCAAGAGGGCAGAATTGGGTTACCTTGGTAAATGGCTTAACATTGAAGCAGACAAGAGATAGATCATAACAGGACTAAGATGGAGACTAAAGGACATAGTCACACAAAAAAGAGTAGTTTCCTCCCTTTAAGCTCAATTGCAGCAGGTAGCCATGACGTAAACTGTCATAATTGTGACCTTCATCCTCAGACATGACACTCTCAAATAACTAACTGTCTCCTCTTTTCAAGAGAGACAGTTACAGTGCCAGGATCCACATACATCAATGAAAAATATAAACCACATTGACCTATTCTTATATAGAATCATAGAATCATAGCACAGTTTGGGTTGGAAGGGACTTTTAAAGGTCATCTAGTCCATCACCCCTGTGATGACAGGGACATCTACCACTAGATCAGGTTGCTCAGAGCCCTGTCCAACCTGACCTTGAAGGTTTTTCAGGGATGAAGCATCTACCACCTCTCTGGGCAACCTGTTCCAGTGTTTTGCTATCCTCACTGAAAAAAAATTATTCCTTATATCTAGTCTAAATCTACCCTTTCTAAGTTTAAAAATGTTACCCCTTGTCCTATTGCAATGGGCCCTGCTAAAAAATTTGTCCCCATCTTTCTTATAAGCTCCATTTAAGTACTGGAATGCTAAAATAAGGTCTCCGCATAGCCTTCTCTTCTCCGGGCTGAACAACCCCAACTCTCTCAACCTTTATTCTCAGCAGAGATCATTTCTGTGGCCCTCCTCTTGACCCGCTCCAAAGGCTCCATGTCTTTCCAGTGTTGAGAGCTTCAGAGCTGGATGCAAGACTCCAGGTGGGTCTTTCCAGACTGGAGTAGAGTGGCAGAATCCCCTCCCTTGACCTGCTGGCCATGCTGCTGGGGATGCAGCCCAGGATATGGTTGGCTTTCTGGGCTGTGAGCGCACATTGTCAGTTCATGTCCAGCTTTTCATGCACCAGTACCCCCAAGCCCTTCTTAGAAGGGCTGCTCTCAATCCCTTCATCCCCCAGCCTGTACTGATAGCGGGGCTTGCCCCAACCCAGGTGCAGGACCCTGCACGTGGCCTTGTTGAACCGCAGGAGGTTCACGTGGGCCTGTTTCTCCAGCTTGTCCAGGTCCCTCTGGATGGTATCCCATCCCTCAGAGGTGTCAAGCACACCACTCAGCTTGGTGTCACCTGTAAACTCGCTGAGGCTGCTCTGGATCACACCGCCTACGTCATTAATGAAGATATTGAACAGTACTGATCCCGGTTTGGAACACCACATGTCACAGATCTCCATATGGACATAGAACTGTTCACCACTGCTCTCTCGATGTTACCATCCAACCAGTCCCTCACTCACAGAACAGTCCACCCATCAAATCCATCACAATTTGGAGAGAAGGATGTTGTGGGAGACCATGTCAAAGGCCCTACAGAAGTCCAGATAGATGACATCCATAGGTCTTCCCTTGTCCACTGATCTAGTCACTCCATCATACAAGGCCACCAGTTTGGTCAGTCAGGACTTGCCCTTGATGAAGCCATGCTGGCTGTCTCAAATCACCTCCCTGTCCTCCTTGAGCCTTAGCATAGCTTTTAGGAGGATCTGTTCCACGATCTTCCCAGGCACAGAAGTGAGGCTGACAAGTCAATCGTTCCCAGGACCCTGCTTTCTACCCTTTTTAAAAATGGGTGCAGTATTTCCCTTCTATGCTCCAGTTCATCATAGCTACATACAGAAAGTTTGTCTTCTCTGTCTTGGGTTCAGCCAGAACAGGGTTGATTTTCACAAGATGCCAGGAGGGCACACAGCCCGGCAGGCTGACCCAAATTGGCCAAATAATGCAGGGCATTTGATACCATGGGATATCATGCTCAGTTCTGGGTGGGCAAGTTGGCCAGGGGGAAGTTAATCACGGCACAGGATTGTGCCAGGGATTGGGCAGAGAGAGTTGCTCTCTGCATTTTTCTGTTTTGCTTTGCATATTCTCCTCATCAATGTTACCGTTGTTATTGTTTGCTTCATTTGCTGTTCTGTTAAACTGCCCTCATCCCAACCCATGCTGTTATTTGCGTTTTTCTTTCCACTCTTGTCCCAACCCCAGTGGGGGGAGGGACGATAGAGCGACCGCGTGGCCCTCTGTTGCCAATGACAGGCCAAAACTATAACAATTAATTGGCACCCAACATGGGGCAGGGATAACGGCAGGGCTGAGCAGAGTGTGTTAAAACAAATTTGTTATCACTTGTCATATGCATTTATTGTATTAGTTAAATAATTGCTGGTCAAAATGTTGCTGTCTTTGGTCACGTGGTTGGGGTATGTAAACCCTTACCTGCTGTATGTGTTCCCTGCAGTGCTGTTCATCACCTCTGGGGAAACAGTAAGGATTACAATTTTGCTGTACTATATAAGATCGACTTATGATAACTTCACTGAGCATAAAGTTAGGCTTGTATTTGTGTGCAGCACTGCGGTCATTTCCATACCTCAGATGCTACCTTTTGGAATTTATTAATAATTGAACCCAATCTATGGGGAAAACTGGAGGGGATACTTTCCCCCATGCTTTCACCCCTCCTCTCTCCTTCAGGCTGGTTGTAACAGCTTTTAAGAAGCGACTTACCCTGGGATGCTCAGGCCAGCACGCTCCTATTGTTATGTCTTCTGAATGGTTTTCAGGTGCTATTTAGGGTTAAACAAGTAGTTAAAAACATCGTGCAGAGATCTGCCCTGAGGCTGGATAGCTGTGAGTGACGGGGTGTGTGGGATAGCATGGGCAAATGCCTAGGATGGTGGGCACCCCCGCTGTTTTGGAAATTCACCCCTGAGCAAATGCAGAATCCTCACAAATGGGTGCCATCAAATCCCAGTGGATGTCATCAACCAAATAGCAGCTATGTCTCCACCAACCAGCAAAAAGGAAGCATAAGTCTTCTTAGGTGTTATGGGTTTTCAGAGGATGCACATCCCAAATTATAGCCAGATTGTAAGCCCTATCTATCATGTGACCTGGAAGAAGAATGATTTTGAGTGGGGCCCTGAGCAACAACAAGCATTTGAACAAATTAAAGGGGAGGTAGTTCATGCAGTAGCTTTGGTCCAGCCCGGTGAGGGCAAGATGTTAAAAATGTTATCTACACCACAGCCAGGGAGAATGGCCCAACCTGGAGTCTCTGGCAGAAAGCACCAGGGTAGAATCGAGGTCAAGCCCTGGGTTTTTGGAGTTGGGGATACAAAGGATCCGAAGCCCAACCACTGCTTCAGAAATGGGTGGCACTGAAGCACAGCTCCTCTTAGCACCATGACTGCTGGTCCTGGGCTGGATGTTCAAAGGGCGGATCCCCTCTGTGCATCATGCCACTGATGCTACATGGAGTAGGTAGGTCGTGCTGATCACATAGCGGGCCCAAATGGGAGAACCCAGTCACCCAGGAATTCTGAAAGTAATCACAGACTGGCCAGAAGGCAAACATTTTGGAATGTTGCCAGAGGAGGAGCTGACACATGCTGAAGAGTCCCCACTGTATTATAAGCTGTCAGAGAATGAAAAGCAGTATGCCCTGTTCATGGATGGCTTCTGTTGTATTGTGGGGAAGCAACGGAGGTGGAAGGCTGCTGTATGGAGCCCTGCACAACAAGTTGCGGAAACTGCTGATGGAGCAGGTGAGTCGAGCCAGACTGCAGAGGTGAAAGCCATCCAGATGGCTTGAGACATTGCCAGTCAAGAAAAGTGGCCAGTGCTCTATCTTTACATTGACTCATGCATGGTTACAAATGACTTGTGTTGGGTGACTGCAACAGTGGAAGAAGAACAACTGACAGCGCAGAGGCAAACCTATCTGGGCTGCCCCATTGTGGCAAGATATTGCTGCCCGTCTGGAGCAGTTGGTTGTAAAAGTGCATCACATGGACACCCACGTCCCTAACAGTCAGGCCACTGAAGAACATCAACACAACCAGCAGGTGGATCAGGCAGCCAGGATTGAAGTGGCTCAGTAGGGTCTGGTCTGGCAACATAAGCGTGAATTATTTATAGCTCGGTGAGCCCTTTACACTTCAAGCCATCCAGGAAGAGACACAACATATAGATGGGCTTGTGACCAAGGGGTAGACTTGACCATGGACACCATCACACAGGTTATCCATGAATGTGAAAACTGCGTTGAATTCAAGCAAGCCAAGCAGGTAAAGACTCAGTGGTATGGAGGACGATGGTGTTGGAGACCATGTCTTAAGACAATTGCCTCAAACCTTGTTTGCAAAGCTTGCTGCAGGACCTCTGGGAAGACCAGCCAAAGCTTGTTTGCAGCCCAGTTCACTGCAGGAACTCCTGGCAGGCCAGCCAAATACAAAACAGACAAAGAATAAACAACTGCCCAAAACCAGCTTTGAAGAGAGTTGGAGGACGGGTACATCGTTGTAGAAAATGTGTCTAGACACCCCTTCCCCGACCTGCTGGAGCCAGGAATGAGAAAGAAACACATGCAGAGGACTGGAGGAACGTGGGGTACGTGCCATTGCCTAGGGAACAATCTACCCGAACACCTTATAAAAGGCCATGCAAATGAACGACAAGGAGACCCCTATCACCAACACACACAGTAACTACGGACCTAAGGGATGCCAGTGGATCCATGGTGGTGACTATCTCTCGCGACTCTATCCCGACTGCTTGCTAGGTTTCTTTCTTTCCTGTCTTTTCCTCTCTTTCCTGTCACTGTTTCCTCATGCCTTTGTTTGAATAGTTGATCAATAAACCTGCTTGATTGGCAGCTTTTGACCTCATTTGTGCCTTAATCCCACTCTGTGAATAACAGCTACGTCTCAGGTCTTCCCAGTAGGTAACAGATGGCTACAATATAAATAAGAGGAGGCTTGGCAGATTGACTGTATCACATCGCTACAAACCCACCAAGGCAAGCGCTATGTGCTCACAATGGTGGAGGCCCCACCGAATGGCTGGAAACCTACGCTGTGCCCCATGCCACCGCCCGGAATAGCATTCTAGGCCTTGAAAGGCAAGTCCTATGCAAACATGGCACCCCCATAAGAACCGAGTCGGACAATGGGACTGATTTTCATAACAGTTTTATAGACAGATGGGCCAAAGAACATGGTATTTAGTGGGTGTATCACATCTCCTGCCATGCAGCAACCTCTGGAAAAATTGAATGGTACGGTGGACTGCAAAAAACCACTCTAAGAGCAATGGGGGTTGGGACTTTCAAAAACTGGAATACCCATTTAGCAAAGGCCACCTGGCTGGTTAACACCAGAGGATCCACCAACTGGGCTGGCCCTGCCCAGTCGAAACTTCCATGCCCTGTAGAAGGTGACAAAATCCCCATAGTGCACATGAGGAATATGTTAGGGAAGACAGTCTGGGTTAGTCTTGGCTCGGGCAAAGGTAAACCCATCTGCAGGACTGCTTTTGCTCAAGGACCTGGGTGTACCTGGTGGGTGGCACGGAAGGATGAGGAATTCCGATATGTACCTGGTGAGGATTTGATTTTGGGTGAGAATAGTCAATAAATAACATTGTACGACGTTAACTGCTAAACAACCTTGTCACTGCCTGTTATCACTACTATAGGTGTTATATGTTGTATCAAGGATATTACAGTCAGAATCAGACTAATGAAGGATGGATTTTGATGAAACCTAGCAGAGCACAGCGGTGATGGGACTGGACCTGGCTTCAACAACTGACACCCAGCAACTACATCAAGATTGGCATCTTCAGCCCTGCAGACCGTGGGCACAGGCTGCACCAGATACATCATCAGTGAGCTCTGGATGCAGCATGCGACCGCCCATCACCACACATCACCTCTCCTGCCATGGAAGATTGTTACAACAGATGGAGCCCAACATCATGGATTAAATGAGTTCATCGGACACTTTAGAGGGATGATCCGTAGACGAAGGGAATGATCTCTGTTTATGTATATTAAAGGCAGGAAAAGTAGTAGTGATTAACTGGAAAATGGGGGACCTGGGCATGACGTAGGCGGTATAGAATAAGGGGTGGATAATGTCCTGGGTTTGGCCAGAACAGGGTTAAATTTCACAAGACGCTAGGAGGGCACACAGCCAGGCGAGCTGACCAAAAGTGGCCAAACGAAACAGGGTATTCGATACCATGTGCCACCATGCTGGGTTTCGGGTGGGGGAGCTGGCCCAGGGCCGGGGGGGCAGGGGGGGGGGGGGGCGGGGGGGCTGAGGGTTCATCACTGGGTGGTGAGAGTTGCTCTGTGCATTTCACTGTTTTGTTTTGCATTTTCTCCTTGCCAGTGTTATAGCTGTTACTGTTTTCTTCATTTGCTGTTCTGTTAAACTGCCCTCATCCCAACCCATGAGTTCTTTTGCCTTTTACTTTCCACTCTCTTCCCCACCACATTGGGGGGAGGGGCTATAGAGCAACCTTGTGGCCCTTTGTTTCCAGCCACGGGCCAAAACCATAACATTGTCTCATCCACACTGTCATCCACCCTTAAAACAATTTTAAGGAAATCGTCTGAAAAGAAAACAGTAAAGGTTTGTCTTCTCCCTTTGCTGCACCTACAGGACAACCCTTTCCTGAGTAAGAAAATGAACTTTTGAGCTGTATGGATCAATTATGTTTTGAGTACACATTCTGTCATGAAATACAGAGGATGTAAACATGTTAAAGGAAGTCTCCTTGCTTAAGAGTCCTGATAGGAAGGCTTGCTATATGTTTTCTAGGGACATATGAATATTCAGTTTTGACTTCCTAGGTATTTCAAACTGGGAAGAAAGGCCGTGAGGAGGTAACAGCAGAGAAGGTCTCTTCAGCATTTTATTTTTTCCTTAATTTCTTTTAGTTAATTACAAAATTTAAAAGGAATACAGAAACTCAGCCTAGTTTAAAACGAAAACAATATCTGCAAACCTTTTTTTTAATTAGTCAGCTGCTCACAGCAGTGAACTAGTCTATTGCATTTAGCCTGATGCCAGACTGCAAAGGGAATTTTGACGTGGTCTATGCTGACATGTTAATGTTGCTACGGTGGCAGGCATGGCAGTATCATTATACTGAACCTGTATGAGTGCAGCTTTTTACCTTATTTAGTAAGTGAAAAATAGTATTGTGAGCTTCTATTTGTGATGCTTTGCTCTGTTGGAAATTCTTTGCAGGGAAGAACTTCCACACTAGGAAAGCTTGTTTTCTGTGTTCTTTTCTTTGGCCAGTCATTATGAGCACTGCAACATCCTTGAAGGCAGACACAAATGTTGCAATGAAAGCTTTGGAAAGGCCATAATGCCTGTTCACTGTTTTTAGCCACTGTTATTTCTGAGCAGGTGAGCATGCTGCTGAACAAACAAGGTACTCTAAGAAAACAATCTGCTCCAAGAATGTTTTTCCGTTTCCACCCAATCTTTATTCGAGTCTATTTATGCTTCTAAAAGACAAGATAACTTGTCAACTTGGTTTGTTAGATGAGTTAATTTCATTCTATAAATAACATCCTTTCAACCAGGAACTCAATATTGTTGATCCTAAAAAATATTTGAAACTACTTCCAAGGTAGCAAACAAGAGAGACTAGTAACGAAGCAACAGTTTTTCAGTGTATGGCTGGCTCACAGCAGTAACTAACTAACTTAAACCTCTGCCTGGCAGCAGTTGCTGTCTTTGAGGTCCTCTATGAAATATGTCTAGAAGATAGTTTCCAATTTCCTGTTTATTTGAGTCTGTATATCAAAGGCCACACCTGAGTGATTTTTATAATTAAGATCTCTGAATCTCTGATTCATGTTGTTCTTTCAACCTCAGACCTTTCATGCTCCATATTTTCTTTCCTAAAATATGGCTCCTAGAATTGAACATGTAGGTTCCAGCTATGTTCCCCTTAACGCACAGCGTTAACCAATTTATAATCCCAGCTCCTCTGAGTGTCTTTTTACTCCTGCCAAACATTGTTCAAATAGCTTTGGTGTATTATTTATGATTAACCCTTTTTCCCAAGGTGATTTTTTTTCTCTCTAAAGTTCATGCATTTCTTAGGTTCTTTATTTTTAAGCCTACTATTATAACTTTTTGTCTTCAGTCAAGTGGATGTCCTAAATCATATCAGATGTCTTTTTTGCTGTTTTCTCCTATCTTTTTGCAATGAGTCTGACTTTCTTGTTGGTGTAAAGTACATTTTCTTCTTCACCTAGGTATCAGTAAGATTAATTTCCATAGTATATATGTTGCATATGTGTATATCAGCAATGACACTAGTCAGATTCAGTCTGCAGAATTTGCAAAAAATATCTTTGTCATATAAAACCTTGGTGAAGTTAAAATAAAATATTTCTGATGTAGGCTTGCTCTAAGGAGAAAAACTGTTTACACAAGGTGACACTGCTTCTTGGTCAACAACGGATCAGTGGCCAAACATCATGTGAAAACTGATATTCAAAAACTATGAGATTTTTTTTTTAAATTGAAGGTAGAGAAATATTAGAAAAGTTAGATGACATTATCTCCACAGAACCGCCAAAGAAAGCAAGAGAAGCAGGATGTATAGTTTCAGCAAGCTCGTGAACTGAAACAGCAGAAAATTCCCCTTGATATGTCTTTTACAATATAGGAAATGAGACAGAAACCAAAAAAACCCACATTCAGCCAGGCCACTGCTACATATTTCACACTGTGGCACTAATGGTTTAAAATACTGCTCTAAAAAATTGTGAAACACTTGCAGGTCTTAAGCATAGAAATGGCAAATGGGCCTCGAAAAGGATCACACAAGGTCAGGCAAAGGTTGAGGTTTAAGCGGCCCTCTGGACACCATCTGGTCCAAACCCTCCTGCTCAAACAGGGTGACCTAGAGCCAGTTGCCTATGACTATGTCCAGAGGACTTTTGAATATGTCCTAGGATGGAGACTCCACAATCTCTCTAGGCAACCTGTGCCAGGGGTCAGTCACCCTCACAGTGAAAAAGTGTTTCTTGATGTTCAAGAAGAACCTTCTGTGTTTCAGGTTGTGCCCATTATGTGTTGTCCTGCCACTGGGCACCACTGAAAAGAGCCTGGCTCTGTCCTCTTTGCACTGTCCCTTCAGGTATTTACAGACATTTCTTAGGTCACCCCTGAGCATTCTCTTGTCTAGGCTTGTCACTCCCAGTTCTCTCAGCCTTTCCTTGTATTAGAGATGCTTAAGTCCCTTAATCATCTGTGTCACCCTTTGCTGGGCACTCTCCAGTACGTTGATGTCTGTCTTGTACTGGTGAGACCAGAAGTTGACACAGCACTCCAGGTGGGGTCTGGATTACCCAGAATGATTCAGAAACAGACTTTTCTGAGTACTTAGGCCAGATGTGCTCCACTTTAGCCACTCCTACGACTCATTTTTCTTGGGATATTTAGGTTTCTAATATCTCTCAAAGCTTTACTGGTGCTTATTTAAATTATCTTGACAGCAAACTACAGACATCGCTGTTTCTCTGAATAGATCAAAAGAGCGCATGCTATGCAATCTTTATCTCAAAAAGATTCAGAAGAGAAAATATCATTCTCAATTAAAACCATTAACATGGTCTCTTTTGCTTTATCACAGCTGTGAGATAAAGACCAGATGAGATACAGAGTTTGGATACAAAGTTTAGAAAACAAAGTTCAAGAATGTTCAGCGAAGGAGTCAATATGAAATCAGTCTTTAAAGAATATGAATCCTGGGAAGAAATGAGCAGTTACATTTCAAAATTTAGTCAAGATTCTTTCCCTTTTTTTAATTTAAATAGCTTAAATTATTTTAATAAGTTAAAATGTAGTTTCATACCGAAAGTACTCAGACCATGTACTCTGAAATTGTTTAATTACAGGTAATATAAGTACAGTTGAGTTTCATGACATTAAGGTCAAAGGCTTTGATTATGCCAAAGCACGTCAGATTGCTTCAGGCTTTAGCCTCAGAACAGAATAAAAGAAGCCAACATGCCAGCTATGCTTGAGATGTCTGTAGTGGCAGGAAAAAGAACAGGTCAGATTTGCTCAAGGTTCCCAGCTGGCATAGTTCACATGATCACAGATGACGACCATAAAACATAGTTTTGTTACTCTGACTGGGGAAAATCTCACATCAGCACTAGAAATCTGTACAATCTTTAGTGCAGTTGTCAGACCCATTCACCAGGTACCTGAAGAAGAATTATCTCTGGCACATGAGAGCACAAGAATAGACTGAGAAGAGAATGGGAGAGACCATCCAGGAGACGTCACTCCGAGAGTGCGCTTGTGTCCTCATAGATGGCCACTTCATCATAAACACTCCCTACAGAACTTCACAAAATGGGCTAAAAATGCCCTTGTATGGGAAAAAGAATATCAGATGACAGCAGGCTGAGGCACGACTGCTGCTTTGGCTCTCTAGAGGGCATTGGTGAGACCATTTCAACACTACACTGTTAAGCCCCTTTCTCAAATGCAAGAACAATGTGGAACCCTTTGGGAGAGAACTGTAAGAGAAGCTGAATAGCCACAAATAAGCCTTGGAAGGAAACTTGTTCTTTGTGCTGTAAGCTGTCGTTTTATTAGTGAGCATTTACATGAAAGGAGTAAATGGGTATATAACAACTGCATTAAATGTCACAAAATCATGACAGTCAGGCACAACAACGTACAAAACTGTGGTCGCACTTGGCAGTGACTATAATCAGATTGAATCACTCTGAATCAGATCAAAGTTCCTTCCAGTCTAGAATCCTGTCTGACAATGTTGTTAAGAAGTAATTTGAGAAAGACTAGAATAACAGGGGAAGAATATGGTTTGCTTCCCCAGAGTAAATTTTCAGGTGACTGTAGCTCTGTGCAGATTCAAACACGTGACCAGCATTTTTCATGTAAAGTAAAGAGGATGAATAAACACTGTTCTTCAATTCCATAGTGATATGTCCATGATACATCCACTGGGACATGGAGAATGCTTATGTATAATCTCAGAGATAAATCTTCGGTTGGAGGAAGTGTGAGATTTTTGCATGGTTTATTAAAAAAAAAAAAGGTTTCCTCCTAATTCTGATCATACAGCACCTGCGGGAATAACTAACATAGATTTTTATATGCATAAAATCCGTTTTAAAATTTAGCTAGAAGTTGCTGCTTTATATTTTTTTTTCCCAGAAGAACACAGCTAGGAATACCAGGGTGTATCATTTTGTAAATTATATTAACATTGAAGATAGCACTTTTTCTGCAGTACATTTCAAAAATAATATCTGCTTCTTATAAAACAGAAAATTCTTTTAAAGTTGTAGAGCAGTCCTGTATATATCCCATTGTGTCAAACCTCATCATATATCATCATACCCTATGATGCATACCCAATACTCTGCAACAATCTAAGGCAAACAAATTACTATGGTGCAGGATTAATTTGGGGAGAGAAAAGGACTGATGGTGAACAATATGTCATGTGTTTGTTTAAGAAAGCATAGGCTTGCATGTTCCACAAAAATACAGTTACTACGTGATCTGAAAAATCTCTCTCATGCTGTGACTACTTCAGACCATTCAATTCCAATTAATTTAATGCTTACAAGTTAGGGAAAGGATATTTAAAAAATTGGAAATCTTTTAGGAAGACTTTGAATGCAAGTGCATAATCTTTACGGTATTAATAAATCGGAATTACCTGCTAGTGTATCCCAAGTATCTACCAGAAAAACTGTTACTCGTTTCAGTTTTATTGTAAATATAGAAATATATTTTTCCTGAAAAGTTTTTGAAAAGGTGCACTTTAGATACAGTGGGGATATACACAAATCATGCAGAAAAAGAAACCACCTTGTTTTTCCTCAAAGTTGTTAGCTGTTAAGCTTCCATTCATTAGAATTAATCTCTGTTGTCAGCAGGGGAATGAAATTCATCAAGCTTATGCTCTCCATGCTATCAAAAGGGAGCAAACTCCTGAAGGAACAAAGCACCTTTTGCCTGATTCTGGCATCTCATTCTGTCCTGGGTTAATTTTCCTCCCAGTAAGCTGCTGTCTTTTGGTTTTAGTACAAGAATAATATTGGTTACACTGATGTTTTCAGTTGTTGCTAAGGAATCAAGGACTATTTCCAGTTTCTCATATTCAGCTAATGAGCAGGTGTGCAGGAGCTGGGAGGACACACAGACCGATATCCAAGTTGGCCAATAGAAATATTCCATACCATAGACATCACGCTCAGTTTATGGATGGAGGTTGAACAGGGGGAGAAAGCTATCAGCTCTTCACAGTTTCCAGGAGTTTTGAATCCTGTCTTGGATGGAAGTTCAGACTTTTTTTTGGTCTCCAAATCGGTCTTTGGGTTGTGAGAATAACTGTATTTTATATAGTTTGTTTTGCATATTCATTACTAGCATTGTTATTATCACTACTACTACTACTACTAATAGTAGCAGTAGTATTTCCTTTGCTGCCATATTAAATTGTCTTTATCTCGACCCATGGGTCTTCCCTTTTGGCCTTTTCTCCTCCCCATCCCACTGAGGAGGTAGGGGAGGGATGAGCAAGTGGCTGTCTAGTGCTGAGTTGCCAGCTGCCAGGTTAAACTACAACACCTTCCCTGGTACCAACAGCACTGACTTCAGAGAGCTTTCATTTACACAGGTGCACTCCAGAGGGGAATTTGGCCTTCCAATTTTATGCTTCATTCAGGAACAAGAGACACTCAGGACAAAATCTTACACAGACTGTTTAACTACAGGTTTCTAAATACAGCGCACTAACTTTCAGAGAGTACATATGCTTCCTGCTGAAGTCAATCAACTTGATTTCATCTCTCACTTGCACAGATTTTATACCAATAGGAGTGGCATTACTACTGAGTGTCTTCAGTGACTAGAAAGGAAAGTCAAGTCCATTTGTTTTCAACACTAATTCACTTTTTCAAAAATAATCTTTTATTTAGGCATCTCAGCATAAATATCAGTTCTTAATTCCAGGGTATGAAGTAGACAGATGACTGTAATTTCCAGGTATTCATAGCCATTTTTTATACACAGCAGGGTAGGTAATCCTATCTGAACAGTGCAACCTGGTATATTTAGGGACAATGTTTTTATGTAGCTTTTTCAAAAAATGCGGGGTTTTATTTGCATTTTAACAAGACAAAAGGAGACAATGAGCACATCAAACTTTGTAGTTTAATAATGCATTCAGTGAGAGAGGGAAGGAGAATGGTAGTAAAGAAAAAATTGATCTCAACACTGAAGTGGCCTGAGGCACTTAATGTGTGCCTCTGACAGAGAAAATATCAGTCTCCCTATTGTGTTCTGCTGTTCACACTGAAACTGAAGCCCACTGTACGGCTTTTCCACAGTGAGCAATCTCTTGGCTGCAGAGTTCAAAATTTGTTCACATGACAAATGAATGAGCCCCAGTGGAAATACTTTTCTTACATGGTCACTGATACACACATTATTTTCAAAGTGAAGTAAAGCAACATTGCAAAATGAAGCACAGGTAGGTCAGATTTTCATTTGAGGAACACTTTGTAATGTACCTATACAGAAATGTTTTATGTTATCTCATCTGCTGCTCAAAAAGAAAGGGATCACATGCTCAACTACTGACGCCTCTGATCATTGATGCAGGCACTCCTTCCATGAAGCCTTTCAAGCAACTAACTTACTCTCACATTGAAATATTGTGGGTACAGGTTCCTTTGCTGATGTTTCAAAAGTATCGCCCTAAATTCCTTTCAACACTATAGACTTTTGTATAAATTTCTGCATCTTTCAACAGATACTGATAACAAAGTCTAGCTACATTTTTAACAAGATGCAGGTCTTCAGAATAGGAGGATTTAATTTGAATAAGAAACTTTGGAGGTAACAGGTAAAAATAATCACAAATTAATTAAAATGTCTTCCTTTGTTTGGGGTGATTAATAATACATAAGAAAACTAGGTTTTACATAATTCATCAATCTGACGCAAACTGGCACTCTCCAGTTCTGCCGAGTGGAAACCCAGCTACTCTGTGACACTTGAAAAACAGCTCTGAATTGATGCACTGCCTCCTTCTGCCACAGGACTTTAAGTCATATGGATCCGGTTTGTCACATACTAATGAAGTTTCTCGGACTGACGCATTAAGAAATAATATATATGTATATACACAGAGTTTAAAACAGTGGTTTGGTTTTTTTTTTAAGAGTTAAACTGATGAAACCAAAAAGTAACATACTAGCAATTAAAATTGGAGGACTCGGGTAAGATAATGTAGCCTATGACTAAAGGATTATTTCCTAAGAAACTTGAAATTTCTAATATCTTTTTCACAAAGCAATCTAGCTGCAAGCATATATAACACAAGGTTCAGTCTGAAGCACCAGAGTGGCAACACTTGGATTGAATCAAAGTGGCAGCAGATCCTTCTCCATTCCAGAGATGCATGACCATAGCAGGGAGCCTTTTCCATTAAGAGACAGGCAGTGAAATCCTTAGCAGCATTCCTCTTCCCTGCATGGACAGACTTTGCTGAAGAGTACAAAAGGAACAAGGAAAAGTGTACTGAGCTCCCTTCAGTTCTTTGCCTTGATCAAGCTGTGTATATTTCCCTTCTTTAATCTTCTTTCATTGTCCTCTTAACCCACTGCTTCATTGTGTGGCACTTGTAAATCTTTTTTCCCCAAAATCTTTCTAACTTTGGCTCCTTTGGTTGTTTCCTCTCTGTGATTTGGATTTCTTTGTGGTTTGTCTCTCAAGTTCACTTTTTGCTGTCTTTTTTTCACATTGCAACAGAGTATGTGGAAAAGCAGCTCCTAAAAATCCATCTCCTCTGCTCAATGTGAAATGATAACCATTCATTTGCTTCTGTGCACAGTACCACAACACAATCGGAGACACTTGCAGAAGGCACAGCCCTGGTACCTGAGGCTGCCTCTGAGCTGCAGCTGAGCAGCAGCACCAGCAATGCCTGCCAGCACCAGCCTGCTCAGCTGCCTGTGGTGGATTTAGAAGTACTTGTTCCTACCTGCTTTTAAATTTCTGCGTCAGATATCTCTAGTGTAGACACCAAAAACTTTTTTTAGTGTTTAGTCAGACCTGAAGAACACAGGCAAAACCTCAACCTCTGGCAAGATTTCAGCTGATTAGCATTATTTTTGAAAGAAATATCTAAGAATAAGCATTGGAGTAATTATCAAATATTTAAATAATGATCAAATTCTTTATTTACTGTGTATATGGAAAATGTATTATATTGATTTCATTTAATCAGCTATCTCAAAACTCCCAGATCTTTTCTGGTGAAGGTCATTCTTTATAAAATACTTATTACTGAGTGTAATTCAGCTGTTCTCCCTGTTGTGATATATTTAGGACTTGTAATGCTGCTCGTCTTGCAACGTAAATAATTTGTTTGACTTGTTTGGAGTAAAGAGCATAACATTTATTTTTCTTCTGGTTTTCCAACCAGTCATGTTCTGAGTAAAGACATGCCATAGAGTAAAGCCTGGCAATTCTCTTAACATCTTGTATGTTTAGAATTCTTGTGTTGGTTCTTTGTTACATGTACTGACTTACTATTAATCGTTACAGCAAAAATCAAAAGGACATTTTTTTGACTGTGGTCCAAAGTACCATCTTTTTAAAAGGAAGTTTCTTGCGTGAACACCTCTTCTTCCCCCTTTATTTAATGATGTGCTCCACATAGCTGTAGCTGTATCATTTATTTATGCTCACATACATTCATTTTCTGTGTGGCCTTTTGTATGTAAGTACAGTTTGAACAGACCTTTTTTTCTTGCAAAAGGCAAATGTTTAGCACCTCAGCTAATGGAATCATCAGTTTAAGCCTTCTGTCACTTAATGTATCAGTTTTTTGTTATGTGGTACTAATTTTCTGAATTTGTTTGTAAAATTCTTCTTTCATGCACCGTCTCCTAGTCAACAGCATTTTTCTGAGATGCTAGTCATAATGAAAGTACTGCTTGGTTACAAAAAACAGTAAAATTAGGATAATATTAAAAATACAGCTAACACATATGCATTATTCTGTTTCAGGTGCAGCCACGGACCAGTGGCAAAGATTTAACTGCGTATAACTCGAACTCTTAGAGCTGATACAGCAAAAGACAACATTATGACAGGACAACCAAGAGCTACACTGTTATTATAGTAAATACCTGTTCACTTCACATGGAAAGGTCCTGGTAATTGTCAGTAAGACACAGATCTGTTGATGAATAATCCCTTTTTCCTTTGGTACATTTGCTTAAAGCAGAGAAATACACTTCAAATTCCTGTGGTTATTTCATCTCGCCTTGTCATTCCCTGGTTTCCTCCCACATAAAAGAGAATAGAATGATTTTGTATACTCTGGAGTTGCAGAAGTTCTTTATTTTCCAAATGCCTATTGGTCTGTGCGATGATGCAAAAGACATGGACAACAGCTATTAACTAACAGATTCTTGTTCAATATCCATTTATATCTTCAATCCTCAGGTCAAGCACAGTCTCATGCATCTACCTGAAACTGCAGTGAAAACAGAAAATAATTTCCAAGTAGATGAGAAAATACAATGAGATATTTTTTTTTTTCTTTTCTTTTTAATATGGTAGCATTTGTTCTTAGAGTGTTTAAAATTCTAGTAGGTACATTTTTTTCACATAGTGCCTTCAGCTTCATTATTAAATACTCACTTCTGATTGCACATTGCCAGTCTTCATTTAAGACTTTTTTGCAATAAATAATATTTTCCTTAAGGTTGTCAGAAAAACAAGCCTCCTGTCTCAAACAGCTGGAAGATTAAACAAGCCCACTGCCTCTTAAAAAGAAAACCATTATTAGTTTTCTTAGTAAAAAAGGAAAATGCTTTATTCACCTCCATTCACGGTAGAGGGTGGGTTCATGCATGGACTTCAAGCATTTATTTTTTTATTTCTAAAACGATTAGAATGTCTCCAACTTACTGCTCCCATCACCTCTCTCCCAGAAAATATGCAATTCGTGCAATGCACCTGTTAGCCTA
Organism: Opisthocomus hoazin; assembly: GCF_030867145.1. Lineage (NCBI taxonomy): Eukaryota > Metazoa > Chordata > Aves > Opisthocomiformes > Opisthocomidae > Opisthocomus > Opisthocomus hoazin. The sequence goes on along the minus strand of NC_134454.1, from coordinate 20,217,984 downwards.
CAAGTCCTCTAATCAACAAGAGACTTTCAATAAAAAAGGTCAGAAATCAAGTTAGAATTTGCTAACAATTTAGCTCATTCATTTTCATTGATTTAGGCCATACTGATAGTGTATGTACATCTTTTCTATAAATTCAAGATGGTGAAGTTGAAAGACCTCCCAGGGTAATGGCATAACTTGATATATAGAGAGCTTTACAGAATCACAGAATCACAGAATCACAGAATGGTAGGGGTTGGAAGTGACCTCTGTGGGTCATCTAGTCCAACCCCCCTGCCGAAGCAGGGTCACCTTTAGCAACTTCAGCTGACATTTACCAAAGTTGAGCACTTTTTCACCCTTTATTTGATTTTAGTTCAAACAGACAATGTCAGAATACAGAATATGAAGTTTATTGTGCTTCTCAGATTAGAGTGGCAGAAACTGCTTTTAATCCTCCATCATCCTCAAATTGACTACTGTCTGACATTGTCAGTGCTGAGCACTGCCTGTACCTGCAAACACTGGAGACTGAAAAAATATTTCATTCTAATCCAAAACAACTGGAACTGAAACTGCAGAAACATTGCCTGTATCGTCTCAGAGAAGATACAGAGAAGGGGAAATTACCTAAAAATCTATGCTTGATAGAAAAAGGGGAGATGTCTGGAGAATGTTTTGCTGCACTACACATTTCTGAGCCAGTATTTAACGTGACAGGGCTAGTATATACATATTTTGTATTATTGTGCAGTAGAGATGCATGTTTGTTTAACAGGTAGCATCTGCATATTCAAAGTAAAAAAGATGAGTCCAAGCCAGGGCTCTGGATCTAAACAGATGGCATGTAACAAAGGCTCGTTCAGACAAGAGTGTTGATGTTAAAAAACAAAGGCTTTACTGACAGGGTGATACATTAAAAAAAATCCAAGCTTATGCTGAGATTGTGTTACAAACTAAAAGATTCTGCCTATCAGCCTCCACTGAAGCTGCCAAATCCTGCCCCGAGGAGCTATCCATTGCAGTACATTATTTTATCAACCCTGAGTGCTCACAGTTTACAAAAGAACAAAGCACCAAAACCTGACTGAAAATACCACATATCTAGAAAGCCTTTTAAAGCATAGATTCCCCCATCTGTTCCACCAGACAATAACCACCCGCCTTCCCAATGTTGAGTACATCCATCTTTTAAGAAGTTCCTAGAAAACCTAAGCAGTGTTGATCCAGGGCTTCTTGGATTTAACTATGTCCTGACTAACAAAACATTGTAAATAGCTGGTGCTGCTATCTTCTGAAAATGTCAAAATATCTATCAGAAAAGGGGCTTTAACATTCTTCTTCTAGATGTCCTGCTATCAAGGGAGAATTTAGGAGTGAGATAGCTGTGCAAGAACAGAATCACGCCAACCAGAGACACAGATTTCATTTTCTGAATAATCTGGGCAATAAGAGGTAATCAGCAGTTGTATCTTTACATTATGAACAAAAAGAGGGCAGTAACTTAACAGTTGTGTTGTGAAATTGCTCACTGAATAAAAAAGAGAAAGCTGTCACTTATTGGCACATACTACACGTGTTTTCTGCTAGTCTTATAGGCATTGCGTGTTTCAGACATGGCAGCAAATTAGGCTAGAGACTTGTCTGTAATGCTGTAATTTGCATTGTTCAACAAGATGACTGGAGAAGGAGAAACAATGCTAATAAACACGGAAAAGAAGATGATCTCTTCAGTCCCCCTCTGAAAAAGTCATATCTAGGCAACTACATACTGACCGCTAACTTAGTCCTCCAAATAACCAGCCAATAGTCATTGCTGACTGTACACTTGATTTCTAAATTAGAGAAAAGATTATACAACACCACAGAGTAAGACTAGTCACAGATTAATTTGCAGAGACGTCTCCTGCATTTCAGAGCCTTGGGAACATATTTAACATTAGACCAGACGCAAGCTGTGATCTAAACCTTCATCATTCTCTTAATCTCTCCTTGCTTGGCAGTCTTTCTGTAGGCTGTAGAAAAGGTAGCAAGGGGATTCATAGCAGGTTTCAGACTCAGGATAAAGGTGCAGACTGCAAGGTTCACAAGACAGGGATTCTGTCAATTCTGAGCTCTGCTTCAGATTTACCAATGGCTAGTGATGACCCACAGAGTCATCTGAAATTAGCTAATGGGCTGCTTCTATAATAGCTGATTGCAGAAATTACACCACAAATGCCACCCAACCACTACTCTCTAGGAAACTGAAGTTCAAAAGAAAAAGGGATTACACTACATCTGAGTGAGGAATCCAAATGCTTATTTCATATTATCTTTGCAATTCTACGGTCCTTTTAAGACAGGAAATGATGGCTTTTTTCTTAGTTTGGGATTTTGAAGACAAGAGAAATCTTAGTGAACAAATGACCTGATCAGAACCAAATACACTAAGCACATGACCATGCTCTGCATAAGCCAAGTGTACTTTTTAAAATGAGGGATCTGGGAATACAGCAGATGGAAACTGTAACTTCACTGGAGTCACTAAGTGACTTTCACTAGGCAGTGAAACAACCAGAATTCAGGACTTTCTTTTCAGTAAATACTAGATTTTTCAAAAATTACATGAATACTGTTCTCCACAAACAGTCATCATCACTGGAAAATACACATTTCTGTTCAACTCTAGCTTTTATGGACACAACACATTATTGATGCTTTAGCATTTTACCCTTGAATAAGATTTGCTTAGACTAAACCTGAAAGGGTGATTACAGCAAAAAATATAAATAAAGCAAAGAACATCTATGTTCTAAATCCTTCCCTGGTGTCACCTCAAAGAGGTAAATGTTTGACTGATTCTTCTACAAAATTTGCCTTCTGCTGAAAAACATTAACATTTCATAGTTTTCAGGATATGCATGTAGTTTGCTTTGGCAGTTCCTTCGCCTGTTTATTGAGCTGTATGGAGATTTTCCAGTAACAAAATTTGTAATATACAAAAGTGTCATGGGGAACCAAAATCAGTAAAGACAAAACTTGTATCATATGTACTGAAAGAAACCACATATAAATTCTTGGAACCAAATCTCACAGGAGAGTAGAATATCTGCAGACAGTGCATATAAACATAACATTAAGCTGTCATATTACCATGCCTGAGGCTAAGCAGATATGAAAAGAAATCTTAGCTACATGTTTTTTTCTCTGTTAAAATGGCATTTAAAAACTATGTGAAAAAGCTCTCAGGAACACTAAAACACAGTCACAGCTGCAAAGGTACTAGGCGTATAAGAATCACAATGTCCTTTGCAATATCAGTTATGGCGCTGTCAAACAAGGACATGGCTTTGTACCATGGCACAAAAGTATATGCTGCCAGATACAACTGTCAGGGGGAAAAAAAAAAGATGGCGATGTAAAAGATGGGTTCAGGTATTAGAAAGTTCAGATCCTGGGCCTCCATGGCTGGAGGTTCTGGGTTATGAGTGCACTTTTGAAGCACAGCTCACATTTCATTAATCCCATGTGTTTTAACAGCAGAGAACTCTGTGGCAAAGTGACGGACGTCGCACGTGTTCTCTGTTGGGGAAAGAGAAGAAAATGAAAACAATTTTCTTTTGAGTGAAAGCCCAAAAGAAATTTGCTGGGACTTTCTTTTTCCCTTTAGATATTTATTTCCTTGTCTGGGAAGAGACTGCACACACACAAAATTGCACTTCTACATGCTGTGGCAAACAAGCTAATATGACATTCGCTATTCATATGAGCATATCAAGGAATATCACCAAGTAGCATTAGGATATAGTCTTTAATCACATGGGGGGGGGGGGGGGGGGGAAGGGAGAGCAGTGTGTCCCCTAAGAGAGGAGAAACTCATAGACTTCAAAGAATTATGAACATTTGACCTCCTGAGTAGCAGAAACCATAAGTGTCATCCAGAAATTCCAGCACCAACCTCACACTTTCTGCTTCCGTTGCAATATTTACTTTATAAAGACATCCAAGTCTTGATTTAGAGATCTCATGAGCAATGTCAGAATGTCTGGTAATAGGGACTTAATCAAGACTGAATAGACAATGAATACTCACTAGTGGCTAAGGAAAAGCCAAAACAAAATGTCCATGATCTCAAGCAGTACATCTCACCACAGTCAAAAGTTGAACAGCTACCCAGTACAGTGTCATCTGTTCTTCGGATGCTTTTAAAGAACACTATATACAGAAAAGCCTTTGAAATCCATTACAGAGGTCTTTTTTTGGCAAGGAATAGAGAGCTAGGTTTCCTTATCGTGGTGTTTTAAATTTCTACCTCTCCTTCGAACAAACACAATAGAAAGTTCCCCACTGTTAACGGTAACTTCAACTTCTTGGTCTTCCACTGCATCTTCGATTTTAGTAACCATTTATTAAAAAAATAATAGCAAATCCAGCATAGCTTCCATATTCTTTTAAATATCTCAGCTATCTTCCTCGCTAACACTTAGCAATGGGAGAAAAAGCATAATCCATTTAATAAAGATTGTCCATACTTTAAGCAGGCCTCAAGATACTTTCCATTGAAGGTCAATACACTGTTAGCGAAAAGACAATTATAATCAGAGAGAGAAAATATCTGCAGCAACTATTCCCCTCTCTAACCTATAATCACTGAAATTCATTAAAAGTATGATGTAGTTCAGGGGCTAATTAACACCTTCAAGAAGTCAGAACTCTAACAGACCCAAACATGTCGTATGCAGACAGCTGCTCCAGTATATACGAAATTTTCCTCTTTGCTTTGGATGTGAGTTATTGGAAAAGGGGGTCACAGGAAGCATAGTTAAACCAGTGCTTTAGCTTCTATAAGGCTGACTGAAAACATGGAAGATAAAGTAACTTCTAGGAAGAACTGCCTTGTAAAAATCCATAATATTACAGAAGTGCCATATGAGTTACAGCACAATATAGCTGAAGTGGCACTTCCATTTCAAGATCCTGCTTTCAAATACCTGTAATTTTCATAGAAGGTGGTAGGAAATATGGCTGAAAATTCTATATATGTTTGCAAATTGTATGCAATTTTTTAAGGCTTCTCTATATTTTCTGGTCTAAGAACCCCTTTTCCAAATTAGTCTATAGTTTAAAATGCCATAAATGCAGTTCAAAATTCTATAGACGTACTAAGACATATTATGTTACAGGAATGTGAGACTACTGTTCAAATAATAACAGGAGGAAATAATATCTACTTTCTTTCATCCACTTATAAACCACAACCCCACCAAGTGTCCTTCCCAAGTAGACAGAAGAGATGAATTTTTACTTCTGAAACCAGACAAAATTAATTTGTCACGTTTCCTGAGTTTTCCTGAAACTGCTTGCAAACAGTGACTGTAATCAAAGCTTTTGTAACAAAGTGAGGAAAACTTTGCATAGCTCTGGCTTTAACATCATGATTCTCCAGCAGTCTAAATTCTACTGATGTGAAGTGATCATATGACAGAAGGAAAAGCAGAATGCTTTTTTCATGCTTTTAGAAAGATGCAGTGGATGTATTGGGTTTGCATGGCAATGTTTTGTAGTGGGGGAGCTACAGGGTGGCTTCTGTGAGAAGGTACCAGAACCTTCCCCCATATCAGACAGACCCAGTGGCAGCTAGCTCCAAGAAAGACCCGCTGCTGGCCAAGGCTGAGCCCATCAGCAAAGGTGGTAGCATTTCTTGGATAACACATTTAAGAAGACAAAAAAACTGCCGTGCAACAATAGCTGAGGAAGGAGTGAGAATACGTGAAAGAAACAACTCTGCAGACATCAAGGTCAGTGAAGAAGGAGGGGGAGGAGACGCTCCAGGCACCAGAGCAGAGATTCCTCTGCAGCCCATGGCGAAGACCATGGTGAGGCAGGCTGTCCCTCTGCAGCCCATGGAGGTCCACAGTGGAGCAGATATCCACCTGTAGCCCATGAAGGACCCCATGACAGAGCAGGTGTATGCCCAAAGGAGGCTGTGACTCTGTGGAGAACCCACGCTGGAGCAGGCACCTGGCAGGACCTGTGGAGAGAGGAACCCATGCTGGAGCAGGTTTGCTGGCAGGGCTTGTGACCCCATGGGGGACCCATGGTGGAGCAGCCTGTTCCTAAAGGACTGCACCCCATGGAAGGGACCCATGGTGGAGCAGTGCATGAAGAACTGCAGCCCATGGGAAGGACTCATGTTGGAGAATTTCATGGAGAACTGCGGCCTGTGGGAGAGACCCCACTGGGGGACCCCACCCTGGAGCAAGAGAAGAGTGTGAGGAAGAAGCGGCAGAGACAACATTTGAACTGACCCCAACCCCCGTTACCTGTCCTCCTGTGCCACTCAGGAGGAGGAGATGGAGAATTTGGGAGTGAAGTTGAGCCCAGGAAGAAGGGAAGGATGGGAGGAATGTGTATTAAGATTTTTTTTTCATTTCGCATTATCCTACTCTGACTTTTCATTGGCAATAAATTAAACTAATTTCTCCAAGTCAAGTCTGTTTTGCCCACAATGGTAACATTTGAGTGACCCCTCTGCCCTTACCTCAACCCACAAACCTTTTGTCTAGTTTTTTTTCCCCTGTCTAGGGTAGAAGGCAAATGATAGAGTGGTTTGGTGGGTACCTGGCATCCATCCAAAGTCAACCCAGCACAGCACATTGCAGATCTTGTAAAGGATAAGAACACATACAGCCTCCATTCAGCATTCAGACACTATGGCTAGAATTTTCGAGTGTATAAATGCAGGGCTGGACACAAAACTGCCCACATGAGACGTAGGTTAGTGCTGTAAGATGGAAAGAATCTGTAGCGCCTGATGCATCTCCCTGGCACTGCTGAAGCTCTGTGCCCCCACCACTGCTAAGGGTAATGTTAACCTGGAAGCCTTGGAGTTTAACATGAAGGAGCCTGGACTGTGAAGTCACGAAATTGCTCTTCACATCCACTTTGAAAACTAGTTTGTACAAACTAAGAGTGCACAGTAGAGAACTGTCTATGAGTCATTATCATGCTATAAATCCCTGTCTTTCACAAATTATTTTACAAAGAGTTCTGTAAAGGGAATTTAACTACCTACACACTTTGGTCTATATTTCCCAGCCAAATATCAACAAGCCTCAATGCACCATAAACAACACTCCACAACTGTGGGCAAGGAAATAGCAGTATAGACAGTTCACCCATCTGAATTACGTATGCATAGTAAAAGTGAAGCTGATTCGTTTAGTCTGTTGAAGAGAAGATAAGCACTAGTCTCCATGCTCCTCATTTGTGCTAGCAGAATTCTCTTTTCTAAATACGCTGGGTAAAACCATTTGGATTTCCACTTCTCTTCCTTCATAACCTATCCAATCTATTTTAATTAATGTTTTAAGGGATGTGAGCCCTGAAGTAAAGGATTCAAACAGAAATTCAGAGAGGGAAAGAGCATGCAAGAGGCATGATGGATTTCTAACAGTACATTCCGTATATCACCAAGTAGGTCACCCATCTTTTGGCGTGGAAATCTAAAAATACACACATGCTCAGAAACCTGAGCAAATATGGACACAGGTAATATTATTGCTTCTTCCTTTACCGAAGCACTCATCAGCACAGCAGTCCACAAACCCTGGCCATGCCAAACGCAGTCCCAAATTTCTCTGATATCTTTCTCTAGCAATAAAACAGAGATTTATGTGGTTAAACCTACAGAAGAAAAAGAAATAAAATCATCCCAGATGACTAAATCACAGTTTCTGGTGGGTAGCTTAGTAACTGAACTCTTCATCCCCTGAAGGACTACTCAAACCATTTGTTTTCATTTTCTTGACATCCTGTCAGTGTAGCATAACTGGATGTGCTGCTCTGCTTGTTATTTTCTGGGATGAAAATGACTGTCTTTGCTGAGGAATCTTAAGAGGTAATGAATAATAAGTTAGAGGAATAGACCCAGTCATGTGATCTCTCTGGAAAGAACATTGGCTCGTAAGCCTATTTACAAACCACAGAAGTCAGTGAAGATCTCAGGAGCTACGTCATTCATGTGGGAGGAACTATGATATGTTCTTTTTATGCTCCCTGGAAAAAAAAAATATTCATGAAATTTTAGCATTTTTTTGAGGCTGGTCCTTTAGGAATATGTGCTTTTTTTCACACACAGAATAGATGCTCAACTGCTTAATGCTTTATTATGTCTATGCTTTCATTCTCTCTGCATCGCCAAGGAGGTGGCAGTCATTGTGACGATATTACAGACTTCAGGAGAAAGCAATAATATCTGAGATATTGGCAGTGCAGTGAGTTAAAACATTAAGTCAGCCAGACCTTTCAATTCAGGCACAGGGAGGTAGAATTACTGGCTTAGGGAACAAGTGAACACAGGTTAAATGATCTCACCCTAGCCTCTAGTGGACATTAATCTACATCACAAAACCATCAGGCAATTTGTCAGAGTAATTATACACTCTTCAAAAGATAATCTGAGATTAGTGAGTTCTGAGGGTGGTGCTGGACAGGAATCGCTGTTTCTTGTCCCATAGAGTTCACACTATTTTGATGTCAACATCACTTGCTCCAGGCATTGTTACTACATATTCATTTTCATTCACATACCTCCCATAAAAGTGACAAAAAAAATTTAAAGGGGTATATTGTGAATCTTATATGCATACACAGCAAACCAGAACTGCTTGTAGCAACAAGGGCAGAACCAGCAGTATTGTAATATTAGAGCTACAGTCTCATAGAGACATTATGCTCCTGAGAATCCGGCTAGAAGCAAATTTCTCCTCTGCTTCCTGCTTGCTCCCAGGGGATGATAAGTTACTGCTAGTCGAAGAATGCTCAATTCCACACTTCCACCTTCAGCAGTAGTTCTCTTGCAAGGGTCAATAGAAAAGTGGCTGTATTGAGAGCACTTCCTTATCCATTTCCTAGCCCCTACCTTGGTAAGGGAATAACAGAGTGAAGATCCCAACTTCCTCCAAAGTGACAAGACCAAATAACTTCTCAAAAGATGAAAGGTGATGGTCACATCACATTATGATGCTGAAAAGACTGAACCGCCCTCATAAGAGCCAAGATTTTTACATTTTCCTTCTATATAGTTCTCACTGATGAGGAAATGCCTGGAAAAACATTGCTCTCGTATGCTGCTCATTTCTGAAAGCATCCCTTCAAAAAAAGGTACTAATGTGAGGAAATGAAACAAAATAAAGCCAAACACAAACTTCATGGGTTCTTTATACATTATTACTTCACAATTTTATTCCTAAATCCAAATTACTTCTATCTCTTAGAAGTAATGTAGAAAATCCTTAAGAAAGAAACGAATACCTATGTAAGCAGACTTCCAGTTAGAATTCTGTTCCTTTACTGGTTTATAATCTGTTATTATATAACAAATTTGGATTTAGAATGAAATTTAACGGGATGAATGTGTATACTTAGCTACAGTTATTTTTAAAAAGAACAATACTCTTTCTCTAAACTCCAAATCCCCATTTTGCTTACTTCCTTTTAGAAATATATTTAACACTTCTGTAAGTTTTAGGAGCAGACACCAAAGTTGTTCATCAAAGTCTTGTCTTTATCATGCTACAATATAATTCCAATTAATACGAGACTCATTCCAATTTGACATGACCATCAGTAATATCTGCCTACCAGAACATCACAAGAAGTGTAAAATAAATACTGAGATAGCAGTTATGGTAATGCACACCCATCAAGATTAACAGGGCAGACTCATCGTCACATCAGCAGTCCTGCAATTCATGCATCACTTTGGATCTGGCTTTTCTTCCAAGCATTCACATCTGTGTTGTACCACACCATGTTTTCTGATATGGGACACCCAAGACATTATTTTCCCTGTTGCCCCATCACAGCCAAAGCTCTTCTGTATATCCTCCATATTTCACATGTTGGTTTTTGTGTATCATCTTAAAACATGCTGTGTTGACTGTCTCATGGAAAGGCAAACATGTCCTTTTTTAGGTGTCATTGTAACTTTGCCCTTGCCCAATGTCACTATTTTTTTTCCTTTTTTCATAGCATCAGTCAGCAACTCCTGCCTTCAAATATCACTAACTATCCTCACCCTACTACGTTCAGAAGATACACAGCCAAACTACTGGCTCCAATATCTAATCTGAGACTGTCACCACCCTGACCAGCTAGCTGTCAGATTTTCCACTGTCGTCTTCTCATACTTACACTGCTCTCAGCACAGGAAAACTTACTGTATCTGTCTATCTTCAAAACTCCCCACTTCCATAACACCCATAATCTTTTCTACTGCAACTAAATAGGGTCTTCCTTTAACTATTGCTTTTTACTCTCTCCATATGTGTTTCATTACTGTCTACTTCACCCACCTGATGTCTTTCACCCTACCGGAAAGACCATCTTCTCTTCACTTATGTGCTTAAAATATTTCCACCTTGTCCAGGAGCCCTTCCTTGCCCTCTTTGATCGTAAATATGAAATAAGTATTGTCCAGCCTGCAGCTATGCAATTGTTCTAAGAGTACCCCACCTACTCATCGTGGAGTACAACAAGTACAGTTCAGGAATTGCACAGGCTTGTGACAACTTGGAAGGAATGAAGCTGTAGCCTGTTCCAACAACACACTTGTGACTGGATTGCTTTTAACATCAAAAAGTTACAAAATATTCCTTGCCTACATAAATAAGCAGATCCATAGACGTTTTTAAGGCCAATTGTGTAAAGTCCCAATAGCCTGAGACTAAGCTTGTCTGTAGCAATGATTTGTGAGAGACACAGTAGGGACCCCTGAGTGCACAGACTGGCAGAGGCCTGGAAAGCCCAGGAAGAGGATTGTACTAGGAAGCCCAGGGCCAGTCACTCAAATGTCCAGTTGCTGACATACGGCTGTGTAGCAACCTAATGAAGCTGCACACAAATGATAGCACAGGTGGAGCCGCCTTAAAAGTGTATAGATTACAACAAAAACAACCCATTGTGCTGGTGCCACTCCTCAGAAACAAATACGCAGAGCTAATCACCATAGCACCCTGTACTGCATGGCCACTTTTGTAAGTGTTGTCTTTTCGTTGTTCAGGTGAAGTATTTGGTTTAACATGCTGCTGATTCTGCTTAGTAGGTCTGACTACCTACCCTTTTGGACTGCCTGTTAAATCTGAATACAACAGGGTGCATCCATCAGGCCATCTGAGCTAAAGGGAGCGTTGTATTTCCAGAAGTACTGTATGTACAGCATTGCAAACACTTGCTACCATCAACATTTACAGCTGAGGAAGCTTAACCCGTGTACATAGTCATTTTTGTCTGATGGGAGGATGCTTGCAGTTTTTGTACTAGGAACCATGAGGTCTGGTGAGAAAGCTCCCAATACCCTACGACTCCTGAGAGAGCTAGGAAGCATGGGAACAGCTCTCAGAAAGGCACTTGGATGTCAGGCTTGAAACCACAGAGAGGATGACTGTTGCAGACAAACCGAAGTACTGCCAAGCAGAGAAAGCATCAGCACAGCAGTGCAAACCAAATATTTGAATAAAAACTGATATAGCTGGAGCAGAATAAGGACAGTTAGAGGTGCCTATGCGACTAGTTACTGGGTGGTATCTTCCATAGTTGTGGTCTGTAAAGATCCTAGTATCATAAATTTTAAACTTTTGTGACTTGACTTCACCCAAAAACCTTCCATATTGATGAACCTGTGGGATGATGGTCAAATAAACAGTGCAAACCAATTAATGACCTGAATAGTGAAAAGGCTGCCAACCCCCTGAAGAGAACGAAAAGCAGCAAACTGACCCAAAATTGAATTAGATTGCTTCAGGAATTTATAACTGGTTTTGTTAAAAATAAGAATGTTGCTAGTGGAAAAGAGTAGAAGCTCAGTGACACTGTCCATTAAACTTCAGTAAGAACATCCTGAGAAATATAATCAGATGTTTCAGTTCAAAAGTGCCTTTATTTCCATTATTTAGCCATGGCCAGAGAAAAGAATCAACACAGAATAAAACACGGCAAATCAGATCCTTTAAAGCTTTATACAATGCAAGCCTTGTGCTTTGCCCAGTGCTTGAGCAAAGCTGTTAAGTGTTAATGCATATAATCTGTCTAGCCAGCTAACTAGTTTAATCCATCACACAGTGTGTGAAAACATAAAAGCAACCCAGCTGTGACAAGTTAATAGTAAGGTTAGGCAGTAAAACGGTAACAAAAACACATTTTGATTAATGATCCTAAATTGTCCAGCTCTAGTATAGATGGTTTTTGTCTAGGTTTATTTAGTGGCCAATCAATGCAAAAAAGATCTGGTAATTTAAAGCATTATACCAGATCAGAAATGTTACCCCATAGTGATAAAACCTGGAAAAAACAGCACACTTTCATTGGGAGTAAAAGTAACAATTTATACAACTAGGTCTGCTTCACAGGAAGAGAGAGAATTAAAATACACCAAACTCAGGGAGCATTCCAGTAACAACTGCAGTGGAAAGCATGCTATAATTTGAATAAAATAAGACCCATGCCAAGCTATTACTCAAAGAGTGAAGCAAAACCTTCTTCGACCTCTAAAACACTTCCCTTGTGTATTAATTTCTGTTTCCATGCCACTCCACGAGCAGTTTCCAAAAAGGGTCAGAAAAATAATCTTGATGAAGTGTAAGAAGAAAACTTGCTTTCTTAGCATCTCTCAAATCTGTGGTGTTTTGGATACTCCACTTAAGTATCAAACAAGCACACATACTTTGGGATATATCAGTGCACTGAGCAGTTAGCATTCCTCCTCCTTTGATGCATAGAGCCTCTCTGTTAAAACCATCATTGAATAAACACACATGACACAGACCATTCAAAAAATATATAGATGTGGCACTTCAGGATACGGTTTAGTAGGCATGGTGGTGCTGGGTGGATGGTTGGACTTGATGATCTTAGATGTCTTTTCCAACCTATGATTCTGTGACCCTGTGACCTCAGTATCTAGGTATCTTGAGACAGAGCCTCCCAACCTGACGAACTCAGGCATCTGTTACATCCTAAGCGGGTGCTGAAAGCATCAAGCTGTAGAGTTTAGTTACCTCCTCTTGACATTTTTCCTCCCGAACAGGTTTCCTACCACTCTGCAAAATTCCTGTATAGAATATTCCAAAGTATGCCTCCTGTTTCAACTGTTTGGAGATTGATCTCGTAAAAATGAAAAGGGCAAAGAAAAAAGATAATAAACTACCTATAAGACCTTTTACATTTGCAAAGCAATATGAATGTCCCCAAAAAAGAGTCTTCTAAGTACTGTGTAATTTGGAATAAAAACTAAAACCAGCCTGGAGAAAGTGAAATCTCTTTTTCTGTACAGCAATAACTGCATGGATTCTACTGCTATATGACAACATGGTCCATGACTTGGGCAAAATGTTTTTCTAGCCTGCAAAATCAGATTAACAGTGAAGTCTGTCTTTCTTGTTTGTGCACTGTGCCCAACATAGCAAAATTTTAATTTGAGATGTTTGATAACAGTAACCCTTCTGAGCTCTTCAGAGTACAGGATTCCATGAGTAGGTTGCAGTGGAAAGTGAAAATGATGAATGCATCTTGCCGCTGAGGAGCAATCATAGTTATCTATAAAGAACAGAACATCCCATTTCCCTGAACACAGAAGGAATCGAGCAACCAGAGATGGTTACTTCAATCACAGCTTCAAACGTCCTGCCAGCCATTACACAGCACACTGAGCACTCCCTTTGATGTAACGCCATCTGTGGTTTCTCTGGTTGTTTGTGGCTTGTCTCTCATTCTCTCAACCTGTATTGCTGCCTTCTCCATTTTCTATCCTATAGGCCTCTATCCAAACATAATTAAATAAGTCACATTTCACTCTCCGCTGCTTAAGTTTTGAATAGCATTCATTCTTATCTTTGGTGTGAGTTGTGGTGAAGTGTACAATGGCTTCATAAAAGGAACTTAAGCCTTCATAAGGAATGTGATAGCTAACAGTGACTGATGCATGGGACAGTTCAAAACAGGGCTGTAACAAAAGAAAATGCATCGATGAATGCATTAGTGTTCATTACTGACATCACAGGGTCTAATTCAAATACCTCATATTGGTCCTACTGCAGTGGCCTGTAACACGAGTTGCAGGTATATCGACTTGAAACCAGAATTTGTTCCTTAGCCAGTTGCAGATTTATGGATTTCTGTTGTTGTTCTTTTGATGATGGCTTTAAGGCAAACTAATAGCGAAAGTCTGTGCGTAAAAAGTGAAAAAATCAAGTTGGAATATCTGGCAAACTTTTAGCAGGATAGTACCACAGCTTAACTGTCAATACAGCAACTAGAAACATGGAAAGGCTGTCATGTAAAGTGACAACGTGACATGCCTGTAAGTAGCACGGCACTCCTAAGGAGAACTAAATTCGCCTGGCTGTTTGTAGCTATCCACAGGAAACTGCCTGCTGTAGTACTCTTTCTGTCAGTAGCAGCTGATAGCACGATATTTCCGTTTATCACTTTCGAATGAGAAGCATACCTGTCATCTCATCTAACACAAGCAGACATCTAACTTTCACAAGGGACTTGCTGTGTTAGGAACTGATAGTAAGTTGGAGTCAAACGTTTTCAAAAAGGCTCTGTTAGAGAAGGATATAACTAATACAGCTTTGGATCTACCAAGAAGGGAAGGAATACTTTGTCCGTGACTATTTCTGATAGTTCAAGACTCCTGTTACCTGACAGTGTATTCTGGGCAGCCACGTTCAAAGTTATACAAAGACATCCATGTTCTATGGTGTCTAAAGGACAACACTAGCCTACAGCTGCCGCTAATCCTTCAGGTACCATCTAGAGATAAAGAAGTTCAGTGGGTCAAGATAACCTGGCCAGCTGTCTCCAGACAAACACTTAGAAAGTCCTTTGAGATGTGTCAGATTACAAGCAGTGATTTGGAGCATTATCTGTGCCAAGAAACTGTAAGTGCTACTGACAATGTCCAATTACATGCTGACACAAACTCACCAGATGCCACCACCCTGATGTGATAAACCAGCTTGCAAACCCATATCTCCCAGTAGAACATCGCTGAATATTACCACAAATGAAAACAAGCTCAGACTTTACAACTGAATGGATGTGACCCAGACTGGCTGTTTCTTTATCGCTTTCTTTAAAGGCTGGGTTTCTATTTCAGCTACTACATGGGGTGGTCAGTCCTCATGGGAAAGGCATGGCTTCAATGATATTCAATGAGGAATTCAAAGTAGCCATAAAGGCTGGGGAAAGGAGGTGCTAGAAGGATGTCTCTATTGGCTTTGGCAAGATATTTTGGTCTGAGTATGATATAATTCATGGCCACTCAACAGGGAACAACTAAGACAATGATTACGGCAAGGGGAGTATTGTATATGCCTGGCTACCACAGTTCTTCTCAGGCTTTACCTACTAAATAGGAGTGCCCTCCCAGTGAAAGATTCACAGTAAGGACGGGGCAAATGTTTAAGATACTAATTCAGTTTCCAAGGAAAAATCACCACACAGAGCGCCGTAAAATGCAGTTACAATCCCTAAGGAAATTAGTTCAAAGGGACACATATCCAAGGGAATTTCAATTATGTTGAAAGCAATGAATGGATTTTGAAAAACAGGTGTATCTTTAGAACAGGCGTGCATTCCGGAAAACATCTGCTCGCTTTAACTACAAAAATACTTAAAACACGGTAGTTAAAATGATAGAGGAGAAGACTGCTTTCTTTCCAGACAAAGTACTATGTTGCTTCTGATTTCCCTTTGAGAGAGTGGGAATTATAGGAAAAATGCTAGGATGTGTGCTGCAGTTGCAAAAGTCAGCTCTAAAACTTTAAGCAGAAGCCTTGCCTGACTAAAAGAAATGAAAATTTCCTCAAAAGACAGGAAAATGGTGTGAGTAAGAGAAACAAAAAATTTTGAGAAAAACTAAGGGGTTTTTTTAAGAAAAAGTTAAGGTTGAAATTTTCTGAGGTAACATTTTCCTGAAAAGCTTTTGTACTTTCCTTTCACTAAATAGGGGTCTAACATAGCAGTTTGCGAGACTAATAACCTTTTTTATTTTCAGAGAAAGAGAGGCTTTGCTGCAGCATGAGGATGTAACTGCTTAGTAGAAAAGAACCTGTGATGTTATTTTCCTGTATTATTCCTAGTAATTGGCAAGAAGCTTTATTAAAAATATTTGTTTTATGACAAAGAATACTCATAACTACAAGCTCTTGTGAAATTCACAAATCACTGAAAAGAAATAGACATTAGGCACACGAAAGGTGATCAGAGAACATTTCTGTGAGTGATTTTTTTCACAGAGAATGGGAATCTAAGCACTGAAGTGAAGAATACTGTCAAGAAAAGTACAGAAGCAAGCAAAAATAACATCCTCGTATTTGATCAAGCAACTCAGAAGAGGGAAGGGCAAGGGTAAGGGAAAAGTAAAGGAAATATACCTAGCTGAGAAAAAGGACTATCATTGTACTAAGATGTATAATTTTGCATATAGAAATTGACAAGAAACAACAAATCCTAGGCTACTATAAATGAAAAGCCTGCTATAGGGGAGGGGGAGGTCATTGAGGACAGAGGAATCAGCAGCAATAAGCTTACTAAAATACACTATTTGTATTACACTTGAGGAATAAGGATTGCATATTACAATATTTTTCCATGGCTGGGATTGCCTGGAGCTTTCAATCTGTATACTCTTTCTGGGTTGGTGGGCAAAGAAAACCTACCAGGCATTTACAGCGTTGCAAATGAATGGAAGGAGCATGGCCTTTCTCTGCTTTTCAGTTACAGAAGCAGCTGATATCCTGCCTGTGTCAATGAGACCTTACTTCCACTGTCATAACCTGTCACTCCTGTTGTCTTGAATGTTCCTTAGTTATGATCCTTAGTTAGAATGATCCTTGGTCAGGGATACAGAAGTGAGCTAAGTTAGAGGTTTAAGACAAGCTGGAGATCAAAACAATGGTCTAACGTGTTACCATTCTTCTTACTTATGACAAGATAGCTTACAAGTCTAAAATGTAGATTTTGTCTGCTTACCAGAAAGGAAGTAGGTATATTGTTCAGAGGGAAGGGGTGAACAGGTTAATTCAAACTGGTGCCTGGTTTCGGCTCATCTAATAGTACAAGAAATGTATGCAGAATCAAACAGTTCAGTCTAAATGGCAACTTATCCAGGAACAGCTTAGAAAACAGAGAAAATTTCTAAATTCAAGATTAACAAATGTGGTTAATCTTAAGGATGTTCAGTACCCCGTATGTTACGATAGGCTGCTGTTATACGCTATAATAGCTTGCTGAGCATTTGTTAACTCCAGCAGAGTATATGTGCAATTATTTCTAATGAAGTCCCCAGCCCCTCAGGAAAAAAATGGAAGTCATTTTGAATTGGTTCTACCTGTTGGCTGCATTAAATTTGGAAACAAAAGCCATACATTTTCAAATCTCCCCATTCAACAGGAATCAGAGCAAGATTGGCATGTTTGTTTTCAGAAAACCTCCCAAAGCATTTTAGGCATGGCCAAACTAATACGTCTTTCCTTGACAGCTGCAGAACTTTTATTTCCTTAGCTAGAGTGTAACAGATTGCTTGCAGTTTAAGTCTCAATGTTTGGGTTGCACTGCAAAATCTGGCTGCCTGCTGGGGCTGTAAAGAGGTCCCATGCAGAGAGGGGAATTCTGGGAACATCTGCCCACATAAACATTATGCAACCAAGGAGTCAAAGGAAGGAACAGAAATTTGTGGGAAGGTGAGAGAAAATAATTTTCTCTCGCATATCAGCAGAATTTCTACCAACACACTAAGCTTTTAAAAGTCTCTCTGTTCTTGAAATTCTTGATTATTTAGCTGACAGAACAATGAAAACAGAAAGACAGGACCCTATCATAATGAAGACACTGTCGTTTTCAGTTTCAAAACATTTCTTATTCATGTGTGTTTTCACGTTTGATTTTTGACTTTCCTATATATTGCAGTGTAATTGGAAAAATACAGCTTCACATGAGAGGATGTTCATTTTCATGGCAGATTTACATGAGATTGCCTTTATCTGGGAGATACTTGATCACCAGTCAAAGCAACAGCTAGTGCACTCTGCTTCAGCTGTATTTGGACATTGGGCAATGTCATTTTATCAAAACGCTTTAAGTGCACCCATCAAAGCTGACAGAAACTGGGACCTGCAACATCAGCCAAGCAGACTGCAGGTTTATTGCATGGTTTCACATCACTCTGCAGAAAATAAACTGTGCACAAGAAGTGAAACACAGAAATTGTTCTAATGCTAAACTTACTTCACTTTCAACTTTCCCAGGCAATATAACTCAGTTTAGGTCCCAGTACTTCTTCTGCGGTTTCTGGAGTTTCAAATGTTTACTGTTGAACAGCCTGTGAATGCCTTTCCAAAATCAGCCTTTGAAACACTATGAGCCCTGAAACCACTTGTTCCAATATCTCTTTCACACTCATGAACTTAGGTAAACAAAACAGGCTTTAGGAGCATAAGTGTTAAATGGCACTTTTTACTGAATTTGCCCAAGAATAATTTTGTCTGTGAACAGCATTGAAACACACATAAAAGCCTTTATGTGGTGTTAGATCAAGCACTGTTATTGACACAGAGCTGCAGTCAAATCATAGCAGTGATCTTTGATACTCAAACACTCGTTTCTCCTCATAAACTCTTAATTACACACACAGCGTATGCTAGAGGCATGCAGTATATCAGCAGCTTTAATAATTTCCAATTGCTTTAGCCAATATTGAGTTCAACTGTTTTTTTCATAATATCCAGACTGACGCTATTGTTTTCATGACACATTGCCTAATGTTCTACAATGTATAGGATGTGCACGCACTAAGTACTCTTTTCACACTGGATTTTCAAAATGCTTTACAACTTCCATTTTGGCACAAAATGGGGCCATAAATTGACTGAACACAGTCACACTGAGCTAGAGAGTTCTGAAGCCCGAACTTCTTGTTGCCATTCAGAAAGGCAGAAAGAACTTTTAAGTGCAAACAGCTCAGGTGTGCAGGAATAGATTGTAAGCACCAGGTAGAAAGCAATGCATAGGAATCTGATGTCGCAGTAATGAGGACGTTGCTGTGCAGCTGCACTTATTCCCAGGCAGGAGAGGATGTAGCTGAGCACTTCAGTAACTCAACTCCCTCAAGTGTAGGTCTTTTAATAAATGTCCATACTTTCCCTCAAGTACATCCCTCTTTATCTTCTGTTCTTGGAGCTAAGAATGGATACTTGCAAAGGGGCTTGAAACATACAGTACTGAGGACTAAAAAGCAAGCTTAATCTTAGTGCTCTTACTTGTGGCTCATACTTAGCTTGGTGGAGGTGCAAGAGTCACAGTCTCAGGAATAAACCGAGAAGACTGAATTTACTTCTATGTGTCTTGTGACCTTTTCAAGTACCCTAGAATAGTAATCATTTAGAACTTGTAAACAGAGATCCCAGATGATGTTTGCTCTGAGTAACTCTACTGCATCCTCCGCAACAGCACTCAGCAGGTGTCAAAAACAAATTTTGCTGAAACTCACATGGGTACGGCAGAAGTTTGGAATCTCACCCTAACTGACAGTATGTTTACCCTTGGTAAGCCAAATAAAACAACTTACTGTAAATCTTGGTATGTGTGGGCAAGTTCTGTTCCAAAATAAGGTTTGCAATATGTATCCATATAATGTTATTGCTGTTTTTCAAGAGAGATGTAAACTTTCTTTCTTTTTTCTTTTTAAAGTAATTGTTAAAATCTGTGCTCACCATTCAGATATATTTGATAAGCACATGCTGGTAGTACTAAAAAGTAAAGGATTCTCATGCTTTTACAGCCAAAGATGTCTAGCTATGTTTTGCTTGTTTTTCAGCTTGGTCCATGTTTATGTGCACTGCTTTGGTGCAACAACACAGAGTTCCTGATGCGTGGCTGGGTATCAGTCTACCCACGGGAAGTGGTGAGTGATTGCCTTTGCATCACTTGTTTTATTCTGTTTTCTTTCTCTCTTGTTCCACATATCTTTAGCTTTTCAAATAATTTTTATGTTAACCCAAAAGTTTTCTTGCTTTTACTCTACCTTTCCTTCAATTTCTTCACTGAGAGGGTGGTCAGTCCCAGGGAAGTGGTCATGGCACCAAGTCTGTCAGAGTTGAAGAGGCCTCAGGATGACTGCTCTTAGTCATATGGTTTAGCTTTAGGTAGTCCTGCAAGGAACAGGTAGTTGGAATCAATGATCCTTATGGGTACCTTCCAGCTGGAGATATTCTATGAGTCTATGAACTAGCAACTTATATACAAGCATAAGAGCAGTATTTATTGCGGGGACTACTAATGGCACATCTCACGGCTCTTCACGTTGTAAGCTACCTTATTTGTCTGTCCTCTCTGGGCACATGTAGGGAATCATGAGAAGAAGCAGAAAAACAATTCAATAGGCAGCATTCAATGTTAACATGCACTTGCACTGAAGTGTGGCAAGCTTTCCTGTTTCAGCCTACACTTTCTCTTCATTTAGCTGACTCAGCTCACAAAGTGCTCTGCACCAATAACCTGAGCAGCTCTGCAACATGCATGCAGGGACTCACCATTCTTTTGCTGGTACAGAACCAAAGTATGTGTTTCTTAGGTGGTATTCATGATCAAATAGTCCCCAGTTTGTCCATTTGCCTCTTCCAAGGACCAATAACCATGTCTGATTTACTGTGATACCTAGAGCTGCTGAAACTGGCTAAATTCAAAGATAAAAAGGCAACTGGTCCTTCACTTCAGATACACATCAGTGTTATTTATTTTCTTACCCTGGGTGACTGTCCTGTAGCAGAAAAACACAAAACATTTCCTTGTCCTACAGGTAGCCTTTTAGCCCAAAGGAAGGTCTTTGTGAAGCCACCGAGCTACCTCGCCCAGTGCTACCTCTGCTTTTGACATGCACTCACCTTCTTCACCAAAGCTAGCCTGAGAGATGGACTGAAAGCCAAGCCCAGAGGCTGACCCAGGCAAGAACAAACATCTGGGACCATTCATCAGGTGGCTTCTGCTTTGCCATTTCAGGGTAAATTCGTTCTAAACCATTTAACATCTGGTTAAAAAAAAAACACAAACAAAAAACTCAACCAAAAAAACCACCAAAGACCCCAAAAAAAACAAACCTCCCACACACACACCTCCCCCCCCCCCCCCGCCCCTGCCGAAACTTTGCAGAAGCCTGACTTAAAATGAGTTTTGAAATGCAAATGAATCTTCACCTCTAAAATCATCATGGAAGTACAAAAGCAGAATTCATGAGGGGAAGGACTTCAGAGCACAGAAAATCAGACATAACATGAAATGTCAAGGGTGAAACAAAGGTAGTTATTACTCTGGCTTCTCACAGTTAAAACTGCCAGTACATACATTTTAAACACAGAGCTCCATTATATTGTAATCCCAGTCATATACCCCTGTCACCACGGACCTATGCTATTAATGACGTTTCTCTTTCTCAAGTCAGACCTAAACTTTTCAGTTTTGGAAGAAGAAAGTCATAATCAAAATCTATGCTTTCTATTACAGAATCACAGAATCACAGAATGGTAGGGGTTGGAAGGGACCTCTGTGGGTCATCTAGTCCAACCCTCCTGCCGAAGCAGGGTCACCTACAGTAGGCTGTGCTTCAGTTTGTGCCCATTGCCCCTTGTCCTGTCACTGGGCACTACTGAAAAGAGCTTGGCCCCTTCAGACATTTATAAGCATATATTAGGTCCCCTCTCAGCCTTCTCGTCTTCAGGCTGAACAAGCCCAGCTCCCTCAGCCTCTCCTCATAGGAGAGATGTTTCAGTCCCCTCACCATCCTTGTAGCCCTCCGCTGGACTCTCTCCAGTAGCTCTTCATCTTTCTTGAACTGGGGAGCCCAGAACTGGACAGAGTACTGCAGATGAGGCCTCACTAGGTCAGTGTAGAGGGGAAAATATTAAAGTGTTTATACAAAATGCAGACAGTGGTACCTAGATGAGAAAAAAAAAATCTTCCACTCTTCTGCATCGCTGTCTTTTACTTCTTTTGCCTCAAAAACACATTTGCTGAGATTAACCTTCCCTAATGTTTTATGCCACAATCTCAGAACTCAGTTTTTATTTTGCACTCATCAAGCCTAAGTTTGGCCAACAGGAAATTCATTTTGAAGATATAAAATGTACTGGATCTAGAGACAAGAGTCGCAGCAAGGACCTCATTGCAGAGAAACAGTGAATAGCCAAAAATTATCTGATACTATGCTGTCCTTATGAATCACTTACGTTACACAAATGGAGGAAGGGACATACTGCTAGAGCAAATTAATTGTCCACGAACACAAAAGCTAAAGTTTTGGGATAGTGTTTGGAAACTTCCTGAGTCCTACGTTTCATTTATTACTCCATCCTGCCATTACTATATACCTCTTAAATGACAGAATAACTTATTTTCATACTCTAAACAAAATCTCATGATAATAAACCACTATGATCATAAAAAATTTAAAGAGCCAAAGTCAAGTGGATGATTTAACTGAACTGTATTCATTGTTATACCCACTTGTCTGAGTAAGATTTTTTGCAGTTATAGATAGTCAAAGAACCTCAGGCCAAAAAGTTTTGCAATCCAAGCAGCTACAAAAGCAGATTCAACTTCCATTTTGTTCTGCTGCATACAGCCCGTTTCATTCCCTCAATACTGTATATACAGGGCAGATTATGTTTTCACAATCCAGACTTTTCAGAAGGAAATAAACACTGTAAGAGTATGATCATGATATGCGACTCATAATCTCATATCTATGATGAGCGTCTAGGGTGTTTAAATGACTGTCACAATTGCCCTGTATGGCTGTTTAAAGGTGCACTGGAGAAGCAGTTTGGGTTGTTAGAGAACTCGAATGAAATGGAATGAATCTGTAATCCACATTGGAACTGTAAAGTGACAGTGACTTAAAAGGAGAAAAATATGCAGATGGCTCCAGCTTTTTTTCTTACTTCTTTCTTGAATAATTATGTGGCAGGGTTTCTATACCCTAAGCTGTTTATAGAAATATTGACTATGCATTACACATCAAAATAAATAATTCCCCCATATCTTTGTACTCCAAAATTTGCAGTTAATTAAACTAATTTGTCAGTTTTTGTAAGATGGAAACTCTTCCTGTCATCCTTTCCAATCACTACTTATTTAAATTTCATCCTTGGCCAGTTTCATGATAATGTTTATCTGCTCCAGAGGATTGGAAATGAGAGTAATACACTGCCATACCATTTAATTTCTTTCTTAAAGCTGGAAAAAGCAAAGCATCAACTGGTCAGTTAGATAACACAATTTCCCATGTAGGTTATTTGCTTACTATAGCTGGAGGCTAATTTAATTCCTGAGCTGCTTATTTAATCGTTCTGAGAGGGATTCCCTACAGTTAAGAATGAAGTGTGCATAAAGTTTCTATGAAAATTGTACGGAAATTTTCTCACATCAGAGCAGGTTACACACATTACTGCAGCACACATTTAATATATTTCATTATCTGAGCAGAATAATAACTTTACTAATTGTATACATTGTTTTTACAGCATTTGTTTTGCAGAGGGTAGACAGAAAAAAATGGATGTTTAATATCAAATGCATATTTTAAAAACATAAAGGATTTTTTTGCAGATGGCTCTGTTTAGCCTTACTTCTGATTTCTTGCTCCTGAAAAGTCTAGTGAGGAAGGCATACAGGTTAACTGAAGTCATATAAAGAAATTTTTACGTTTACTTTCATGATCAGTGTGCTTTATAAACATTTAGTTAATTCTAACACCACTCTTCTGCCTCTGGTTTTGGCACCCTAGGAAAATTAAGGCTCATATATGAAAGAGCATTTTTTAAAGCTCCTTCTGCCTATGAGCAGGATCCAAACTCTCCAGATCAGCAAAAACCCTAAGGAGCATTTGTCTACAGACAGAGTAAGGTTGTTTGCGTCTATCCTATCTGTGCCTTGAAGAGCATGCTACTCTGCCAGAACACTGCACCAGGTAAAACTTCCAGTCCGTGCACTGGTGTTTTATTATGCTACTTCTTTTGCTAGTGTTCCCTACTGTGCACCAAACATATTTTACATACAGGTGGAAACCATTAAGATTTTCTTTCTGCCTCCTGGTTGAGTGCAAGCTTACCAACTTTGCTACCAACACATGACATGTGCCAAGCATTTCCATCATTCCTACTTCCTTAGTGTGTATTTTCACTTGCATTGGATCTTTCTGGTAAAGCAAAGAAAGAAGATTAAGCTCAAGAGAAAGGGATAGCAAGGAGTGTTCCAAAGTATGTAGCACAAATGCGACAAAAGCTCTCCAGATCTTGATAGGACAGGAAACAGGAAAGACAGTGGAATATGAAGGATTTCACCTACCTAATAGCAGCAGCTGCTGATCAGCAATAAGCTGTTCTGCAGTAGAACTGAAAAAGCTGAACTTTGTAGTCCCTGATAGCAGCAGTATGTTTTAATCCTCTTTAGCAGTGTCTTTAGGTCTTTGCTGTCCCTTTGCATGTAAGAACGCTTACTTTGACTCTTTGTGTCTTCTTCACTCTCCTCTTTTTCCCCTGAGAAGTTAGACTAGGATATTGAAGGATCCAAAGTAACCAATATCATTTAATTTCAAGAGGATTTGAGCTACTTTCTGGGCATTCACCTGAGGATTTCAGTCTTGACCTTGTTTCCACACAGCAGTTGTATGATAATAAACAACAGCTGGTACCATTTTAGTAAGAGGCAATTTGCTTTATTGTCACAGAAAGCACTTTTGCTTAGACCTAAACCAAATCTCCATTGCAGTTATGTCATTCTTTTTAAGATTCATTTGGACACCCTTGTAACCAGCCTTCTGGAAGTCATCTTGCTAGTATATACTGTTTCACATTTGTGTTTTGTATTCATCTTCCAAGTCATCTGACTAGGTGTCATCTCTTCATTTGAAGGATAGTGGGCAGCCAGGATTTCTCATTAGTTACGTGACATAGTACAAAACTCACAAATTGTCCTTACGCTATTGTGATCCAAAACAATTAACTAATTTACACTCTCTAAAATCATTAGCAGCTGACTGAGTCTGGTTGGAATGGAGCTGATTTTCTTCACAGGAATTTATATGCCACTGTGTTTTGTAGTTGTGACTAAAACAGTGTTGACAACACACCAATATTTTACCTATTGCTGAACAGTGCTTGCACATAATTGAGCTTTTCTCTTTTTTCCACTCTGCCCCCGCCAGTGAGCAGGCTGGGGGTGAGCAAGAAGTTGGGAGGGGAAACAGCCAGGAGAGCTGACCCAAACTGACCACAGGGATATTCCGTACCATATGACGCTGTGGTCAGCAATAAAAGCCGGGGAAAAGGAGCAGGAACTGTGGACATTCATGGCTGTGGCATTTATTTCCCCAAGTAACCATCATGGCATGCTGAGGCCCTGCTTCCGAGGAAGAGGCTAAATATCTGCTTGCTAGTTGGGAAGAAAAATTTCTTATTTTGCCTTGCTTGTATGGTCTGGTTTTCTTCATCTGCTAAACTGACATTCTTTTAAACCATAAATCTTCTTGCTTCAGCTTTTTCTATTTTCTCCCCTATGCTACCAGAATGGAGGGAATGAGCAAGAGGCTGCGTGGTGCTTAGGTACTGAAGAGGGTCAACCCATTGCAAGAGTGGATTTGCAAGGGTAATAAGGGTCATATTACCTCTGAACTGTGTCTTATATTACTATTTTTCCAGTGAGATCTGCAGTATTTCATAGCGACATGTTAACTTTTGTTAAACAGCTTTTCATGGAATTTCTTTGTCACTGACCTGTCTCATAGCAACAGTTGACAGAGTTCAGAGGTGGCAATCAACAGGAAGAAAATCTTGCTTACTTTATAGCTAATACGACACAGCACTTTTCAGTGTAAACACATGACCTTACCACTCAGCAACACTAGGTAACTATGAAATGCTAATGGCTGAGTTAGTGGTTTCCATGTGAAAAACAAAATCTTCTTAGCTTGCTCCTTTGAATCTCAAAATTCCTGTACTTGTCATTAGACAACTGGCAGGATGTTGACCAAGTCAAATCTTAATATTTGGTCCATCTCAGCATAAGAATTTGACTGGTTGTAACGAAAAATAACCGGAAAAATTTGGGGGATATCACCAATAATAAAATCAATGTGTTGGTTGATGAAGTCAGCTTTATGGCTATCAGATAGTTTTAGATCATTCTGAAGACTCTGACACTATGAAAGAGGGGCAGATGTGAGAAATTTTTTCTTTTATGTAGATCTGCATGCATTATGTCTTTATATTACACTAAGCTTTTCCAGTGTGTTCACCCTGCCCTAAAGAATACGAACTGTGCACAGCTTCATAGCTATGTGTTTTAAGGATCAAATCCTACTGTACCAATGAGTCATCTAAATAGTAGCACTGGATTTGTTTCTACTCAGAGTAAATAGAATAAGGACTTAAAAAGAGTAAATTTCAATTAGCAGTTAACAACAGTACAATATTTTTTTCATCTTCTTAGCGTATCATAGGCTCAAAAGCTCTCCATTTTCTTGACTGTTATACAGAAAATTTATTCATCTGTAATTTGAGTAAACTATCATCTAATTAAACAATTTAGATTGAATATGCTAATGTAAAGGATAATAAAGAAAGAATAATTACAAAGGGACTTCAAGAGGATAATTACAAATGGAAAATATTGGACACAAATAAAAATCTTATGTTCTTTAATTACTGAAAACCCATCTAAACAAAGGATTGAGAATATCTTATTTAAGCATTGTGCACAATGAATGTCTCTTCAGACTCTTGAAAAATATTAATTTGATCATGTATTTGTTTGAAATCACCTAACGACTTTCAAAGTCTATGAGCTTTAGGGGAAAAAAAGAAAACAAAAAAAAAAAAGGAGAGAAAGATCCAGCAATGCTCTTTTTCTACAGGTTTTTTGGTAGTGTCAGCAGTGTTTCTCATGCCAACAGTAGTGCAGCTCATGCCTTGTTGGCATCACATTCCTGAAGCTGTCAGAGGGAGAGTCCCACTTACCCAAAGTTACTTAGCATTATCAAAAAGATTCAGGCTGCTTAGAAAGAACAAAACCAAAACCATTTACTTCAGCAAAGAGTTGCACGCATACACAGACACAGTACTGCTCTGCAAACAGGTCTAACAGTAGACTATTCCTTTAATATCCCCTTTTCTACAATTAGTGTATTATTAGGTATCTTTGTCATCTATTTTGCCTCAGATGTCTAATTTCTCATGCAGAGAACTTTTTACCAAGTCAATACATGCAAGGATTTCTGCTTGCTTTTCCTTTATGCTTCAGTATCCAGGTTTTGGGGGGTTTCCACAGGTTATCTGCACATTTTAAAATATTTTCACAATCCCACCTACCACTGCAATTTCAAGAATGTCAATAGCAGGTTTTAAGAATATTGTCATTCAGTCTTTGGAAAAGTAAGAGACTAAAATAAGAGAACTGTGTATTTAAATTGGAGAATTTTGCACAACTGTGCAGAATCTGTTACATTCCAAGGCAAAGTATCTTGACTGAGGACAGTTTTATCTTATATTTCCTTATAGCGTTTCATTACATGCACATGTTATTTCCAGCTAATATTTTTCAAGTTTAAGGCAGGGATTTAGCTGTGGATTCTTGGGTTTCTGAAAGAACACTACTGAAAGCTAATAAGATTTGTGTAGCCATAAGGAAAACTGTCAAAGAAATAATGGCTCTGAACTGACTACTAAGTAAGGTATTCATAGGGGTAGGGTAGGTATAACTCTGCTGAACTTGGACTATAAGGGATAAGCATTTTGTCTTGCCGTTGAAATAATTCAGTAGAGACACACTGAAGAGATCATTGCTCTAGAAACACTTATGTGAGACAACAAAATGCAGAAATGAAATAAATATCTGAATTGTCTTGGTTTGGACTATAAAGTGAAGTCTATGTTGCATTGCATATTTTACTTGTGAAAAATCAAGGGATGGAAACTTATGTAAACTTCAGCATGCATGTACACAGCTACAAACACACTGCAGCAGGGCTGCACTCCTGAACTAGAGGCACAAAATTAGGGAAAACATTAGAAATCTCCAAAACTACCTATAACCTAAGTACAGAAAAAGAAGGCAGAAAAGATGGAAAATTGCTTTTACAGTTACTTCTCAGCTATCATAACTTGTAGAAACTGAGATAAAAGCGAAAGAGAACCTACCATCTGTGATTGAGGAGAAGGCAAGTAACCTTCGTCCTTGGGAAATAAGCAACCTCACTCAGCTTCCTTAAAGTTCTCCAGTTTTATTTTACCTTATTTACCTCAGTTTGGTAGCTGTTAGATACAACATTTTCCACCACAGAGATTCTTTTCCTCCTTAGCAAATACAGGATTATTCAAAACTGAGTTAATATTTAAGGCAATTTTGTTGTGATACAATCCTATGTGAGCTGGTGAACAAAGGCTCCAGATGACTCAGATGTGCCTTCATTTGATGGCACCATACCGTTTTCACCTGCCCAATTATCCAGCACTCAAGGGGAAGGCACAGCAGCTCTTTAATTGGTAGAATTTATGGCAACTTTCTTCCCTTTGTGGAAAGTTGCCCTCCAAGACATGGACTGAAACAGACTTTATTCAGAGGCAGCAGCAGCACAAACAAATATAGCCATGTTTCATTCTAATTTTGCAAACCATAGGTACAGTACATGTTCTCAATAGATCGGACAAATTCTTTTTCTACGAGTTTCCATAACTTATGAAAAAAATATTTTCACTAGATGGTAATTTCAGCTACCAACATATTCTCTACACCTGGCACGCAGCTGCTTCATGAATCTAGCTTGCCCCATCTGCCACAGCTGGACATTCCAGCTTCTGTTAACACTTTGTAAACTAATATTTTCTGCTGCAACTTTCACAGGAAACTTCACAGAAGCTGCTCTGAAATATCAGAACAAGTATGAATGTCCCTTCTAGCAAACCCCGGAAATATTCAATGCCGTAATCAGTAGGCTGAGAAGGTGATAATCAAGTTAACTTGCCAGCTCTTTGAACCCAACGTCTTCTGGCAAAGTTCATCCTGATCATTGACACATAGAGAAACTGTAACATTAAGGTGATGAAGAACGTCAGAGACATGAGCCAACAGACTACAGCTACATAAAGAATCACAGAATCACAGAATCACAGAATGGTAGGGGTTGGAAGGGACCTCTGTGGGTCATCTAGTCCAACCCCCCCCTGCCAAAGCAGGGTCACCTACACCAGGTTGCAGAGGACCCTGACCAGGCGGGTCTTGAATATCTCCAGAGAAGGAGACTCCACAACCTCCCTCGGCAGCCTGTTCCAGTGCTCCGTCACTCTCAGAGGGAAGAAATTCTTCCTCATATTCAGACGGAACTTCCTATGCTTCAGTTTGTGCCCATTGCCCCTTGTCCTGTCGCTGGGCACCACTGAAAAGAGCTTGGCCCCATCCTCCTGACACCCACCCTTCAGATATTTGTAAGCATTTATGAGGTCCCCTCGCAGCCTTCTCTTCTTCAGGCTGAACAAGCCCAGCTCCCTCAGCCTCTCCTCGTAGGAGAGATGCTCCAGTCACCTCATCATCCTTTTAGCCCTCCGCTGG
This sequence comes from Opisthocomus hoazin, assembly GCF_030867145.1. Taxonomy (NCBI): domain Eukaryota; kingdom Metazoa; phylum Chordata; class Aves; order Opisthocomiformes; family Opisthocomidae; genus Opisthocomus; species Opisthocomus hoazin. Next base: position 20,188,362 of record NC_134454.1, on the reverse strand, counting down.
ACTCTCTCCAGTAGCTCCTCATCTTTCTTGAAGTGGGGAGCCCAGAACTGGACAGAGTACTCCAGATGAGGCCTCACTAGGGCAGTGTAGAGGGGAAGGAGAACCTTCCTCGACCTGCTGGCCACACTTCTCCTAATGCGCCCCAGAATGCCATTGGCCTTCTTGGCAACAAGGGCACACTGCTGGCTCATGGTCAACTTGACATCCACCAGCACTCCCAGGTCCCTCTCCACAGAGCTGCTCTCCAGCAGGTCCACCCCAAGCCTGTACTGATGCATGGAGTTGTTCCTCCCCAGGCGCAGGACGCTGCATTTGCCTTTGTTGAACCTCATCAGGTTCCTCTCTGCCCAACTTTCCAGCATGTCCAGGTCACGCTGAATGGCAGCACAGCATTCTGGTGTATCTACCATGCCTCACAGTTTTGTGTCATCAGCAAACTTGCTGAAGGTACATTCTAGCTCTTCATCCAGGTTGTTGATGAAGAAATTAAACAAGACTGGGCCCAGTACTGACCCCTGGGGGACACCACTAGTCACCAGCCTCCAACTAGACTCAGGGCCGCTGACGACAACCCTCTGACTTCTGCCATTCAGCCAGTTCTCAATCCACTTCACCGACCACTCATCCAGCCCACACTTCCTGAGCTTCACTAGGAGGATGTTATGGGAGACTGTGTTAAAAGCCTTGCTGAAGTCAAGGTAGACAACATCCATGGCTCTCTCTTCATCTAGAACCAAGAGTCACAGATGTAGAAGTTTTTTGGAACTTCATGTAAGCAGATTGTTAAACAGGTTTTTTTCAGCCTGGCCTAAAGTAAATAAACTAGTATCTGAGGAGACATGTCTCTTTGCAGTCTAGCTGAAGTCCATTACAAATAAAGGTCACCTACTTTGTGCTGCAAAGTAGGTCCTGACTTTTAATAGGGCCAACATGATCCTCATAATGTGCAGTGGCTACGATCCTCAAGAAAACGCAGGTATCTAATTCCTGTAGAAGTGAAGCAACTAGATAGCTTTGAGCTTTGAGGGTCTGTGCTCCGTCTAAACTACTGCTACGGCTAACAATTACTCCATTCGCCACAATCAGGTAAGTATTTTTACTCAGCCAGTCCCCATTTGAAACCATATAGGCATTAACCTGAATTCCAGGGGAATAAAAGTATCTTTAGATGAGGATGCAAACACAGACACACAATCCTCCCCTTCTAGAAATCCAGTTGAGATAAAATTACACTGACTCCAATATATTCACTCCAGCATAAACAGTATACTGCCTACCAGCAGTACTCTGTGTATCAGTTTCTGGACAGGGAATCCACTTCTGCATTCCACCTACACATGTCCTTGGTCATTCACAACCTGACCTAAAACAGATAAAATGTAAAGTAAGTGACTTAGAATACATTTGGCTGTCTTGAAAAACAATATTTTAATCTCATGGATCTTAGTCTTAAATCAGATTGATTTGGAGAAAAGTGATGTGAGATATTCAGGTAGTTTGCTTTTTCAAGAAATATGGCAAATTAAAGTTATTAACTTCTTTACCAAATAACAAATTTTAAAATATTTTCAAAAATCTATGGGAATGTTAAAATTGTTAATTTACCCTGACAATGCCTGCAATGCAATGCTCGTAACTGTTGCTTTACTTTAGTATCTGTACACTTACAGTGGAAAATTTGTTGTTTTGTTATCTCTGAATATGCCGAAATGTTGATGCGAGAACACTAAACATATCTGAGATAGCATAATAAAGCTGTGAGTTTATGGCATGCCAAAATGACAGGCATTTTGTATCTGAAGGTGTTGTAATACCAGTATCTGAAATCAAACCACCACATGTTCCACTAAGCATAATTACATTATACCTAACTACAAGTTGTTGCACCAGAATAAAGAATTTTGCAGTTCTGCTTTTGAACGCGTACAGAATGTACTGAACTGAAGAGCTTGAGACGGCAGGGTACAGTTTCAGTACTTTGAGAAAACATGGCTACCACACTCCCAAATAAACTAGCTTCCAGACAAACAGCAGAGATGTCACAGGTGAAAGGTCTTCAGGAAGGGTTTTGCAGCCCAACCTGTGATCATTGCTATCACCATGCAGCTTCACCAGACACATTAGATAAGATACACCTGTATCTTGTTCTGCAGGTATATCCGGAATCTAGGCTTTACTTAATTCCCAGATAAGCCTGCCTACTTACACTGCCATTCAAATACTCTCAGCTTTTCACCTCAGGTGTGTAGGCAAATTGTATATAGACTGGCAAACTGGGGTTGAAATGTTATGTAATACAGATTTTACATATAATATAAAATGAGTATGACTGGTTTTCAATGTGTCAGTGCAGTATTTGCCCTATTTGCCCTCTGCTCAGGGAAATACCAACATACATAGGACAATTTTTACAGACTGTGTTTCTTGAAAGCAAATTTGAATCTAAAGCTCTTTGTCCCTTTTCCATGGTCCAGCCGTCCCCAAACCACATCCAAATTTTGCTTCTTTGTGCTATTCCTTCGTCATGTCCTGTCTTGTACGCATCTCCCTAGCTCTCAAGCTAACTTCAGCTTCTGATAAAACTGAGTAGTTTCATTTCCTCAGGATGATTTCCATTTTGCTGAGCCTGCTGTGAAAATGATGAAACAAATTGCCAACACTGGTCAAATTGGCCTTTACAAAAATAAGAGTCCCTCCAGTTCTGCTCTCACTGACAACCAGCACAAATAAGCACCTTCCCTAGGTGGGGCTTCTTCTGGTGTTTTATTCAATTATTTTTTTATTCAGTGTTTCCAGCTGCAATGGGAGCAGGGCTCTTACAGATTGTCTTAAGACAGGCCTGCCAGCATTCAGTATGAAACACACTTCTCAGCTCTCTACAGTCTGCCCCAAAAAATTGTCTTTTGGGCAGCTGAGGCCTTTAACACTAATATCAAGCTGTAAATCACATAATATATGAAACCAGCCCTCAAAATCTTGTCACTCCTTAAGCAAAGAGCGCAGAGAAGGAGTTAAGTAAACTCAGAAACGTGTGCTGAGTTAGATCTGAGAAGCCTCCTGCTATCGAGGGGTGGATCTGACTGCTGATGGAGGAGGCTTCTGACTGAGCAGGAGGTATAATAGAGCCTGTATCTCCTGTTCCATTGCAGGGATCCACAGTCTGCGCCGACTTGTATCAGCTGTTGTTTTGCAATTTCTTTAGGCCACCTGCTGTCTGTGCTAATTCCATAGCTAGCAAAGCTCTCGAGGATAGGTGGGGCACAAATACTGTACTTCAGTTGGAGTAGGAAAGGATCAGAGACTAACACAATTATTAAAGTTAGACTGTATGCACTACTCTTTTCTAGGCATTAACTACAATAAATGCAGAGTTTACAAACCATCAATTTTAATGCACTACAAACGATTAGTAAAGATGATCCTCCAGGGAAGATTCCCTCAGTGTCCTTTCCTTCCAAATATTCCTTGTTTTGTAGAAAAACTGAGCTTCTCTCACCTCATGCTATTCTACTTTCTTAGTAATGCGTGGATGGTTGTTAATGACACTGGAGGAAATCTTGCTCCCAGATTAGCACTGCAGGAGTGCCTATCTGCAATGCAGATCCCTGCTGCTTTCAGTACATGATATCCACAAATGTCAGTAATCTTAGAACAGGGGGGGGAATAAAAAAAAAAAGACAAAAAGCAGCTTTGGCAATTAAGTGCAATGTTTCTGTCCATGGATATCAACTGTTTTAAAAATCTTCACCATCTAATCAGATTATGTGAATATAACCTCACAATAAGGAAACAAATTTTGCATCACATCACATATCACATACAGTGAGAGCAAAGAGTACGTAGCACAGAAATATTGTAGCTCAGCTGACGAGTGGTAATTAATTAAAGTGTGGTAACTCCTACACTTCTAGGCATTTGCTCATGTCTAGAGCATCTAGAGGCTTAATTCTGCTCCTACTTCTTCTACAAACTCTGTCATTTAACTTCAGGCAGGTTACATCATCTTCTTCACTCGCTTTATCATTATCCCAGTCCCCAGGGCTTTAACTATCATATCTCTTTAGATTGCAAATATATCGGGGCAGAGGTGGGGTTAAGACTGTAGGCTGTTTTTTAAAGAAAGCACAATGAGCCTGGATCTATTTGGAGCTTTTATTACATGAACTATAATTTCATTTTTTTCTCTTTCTCTAAGACAAGGGACAGAAAGATTAAGAGAAAATGAATCCAAGGTAATCCTAGCAGTAAAATCAACTCCTGACTTTCAGTTTTGTGTGCTGTCCTTTCATTAACATGTCCTGAAGCCTTTGCTTCAACTTGTTGTTTTCCATCTCTAGAGGGATTTTGATACGCTTGAGAGTAGTCTTGTTCACAACTAAAGAAAAATTGTCCAGAGGGTTATTTATTATTATTTTTTAAATCGCTTGTCTAGAGTTTAATACTAAGTTGTGTGCTAAAACATGAAAATTAAAGTAATAAATCCATACTGATTCAGACTCTTCTTCTTTGCCCAACATTGTTTCCCCATTCAGGAAGCCAAGCCAGGAAGGGCACTGAGGTATTTATGCTTCCTACCAGCCAGGCAGATCACCCACAGTATCACAGTAACATGGCAACACTGGGAAAATCATGCTTTCTTGCTATGTCCTTCCATGAAACAAAAGAAAAATTGCATGTGAATTCACAGATGCCACCAAGATTTTCCTGCAGTTTCATGCCATACAGCCAGAGGGGAAGAGTGTGACCTTTTTTATAACACAGAGCAGAGAATTAATTACTGCATGAGCTGGAGCATGTCTGTTACAAACACAACCAATTCTGATGAAAAAATTGCCACAGTCAGGAAATCCAGTAGCACTGTTAGTAAGATGTCTCAATAGCCAATTATCTTTGCTTAATACTTATGCCTTTAAATGACAAAATGGTAAATATAAAAAGAAATTAAGAATAATACTTACGTGATTAGCACGTTAAAGCAGGACAGCTCTGAGACCTAAAAAGCCAGAAGATGTTTCTCTTTATTTGCTGAAGTTCTGTTTTAAGGAAAACTTGTCAAAATACTAGAAATACCTATTTGTTGTGGGAAAGCACAATGTGACAACATGAGAAAGCTTCTTGGTAATGGGAACAGTTATAACTGGTACAAACCAATGAACAAGTTAACTTTATATTCCATTTCCTGAGGCTGTACTCAAAGATCCCTTTCCAGTATGTGAAGACCACAAGCAGACCATGACGGGACATCCTGGGATGGGGGTGAGGGGGTGAGACCGTGTTTGTGGATTGTCTGGTGAGATGTGGCTCCTCCATGTCTGTGCAGGGTACCGGTGCCCAGGCACCAGCAGCAGGGGCTGCAGGGGCGACTTCTGTGAGCAGAGGCCAGGGGCTGCCCCGTACTGGACACGCCCATACCAGGTAGCTCCAGCGGACCCACCACAAGGCACAGCTGAGGCCCTCAGACAAGATAGTGGCCCCTCTGGGAAAGCAACTTAAGAAAGGGCAAAAATGTCAGACAGTTAGATGAGGAGGGAACAAAAAACAGTAAAAAACAGTGGAGGAAACACAAAGGGCACAGAAGGATGAGGGGGCAGAGGTACTGTCTGGAGGAGCAGGTTTTTCTCCATGGCCCATGGACAGCCCACATTGGACTGGGCTTGTTCTGAAAGACCACAGCCTGAGGGGAGAGCCCACACTGGAGCAAGGGACAAGTGTGAGGAGGAAGCAGCAGCAGAGACGAGCTGTTGTGGACTGACCACCACCCTCCATTCCCAACCCCCTGTGCCGCTCAGTTGGGAGTAGAAGAGTGAAGGGTGAAGTTGGGCCTGGGAAGATAGGTGAAAGGGCTTGTTCTCAAAGACCACAGCCTGAGGGGAGAGCCCACACTGGAGCAAGGGAGAAGTGTGAGGAGGAAGCAGCAGCAGAGACGAGCTGTCATGGACTGACCACCACCCTCTATTCCCAATCCCCTGTGCCGCTCAGTTGGGAGTAGAAGAGTGAAGGGTGAAGTTGGGCCTGGGAAGATAGGTGAAAGGTGTTGTTTCAATTTTCTCTTTGTTTCTCACTACCCATATCTGTATTAATTGGTAATAAATTAAATTCTTCTTCCCCAAGTCAAGCCTGCTTTGCCCATGGCAGTGATTGGAAAATTATTCTCCTGTCTTTATCTCAACCCATATTTTTTAATCCTATTTCTCCCCTTGTTCTGTTACAGCAGGGGCATTAGTCAGCAGCTGGGTGAGCGTCTGGCCCCACCACAACATGCCATAGCAGTGGAGAACTGCAGAGCTTTAGGGAGACTTTTGACATGGAAATATGGTGACATTACAAAGGCAGAAAATTGCAAGAGAATAGCTGCATGTGAACCTGCTTATGTGTGGCAGATTGACCCTGACAAGCAGATAAGCACCACACAGCCACTTCCTCACTCCTTTTCCACCTCCAGTGGATTAGCAGAGAGACTAGGAGGAGTAAAAAGTAAAAACCAGGAAATTTATGGGTTGAGCTAAAGAGAGTTTAATAAGCGAAGAGGTAGAAGAAAAAAAAACCACTAATGATGTAAAGGCAATCATTCACCATCTCCCACAAGTAGGCCAATGCCCAGCCAGCCTCCAAGCAATGTCTGCCTCCCCAGAGAAATTCGCATTTCTGTTTTTATTGCTAAGCATGACGTTGTATAGATTGGAGTGTCCCTTTGATCAGTTTGGGTCAGGTGTCCCAGCTGTGTCCCCACCCAACTTTTTGACCAGCCTCAACCCGCTCTGTGGGGGGTAGCGTCGAAAAAAGAGAATGCTCTGATGCCGTGCAAGCACTGCTGAGTGACAGCCAAAATGCTGGTGTGTTATGAACATTGTTTTAGTCACAACTTCAGAATACAGCACCATTCCAGCTGCTATGAAGAAAATTAATACCATCCCATCCAGATGGATTGCAACATTACAATACATTACAAGAGTTTTCGTATTGAACAATTCATCAGAGGTGAAGAGACAGTGTTTAAGGCAGTAAAAATGAACCTTTTTAGATTTGTATTCACCAGAGTGGTCACATGTGAGGTGACAAAGAACTGGGAAGAGAATAGTTATCTATGCTTGGACAGGACAAGAGACAAAGCAGAAAGATTTTGATGCTGTCAAGCTCAGTTCCTATCTCCTGAAGAGAAATAGATTCCTCCATTTGAATTTTTCAGGGAGCTGGTATCAAGAAAGTACTGTGAAACCGCTAAGAAACCTTTTCCACAGAGGGTCAGGCAGACATGGTGGAGCTGCAGTAGTTCTTTTGCCTCTCTCTTAACATTAAGTTCCTGCTTTGCAGAAAATGTAATTTCACTAGATGATAGCCCATACTGACTTCTTTCTGTACCTCAGCCTTTCCAAGGCTGTGACCTCCACACTCCTTCTTCCAATGCACCCAAAGACCTCCACTAGCTAGCCACCTGTGGAACAGGTCACCTGGGAAAGTATGGCATCTAACACTAGGCTGTCCAGACACCTTGACAGTAACATCTGACTATTTCTATATAATTTGGTCTTACATTAATTCTTATTTTCTGCATTGTGGAAGTGGTATGACACTCATCATGACTGTAGATACATGTGAAAACAATTACAAAGAAATAATTCTACAGAAAAAATGAGAACTTTAATATTCTTGGCTTAGATTAATATGCATGCAAACAAGGCAGTAAAATACTCCTCAAGACGATCTAGATATTATTCTGTTTGTTATTTTATCAAATTCCATTAAATCAGATATTTAGGTTGTGATAGTTTACGGATGGGATATATAATGCTACAACATCTGCAACTCAAGCAGGCTGAAAGCAGCCCTGAAAGAGCAACTGAGTGTGGTGGTGGCTAGGTTTCACAGTACTCCACAAACACTTTCACACTGCAAGGTCTGTTACTGTCAGAATGAGGGGATGAGACAAAAAACACAAGTCTGTCATCTGGAACATGCAGAAGAACAGAGGTACGTTGACCAAGAAGAAGCTAGCAAGAAAATCAAAAACAGGAAGGTGACTGGAACAGGGAAACAAAAGACTGTTGGAGATTCATGACAGGCAGATGATCACAGAGCATGCAATCCCTTCAGAAAGATCTCCTTCCTCCTTAGTGGAACTGCTGTTCTTTAAATAGGTTGGGGGAAGAGAAACACTTGGAAAAACTCCTCGCTGGATTGTGTACATTTCTGCTGAACCCATCTGAAGAAAGCACACAGTACGTACAGTTTAATCGCTTTCTATTTCTTGCTTAGAATAAAAGTGACTTGGGGAAGAAATTTGGTTCTGTGTGGGTACTTCCGTCTCCTTCCACCAGGGTCTCCACAGCCAGATTTCTTTGTTTGAGTCAGTCTCCCGAACAAAAGCTCCATCTTATCAGAGCCATGCTGTGTTTTACCCATGGCAGCTGGAGAATGGCACCCCATGAACAATATGTGCCTGCTCAGGTGCTGAAAGGAAGAAGGTAGGTGACACAAGCTCTGCCGTATAAAACATAGCTTTCCTTGATTACTTCTAAGCTGATTTCATCTTCTTGCTGAAAATGTGATTTGCAGCTGGGGTTTGAACATCTTCACTGGCTTCTTTAATGATAGTTTTATGGCTATACCTTTTCTGGTACATCCTTAAAAGCATTACCTTAGCAAAGGATGTCAGCACTGCTCCACGTAGGTACATGTAAAGTGGACACGAGTGGACATGTATTATCCTCCAATATGATGATTCTGGCTGCAGGACAATGACTCCGGTTTTGCTACAGCCAGACATTTGAGCAAGCAGATAACATACAGCAGCCTAGCACAAAAGCAATTGAAGCACATTGACAAATTGATCGGTTAGTCCTAGCAGGATGCAAAGCACTGTGGGATACCAATTGGATATGGGACAATTTAATGTGAGGTAGAGATGTGTCCAAGTGAATGTTAGGCCCCATTAACTTAATATGCTAAGTTCACACCCTTTCCACTAAAATATAGGAAACACATTATCTGGCCAGTTAATTCACCTAAAGAGCTGCAGCAAGTAGAAGCAGGTATTTTCAACATGAATAAATAAAGTTTGTTGTGGGTTAACCCCTGATCCCCACCAAGACATTTATTTACATGTACCTGTTGTCCAAACCTGATAAGCAAATTTTGAAATAGATGGAAAAGTATATTACTAGTCTATATTTTTCTGACTACTATGTTTTCAAATTGTGTTAAACATAATAATTGGATCGCAAATTGGCATCAGCAGAAAAATGTAGTGAGACTGACTTTTTGTGATGTTTTTCTCAGATTTTTTTCCTTTCTTCTTTACAATCAGTTTCCAAGATAATTGTGCCTCCCTTCACTGAAAATGATGACTGTACTTACGTATTGCCCTGTAGAAAGTGAAACTGCATGCCTCAGTGAATTCTATCATCATTTCACCCCCTAATGAGAGAGATTGTTTGCAGGCAGATGAAATTAAATTGTAAGCTCTATTGACTTCAACAACAGGTGCCATTTGTGCAAACCTAAAGGGAACCATTGAATTGTCAAAAAGATTTAACTCTTCCTGACACAGTGGTATCAGACATCATCTTCTTGGTACCCGCACCTCACATAGTTCCAGCACCCACAATACATGGTCTCATCTATAACATCACTGGCAAAATAGCTAGAAAGAGCTGAATTACCTGCAAATGAAAAAGCTATACTGTCTGATTGCTGGGTTGTATCAGGTCTGCATGAAGCAAAATGAAGAAGGAAGAGAGAAATTAAGCTGGAAAAAATTGAATCTGGAAAGCAGGAAGGATTTCAGAACATTTCCTGTTTTTTAAAAAAAATCCTCCGTGGTTAAAACAAACTCAAAACTGTACTTGGCAAATTTTAGTAGGAAGAATTTAATTTATAAATGTTTCACACTTTCTCTGTAGCCCCAGGATATGAAAGGGTGCCAATTACTTGCTCTGGTTTTCCAATTAAATCAAGATGATCACTGATAAGCTATGCAAAAGAAATCCATGCAGAAGCAGGCCTTTGCCTTTTTTGAACAAGTATGGCAGAGTTGTTATCTGACAGATTAAGTTAGTATTAGCTCAACAGATGTTTTTTGTGCAAAACACTGGCATTCTTAGTTCCAAACACAAAGAATGCCCAAATCCCAGTGTTCAACAAAATAAGAGCTGGTGCTCTTTGAATTATTTCCTTAATGCTGTTTCTTTCCTTGACATAAGAATTCTGTTCTTGTCAGACAGAGAGTCAATCACTGCTATCTAGCAAGAGAATCCTCTCTGTTTCTGGATATAATTTGATATTTCAATGATTCGAAGAACAATTAAATACTTAAGCATTACATAACTTCAAAAGTCTCTTTTGAGATGAAAAATATGCAAATGAAAATGTCTAATATGGTTATGGTAAAATTCTTTAATTTTGACTTGAAAGCAAAGAGATTTCAAGACAGCATGATATATTTGATCCAATGAAATAATCAAACCAACTTTGTATCACTTTGGTGGCAATTTATCTTCTCTGCCTGAAGCAGAAAGATATTCCTGCTGCAATAATGGATTTATGTAGTTTCTCCCATATCTGTTTCTTTCAGTTTAAGTATTCAAAAATGTGAAGTCCTTTAGTGGGTAATAGCTCCGGGCATGTAACAGATAGGAGGCTTCCAAGAGATGAAGGTTAGAACATTCCCTTGTTGAATATGGTTACAGGGCTACAAGTCAGCACTCTTGCTCTGCTAACAGGCCCTCACATTCAGGCCCTTATTATACCGGTGGAAAAAGGGAAAGAAAGGCTCAGGAAACTAATGGCCTGCAATTGCAGCAGCAGCATAGAATGCAGGTTTAAACAGTCAGCCAGCAGGATCCCAGCATTAACAATCGCCTTCCCAGGTCTGCAGCAGCAGCAGCAAAATCCGCGAGCATGCCGCAGCTATATCTGTATGAGTTCCCCACCAGGGTCCTCACCGCCGCGCACATTACAAGCACTGCTTGCTGCCTTCTGGGCACAGTCACCACCACCTAAAGACAGGGAAGAGCAAGGAAGTCCTGCAAGTACCTGGTGAGATAACACCTGTTTAGTAAAGAATTAAAATGTGCTGATAATGTCTTTGACATTTAATGACGTTGCTTTCATTTTGAACACATTATTTAACAGATATTGAATGCATTCATTGTGGTAATAGACTCAGAGCTGCGGAGCTTCTGTTTTAATAAATAAATAAATAAATAGATAAATAAATAAATAAATAAATAAATAAATACAAAACCCAGACACTTTTCTGTGTGGGGTGGAGGGTGGGAAAAGTCATAACCCCCATATTAGGTGTATTAGCATTTCACAAGTTTTGCTTTTCTGTGTGCGTCTGCACATGTCTCTTTGAAAAACTAATTTCATTTTCCTATCCTTGTCTGCAGCTTTTCCAATTTTGAGATCAAGCTCCATGTTATTCTTTGTCAGACTGGCTATTCCAAAATAAATGCTAAAACTGAAATATATTACCCGTGTTTTCCAGTTTGGCTGGAGAAGGTTTGGTTTAGATATCATTTTTCAGACCAAATTGTACCATTTTTTCTTATCACACCAATTACATTTTGTAATTATATTTCTTCAGCTTGTAACAAAAAGCAGAGGTTGAAATTAAATCAAATTATTTGTGAGAACTGCATGGAAATTTTCAGGTTTTGTTATGGCTTTATTTATAACTGGCAGAGCACTGCCATGACCATTACCACATTTATTTCCCCAAATTAAATCATTTGTCCTTTTATACAAAGTAACTCAATTAACAGTATTTGGGCGAGACTGGATGTGACACATTCAAAGCTAAGGATCACTGTAAGGCTAAACAAACCAAAATGTATACTAAAATACAAATCTGGGTTTTCCTCTTATGCTAGGTGGATATTTTTGGCCAGTTCATTTTCACCGACGTTTGTGAAGTGGTACCACATTTATACCACAACAATTGAAATGAAAATTTGCTCTTGTGCTAAGATTTAGACATGTTGGCAAAAAAGAAGTTTGATCTGGAACTGAAAATTACCATTTAGACATGAAAAGATGCCTAACTCATTACATGCCTAGTCAACTTACAAAAATGTACCACTTATTTAAAAACCTGAGTCCCCCTTCATACATGTATGGTACAAATAATTAAAATAAGATCAATCCCGTATGCTTCTGAAGCCTGTCCGGAGAGTTACTGCCTCCAGGTCATGCAGAATCACATGGAAAATGTGCACCCATGTTACCTAATGAAAACATATATATACTAAGACATCCACCTAAACCCTGCTTACAATTTTAGCTGATTCCAAACATCTACCATTTGCTCAGTCTTATCTTGCTAATCAACTTCAGACACCAAAATCAGGCTATTTTTTCGTTGTTTGTTTCATTGTCTCACAGAGTTCAGACTTAGCAGAGAAACAGGAATGAGAGACATTGGAATAGAACGTACATCATATTTGCTCAACACTGTATAGAAATATGCAAACTACACAGGGGGCTGACGTTTCAGATTTTTGTTTTTAATTGGACACAACAGGAACTCCATGTGCCTTCCTATAGAAATATGGCTCTGTGTGAAAGAAAAAGAGATTGTTCCTGTTCCTTCTGTGGCTGTGACTACTTGCAATATGTTCTGATATTTATCTGTGTAGCTACTGATTTCCTTCATTTTTCCGGTCAACATCCAACCTCTTTCCTGTCTTATCACATTCCCTCTGAATGAGGGCTGAACTCTCTGCCCCTGTGGAGAAAACTACATGGTCTCTCACAGAAAAGCTATAAAGAAATCACAATAAGTGTATTGCCTTACTGGGCTTTTGCCAAATTCTGCCTCTGTCTTTCCCTTTTTTGAGTAAGCAATAAGATGCAGAAACAGCACAGTGGATGGTCCAACAGTGTTTTCCTTGGTCATAGGATGAAACTGTTTCAGCAGGAAGGTAAAAAGCAGTTAATGAAGACGTTTGAATGAAAGCGTGCTTATAAGATGAATAAAAGGATCTACTGAATGATATAGATGAAAAGGTGGATAGAGGTCAACCGTGTAATGACACCAGGCTGGCTATTCTATGTCTCATAAGTTGGTTATGATGACTCTGTTTAGCTTCACATATCAAGAGGAAGGGCTGCGCTGCTGTGATCTTCTGTTGCAAATCCACAAGAAGACGACACTTGGCAGACAGCGCTCTGCCTCCATTCTCAGGTTTGAACACCCTGAGCTGTGAGGTAGTAAGGAGTAAAGTCCTACACCGTTTTAAGACAGAGAAGTTGCAGAATATTGCTGATCTGTTGTACACACAGCCATCTGACCTACTCCCTGCTGCTAATTCTACCGGTGGATCCCATGAAGGAATATTTCTACAACCTTCCTTTTCTTGTCAAGAAACTTGAGAAGCACACAACAACGCACAAATAACCCAACGTAAAGTCATTAGCTACACAACCATGTGGATGTTTATATAGGCAAATCTCTCTCATTAAGTCTCACAAGAACTTTCCTAGTGACTTAAGAACTACCTACTCACATACTTTAAGAAGCTCCAGGGCTAAGCAGCAGCTACCAATTGCACTTTTGGATTTAGACAGTCAAAGTGGCAGGTAACTGCTTAAACCCTTTATGATCTTTCTTGCCTATAGTCTCTCCAGTTTCATAATCTACATAATGTAAAAATGGGTTCATACATCAGTCTTCTGACAGAATAGAGAAGTTAGAGATTAAAAACAGCTCAGGTAATCCATTAGCACATTAATGTCACTGAGATGCCAGAAAAAATGGTAAATTTCTTTTAATCAAGCCTTTTAAATCTCCAGTCACACAGGACCAAATATTCACAGGGCTAATGAACCACCTCATAATGAACAATAAACATGAAGATCTTATTTCATTTTTCAATAGTTGAAGGCAGTTTTCTGTCTCCTGTCACTTGGTATCAATGAGCATGTTTCCAGCACTAGATTTGAAAGATGTACAAACGTTGGTATCATCAAACATATTAGCAGCTATAAAAGCCAAACCAAGCTTTTGCCAACAGCTGCAGCTAGTTTATCCAGTTCAGTAGAAAGGCTGCAAGGAAAGAACAGCTCACATTAAATCCTGGATGCAGCAGGAGGCAAACAACAAGACAAGATCTCCTTCTAATGATAACTACCATCTTTACAGTAGTTCCCATATGGAATATAGCTAGAACTTGAGTTCCAGTCATTTTTTTCAGTGCTTGTACAGTGATTAGTCTGTGAACCAACAACTTTAGAGTCACCTTGCTACAACAGGCGGGTAAAATAGAATAATAACAAGTAGTTAATAAATAGATAAAATTATCTTCTTAATCAAGCAACATTTGGGAAACAGCCCAGCACAAGTCAACTAGAACTATATTCCTTGTAACGGGATACAAATTTAATATCTCACTTTATTACTACCTGTGTCCACATCAAACAGTTCTCAGTAGCCATTTCTGGCATGGCAATAACCTTGCCTTTTGGAAAGCATGCAATATAAATCAAGTAATAAAACACTCGAGTGTTTTGTATGAGACTAAGTAGTAGTGAAATCTCCTTCTTTCTGAAAAGAAAGAAGTACTTTCAGGTGAAAGGGAAGGCAAACTTGATCATTACAAAAATAAAGTATTATTTTTAAAAGAATATTTATTATAAAAAGAAAATAAAATTACAATAACATAAAATTACTAGTCTCAATAATCTCCAATTGCCTTGGATTCTCTTTTGTTTTGCCAGAGACAAACTTGGGCTTTTTGCTAAATTTTGATGTGCCTAGGTCTGATACATAACATTAAAAGAAAAAAAATCTGTATCATATAAATAAAATAAAGATTACATAATGGTAACATGATTAAAACTGCAAAGGTAACATGAACTATTCAAATGTTATCACATTCAGAATCAAATTTTGTTAATTTATTTCATAAATTCTTACCCTGAAATTCTGATACTACACAAATTTCTACTCAAAGAGAATAGAATACTATTAAATCAACAGATCTTCTGAACACAGGTCACTGTTCACCACTGTTTTGAACTAAAAGACATAGTCAAAAATATTTGGAATTTTCTACAGTTCATATTTAACTAATTTCCTTCTTATAAGCTGTAAGTCAAAAACAGTATGTTCAGTTCCATCTTAACAATAAAAAACAGTTAAAAAATATATGCATAAAAGTTCCACGTTTTTTGTGGGCTCACACTAAATATAATTCTGAAATCAAATATTTGTATATTTCTACAAAATATGGGACATAGGGACAAATATATGGTGAAGCTAAGATTAAATGCTTGGTGCTTTCTGACTGGTATGAATATAAAGATAGTGAGGAATGTATTACGCATGAAACATCTACAGAGAGAGGTTACAACCTGCTCTAAACATTTCTTCACTTATTTTGATACGCGATGGATATTTTTTGAATACTTCTCTAGTTAGTTGCAGTATAACTGTTATGGAACTATAGTTTAAAAAGTGCTTTTTAATGCACTTGGGATAGAAAATAAAAAACCTTTAGCTGCACTCTTGCTTTCCCAAGGGAAAATGATTCTTTACTGGGAAAAGTAATCTACTGGCTTGCAACACTGTGTTTTGGTCTCTGTGCCACAGATGCAAAGCAGCCATTGAGTATCTGGCAAAAACTGTCTCTGTAGAAACAAACACGTACATAATTGACCATTTGTTGGTTTAAGACACTTACTGGGGGCATTTTTAACGGATTACCTCTTCTAGGTAAAGCCACATAAATATGCAGATTGATAATGTATTTGAAATTTTTAACTCCCAATTCAAAGTCAACATTTGAACGTGTATCCTCCAACTGTGGAAACTGTTTATTAACCAGCATATCAAAGCATGTAGAGAACTAAATCAGTCCCCATGACAGTATCATGTTGCTACCATTCTGTCATCAAAACTGTGATTTTTACATGCAGGAGAAACCCACAGTAGTGTGTTAACAACATATAGCAAGAGCATTCTCAGTCCATCTGCATAGTGGCTGCCATACATCTTCCTTCTGATACAGTTGTCTCAATGGTTTTTCAGCTTTAAGCAATGTTCTGCATCCTGTCAAGCAGAATTCACAAATATGAAAATTACTACAACGCAAATGTAATGGCCAAATCCTCAACCTCTAAAATCAGCATGGCTTTAAAGAAATGGTAAAAATGTTTCATCTGGTAAACTGAAAACATACCTCCTGCCTAGCCTACCATGAAAAGAACCAATAATGGGCTGTGGGTATTTATATACTAATATATATATTTATATATATTACAAATATTATATATATATATATAATATATATAGTATATATTTATATACTAATTACAGAGACAAATTTTCTTGAGAGGACATGCTTGGGTATTCAGAAAGATGCCCTACAGGCAGAATTTTATTTATCAAAAGGTACATCCAGAAACTGTGAAAGATCATAGAAGGAAACTGCTCTGCTGTAACCCAAGGTCATGGTGTACATAATTAATTTTCTTCTACATGCCGCCAGTATGAGTTATTCCTTTTTTTCCTGGTACATTTCTCAAGCAGGTGCCAATACCAAACTGAAAAGTACAGGCAAGATCCACCTACGAAGACAAATTATGTACTGAAGACTCAATTAATTTAAAGATACTTGTCGCCACACACACATCTGCCTAGCTAATCAGCCAACAGTGTAAGCCTTAGATAACCTGAAACCCTAGCTCTGAAAGAGATTACTATTGAGTTCTTACTATTCATAGGATTTCTTTTTTCTTCCAAATCTCCTTTGGTAAATAAACCTGTTTAACAAATTCTAATCCAAGGCTAACAGGGCTAGATTTCCCTTAGCATCAGTTGCACAATACAGTTCAAAATCTGAAATTTAATATTGAAAGGAATTAGATTATTGAGAGCTGGGTGACTTTAGCAGACCTGTCTTTCAAAGCATGCGAGCAGCATTTCACAAGCGATTTACTCTGAACACTTAGAAACAGCCTCCCTCCCCAGAGGAAGGGACAATGTTGAATTTGATAGGCCCAAACTCTGAGCAACCTTTTGGTTTTCTTCTGTTTCTGAACTGCAAATTCAGATTACATTGTAGTTCTTCTAGTGTACTTTTCTGTCAAAATGAATGCCCTTGTGTCCCTTTTCTAGGGAGGAATATCACTGCCAGTAGCTCAGTGCTTTTCAGAGGAGACCTTCCATCTCGTACCTAGCTGTGCAACTTGATACAGTTTACTTCACCTGCGCATTTCTAGGCAGACATGTAAGCCCAGGAGTCCCTACAGTTTTGGGGGATTGTTGCTTTTTGCAAAACCCCTACATTTCCCTGAATGTAAGTTCTCTCCTTCTAGCTGCTCTTTTCCTCTATTTTTATTCTTTTTCCTGAATGTACAAATGTATTTAAAGATACAATACACATAAACTTTTTTTAACTATAGAAAACCTTCAGACTGCCCAATAATAATAATCCCATTAATGCTCAATAATTTTCAATTTATTTTTGCAAAAAAGAAATGCCCTTTGTTTAAAGACTTCATGAAATTCTCTTCAATAATAAAATTTTTAAATTTGAGAGACTCTATTTTTTTCTTTTGCAGTACTTACAGAACTTTGCAAGGGTTGCACTTTTGGGTCAGTCTTCTTTTTAAAATACATGATAAATTAAAATTAGTTGCAATTATTATTTAAGGAAAAACTCATCTCATTTTGGAAGTTAGCAAGACTCAGAAACCCAAAAGCAGTACCTTTTAACCACTTCCCATTTATGTCTTTATCTGCCGCCAATCTTTTTTAAAATATATTTTATCTCTCTCCTGTCTTTCTGATCTCTCCTACCTTTGTCTAATAATCTAATTTAACAGTATTCTGTATCCTCCCTGATAAAACACTCTTAAACAATTTTAAATTATTTCAGAACCCTTTTCAAAAACATGGTTAGCCATTGAATTTGTTTTGGTTGTCCAAATTTTGGGGAACATTAGAGTTGTGTTAGTCTAAGAGAATAACTTGATTTGAAATGTTGCATTATTTGCTCCCTAGCATCCTTGACAGTAATTTTTTAGCATTAAAGCAGCATTAGGAATTTATTTCTTTAGTGAATTGTATTTATTTTCCCATATGTGTAGCCCTAGGGCAAAAATATTGGAGGAGATCTCAATCAGTGGTTGTTTCTGTTGTTTTGGTTTAGAGGCAGAGTTATGGAAAACAATAAAATCTTAAGTCCTGGGCCAAGGGTCTAAAAATGATAAGATTTTATCCAATGAAGTACAGGTCGTCAGATACAGAAGAAAACATGTGATAATTTGCAGAGTTAAATACAACATCCAAGAGGAATAATCTTGCTCTATCTCATGCACATAGCATTCTTTGACAGTAATAACTTTTATGGGCATACACATAAAAAGAAGAGAATAAGAAACAAGCATATACAAATCTTTATATGGTAATTGCTCAAAATGCAAAAAAAAAACATTAGAGTGTTGAGATTTGCCGAGTTGGCACTGATAAGTCCAAGTAAAATGGTGTCATAAATTGATCTATATCACAAAATATCAAAAGTACAAATGCAATGATGTATGCTAAAAAGAGATTGAAGACAATCCCTCAAACAATGACAAGTCACAAAGGATCTGACAGAGAGAACAGGACCGCATGGTTCCAGCAGTTTGCCCAGCGGCTATATGGACACTTCAGCTCAAGAGCAAACAACCGTACTAATGTCCTCACCGACAAGATTTTTCATAAATATAAACTACGAATCAGTTTACAGCTTTTGCCATCACCTTGTGGTGGTGCAGCACCCTCTCCTCACACCTGGCAATCCCAGAACCAGCTAATATTGTATTCTTGCTCGCACTGCAGGAATAGCTAGCTGGTGTGCATTGAACTCGGATGACTTGGTGCTCTCTGACCGGACCTGAATCTCTTGGTGCCTGGAGTCGCACCTGCCTGGTAAATGTCAGTACTGTACATTCTGGGTAGTACTAGAGTTGCATAGTTGCCGTCTAAATATCAGGATTGCATCATGGTAGGACATGGTTTGGCAGGCATGGTGGTGTTGGGCTGACAGCTGGACTTGATGATCTTATAGGTCTTTCCAAGCTTAATGATTCTATGATTCTATGTGGATTGTGAACAGGATGGAAAATTAGTGATGCCTAAAGTCAATCATCTTGAGACCCTATAAAGAGCGGTACCAAGGAAGGCCCTCTGAGCTCTTCTCGTCCACAGCGGGCTGTGCCCAGTAACTCCTTCTGAGTGGGATGATTCTCAGAGTACTTTGCAAACTACCTGGCCTGATGTCCCCGAGACTTAACCTTCACCCATTGAGAAATCATTTGATTTGAAGTGAGTATTTCACTGAACTCAAGGGGAATTTTTATGATTGCATGTGTGTGTGTATGTGTGAATCGATTCACAACTTAACATTCTATTATTGTAATTGTAATAGCAATTTTTTTCCAATCACTCTGTAAATAAGTCAACCAGTCATTATTGGTTTCAAAATTCCTGTGATTCTCTCTTTAAACTGAGAACACACCCTGAATTGCTGCTAAATATATCCCTTAGGCATAAACTGTTGTGGTCTAAGGCCAGTTCTGGATCCATCCGCACCTAGGCTCCTCTCTGAGAAGGAGTTTAGAAAGCAAGGGGGTCCAGCCTGAACCTGATGACTCAACAGGAGGGTCTCCCTACCCCCTTAGACTTTTCTTCCACTCTGTATAAATGATTTTCTATTGAAAACCCCTTTTGATTTAGCATTCCATTAATTTGATAAGTAATAGAGTGAACTTTGCCAACAAACTTTGTAAGATAACATTTTCTAAATTTTCAGTAAAATCTTTTCTTGCAAAACATTTCGGTGATCATTTAAGCACCTTAACCACTCTTTCACGACACACCTGATGGCAGCAGCTTGGGAGAGTTTGTGAGTTAGAGTAGAGTTGGCACAGAATTTTCTATAAGTTTCATATGAATTTTGACTTGGAGGTGGTGAATCATAATCTCTCATTGAACTGTTCTTTCCGTGTTACCCCGTTTTCACTGACAACCATGACTAGCAAGCAAAAACCTATTCAAATTAATACGGGCAACACGTGGACATCTTGTTGATTTGTGTTTCTACATTACCACCCATTCTAGTTGCACAGTTCCAGTTCTGAATCATAGATAAAGCTCAAAAGGACAGCTGACTCCTTAAATAAAGCAGAGGTCACGTTATAATGCAGTGGTAGCAGCATATTTCCTGACACCTGGTTTTCAAGAGGAAGAATACCTCTCTAAAGGACTGGTAGAAATTGAATTGTCTTCTTATAGCATCTGTAGTACAAGCAGTACAGTCCCTTTGCGCACATAAAAAAGAGTGAAATATCTTGTAAATGTGATTAATTTCAGGCAATTCAGGTAGCTTTCTCGGTCAAATTCAGTCTAACACAGGGAAAACTCGCTCTTTTCTTCTCACTCATTACATGAAAGGGCTAGCACAATAACAATGAACTTCATGCCTAAACTGAACCGTTTGCTCAGCATGCTACCGTTCAGTATTCCTAGGTGTCTTCCTTAAAGAACTGACATACGATTCATGGATTTTCTCTGAGATGGGGTGAATAAGCTAGACTTTCTTCAAATAAGCTATGGCATCCTGTAGTTCCTTTCTTAACCTACCTAACTCATTATACACAGACAAATATACTCCTCCCCATTACATTGAACTGAATCATACACTGTGGCACTACATGAACTTTAATGATGTGGCGTTATCAAAGCCACAAAACATTCAGCATTCAGACTTTTTGGAATATCTCCTAACTTCACACCCATGTACACAAAAGAGAACACCAGACCTTTTTGCCCATGTCTGTGGTGACAAGCTACCAGCATAATGAGAATAAATACTTCTGAATTCATGAAACCTCCTTTATGATAAATCCTCTTCTGCAAGCCAGTGAATCTTTTTCGTGACATGAACAGCAAGCGGAGGCAGATAGGTTAACAAACTCATAGATGTATTGCTAAATGGCAGAGTTACATCTTCCAAGAAGGAATTTTGCTTATCCTGGATACAATAGCAAGTATACTATTTCTCCAAATAGAGATGCAATTGATCTGTCTTGGGAAAAAGTGTAAAATCCTGTTTAATTCCAGAACAAAGTATACTTTGTAGTTATGTTTAATTATAATGGGAGAGATCTAGTGCCCATGGAAATCAATGGAACTATTTCAACACACTTTTGATCAAGTCCATAAACAGAATTGCTTTGTGAATCAATGTACCACAGCAATTCAAAACAAACTGCTTCAGAGGATTTACTGAACTTCCAGAGTGGAAATGTTGGAATTTCACAGAAAATAAAGCAAAACTCCCACATGTCACTTGGATTCTTGCTGAGGGTCCCATTTAGAATGCCAAAGAACGAAAAAAATATGCTTGGTATTGTTGCAGGGATTAAGTACTTTGGCAATGCTTTGAAGTAACACTGCTTCCCCACTACCAGGAGTCATTTGTAAGAAGGTTATATCTTTTTCTTAAGATCCATACTGGCTGCCAGACTGAAAACTCAGATGAAACCACATCGGTCCTATGTGGGGAGCCTGGCTAAAACCTTCTGTGCTCCCAGACACTTTCCAACTTAGATGGGGTGCAAGTGGCTATTATTATAGCCACTTGCTATAATAATATAGGAATAATAGCAAGTGGCTATTATTTACTCTGTGTTTCAGAATCTGCCTTCTGGGTGCTGAACCAAATGGCACTTTACCCTGGCAGCCATGGCAGGTCCGAGGTGTAAAGGGCCCCTTCTGTTTTGCACGTCTTTGCAACACAGAGCAAAGCCCTCTAGCAACAAATCAACATCAATGACAGAATGAACTTGGAAATGAGCAGACCTATAGCCAGAATGGGGCATCTTCTCCTTGGCAATACTTCTTGATCTCCCTGAAAACTGAGTATGGACCACAAAGAAAGACATCTAGATGACAGGACACTATGAGTTCGTTGCTCTATCAACTTTGACAAAGCGTGTAACTTCTCTACCTGTTCCAGTACAAGCCTTACCCTCAGCTAGATGCAAACAGAACAGATCTACCTAAGAGAAATTCAGGTCTACAATGCTTTTCTCCATTTGCATGCATATTCTATTTATGCAGAACTATTCCAGGAAACAGATACTCAAAAATGAAAAAAAAATCCCAGTAATTTTTCCGTTTTCTTAAGTTTTATCCCCTCTGCATTTGGGTATTCTATTGTGTATTCCCTTCATACCCAGTCCCTTTGTTCTGTGCAACACATCTGAGCACCAGAAAGCAGCTAGGATGGGAGCCTTTCCTCCTTTTTGGCTGTATTTGCTGCTTAGGTTTGATAGCATCTGGATGGCTCCCATCATATCAGCTGGTAGTGCTAGCTACAGATACTGGTGTCCATGCTGCAGCATGTCAGTGAGCAGTGACACAGGACAAGGAAATATGTGTTCTCTTTTTTTCACATTGCTACCCATACAAGTTCAGGAACCGCAACTGATTTGCTTCATCTTCACCATTCTCATTTCATGTATGGATTATCAGACAAAAAATGAGTGGCCTCCCAGCCTGAAGCCAGTACACAGCAGTCCTTCATTTGGGCTAGGGTAAGAAACAGCATTGAAAGCAATGGGGAGTCATATAGAATCAGATACATAACAAGAAAAAAACCCCAGTGCACTGGCCAAGTACTAGAAAAGTGTCAGAATTATTCAGGAAACCAGCTGAAAGAAGGACTACCTACTGCTATTGCACGCTTACTTTTTTAATGCTTCGAGTAATAACTGGTTCCAAAGTGTAACCAGCAATGCACCACACATACTTGTGTTATACCTTCTGGGAGGATGAGATGCTGCAGTCAAAGGAAGGCATGTGAAGATGTACCAGGGTTAAAAGAAAATTCATGCCACTATATAAAAGGGAATATTTTTCTTTCTTTCTATGTTTATGTATTAATGCTGTCTGTCCATATTTTTCATACTCTTCTTTTAATGAGTTCACACAATATTAAAGAGCAAACGAACCTCTTTTGTTTTTTTTTTGTTTCTCTGCCATACCAGTAACTAATTCTAAAGAGGTAAAAGTCAGACAATTTACAAAGCACATATGTATCATTAGAGATTTAAAGCACATACATATCATTTGAGATTTTAAACATAGACCTATAGCAATGAGTCAAAAACAGGGCAAATAACACATGAAACCTGTGAACTTACCTGTGCTTGGTTAGTCACACCTTTGAATCTTCTGCAAAATCCTGTTATGGGCCGGGGAGAGGAAACAACACACCACCTTGCTCTGATATTCCATACACAAAGAGCAGTCAGATCCTTCCATTTCAGACAAATTTATTTTATAGGGAGAAAAAGAGTAGCTGCAGAAACAACAACAATAAAATGAAATAACAATGACAGTAAGGTTTCTCTAAGAGAACAGCATTGTGCTCCCCATAGCTAGCAAGTTGCATCATTGCAAAAAGACTCAGTTAATTCAGTTTAAAATAAACAAACCAGCACAGCTAGAGGTTACACGTACACCAGGAAATTCAGCTGTGAAGGATAAGAAACTTTTAAGCTAATGGCCTGCCCTCCAGAAGTGAACAGAAGATACAGCCATTACTTAACTGCAAAATTTCTTTATTGCTTCTCCCAAGCATGTTCATTGATACTGTACATGCAACAAAACAAAGAGCATTATCTCATTCTCCTTATCCTGTTCTGACAGTCAGTGTATGTGTAGGAATTCCCTGTTGGGTGTCTTGACTGCTTAATACATCCAGCTTCCAGACATCTGACTTTCTCAATCTTTAAACTGGAAAACTTTCTGGCTGCTAACACACAGCCCCAGGTCTATTGCCTCCTTCCAATGAATCAGTAAGGAGGGTTAATGAAGTGCTCTCACTGCATGTGCAAGAATAGAGCAAAGCTCTCTGGTTGCCAGCAAATCAAAGATCAAACCAGTCTGAAGCAGGACACACAGTTGCATAGCACTGCTCTGGTTGGAGGCTGGTTCAAAAATGGATCTGATAAATAAGGAAAAAGATACAGAGTTTGTATGATGTGCCAAAATAGAAATAGAAAGTGAAAGAACAGGAGACTTACAGCAGAGTTCAAAAGAATCTTTCCCTTTATGCTTTCCTCTAGATAGCTCTCCGTATATTTCTCAGATTTGCAGGCTGGGGTGGGTTGTGAGGGGTGGCAGGGGGAGCAGTGGAGAGGTGTTCCTTCCTGACTTATTTGTGATTATTAAATAATGAGAATGTAACATTTGAAAATCATATGGAATCAAATATATATTCACGCTTCATACACCCATCTTCATTAAATGCGGCCGGGCTTATGCCCCTAAGCAGGGAAGAGAGGAAGCGTTACTTTGCTACAGTTAGGCTGGAAAATACAAATCATGCTACGCTGAGGGTGGCAAAACACTGGAACAGGTCACCCAGAGGGGCTGCAGATGCCCTGTCCCTGGAAATGTTCAAAGTCAGGTTGGACAGTGCTCTGGGCAACCTGATCTAGTTGAAGATGTCCCCGCTCAGGAGGTCCCTGATATGTCCCTGCAGGATTGTTGGACTAGATGACCTTTGAAGGTTCCTTCCAACCCAAACCATTCTATTATTCTGTTATTATATGTGAAAACTAAATCACCAAGATACTATCCACATGGATTACCAGGACTCCTCTCTGAGCTCATATAATCATTTCATAACTGGTGTTGCGAAGGTTCACTTCTCCAAGTATCATAAGAATCACATTGCCTCTGCTTTTATTTATAGTGTGAAGAGGTATGCAGCATTGTACAATTACTAATGCTGACTTTTCTCCAGCCTGTCTTCAGTAACAGGCTAGTTTCTTCAGTCTTTCACTTCACTAACTTTGCAGTTTGTCTTGAGTGAGCCTGCTTCAGCAAGCAGCATTAACGCACAGCTCCAATGTCTGCTCTCTGGGGTCACTGACCATCTTTTACATGGGGAGAGGGAAAGAGACAGAAGCAGCTGAGAAACTCAGGTTGCACAGAGATCAAGGGAGCCACAACTATCATTGTATTTATTTGCTGAACCATTCAATTGAGATTCTAATTACACCAGGACAACTAATTTTGTTCATTAGAGCTCAATTAAATTAGTCTGAAATTCAAGATAGTAGCATTGTTTTAGTACAGCCATATTACAGATGAAATATAATCTCTCCTGATTGCTTTCCTTGGACAAAATCAAATTTTCTTCATATGGAATTAACATACAGGCTTCTTCTTTAGCAGGACAATGAAATTTTACAAACAAAACTGGATATTTTTAATTAGTCTTATCATAAACGGACTTCATTTGAAGACAAATGGGAAGCCTTCATGTTTTCAAAAGAGAATTACCTGGTAAAGGTCTCCTTAATGCTATTATAGCAAATATGTCCCTTGACAGAAAACTTATTTTAGAGTACCTGTCCTATAAACAAAGCTTAGTGTTCACTAGCCTTAGGTTAATCAGTTTAAAGTCTTTGAAGATCTCATCATTTTTACACCACAAAATAGGGGCAAGAAGAAGCCCACGTTGTCCCTCAAAACAGGTCTTGCTATCTCTGAGCTATTTTAGACAGATGTTGGTCTAAGCCGTTCTTAAAGACCTTCAGCAACAGAGATTTCACAGTACTGATCACAGCACTTCTTTCTTCTTAACAGAGCTGCCCCTCAACTGGAAAGAAAAATAAGGGACTAAAACTTTTCATTTCCGCAAGGTCACTAATTACCAGCTTGTCTTGGTAATCTGCATGATTTCATCTGAAATAATCACCATTCCTGTTGGTGTTTCATTTTAGGACCTTATTGTGCATTTTACACACCTTCATGGTGTTACTGCTATTAGCACGTGGACTGCCAGTGGAGCCAAGCCACAGCAATTAACGTCTAGCCAGGGTGGCTCAGGCAGGACTCTCTTGGAAAGTGGTATTCCAGTCACATTATTGCTGATTAACTGCACAGACTTTCTGTTCACCCAGGGAACAAGTGCTTCTTCGTGCTAACTAAGTTAGACAGAAAAATTCAGACTTCTCTCCTTTAGTGAATGCAGCTCCCTCTGTCACCAGTATCTTTGTAGTACCTCTTTATTCTATGTAGAGAGTCACTTGCTGCTGTGTCATAAGAAAAGTTTTACGTGATGCCAAAATGTTAATAAAGAAAAGAAAGCACTACAAAAATTTACAATAATCGGGGAATTAACTACTGAGCAGGGTTCTGTAGATGCTTACCAAACGCAGAAAAGAAGTTGTCCCTGAAAGGCTTGCGGGGGAGAAAGCAATTACTGCCTCAATGACTATTTAAGTTAAAAGTCTGCTTAAACATTAGGTTTTTAGAGACTTTTTTTTTTATTATTGATGAAAAACTTTCATATAAGGCTACGTTGCTTGTACCAAATTGAAGAATAACTCCAATCTTATTAAATCCCAATGAGATTAAGGCGATGTCTTGTTCATGTCAGCAGCCAACCAACAATAAAATCACAGGAAGAACTAAAAGCAGAGCGATGACAGGGCACTGGAGGGAAGCCATCTTCCAATTCATCACCTGTACCAGCCAGCGCATCTTAAGCCTTAAAACCTTTGCCAGGTGTAACTTTCTCTTATGAGAGTTTTAATAGGATAGTTCCTTTTTGTTTAATTAAAGATATTGTCAACATTTCATGGATGAAACAATTTAAATCATGTGTTTCTATGTTTGCAAAAAAGAAAACAGAAATGGGCTTTGATTCAAAATTATGGGTTTAGATGTATATTGATCTGTCTATTGCAAGAAAACTTTTTGAATGCTTCTTTTTTAAGTAGGTGGTTTAAATGTATTATTCAGGTCTGTAGGGCTTAATTGAGATTACTCTCATTTTCTCATTTATAAATTTTTTAAAATAAACTTACTTGACTAAAAAAGTGATGATCACATCTGCCAGCTAAGCCAAAAGGAGAGAACCATTAAGAATCACTTTGTCTCATTCTTTCTTTTCTAGAATATGCATTTTCAGTCATGTAAGAAAAAATTACTTAGCATTTATGTGCTTGAAATGCCCCATTCTGCCTTATAAAAACATGATTAGAAGAGATAGGCCTAAGAAGCATATGTATTCCCATATTTTACTTTTCTTCAAAAGAAGATAATCAGGATTAATTCTGCTGCAGACCAGAGAGGTTCTTATGAGTCCGCAAATTCTCAGTAAAATCCAGTGAACATTTATTCTGAATACTTTGGTTCCCTTCTTTCTCTTCTCTGATCTATGCATTACTTTACATTTTCAGGAATGTACGCTTGAGTATAGCCTGTGCTGTGCTATAAACTCACTTCCTGCTTTCCTATTTCAGCTTCTTTTAGAGCTTGAGAGTAAAAGGAAATACTGTATTTTGCAGGAATCCATCATACTTTATTTCCAAATAGTTTTCTTAATTTCTGCAGCATCCAGCTCCTTTCTTATTAAAAAAAACCAAACAAATGCAAACAAAACCCCCAAAATCTGCCTTACATTTTTGAGTAGAAGTATGCAGGTTCCTGTTGGAGGATGTGTGTTACATCAGAACACGTCTGATTACTCGTTCAACTACATCAGATGCTGAGTCACAGATCAAAGATCTTAGAGTCATTTACTGCATTTCACATGTAAAGACAGAGCAAAAATTAGAAATTGCAGTTAAATTACTGCTTTATTTCTGCAAAAGTGACCGTTTGTTGCTAAGCATACTCCCTTATTTTCAAGGACTGCTAACATAATCACTATCAAATAGAATGCCTTCACAGCTTTTCATTAGCTCTCTGGAGAAGCTGCTAAAAGACTTCCAGTTCAAAAGATTGCACTACTGATGAGTTACTGAAGTCTAGATTGATCTGAAAATACACACTTAGAAGTGTATTTTACATTCCAAGGCTGCTCTTCCAAATGTCCAGATACAGAATTTGGGCTTTCTTCTGTCAGTTTTTTCTTACCAAAACTATGTTTTAGAATGAGGTCCTTATATGGATATGTGGAAACAAATTTGACAAGATTCAATTCATGAAGTATGGTAATAAAAAGTAACAAGGAAACACTTGCTTTTTCTGGACGTATTTTCATATCAAGCTGGAAAAATCCATGCTGAAAAATGACTTTTTAATTACACATGCTATTTACAAAATCTTTCAGAAACATGGTTTTGATATAAAAATCACCAAGCAATTAGTTCTACTGCAGTTATGTATCAACATTTTTGCTACCATAGAAAGGCTAAAAGTAAAACAAGAAGGATATTCATGTAGTCTACTGATTTAGCAAGGATTCCTGAGATACATCCACTCTGGCCTGAACTTTAACCACAGAACTGCACCCTAACAATTTCTAAAAGATTCAGAGAACAGAATACAGCATTAAAAGTACTACTTAAATTCTTAACCCATTCTGCAACAAGACAGAAGAAAATCAAGCTCATGATGGAAACCTAGCATTAGTCTGTCACTGACACTAAAGGATTATATACAGAACTGTACAGAAGATATGAATTTTTTCAGTCATCCATATCACCTGGCCCTTCACATGTTAAAAACTGCTGGGCAAGGGAGCAACGAACAGAAAGGGAGTGATCCTACTAAGGAAATTATATTGCCTAAGGGCTATATGCAAAGCATAAAACACAAAATCCAGATAAAAAGAAACATAGCAAAATGCAAAGCAGTGTTTCTGCCACAGGGAACACCACATAATTCACTACAGAAAATGGATTACATGGCCTGACAACAGCAAGGGGATGCCAGATACTGTTCTCGCAGCAGAACTAAGCTATAATTGCTGTATTGTTATAATTTGCATTGGGCCAAAACTTACAGCTTTCACTCAGCCAGCTCTCACGTTAGTGCTACACAGTGTTTAGCAAGGGATTTGGGCTCTTATCCTGCATTTGAAAAATCTAGTGTTGCTGCATGTGGACAAAAGGAAACTTTTGTTCTTCTTCATTTAAAGTACTGTCAGACAAATAAATTTCTGCAGTAGTACTCCTTATGGAGTCAGAGCTGCTCTTACACTACATCATCATGAGAGGAGAAGAGATGTGCATATCTCAGACCTCAGGATGAAACTGTCATTTCAGAATCACAGAATCACAGAATAGTAGGGGTTGGAAGGGACCTCTGTGGGTCATCTAGTCCAACTCCCCTGCCGAAGCAGGGTCACCTACAGTAGGCTGCACAGGATCTTGTCCAGGCGGGTCTTGAATATCTCCAGAGAAGGAGACTCCACAACCTCCCTCGGCAGCCTGTTCCAGTGCTCCGTCACCCTCAGAGGGAAGAAGTTCTTCCTCATGTTCAGACAGAACTTCCTGTGCCTCAGTTTGTGCCCATTGCCCCTTGTCCTGTCACTGGGCACCACTGGAAAGAGCTTGGCCTCATCCTCCTGACACCCACCCTTCAGATATTTGTAGGCATTTATAAGGTCCCCTCGCAGCCTTCTCTTCTTCAGGCTGAACAAGCCCAGTTCCCTCAACCTCTCCTCGTAGGGGAGATGCTCCAGTCCCCTCACCATCCTCGTAGCCCTCCGCTGGACTCTCTCCAGTAGCTCTTCATCTTTCTTGAAGTGGGGAGCCCAGAACTGGACACAGTACTCCAGATGAGGCCTCACCAGGGCAGTGTAGAGGGGAAGGAGAACCTCCGTCGTCCTGCTGGCCACACTCTTCTTGATGCACCCCAGGATCCCATTGGCTTTCTTGGCAGCCAGGGCACACTGCTGGCTCATGGTTAACCTGTCGTCCACCAGGACACCCAGGTCCCTCTCCACAGAGCTGCTCTCCAGCAGGTCCACCCCAAGCCTGTACTGGTGCATGAGGTTGTTCCTCCCCAGGTGCAGGACCCTGCACTTGCCCTTGTTGAACCTCATCAGGTTCCTCTCTGCCCAGCTTTCCAGCCTATCCAGGTCACGCTGAATGGCAGCACAGCCTTCTGGTGTATCTACCACACCTCCCAGTTTGGTGTCGTCAGCAAACTTGCTGAGGGTACATTCTAACTCTTCATCCAGGTCGTTGATGAAGAAATTAAACAAGACTGGGCCCAGTACTGACCCCTGAGGGACACCACTTGTCACCAGCCTCCAACTAGACTCAGCGCCACTGATGACAACCCTCTGAGTTCTGCCATTCAGACAGTTCTCTATACACTTCACCAACCACTCATCCAGCCCACACTTCCTCAGCTTCCCTAGGAGGACATCATGGGAGACTGTGTCGAAAGCCTTGCTGAAGTCAAGGTAGACAACATCCACGGCTCTCCCTTCGTCTACCCAGCCAGTCATGTCATCGTAGAAAGCTATCAGATTGGTCAGGCATGATTTCCCCTTGGTGAATCCATGCTGACTACTCCTGATAACCTTCTTTTCTTCCACTTGCTTCATGATGGCCTCCAGGATAAGCTGCTCCATCACCTTACCCGGGATGGAGGTGAGACTGCGAAGGTATGAGACTGGCTTAGGCAAGGAAGGGGAGAAGACAAGCCAGAGAAGCTGTGAAATTGGTGAATACACCTGTGACATATCCCAGCACGTCTAGTAAGGTGGACCAACCCTTTTTGTCACTCCTTCCCAGGAAATCATGGCCATGTAGGACTCTCCACTGGCCCAAAGGTAACATCTCCTTTTCAACCGGAAGCTTTTTAACTTGTCACTAAGATCAGTCGCTTTTAATCACTGAGAAATCAATGTGCTGACATATCAGTATTGTCTTCCTCCAGGGCCTCCTTCAGTGGTTACTGTGTCTGTTCTTTTAAAACCCATCATGAAACTAATAATTCTGATGGCAAGTGATTACCCTCCTGGGGTTTCTCAATTTGTTTCCTAGGTCTCTGTAAAACATTACTAATTGAC
The DNA here is from genome assembly GCF_030867145.1 of Opisthocomus hoazin. Taxonomy (NCBI): domain Eukaryota; kingdom Metazoa; phylum Chordata; class Aves; order Opisthocomiformes; family Opisthocomidae; genus Opisthocomus; species Opisthocomus hoazin. Next base: position 20,157,532 of record NC_134454.1, on the reverse strand, counting down.
ATTAATTTTCTTACTGCTATCCCAGTAGTGAATTTGATGGACACTCATAATGACAGTGTCTACAATAGCATTTTCTGTTTAATTTTCATAAAGTTCCTGTTGTTACATAGCTTTGAGGGAGTGCCACAGAACAAAGCGCTGAAACTTGAGAGTGAATCACACTGATCACACATTTTATAGGTAGAGTTTGTGGTCTGCCTGTGCCCCTACAGCACTTGTCAGTTAGTATCCCCAGCTGTGGAAGCCCAGTCAAACAGCAGGTGAGTTTTCCAGAGACACAGGCTCTGCTTTGATTATTTCAAAATCTTCAGGTGCTGTAGCACGACACTGTTACTGTATCTCAGCCATCTGCCTTCTTCTGGGGACAAAGACCTCTGAGAGCTCAACAGTTGCTTTAAATCACCCTTTTTACCTAGTGTTTCAAAAGTTTGGGGAAGAACTTCTGCATGCATAGCTGTGTCTTGGTCCTGCTTGTTCTCTAAGCACATGGTGATACACCACTGAGCAGTATCCTAGAGCTCAAAGTTCTTTCTGCACAGATTTACCTCCAGTTACAGCAACTCTTTCATGTAGCCTCTGCTTGACTTTCCCTTGGCAGAAAGGGGCTACTGAAGAGTTTTCTTCATGTAGCTCTTTGTGTTATATGACGATGTACTATCTATCAGAATTCACTCACTGAACCAGCTTAAGTGGTGTCACATTCACTAACTTCCCCAAGCAGTGAAAAGACGTCTGGAGACTTGCTCAAAGTCACAGAGGAAGGCGGGGTCAAAGTTGTAAGCTCCTGCCACAGTGTGCTCTGCCATGTTGCGGTGCTTCAACTGCGAATGACAAGGGTGATGGTGAGACTATTGATGTTTTTTGCTCTTAGCTTATGGCAATACTCACCACTGTTTCTTGTAGCTATGTCTTTAGTCTCCAAATACGCAGTACAGCCAACATCCATTTCATTAGCTGGGATAGCACCGCTGCCCATCTACAGACCATACAGGTATTGCACACGAACAATTGAAGCAGAAAATATTCAGCCTGTCTCAAGCCAAATCTTAAGCCAACAGGTAAACAAAAATCCACAGAGGGAGCATAGAGAAACAAGAGTGACAAGGTATCTTCCAGATATTAGGGCATGTTAGGAGCAGACCTTATCAGGTATTTGGCACTATTCCTAGCCAGTCCATCCTGAATTCCAGAAATGGCACAAATTCATAAGGGAAGCACTCTGGGGAAAAGCAACAATGTTCCCCTGGGAACTGGGTTCCTGAAGTCCAGAACTGACTGCTAAGATCCCTAGCTCATGTCTGACCCGTGAGAGGTCCTGCCCAGCCCTGTATAAACATTGAAATTCATTTCTAGCTTTATTTCAGGTACCTTACTTGTCAGAATTCAAGTCCTCTTCCATTTATGCACATGTATTCTCTGTTACACAGACATCCTACCAAACAGTTCTAATCACTAGACGAATTTTAGGAAGGAGTCCTTACATGTTCCTCTGGGGTACACAACAGATAGAGCAGGAAGAAGATAGGGGAGGCAGTGCACTCCTATGGGACCTGCAACTGCAGCCCTTTGCTTGCAGGGACTGGGATGACTCTTTTGTGAAAATAAATCTGTGCATCTCCTACTACTGCTTGTGCTTTGTACATAGCTTAGGTCCCCATAATAATTTCCATGAAAATCTAATTTGTCAAATTTACCCTCTGCCATGCACAAGTCAGCTTTCTTGGTCTTCGCTTTATTGAATCAAAGATATCTTGTGCATAAATAATATCTTAACAATGCTTAATCATTAAGAAATTTACAATGCCATTTCTTCTTCTTTCATCAAATCAGTGAAGTCAAGTACGCCGCTTTAATGTATGCTGGTCATTTATTCATTTTTGATCACTGCCATATTCTATTCAGGAATATACTGTTTCATTAAAAGTAAAATACATTATTGTTCTAGATTTTGCAGCTGCAAATATTGCCTTTAATTTAAGATCAAGGATTGAAAATCCATGATCAAGGGGGAACTTATCATTGATTTCAGTGGAACTGGGATTTCACTCCAGATGTTATTGACAAGGATGCTTCAGTCATGAAGGATGCTTTCAGCAAAGAAATTCAAATCTGGGGCATGTGAATAACTAGCTACTTGACCAAATTGCTGAGCAAGAGACTGGCTTTCAGCACATGGAAACTAATTCAATCAGATATACATACTAAACCAACATCCATTAGGCAAGGTCCTTTATGTATGTCAAAGACGTATACAGAACTAGAGACTCCTGTTCCTGCTTTCACTCACCTAATATGACTACAAGGGAAACAACAGGGTCATGCAAGTTACCCTTGGTTGCCACATCAGGGCTGGACTGAGGTAACAGCTTTGTTTAGTACTCACGTCTGCTGCGCACGCTCACAGAGAAGGGCAGAGACACGGACTGCGGTCGACTACTTTTAGATATGGAAACTTTTCAAAGATAATTTTGTTCCATTACATTGTTCCTTGAGCCTTTTTTCCTCAATAATGCAGCATGACATTGCCATCAACTGTTAGTACTGTGTCAAGAAATGCCCTTTGGGAATGCAATGCCTCATCTCTATTCTTCCTTGCTTTAACTCCTATGCATCCCAGAGAGTCATTATGGTGATTCTTTCCCACAGTTCCTCTAGTGACTAGATCTGTAAGGAACATATAAAGAAGCTTGAAGCACTACATTTCATCTGGGAAAAATCTGGCATTGGCTGTGTACTTCATTTTGCAACTTTAACATAAAAATCTAAATGCATACAAGCAAACTGTTTTTTCTAGTGACCAATCTGAAAAAAAAAAAAAAAAAAAAAATTTAAAACTCATCACATGTAACTGACTTTAAATCTGTACAACAGGACCAGATTCTTGGGAGAAAAAAGATGACTGCTCCTTGAGTTCATGCAGTAATTAGCATCAGGAGCAGATGCTCTTGAAGGCAACCAGTCAGTAATTTGCTGGTACATTTCGCAGCCACTTGCTTATACCAGAAGATATTTGAGCTTCAGGCATCCTGGGTACTGCAGAAGACTGTGAACAAATACATTTTTCAGAATCTGGTTCCTCTATTTCTTCCCCTTCTGGCTCCATGAATGCTCTCCATCTGCCTTCAACTCTTTACACCTTTGTACTGAAGTCAGATTTTTTTTCTGCTGCTTTCTATGCTACTGCAGCAATATAAGCAGGGCACTGAGAACAAAGGAGAGCCTGTCTCTCCTCCATTTAAGTAACTAGAGTGAACTAAAAGAGGCCTTCCTGGTTTCCAGTCCTGGAAAGGTCAGTGCTGATCTGAATGTGGTGGCAATACCTGCATAGTCATCCCCATCACCACAGAAGGGCACTGGGGCGGAACAAGCAATGAAAATGGTACAGGTTCTTCCAAGACATTATCTCGGAGCCCCGTCGACAGACCGCTCAGTTTATGATAGTTCAGTCCAATGACAGCACATCAATAGGAACACTAAAAAACCTACTTCTGATGCCTGCTGGGAATCACCCTTTCCCCCATCTATCAGCAAGTCCCTATTCCACTGTACAAAGGAACCAGGGAGGTTCTCAAATAAATGGCTGTGAAATTTCAAGGCAGAAAGAATGAAGATTTTTTTCCTTAATCCTCCTCTTCCAGATGACCAAATGGCTTAAAGCAGAGTTCCCTGACTTTTTTCCAGGCACTTACTGACACATAGATGTTTCAGCTGTAAGGTATCTAAACTGACAAAGTTTTTAGTAACTCGAAAAGGCTCTTACAGAAGAAAGTTTTGGCAGCTACCAGCTCTGCTTACAAATCTAGATATAGAGGAAATACACGAAAGTATTGAGAATAACATCTCAGCAGCATGGCTACAGGACAATTCAGTCTGATAGTAACAGTCAAGCCATAACCAAGCAGACAGTATATACAACAGCTCGGATGAACTCCAGCAAAACCTTTATGCCCTACCATATCATCACTCATTTTCTTTTTGCTAGATGTGTCAGAGAAAAATAATATCGGAGGCATTTGGAATTCAAGACTAGAAGCCTCAGAGTTAGCTTTTGAACTTCAAAGGTGTGTGATAAATTTATCAGATGCCTCTGCAATTTTTAAAAAAGATGGATATGCCTTTTGTGCATATGTGCAGGAAAGATTCCTCTTGCCCCCCATATATAAGCTTTCTCTCCTTCTAATATGCTATTGGACACTGGCATGAAATACTTCAGTTGGTTAACAAGAAACAGAAATTCCACTCCAAAATTTAGAGACTGAAGAAAAAGCAGCATTTCATAACGGCAAGTGAAATTCTCACTTTGCCTTCATCTATTCTCAAAGTCAACAGTTGTGATTGTGTCACCAAATGGAGATGGCTAAATCAAACAGAACAGGTAGCAAATACAACTGTTTGTTATTTAGCCAGTTGACCATTCAGGCAGCATTCAACTTACCAGTAATTCTTCCTATTCTGTCTTCTACACTGGCGAACATCTCACATCATCAGAAAGGGAGGAACTGTATAAACAGGGGCAGCTTTTATCCTGCTACATTTTGTTTCTAAGTTTCAGGACTCCAATGCAAAAAATTGCTGTTCACTTATATCACAGCTGGAAAGCATAAACAAGCTTCCAAGCAAAAATATTTTGCAGGAATTTATCTATTACTCCTTTTAATTGAAAATTTTTAACCAGTGTAGCACAACGTGATATACTGTAGAGCTCCTAATAAGTATCAACAAAATTGCTTTGCTACAGTAATACAAAAGCAAATAGGATTCAAGAGAATTAATCTAATTTTTATCTAATTCTAGTAATTTGATTTTATCAGACCTTAGCTATAGCTGTGGAAATCATAGTTGTAGTGCTAAAATATTCTACTTCACAAGCCAGCAGAAATCCAAGTACATTTCCATGGTATTTTTCATCAGATGATTGTGAATATCCTGAAAAAAAAATTTAATGTAACCTGGTCAAACCACTACTTTATAGTTGAAACAAGATGATCTTTAAGGACACTTCCAACTGTTATCATTCTATGATTCTATTCACAGAGTTATAACAGGTCATATCAGATCCAGTCAAAGAATATACATTTTATTTCTAGCCTCTGTAGTACCACATAGCAGTATCTATCTAATTAAAAAATGTATTTATATGTATTTAATAAATTAATAATGTCATAGTTCTTTTGCACCTTCATGGTGGATCATAAAAGCATTCTTCTCCTAGAACAGTATTTTGAAACTAAGCATCGACAATTAGGTTATCTGCTGCATTTAAGTCTAGAAGGCAGCAGCAACCTTGCATTTTGCAAGTGTATCATTCGTTTTTATTTTTCCTTTGCAATACCAGAAAGAGCTCTGATATTCTGAAATATATCTGATATTCTGAAATACGCCAGACAGTACCCATCACACACAACACACTACCTCTAGAGAAAGTGTTGTCAATTAGAAACACATTCCAATTGTCATAGCTAAGAAATTTCTTAGACTAAAGGGATTGTCAATGATTTCACAGTAGTACAAAAGACAGTTACTGTAACACAGAAAAATTAGATTGACAATTAGGGTGTCACATAGTAAATGAAAATATTTCACTGTCCACTTGAAAAAATAAGAAACATCATGCAAGGGCTACAGAGAAACAAAGATCTGTGTACCTCAGCATATGAAGAACTGGGATTATCATGACAAATTCTTTGGGTCCATACATTTGGGTTTTTTGCAAGCAGAACCCTAGAAACAGCAGAGTTCAGATTTAAACTGGATTCTGAGAGGGCTCTTTTTCCTGTGGCAGACAGTCAGAAATCCTGCTGAAGGTCCAATTACAAGAAACAGATGATGTCATTTTGATAAAGCTATTTTCTGGTTTCACATACCCAAATGTTCAGACAAATGCAGACTTTCCACTTTCTGTGCAACATCCAAAAAGATCAAGATCTCAAAGACAGGAAGGAAATAGAAAGACAAGAAATTAAAGCACAATATTTATCAAGTTTGCATTTTAATACCAAGCCATGTGAGTGTCTGTGTGTATATTCTGCTGTGTTCAGGAAACTAAATACATACTGCATACAGTGAAGTTTCTTGTCATTTTATACCTTGTCTGGGTATTTTTTATATCTATACAGGTATAAAATTATGGGATTGAAAATCACATCAAGAGACAAAATGCTGCAAGTGAAAGGACAGTATTTATTTGTTCATTTATTTGAAAATGTTATTACATTGATAGAATAGCTTTAAAAGGAAGACCATAATATATTCATTCAAAACTAGGCTGTTTAGTATATATATTTAAACTCTTAATTTTTCATACACAGAAAGAAAATTATACTTTACAAATAGTTTTTAATAGATCTTATGAAAAACATGATCAAAAATAATTGCCAAAATCTGCCTCTTTAAATATACAAAAGACCCTTGTTGCGTTGAAGATCTTTCTCAAAAGCCAAAAATATCGAAGTCAACAGTTGAGTCCACATCAACCCCCACTGAAAGTAGTAGTTACATAAAAATGTAAAGCACTGTACAAAGTACAGCTTTTGTTTGTCTTAATACTGTACACATTTTTATTTGTTTTAAAAATATTTTCTAAAAACTGCTATTATTGAACTTAACATCCTTTCCTGTCTGCAGAAAAAAATGAGCCACTGAAATTATCTCTGTTTACTAAAATGTCTCCTCTTCTGAAGTTAAATCTTCTCTCACAATTCAAAGGGAATTTTACCACTTCTTTCAATGTGAGCAGGACTGAAAGCTTACCTCAGCATATCACTGTGAAATCCCTCTTACTTGGTTTTCTCCTTAGTTTCATAATGCAACGCATTACAAAATCTTCAACACATTAACTGAAGAAATCAGAACTCAAGTACTTCAGCTTACGACGCCAATGTATGAATTAGTTAATTGCAAAACTGAGTGCTGAATTAAACCAAAACCAACTGCAAATAATGCTGCATGCTTTTTAATGAGTATCCTTATCTCTGCCTTTCTTCCTTTATAGCCCCTTCTGGCATTTCTTCTGGAATGAGCTTTTCAAGAAGGTGCGGTAACCTGGATCATCCACATATTCATTCTTAAAGCGGGAACTCAATACTCTCTGCCTCTTCTTCTCTCCCAAGATAATATCTGCTCCACAAAATGTGTCTTCGAATCTCATGTGAGAGGCTGTAGACTATAACCAGACACTAATTACACATACAGCTTCCTATGGGCCATCATATTCTGACATATTTTAGACAAGTTACATGGAAATACAGACAACTTTCACTACGTCATATGAAGCTAGCTACATTACTGATTATGCAGTTACAACTGTTTTCAGGAAAATGTCTAAATATTAAATATATATTTTAAAAGTGTATTTAAAATATAATTGTTACTTTTCTGTATTTTGCATGTACTACTTATCATTTAATTTTCTAGGTCTGTCATGTTTCTTAGAAACATGCGACTAACATCAGTTGTTAGTTTTTATTTTATCCAGAGGTCACACAATCACTCTAACTCAAGGTGAAAAATAGCAACATAGAAGTGATGCAATTCTTGGGGAGGTTTGATCCCAGCCATAGCAATTATTCTCCACCACTTCGTGTTATTCAGAAAAGGTTTAAGTGCAAGGTAGTATGGCATGGACCGCTGAAAAGAAACCTGCACACTACCTATTTTGCACAGAATCAGTCATAAGTTCAGTAATTTGTCAACAAACCCCAAACTGTCGGGAATCAACTGAAACAAAGCAGGGGGACAGCAAACAGCAAGCCATTTGGGAAAAAGCAGTGGCAGAAATTTTGGACCAAATTCCACCACTGGAGTCATGGTAAAATTTCCAGGACTAGGAAAAGCACCATTTAGAAGGAACTGGTGTCATTTATTTCAAGAGATGGAAACAATATCATAAGCTGTCTTTAACTTGTGCTGCCTTCAGCATGAAGAGGGACAAGAGATGTTGGGCGTACCTTGAGGACTAAGCTACACATTTATAGAATTCGAGGCAATAGCAGAAAATCATGCAAAGGTCTGAGCACAGGCTGTGATTTATTTAGTTCACCAAACTCAATGTTTTTAACCTAAACTTAACTCCTCTATGAAGTTAATGGTGTCAAATGCAGAAAATAATTATTGATCTACAAAAACTGCCATTTAAAAAGACCAGCATGAACACATCCATATTTGTACTGTTATCCTTAGTGAGATGCAGCAGTTTACATTCTCCACAACATGCAGTTAATTATAAAATCTTTTTACACATAGCGCCTCTAAAACAAAAAATGGTAATGGAATGCTTTCTGAGTACAATGAAAAACCCTATTGAATATACTCAGATGGTTCATTTAACATTTTCCAAGACATGTATCTTAGCCCTAGATGGTCAGGACACTGAAAGATGTGTGCACTTACCCCAAATATATTGGTAAAAAAGGTGTCTTACCTAAGAATATCTGACCACTGCACCTCGCACTAGAAAGAGCTGTCCTCATCCTGCTCTATTCCTTCAGTAAAATGGAGCATCCTGCTGGTGAACACTCGCTCAGCAGGCTGACAGCCTCACATTTCTCTGTCTCTCTTCCCTCCTGAGCCTTACCACCCCTCTCATACATGATGCCAACCCTTTCCTTTGACACGCTCCTAGCGGCTGGAGTTGGCTCCTGAGAACTGGATGAAAGGAAATGATGTAATAACAAGGATGGCAGCTGCATGTGGCAAGAAGCATAGAAAACAAAAGTCAAGCTGAAACTTTCTTCAGCTACCTTGCCATGAAATGCTACGTTAGTCCACCACTCATATAAACTGACGTATGCCTGAAGAATCAGCTCTACACATCACTCCACCGCAAATCTTTGCACACAGCTTTCAAGAATCAGCTAATTAATGTCACATAACGGATGTGGGCACATGTATTGTATATGAATCCACCTCCCAGCAATGACAAATATATCATACACCCCTCTCCCTTTCAAAGCTTCACTGAAAGGATTCTACAGGTAAGAGGGAATTTTTATTCATAACAGTGAATTATTCTTTGTTCTCAATTATGAGAAGATTTTTGCATCTTTCACCTTTGGTTTTACATGTTAAGAAAGCTAACTATTAATTTGCAATCCAGTTTGGAACAAACTGCTCTAAAATAGAACATGGACATGATAAGAGTGTGATGCTCTTCTGAGTAGACTTGGTAATGGACTGAATTGCACAATATTTAGCATTAATGACAAAGACAGGTAACAGCATATAACTGTATGGCAGAACTTTCCATTTCCAGCCTTTAAGTGTTCTGCTCTTCATGAACCTCAACACTTTTCCAGATGGCATACATATAACCGACTACCTGGTGGATGTTGTTTGAAACTGCAGGAAACTTTAAAAATATAGTTAGGTTATATTATAATTATAGATTTGGTTTTAAACCAAAGACTAGTGAAATGCTGATGAGTCCTGCCAGTGACATCACTGAGTTCTTATCGGGCACTTTCTTAGAACAAGTTAATTGCATTTTTATTAAATGCAATGCTTTTAAAATCCCAAAGCTTTGAGAACTTGGAAAGATGGTTAAAAAGTATATAAATATTATAAGCATACTGAAAGAACAGAATGTCTGTCACTTTAAATATTTACTAACTTGATAATTCATGATCTGACAGATGATTGACCAAGACGTCCCTTTTAGGAGAAAAAAATTACACTTGACAACTGCATTTGCCTGTACTGGAAGAATAACTAACCATTCTCACTAGCAAATGGACACTTGTGCTAATTGTTGTGCTGATTTAGCCCGTCATAGTAGTACAAGCTTCACAAAATATTTGTCCAATTTAAACTGAAAATCCAGAATAAAGCCAAGGATATTGTTACTGGCATTTTGAGCATATATATACTATAAAGTTATAATTAGCAAATACTCACAAAACGTGCTTTCACTCTCTTCGGAAGCTCTTCATCTAGTGTATAGATCTCTTCTCTCTTCATTACTATTTGAGAACCATCTTCGAACTCAACCTAATTAAAAAAATGGGTATTTAAAAATAAAACCATACTTTAGCTCTTGCAGGAAATTTCTGGGAATGTCTCCAGACAAAAATGTATGTGCAAACACAGATTTACATACATATATTTTGCTATCTATTTTAGCAAGGTGGAATTAGGATAAAACATAAAAAATGTTATTTCTTAGGAAATGGAACACATTCATAAGTTGAAAATAATTATCTAAGCAAAGAGACTTCAAAATCAACACTGCCACATATAAAGTAAATTTTTTTAGCTTATGAATGCTGAGCAGTAACAATACAGAAAATATTATTTTGTAGGAGTGACATATTAAAACATCTTTATGCCATTTTTATTTGCCTCTAATTTTTTCACTCACTTCTAATAAATAAAAAATCAATTTTAACATTCCATGCTTCAAGTTTGAGGAAGACCATGTCAAAAGAAAGAAAATATGAGTGACAACTAAGGAAATAGCAGTTAACAGAATTTTATTGAATCTGATGGAATTTCTTTAAAATGCTCTGTTCAGAAGACGAAAAGCTTTATCATGCTTAGGTTTAGATTTAATCCAACATGAACCCTGTTAGCAGAAAATGAGAAAGGAAATGTAACTAGATGTGGGGAATGTTAAAATGCTAAGGCTTTGAAGCATTTAAGTTTTTTCAGTAGCTGCTGAGGTTTTTTTTAATACTTCATCTAACGATTGTGAATTCCAGGTATTATCTATGACTGCAGTTTCAGTTCCCACAGAAACTGTAAAGTTTGGTACAAAATTAAAAGAAGTCCCATTCCACATCCTTAGGTGACTTAATGAGACCATGTGAATAACAACAGACTTAGGCTGGAAGAATAAGCCCAAATACAAACATAGGAAAACACGAACTTATCAAAAGTATTATTAGAGATAAAACTGAAAAATCATGTATTTGAACTTCTAAATGGACTGGGTTTTGTATGTTCAAATTAAGACCTTCCCACAACAGGGTATGTCAAATTAATTGTGAACAGCTGAAAAATCCAATCTAGTATATCCATTCTCAAAAGCCAGGGTGCAGATCTATGAACTATTAACTTTTTTAAAAGCAATTCTTTTTTTATCGCAATTAATAGGGACGCACAAATCTGGAATGTATTTAAAATCTACAGACTACAGATGGATAACAAAGTCACAAAAGTCATCCTTGCTCCTGTCTGTTCCTCCTACTACCTCCATAAGCTTATTCTGCCAGTAGTATGTTAGAGGAACTTTAAGGTCCACTTGGCTTAAGCTTGTTTAACAAAATGATAGCAATTTAGGTATTTTTCACCAGGATGCAGGAGCATCCTTTCTGCTATTCCTGTTCCTTAGTGCACAATACATTTGGTAGTATGTTTTTGCATAATACAGTTAGTAATAATGTTTTTTGTGTCACTGGTGAAAAAAACGAGCAGAAAATGAATTCTGCCAGCTCGACATGATCAGTAAATCACATCCCGAATGGGCAATGTTTTTCTATTTACTGGTAGTGTGCAGCAGGATGCAACTGCTTCATACCACAGAGTGTGGCTTGCAGTATGAAATACATTGAATATTTACAATGAAGAGTAACTAGAAGTTCTTCAGCTATAATTCAGCATACCACACTGGAAATGCATTTGCCTGCTGTTAAAGGCAAACACAACAGGAGCTCCTCTACGACTTTCAATAGTGTCATGATTCATGCAAAATATAAATCCACCATCTCTAATAGCTACAGTTTAATTCAGATTGCAGATACTACATTTCAATCATCAGTTTTATCTAGCAAGTTTTTTTTATTTGGAGTTCTGCTGCTGTACTGTGTCTGTGTGGTATGTTATTCTCTCCATGAGATTTTCTTTTATCAGGACATCATAAGTTAAAGGGTCATCTGAAATTGTTAGAAAGCAATTAATAGAGTGAATGGATAATTTAATAATCTCATATGAAACTCAAAAATAAGTAGTGAATGTCAATATCAAAAATGACCAAGAAATCAAACACAGAATACATTAACAATTTCACTTGAACATCTGCTTCATTTGAAGCATGTAACTCTGCTTAGCTTAGGGATTGTGTAGGATACTGGGTGGCAAATGTCAAACTGGATGACGCAAGCTCTGGTGCATTGTGTCATAGCTCCTGCATGCACAAGTACTGTCACATTCAGTACAAATGACTCATGAACATGAGGAAAATTCAGATTTATCCAAGTGGAACAGATCTGTCTTATTAGATTATAATACTCATTTCATAGAGTCCTTTTCAGTCTCTCTTTTTGTCATACCATCTAAGACAACACATAAAAGACTTGGTAAGAGAATCTCAAAGGTGCAATAGAGATCTCACTACCCAGAAGAAGAATAGAATATGTGTATGCACAGGTCCTGGGAGCTTTCAGACAAGCTGTGCAGAAAGACCAGAGGAAGACCTACTAAAGTGTCTTGAAGTTAGCCTTGCACCCTCCATGTCATAGACTTTCTGTAACCTGTGGTAGTCTCCTCTCCCGTCCTACAGACTGAAATACTTGTTTGTCTCCAAAATCCTATGTAGTGCAATCTGGACTCCCTCTAATCTTTAGTCTTTGCTATTTCCTCTGTGACAGGTGTTGTTACAAGGCAGTTTACAGTAATCTCCCACGACTGTTATACTGACGAACACCAAACCTTACTGAACCTCTGCACACTAATTCATTTTCCTTAAACTAAACTGATTTCACCATTTTGTCTAAGAGATCTAAAACAAGACAAAGAAGTTTGTTTTGACTATGTCATACTCCTTCAAACAGGGAAGATAACAACATTCAGCTGATCTACCTCACAGTATTCCTCAGAAGACCAGCTGTTCAGAAGATTAAATGATTTGAAGATTAATGTTACTATAGAACAATAATCTTTATATTTTATAAAGAACTTTTCACCTCTCAACATAATACAGCTGCTAAATATAAGGGAAGAGGTAAGATTTAGAGACTAGCTCAAGGGATCAGGCATTTGAGGACTTGAGTTCAATTGCAAGTCATTGCAAAGTGAGAAGGTCAATGCAGCAAGTCATTTAGCCTCCCTGTGCCTTAATTTATCTATAGATATAATAGTAAATTTGTCATTTTTGTAGAGTAATGTGAGGCCCTCAGATGAAAAGAATTACATAAGTGAAAATGATTATATATATAAATGAAATGTACCTAGATTCTCATTCATTCAGAAATGCTATTATTATTGTGATTGTTTTATTGCAGTTCTACCATTCACTTGGGTACTCAAAGCTGCTGACTGATTTTTCTCAAAGGCAAGCACATAAAAAACCCATTATTGTTTCTCTGAACTCAGAAGTCAGCTTTTTAGCCTTGCCTTCAGTGTTCAGTTCTCTTTTGCCTTTGCTGAGGACAAAATGCTCCTTAGATTATTTGTTAATTGATTCAAAAGTGCCTCAGACAAATGAAAGTAGGGCTATTTATGCTCTTCTTTTTACTGTCCTCCCTTCCGTCCTTTCATGAAATGCCTAAGCTTCACTGTAGTCACACACCAATTCTTAATTTTATATCATTAATTGTATAATTACTTGACATCAAATAAAAGTAAATAACCTGGAGAAAAAAAAAGTTATCTTTCAAACTTCATGTTCCACCTGTTCACCTGGGTTCTTATTAAATAAGCCATTTTCTTGATTTTATAACAGGTGAAACCTCAACTCCCAAAGAGTGCACAGCACTTGTTAATGGTTCAGACAGCTTTGCTTATCAGTTTAAATGCATTAGCAGTTAGAATCAGAGTCCACACTCCAGTCTTCTGCAGCTTTGAAGGTGTGGCGGGCCACTCCAATGTTTGAGACAAATGAGCAATTTGCAATAAAGACATTTAAAAACAAGCACATGGTAATAAATATAGACACTCACCTGATACATGTGAGCTGTGTTTGTTCCCAGATACTTTGCACCATACAGTTTTCCATCAGGCCATTTCACTTGGACAACCTCTCCCTCTGCAGGTGGGCCCAGCCTTAGGCAATCTCTGCTCTATTTACAAGGGATGGATTCTCAAATCAGTGAGTGAGCCGCTACACTGAAATTACCAGTAAGCTCCTTTTTACGACTTGGTAATTGGAGAAGATTTATTACCATGTGTGTTTCAAATTTTATAATCCTGCTAATGGGCTAACAGAAGATACTGTTAGCCTTTATGAAAATGAAATACTGACCAAAGAAAAACTATCTTTACAGCTTGATGCTGCATTTGCAAGGCAACATATGCATAAGTCAGATAGCTATCAGCAACTGTGATACTTTTCCCCCATAATTAATTTCCATCACACACTGAAAATAAAGATAACTAAAGTGCAATTGCATATGTGCAACACTTTCTCTTTTACATATTCAAGTAACTCATGCTTTGTTAACCACAGCACATTTTTGCTAGATGCTAACTTTGCTGACTGAAGCATAACCTGATGGATCAAATTATAAATGGTGAGAATGTCATTGAGTTCTTTGCTTAGCTGATGGAGAAACACTGAAAGAATCCAAATGCTTACAAAGAAGAATTAGGCGGGATTTTTTTTTTTCAGAAGAGATGAAGCAGTTTATCTCCTGTGTTTTGGCCAAATTTTGTGCCTGCCTTGTTAAGCACATAAGAGCAGCACAGTTTACTCTAGTTGCAGCATATCCTTGCTGTGGTTTCTTTTGCGCCATATGGCTAAGCATGACCTAAATGACTCATTTGCAGAGCAGACTAACTAGGCATCCTTGATAACAGCTGTCCACATGAGGAAATACACGAAGGACCATAAAAGGATCGTGTTAGGTCTGAGCTCACCAATTCTTTGGAAGTGATCTATGCCAAATAATCCAACAAAGGCATCTATACTTTGTACCAACTACATCACAAGACTTCTCATGTAAATTAGCGCTAATTTAGTGGCATTATCCTACTTGTGAGAGGACCTACCCGGCGATCATGTTCCCTCAGCTCATGGCTAAGAAGTCTAGATTAGGAAGAGAAAAGATAAAGCCAAGGACTCAGGTAGACCGACTCAGTGACAAGGTCCTGCAGGACCTGGTATTATCTCACGTTGCTGAAACACTATTACAGTTCTCAAGGTCTCAGATTTAGTTTTTGAGTTCAACAATTCACTTCCAACAAAGGCCAACAATCATCATGACAAACACAAAATGTGGGAGCAAAAATGCATCATAGTGATCCTTACTGGGACAACAAGGTGAGTGGTGTGGTCAACAGGCTGGAGGGACAGGATGCCATTCAGAGGGACCTGGACAAGCTGGAGAAGTGGGCCCGTGTGAACCTCCTGAGGGTCCTGCACATGGGTCGGGGCAAGCCCCAGTATCAATACAGGCTGGGGGATGAAGGGATTGAGAGCAGCCCTGAGGAGAAGAACTTAGGGGTGCTGGTTGATGAGAAGCTCAACATGACCCAGCAATGTGCGCTGGCAGCCCAGAAGGCCAACCATGTCCTGGGCTGCATCACAAGCAGCATGGCCAGCAGGTTGAGGGAGGGGATTCTGCCCCTCTGCTCCGCTCTGGTGAGAACCCACCCGGAGTCCTGCGTCCAACTCTGGAGCCCTCAGCACAGAAAAGACACGGACCTGTTGGAGTGGGTCCAGAGGAGGGCCATGAAAATGATCAGAGGGATGGAGCACCTCTCCTATGAAGAAAGGCTGCGAGAGTTGGGGCTGTTGAGCCCGGAGAAGAGAAGGCTGTGGGGAAACCTTACTGCAGCCTTCCAGTACTTAAAGGGACCTATACAAAAGATAGGGATAATTCTTGTAGCAGGGCCCGTTGTGATAGGACAAAGGGTTTTAAACTTAAAAGAGGGTAGATTAGTTTAAATATAAGGAAGAATTTTTTTTACGATGAGGGTGGTGAGACACTGGAATGGGTTGCCCAGAGAGGTGGTCAATGCCCTATCCCTGGAAACATTCAAGGCCAGGTTGGACGGGGCTCTGAGCAACCTGATCTAACTGAAGATGTCCCTGCTCATTGCAGGGGGGTTGGACTAGATGACTTTTAAAGGTCCTTTCCAACCCAAACTCTTCTATGATTCTGTGACATTATCTTGTTATAATATCATGCTAGCCAAATCCAGGCTTTATAAACTGTTTTTAATCACATGTATCTCAATCCATGAATTTGATTCAACACATGACAATAGAAGTGAAAAGCTGGATTTTCACAGAAACACTTTCCTGCATGACAACACTGTCTCTGTCATCCCTCAGGTGCTGTGCCAAGGGGACAGCTCTAACATACACCCTGCGTGTCTGCCTGGCAAAGGTTGCTGTGACAGACACAGAAAGGTATATCCTTTCAACTTCACCATTTATCTGGGGTAGCAGGTGGCATTACTGTATTACCCTTCCCCATATTTCCAGGAGAGGCAGAGGGAAAGGGGAAAGGATGGCTGCTGCCTTCTTTCCAACAGTGGAATAATTAGGATTTCCCAAGGGACAGAGATTGCTAAACACTGTCATAGCTCTGACTATAAATTAAATGAGACCGTATTTTTAACGCTCTCTCCTCAGCGACGACTGTCAAGACGGTTATTGTCATTATCATACTTCTCCTATCTATTTATTGCTAAAGTGCACAAAGGAGTCTTGGCTAAGTGTCTTGAACCAAATTTTTAAAATGCATCATGGAAGATAGCAAATTTCCTGAAAACAAACAATCTATCAACAATGTCAAGCCAAACATTAATTTTCCAAGAACAAAAGCCCAGCATGATTTGCTCCCTTTGCACCTTGCACAAGAAAAAAATCTCACAGCTTCTCTACGATTGCTAATGGAATTGCTCATATGGAAAATTAGTGTTCTCATGCAAATAACTAGACAAATAACAATCCCATTCTTCATGTATCACCAAAATGTCTTAGTCTACAGAACTGTGTTTGGGAAACCTATACTAAACAGTTTTTGCTGATTTCTACCAGAGTTCCTACCTTTTATTTTCATGCTACATAACTATTATAGAGATTCTCTTTTTACTGCAAAAATAATTCTCACCATCTTCTTCTGGGGAATGATTAGTCCTATTTATTAGCCTGGCAAAATTGCAAAAACACCACTTCACTTTTCTCAGTCATACAATGAAAAGTCAGACATCAAGATATGGCAATACTTCAACATTCCCATACACTAGCTGTGAACAACATACAGTGTGGTCTCAATCTACATTCAGCCAAATGTAAACCATGTACGTTTCCCATACAATTAGGTAGTATATTTTCTTCTTCACACTAATGGTCAAAAGCATGCCTATCTGTACTGAAAGCCCATTCATTTAAGTGTCCAGTTGCACACTGCGGCTATGCAAGCCTATTCACTTAAGTGTCCAGTTTCACATTCCAGCTATTTCACAGCTCAGAGCCCCAGCTTCAGCTATGGTCAGATACAACAAGGTTGCTCAAGGACATGTCCAGTTGGGTTTGAGTATCTCCAAGGATGAACACTTCACCACCTGCCTGGGCAACTAGTCCAGCATTCAACAATCCTCACAATGAAAAAGTCTTTACTTAAGAAAAATTCCATGTTACAAAATTCCTTGTATTTCAGTTGGTACCCGTTGTCTGTCATCCTGTGCACCGCTGAGAAGTGTGTGTCTCCATCTTCTTTACTTCCCCCATCAGGTATTTATACACTTCGATAAGATCCCCCTGAGTCTACTATCCTCTAGGCTGAACAGTCCCAGCTCTGTCAGTCTCCCCTCATACGACAGAAGCTCCAGCCCCTTCATCACCTTCATATCCTTTCACTATATTTGCTTCTGTATGTCCACGTCCTTCTTGTACAGGTAAGCCCATAACTCCACATATGATCTCATCAGTGCTAGGTTTACAGCCTTTCGAAACATTTTATAAGCAAAACCCTGTAAATTATAAAAATTCTAAAACATTTCTTATTTATTACAAGTGGTGTTTTCTGGTTTTATAAACATTCATTTTGAGGTTCATTACATGCATCGCACTCAAATAGTAAGCAATCCGCTCACAATAGATGTTGGAAAAATATTTTGAAATACTGGGTCCATCTCCTGTGCTGTCACTGAGGAATTCTTGCGTACAGCACTACAGATAAAGTAGACGCCTTTGCTATTTTTCTTTTATGATATTCCTCTGTTTTTACCACAGAGGTTGAACAATACTTCACAGAATCACAGAATGTTAGGGGTTGGAAGGGACCTCTGTGGGTCATCTAGTCCAACCCCCTGCCGAAGCAGGGTCACCTACAGCAGGCTGCAGAGGACGGTGTCCAGCCGGGTCTTAAATATCTCCAGAGAAGGAGACTCCACAACCTCCCTGGGCAGCCTGTTCCAGGGCTCCGTCACCCTCAGAGGGAAGAAGTTCTTCCTCATGTTCAGATGGAACTTCCTATGCTTCAGTTTGTGCCCGTTGCCCCCTGTCCTGTCGCTGGACACCACTGAAAAGAGTGTGGCCCAATCCTCCTGACACCCACCCTTCAGATATTTATAAGCATTTATTAGGTCCCCTCGCAGCCTTCTCTTCTTCAGGCTGAACAAGCCCAGCTCCCTCAGCCTTTCCTCATAGGACAGATGCTCCAGTCCCCTCATCATCCTCGTAGCCCTCTGCTGGACTCTCTCCAGTAGCTCCTCATCTTTCTTGAAGTGGGGAGACCAGAACTGGACACAGTACTCCAGATGGGGCCTCACTAGGGCAGAGCAGAAGAGAAGGAGAACCTCCCTTGACCTGCTGGCCGCACTTCTCTTAATGCACACCAGGATCCAACTGGCCTTCTTGGCAACAAGGGCACACTGCTGGCTCGTGGTCAACCTGTCGTCCACCAGCACACCCAGGTCCCTCTCCACAGAGCTGCACTCCAGCAGGTCCACCCCAAGCCTGCACTGGTGCATGGGGTTGTTCCTCCCCAGGTGTAGGACCCTGCACTTGCCTTTGTTGAACCTCACCAGGTTCCTCTCTGCCCGACTTTCCAGCCTATCCAGGTCTCGCTGAATGGCAGCACAGCCTTCTGGTGTATCCAACACTCCTCACAGTTTTGTGTCATCAGCAAATTTGCTGAGGGTGCACTCTAACTCTTCATCCAGGTCATCGATGAAGAAGTTGAACAAGGCTGGGCCCAGTACTGACCCCTGGGGGACACCATTAGTTACTGGCCTCCAACTAGACTCAGTGCCACTGATGACAACCCTCTGAGTTCTGCCATTCAGACAGTTCTCAATCCACCTCACCGACCACTCATCCAGCCCACACTTCCTCAGCTTCCCTAGGAAGATATTATGGGAGACAGTGTTGAAAGTCTTGCTGAAGTCAAGGTAGACAACATCTACTGCTCTCCCCTCATCTACCCAGCCAGTCACACCATCGTAGAAAGGTATCAGATTGGTCAAGCATGATTTCCCCTTGGTGAATCCATGTTGACTACTCCTGATAACTTTCTTTTCCTCCACTTGCTTGATGATGACCTTAAGAATGAGTTACTCCATCATCTTTCCTGGGATGGAAGTGAGGCTCACCGGCCTGTCGTTCCCTGGGTCCTCCTTCTTGCCCTTTTTGAAGATTGGAGTGATATTGGCTTTTCTCCAGTCCTTGGGCACCTGTCCTGTCCTCCAGGACCTTTCAAAGATGATGGAGAATGGCTCAGCAATGGCATCCACAAGCTCCCTCAGCACTCGTGGGTGCATTCCATCGGGGCCCATGGATCTGTGGGCATCCAGATTGCTTAAGCGATCCCTCACACAGTCCTCCTCAATCAAGGGAAGGTCATCCTCTCTGTAGGCTTCATCTTTTGCCTCCAGGGCCTGGGATTCCTGAGGGCCTGCCTTGGCACTGAAGACTGAAGCAAAGAAGGCATTCAGCAACTCTGCCTTCTCTGCATCCTCCATCACCAGGACACCCACCTCATTCAGCAGCGGCCTCACATTGTCCCTAGTCTTCCGTTTTCTACTGATGTACTTGAAGAAGCCCTTCTTGTTGTTTCCGACATCCCTTGCCATATTCAGTTCCAGGTGGACCTTGGCCTTCCTTGTTGTATCTCTGCATGCTCTGCTGACATTCCTGTACTCTTCCCAAGTGGCCTGTCCCTCTTTCCACATTCCATGGACCTTTCTCTTCCACCTGAGCTCTGCTAGAAGCTCCTTGTTCAACCATGCTGGTCTCCTGCCTCCTTTGCTAGATTTCTTTCTCAAGGGGATGCACCACTCCTGAGCATGGAGGAAGTGATGTTTAAACACCAACCAGCACTCTTGGACCCCCCTGCCTTCGAGAGCCCTGGCCCACGGGATTCCTCCAAGTAGCTCCTTGAAGAGGCCAAAGTTAGCTCTCCTGAAGTCCAAGGTTTTGATCCTACTTATTGCCCTGCTTCCTCCATGCAGGATCCTGAACTCCACCATTTCATGGTCACTGCAACCGAGTCTACCTCCAGCCTTCACATTCTCAACCAGTCCCTCCTTGTTTGTTAGTATAAGGTCCAGCAGAGCACCCTTCCTTGTTGGTTCCTCCACCACTTGCTTCAGAAAGTTATCTTCGATGCTCTGCGGGAACCTCCTGAATTGCGCATGCCTAGCTGTGTGGTCTTCCCAGCTGATATCAGGGTGGTTGAAGTCCCCCATGAGAACCAGGGCCTGTGACTGTGAGACTACTTGCAGCTGCTTGTAGAAGGCCTCATCAACTTCCTCCTCCTGGTCAGGTGGCCTGTAGTACACATCCACAATAACATCACCCATATGAGGCTGTCCCTTAATTCTAACCCATAAGCTCTCAACTCCTTCTTCATTTGCCCCCAGGCAAGGGTCAATGCATTCCAGTTGCTCCCTCACATGTAGAGCAACTCCACCACCTCTCCTTGTTGGCCTGTCTTCCCTAAAGAGTCTGTTGCCATCCATGACAGCATTCCAGTCATGTGAGCTGTCCCACCACGCTTCTGTGATGGCTACCAAGTCGTAGCCGTCCTGCTGTACAATGGCTTCCAGCTCATCCGGTTTATTGCCCATGCTACATGCGTTGGTGTAGATGCACTTGAGCTGGGCTGTCAGTCTCACCCCTGGCCCTGGCACGCCAAGCCTGGGCTCATCCCTAGTGAGCTGGGCGATGTCCCCTTTCCCCTTCAAACCTAGTTTAAAGTCCTCTCAATGAGCCCCGCCAGCTCGTGGCCAAGAATCCTTTTTCCCCTTTGAGATAGCTGCACTCCGCCTGTTGCCAGCAGGCCCGGTGCTGTGTACACCTCCCCGTGATCAAAGAATCCAAAATTCAACTGATGGCACCAGTCCCTGAGCCACCTGTTAATCAGGTGAGTTTTCCTGCCCCTTGGCTCATCCCTGCCACTGATGGGATTGAGGAAAACACTGCCTGCGCCCCTGATCTTCAACCAACCACCCCAGTGCCCTGAAGTTCCTTTTGATGGCCTTGGGACTTCCCTCTGTGATCTCGTCCCCGACAACCTGCATTACCAAGAGGAGGTAATAACCAGAGGGCTGCACCAGACCAGGGAGTTTCTGAGCAACATCCCTAACCCGGGCCCCAGGGAAGCAGCAGACTTCCCTGTGGGATGGGTCCGGTTTGGCTCATTAAGGCTGGACAGAGCATTTGCAAGTAGCAAATCCAGTTGCAGTGGCAGGGTGGTGACGGTTCACACAGACTAGGAAAAAATGTGGAGCCACACTATGAAAAGAAAGGGAGGAAGTCTGCACCCGAAGCACACACTTGAATCCAGGAACTGTGAAATGTTACAAGATTCACATAATTTGAATACAACTACTGACACCTGAAGAAAATATCTTATTTTTTAAAAAAGTTTAAAAAAACATGTTCAAAAGCTTTACTAAATCAAGGCTAAAAAGTACACATAATTCAGTCTCAGACAAAATTATGAACTACTGAGACTATTCTCCAAAACTGTCACAAAGAGATGCTTCTTGGATACTTAAAATTTTGTTTTTATAATGTTTTGCCCAGCAATTATGTTACTAATTCAGCTATTTCAAATTTCACAACTATTTTCAAAAATGTAAGAACGTAAAAGCCTTTGACTTCTTCTAGGTTTGATCCAAAGGAGCCACACTGAAAACAAATATCTAGTGAATTCAGAGGAAACAGAAAACTCCGTGGTGCAGTCCTCGAAGTCAACAGAGTTAAGGTGGCTCCTATCTTCAGGCACAGGCTAAAAGCAGCCTGCAAGTTAAATTGATAGTAGAAAGGATACTGTAGTCTGTCATGTCAAGATTGTAGCAGAAAAGGATGAAATTATTCTGTGACTACAAATATCAGCCAATGTTCATTTACAGAGTCTCTGGTCTGACAGAAAGCTAGATAGAGAGGAAATCTTAGAAAGGAAAATATTGGTATGGCCAAAGTAGAATATGTGACTTTTTAATGAAAAACAAAAAGTTTTCATTTTCAGGGATTTTTGTCCAGTGAGGAAGGCAGCAGTCGAACCAAAGAGACCTACAGACTGCAAAGTATTATTTAATAGCACTTTAAAAAAAAATTCTTTTCGGG
This sequence comes from Opisthocomus hoazin, assembly GCF_030867145.1. Lineage (NCBI taxonomy): Eukaryota > Metazoa > Chordata > Aves > Opisthocomiformes > Opisthocomidae > Opisthocomus > Opisthocomus hoazin. The sequence continues at coordinate 20,135,076 of NC_134454.1, read as the reverse complement.
TTCAATACATAAAAAGCAAAAAGCTCTCAAACTGAATACACAAAACCCCCACCACTTCATTCCTCCTGAACACAGCAGCAGAAAAAGTTTTTCATTAGCTTGTACAATGTTCTGCCTTTCAACAGTTTATAGCTCAATGTTTGATCTTTCAGGAGCTTAAATAGAATCACATTCTTCCAAATCTGATTCAGTCTTTGGTGAACATGGAACATGATTGGTGAAGAAGAGATCAGTTAACTCCTTTAACTCTAAGTAATGGTCATAAAGTTTAATATTGTATTTACTATCACAGCAATAACATTGGTCACTGTATCTCAAGAATTTGTTTGAAAAGAGGAAAATGTGGCCCATATGACATCTTATAGAGAAGGTATGAACCCAACAGTAGTCAAATATTTAAAATTGTTGGTAGAAAACAATCATATTCAAATAGAAAAATTACAATACTTGTCTATTCAAATCAGGGTGCAACTTCATCAGATGACTTGGCTCTTGTTAATTGTTTTGGTGATGTGATCCTACCCTGACTCAGGAGAGGACAGAAGAGTTGCGATGGTGAAGGTCCCTGATTCGATCCCACTGTTCATAACCTAGACTAGTATGTCTTGTTTGAAAAGCTGCTGTTGCCTCCTACTCATACTTTTGCATGAGCATTCTGAGGAACTTCTCCTATTAGGACAAAGAAAATCAATCTCCATCTCAATCAAATCAGAATATTTTCTGTGGAAGATTACTAAACTCAGTTCTCATAGCTGTGCTCCTACAGTGGGCTTGACAGGGAAGAGGAGAATGAAACATTGCAACGTAAAAGACATTTGCAATACGTAAGTAACAGTCTGAAGACCCTCCTCTAAAGCTGATGAATATTACTGGAGACCAGTTTTCCCTGAACACAGCCCTAAAATATTCATATACATATATATATACACACACACACATATATAACAAAACAATGAAGACTGAGATCTCTTTTTCCATGTACAAAAAAATAAGGCAAAAAACTTGGAAAGATATTGAAGAAAAATCAATCTATAGTACACAGTATTAAGTGGGAATATTCTCTTCAAGTGTTTCACTCTTGGAAATTCACTCTTAATTCACCACTAGCCCATCTGAATAAGCATACTTTTCTTCCCTTACAGCTGCACTGTTTTGCAAACCTGAGCTTTACACTCATAAACTGGCATCATTTAAAGTAATTAGGCAGACATGCAAAGTAGTCTCTTCCTTTGCTGAACCATTTCATTCTTCTGGAACTTCTTACATAATTTTCAAATCTACCATACCCACAACATTCTTCTACCCATTTCCCATGAGGGTGTTTCTACAAAACTCAAGCTGTTATCAAGCATTAACCAAGACAGCAAATACAATGAGGCTGGCACCACTTTCTTCATGAGAGTATCTAACTGAGCAGTCCCTATCCCACAAATAACATCAGAAACCCCCATTTTACTTTTCTCAACACTAAGAGAATTGTTTATCTATTTAACCAGCAGACTCAGCGCTCAGCTCTGTTATTTTTCAAATCACTATGGTTTAGACTGTGTTCCAAATAAAATATTTTTGTTTGTTTAAATTGTATTAAAATTACAGCATTTTTCTCAATATTACTTAGCAAACATTTCTGCATCTCCTCCACACTCCTGGGTCTTACTTGCTGATTTGCTTTGTTTCCAAAACAAAGTACAAAATGCCTCATTGTTATTCAAATCCTTGTGAAATACCACTGATGGTATCATTGACGTATACAATACAGGGCTAAAGTGGTTAAGTGTGGCTCCTCCAACAGGTTTTGTGACCTAGAACATACTTCTAGTTCTATTTTTGCTGTATGGCTCTGTAATGCAGTGACAGAATGAAATACAGAAATTGTATAAATTATTTTACTAATGGTAAAGGAATAGTATAAATATACACAGAACCTCACTGGCATTATTCCTGCTGGGATGCTGTGAGTTTAAAGACAGTTTAAATGTTTGCTCAGAAATAGTACTTGTAAGAATTAGTTTAGCTGAATGTATTTTTCATTCTTTGAAGTTACTCATTTATGTATCATACAACTACAAAACCCCCTAAGAAGACGTATTCCATTCAATCAACAGCAGTCTTGCAGAAACACTGTGTAAGATTCCATTTCATTGTGCTGCCGTGGCTTTCTGTATCACAGGGTTCTTGTGAATCCCACTACGCTGTTGTCACGCAACTTGGCAAGAAGGAATAGCAAAGGGCAGAGGTAAGCAGCAGCCTGGCTTCAGCCCCGAAACGTGCCTGGTGATACAGATCCTTTCCGTATTGTTCCATCCCTGACACACAGGGGCCATGGCACAGTATTGTTATCTTCCTCCTGGCAAACTGAAAGCTGATAATCTAGCCCTGAGGTTTCAAAGATCAAAGAGAAATAGATACTGAAAAGAAGAACTAGAGCTAAATCAGACTCCCTAATTGCAATAAACCTGGCCTTCCCATCCTGTGCATCTACTTTTTTTTTGTACTGTCACTCATCTTGTGTTAGTTCATAAATTTATACGTACTGTTACACTGTGAAACAGAAACCGTCCATTTTCTGTCATCCCCTACATTGCTTAAATCTGTAAGAATGGCTCAGACATTAGCATTAGTCTATCTCACCACAATTTGCATGGAGCAAGCCATAATATCGACTCATCTGGGTTTTTAACTCAGAAATTCCATGATTTCTGAAAAATAACTTAAAATTCATGTGTGGTCTCCGAAACTGAATAACCACCTCTTATTTTGGAGAAAATGAAACTCATTTCACAGCAAATTCAATTCATGGCACATTCATTTCAATTTATAGCAAACAAACATTCTGGTATTAATCACAAAATTAATGGTTACTTTTCACAACACAGACAAAACATGCTAACTACATCTGTTTTTCACTGATAAGACTTCAGCTGGGTTTCTAGTCCCCAGATTCACCACATGAAAAAGTAGGAAAAATCCAGGCCTGATTATTGGGCTTTTGCACAGAAATGGTCCTCTCACTGACTCTAGTTGAACCACAGCAGTCATTTCTACATTTTCCCCTTAAATGAGGACCTGAGTTACTTTTACTACCCTACTTCATTGCTACTAGGGTACCTACCACGAGGTAGTGCTGTCTGTACTGACAGACACCAGCTGAGGATGGTTTGAATGGGAAGGAGTGCAGAACTAAGCATGGGGTAACACTATCAGGAAGAGCTAGCTCTTGCTGCACAGGCCCAGGAGAGAAAAAGGCTCCCGTGGCAGAGCTGGAAAGGTACCTCTGAACAGTCCTGAAGATGCAGCTTCAGTGTCCCCAAGGCCATTCTGCAAAGGCACTTAAACACAAGCTGTCTCCTCTGCCTATGTTACTTCAGCTGACATTAACCTTCAACATGAGTGCTAGTGATTAAGCTTCCACAGTCACGCTCACCGGTGATTGTCTCATAAGGAGCACGACTAATGTGATTACAACTAACACCTCCAATTTGGAAAAGATTGTCGTACTGACAAATAACATACCGCAGCTGCAAACAGTAAATATATTTACCTACCAACACCACTAAAGCCGAAGTGGAGAAACAAATTGTGGAAACTCTCTGAAACAACTGCTGATCTCAACAGACTGTCAAACTGTGTTTTTCTTTTGGGAGCTGATAGTATATGGTAGTTAACGCAAATTTTTAGAAACACTAAATTACGTTTCATACTTTCCAATTTGAATGAAAAGGAGAGTGGTACCTGATTTGCCACAGCCAGAATTTTATCTAAACAGGAACTGCAATTTACACAGTGCATTAGCATTTGAAAGAGCAGGCCTGATTCCCAGGAGTGCAGTTCTGGTTTTGAATTGGTATATATCCAGTGAAATCAAGAGATTAACAGAATAGTTACTATAATTCTACAAATTTAGCCTTGGATCACAGAACGCACAGTATAAAAATACTTTGAGTTTATGCATAATATGTCATCCTTAAAATGTTACTGAATCTTCACTTACAAAGTGAATATATGCTTTCACCAAAGGGAAATTGGAAGGCAAATTGCACCATGCATTCCTGAATACATCTTAAAATTTCTTACTTTCCTTTCAGCTTAGAAAGCTACTATTTCAGCTATTGCATTCAGTTTCAGGAAAGCATTAATACCACAAATACATGCGCAATGGTAACTGACAAGACGCAGAACTGCCCAGGCGGCCACAATTCAAACCCACATTGCAGAATGTGGCTTAGGATGTCCAGAGTGGTGCTGGGCATCACTGTAAGGTGCAGCACAGAGGACACTAAGGAAGCCTTAACCTGGTGTACAACATATGTCTTACAGGACAAACCTCAGTGTCAGCAGTAGGAAGGTGAAGTTGGCAAGGGCACCAGGATGTCTGACTTGCTGTGCCTGACTGAAGTACAAGGCTCCTTTAAAGCAGCGGAGAAACCTTGCTTATGCTTACATTAAAGTTAGATGAGACTGAATCCTACAGTACTATCTCGTATCCTGCCCACCGATATATTGGTGAAGGCCTAAAGGTTTAAAGGTCCCAGTAAATCAATTCCAGCTGGACCAGTACAAAGAGCCCCCTTAATACATGTGGCAAATCTGGAAATGATCTATTTCTGACACACACGAAAAATAGGGTAAAGTACCAGATCTGAAAATCCTACAATTCTGGGTTACCTCAGAAAAAAGGTGGGAGGGGAAATAATGCTCCTCCCCCATTCCCAGAAGTCCCACCTCATCTCAGTGGTTCCTGTGCGATCCTAGGGATTTCACTGTGCTCCACCTGCTCTTCACAGCTGTACTTGTTTGTGGTCCTGGACATGGACACACAGGCACTTTGCAAACACAAAAAGTATTGTAATATACTTGTCTCTCACCTGCTTCACTGCAAAGTCAGCCATTTTATCATAAACTGCAAATTAATGGATTATCTTCCATTTTGTTTCTCCTGCTGAGCTGTGGGGCCATTACCTTCAACTCATCTAAAATCATTATTTATAAGGATCCATGAAAGATTCCGTTATAAAGTGGAAAGGACATCATACACAGGAAACCATGTAAAGATAATACTTCTATTTGAAGCTTTAATTTTCCTTTAATCTACCCTATACTCATTTTTTATGCTTATTTATTAAGTGGTCTGTCTTTCTACTGTCACAGGGAACAAAGAAAAAGCAAGAGCCACAGAAAAATCACTTCTGTTCTCCATAATGGAGTAAAGTGAAAGTAACTCACATCAATATGGTTATAGTACTGTACAACAAGTTTCAGATTAGAATCAGACTATTGCATCTTTTGATGTTTTGCAGCTTCAAGAGTTAAACGATGGAATAAAAGCCTCAGCCTAAAGCCTTAAAACCTAGTGTTTGCTTTTGAAAAAGTTTGACTTTAACTTACAAAAGTTAAATTTTAAAAACACAAATTAATTTGTGTTAGTATGCAGAAGATGCAAACAATGATTTGCATGTACAAAGTACAGCATTCTGTGTACCAGCACTTGCAAATCCAGTGCAGAAGTTCACAGTTACCAAAATGGGTTAAAATAAATTTCTCAGCTGAAGTAAATTGTTCAAAACATATATATATATATATATTTAACTTCTTGGAGTACTTCACAGAACAAGAATGCAATATCCCACACAATTTTTATAAATCCACCTAACCAGGAAAAGAAAAGCAAGTTTTCTCCCCAGAGACATGTCACGCAGATCTCAGACTTGCTTTCCAGAATTTTTTGGAATTGTCTGTGAACGGTCACACCATACAAATTGCTGAGTAGTAAGTTCAACTACAAAGCAGGCAATTTTACAATGCTTCAGAAAAAACTGTGCCAGCCCAACATGAGTAGCACAATATTCATCTCAGAGACTCAATGTTGTCTCAGTTAGAAATATTAAAAAAGATTGTTAAACCCCTTATAATTCATTAGGTCTCTTTTCCCACATCACACAACTAGTTCTGAGGACTTTTGGACGAAGTTTACACCAAATACGATCTATCTTCTTGTTACCTTCAGAAATGCATTGATTGCTTTTCCTTTTCACATTCTCATAAATCGCTGGTGATGGCGATACTGGAGTGCATCCAAAGTATCTATAGATTGCCCAGAAAGAGTATGAATACAACAGCTCTAATTTCCTTGGCCATTCTTCACAGATTTACATGCCAGTATAATAAAACTGAACAATAAGCTATTATCATCTGTCAGAAGTCTAATGTATCTTTCACAGATACAAGTAGGCAGATAAGCGCTACTATTTAAAGTTTTGATTTGAACAGGTAGACAAGCAGAAAACAGTTGTCAGAATAGATAAAGAGAGACAGGCATACAGAGGAGAAACCACTGGAAAAAATGCTTGAAACTAGTCAGGAGTTTAGTCATTTATAATGCCAGACAAGGCTGATGGAGGAAAAGTTACATATGTCTGGTTTGTAGGACAGAATTTCAAAAAAACACAGCATCCTTCAGACATTACTAGGGCTAGAATCGAACCTTCTATTTTCTATATCCTGGTGAACATTAATGGACTGTCAAGACTTACATGCTAGTCCAGTATTTCCCAATGTCCATTGTTCAAGCAGTGTGCTTTTTTCAAAAGCAGTAGCAAAAGTATTAACATACACAGAAATTGAGAAGCTGATCGAGTGTCCGTATAGACATATGCAGACACATATTTATTGTACCAGTGATACTCAGTAGTCACAGACAAAGTCATTAGGGAGAAGTTCTTGTGAAAAAGTAAGACTTTGTTCTTGAAGCTACATCCCAACTACCGATGCTCACAGACCCCAAAAGTGAGCTACTTTTTCTAACCTGCACACGCAAGTCCCACACAGATAATGGCACATTATGGCTTTAAATGACGCTCTCTTTAGCTAGCCTGTGGAGGAAATAGTTTTTGAAGAAACCTCCAGCTAAATCTCATTTGTTCTACATCTCAAAGGAGGATGAAACAAATCTGTTCTGTCTCTCATTAGTCTAATCATACTATCCTTGGGACAATCTGTGTTCTGCCTGACTCCTTTGCCTGTACTTCACCCCAATTAGTTCACCTCACCTCGATCAACTTCTAAGATTACAAATGTCCATGCAGCTTCAAACTTCTGCCAGATATTTAGGTCAGGAAAGATCACTTAGAATCTCAGCAAGTCCACAATCATCAGGAAAGACAGGATAACTGGCAAGCCTATGCACAGAGTATGGGTATACATTAGAATGTGGGTCACGAGATGTTGAAGCTTTCATTTCATCATTTTGTAGGGGTGTAAAGTGAGGATTTGTGGGCTGGGGCAGCGGTAGAGGACTGCAAAGAAGGTCCCTGGCTGAGAAAATGAGGGTTTTGGTGGGTTTTTGTTTGTTTGTTTTTAATAGCTTCTCAAATTAAATTGCTCCCATAGTAGCAGGTTTTTCTTTAAAAATTTGCAACTAAAATGTGCTCCATTTTATTACAAAGAAAGCAGAGGATAATAATTCTGGACTTTGTGAAATTTAGGTGCACACTGTAAGAAGTTGTAGCCTTCATGATAATGTCAGTGAAGTACTCTGGCTGTCAGAGTTCTCAATAGCCCTGTTCCTCCCTCCCCTGCCAGTCCTGAATTTAAAGTATTGATAGACACAGAAAGACAGAGCTTAATCTCCTCTGTTCTGAAGGCTCTCTTGGGTCCTCTACTGAAAAAAGGTACTTGCATCAGTATCAGCATAATTCTGTTCAGGTTTCCTGGTATCACTGTTGGTATGTTAAAAAACCCACTGCTTGGTGGGGTTTTTTTCATGCTTGCATTTTTTTTGGTAAGATGGCACCCACTTCAAAAAACAGTGGCAGACAAAAAAAAAAATTCAAACAAGATGTTGGATGGACCAGCTTGACACATGCAAAAATAATGTCTTTCTCCTGCTTTTGACAGTTGCTGTCTGAATGTCTTAACCTCAACTAGTAAACACTTTTTGAAGATTATGCTTTTTGGATTTTATCGGGACCTCAGAAAATCACCATAATGTGGTTCTGCAAAACAAACTCATGAACTCCTGAATACAGAATCTAAGTGTGCTTCCAACTATCTCTGACCTCCAACTTTTAAGATGCTCTTGCTACAATACCACTTAAGATGGTATTCAATTTATAGATTTTAATAACTAAAGTCCATTTTGTGTGGTGGACATGACAACCCACAGATCAGCTTTACCTTCTCAAAGTAGAACCCCTATATTTATACACTACTAGTAAACTAAAACACAGAGTGGGTATGTCATGGCAGCAAGAGTGAGTACACTCATTTTTGTTCACATGGTTTTCTTGATAACCACAAGGTGAAACCACGACAGCAAACAATTCTGTGTAAACTGGTCACTGCAGAACCAGGGCATTTGCTGGGGCAAGTGGCCTGGAAGGATGTGCAGCATTTCAGGAGAGGTATATGCTTAGCTCTCCTGTAATCAGACCTCCTCGCGGGGGAGGGGAATTAGACCTTCGCTCTAATTTCAAGTTACATATGTATGTACATATATTTTAATTACCCTTGCTGTTAATGCATTATTGACAGACACAAGATACAGAGAAACAAATAAAACTCCTAGCTAAATACCCAGAGTATTCATTTCTAGCAAACTGCCAACATATGCCATCGGAGATATGTCCATCAGGTACTAACAGAGGGGGAAAAGAAAAGGAACTGTGGGACTCCCTCCCTAAATGAGCAGGCCAAAGAACTAAGACATTTCCTGACACGTAAATCTGTAAACTGACATCTGGCCTGTTGGGCAGAACAGTACTCCTCCCGGTGCTGAGCGACAAGTTACAGAGCATTAATCCTTCAAGCAGTGGCAAGCAGCACACATCCGTGCTGTCTGTCGGTAGCAGTTACTCAGGACTGCAGCGTATGCGCTCCCCACTTGTGCACATGCATCGTTAAACTAACTGCTAAAGCTGTCATCTCACCTCCTTTAAGATGTCACATACTATCCCCCTCACTGCAGTCCTTCCATGACTTATAGAGGAAGTTGTCCTGCTGTTTCTTCCAGCAAAAAATTGTACCCATATACTTCTTTGCACCCTCTTACACCTACTGGGTTGAGGGAAAACTGACTGGTTAGCACATCAACAAGCGATCTTATCATCGTAATTGAGGAGTGATTATTCTAAGAAATTCTGACAAGGCAGACGTTCGGTATAGTACCCAAACAATAGCTTGACATAAAAAAATCTATATAGCTATGCCTATATCTAACACCTACACTTAAAAAGCCCCTACCTGATATACTTAGCAAATGCTAACACAAACCAAGAAAAACACATATGAGACAAGAACAATGTACACCCTGCTTTCGTGGTTATTGAATGCTTACACGCAAACAGTTTCACGAATCTTAGAGACTGAAATTTCCCCGCTCCCTATTTTCTTCCTTAAAAATAAATCACTGTCTATGAACATTGGAATTGTGGTCTATTGTGAGCTGAGTTGAAATTATGTGGTGGATTCAGCACATACTGGAAAAGCAGAAAGCTCCTGTTATCTTTGTAAGCTAGTTGAAAAGTGAAAACAGATTAGAAAAAAAAGTTCTTCAATAGGCAGCAACATTGCTTTCACAGATTTGATGAATAAGTCCTCCCAGCGGCACTAAGACCTGATACGCACATTGCATGGATTAGCAAGTTTTAGACCAGGCAGAAGAAAAACTTTTTTTTTTCCCCCTTCCAGTAACTGCTGCAGGTATATTATCTAATGAAAACACAACAAGATTTCTCTAAGGAATGTGAAATTCGTTTGGTGTTTCCATCAAACAATTATGTGTTGTTCATCCACTATCTGAGAAGCACTGAGGCATATCCAGACCTGATTACATTTATTCTTAGCTCCACATCAGACTACCCCACTAGGGCAGCAAGCAGTTTCTCATCTCGGCTTTACCAGATCCTTGATGCAGGCACACAAAAAAGAGGGGTTTGTAATAACAATGCAGCCACATTTGCTTAATATCTTGATCATCCTAAACCAGAATGTCTTTGATCATTAATGGAGTCTTTTGGAGTGTTTCGAATTAAAGGATAAATTTTCAAAGACAAGTAAGAGGGATTTGCTGACTGTCTTCTATTCAGACCAGTGGGAGGTAAACAGCTCAATCCCTATACACTGCTCTGAAATGCACCCTTTTAAATATCATATTTTCAAAAGGCATCAGACTTTCCAATAACTAAAAAGCTTCTAAGAACAACAGTATCATTTCCACTAACGTATCTGTCAGCTAATGCTACTTCCAGGAAAACATCAGGTTGGCAGAAAACAGAGCAGCTCAAAGACTTTCACAGGAGAAGAATATGGAGTATTCCTAGGGGTTGTGTCCCTAGAGCCGCAAAGTGTGTTTTCTGTTGCACTGCTTTATATGCCAGCATTTCCCGTGCTACACACAGAACAGGACACAGGGCTAAGTGAAAAGTGGTCTTGCAACAAACAGCACTTATGCATACCAGTTCAATGAAGGCTCTAAATTTTAGAGATTATTAGCAGGAAGTACACCAAAAATATCAGTTCAGCACAAAAAAGAGTCAGAGGAGCATGAAGATAAACAAGGGTTAGAGTCGTACCATGAGAAATATGTCAAGCAGCATCTGATGAACACAATGAAGTTTGACAACCAACGTATTCATCGTAAATGTGGAGGGAAACAGAATCTTCCCCCAGCTGTCTGCAAATTTTGTCCATATGTGCTAACTAAGTCCACAATGTGGTCCTTAACAGTTCTGAGAAACATGGCAGTTGAGGTAAGTGCACAAGGGAAATCAAAATCTCAATTGCTTTTTGGAGTTGCAATAAACTACACATTTTTCTCCCAGATGATTTTTATCATTAATAATGTAATCTCACAAAATAAGTATCATAAGGTGTAAACAAGTTGTTAGAACAGATGCTTGAAAGCTATTCTTCCTATTACAGCAGGATTTTTCTATTCTGCAAGGAATTTTTACAAGTTATCTCTGAGAGACAGAGAAGGATATACGGAATTCCCTCTCTCATATCCTTTATTAAATACATATTTCTTCTTTAATTAAAAGATTTTCTAAGATTACTTTTGATCCATTTGGTCAAATCGCAAAGACTAATTAGAACAACCAAGGTTTGGAAGCCCATTAGAAAATAATCATTCTCAGCAGGAAAAAAAACAAACATGAACTGAATATTAAGATGTTATCTTCTCAAGGTCAAAAGAAGTAGTTCAAGAGGTTTCAACTCCCTAATTTAAAAACAAAAAGAAAGAAACAAACAAAACACACAAAAAAATCCAAAAAACTAATCAGAAAGAACAGGTATCTGAGAAAGTACTTACTACAATGTCTTCAGGAAAAGTATCCAGACTGAAAGAGCCATCATCAAACACGACTTCATAGAAAAGTTGAGATGTCACCCCTATGACTCTGCAACTGTAGTATCGTGTATTCCTATGTTTCGTGATGACTGTCTGTCCAACTGTAAGGGCCTTCTCACTTAATTTAGCTCTCTTGAAAAAAAGGAAGAATATAAAAGAAAAAGTCATTTTAAAATACCGCCTCATCAAAAATTTACCAGTGTCAAAACAGTTCACCACTCGATATAAAAGCCTCAAATGAAAAATCGCTCCTTCCACTCATGATCATACAAATTTGTTTTACATATAAAATTTCTCAATTTTTTAGAAAACAAATGGCATCTGAAGAATAACAAATCACTTAGACCAATGACACACGATCAGCAACATCTATAAATTTTATTTGTAGAATAATTTGTAGAATTTATTTGAAGAGATAAGATGTGATGAACCTAGACTATGGTCTTGCATTGTTTTAAATGATGGGATTTTTAAGTACTGGATTTCAGTATGATTTTACATAATTGCTTAATATTTTGCTGAATGGGATGCAATAATTAAACGCATATCCAGTTCTTGTCAGACCTGTTTGCAGCAGTGTATCTGAGTAACTTCTTAACCCATACTGTGCAGAAATCTTGCTTCAAAACTTCAGGCAACACTGATCACTCTTCATCAGTTATGTAGTAAATCAGTAACATTTTTTTTTCATTTCTCATTTTTGATTCCCCAGAGCTAGTTATGTCAATCAGAAGAGCAGCAGGGTTGTTAAACTATGCAAAAATTCTACATCAATAACCTTTTGATGGATTCTATAAATAAAAAAAAGAGTGGAACCTTGTAAGTGAGTAAATGCTCAGAAGCTCACATGATGCAAACACGTTTTACATCTCATCTTCCAACTAATGTACCCCCGTGAACCTTCCGCTTAAAAAGCAACCTTCTTCACCAGGAAAGATAAAATCAAGAGCTTCTCATCCTAATAAGGAAGGTACTTCTTTCTTATGATCCTGACTGTTTATTCATTACCTCACAGACGTCCATTTGTTTACGTGAAAGTGAGTTATTGAGACTTTGGCTACATCTGAACAGCTGAACTTCTCTTCTAATGGAAGATGCTACTACAAAAGGGGCAACCACATTGGTATATACTAAGTATAAAGTATTTGTTATTAGAAATATTTATAGAAACATACATTTACACAAATGAAAATACTTTATTACATACACTAAAGTAATTACTCTATTTCCTAGCATCGATATTAAAACCTTCAAAGGCAGTGAATCCGTCAATCAATAAAACAACCTTAAAACGTGTCTGTGAAAATCTAGAAAGTGCTACAGAATTCTTAGCAGTAATGTAAAGGCAGAATCAACAACAGCATCAGTTCTTTTAGTCAGTTTCCAAGCATTAATAGTAATATCAATGCTATTGAGGAAGAGAAAGAACCCACCCAAAACGTGAACAATTCTGGTTCTGTGGAAACCGTAGTCATTATTGTGCCTCTTTCTTGGACCAGTTTCTGAGATATAGCATTTTTAAACCTCTCTGCTCCTGTAAACTAAGGGCAAACCAAGTACAAATATTCTGTACCGTTCCTGGAGACGGTGCACTAAATCTCTGCGTGTCAGAGCTCTGCCTGACATATGCATCTGGAGGATTTAGTCGAGGTCACCTCAGACAGAAAAACGTAATGATGTTTCTACAGCATTTTCAAGTTCACCTAGAAATAATGTTCTGAGCATACTCACAAATTATTTAACCATTTATACATAAAAAAAATTGTTTCTTCCTCATTTTACCCATCTATAGTTAGACTAAGTAGCAGAATTAACTATATAAATAACAATTGACTGGTATTATTACAGGAGTGATAACATGTCAATTAGGACTTTTTATCCAATCTTGCAACATATGTAAACATAAATGTTAATTTACGTTTCAATACTTGACTTCAGTCTATTCAGTTATTGGGGTGGGGAGTGATCAGAAGTAAACTGGGAGTATTAATTGATTTACTTATATGAGGTAATAGAAGTTTGATATTACAGAAACCCAAGGAGAAATAGCTCTATTAAAATGTTTAAATGTTTTCAAAGTCTGAAGATGGAACTTTTCAGAGAAGATGGAAGACAAAATATAATATTTTAAGAGACAATACAGGTTCATTTAATGATAAAATATTCAGAGAAGAAATACCACTGCTTATTAGAACAAATAACAAAAAACAGAAATGCATCCTAGCTCAAGGAGAAGATTTTTATTTTAGTATGTTATCTTGGTAGGATTCTTGATTTATTTCTCAGGAAAAATATTGACAAGTACACTCTGTAATTGATTGCATGTCCCAGAAAACATTTCCTGTCAGAAAATCTTAGGAATTTATTGACATTAAGAATGTCATTTTTGATCAGAAAGGACAGTTGTTATGTAAGGGAGTCTATCAGATTAAAGAAACAGCTGTGGTACTTACCGGATTATTTAGAAAGCTGTGGTTTAAAAAGCATGATTTTCTTTAACAGTACCTAAGCCAAGGATGAACTAAGATAGTGGCAGAGATACAGAAAACAATCAGATACAAAGGAAAAAAAGTTAACTTCCCCTTCTGTGAGCAAACTTCAAAAAGATAAGAAGGAAATTTACTTTCTCCTTCATTTTCTGTATGGCAGGACACAAAAATCTTGTTAAATAAAATATATAAATCGTATGTACATTAAATCATAACTATCATGAAACAGGCATCTGACGTACATCTAAATATCTAGAAATCTTCTCTGACTACATTTTTATAACGGATCCTCAAAATTCTGAGACTTATTTCATACGGGAATGTAACTCTCATTTCATCTTTTTAAGCTTACTTGTTGGAACTCCAGTTTAGGCATAGAAATGATGCATGATATTTCAAAATTTTGAATAATATATTCTTCCTAAGGTATGCTCTAGTCTCTCTGAAATGTGAAGGGGCTGGCAGTAGTCAGCAGACAGTGGCAAACAATGACATTTCATTACTCAGGTATTCAACAGAAAACGGATCTTCAACTTCCATTTGCCAGCATCCCTTTCTTCCCTGTGTGCTACAGAGGTAAGAACTGACTGATAATAGCAGAAGATAATTTCAGTTAGCTCAAAAAACAGCAACAATAGTTTTTTGCAACTCCTATCCAGTGGGTTTTTGCAACTTGTACCTTTGCCCCTTCTAAAGACCGTTAGTCTTTCAATATGCACGTAACTGGGTCTGCGTAGATGGTCTCTTCTGCTCACACTTCCAAAATGAAACATCACCTGTGAGTATATGTTTGCCTTCAGCTGGCTTTCTCTGACCTTCAGTGCTGTCTCTGCTAATCTTGTATGGATTCTTCGGGGTTTTTTTCCTGTTAGTATAGTTGCATACAATTTATTTTTCTCATTTCCTTGTGTATGAAAGATTTGTTTTAATTAAAACAAATCCATCTGCAGCACCTATTCTCAATTGTACTTACAAGTGTTCTTGCAGTTTGATGACAAAAAGCTGTGAGGGATATGTTTCATGCCCACAGACAAGCACAGTGAAAGAGGAAAAATGAAAAAAACACCAACTACTGTCTGTAAGCCGTAAATCACAGAACCTTCCTTGCATATTGACACTCCAATTTACATAGCAAAATAATATAGGCTGCAACAGGAATAATCCTAAACATTCTGTATAAAACAACTTTTCCGCTAGCAAATTTTTGTGTTATTTCTAAAGCTGTATCTTCAGCAAATACAAGAAGCATGGTTAGTTTTGAGTCCACAGTCCTCCAAAGAACACATTTTTGAAAGGTCTTATCAACATTTGTAAAGTCCAGTTCTTAGTATTTGCAGATGTACTATATTTGGCAGCACTATATGGATGCAAGGATTACGCTTTCTCTTTTGATTGTCTTTATGATGATTTTTTTAAAGAAGATTCACCAGTGTTTTCCATGGTTGACATTAAAATAATACTCCAGGAAAAAATCCTGGAGACAATACAAAATCTGATCCCCAGTGAAAAAGACTTTTGAAAGTATATTGATGAATAATTTGGACACAATTTGCTTGAGATCACAGCCATAAATAATTTGGATGCATACTCCACCTCATTATTGCAATAAGCCCTTGCCTGAGGTGAAGAGATACACTAATACCAGTAATAATACACTTTTATCTGCACATAGGTTGAGCACCCTTACTGATTTACGTATTACAATACCATTATAGCTATTTGTCACATTTTTTCCTAGTGCCCAAACAACCCTTTGGTTGTTAAGTTTTGCATTGTTTATTTTTTTTTTTTCAAAACCTTCAAGAAAGTAGCAATCACAGGTATTCACTGAGTACTTAGGCACAATATCTAGAGGCTATATTGGTGAAAAAACAGACAATTAAAATTTTGTTTCCTTGAAACGAGGAGAAATAATAGTGTCCTGGCTTTACGTACAATCTTTTCAACTGCTAAATACAAGAGGAAGTTTTTTTTCTTGCTGATAAGACAATCTATCTGATTCCTGTAAAAACTTGCAAAGTGAATATAACATTTCAGTCTGTAAGATTCCCCTGTTCTGTTTTGAAGCAAGGAAGTTAAAACAGCAGACAAACAAAAAAAAATTCATTAGAAGTAAGATACATTGCCATGCCTAATGGTGAAGAGCAATGTAATTTCTGCATGAAGGAATAGCTAATAGATAAGAAAAGCATAACAAGAAACCAATGGTGAAAAAATTTCCAAAGGCTTAAAGATGTGATTAGATTAATTATCCAAAAGGCAGAGTATAATAACAAGCATATACAAACACACGGCGATCTCCATCATCTCAGAAGTTAAGAATTTCACAGTAAATGATTCTTTAACAGAGTATCTGATCTTTCCAAGTTTCAGTGCAATGAAAAACACAAAAGAACATTTTTTCATTCTCTTCTGCAAATCTGATATTGATTTGAGCCACAAGAAATAAGTTAGTAATACAGAATTTTTTCAAAAAGTTTGGTGCTGAGTTTCAGGAAAGGACATGATAGTCTCGTTGCAAGTTACTTTGAACATCCTTCACACAACCTCTTAACTAGTAGTCACACAAAATCCTGTTTATCCATAGTTGGTGGTTTTCTTTTTTGACACTACCTAAAGTAGGTCAAGTAAATCACTGAGAAAAACATGGGTTTTATGGGATTCCATGTCACTCTATTACTGTTGTGTTTTTTTCAGATGATTATGTGTTTTGTTTCTTACCTTCCAAAACAATAGTTATTTAATAACTTCTTTTCTGTTCCAGAGAAAGTGTACACTAAAAAAGTTAAGTGCTAAAGTTTGCTCTGTTTTATATTGTATTGAACGTATAAATTCTGCTTAAACAACTTGCTGGGTTTTCATCAATATTTTGTAGGTATTTCTTTTAATATCTAACATGAACAGAGAAATGCCAGAAAAACTTCTGTTTCGGACAGATATACTATTACATTAAGTGCTGTATAAACATAGAAGAAATAATCTGCAACTTTAGCACATGTACCATTTAGTACCATAACAGACAATAAGGTGAAGAAAATTATGCTCATTGTTTAACAGCATAAGGGGACTCCAGCATCAGAGAGATATATTAGAGGAAGGTGGAAAAACTATGGTGTTAAGGAAGTGGCCACAACATACATATGAAGTGGGACTAGAAGAAAGTATTAGGTAGAAAGTCCTATTTGATCAGGCAACAATTTCTCAGCTACTCATGCAAAGCCCACCACCTAGAGTACAGAGACGTCCCAAACAAATACTAGAAAATATCTGGGAAGAACAGCCCTATTTTGACTGCTCTTGATTTTAACTCGGTAATTTTAAACTAATTATAATATTCTCCAAGCAAGCCAAGAAAAGCATCTTAAGTTGCCAGTTGCCTGTACAGTTAGAGATTTAAGGTTTTTATTTTCAAACCAAATTCATTTCCTTGAAAAATTTTTGAAGAAACTAAAACCACATGAAGTGTACTGGCTTTGCATGTTAATTCATTTTGGAAAACAAACAAAAAAAATCTTTAAAAGGCTTAAAAGTTCTGTGGAAGTTTTAAACAGGGACCCAAAATTTGTTTCCCTTTTTAAGAACCACCAGCAGATTGAACATTCTGGAGTGATTACTGTAGTTGGGAGGCATCTCGTTTTACTAGACTTGAAAGAAAATCTTAGTCTTCAGTAGTCTTGTCATTAAGACCAAGGATTCACTGACAACCTCTTGAGAGAAAGACACATATTATATAGACATTTCCTGGGTTTATTTCTTTCACTTCTAATGTATAATGGAGATTAAAAGTTTGCAACTTTCATATTCTCTACCTGACTAACTTACCAAGCTATTTGCTTAGTAAGACTACCCTAAGTCCTTCCAGTTTGCTAGGAAACAAAACACAGTTTTAAAAGCCCAAGATAAATGGTAAGAGTTCTCTCTTAACTGAGAGAGTAACAATTCATTTGAATAAAAGACATTAAACTAATTCTTCCTGTGTCTCATCTAAAACTAAAGGTTCCTCCCCAGCACAGGCTATAAGTAAAAAGGCACTGCAATAACATGAATTTTCATGACATACCAGTGTTATTTCGCCAGATGACAGAATAATTATAATTGGACACTTGCAAGACACTGTTTAGCTGCAGAACAAAGAACTTCCACATAAACCATATCCTTTATCTGTGAGTACTTGCAAGATACTGTGATCCGGGTATTTGTAATACACTCCAGGTTAACAAAATAGAGAACTCAAAGATTGGTTCTGGCTGTCAAAACCATACATTCAACAACGACTCTAATGCAAAAATGTGTTAGGCATATCAAGTATCATGTCTCCCAAGTAATGGCATAAGGAAAAGCTTTCAAAATCTAATAGTTTGCTATGTATGGAAATATGATAGATGGAGCTATTATAATACATTGTGTAGCTCCTTTCTTCCATTTGCTCTGGAAAAATACTTTAATTCTGCAATTCCTTTTCTTAACAAATAAGGAAACAAATTCCTTACCACATTTTGGTTGATCTTGTGCCTGAAACATGTGATGTAGACAACATATGGCCAGTCATCTGGTTCCATCAGTACTCCTGCAGCATGCGCACAGGTAACATGGAAGGAGGCTGGGCAGCGTCCATATGAACACTGAATGCAGGCACCAGAGATTTTCTTAATTCTCTGTCTGCAGAAGATACATTTCTGCAGAAGCAAAATAAACAGAATATTTACCATACTACCCCAACTCCATTGACTTCTGCAAGTATCTCAAGGACTGAAAAGTTACTTGTGCTTCACTGATTACATTTTATACCTTGCAATATGTATGGCAAAAGAACAAGCATTTATGAATTACTAGGTAACTTTAGAATGTGATAATTGATAGATAGCATTTTTGCCTTTTTTCTTTAATGTGAAGATGACTTCTTATGGTGATATAGTAAGAAAACTGATATATTAATAGCTATATAAAAGTTTAATTTCAAATTTCATACACTCCTCTGAAAATCAACCGGCTCCTCCTAAGACAGGTAAATTGAAAAACCTATATGTAATTCTGCAAAAAGTAACAGCAATATTCTAAAACAACAATTATACGCCCATAGAAATGTAGGACAGGACAGGACTTCCACATATCATTTAACCCAGACCCCTACTTTGAAGCTGGACTACATATATACATAGAAAATCTTTGGGAGATGGCTAATCTAAGATCTTCATGAAATGGTTTCTACAACAGCCTCAGATAACCTGTTACCATGGGTAAGTCTCCTCAGAGTTAGGAATGTTTTCATTATCTCAACACTTTGCGTAATTCCACAGCTGAAGGCTATTCCTAAGCCCTTTTTCATTTTTTCTAGTTTGGTTTTCACTGGTTGTGTATTTAATAAAATGGTAACTGAGTAGGCTATATTTCCCCTCTTCACATACTAAAACATCGTGTCAACAGTGTAAAGACATACCACTTTTTTTCCTTTTGCCAAAATGGAGACCATGTCAAAATATTGTCACTATTTTGTAAGCGACATAAGTGGCCCATATGAAACAAATGAAGGGATATGAGCTAGGTTAACTAAGTATGGGAAATAAGCTCCGCCATACTAAAAAAGACAAAGTGTATGATGACTGGTTTCTTGCCACCAAGGTTTGTTAATAGTAAAGGTATTAACAAACATGCTAGATAGAATAATTACGTAACTTCTATGGACAATTATGTTATATCACATTAGGAACTATCCTCTGATAATTCTCACCATAGCTAACAAGACTGCAAATGCTATTGATGATCATAAAATTATCTCAGATATTCTAAAACACAGATATTTTATTTAATGACACAAACCAGTTAATTCAATAATTTGAAAACATACTGCTGGAATAGTGATTACTTCCATTTGTTCTAAATTTGCTAGTCACCGATTTTGTTAAACACCCTCTTATCTGCCTGTGCTGGGAACATGTGTAAGAATAATTCTGATTTATTTTTACTGTATGGTTAATAATGCAAAGTATTTCAAATTAACTCACATCAAATTCTTCTTCCCAGGTTATCAGAAAATTTTGTTCTATTATTTATTAATTTCCACATTCTGAAGAAAATCTGCAGAAATTTTATTGTATAATTCAGCATTCACATAGTTTCAATGGCTTCTGGCACTCACTTTGTAACTCAAATAATGCTTTTTGCAAGTGCCAGCCCTGTCAAGCTCATCAGTCATGCAGGGTTCTCGTTTATGCATCATTCTGAACATGAGAAACTCTTCAAGTTCTGCCTTCATATCCACCCTTTGAAAGCCAACAGCCTTCATGGCTTTGCACAAGCAGAAACAAGAGTAGCATCTGGAACTTTATGAAAAATTTTTCCTATCATTCACCAGAAGGACCAGAACTCAGCTCAGTCTGCTGTAGCAGGATGAGGTCTGAAAGACTAGTAAGAGGTAAAGATGATTTTGCCATCAAAAGAAATGTTCCAGAGACTTCACTGATATGCTGACACCTCATTGTGCATTTGTATTCATGCACATGAAACCATTTTCAGATTAAGTCAAGTAACTGTTTCTCCAGGGAGCTTAAGGATTTTTTTTATATATACATAATCAGAAAAAAGGAAAATGGGAATTCCAGAATGAAAATACAATTGAAGTCTATTATGTATAAGTCTAGACACTGACTTCATGCAAATACACAGCTCCTTTCAAATGCTTTCTCACAGAGATATACACACAAGTTCATCAGTCAGCTTAACAAAAGAAGACTGAAGTACGAAACATGTATGAGTACGAAAAAAAAAAGGCAAAAAAACCCTGCCGCATGTTCTGAATAAAACACTCCAAAAATGCAGTTAAAACAAAATGTAGAGAATAGGAAAAAGAGATAAAAAAGCACAGTGCAGCAAAACTAGCAGTAAATTAAGGAAATCAGCTACAGCAGGAAATGCTGATCCCCTATAATTACTGGCTGCACTTGTGCAACACAGCGAATACACAAACATTAAAATATGGCTGTAAGTTTTGTCAGCATCTTACTGAAGTACCATGAAAACTCAGGAGATGCAGAAATCTAAAACATTACATTACATGAGTAATGCTTCAAAAAAGATGCACTTACAACTATATACATGCACAATTGTTCTTCTATTTCAATATTTCAAGGTTTATTATTCAGAAGCAGAAAAGCTAAGGAAAATAAAAGCAATACAAGGATAGTGAGAGATGCTGGAAAGGAAGCTGGAAGTGCAGTCAGGAAAACTGAAAATGTAACACATTAAATGGGATGGCAAAATCCACAGAAATTCGAGCAAAATTTCAACCCTCCCTGTAAAACAGATCAACTTCTCTGTTAGTCTTCCAGCATGGGTTAACTTAATAAAAACACATTAGACAAACTGGCATATTGTAAGAAAAATTATGTCTCACAGTACTTTTCAGAGATGCAACTTGAAAGTACTGAAAAAAGTAATTTTAAAAAAAAGCTGTCAAATTACTACTGACTCTATTCTTATTTCTGTCATGCTGGTGTAAAATTACCGTAATAACTGAAGAAAAGTGAAATTACTTCAGATTTACTCTAATGTAAAAAGAATACTGCTTGGTCATATGTAATTATGTGAGTGCAGACTTCAAGTCGCATGAAGAAATTGAAAATACTTCCTGTGTTTTAGCCATTACATGAATCCATCTATACTGTCAAATACAAGGAAGGTAGCTGTTACATCAGTTAACTCCAAAAACACATTAATCTTTTGTGCTACACTCTTACATTCTTCAGGTGTCTAAAAGATTAAGATCAAGGATATGAACAAGTGAAAAAATTAGTGTACATACAGGAAAAAAAAAAAATCCTATTTCTCCCTGTGTTTATGGAATACCAGAAAAATTCTGAAGATCAGTCTTGTTTCAGAAAGCACAAAAAGAATCAAGGTTGACAAATAATGAAATGTTTCCTATTAGCTGTAAGATGCCGTGTCCTTTGTGCAAGCACGACACTGAAAGGAATGATGCAGATGTACCTCAGCTTTACAAAAAGTCTCAATTTTAAGCATGAATTTTGAAAAGTACACATGAACAAATAAAAGTCAGGTGTACAAGCAAATTCACAGCTTGCATAACTGTATCAGGCAGCATGGCCCCATTCAGTGACATGAGAAAATGCTCCTTCAGCTTTGATAATGTTAAGTCAAACACTTCATCTATCATATTTGATTAATAAAATCAGAATATACAGAATAGAAGCAGAGCAAACTATAAAAATCTGCTTTGTATAGACTTTTGGAACCTTAGCTGAGCTACGTAACCAAGTTGTATATTAGCTGTAAGTAGTGAATTGAACTATGCTGTGATTGACCCATACTGGCAATTGTTTTCCTCCCTAGCTTCTAAGTAATAATGTAGTTCTCATACTCTCATTTGCGACCTTACAGCATATGAACGTAAATGAATTTTTTCAGCTTTTTTTTCCCAGGTTAACATTTTTAATATTATGGTGATACACGAAAAAAAAACCTATGATACAAATGTCAAAAAAAAAAATTAATTACTGGAGGTCACCAAAGAAAAAAGGCATCAAAATTATGCGAGGGAACCACCGGTTGTGAAGACCGAGGCTTCACTCTCCCTCCCACCCTTGCCTGAAGTCTGACTTTTGTAAGTCTGTAAAATGAAGGAATTGTATATAATCAAACCAAACTTGAATCACTCCTGCAGACTATAGGATCTAAACATCTCTCTGTCTGGGCAAAGGTCGTATTTAGGTACGTAAACTTGATAAACTTGAAACATCCCAGATAGCTAGGAAGACTGACGTTTTGACTTAAATTTTGTTAGATATTAGTGCACAGCAGAGACAAAGGGGGAAGTAGCCAAGGATCAATCTTAATCAGAGATTCAGATGCAAAATGAACTGGGAGAATAAATAAAATTGTTTATATAACTGGAGATTAAGAATATAGGACAGAACAATGTACTGCAACTTTCTAGATGATGAAATGACCTCTTTTTGCCCCCAAAATGAAAAATATTCTGCTGCAAATGGATTTCATAATCATGGAATAGCTCTTTAATATTAATAGGTTGCAAATATATAAACACAATGGATTTTAAAGCACAAGTCTGAGGAAACTGGATACCAGTATTTTGCAGCAGAAAGGCCACTGATAGCTTTCATAATAAATTTTATGCACTCTTGTATAAAAAATTCGCTATTGCTGCCCTCAAAAAGAGCAATATTTACAAAACAAAATTCCAGTCCCTAACAGGATCATGAACTAGACACAGTAATACTGCTTTCTGATGCAAGGATTCATGACAATAAGCACAAGTTGCGGCAGAAAGCCAGGGCTGGATTTTAGGAAACAATGTGAAGTATTGATTTCTCCCGAAAGTATTTCTACGCCTTGGCAAGAAGGAAGCTCACTATAGTAAGGCATTAAAGTCTACAGAAAGAAGCTATTTCAAGAGAGCCTCCAAAAATTATTACATCTCCATATATTACTAAAAATCAACACATAAGAGCTCTTCTTCTACTGCTGCAGATGGTTATTAACTACTAGTCAGTAACTGAACTGCATATTCTCACCTTCTTCCATAAATTTGGCATTTTTGACCTTCTAGGTATCATCAGAAATAAACTCTGAGACAGAGACACCATTGTAAGGTTTAGGAAATTAATGAAAAATCATGGATAATATTTTTTTTCCTATAAGATCTGCTTTAGCACCTCTGCATTTTGCAATGAATCTGCTTTGCTTCAGAATTTATATTACCAGACAAGGAATATTGCTGTTGGGTATGATCACATTCTAGACATGAAACGCTGGTCCTACTGCAACCAATAGTAAAATACCCATAGATTTGAACACAGCAAAGATTTCACAGTGTGTACTGACAGAAGGTGCTTCACCAGCTTATCAACTGTTGTAACTTGAGACATACTGTATAAAATGCACAGTGAAACTAATCTTTTCTTTCTACAGTCCAAAGCCATGACATGGATTAGACATGAGAAAAGATTACAGTCGACTCATACTGCAAGAGTTGGTAGCAAGGTACTGGCACAAAAATTTGTTAACACCACACAATGCAATCAGAAGATACATACTATAAAGACATTTGACACATTATCTGCAGATCAGTGAGCACATGTTGTCTGCACAACCATCTTTCAGAATACAAAGTCAGCACTTAATTTTGCCAGAGAGCATCGTGTGTTTCTATGGAAACGAGCTCATTACTTTTTTTCGGTTTACGTTTCTGTTTATTCCCGATTAATCTAAACAAAGCTGAATATTTCAGCTATGAAACTGACAAAGCTTAGAATCAGAACATGTGAAGAAAAAGAATTTCTATTTCACTTCTTTTTTCAGCATGTTTAGACAACTAATTAAAATTAACTAAGACTGTTGTCAGATAAAGTATCTAGAGACTGTTTTGCATCCCTCTGGTATTTCAAACATAAGAGCCAGTAATTCGGGGGGGGAAGAAACAATGCTTGTAGAAAATGATTTGCAATTTCCTACTACTCCGTAAGTCTGCTTATAGCATGGGGCTATGGCAAATTAAAGATGGCAGACACTATCTTGATGCAGTTGAAATTCTGTTAGTCATATATTCCACCAGAGAAATAAACATAACACACATCAGTAGCAATTAGAAACAGAAATCTTATTTTCTAGTAACTCTGAAATAATGTAGTTTTGGGTCTACTCTCAATGAGTGAGCTTTCAAGTCATTTTCAACTTTGAATTAAACATGAAAAGATCTTGAAATGGCACCAAATATTCATATTAGTTTAATATACATTTTTAAGAGCTGCTAAAATATTATCAGGACTTGCCAAAATTGTGTATAAATGCAGTATACATCTACTATTTCAGTAAAACTGCTAAGGCACCAGTAGTTTTTTAATTCATAGGAAAGGAAAAACAAACATACAGTGCAGAGTTAAAAAACCCTTAGCTTTTCTGAAGCACAGATTGTGTGATTGTAATGAAAGAGTCCTTACACTGTAGGTTAAAAGAGAAAGAAAAACAATCACAGAAAACAAAATACTTTGTGAAGAAGTTTGTATTTTAGAAAGTGCCTGTAAAGGTTTATGTTCCTGTGATACACTGTGTAATCTCCTCAGCTGGCAAAAGGTGAGTGTTGTGAGGCAAAGAGGAAGAAATAAAAGACCGTGTTAGAGCTCCAGCTGTTGCCTGCGCAGTGGTACTCACCACCACAATACCTACAACTATGCTGTGTCTAGGGAAGTAAACTGATGTGTATTTATTTTCAGTATTCTTGCAGTCCTCGATATTTGTAATTTTGTAATTTTCTCTGTCTTTTTTTCATTCTGTAGTAGTACTATTAGTGCTCTATGCTGTCAGAGATATGCAGAAAGTACTTGGGAGGTCTGTAATCCTACCCTAGAGATCTACTGATAAAAATACCATGTCCACATATCTCTACTATATCCTCAAAATCTTACTATCAATAAATATTAAAAGGAAAATATTCAATCACCAACATCTGCTTTAAAAAGAATCCCTACATGTATAATGAATATGCTGCTAGCATATAGTTATTGAACACAACAATACTATGCCACTTGCTTCCAGATTCATACACACCAGGTGACACTGAGAATTTAGTCATTCTAACTCTTCTTTTGCCCGGTTCATATCTACATCTGTTCTGAAATATTAATGTGACTGTGAGCATTCACTTTATAAGGAGACTCTCATGATTTCAGCTTAACTCTAGTTTTTATGTATTCATATATACTTTTCCAAATGTGTTTTTATTACAGAACAAAACAAATCTTTTTGCCAGACAACGCTTCTTCCTCTGTAGCTTTGAAATTGTGCATGTCTTTTCTGGGTTTCTTTCCCCCACAATTTTCACCTTTTAGCTTCTACATTGTACCATATAAACAATTAAACACTCAGCCTTATAAATTGTTATTTTATAGAAGCATTGTGCCTCTATTCAGTACATCTTTCAAGCATCCTGCAATGAACAAGAAGAAATGTTTCATATTGGTATTTGAAGAGCAAAACTCCAGGAAGATAAATATGGGATGTTGGAAAGAGGCTCATTTTCTATATTCTCCAGGAAGAAAACATTTTTGTTAAAATTTTCCTTTAGACTTGCACAGACCAGTTCAAACAGATTTGCCATTTATACAAAGGTTAAAATACCTGACAAGCTGTGAAAGGCCATTTAAGCTGAAAAGGTGATGAGACATGAATTCAATGCCTCTCTGCTGCAGCCTCCACCAGATATGGTGGCTAGAGGTCCCAGTATTATGTTGTAACTGCAGTCTTTCCAGCCGATTCCTACAGACATTACCGGAAATTAAAGGCAATGGTTGTTTCAGATTCTTTTCTACACTTCAGTCATCCAGTCACAACCATGCACTTCTTAGCTGGAGTACACAGTGCACAGACAAAACTACTGTGCAAAATGAGAGCTAAACTATTTCCATAGAGTCAAAAAACAACAGAGATTGGAAGGGACCTCCAAAGGTCATGTAGTCCAACACCTTGCCAAAGGAGACCTACATCAGGTTGCACAAGGCCTGTCCAGCTGAGTTTTGAACATCTCTAAGGACAAAGATCCCTCAGCTTTGCTGGGCACCTGTTCAAGTGTTTGACCACCAACCTTCGTAGTAAGAAAACCCGTTCTTTATACAACAATGGAATTTACCATGTTCTGATTTGTGTTCTTTGCCTCTCAAGCTATCTTCATGCACCTCCAGAAAGCATGTCTCCATCTTCCCTTTATCCTTTGATTACCTAGTCATAAACAGCAGTAAGATCTCTGCAAAAAGGTGTCTCCTTCTCAGGCTGAACAGACCTAGTTTCTTTAGTCTCTCTGCATATGTCCCGTGCTCCAGCCTTGAACACCTCAGAGACCTTCCATTGGACTTGCTCCTGTATGCCAATAACAGGGAGATCAGGTGCAGTCTTAGAAATGCCAAAAAAAGAGGAAGGATGGATCAAGTCCCTGGGCCTGCCGGCTACAGTCTTACAAATCAAGCCCAGGACTGAGTTGGCCCTCTTTGCTGCAAGAGTATACTGCTGATTCATGTTTAACTTCTCCATCATAATCTCCACGTCCTCTTCTGCAAAGCCAATCAAGTCAAAATCTAGTGGCAGACTTTATATTTCAGTTCTCAGATTCCAACCCAATTTCAACTTTCAGATTTCAGAAGAGCCAGATCCCCAAGTAAAACAGAGCACGACTACACGAAGTATTTAGAGAAGACATCTAGAATTTTCTAACTCAGAAAAGTCCCAAACAGACAATGAAAAGAGAACTTCAGGAGACTGCACGGCCATGTCAAACACCACTCCTTTGCAAGTTGCCATTTAATGCAAAGCACTGCTCTGGAAAGTAATATTATTATTTATACTTAGCACAGAGAAGATCACTGTTTCTGTATAATTTATTTTATAATAATTGCTTCATAATACTTCATATGAATACATAGAAACACACAAAGAGAATTTAACATTTTAATAAGGGCAGTTAAAATTGTAACATTGAGACGCAGAATTGAAAGGATTATATTTTTAGCAATATCCTGCAAGCAATTTACTGAAATGAAAAAACACAAAGACAGTCTTTATCAAAATAAAGGTATCACAATGTCTTATCTAATAAACTCTCTATCCTTCTGAGAACAGCAAGTCCGTAAGGCGGTACCAGTAAATTTAAAAGGTATTTCCACATACACCCCCCAAAGAAAACAAAATTACTAGAGAACATCGTATAGCATTTAAGAGATGTATGTTCAAATGTTTAGAAACAAGAATCTTGTCAAGCTCAAATAGAAATTTCTGATGACAATAAAAGAACGTATATCAAAATTTCATCTACCTACTAGCATGACAGTAATGTGCTTTTTTATGTCTGAAAAGATTAGAAAATGGGAATGGACTTCAGTATATGTCCTCTGGACAAGAACGGGTCATGGCCAATTATGTAGGTGAATGCACTTTGCTTCTGGGAAGAAAAATACTGCGCTTGTGAAGTACACTGAAAGAGGACACAGCTGCTTGTCAAGTTCTTCTCTGTTGAAGGGAAGATACTGTGGACGGAATACACTATCAGAAAAGGAGGCTAAGTAAAACCATTTCATGTGGGTATGCCACTGGCCAGGAACTACCTGGCACCCCTACAGTAAATAGAGCAAATGTGACTCACGCTATTTCCAGGTGCTGACAATAGCATAGAAAGAACTTAAGTCAAAACTGAAAATAAAGGGCTATTCAAGGGTGAAGGGGTAGGGACTATTTTTAATTTGTTTGGGGGTTGTTTTTTCAGTTGGTTTGTTTTGTTTCTTTTTTAATTTTAGGAAGGTGTCAAGGCACACACAATTTAAACATGTTCTGCATCACAGAAACTATATATTCAGTTCTGAAAAGCTTTGGGGACTGCATAGCTTACAAAGAAAAGATTATTTCTGAAGCTTTAAGCCAAAAGCCAAAATCCATTTTTCAGCAGAGTTGATGTTAACATTATACCTAACCAGAAAATAGTGTCATTTGAACAGGGAAAAGTGATAAGGCAGTACAGAAAAGTTCTGACATTCTGTAAGACGTTTTAAAATGTATTAAGTATAAGAAGTTAAAAAAATTCCACAATCTAAAATGAATCAGTTTGTAGTATCTCAGAAACAGTAAGTTATTTCTAAACGTTTTCCTCGTTTTTAAGTCCTGTATGAACTTCACTATGTAAATATTTAGAATAATCAGATCCCACTGCAGAAGAGGGTTAGCAGTGTCTTGGAGTAGTTAGCTCTTACAAAAATTTGTGAAACCTTTGCTCCCTGTAAATTGAAACATATTAGCTATTAATATACTTACTGGTTAAAACAATTTTTGGCAAAAATGGAGAAGCAAAAATTCAAATATGTTTAAAATGAGTTATTTTTTTCTCTTTTATTTTTTCCTGTTGCTTTCCCTCAAAAGACAAAAAAATAAAAGACGAATATGAAGGCTTTATCCTGGGCAGGTAGGCAAATGACCTTTTGCTTTAAAATAATCTCATAAAGTGTCATCTTTCTTGCATAAACCCAGAAGTATGAGAATGTCAGCACAGCTGCAAAGCGTTCCAGGTTTGCCGTGGAAACACCATTCTTATTTCAAAATAATACAACTGCTCACTGTGGACTATTGGCATGAAAGCTCCCAATCGTAGCTCATTGACAGCTTGTGGAGTGGACAGATGAGGCATGGAAAATATTTTAAATTAGTTCATTTATCTTGCTCAGACATGGGAAGAGACTGAGAATTTTTCACGTTTATAGAAAAAAAAGAGGGAAAGAGAGAAAGCGGTGGTGAGGGAAGGGGAGAAAGGGGAAATGGTAGGGGTACGGGCAGATAAAGAGCAGGAAAGCAAGAAAAAAGAGAAAAGGGGGGTAAAAGCAGGAAAAGGGAGGAGGGGGAAGAGGGGAAAGCAGGAAGCAGAGGGAAAGTGAAGAAAAGTTTGGGAAAGGAGAAAGACAGCACCTTTTAAAAAAAATAATTACCAGTTAAATTTCACATACTATGCATTTTTTGTTCATTAAAAAACATACACCCCAACACTAGCTAAACTAGCAGATGTTTTTAGCTGGTTTTGATATTATCTTCATAGTTATCAGAAAATAAACACCAGTTTTTATTACTGCATTAAACACATGCAGATTTAAATTGTTTTGTCCTAAGGACTCAGATTATAGATATTTTTCAAACATGAGGCATAATTCCCCTCCCATACCTCAGAAATTATGCCATAAACACACACAACATGAAGAATATAAGTATTTAGTTAATCCAGAGCATCTTATTGCTATGGATGTTATTGCAGCCCAAGACACAGCAAGTGAGACTACTCAAAGGACAGAGTAATGCACTGCAAGTCAGACAATTAATTTTGTTCCTGAGATTCCAATGGCTCCTAAGAATGATTCTGACAAACAGAGATAGGTTCCCTCCTCCTGCTTTGAACTTAGATCACTCACCTAGACAGGCAGTTTAGTACTGTAGAAACTCATATGAGGACCAAATATACCTGACATGTACATGTCATACTTCTGCAAGAAGCTCACACGGGAATCTTGCCACAAATCACAGAGTGTATGGAAATTGACACAAGAATGTGGAATTCTTTTGTATCAGAATAATGAACAAACATTACAAAGGCCTGTAATTACTGATTATTTCTGCAGTATCAGTTCTAATTCCATATACAGACAGGCTTTGAATCCTATTTACTTATTGGAATGTAACATATTATTCTAAAAGCAAATGGAAAAGTAAAACAATGCAGTTCAAAGAGAATCTGAATAAAAAGAAAGGTGTCTTTTCAATATTTTCAACAGAACTACCACCTACAGATAGCATTTGATTATGTTTTGTTCAACTATTTCCTGTATACAACTCAAATTTCATTTCATATAGAAATATATATTTAATTTTTATACTTCTAATTTGTTCAGTATGTCTTCCCCTTTACCCAGCTATTCAGGCACAGTGATTAGGCTTGAAGGAGGTTAGACTTTTCATCACATTTTTATACCTGATATTTTTCATTTTCTAATTTCCCGCTCTGGGAAATCTTTCACAATTGATCTGTTTAGTGTTAGTATTTAGCAAGGACTGCTATTGAAGGGCAAGCTGTACTCTCTTCTAATGTGATGTCCAGTTCATTAAAAACATATTACAAAAAGTAAAATTTTAAAAGTCTGTTTTACCTGTCCAGCGTGCGGTCTGACCCATCTATTTCATCTAAGTGGATGCATTTAGCATGCAAATCATTTTATTCAATTTTAAAATATCAGTTTCAGCATCTCTGCCATCGGGCTGCATACTTTTCTTTCCCAGAAAGAATCACCTCTCATTGTAAACAGAATTTCATTAAATTATGAAACCTTGGCCTATGAGCCCATGGGCCCAGTTGTCCAGGGTATAATTTTGAGAGCTTCTTTTCTTCTGTTTTTGCATCACAAACTTCTTTTTTAATGTGGGACTCGTTCACCGGGAAATAAACTGCTAACTACACACTTAATTTTAAAGGCAATTTTTTAAAGTTCCCTACCAAACGCTGTATCACCAACAATATGAAGAAAAGTATAAAAGCCCAATATTTAAAAAGTCACAGAACAGGATGAAGACCTAGCATATAGTTTGACTTTTGATATCAATTTTCAAAACTTCTTTTTGACTAGTTAGGCTTCTAGAAGATGTTCTTTCTCTCCACACTGTGCACCCAACTCTTGTGTTAATGGACCATTAAAAGATGCTTCATTGTGTCTTAATGGCATAATACATTATAAAAGTCAGGTGAAGGAAGGAATTACACCTCGCGATGTAAAGACATGTCATATAAAAGGCCATAGCCGATGATATTTCCAGAAAGAAATATAACAACAATTTGCTAATACAGCACTGCCAAGTAATCAGTGAATTTTTGAAAACCTGTCTATCATAGAAAATATTTTTCAAAACTTGTTCAGAATTCAATTAAACCCTTTATTAAACTATAATCTGGCTTGAACTTCTGACACTGATTTGAACATGACATTCATATGTCTAAGCATCTTGATAAATTATTGGAGCAGACAAGTATAATATTTCAAAGAATAATTTGGTTGCTTTAGCTCCTAAACATCCTGGTAATCACCAAGTAGATCTATGTGTGATCTCTAAAAATTTCTAAATGCTTGTGCAGTAACTGAGATAGCACACAAAAGATTCCTCCACCCTATACATTGTCAAATATCTACACACAACATGGTGTCTCAGCACCACAGAAAGAATGACATGGGTATTAGGATCTCACAGTACAGTACAGCTAACACTGATATGGAGGCACTCATGATACCTAAGCTTTCAGGGTAAAGGTGAATTCTTAACGTAGTTATTTGCACAGGTCTTTGCTATTTTAAGACTAATAAACCCCTGTGATTTCTGTCTGGTGAGGGCACACACAGTACATATCTTCCGATACAGTCTACTTGGCTCAGCACACTGTGGACAGCATCCCTTTCCTTTCTGAGAGAGATCGCCATAGCCTGAGACCACACAGGAGGCAACACTGAGCATCTATGTCCCACAGAAAAGACAAAAAAATCACTGGAAGCAAGAGTGAAGACAGCATCTCCGATTCCTAGGAATTCCTGTAGATCAGTCAAGTCCACAGATGACATAACTTACTTCCCCACTTCACACTGCTGGTGTAGACTTAAATGTCCATAAGGATGGTTCACCTTTCATTTATAACCTCACTACAAATAGCAGCTTCAATGGTGATGAGGCCACATTAGTAAATCACACTGTAAAACAGTCGGGTTTTTAATTTTTTACAGAACTATTTCCAACAGATCAAATGAAAGAATCTGAAAAGGGGAAAGGACATAGAATCTTTGTCACATTTAGGATTCAAAGCATATGCATTATTGCTTTCACTGCTTCACTCAGAAATACTCTTTTTTTTTTTTTAACTTCAGTCAACTTTACTTCATTACTTTACTCAGTTTTTACTTCTGGTTAACAAACACCTTTTAAGCTTTGAGGAACTTTGCCCAGAGAAACAGATAGTGGACGACTGCCCTAAGTTCTCAGAGATATTTAGCAGTAAGTCAGAAAAAGACTAAGAATGTAAACAATCAAAAAGCAAAAGGGAAACTATTTTCTCCTAAAGTGCAATTTTTACAAATTTCATTCTACTCATCTTCATTCCTTCTTTAAAATAGTAATCCTATTTCCTTGCTGCAAAAGGCTCAGTGAAAGTGGAAACTCTTGTGAATCCCCTCTACATCCTTTTGCCCAGGAGATATTGGATATAAAGTGTGATCTAGATACTGTGTGATCTAGAGCTGAAAATGAATGACAACAAAGTGTTGATGAGTTTAGCTATCAGCAATCAGGCAAACTTCTGGTTTGAACAAAACCACTGAAAATTTTTCAGTTTTTGTAAACCTCTATTACCATGGCTGTCACCCCATTTCCACTGCCAGAAATCACGACTCTACATGAACTATCATGAACTACTCTATAAGACTTTGGGAGACTAGGCTATATCAGTATCATGAACTTCGTTTTCTTGCACTGAAAATGGACAAAAGAAACAGGTGCGTGCTCACAAACTACTTCTATTTACTACTACACTTTGCACACTGAACTGATGGAGTTTAGAAAGTCATTTTAATTCAAAATATGTGATATTTTTCAATGTTACAAGTTATTTTTAAATAAGCAACATGGTCATCTCATTAGTCAACACAAAGTATAAATATGACTGCACAGATGCGGCAATCTTTTATCTACCCTTTATGTAAAAGTTAACTGTTTGAGCAACTTCTTTGTCCTTTGCTGCATTTTTGTAACAGACTCTCTATTCTTTCCTTCAAATATACTCCCTAAAACCCCCCAAAAGATGGTAGGATACATAACAGAATACATAAAAGTATAATTTATTGAAGCTGTGTACTCAATGACTATCCTCAAGACTACTAAAGTAGTTGTAAATATCCAATCAAGTATTCTCATTTAAATTGGTATACCATATGGTAACCAAAAGCAAGCCTGTTTGGTACAAGAAACAGTTGGTAGTTAGAAAATATTGGGGGGGAGGAGATATGTATGCTTTGTGTTTATTTATGCAAAGTTCAGTATAATTTAATAAAATCTGTTCTCAGTGTGTTCTCAGTGTTTACGTAATTTCTACGCATGATCAAGTTAGTTCATAAGTCCAATAGTCTTCCCATGCTGTGTGGATTTTGCAGTATTAATGACGAGCAGACCAAGGACAGAAACTCAAAAGGTGTAATAAAGAGATTATTGTGGGTCCTATTAGCAAAAACAGACAGTATGTGTTTCAGTGCTCTCACTAAAGCCATTTAAATTTAAATACTGTAGAAATGTCGAGTTTTGAATAAATATGGTTCATCATGCATTGGCTGGGTATTATTTTTGTTCCTTGCTCTACGCTGAAGACAAATGATATTGCTTTTCCATGATTAGGTATAATTTCTTCACATTAATTTTCGCTGATTTTTCAATTCAGCAAACATGAAGAAAAACTAACATGTAGCAAATACATCCAGTATGACTGTATTTAATTGTTCTAGCAGAAATTAAGACAGAAGGCTTTCTCACTGCAAAAAACAGAACCAACACTATTAATTTGAAATACATATTGGGGTGCTTATCTTCTTATTTTTCCAAGCTCCACGAGGAAGTAAGTGCACTGAATTACACACCACTAAGTTTTCACTCAGTATGAAGAAACTCTTGATGCTTAGTTTAGTACTCACGCACACTTACTGCAGTGGAATCAGAATAATCACTTGGTAGGAGAAGTGGATTTGTTCAAGAAAAGACTTATGTTTCACCAGATACTCTTGGAAGTAAGGGGCAGAAGAGAGGTCCCTAAACGCAACTTAAAGAGTTCTTAACTGCTTACTGGCTCCATCTCAGGCAAATTACATGGCACAGGTACCCAGCCTGGATGGTAACAGCACACAACAAAGCAGTAGCTGCCTTTTAGCAGTCTAGCAAGTGTTGGAGCAGGCAGGTAAACTGTGAGTCTCCAACATGACTTCGTGCATCTCCATTGCTTCCTGACTTCTTCAGTAAGAGTTTTTCAAGGAATTAACCCAACACATCTGAAACCTGACCCAGTATACCTGAGTTTAGTACAACCAAAAGATCTTCATCAGGTCTGAGTAGCAACTACAATACTTATTATTTCATTGCTAAGATCTCATGAGGTTTCTTTTGATCGTAGTGACTCTGCCTTAGCACTATTAACTTACTGTTAGTTTGTAAGGCAAATTATTCACACCATCACGTAATCAGCAACCTGAAACACTTGATTTTGCCACAGCGTTTGCTTTAAATCACGTGGCAGGACAAAAGTTTAGAAAAAAAAATCCACAGAGAACACCACCACAAGCTTGTTTAAAGCATGGAACTTCAAACAAGAGCAACCATAATTATTACTTTCAAGTGACTGTCAATACGCGGAAACAACAATATGATAACTGATGATTACTATGACAATGAATATGGTAAAGAATAACCTTACCTGTGCTGCAAACTAGGACAGTGAAAGATATTGAAAGATGTAATCAAATTATCAGATAAAAATGAATTACTACATTACATTCCTTACAGATGCTTGTAATCAGCAGTACAGACCCCAGAGGTCTTCAGGAAGACCTCTAAAGGTGAAAAATCAGTTTTCAGGTCCCTACAGAACTGTGCATTGAAACAAAAAGAATCTCAATGTTTAAACCAGTAACTCAAGAGAATGTAAAGAGCCACTTACTCATATCACCAAAAGTTCATTAACTAGGGAATGTGAAAATCCACACTCACCTACTTTCTACCTATCTGTTTTCATCTGAAATATTTCCATATTCTCTGCAAGTCTAATGCAGGAACCCAGGTGTCCATCTTTAATGCAGTGAGCCAGTGCATCTGCTCAAATGCATAATGCTGTTTTCTGCCACAGCGAATTTCTAGCTAAACAGCATTTTGTGAAAACAGAATGTTTCACACAGAATATTGAAATAAAAGGAACATGCTGCTTTTGCTTTACTACACTGAGAATATTTAGTTAACTATTACATGTTTTGATATGTCTCTCAATTTGCCATCTTCATTAATGAATGCAAACTACATAGCCATTTTTTTTCCATACTAGAAAAATATTTTCAAACTTTGACTAATGAAATGTCCCTGTGAATCTCCACTAAAAATCATACTGAGAATAAAAAAGTTCCTACATTTGGTAAAACAGTCATTTTTTCCAGATATAAATTCTGTAAATTTTCTGTTCCATGGAGAGCAACTGACTGATTGACAGACATAGCTTACTCAAACAGAATGCAATATCATAGAAATTAATTAATAAAACCGTATTTTAAAAGGATGGTATAGCTATTTCTGTGTGAAAAAAGCATACAACAACTCACCTTGGACCCCGTTATCCCAATGATTTAATACATGGGCCTGGACAGAGGATGGCAGAGGAAGTCCTCTTATAGTCCATGTTCATGCAGGTCATTCCAAAAGGAGTGGTCAGAAAGATGCTTGGTGGAAAAGGATCTGTGGGTGTTGGTCGACAGCCAGCTGAGCATGAGCCAGCAGCGTGCCCAGTTGTCCAAGCTGGCCAACGGCATCCTGGTTGGCTTGTATCAGGAATAGTGTGGCCAGCAGGAATAGGGAGGTGATCGTGCCGCTGTACTTCCCACTGGTGAGGCCACACCTCTAGTGCTGTGTTCAGTTTTGGGCCTTCACAACAAGAAGGACACTGAGGTGCTGGAGTGTGTCCAGAGAAGAGCAATGAATCTGCTGAAGGGTCTAGAGAACAAGACTTACGAGGAGTGGCAGAGGGAACTGGAATTGTTTAGTCTGGAGAAGAGGAGGCTGAGGGGAGACCTTACCACTCTCTATAACTAACTGACGGGGCCCAGGTTTGTTCAACTTCTTCATCAATGACCTGGAGGAAGAGTTAGAGTGTACCCTCAGCAAGTTTGCTGATGACACAAAACTGGGAGGAGTGGTGGATACACCAGAAGGCTGTGCTGCCATTCAGCGAGACCTGGACAGGCTGGAAAGTTGGGCAGAGAGAAACCTGATGAAGTTCAACAAGGGCAAATGGAGGGTCCTGCACCTGGGGAGGAACAACCCCATGCACCAGTACAGGCTTGGGACGGACCTGCCGTGGAAAGGGACCTGGGTGTCCTGGTGGATGTCAAGTTGACATGAGCCAGCAGTGTGCCCTTGTTGCCAAGAAGGCCAATGGGATCCTGGGGTGCATCAAGAGGAGTGTGGCCAGCAGGTCAAGGGAGGTCCGCCTTCCCTTCTACACTGCCCTAGTGAGGCCTCATCTGGAGTACTCTGCCCATTTCTGGACTCCCCACTTCAAGAAAGATAAGGAGCTGCTGGAGAGAGTCCAGCAGAGGGCTACGAGGACGATGAGGGGACTGGAGCATCTTTCCTATGAGGAAAGGCTGAGGGAGCTGGGCTTGTTCAGCCTGAAGAAGAGAAGGCTGTGAGGGGACCTAATATATACTTACAAATATCTGAAGTGTGGGTGTCAGGAGGATGGGGCCAAGCTCTTTCCTGTGGTGCCCAGCGACAGGACAAGGGGCAATGGGCACAAACTGAAGCATAGGAAGTTCCATCTGAACATGAGGAAGAACTTCTTCCCTCTGAGGGTGACGGAGCACTGGAACAGGCTGCCCAGGGAGGTTGTGGAGTCTCCTTCTCTGGAGATATTCAAGACCCGCCTGGACAAGGTCCTGTGCAGCCTGCTGTACGTGACCCTGCTTCGGCAGGGGGGCTGGACTACATGACCCACAGAGGTCCCTTCCAACCCCGAACATTCTGTGAAAGGAGGTTGTAGTGAGGCAGGCGTTGGTCTCTTCTCCGAAGTAACTAGTGATAGGGCGAGAGGCAATAGCCTCAAGTTGCATCAGGTGAGGTTTAGATTGGATACTATGAAAAATTTCTTTACTTGAAAGAGTGGTCAGGCTTTGGAACAGGCTGCCCAGGGAAGTGGTGAAGTCACCATCCCTGGAGGTGTTCAAAAAATGTGTAGCTGTGGCACTTCAGAACACAGTTTAGCAGGCATGGTTGTGTTGGGATGACGGTTGGACTTGATGATCTTCTCCAACCTTGATGATTCTGTCATTCTAAAACAAAGGAGGAAGGGAGTTCCAGATGATAAGCAGCTGCAGAGCACACCTGGACACTGACGTTGGAAGGATACACCTGTTCTAAGGTTCAGACATAATCTGTGACAATTCACAGCTCATTTTATTTATAGAAGCTTAAACACAAATTTTCCCAATAATAGAATTATTTTTACAATATAAAATGAAATCTGAAAAAAAGCTTTTGATCTCACTGACAATTTAAAAAGACAGGTGTGCAGAAATCCACATAAGAAACTATTAATGTTAAGTAACAGCTAAGTAAATAGGGAAGGCCTGTAGTGTTTTATCTTGGGACAATCCACTCCTCTATAGGATTTTCTGTAGCACGTGGTGTAATGCTGTAGAAAACAGAAATGTCTTCTTCAGGTTCAGCCATGCTCTTTTTTGCATACCCAAAAACAGAGGAAAAAATACACAACACCCAAGTCAGTGGATATAATTGTCCCAAAAGGTGTTTAGTACTTTGCAAAACCTTTCCATTCATTAGAAAGAAATGAAGCTTCTGTTGGGTTTTACTACACCTACACAATCGCATGTGAAGTGCTCTAACTGTTAGTTGGGCTGTAGCTATCCAGGACATACCTAACACGGACACATTACACATTTCTATTTCTGTTCTAGAAGAACTGCTGTCTCTATAATGTGTTTAGGAGTACATCAAGACTGACAGTTACGAAATATGAATTTGTACTGTTCCTCAGCCCAGAAATCAAGATAATTTCTCCATACTCCTCTTCTGAGGATATAGAAAAATGAAAGAACACACCACTTATTTGCAAAGAACACTACATGCTACTATTGCCAGCTAAAGCAATTAACACCTAAAGCAATTATGAGTTGTAATCTAGAAAACCTTCAGTAGTGCTTTGCAAAGATAAATATCTTAGCATTTAGTGGCAATCAACAGGTCCACCCACTGACAAAACAGCTACATAATCATACAGGTACAAACAATGAGATATGTCAATTCGAGGGTCAGTGCCTGGAAGAGAAAGAGGCTTTTTTTTTTTTCAAGACTGCTCAGCCAGAATATCAATAAGGGGAAAATATTAAATTGCTCCTACCTGTTGATCTGGTGTAGCATTTAGCTCAGCCAGGCAAAACCAGAGAAGGTGGCCTAGCCTAGGTAGGGAATCATTGTCCCGTTCCCCCTTGAGAAAGTGAGTTTCTAAGTAAGTCGCATTCAAGGGCTGTGTATGCTCCATCTCTGCTAGGATTACAGCATTTCCTCCCACCAGCAAGCATACCAGCAAGCAGGCACACAGCAGAACAAGGTAAGTCAACACTACGTCAGGTTCACTACCTGAGGAGGAGAGGTAAAGGGCCAACAAACTGAATCTCACTGAAAGAACCGAGACAAGTCAGCAAAGGTTGGTACAGTACACTAGGCAGAAAAGGACAGGATGGGCTCCTCAGAGGAGCAAGAGAACAGTAGCCAGCATGCCACCAAAGAAAAGACAGTGGGGTGAGAACACTTTAGCTCCTACAAGAAGGGAGCTTCAAACATTTATGTTACAAGGAGGAGAGTTCTCAGTTTTTACAATGTTTCCTGCAGATCAGGTCCGTGAATCCTGGATGCATCCCTGCAGTAACATCTGCCAAAACTTACTTCCCAAGCTTCCTTACGAAGGTGGGGCTCAGTCCTCTGCTTCTGCAATCATTAGACAACTGCACTGTAACACCCAGCTCAGGGAGGGAGATTTGCTTTCAAGGATGCAGCTAGATACTGCTACAGAAAAGCACACAAAAGTCAGGGCAGAAAGGCCTGAGAATGAGGCAACTGGACCCTACTTATAATCACAAATAGATGTCAAGACCCAAGGCCCAATTTATAAACTGCTTTGACTGGGTGATTGGCTTGAACCAAATTTAATATGCATTCTTCTATTTTTGAGGCAGCTAATTCAGCTTTGACTTCAGGATTAGGGCTAGGATACTCTTATTCTAGTCATCTGTGGAAGACTAGAGGTCTTATTTCCTGCCCTATGACGAGCTGTTCCAGCACAACTCCTTCCCAGCTTCCCCACCAATTCCTCCTCTTTTTCCTACCTCCAAAAGATGAGAGAGAATATATAACTACTGTAAGTTATAATTTGCAAGAGGTATTAAGTATTAGACACAACATAAATTGATACTGACATAACAGATCTGGGATACAACACAAATAACTCCCCTATTTGAATGCTCTCCAATTTGAGAAACAGTGTTATTCAAAATTGACACTTCATTGATTTGAAGTCTATGCTACTGACTTGCAAAGTGAATTTAAGGAAAGCAGATTTCTGCGCCATTGTGTCCCCCCACAACTTAAGTTCATGCAAAGCTGTTCCTAAGAGTTTGTGCAATAGGCTAAATGAGAGGATTTTTCTGCTTTATCATTACCATTATAAAATCTGTGAAACACATTTAACTTACATAGACATACAACTCTTAGAGAAATCTAACGTTATTTTCTTGCAGTCCTAACCTTTAAAAACAGTATCGTAATTCCATTCTAAAATCATGCTAATGTAGCACATCACAGGACATGATGAAATCCATGTGGCTTAAGAGATCTCAGATTTATTAAATGAGGTAGCGCTTATTAATAGTGATTTTGACTTCATACCCAATTCCCTAATTAACACACTGTAACACAGCTAAAAGACAGCTATATTTTCTCTAACATTGTGGTAATGAACAAAAGCAAAATTTATCCATTAACATTTATAATCTCTTTTTAAAGGATGGCTGTATTTGATGGCTTGAAAAACCAATCTACGTTTTTGTTTTCTCACAACAAGTACGAAATTCAAAAGCTTCTTCAAATACAGGAAATATTTCACTATGGATAGTTTTGAAAAAAAGCTTAATGGCAACTGTTAGAAACAACAGCACAATAAAAATTCAGTAAGTGTGTGAATGGAATATAAACCATATATAAAGCAGTTCATGATCTCTGAAGTGCTAAATGCTATTGTTTCAAAGACCAGGACTCCTACAGATTTTAGATAGTACATTTGTACTATCTGCATAAAGAAATAGGGACTGAGAAACTCTGAAAAAGAAGAGACAAGAAGATATGCGACTGTGGGCGTAGAATAAATGCAATATAGGGTGAATGGAAGACAGCAGCAAATAAAAAAATAGAAGGGAAAAAAAGCAAGAAAACAAAATGTGCCGTGGATAAAATACAGAACATATGAATACTGGTGCTAGTGAAAATAATTAAAAATAAATACTGAAACTGAGTAACTGAAATTCAATATTGGAAGCGTTCATCTTTAAAACGCTACAAAACAAGGACAGGCAGCATTTAGAAGGAATGATTACGCTATATATTCAGGAACTGACTAGCAACTTGTACACTCCATGATCCTTCTGTGAGCGTCTGCATTGTGGGATGCAGGTCATCGTAACTTGGTTCTGCAAGACTTTTTGGGCTCTATTGCATAAAGTTTTCTGCTGCCCTTGTGTCATTTCGGCTGGGGCTGCTGTTTGTGCTATAATACCAAAAGCATAAGAAATTCACAGAAGTTTAAATGAGTAACTGTCCTTCATGCCTTCTCCTCCCAGCACATGGCAACGAAGCCTTTCACAGAGAACATTTAGACTCTATTCTTCAATATCCGGAATTCCTAATGATGGGCTAACGCTAGTGCTCATCCAGGATCTTAAACTGTAGAGGAATGATTCTGGCAAAAATCTTTTAGCAGTGTGCTTACTTCACATCCACCTAGTTTTTCAGTACTTTGAGCTTTTAGGGTGTACATGTCTGGTATGCTCATCATGGAGAGGCCTGCAAGCTAAGAATCTGATCTCTTGAGATCTAATTTTAAAAAGGTTATTCCTAGCTGAAGCAAGATGAAATTGTTAGTAAAAAAAAAATATTCCTTCAAAATAACTTTTTCAGAATAATTTTGATAATGCTCACAGGGTGGAGTGTTACAAGGTATATTTGGGTAGCATTTTGAAGGTGAACGCTCTGTGAGTAGTGTCACTATTTTCAGAAACACCAATATTGACATCTGTTCTGTATTTTACCCACAGTATATTCTTCCTTTCTTATTTGATACTATTCTTTTCCTGCTCATTCCCCTTCTATTCTGTTTGTTTACTTTATGAATTAAACAATTAACAACGATGTAAAAATGGTAACACTATACAATTAAGGAAATTCCATGGACTGCACTGTAATAATGAAGTGTGAAACACAGTTCTGTGATGGTTACTAAAATGCTGGTCCACTGCAGGAAATATAGACCACATTAAACTGAATGTGTTATTTGAAAAAGAAGAATGATCAGCAAATCATATTTTTCTTAATAAGTCAAAAATACTTTTAAAAAAATGGAATAAAGAACATATTGAAAATCTATCAACTGACTTTTAAGAAAGTCAGAAGTCAGCAGCCCCAGCTGTACAGAACTCAATTAAGCCCTTTGTCCTCATCTGCTAACTGAAGCTGCGTAACATGATAATTCTCTTGGGGAATTATGAACTCTAAAGAACAAACATTATCTACAGCGATAACACTTTTCCCTCATAATTCAGTAAGACAGGTTGCACAGACTGTTGAAGCTGAAAAATTCTTCTGCACTCTCTCTGCAGACCACATATTCAATTCTATGGCAAAACCAAGAAAGTTGAGGCATGCTGAAACTCATGATTTCACACAATGGAAAGAAGCAGCACATATGTGGCAAGAACATCGAACATTTTAGCGCTATCATGCAGACTATCAATAAATAGACAAGCATTTCAGAATTACTCTGCAACAATTCTTGAAAAGCCAAGACAGCTACACCACACATCACATTCTGTTTCCTGGTTGGCTGTGAGGGACTGTCAGGTCAGCATTCATGAGAATACCAGCTGTATCCAGTATTGATCTATATCATTAAGGATAGTCTATTTTTCTAAACAAAAGGCATGCAATTCCTAAGAACCATTGTCTTCATTCCCAGCAATGGCAACACTGCTATTATTCTACCAAATTG
This sequence comes from Opisthocomus hoazin, assembly GCF_030867145.1. Classification (NCBI taxonomy): domain Eukaryota; kingdom Metazoa; phylum Chordata; class Aves; order Opisthocomiformes; family Opisthocomidae; genus Opisthocomus; species Opisthocomus hoazin. The sequence continues at coordinate 20,092,589 of NC_134454.1, read as the reverse complement.
TACTTATTAAGTATCATCAAGGTTTTGAAGATTTCTGCAAGTTGCACAGATATCTCAAACACATTGAACTGCATACTTGTCCAGTGACAATAATAGTCTTTACCATAACTGTCCTTTACATATCAGAAGAGATATTGTGTCAGAGTAATAGGCTGAATGTGATTGCTGTTTGGCATCACAGTTTACTTCACTGCATATTTCAGTTTCATACTATTACTTGAGTCCATTTCTTTTTAGCACTAAGTTTGGAATATATTCTGCCTTCAGTGGGTCAGACAATTATAGCGAAGCAGTAAAAGGCAACAGGAGCTGAACTGTAGAGCAATATAGCCAGTTTTGAGGAACAGATGTCCGTACATCTTTTGTGTGGCTCTCGTTCAGACTAGCTTGTCTGAGGTCTGTATTTTTTTATTGTTTTGTAAGTTTTATGCTACACATAGAAGGTTATCCTTAAGAATATAGGCAAAATTTACTGTGCAAAACAAATATTTGCAAACAGCTTTCTCCATTTATTAGAATAATAATCATAATTCATGCATAGAGGGATATACATGAACTAATGAATTGTAATAATGGTTTATCATTAGCTTTGTATTCAGTCTGAAGATACAAAATAGCATAATGATACCAGCTTTCAAGGGAATGAAAGAAATGTAAGGAAAGAGAAGCAGCACATAGGCAAGCCAGGAATCTGATCTTCCGATTTCAAAACATGTGCCTAAAAAATTCAAATTACTGCTGAATCTATGTTTTTAAAACTTCCTTCTCACACAATGTGCTTGGTAGTTTACTGCTGCTTTAAATAATTCATACTGAGTACAGGAGGTATGTTGTTGCAGTGTGGTGGGGTGACATTGGCTGGCTGGCTGCCTGATGCCCACTCAGCTCTCTCTCATCCCACCTCCTTAAAAGGACAGGAGAAAATAAGATGGAAAAGCTTGTGGGTCAAGACAGGGAAATGACTCACCAATTACCGTTGTGAGCAAAAACCGACTTCACTTGAGGAAAATTAGTTTAATTTATTGTCAATTGAAAATAGAGTAGGATGGTGAAAAACCAAGACAAAACTAAAACCACCTCTCCCCAGCTGCCCCTCTTCTTCCCAGACTCAACTTCACTCCCTTCACTCCTGACGTCACTACCTCCTCTCACCCACTGAGCAGTGCAGGTGGATGGGGAACTGGGGTGTGGAAGTTAATCTATAACAGCTCCTCTTTGCTGCTCCTTCCTCCTCACACTTTTTCCCTGCTCCACCATGAAGTCTCTCCCACAGAAGAGAATCTTTCATGAACTGCTCCAGTGAAGGGCCGTCCTCTCCATGGACTTCAGGAAAAACCCTCCCCTTTTCCTTTCTCTCCAGAAAGGTGCTGCTCCAGAGAGGGTCCCCCAGGGGCTGCAGTTCCTGCCAGAAAACCTGCTCCCTGTACTGTCAGCTCCTCTTTGCAGGCAGCAGTTCCTGCAGGATCCTGCTCCTGCATGGGCTCTCCACGAGCTGCAGCTTCCTTAGGGCATATCCACCTGCTTTGTCATGGGGTCCTCCATGGGCTTCGGCGTGGACATCTGCTCCGGCGTGGTTCTCCACGGACTGCAGGAAGACAACCTGCTTCACCATGGTCTTCTCCATAGGCTGCAAGAGAATCTCTGCCTTGCTGCCGGAAGCACCTCCTTTCTGTCCTTCTTCACTGATCTTGGTGTCTGCAGTGTTGTTTCTCACACTTTTTTTTTTTTTCTTTCTCTCTCTCTCTCTCAGCTGCTGTGCATTTTTTTTTCCCCTTTCCAAAATCTGTTTTCCCAAAGGCACCACCAGCCTGGCTGATGGGTGCAGCTGTGTCCAGTGGTGGGTCCAGTGTATCCAGCCGGACCCAGCTGTGTCCCACACAGGGCAGCTCCCGGCCTCTTCTCACTGGGTTGCCCTGCAGCCCCCCCCACTATTAAAACTTGACACCTACACCCAATACACACAGCCATGATGGTCTAAGGATATAAGCAACAGACATCTGAGAATCTTTAAAAGAACCTTTTTTCTCTAATAGAGCTGTATGTCTATTGAATTTTTAATAGTGTAGATTAAATATAATGCTGAATTAACAATGTATCAGTGTCAGCTGAACTACAAAAGTGAATTACAGCCTTTCAGGTTTTTACTGATAATTTTTACTCCTTTTATTATCATTGCTAAACCAAAACATTGATATCGAAATAAATAAAATGTAGTGCATATACGTCCCTTGTGCTACAATTTCCAGTCTTTTTTTTTTAATCATTTGCTTGAAATATTTTATAATATGAACCTAACTAAACTTCTCTCTTAGAAGACTATTAAATACTCACTTTTTAATACTCACTCAGTATATACTACACCTTTAATTTGTCGAACTCAAGTACAGATGATACCGCCTATAAGGCTACTCTTGCTGTAAAGAAGCAATGTGCTGTATATCTTTCAGTCCCAAATGAGCATGAATTAATACAGTTTCTTAGAGAACAGGCACTTTCACAGATTCTTCAGAAAAGTCACACAAATGAGTATTTTAGAAAAATTTTACACTTGCTTTTGCTAAGTATGAGGTCTCTCCAGAAAAGATTTCACAAAGAGCAAGGCAAAACTTTTGCCCACAACATTTAACAAACTACCACTGTAGCTTCTGACATGTGATACAACGGCAAATGTGTTATGTGTTGATTTAAGAAAAAATAATAGTGGCAGACTCATTATATTTCAGAACACTTAGAGGTTTTGGCATTAAATATGGGTCAAAAATCACTAAATATATCAACAAGTGACACTCATTAAAATAAATCACACAAAATGGCACTTGTATGATAACACATTGTGACAGTACTACTGCTTTCATAAACAAAGAATGAAATTAAACTTTCATAGTAAAATATTTCACTGGGCTAGACTGCAAAGTTTGACATGGTCAATTCATCACTGCAGAAATCAGGCAAAGCTCAGTCTGCTGTAGTCAGAACGCTCATTATTTCATCAAAATTGCATTGTATCCAGGACTCCAACATTCCTTTTATTAAAAATAATCACCAAGAAGTTGAATGGTAATTGTCAACCTCCTACACTACAATTTGGTCTCCCATTTAAATGAAGGCTGAAAAGCAAAATGTAGTCATTGTCAATAAAACTGCATTGGACTCATTGTGTATAGAAAGCAGGTGGATAGATTCAAGGAGTAGTTTACGATTTGGTCAGTTATTCAGAGTGTTACAAATGCTTTAGAAAGACCTACACAACATTTTTCAAATGATTTTTTACAACCAAAACTAAAACTACAGGAAGGGTCAGTTTTAATTAATGTCCTGAATTAAAAACAGGATGGAAAGCAACTTGCCAGGTTTTTGAGCCCAGTCCTTCTTTCTGAGAAGCAATCAGCATAACAGGATCACTTTCCCAAACTGTATGAGCCCTAGCATAACACCACTGGGCATGCCAACACACTTTATTCCCATTGGAAGACTATTCAAGAACTTCATTAAATAAAAGGGTAGAAAACTCCTTGTCCTTTAAAGCCTAAATTTGTTTACAGTCTATTTATACTGTCACAGTTTTATAGCAGCACTGCTCTTCAGCATCAACAATTTAAAGTTTTTATATAGCTAAATTTTCTTTTACTATTTTGTAAACTTATCTCTGTGTTCAGAAGTTACACTGTCTATTGAAACATTATCTTGTATTAAAAAAGTTTAAAAACAAGGCTCAAAATTTCAATAAATAATTTCAAAATTACTATGATACAGATTTTGATCTTGCTGATAGGAAATTAGTTTAAATTATCAATTTACTCTTCAGGTTTCCAACTTGTGTCAATTTCAGATAAGAATGCTTTGTGAAATCTTGAAAATATGTAGGAGTCAAAAAAAGTGGGTTTTATATTCTTTTAGTGACAACACCTCTGAAATACTGCATCAAATCCCACTAAAATAAAAATGGAATCGTGGAAGAACAGAAGCATGGGGGAAAAAATCGAAGCATGGAAAGACATTTTTCCCGATCTAGATAGTGTCCTGCATCCAGTTCAGTCTGTATTGCACTGCAGATCTGAATCTGAGGTTTTCTCTTGGCCGTCTGAAGGCTTCCACAGAGATCAAACTAAACGGTACAGAGAGACTGAACCGCCTGTGACTGCAACACTCAGAGGACCAGTATGAGGTTCATAGATTCTTATGAACTTTATGTGATTAGAAATTGGCCTCAAAGGACCTATTGTAACAGGTAATTTTGCTTCATCTAAGCCTAAAGTTCTAAGCTCGTATTGATACGGAGGATTACCCCAACCTAGGCACAGGACCTTGCACTTGTCTTGTTGAACCTCATGAGGTTCACACAGGCCCACTTCTCGTGCTTGTCCAGGTCCCTCTGAACAACATCCCGTCCCTCAGGCATGTCAACCACACCTCACAGCTTGGCGTCATCTTTGTCGTCTGCAAACTTGCTGAGGCTGCACTTGATCCCACCATCTATGTCACTGATGAAGACATTAAACAGCTCTGGTCCCAATATGGATGCCTGAGGAACACCAGTCATCATTGATCTCCATCCAGACATTGAGCCTTTGACGACTGCATGCTGGATGTGACCATTCAGGCAATTCCATCTCCACCTAACAGTCCATCCATCATATTCACATCTCTCCAATTTAGAGAGAAGGATGTTGATGATCTTTAAGGTCCCTTCCAACCCTTACCATTCTATGATTCTGTGATTCTATGATTTGCCATTTAGCAGATACTTGAAAAGTTTGAAGCTTTCTGTTTACACAAGAAGCAATTTCATTGCAAATTAAGAAACACAGAACTCGGATAATTCTCCAAAAGCTCTGAGTGCTGCACTCCAAACCTTCCCTAACAAGTTGTTACCTACTACGGAGCATTGTACATTCACATTCCTAATTAATTTAAAACAAAGATCTACCAAGGAACTGCAATATAGAAAACCACGTGCTTTACCAACTTTCTACAAAATTAAAAAAAATACTGTTTATACCTATAATACAGCACCAGCATCTATACTAAAAGCTGAATTTGAAAAAACTGCTACTCTAATTTAAGAAATATTAACATAGGACACTTATGGTTCATGCTGGTGAAGATAGTCTTGATACATTTTGTTTATTTACACTTATTTTATTACTAAATGCCCTTGTTCTTAAGATTTCACTATATTGGACTATCCTGTTCACCAATGTAAGTCCCCTGTTCACAGTTAAATATCTGGACTCATAAAACTGTATTTGTTCTATCTAGCAGCATCATCTTTTTCAGTTTTTAAAGGATCACAGGATATTAAATGCAGTACTGACCTTCCAATCAAATCCTAAGTAGAGCAGGGAAATTTTAAAGCTATAACAGAAGCGATACGTAACAAATTCACAGGATGTAAAACAGTTTCTATGAAACAGAAATCAGTGACACAGAAACACAATAAAAAACATTTCTAAGATTACTTTTTCCCAGTGACACCTGGCATTTTGATATTTTCTACTGAAATACATTAACCTTCCAATGAAAAAAAAACCTAAAACCAAACCAGAATTAAAATTTTCTAGATTTTTTAAAGCTAAAAAAATAAATCAAATATTTTGATTTGCTTTAATATTTTGTGCAAATTTTAAAAATAATTCCGTATTTCCATGAAGCACTACAGTTTTTCATAATATAAAGCATCTATGCCGCTCCAAAGAAAGTCCCAAACCTCTAAGAAATGTTAATATACTCAGTAAAAACATTAATCAAAAAACATTAGGTGAGCTGTTGCCAAGCTCTCAAACATGTCTAAAAGAACACGTTTTTTAAACTGGTCCTTACAAAATAACCACTCAAGTTTAAGGTCTTCCCACCCAAGGTACTTCACTGACAAGGGGTCAGCAGAGGAAAATGTCAGTTCAGCTCAGCTGCATAAACCTAAGCACAGCGGAAATTTCCATAACAAATTTGATAGCATAGAAGACAGCTTTTAGAGGACCAGCTTAAGATCGGAACAAATTCCCTCAAGAACTAAGGGTCACCTTCTATCTTCACCACTTTCCACTCCCAGGGCACAGCATGTACTATCAACATTTCTTCCCCAGACTGATTTGATATAAATGTTAGAATGCCTGTACTTCAAAAAAAAAAAAAAAGAGGATAAAAATACATGATACTTGGTATATTCACCATCTGGAGAAAAGATAAGGTAGCATAAATACCATAGATATCATTCACATTTCGTAACTATTGGAAAGGCTCTCTAATGCCATGATGAGAGACCTGACAAAAGATCTACACAGAAATAAAATGTTATACAAGCACTCTGTCTAGTATAATATTAAATCACCTTAGTGATTTAAAAAGAACAGATCTTTGAAATATCTTTGAACTATCTGGAACAAGATAGTTACCATATTTACACAAAATTTAATTCCAGCCCATTAAAATTTTAAAGCAATGGCCACCTCCAGCACCATATAGGTATAGTATTATGCAATAGCATAATCACAAAATGCAGAGCAAAAGTGGGTGGTTTCTTCCATGGATTTTCAGTTGACAGCCATCAACATATAGGTACCTTTACGGAATAAAATCTTCAGGAACCAATAACTGTGTTTTATATACTAGCTTACGTTACACAGGTGATCACACACACTAGATAAAGAAAGATGTTATTGAGAGGAATAAAAAAAATGGGTCTTTGGGTGTGATCAGTACAGTGTTCCTTAAGTTTGAATTTTGAACAACTGGACAAATATAGCAAGCCAAGGAGATCACCTATGATATCCCCATTTTATCATTTCTACTACTGTTCTCACATTGACAGTGGAAAATCCAATTTACTGCACATACATAGACATTACCTACAAACATGTAAGTACATCTAGTTTCATTATCAAAACTAAGTAATATTTAAAGCTTTAAAATGTTGTGATGCTGATTTAAGAATTGAAACATTTTTGGCATAGCCATTTTATGCTCAGATTTTGCTGCACTGCAGAAAACAATCTAGAAACTAAAACACTCAAAATATATGCAGGTGGCCACCCAAACAAACTACACATACAGTAATCATTCCTTTCAGTAGCTTTAGATTACGCATCTTCTTCCTTTTGCTTAGATATAATGTTCACTTGCACTTTAAAGTTTTCTCTCTTTTCTTTCAATGACGATTAAGATAAAAAATATTTAGCCATTAGCTGTTTTGCTTACAAAGTGCTCTAACAGTTCAAGATTCCATATTGAGAGGTGGCTCGATCCCTTCTTTCTGATCGTCAATTTAGGAAAAAAAATAAAAAGCGGAGAGAATCAGCTTGCAGTATCAACCCTCCTTTCACACAGATGAGATATACTGAAAGCTTACCAAGTCTTATCCGTAATCTTATTGGCTCATCTCTAACCATTTCATCACGCTCAACTTGACAAGCATTTTGATCTTAATTTTCCTTTTAAAGTAATCTGTTAGCAAGCCATAAATATTTAATATATCTCCCTTACTTTATGTTGCTTACCTGCTCTTCTAATCTCTAGGCTTTCATTTTGTTCCACTTATTTTGAAAATCATTATGAAACAGGGCTGAGTCACATATATTTGGCAACCTTTGAACAAATGTTTCTAATTTCATAGGACAGAACATAGTTCTGCATTATACAAATGTCTGGTCTGCAAGTACTTCTCTGACACCTGCTTGTATGCTAGTCACAATTACTCAACTGTATAAACTAGGAAGGAAAGTCTTGAAAAGTAATAGCTGCAAGTGTAACCCAGTGAATAACCATTTGCAGTCTTTATTGCTGCTTTAAAGTAATACATCACGGATCTTTTTAAACTTCCTATTTTGTTTGGCATTGTCATTGAAACCTGAAAGATAGCAGCCCAAAAACTAAAGTACAATAACCAAAAAAAAAATACGGTAAGGTTGTGTTCTTCAGTTACAGTAAAACAATACAGTAATGCAGTACCAAAAAACCTGCTGGCTGTCCTGTCTCTTTTGCTATCATTAACTTCGGAAACAGTCATTTAAGTAAAACAAGCATCTATTTATGAATAGTCATACACGTTATCTCTCATAAAAAAAAAAATCTGCACCAGTATATTCAAGAGATTGTTATATAAATATATATATACACACTTTTATATACATGTAAACATGTTTTAATAAAACCTACAATACTTCTGAACAGCAGGAATCTGAAAGATATATAACATACATGGAATAAATTCTGTGCTACATATTTATCTTAAAATGTATAAAACCAACTGAGCTCAGTTGGTTAAATATTAAATTAATAAAAGGCTTAAATAGCTTTTTGTGTATTTTTCCAGTTAGCAGCGAATCTGTGAAAGTGAAAGCAAGTGACCAAAGCCCTTGTGCCTTTTACAAATCATGAATCTCCCTTCTCTGAGATGAAGAAAAAGAGCTACGAGTCCTGAAGTCAGAAGTCTGAAGTACATTTGTATAAATGAGTTTACGACAATAGGTTATCCCATAACGAAAGGATTTAAAACAGAATGGAAGTTTAGAACATCTCAAATCACTAACCCAACCAGAGGGGGAGAAAAATTAAAATTTTGATATTAAATGGTGGAAGCACGGAAACTAGGCATATTTTCCATAAACTCTCTGGAGCAAAAATTTTGTATTGCCACTGAAGAAAAACAAGAAGTTACTGATATGACAAAATGGCCATGGACCATTCAGACATTCAATTCAAAAAGAACAAACAAGTCAAATCTTTCCAGCTTCATATATTCCACTAAGTGTCCAAAAGAAATGCAAAGAATAATGTAAATATATATCAAACAGTGATTTCCACCTCTATGTGAGTTGGACAAATGCTTGTATCGAAGGAATTTGATTTTCTTAAGCTTTCCTTATTCTAAAAATCAATATTAACAGCATATGCATAGGAATATGTGTGTGCACGTAAAAGGAATGCAACTAAGTATGTGTGAGCTTATATGTAGGAAAATGAACACTCAAAGTAACACTGAGGGATAGCAGGCCTTTTCTGTGACACATTCAGTAAACTTTTAGCTCCTACAAGCATAAGTTTCTCATTAACTTAACGAGGCACATCCAGCAGAGAGTTGCAAATTTTCAATTTCTATTTAAAAGCTATCTGATTTCTACTTGCTATAATAAGATAATTTCTACCATAACTAGTTAAAGAAGTAGATGGGATTACTTCAAACAGAAAATTCCTAAGGGTAAAAGAGACTTGCACGATAGTTATCTCAAAGGCAACTTTCACAGTGACTTCAGTATTTTTCAGATAGATGGGATGTCTTAAAAGTATGATGCTGAACTGGAAAATGTACATTATAAGCAGCTCCAACTAGGATAAATCTACACTGCAAGTTGTGTTATAGCAGCAAAAATAATCAGCCAGCAAGCAGATTTCAGTTATAAAAAGCAAAGCCCTTTCACAAGGATAGAAATACTCTTCCATGATGGTCAAACAGCAAAATATCTCCCAACCAAAGGACATCTGCAGTATAAGTCAAGCATTATTACTCAAAGGAGATCTGGAAGTTCTCCACAATCACGTAAGAGCTGCCTAGCTGAAAGACTCTAATTCCTCTGTCATTAAGGAACTGATATTTAAAATTGCAGAAGAAAACCAACAAGCTATGAACCAGATGGTTAGCCGACTATCATACAGAATCAGGAAATATTAATAATTCTCCTATTTGTTCCACTCCCTCCAGCCACCATTTCTGTGACTAACCTGTTGCCTTAACATGAAGAGAGGAGGTAGACAGCTACAATTCTGTTTAAGGGATAACAAACACGAGACATCACGCAATAGACTACAGGTTCATGTGTATTAACTTTCCCCAGGATAAAAAGGTCTTTAAAACAAAGATCCTATTTGCAATGTCTTCTTTATTTACAGCCCTGTTGAGTTACACTTGCACAAGAACATACGCCCTACTATTCCTCTGATGTCCAAAAAGCAGGGGAATATATGATTTTTCAAACCCAGTTCAGGATATTTTCCACAGCTTCTACTTGTGTTCATATATGCTTACACCTGCCCAGTTTCACAAAATTAAATTTTATGCAATATGAAGTTAACACATTCATTATTCATTTTCTGAACTTTACAACAATTTACGTGTGATTTTGTTATGGCACCTTTGGACACCCCAACTACTCTACTGAAAAAACAGTAACACTGGCTGTCCAACAAGAGAACATTCTGTCATACAGTGTCACTTTGTAACATATAGGCTACTGGAGAAATTGGAAGATGATGCAGGCTGCAGTGCCATCATTACAATGTTGACATCACTTTAAGACTTATATTTGTCAGACTTGGACAGTGTAGTCTCTCAGCTTGCCAAGTGCCCTGCTGTGATAAGGTGCCAGAAATAAGTAAGCTGCTTAAGTTCAGAGCTGACAAGACAGATGTAATGCTTGCTGGTAACAAAAACAATGTACAGCCATTCCTGAAGACCACACAGTTAAACACACCAGATGTGCCTAGCAAATGATCTTGCATGACTATGTATACAGCAGAAAATATGCCACTCCTCCAGAGACAAAATGTTGTTCTCTGTCATTTTGGGTAATTTAAGACACTCATCTACAGTTCCAGTTGTGGCTACCTAAAAGACCATACCTTCTTCTTCTAACAACAGGATGCATAACAAAAGAGCAGCATGAAATAAATGACTGTTAGAAGAGCCACGCTATGAACAAAGGGAGGACAGATCACTAGTGTCTAAAACAATGTGCCATTTTTCTGGTAATAAAACTTACCTCAAACAAATACCTCATCCTTTTTCTTGGAAACTGCATATATAGAAAACTCACTGAGAGCTACTTCAACTCATGGAAAAAAGGTAATCCCTGGCAGCAGTTCAGCAATCATTCTTTGCTTTTTAAAATGAACATTAACTTGAGTTATTTCAAATCCCCAGAATTCGCTGCTGAACGCAACTTACTACTTTCTTCAGCAGCTCTTTACAAATATTATTTCAAATAGCAGTCAGCTTCCTAAAGGAAAACTAGTATCTGTTCACTTAGACAGGTTCTCAAGCTTATAACCTGAACTGGGCCTTTTTCACTTCAGGCAACAGCTCTGACAATAATGTTCCAAGAACCACCACAGCAATACCTTGTGGCAGAGAGCTTGAAAAGAGAAAATGACAGAAAAAAAGTGGCTTAAAGTACTAAAAATCCAAACTTAACCTCTGAAAGCTACGCATTATCACTGAACTGAGTATCCAACTATTTCCATTTATGTCCAAATAATTAATTTAGGAAGTGTCCATCATTCTATCCTTAAAACACACCAAATCCATAAAACAGCACGTAGCATAAATAACAAGAAGGAGGAGCTGGAAGCAACGTCGCAGCTGGAAAGCTATGGTCTAATTGCTATCACTGAAACTTGGTGGGACAAATCACATGGCTGGAGCGCTGCAATCAATGGCTATAAACCGTTCAGGAGGGACAGGCAAGGAAGGAGGGGTGGAAGGATTGCCCTCTATGTAAAAAAATGGATTGACTGCACAGAGCTGTCTCTGAAAAACTTCAGTCACCCTGGCATCTGTTGGAAAGGGGGCACAGCAAGCTGTAAGCAGTCCAGAAGACTCTTGGAGAGCATCAAGGATAATTTCTTAATCCAGGTGACAGACAGCCCAGCTAGATGACAAGCATTACTGGACCTGTTGCTTACCAACACGGATTAACTAATTACAGAGGTCAAAATCAGTGGCAGCCCGGGCTGAAGAGATCATGCCCTGGTGGAATTCAGTATCAAGGGATATGGGCCAGGTGAAGAGTAAAGTCAAGACCCTGAATTTCACGCGAGTGAATTTTCAGTTGCTTAGCGAATTACAGCATGTGACCCCCTGGGAAACTGCCCTCAGGGCTAAGAGAGCAGAACAGAGCTGGCAGCTCTTTAAGAACATTTTTCTTACAGCACAAGAGCTCTCAGTTCCCATGTGTGAGCAGTCAAGCAAAGAGTCAGGAGACCAGCATTTCTGAGTAAGGACTTCCTGGTCAAATTAAAGTGTAAGAAAGAAATGCACAGGCAGTGGAACCAGGGACGTGTATCCTGGGAAGAACACAGGGATGCTGCTTCAACAAGGCCAAGTGCAAGGTCGTACACCTGGGTTGGGGTAATACCCGCTATCAATACAGGCTGGGGGGTGAAAGGATTGAGAGCAGCTCTGCTGAGAGGGACTTGGGGGTACTGATAGATGAAAGGCTGGACATGAGCCGGCAATGTGCGCTGGCAGCCCAGAGGGCCAACCGTGTCCTGGGCTGCATCAGGAGAAGCGTGGCCAGCAGGTCGAGAGAGGTGATTCTGCCCCTCTACTCTGCTCTGGTGAGACCTCACCTGGAGTACTGCGTTCAGCTCTGGAGCCCTCAGCACAACAAGGACATGGAACTGTTGGAGCGGGTCCAAAGGAGGGCTACAAAAACGATCCGAGGGCTGGAGCACCTCTCCTATGAGGACAGGCTGAGAGAGTTGGGCTTGTTCAGCCTGGAGAAGAGAAGGCTGCGGGAGACCTGATTGCAGCCTTTCAGTACTTAAAGGGAGCCTATAGGAAAGATGGGGACAATCTTTTTAGTAGAGACAACAGTGACAGGACGAGGGGTAATGGTTTTAAACTAAAACACGGTAGGTTTAGGCTAGATATAAGGAAGAAATTCTTCACAATGAGGGTTGTGAAACACTGGAACGGGTTGCCCAGAAAGGTAGTGGAGGCCCCATCCCTGGAAACATTCAAGACCAGGTTGGACAGGGCTCTGAGCAAACTGATCTAGTTTGCCGTGTCCCTGCTTGCTGTGGGGGGGTTGGACTAGATGACCTCTAGGGGTCCCTTCCGACCCAAAACTTTCTATGATTCTATGATTCTATGTGTAGGGATGGTATCAGGAAACCTAAAGCACAGTTGGAGCTGAACTTGGCAAGGGATGCGAAAAACAGCAAGAATGGCTTCTACAGGTATATTGGTCAAAACAGGAAGACTAAAGAAAGTGTACACCACCACCCCCGCTCACCAATAAACGAGATAGAACTAGTAACAACCAACATGGAGATGGAGTTGTTGAGGTACTCAACAACTGGCTTTGCCTGAGTTTTCACTGGTAATCACTCTTCCCACATCTCTCAAGTCCCTGAACATCAAAATATGGACTGGGGAAATGAAGTCTCTCCCACTGTAAGAGCAGATCAAGTTCGAGACCGTATGAGGAACCTGAACATACACAAGTTCATGGGACCCAATGAGACACATCCCAGGGTCCTGAGGGAATTGGCTGGTGTAATTGCTAAGCCACTCTCCATCATATCTCAAAAGTCATGGTAGCCAGTGAAAGCCTCCAGTGGCTGAAGGAAAAGGAATATTGCACCCTTTTTTAAAAAGGGTAAAAAGGAAAACCCTGGGAATTACCAGCCAGTCAGCCTCACCTCAGGTCCTAGTGAGATCACAGAACAGAGACTCCTGGAAGTTACCTTCAAACATATGGAAGACAGGGAGGTGACTGGAGACAGCCAACATGGCTTCACCAAGGGCAAATCATGCCTGACTAATCAAGTGCCCTTCACTAACAGTGGACTCGCTGCATCAGTGGACAAGCAAAGAACCATGGATATCATCTACCTGGACTTCTGTAAGGCCTTTGATATGGTCCCCCACAACCTTCTTGTTGCTACATTGGAGAGATACAGGCTTGATGGATGGACTGTTAGGTGGTTAAGGGATTGGCTGGATGCCACACCCAAAGAGTGACAGTCAACAGCTCAATGTCCAAGTGGAAACCAGTAACAAGTGGTGCCCCTCAAGGGTTCATAGTGGGATCAGTACTATTTAATATCTTTTTCCATGACAGCGATAGTGGGATTGAGTGGATTCTCAACAAATTTGCAGATACCAAGTTGAGTTGTGCAGTTGACACACTGGAGGGAAGGGATGTCATCCAGAGGGAACCTGACAGGCTTGAAAAGTGGGCCCACGTGAAACTCATGAATTTCAACAATGCCAAGTGCAAGGTCCTGCACCTGTGTTGTGGCAATCCCCAGTATCAATACAGATGGGGGGATGAACAGATTGAGAGCAGCCCTGCCAAGAAGGACTTGGGGGTACTGGTGGATGAAAAATTTGGCACAAGCCAGCAACGTACACTTGCAGCCCAGAAAACCAAGCACATCCTGGGCTGCATAAAAGCAGCATGGCCAGTAGGTCAACAGAGGAGATTCTCCCCCTCTACTCCATTTTTGTTAGAGTACTCCCAGTTGAGTACTGCATCCAGCTCTGGGGTGCCCAGCACAAGACAGGCAGGGATGTGTTACAGCGGGTCCAAGACAAAAATGATCAGAGGCTGGAACACATCTCCTGCGAAGAAAGGCTGAGAGAGTTGGGGTTGTTCAGCCTGGAGAAGAGAAAAAGAGGTGAAGGAGGAGGAGGTCTCTGGGGAGATCTTGTTGTGGCCTTTCAATACTTACAGGGGGCTTATAAGAAAGACAGGGAAAGACTTATTAGCAGGGTCTGTAGTGACAGGACAAGGGGCAACAGTTTTAAATTGAAAGAGGGTAGACTTAGACTGGATGTAAGAAAAACATGTTTTACAATGTGCGTGGTGTCATACTGGAACAGGTTGCTGAGAGAAGTTGTGGATGCCTCATCAGTGGAAGTGTTCAAGCTCCGGTTAGACGGGGCTTTGAGCAACCTCATCTACTGAAAGATGTCCCTGCCCATGGCAAGGAGGGTGGACTAGATGGTCTTTAAAGGTCCATTCCAAACCAAACCAAACCATTCTATGATTCTTTGATTCTAGAGGACATAAAACAGTGGGGACTTTAAAGGTATAAAAGTATAATGGAGTCATATATAAGCACCCAGTGATGTTTGTGACGAGTGTTGGTTTTTTTAAAATGTATGTAACATGTATACAGTCAATAGCACAGCAAAATTTATTCAGTACTGCATAAGACCTACGGATAGTACATTCCTAGAAAACAGAAGAATACATTTTTACAGTCTCATAAATTTGTAATAATTGCAGAGATGCTCCAGTTAAAACAGCTTACCCTGGACACAGAAATGATACAAGATTATGGAAAAAAATTTTTCTCTTTTAACTTTACATTTAAAAATATCTTGGTTTGATGTGCATTCAATCATTATAGAAACAACACAAGCAACAACTAAAAACAAACCAACAGAACTGCCTCTACCTTGTGCATATGGTGATCAGAGATAAGCTTTCCTCAGTAATGCTGTCTCCAAATTATTTTCTCACAGACACAATCTTGGTGTCAGTTTTCTTTCTCCCAGTTTTCTAAAACATTACTTAAATTCTGCATGCACTGGACATATTTAATCCTTGCTAGTCACTACACTTACAACAGCAGCTATGTTTCTGTCCCTTTCCTGGCTGTTGTAATTCTCACACTTTTTCTTTGCCCTTTTATATGATGTATCATTTTCTAAATCAAATGCCTTTCTAAGAAAATTTATATATGCAATTAAAACAAGCAAACAAAATAGGTTCAAAAGAATCACAATCTAAATGTTAATTTACAAATAAATCCAATCTCCACCAGTACCCATCATTAATTTTCCTTGGGACATAAAGTACCCTTAACAAGTTAATGGAACACTGTATTTTCAAAATCTTACACATATACTACACAATATTTTTCTCAGCAACATAGTGACACCAGTATTGACAAACAGAAAGGTAAACTAAGGCATAAAGTAACTTACCATATTACAGTGTGTGCAAAGTTCAGATGAATAACCATAGAAGACGATCCCAATAGGATCTGCTACTTTATTGTTCCAAGTAGAAAATCTCTCAAATGAATAGCAGTAAAACATTAAGCTTTGAAATAAAATACAATCACAAGCCCTTTTGCTCTTTTGGATAAAAGTATTATTGTCCCTAAAAACTCAAATCACATTTGAAAGTGGACTCTGATCTTTAACACATGTAAGCACTTCTGAAAGTTCTAGCAGGAGATTTAAAGAAACGTAAGCCAAAATAAAAGTAAATAAATTCAGCAATTTTGTAATTTTTTTAAAATGTAAAATCTTCTAAAAATATTTTTTTACTGATGCAAAGTGAAACCATTTAGATAACTTGCGATCCTCGTGTTATTCAATTGAGACTGCACTGTCATCAAATCATTAGAGCTCAGAGAGTTATTCCATGCTTGACAATGTAGAGTATAATCTATGAAATGGAATGATTCTTCACTCTCAACCTTATTCAATTCAAAACTAAGTATTTAATTTAGCTCTTCAATGACACTCACCTCTGGACATCTACCTGTTCAACTTATGAAACACCTTTCTCATACACTAGTTGCATTACTGTCCATTTGTGTGTAGACACAAAAAAAACACATACATGATCTCACCTATATACAAATACATATTGTATATGCAGAGATGAACTTCAAAACAGATTTGACTATCAGACCAACACATCTTATTTTGGACCATTAACCATTCAGATCTTCAAAAATTCCAAAGGATTTTTACAAGAAAAATCCACTTTCTTGAACATACAGTCCTCTCTGCAAGTTAAAAGAAATTCAGAGGACTAGTTAACACTTTAAACACACTGTTTTCATTCTTACAGACATGTCCATGTCTTCAGACATTATTTATAGTCACACATACCTAACATTTTCCATATTTTACATAAGACTTGATAGTATGGTACCTCTGCAAGATACAAATTTTACAGTTTGCAATATGATCTGCTCATTGTAGCAAATTATTCGGACAGTAAGTACTATGCAGCCAGCAGTGTACATTCTTCTGACATACTTGTTAAAAATCTTACGAATGCTGTGACTGAAGCATGTACACTAAAGTGTATTTTGTACATGACTGCAATGAGTCACTACATTTTTAATTAATTACATATTGCAGTAATCAATTATTGCACCATTTTAGTTTAACTTTTTTAAAATCAAAAAGTGTGCTATTTAAAGCCACTTCATTACCAGTTTTAGAAGAATTTGGAATTATTTTAAAATCTGTCTTAAGATTTCTGTTTATTTTGCTCCCACTGCCTGTGAATGTGTGCAATGAGTTAGTTAATGCGTGAATTTATCTATGGTATAATAATTCTCCTCAGTTGTCCTTCCAGCAATATTTTTGGAAATGTTGAAAAGTAATCAATACCTCTTTGTATTACCAGAAATGCATAGCAACACTGGTACACATCATTGCACGTGTTTCTTTACTCTTTCACAAACACAGCTGCAGTAGTTCTACTACACTGTAGTTTAACAAATGAATTTCATTACAAATTAGAATACAGAAGATGAGCAGTGTCCTCAAATGCCTTTAATCCCTTTTTAGGTTTCATACATCATTAAAATAGTATGACAGGCAGAAGATTATTTGCTTGTTCTTTTAAAAGCTCATACACATTTCTGCTTTGATTCCATTCTTCAGTGGCATACCACTGAGAAACCTCTGTATTTTCAGAATTGATGTACCTTTCAAAACTATAATCTTGGTTTTCAAGCGCACTATTATTTGCCTTCAGGCGCAAATTTTAAAGCGTATAGGGTTCTAAAAAGAACTTTATGGCTTCAGCCAGATACTGCAAGGCTTGCAGATCAGTCATCATCACAGTGTAAATTTCTTTTCAAAATAATGTTCCTCACTCAGAGTACACTTGTGCTCATACTTGGTTCACTTGTCAAATACAAATTTGAGGTCATCAGAAGCTTCAGGGCAACTTCAGCTATTCCAAAACTCATTTTCTACCTCTATTTTGCTGGAGAAATAGGATTTTAAATGTAAAAATAATAGGAAACTCTACAGATAAAGAAATAAAGGCATCTTATGTGCATGTTTCAGTATAGGTTTGCAGTGACTGCCTGTAAGGACGAAGTCAATCCAATACCCAAGCATTAAAACACTGAAAATATCAAAAGCAGATAATGTGTTTTGCTATTGAGTTGATACGTATTCTATTCAAAACATGATTTTAGAGCTGACATCTTAAATATATAGGTTTAGGAACAGATGCTAATGATTCTATTTAAATGTTTCTTTTGTAACAGATGAAACATTTAAACACTCCCATTTACAATGTCTACTCTTGATTATAAGTCACACGTCTGAAAAGGGTAAGTGACACTAGGCTCATTATTCCTGTTGGCTTGGATTCCTTGGCCATATAATAGTAAGTGCTTTCATTTAATTATATTTTTAACTCCTATGTTTTATTAAAATAGAATGACAGACAAGAGAGTACTACTTCTTTCTTTTAAAGGCTGAATTTATGTTTGAAAGGTCAGTGATTTTTTCATCTACAGAGACTTTTTCATGCAACTATAGATCATATTTATAATTAGAGCTGAGTAATTAACACTCTTTTGAAAGCAGAGACCATCTAGGTACTTGGGGAAAAGCTTTTCCATTCCCAAAGTAAAATCAAGTTTTATCATTGACTTTGACACACACAGGAATTCACAGCTTTTTTTCTATGTCCTGAAGCCTCACACATGTAAAGAGTCAAGGAAAACAGGTTTTCAAAAGCAGGAGTTTACATCCAAGCTTCTCTTGGAGACTTCAGGACAAATGGAACAAGGCAAAAATAAAATAAATGAAATAAATAAAGCTAAACTCAGCAAGAAACCTAACCTTTATCTGCTCTGGGGAAACTGTCAGATGCTGTTAAACTGTGTTGGGATGGAAGCTGACACCACACTCATTCATGGAATGTACTCTCCTCCAAATCACTCCCTTGTTCCAAATTGTCACCAGCTGAAACTCTGCATATACATTTAGACATATTTCATGTGGAGCCCTTCCATACCATCACTTCTCACTAACTTTACCCCCCTTTTATCTGCTCCTAACATTATCACTGTGTTTAAACAGTATTTAAGTTGGCTTTTGTGTATTTCCTGTCTTCTCATGCTTGCTCATGTCTGCTGTTAAACTTGGAGACCAGTGGAACAGAGAACATCTGAAGGAAGTGTCTACAAAGCAGCTAGAATACTGTAGTTTATGCAAAATATTGTTTTAAAATTTGTGATATGGTAAGGCATACCCCTCCAGCCTTTTCATTTTAAAAACTGTGCATAAACATGTGAATTCAACATCTTTGGTTTTTAGCTTGATAATCACAAATTGTCATTCCATATGGCTACTCAAACTCAAAGTGTCTGATGGATGTGACCATCCAGGCTGAATCTAAAATAAAGGAAGAAAGTCTCACTCTCTGACAAAACAGACCAGGACAATCTCATTATCCCATTCACATACGTTTCAAAAAAAGAGAAAAGGTATAGTCACAGAGAGGTAAAGCAGAGAAACTACACATTATAGAGTTTTTGTGGGATGCTTTCTACACTGAGGTTGCCTGGGAAGCATTTTGCTTTTACATGAAAAGTCAGCTAGAGCCTATCAATATCATGGGTGTACACGCTTAAAATGTAACACACTCTCCATGAAAGACAAAGCACCAAAATTTTCTATTAATTGACTTACACTGTTTTCATCCACTAGCATTAAGCAACAATATTCCACATAATTAATTTTTAACAAACATTTCACTGTCATGTAAATTTTGAGCAATGATGGAACAGGGCACTTAACCCATTGAAAAAAGCTAGGGAAATATGAAAATATTTTGTCCTTCTATAAAACCCCACTAACTTGCAAGCACGAAACATCAAGCAATTTTAAATCTACGAGCTACTGTAAGCATAATACAAATACTGAGTTTTACTCTGGAAGAAATTGGTATAAACTGAATACTTAATAAGAAAAGATTGACAGGAAACACTGATTCCCACACAAAATGTCTAGTGAATTAAAACTATTTAACAGAATCAGTATATATACTAGCTAAGCAGTAAAAAACAGCCTACCAGTACATTCATGTTTGCACAGATGTTATTTGTCAAAAACAAAACATTTACTTTTTATTTCCTTTGATATTCCTTTGTAGATGCTACATAAAAGAAAATGTCAGCTCCACCTCTACAGATCTCTTAAAACAGTAGATGTTCTGCTTATTTGGGTTTCTGACTATTTCAGAGAGAGAGATGTGAAGGGGGGGGGGGAAGGAGGAAAGAAGGAGGGGAGGGAGGAAGGGGGAGGATAAGGATAGAAAGAGGAATGTTTGAAACAACAAGAACCATTTGCTCCTACATTGTACGGTCTAGTTCTGGTACGGTTGCATGCTAGAATACAATCTATCCTTTTATATTTTTTCCACTGTTTTCTCCTCATTTAAAAAACTTGAAAAAAAACACATCCCAAGTTTTGTAAAGGAGAGGTGGCATAGTAGGACAGCTCACATTTATTAGCTATCCCACACTTTAACATAAAGAGTATGACAAAGATAGGCCCATAAATGTATTTTAAAAAAATTTGTTGCTTGTGAGGGCTCAGTATCAACAAACAACATACAAAACTTGCCTTTGCTTATACAATGAACACTCTCTGGCTTTGAATAATGGAGAGTGATGAACAAAGACACTCTAACCTAGCAAACAGGATAGCTGTGAAGCAGGAATTGGCTACTGAAGAGTACTATTGGCAATCCCTACAATTTCAAATGGGGAAAACTGGCCTGAATCAATTGCTCACAGATTCGCAGAACTAACGTCAAAGTGTGAATCACTCAGTAGGCTTTTACAGAACTTAACAGCAAGACAGATGGTATCAGCTGTCTACTCCAAAGTACAGAGTATATGACAATGGAGAGGCATGAAAGATAAGAAGAAAAGTGAGACCAGGTCGGGGGGGGGGGAAGAGGGGGAACCCATTGTCAGTGGGTATGAGAGCATAGCATTGCTATTCTGCAGCATCAACAGTCAGAAAGTGAAGACTAACATAAGGATCATATTTTATTTGAGAATGTTGTGGCATATATACACAAGGTTATTCACAGCAACCTCTTCAGAGAAGAAGGAACTCCATGTTTCAGGAAACATGAGAAATTATTTACTAGAAGTGTCTAACACACAGGGCCTCAGAGAAAACACAAAGTATCCATGTAACACCACCTAATTTTCTTCCTTTTTTTTTTTTTTTTTTTTTTTTTAAATACATAATGCTACCACGTTACTCAGGAGACTTAGTTTAGCCAGGCTGTGAAACAGAGCAGATTAAAACCATCAGATACAGCAACTTATTTGCAACAAAAGCCAAAATTTAAAAGCAGACAGGCTGCTGGTGGGTTTAGAGCAGATTTTTCTCTGCTCCTTTACCCAAGCAGCAGCACTTCATTGGTCTATTGACATTAAATCATTATAGAACCTTTTGAAATGGTCAAACTGCCTACTTCCCTTAAATTAGTACAAGCCTAGGTGTTTCATTATAAATTCAATGTCAGAAACTAAGTCTTGGAAAAGTAAGGTTTAATGAGCCACACCAGGATTATAGTGCTTCCTTCCCTCACAGTAAGGCTGTCCACTACCTGCAGCAATACTACATTTATGGCTGTTATAAAGCACGCTGCCTCTTATTTTTATTGAATACAGCTGAGTTCCTTCATCACAACATTCATTCCACCCAAATATATAAACTCCTCTGCTTCAAAAAACAGCGTTAAGGAAAGCAAGTACTAGATTTCTAAACATTGGGGGACTCACAGGAGACTAAAAGGGTATATACAGCTTAATACAATCTGTACTGCTTAAATGACATTTTACATTGAAGGAGGCTTCAAGAACTGAAAAAGCACTAAGGACTGCAAGCAATCTTCTATGAACTGAAGGAAAGAATAGAAGAAAAACCTCTCAGTTATAAATAACTGCTTAACATAATTGCTTCATACTCAGCAGAAATTACCCACAAATTATAAATCATACAACTTCACAAATTTTGGCTTCCTATCTTCATAATCAATAATTTAAAACTAATTCAAGCCTTCTCCAAAAGGCTTCTGTTACTCTTACACAGTTCAAGTCATGGACAGCCAAGAGAATGTATTTCAACATCTGGTAAATTTTCAACTCCTGAATTCACAATTTCCAACCAGATGCATATCTGTGACTGTTTAAGATCCTCAAAAAATAGAAACCAACAGATCTAATTAATTCTCAGGGCTTCTACTGTGGAGTTTTTATCAGATTAGGAAGAACAAATTTTATAATAAGTCATATATACTGTTTCCAAATGTGTTTCATGTTATTTTTACAAGGACATGTGAAAAGTAAGATGTTTAAATTTTGAACGAAAATTTAGAATGGATCACCATTTGAAGGACAGGTTATCAATTTAAACCACTCAAAGTTGTATCTCCACATTTAGAAATACAGCTACAAAACACACAAAAATAATGAATTAAATGAAAACGTAATGAAAATACTAATAGTTCAAAATGAGCAACTACAAGGTCAGGCAGATTTAGAACCACTTTGGAAATAGTGTAGGGCAAATCCAGAAAACTGATGGTAACTTTTCCCTAAGATTTTGAATGGGCTGCTAATCACTGCCTTTCTATCAGATGACATCACAATGATGCACCGGCTGACAAATTAAGTAACTCTCATGTAACACAGCAAGGAAAATACTCTTATATCGCACTTATGCGTATCTTCTGCTTGTGTATGTCAACCATCTTGAATGACACTGTTATTCTAGATGTAACACAGGGTGCAACTGTTAGTAGCTGATGCATTTTTATTTATGTTTCCCACCAGCTTTTGAAATTCCTCAGGAAACGCAATTTTTTTCATCCAATATAATGCGTGGTCTGTTTTGTGAATATTTTTCAACATTCAGATGGTAGAGATACCATGTAACAAACAGATCATACGTCCTTTTACCTTCATAGTTTCTTGAGGCAAAAATACATAATAAAAAGACCTCACAAACATGTACTGTGTGATATTCCCAGTCTGTCTGGGTTTCAACACTTTAATCACCCATACATTTCCAAAACTGAAACTTTCATGGTTGACACTGGTCAATTTTGCTGTTCTTCTTTTGGAGGAGGGGAGGTTCAAACTTCTTTTAATAAAACACCAAAGGCTGTAAACAGTGTTAATGAATTGCCATTACATGTCAAAAAGTCAATCTTGATAAAACCCTGGTTATTTATCCCTTACCTTAAACATAGTTTACTGCTCTGTACCTGGCAATAACCGTCACAATTCAGATTTTTAATACATTGCAAGAATTGGAACACCTTAATAACAAAGAATACATGAAGCATATATGAATATACTACTCACCAATTTTAATCTTTGCAAAGGTATTCTGCTAGTGTCTATCGGTGTACGTTCTCTGACATTACCAAATCTGACTTCTGGGATGGCAATTGCACATATTACATGTGCCCACCTGTGAAAAGTGGCAAGTCAAGAATACCACCAAAAAAAACCACATAGAAATACAAGTGTTTAAGATGTTTCGTTACTTGCTCTGTGCAGGTTTGTTTTTTTTTTAAATGCAACCATCTCTAGATACTTCCTTATTAGGACTTCCTGAGCTTCTCTGAAGCATATTTAACAAATCTTACAACACTACCACTTTGTGTAAATATAATTTCCGACTGTGGCTCTCTTGCAACTTTTTTTTAAGCATCTTCCAGGTTCATTTGGTTAAGCACAAAGGTTTTGTAGTTAGTGCTATCCAGGTGCATATGTAAAGATCGCACTATTTGATTCATGTGCAATTTATCACCTACAGCTTTTTGGCTTAACATTACTCAGACCCAAGTAACTTTTCTTAGCCAACACACATGACGACAATCTGTCATACATCTATCAAAGTGTAAAACAAAGTACACTATCAACACCTTCTGTTTACAGGCACAACAGCATACAAGCAGCAAACTGATCAGGCTATCACTGTAATGCCCAACATGAACTGGATCCCATTTAGCAGTGAAAGCACCTGCCAAGTGCCAAGGACCAGGCTACACGTTGAGACTTCAGTGCAACTTCAGGAAGCTTGTTAGATGATGCTATGTGCTTCTTATATGCATCAGAAAGCGCTGCTGGATCTTCCAAATGCTGGTTCAATATATAAATCTCAAAATAAGGAAAGCTAAATAAAACTAAAAAATTCTGCAATTAATTTTGAAAGTGCGTATCATTTGAAGTAAAACAGAAGCTAAGGACATTTTTATTAACCAAGAGTAGCCTTCTGACACTACTTCTAAAACCTTTTTTGGTGTAGACAACTCGTAAATCTGAAGAAAGGGAAACATTTCCATTCCTCGACTCATATTTGCCTTATTCCCTGACATTCACTGTACATCCTGTCTCACTACGCCTTTTGCTCTTTTTTGTAAGCCCTGAATGCTTGCCTCACTCCACCTTCTGTAGATCTCCAGAGACACACATTATACGGGCGTCTTAGCAGATTCACACGAATGAGAGCTGAAGCTAAAACAGGTAAGAGTGCGATGCAGCAGAACAGACATAATTTCTCTTTCCTGCACCAGAATGGTGCTATTTCAATAACTCACCTTTGACAAAAATATCTGGAAAAGAGTAACATGACACACAGGGATGAAACAACCTGCTGTGCCGTGACATTAAAGTTGTATTGACCAAAGCGTGAAATAAGAGCTATATGTAAAGATGACATATCAATTAGCAAGTTATACAGCTCAGCCCAAATAAAAGTAGATAAAGCTTGTAGATCTATTATTTTACTATTATGACAGTCTTGTTTACGTTTTAACTTGCAGAAAAAAATCTTGTTTTGAGACTTTCTTTTAACTTTTAATAACACTCTTTTTCCTTTCATTGCTGTCTGCCCGCCTGCAAAACTACATTGTCTTACCATCTAAGCTTTATGGAACAGAAATGCTGTAAATAAAACACCTCTTCAATAAATCTTCACCCAAACCTTTGTACTCTGACACCTCTCAACCTAACAGGACTCAAAACAATTGTTGTGTTCTGCTGAAAAGAAAGAATCTCAGTTCTCCTATACGGCAAATTGTTACCCCCACCACCATGTTTGATTCACTAGCTTTTAAATCTCAGTAATGCTCATCCTGTATCTCTAATCAGTATGTGAGAGGGAAAGATGCACATTTTGGATTTTACACTTGGAGGAAAAAAAAGACAGACTTGGAACATACCCTTCCAAAAACTCTCAAAAGTTTGGAATGGTAGCTAATGCTGAAAGACAGATAAAAGACTCAACAATGTGTAGCAAATGTAAGGTGTCATGGAAACAGGAAAACAAGAGTTGAAATACTTTTACAGAATTCTCATTTCATAAATTCGTAACAGAAACCTACAGAGCGATATAATGCAAAAACAAAGACTTTAGGTAGAGTCATGCAGAGAAAGCCACTGTCTGCAAACCTCTGTGGATTTTTTTGTATTAATAAATCTTCAGAAACATTTCTACAACATTTTAATTTATCTACAAAAAAGATGTATGTATTTTCAAAGATGCAACACGCAATCTATCAGCAGCAAATATAAAAAGGGCATAATAAATTCTACCGAGAGGACACTTCTGTCATTTTCCTTTTTTTGTGAGAAAAGCAAGTAGCAAATTCAGATGATAAAAGCACAACTAAACAGCAGCTGAGAATTATCACTTGTTGGTCAAAACTTCAATTAAAACAGTTACATTTTTAATGCTTTCTGAAGGTAAGATCTGGCCAGTGGCTTTCACATAAAACCTTTTTCTAACTGGACAATTTACAAGGGTCATGCAACCAATTGCAAAATCATTGATAAATAAATTCTTGCCTGGTAAGTGGAAAAGAATGCTCCAGCTAGATCACTTCTTTTCGCTGAATTCCAAAGGATTAAATCAAGCAATCTACACGATACTGCTAAGTTACTAAAATAAATTAATGAATCATGAGAAGATTCAAAATGCATAAAGACTTTTCCAACTACTGGGCTTGAAAAATTACTAAGCTGCAACATTTTACCTGTTAGGGCTACTTGCTATAGTGTTCTGTAACCCAAATACAGAGCAAAATATTGACGCTGTTAACAGCATGATACCAGTAACAACACTATTTTTTACAGTGTATGATAGAAGTCTATTTAAAATAACAGTTCAAAAACTGAAATTATTTCAACATGATTCAAATTAATTATTTAAAAATACTGTTTCCAGAAGTTCAAAGACATTGTATTAAATTCTGTAATCACAAATTTTCAGGACCAAAGGAGAAAATACACTTCGCTGTTTGACAAGACTTGCCCATGCAAACAATGACAAATGAGCTCTCATTTACTTTCTTTACACAAAGGCCAGCAGAATAAAATTTGGAACAAGCATGTGCAAACACTAAAACAAATGTACATTTCAGCACCTAACTATTTCACAAAATGTCATTGGCACATTTCAATAGGGGTAATTTTAATTCTGCAGTGATTCAGCTTAAAGGGACACTGTCAAGTAATTAGGTTTACAAATGCTTTGTACATGGGAATGGATTGGGAATAAAGTTTGAAACAAGCACACACAATCCCAAAGCATATATTACTTACTTCTTGTCAGTAGTTTGCTTTAATGCACCACCTCTCAAATTGCAGAGACAACATTCCTAAAAATAAAAATAGTGTTGAAAAAAGTGAGCTTTACTGACTGGATACAAGTCAGTTTTATTCAGATGATCTTAAGGATATGTAAATTGCTAATGAAATTAATTACTGGGTTACTAACTACTAGCTATAAGTATTGCATTTTCTTACAGGAAAAATACAGGAACACAGTAATGAAAAGAGAAACAACTCAAAAAGCTCAAGAAAAGTAAATTTTAAGTATTAGTCACAAATAAAGTGATGGAATCACTTTGAAAGCAATAATCAAAAAAAAAAAGGCGTTTAATCAGTATGGCCATAGAAAGGCTGGAACTGCCATACAGATTGCTAAGGTAAAACAAAGTAAAATGACACATAATTAGCTTAATAGAAGTTACTGAGACACTGACTCACAAGGCATGATCCATCTCAAATACTTTGAAAACCTGCTTGTTCCTGACAGTTCTCAAATATATACACCTACAGAATACAGGGCAGGTTATCCTTTTCTTTTTTTTTCTTTTTTTTTTTTTTTCTCCCTAAAAAAGTTCCCTTTGCTGCAGCACATCTTCACAGATGGGAAGGACATCATTGCACAGGATTTCTCCATTTGGCTGTTGCAGAATAAGTAAAACTGTTTCTTCCAGAACCAAAATTTGTATTTAATTAGCTGCATCTTTGTGAGGTTCTCCTGTCACATTTTAGGACACCTGCTCTTGTCTCAAGCCGAACACAATAAGACAGAAGCTTATTGTGTGTCGAGGGGCAGTGTAGAGAACAAGCAGAAGAGAGAACACAGGATAGAGGAAGGGATGGAGGGAGACAGGGAGAAAGGGAGGGAAGGCGGCAGGGATGGATGAAGGAAGGGGACAGGGATGGAAGGTTATTTCTTCTCTTTCTCACTTAAGTGCCCGCACTCACGAAGGTACAACAAAATGGCAGGAACCAGATTTACTCTAATACTATTTACACTTTCACTTCTCTGTCAGAGAAATGAAGTCAACAAACTTCATGCCATTCTAGATTCACTTGTCAAATTCAGTCTTCAAATCATTACTCTCTGAGATGCTGTTCAACCACTATATATTATCGCCCCTTTCTTTCCTATACATAATTGTCTTCCAAATACTTGTAGACTCTTATGATATCCTAACTTCTGGGTACATTTTTTGCCAAGCTATAGATATTAAATTTCCTTAACTACTCTCCAAGGTAATTCAAATAATCTTCACATTCTCCTTTTGTCTGTTTCCCTTCTTTGGATGTCAATAGGACAACGAGGTGCTGCCATCTACACAGGTATACTCTCAAACTATGTGAAGAACCATGACTATCCTTCTTATCCTGAATATATTTTGTTTGCAAAAAAAATCACTCAATTGGAAAAATTACTGAACTACATAGGCATAAGGCAAAGACCTTCCAAACCTTAATGCTAAGGAAACACATTACTAAGGCTTTATACACATTAATTCACCATGCTGAAATTTTTCTGAAATAATACAACAAAAATTCCACTAAACACTTAATGAGCACAGTGCACTGCTTCCAGTAAAGCACCACTACAGTCATGGGAAATTTCCTTCTAATTGGTATACAGTTCTCAAAGGCAAGTACTTCTATGGGAAAACCACTGCACGAAATAGTCTGCAGATATTTAAACCTACCCGGCAATTTTGAGGACTATCTTAGCACAACCATAGAGTAATCCTACGGCACTGCACCCTCTTCAATCTGCTTCACCTAAGAATCTTGCTTATAAATTAGCAGAGGAAAGATTCTTCAGCTCTTCCTTTGACTACTTTTGACACCCTGCATGAATGGGTCGTCTCTTCTGCTATCAGTATTGTTTATCTTTATAAACAGAGCTTGGCCACCATCATAGTGAGATACTGACCAACAGTATGGGTCCAACCTGTTAGTTTTATATAGGACAGTTGGAGATGCAAGATAAAACCAGTAAGAATAGATAGGCACACGTCTCCATGACCACAAGAGAGCAACAAAATAAACAAGCCAAGCAGCATAGAAAATAGTACTTAAAATGGAACAGCAAATAACACAATCTCCTACAAAAAGAGCTGTGCAGGACTTTTTGACGATCTGATCCCCAGCTCTTCTACAGTTCTGCAGGAGCATGAAGCTTACAATGTAGAAATAGAATAACATCTGCAGACTGGTGAAGAGAGCATGAATCTGACTCTGTAGAAATCTTTGCAGAGGAAAAGCTTCATTCTCCACTTTCAAATGTAAAAGTTCAATGGATCCCATACATGTAGATCGTTCACGAGCTTTTTTTTTTTTAAACTGAAGCACTTTCTTCATACTTGCCACAAAAATCCTTTAGCTGACTACTGCTTTGTTTTGCAAAATAACAGTGGTTTTGCTCCTATTTTACAAGCTTTGATGTTCTTATGCCAGCTTATTTTGATATTAATTACTTGAATAACGATGAAGTTTTCCTGCTTCAAATAGGTATTTTTCACTTTTAAGGAAAACCTTAATCTGATCATCTGCTGTGTAACTCATTAATGCAACTAGAGTGTCCAAGGCCCTAAAGAAGGTCCACAAACAAATTAAGCAAAAATGGCACAGGAAGAGACTTTATATAAGTAAATGTTGCTAACATTTCTTCTGAGAGTTTACTGTCTCTTAACCACTGTAAAAATAAAGAATTGTGAATTAGAGACTGCAGAAGACAGAAATTATAATTCTTACCTACTTACCACAGAGGTTTCCGACTAGGTTAAAAAAAAAGAAATTTTAAAGAAGAGGGGGCAAATTAGGGGGTGAGGAGGGGACACAGAAAAGGCAGTCCAGAAATAAAAGGTGGCTGTAAATATCCTCATTACCAGCTAGAAAAATATTTCTCCTATGCAGTACCTACAGGAATCAAATTTAATCCCTTCTCAAAAACCAGCTACACCAATCTTTGGTGAGTAGACCGTGGTGGTGGGTAATAATTGTTCACTGTCTGCTGAGTACAGGCTATAAAAACTTAGGCCCACAAGAACCAGAAAATTTCACCAGTGTTCACAGCAAAGCTGGGTGGGAAGGACCACAGGCTTAAAGCCCATTATATCCATTTTGTAAATCACATCTGCATTGCACTATATTGTCCTATATCCATGTGACATGGCTATTGCTTTACCTCCAGTTTCAACATACTGCAAGCAGTGAAAACAGAGGGGACCTGATATTTAGAAAGACTAACATTCCTAATACAGGTATACTTGCCACGCATGGCAGTGAAATCACATGTACATCAGCAATTATTACCCACGTTCTCACAAAGAAAGAGAGAGTTTGTGCATCCATGTGTGTCTGCTGTCCGCCTGTGTGCAAAAATCAGGATAGGAGTGGACTTCACATAGAGCATCACCTTAGAACATATCCAATCTCTGATTCACTATTACTTTGCAAATCCTTTAAACAACTGATTTTGTCATTTGTATTTGCATTAAATAATAATTTCTTAAGCATATTATTTTATAGTTATCTAAATTAAATCTTGGACCATTTTAAATTGCTCATCTGCTTAAAAAAATCTCCATAATGCTCTAGAATTACAAAAGAAAGCTCTCTTTTCCAGCATCTGTATAAAGTAAGGCGTTTCCATATAATATGCAAGCTTCAGGATGCTAACGTCCACTTCCTCTTTAGCTTTTTATTGGAGACGATGCATTTCATAACAACACAGATTACATCCACAGTTTATAAACTAAACACTTCCCCTTGCTTACAATGAAAATGAATTTTGCAACCAGCATTCCTAATTGGTTGATTTTTCATTTCTCTATTTCAGTCCCTGCTAGAAACCACAGCAAAAGTCTGAAGTCAATGTGAGTTAACTATGCTTCCTTTGGCATAT
Source organism: Opisthocomus hoazin (assembly GCF_030867145.1). Classification (NCBI taxonomy): domain Eukaryota; kingdom Metazoa; phylum Chordata; class Aves; order Opisthocomiformes; family Opisthocomidae; genus Opisthocomus; species Opisthocomus hoazin. The sequence goes on along the minus strand of NC_134454.1, from coordinate 20,062,264 downwards.
ACATCCAAAAGACAGATCACCTTTTTTTGGAATGATATGCCACTACTCAGGCACAGCTGCATATTAATTATTGCTGCATGCATAAATACCACATGAAAACCAAGCTTGTTCACACTCATCCATATTTTAAAATGAAGGCATTTGATTGTCTTTGAGTATTTTTTTACACTCTGATGAAATTCAAAGTCATATTGACAGTAATGCTTATAGAAAAGCAGTTTTCACACTTCCATATTTGCATACTTACTTCATCAGCAATAGCATTCTGTACGAGGTGGGAAGCTGTCTGACACAGCAAGGCAATAGAGATTAGCCAAGCCACAGCATAGGGATATATAGTAAATCATATAATGGTTATTCTTACAGACAGCTATGAACATGACCCACATGATCCCCTTTCTTCTTAAACTGCTGTTTGTCCTTTCCTCTAAGACCCTGTGTATTACAATGGCATCTCCAAAGAATTATATTTATCCACTTAAAAGAAATATATAACTTCTGTCAGTGGATGCAACTTCCTTGTAAAACGCAGTTTCCATAATCAACCTAACAATCTCCTCCAGAGCTTTGACATCCCTGTCATTAGGAAGTTTTACATATTAGCTAACCTGAAGATCCCTTGCTGTAGCTCAGGTCTTTTTACTTTATGCATTATAAACATGAAAAACAGATTGCTCCATTCCTTTTTGCCATTTTCTATCTACAGCCCCTTAGTTGGCTAAACAACCACAACTTTTTCACCTACTGTCTTCATCTGCCACCATGTTTTCTGCTCTGAAACCCAATGAGAAGAAATCCTCAGTGATGTCAGGCAAAGCATGTTTAGTTGATACATCTTGCATCCCACATGCAGGGAGACGTGTTCACACAGTGTTCACCTTCGGACCACAATGACTTGTTAAGCTCATGCACTATGACCTCCAGGACCTCTTCTACAGCATTGGCTGATATCATTGCTCCCCATTCCTTTGTCTGTGTTCTAGTATCTTGCACTCCTCCCTGTTTAATTACATCCTGTTTTTCAGAATATCTCAATAATTTATCAAGAACCTATTCATTTCTGACTAATGTTACTTCACACGCCTCAAAAAAAAAAAAAAAAAGAAAAAGCTTGTAGCTTATATTCAGTTAACATCAGCTGCAACAGCTTCTGCACAAAGGGATAACTAAGCAGGCTGCAGCTGGTCAGGCCAGGAAAGAGAAGACAGTATGGTGTAAGTATTGTGAATAAAATCATGACGGATTTGGAAAAGGGCTTCACTAAGTACTCCAATACAATAGCTAGGTGTTTGCTATCAAAGGAAAACAGAAAGTAGCAGATTCAAAACAATCAAAACCAAATGTTCTTCACAGAGTATGTGACTGTTTGCCAGATGTGGATGCTAAAATTTTACACCAGTTGCAAAAGATGCATAAGTTCATGAAAGAGAAATCTGACAAAGGTTACCTTTTACTTAGTAAATACAAAGTTACTGTCTTTGGCTAAGGAGTTTCTTATTCACATACTGTAGGAGATTGACAGAGCATTAGGGAATGCTTTCCCAAGACTTATATTCTTCCCCAGGTATTCATTTCCGGCTGTGCTACAGAGAGGATAACAGGCTAGAACAGACTTTGGTTTAATTCATTACAGCAGACCTTACTATATGTAACCTGTCGTTTTCACAGAATCACAGAACTGTAGCGGTTGGAAGGGACCTCTGGGGATCATCTGGTCCAACCCCCCTGCCAAAGCAGGGTCACCTACAGCAGGTGGCACAGGACCTTGTCCGGGCGGATTTTGAACATCTCCAGAGAAGGAGACTCCACAACCTCTCTGGGCAACCTGTTCCAGTGCTCCGTCACCCTCAAGAGCGAAGAAGTTCTTCCTCATGTAAAGCACTACAAAATACATTTTAAAATGTTTTAGAAAACATACCTAGACACTAGAAAAGTCTCATTATTTGGCACTGCTAAGTATACACTGCAGTATACATGATATACTACATACATTTAATTTTCATGTATTTGTAAGTTTTGTGATTCTGAAAAATAAACAGAATAGATTCACTGAACTTTACATTATTATTATAAAATGAATGTGATAACTTTATAATTACAGCTTTATTTAGCAATGATACTAGAATGAATAATTTCAAGTAAGTATACATTTTGGCTAGTGGTTTGAAGCATTGCAAGTGTTGATAATACCTTCAGCACTAAGTAGGACACTATTTATCCAGTCAACAATTTCCACTTTTTTTTTCATCAACCGTTTTCCCTGTGTGTCTACTGACTTTGACTAGTGTTTAAAAGCACTCAAAAATCTAAGGAAAGTGGTTAGGACAGGGTTTTTTTTCCAAATATTTCTAATAAGAGGTCAGAACAGTTGTGTCCAGTTTTAAGAGTCAACTACTACAAAGCGGTGTCACAGTAATGCTGATTTACTAGTCTCATTTAGAAGTAGTTAATTAAAACAGACATCCGATCTTCACCTCCACCATAGCTAAGTCAAACAGATACAAACTGTATGGCTAAGGCTGATAAATATCTTCTGTTTTCTTCAAGCCACTCTGGCAGGTTTTTAGAGAGAAATCTTTGAACTGAAAATAGATACCTTTAGTCATCCACCTTCTCTCTCAATGGCCTTGTAATGCCCAAGGTCACACTTCCTAATAGTATTAACAGAGATGTGCATTCGGATAGGCATTGCTGCCTTTTCGCCTACTTCATTTCCCCAGCTTATCTAGATTTCTGTCTATATTTATCCTTGTGTAAAGACAAAAGGTTTGCTGTTTCTTCTACCAGATTTGAAAATGTCATTTTCAACAATGGTCCACTAATGAATATTTTAATCTCCCCACACTAGGGGAATAATTTTCACTCAGAAAACATGACATTATTTTGACATTATTTAACCTTAATTCAGAGACTTCTACTTCATTCACTTCAAGATATTACCTTAAAATTAGATTTTCAAAGACAAAATTCCATTTTTTAGAGACAAAATATTCCTAAATATAACAATTTACAGACAAGTCGAGGGCTGTCTAATAAGAGCATTCACCTTCTCATCTAGGAGCACCATTTCTTAACAGCGTGGCTAGATGCTACCATTATATACAAACTTCATTTGTATATAAGTGCCATCAAACTTCCATCATCATCTGCCTCAGCTATGCCACAGTTTTTATTAATAATAGGAACTTTGAGAAAAGCATTTCAACTTTTTTTTATTAAATGTTACACAAAAATCTTACTCTGTCCACAAGAATAAACCATTACCAATTTTTTTAGCAATTTGTAGATGCTTAAAGTTCACACTAACGGAGGAGGCTGAGTAATTCCATGAAGGAGGAATCCACCGCAGGTTAACATTTATTTAATATGTAGACACATCTTCAGCTTCAAGCTTAAAGTAGGTTCTTGAAAATTGAAGGTGGCCACACTTCTGCTATGGATGAACATTTTACTCTTTCAGACGCATTCAAGTCTGTTCAAAACATCCATCTTTGGGATTTTAAAATTTACAAATCATCACCTACTGAATTTCCACATTTAGTAGCCTAATCCTGCAAACATTCAGTCTGCCCTGCCCTTGATTCAGGGAGGGCCAAAAATTTCCTTGCAATTGCAGCTCCCAGGTGATGCCAGGCTGAGGCAACAGTATACAAGAGCAAGCAGTCTTTTGCTGTGCTGTCCATGACACAGTATTATTGAGAACAGTGATCTGCAAGAATGCAAAAAGCAGAGAGAGTTGGCTAGGATAGCAAGACTTGGAAAAGGACAGGGAAGAGAGGTGAGGTGGGGAATGGGAGCAGGGAAGGAATTCTGCAACCAGACAAGGAACAGGAACTGGCAGGACTTAGACTGAAGTAAGAGTCAAAACTCATTACAGGTAACTGGAGTAAAAACAACACTCACACTTGGTAGGGAAGCCTGGGTATCCTTTCTCACTAGAATGTGTGCATCTGAAGTAAAAAACACGGATAGAGTACGAAATGGAGACTGTAACCATGATGTAACCATCACTGAATATGAAATACTTTCCGTAAAGTGGGTGTTGGTCACTCATTTTTAGAAAATGTTTACAGTGGAAAGAATGACTGTTCCCAAACATCCAATCAAGAAAGGTTTCAGACAACTTCTTTGAATAGAAGTCATAAGGAATGAGATTAGCTGTTTTAAAAAATAAATAAATAAGCTCTGAAATTAAGCACAAAATACAAAACTATCATTCTTCCTGGAAAATGTAACAAGAATGTGAAAATCCCTGCCAGAGGAAAACAGTGAGGCTAAACACTTCACAAACACACAAACAAAAATAGAATGATGGTATGTCTACTGAAAAAAATATGTAGGATTCTTCCCATTATTATAAGACAATGTCTGGAAGTGACAGCAAATATTAGACTTAAACCCGAAATCTTTTGATGAGAATTTGTATGTTCAGGAAAGCAGCCTAGCACCAGCTGTGCAGGGTAGGATATCCTGCTACTGGCTATTTCCAGGGTTTTTTTTCCCTCAATGATTTTGCAGCAGCACTCCTGGAGATCAGATACAGTCACTGAGGACAAATTTAGAGTGGATGATGTTGGTGAAGGTTCTCTGGTCCAATTCCAGCTCCAAACAGGGCCAGATTTGAAGCTGCAGCTGACTGAAATCCTGCTGAAGGTTTTTACCTTTCCTATTATAGCCAGATCTTCATGCCTCAATTTCATTTTGTTAACAATATCCAAATGCTTTTAAAGCTTGATAGCAAAATCAGTCTGAATATTAAGACACTGTACACCAATTCACATACAGTGAGTTAATTCTGGCATTTATCAGGCTCTGAAACAGGAGTTTATAATGGAAATGCTAACACTGTATCAGTGAGAAGGGCACAACTATAAAAAGATTGTTCAAAATCATTATTTTCAGTAGGGTGAAAAAGGGCAGTTTCTGCGCTGGAATACAGAAAGCTCTTACACGCCAGTTTTCTGATGCTTTGGGAAAAAAAAAAAATCCTTGAACTGATATAATGGGCTACTCTAACCACAAAACACAAACAAATAAGTATGAACATCAACAGTCAAATGTAGAGCATGAAGAAGCTCATCTACAGAAAAACATTCTGCTAAGCTGTTTAACACTTGCTATTCAACACAGAAACTGCTCTCAAAATCAGTGCCAACTGACCAGATTAGGTGCTGAACTATTTCTGTAGTGCTACAAGAGGGTTAGAACAATGTGTGAAAAGTCATGCAGGTCTCTTAGTAGCCTTATTAAAAGCTTGCTTATTATGAAGCAAGACACTGAAGTGCATTTACCTCTTTCGTTACTTGCTCTTCTTTCTAAATCTTCACTGTCCCAAATCCTTCTGGCCCTCTAAATAATAAAGGTATTTACGTTTCTGTACTATAGTTACTAGGTGACCACATCCTTGAACATTGTACAGAACGCTGCATTCTCTGTAATGCCAGTCATTATTCTTCCTGACTTCACTAGATTTCTTTAGCTGAAGCATTGAAGATTAATGAGCCGTTTGTTCTCAATCGAGACACTTCATATGAATATACTTACACTTACAGGAGCTATGCAGATGGCTTATTTAATATTATTTGATTTTTTAATTGTTTTGGGGGATTGATTTACAGCTATCTTTTGTCCATTAGCATAGACAAATTCGGTATCACTCTTCTGTCAATAATTGTTATCAAATGGGACCTACTGCCTAGTAGAATACAAAGGTATGTCATGTTATCATGGATCCAAGCGTATCCTGGAAGGTGAAAATTTGACATAAAATATTGTAAAGCGTACTACTTCAGCTACTTAAGAGACGCTGCAACTGCAAGAAAACCATGTGCTTCTGAATCTCAAAAGCAGTTTCCTCTGCTAATATAAAATGGAATCTCCATCAAAGAAAAGTCTGGCTCTGTAAACCTGACTCCACATAGGCATATTTCTATATTTTAATGATGTTCATAGTTGGGATTCACACGTAATACCGATTCATTTAGCTATAAATACAGCTATCATTTCTACAGTGCTCTCATACTTCAGTGCTTTGCAAAATCATGCTGATACAAAAACCTAGTAGAGACCAATTTTTCTGTAAAGTTAACATGACTGCCGTGAGTTTGAGAAAGCATCTTTTAACAGAACTAAAACCAATACTTAATTGTGTAAGCAGAGGAATGAGAAGGAACTTTCCCTCCTAAGAAATGAGTTCTGAATTTTGAACCAACATTTGTACCAATATTTCATTAAATTTTATTCTCCACTGCACAGAACTTCTATTTCCCCTTGTTTTCCAATCAACCTTTCCTTCAGGATTAAAAGCCTTACCCAGATGGGAATTCCTCAGACAGGTCTTCCTCAGCTAAATCTCCTCCTTCTAGGAATCAACGTGAAGAGGAAGGAAAACACTTTCAGACATTTAGGAAGTTGCAGTTTCAGGGAATGGATACTTCCTTGAAACTGAAGTCTGATAATTAAATCTTATCACTTTGTGCACTTTTCTGATGCAATAATTGAATTTTTGAAGGCATGTGGATATATAGTCCCCACAGTGAGTCAAATGTTAGGTTCACATCTTCTGCAACAGCTGCTGTTTTAAGGAATGCTCACCGTGAACAAGAATTTATACAAATACGATTTTTTTCATTTGTTTCATGTAGAAACTTCAATAAGAAGTCTGAACCGTATTAGTTCAAATGTAAAATACACTCACTCTATATTCCTTACAGTAAAAATAAGGTCATGCAAATAAGTAATTTTCTTTAATGACATCTGCTTCTCCAGAGACACTTATGGTACTACAGAGAAATTTAAAATACAATTAAAATATCATATTTAAAACAACAGATATAGAAAAATTTACACAAAATAAAAAACTGATTCATAAAAGAAACATACGCATATAAATCAAAGGTAGCATAAAACTTTTAGCTGCATGTTGTCATGACTAACATAAGTTGCAGATTTTTAAAAGGGAAAGTAGTACTCTGGGCAGTAGTATACTCAATAAAGTTATCTTTTTTTATAGATGTACAGAAGATCACTTAAAAGAGAACCACATTTATCTTAACTGTAATGTTAAGATTAGACAAAAGTACTGTGCTATTTTGAAGTGAACTCTGTTAGGATAATCTAAGACTATTGTCCAGCCTTTGAAGAGACAGAAACATGATCCTAAAATGACAAATAGGACCCAAATAATTCTTAGTAATGCTGATGTCTGCAATGAGGTTCCACAAAAGCAAAAATACACTAATAAATTTAAGTTGTATACCAAACTCATAGTTTTTTCTCTAAAGAGAACTACAGTCATATTGCTTTGCAATGAGTAATACCACTCAAACAGGCAAAAGAGAACCACAGAAAAAACCTCAGTGTCTATTTTATCCTTCTGCCTCAAGGCACGACCAAGTCTTCGTCAACTATTCCTGAGAAATGTTTGTCAAGTATATTTTTAAAAATCATGCAGGAGTAGATTCTACAAAATCTCTATATATCCTATTCCAGCAGTTCACTATTTTTAGAAATTTGCAGAATTTCCTGGTATTGACATAACCTTTTGCTGATGCAGTTTAAATCTGCTACAAGTCATCTTGTCCCTAAAATGAAAGAATGGCAATTGATTGTGTTCCTCTTTGCCGTACACATAATTTTACAAGAGAGAATTCTACTTCTTTCCTGTCTGTCTTCCCCTGGCTATACTAAGAAGGTTAATTCTTTTCAATCCTCCCTTATGGAATGAACAAGGTCTATCAGGAATGCTTAAAAGAATTTGGTTTTGGTTTTCCGCAATTTCAATTGCACCTCTTATTTTCTTCCATCTCTCTGAGGCTTTTTAACCAGGTTTTTCTGAACCACGTGTGTTCACTGTTAGGCACAGTTCTTCAGCTGGGCTCTCATCAAAGCTGAAGAGAGCAGAAAGGTTGTTCCATATGATTTTCAGGCTTTATTTCCAGTACTAGGCTTAAACATCCTGGTGTGATGTTTCATGTCCTATAGAACTGATAACTTCTGCTTAATCTGTGGCCAGAGTGGTCACAACTGCAGTTGGCAGTTGGACCTACTGCTTAGGTAGAGACTCCCATCTTGTATATGCCTAACCAGTAACTCCTCTCTAAGTACTGTATCTATTCTCTGTTGAATTCCATATTCCACAAAAAGTAACTGGCAAATGATGCACAGAACTTTATTACTCTCTTAAAGATTCAAATAGCCTGATGAGAATGACGGCCAGAGGCCGAAGATACTGAGGGTTGAAGGCAAATCCATATTCCTATATGTCTGGCACCTATTGATTTAGATCATATCTCTTCTGTCGCTTGAATATCACAATCTACAACACTATCAAATGAATCTGAAAGTTAGGATGCATGAAATCTTTTGCTTATTCCTTACTCCATTGAGCTGCCACAGCAAAAAATCACTTAGTTTGTTCTTAAACACCTATCTCTTTGTATTCTGTTATTCTCTAGGTGTTCAGAAATTTATAGATTCATCATTTGTTTAGTATTTCTCTTGGAATTCAAGATAGGTTGACTGTCACATAATTCCTTGGCTCAACCATTTCCTGCCTTTTTAAAAAGCAACATTAAATATTCCTGGCTGCTGGCATCCCACCTAAGCTCTGCAAACTATCAGAGGTAATCACTAATACTTCTGAGACTGCTTCAGCATCTCAAAAATTTTGAAAGACCCTACTATTAAAAAAGAAAAAGTGAATTGGGTATCATTCACGTATGAGTACATAGCAGAGCGTTATTCACATCCTTGAAACAGTTGGATTTTTGCTATTTAACTCAGGTAGCAGACGCCTACTATCTATCACTCCTCCATCTTTCAGCTGACAATGAATAGTTCACATTGACATGTGAATGACGTGACATGTAATAACAAAGAATACAAGATAGCAGACTATGGAGGCCAAGTTTTAAGCAAATTTAATACTAGTGAGGTCTACTCAATCTTCAACGTTTCATTAAAACTTCCCAGCTGAATGACCTCTTATGCATTAAGAACGTGAATTTTGTTCCACAAACACATCTGAACTAAGAGCTCTCTTGGGGCATAAGTTCATTTCACTCTGGTCACCAAATCAGAGCTATGGAAAGACAAAGCTGTCAGCACTAACTGTTTAGCTGTACAGTAACCAATGCACATACAAAATCACAGCAATTCAGTTAAATATGTAATAGTCAAAGCCTACATTAAAAAAATTGTCCAAGTGGGCAACACATACTGCCTAGCCTTTGCACAGTGAAAATGGTACTGTTTGACTCCTATCACCTTCTTGTTACCTAACACACAAAACTCCACAAATCCACTGAATCTTCTGCCCTACTCCTAGTGTGTGTTTCTGCAAAAATCCAATGTTAAAACTTCTTCACTTATTTTCTGTATGTTTTTGATATATCTTCCACTACTTCACCTCATCTCCTCAAATAATTTGGCCTAAAAGTACTTTCCCTAAAATTCAGATCTTCTTTATTTTCAAAAGCGTACATGCATCATAACAGAACAAAACTAAACCTATTCAGTAAAATGCACATAGTTCTTCTCAAACTGATGCTGTCCTCAGGAGCAAATTTTTCACCTAGAAGTTTGTCAAAGACATATCCCAGTCAAGTCACGCTTTAATCTTCTCCCCAACACTTTCCTTTTGGTATCATATTATCCAATTCCCCCTTTATTGCCACACAGTGAACATAAATGAGTCAAGTCAGTCAGTATCTCACTATTTTTGTTCTTTCCTTTCACCTACCACTGTGCTATCTGAATGTCCTCTTCACTTCAAGAACATTTGTAAAATAACCTTAAAACCCCAGAACAATTTTAGAATCCTTTATACAACACAGCATTGACAAATTCTAAGACTGAATTTTCTTTTGCTATTTACCTGTGACTTTTGATTTTGAAAAATGAACTATAGTCTCCAAATTTCCCCTCAAATGTGTAACTGTTACATTGCAGTTAACATCAGACTCCAAGGCAATCTTCTAAATTTTTCAGTGTTTTTAACAAAAGCATGTGATTCAGTCCTACTGCTATCATACATCATATTTCATGAATAAGAATGTTCTCCTTAGAATTCCCATACCAGCACTTCATGGCTGGACCTCCCCTGAAAATTAACAAAGCTTTTTGATAGAGCAGCAGGGCTTTCTAACCCTGTTTGTTTAACCAGTAATTAGATTCTGAGTTAATGGCAACCTGTCACTTGCCAGAACAGACTTGTGCTTTTAAACCTCGACCTTCCCTTGATTCTAGAACAGTAGTCACAAAAGTAGTTCAGGACATCCTGAAACTCACGATTCTCTGATAAGGAAGCTACAGCAAGGTTTTCTGGGTAACAACGAAAGATGAAAATTGGATTTTACCTGGTAAGAATGCCTTTCCTACTAAAATGAGAACATGTTGCAGAGAGAGAAATTGATTCAATAAATATTTTAATAGTTATTCACTGGGAGAACACAGGACTAATCATTATAAATGGACCATATTTTTGTAATGAGCTGTTCTAAACTGCTTTTTTCTTTTTGTTTTCCCAGCTTAGGTAATATGTGGATTAAAAATACAAGTTCCTCTTCTTTTTCCTTAACTCTTAGCATTTGCAGGTAACTTTCATAATTGCAAGAAACTGTTTGACAAAGCTATATTCTATTAGCCAAGCCTGAGTGTATACACCTAATCCAAGTTTGTCTATCAAAATGCTATTACATTTTACATTGAAATCTAATTGTATTTTACAAACAATTTTTCCCCAGCAAGTGTGTGTTCATAAGAAATACACAGGCTGCATTCAACATGCAATCATGCATGTGCTTTTTTTTTTTCAGATAACTAAGCAACATGTGAAACTTACGGCTGTCCAGGCTTCTTTTCTGCATCGAGAACACAACCATTCATTACCGATTTCATGAGAAGGAACACCATAGCAACCTAGAATGAGAGAGGTGGACTGATTAATATATTCTGTCTCTCTATGATCTCATACAATTCAGCTGTGTAGTAACTAGTAAAACACATCTCCTGTAACCAAGGAGAATTTCCAAATCAAGATTTATTGCTAATTTCATAGTCTATGAAATACATAAAATAGACATACAGACACTCTTCACAAAACTCAAAAAGCCCCACAAAACCAAACCAAAAATCAAAACAAACAAAACCTCCAAACATCCAAAAGACCAGACCCCAGGGAATTTCTTATTTCCTGTCAGTTCAATAGCAAATCACCAATTCTCCCTGCAGTAAAAATGTACTGACTTTTATTCTATGCAATTATACTGCACTTCCATGTAAGAATTTCACATGGACTTCTCAGAGTTAACTATTCAAGTCCTACTGTCCCTAGAAGATACTGCAGAAAATCCATGCATTCATCAGTCACTCTTGAAATAAAACAGAATGCAAGGTACAGGAAATGACTGCATATCTAAAGGCAGCAATATTCACAAGTTCTCAGATCCAGCAGGACTCCACCCTGACAACTTAATAAGGATATACTAACATCACACAGTGGTTCAAAATACGAGAAGTAAAAGAGGAATTTAATAGCTCAAAACTGAAACAAGAATCAGAAGTTTGTGATTACCGAAAGTTTACAGAAAAGTTAATTATTCACTATTTTCACAGCAATGATTAACAAGTAATACAAAACATAACATAGCTTTTAAAAAAATTTAGCCAGTGATTGAAGCATTATATATGGAAATGTTTTTCAAGTACTTTTAAAGACATACTAGAAGCCTAGTTAACTTATTTATCAGCAAAACAAAATTCAAAATTACATTTCTGCCAAACAAACAATTAGTTTATTTACTTGCATGAACCCGTATACAACACTTTGCACAGGAAATCAGAAGACTTGTTCCATTTTCTTCGATAAAGGCATTTGATGGATAGTTTTCAGTGTTTTCTTCACTATAAATAAAACACATCTCTGGAAGGAGAGGTTTAGTCTTTTCATTTTCAGCCATCAATGTTTCTGCTGAGTTTGCTTCCCTGAAAGTAGGACTTTCTTCATCATGATTGTTTGGCTGTAAAATGAACAAAATTTATATTTAAGTAAAAGCAAGAAGAGTCTTACTTACTCTTTCTTTTGACAATGATGAAGTGACTTCTCCCCTCCCAGCTCTTGCACTAAGAACATTACAGCTTTACAAGAAAATAAAGTGCTTCTAGGTATTTGTCACAGTCATTCTATAGTTCCTTGATTGCTCTAATAACTGTGAAATCTAGAATAGCACTCAGCCTGCAAACTAGTGTTACTGCAGTAGTGTTCAGTGATACTGTACCTCTGTCTCTCTATGAGCCCTTTAACCGGGTCCAGTTCAATAAAAGTTTTCTTTCTAGTTCCCATGCTGAGCGGATTCCAGTTTAGCTTCAGAATTAGTACCATAGTACTACAGCAGCATTTTTTGCTGACATTTGACACAGAAATTCCACAAGCCAGTATCAAACAGTGCTCTGCATTAGGCTGTCTCTATGCGAAAAATATTCCTGAGAAGGCCTAAGCCCTGTGAAAACACTTACTTCTTCAACCCTGCATGAAGGACACAGAGAAGACGCCCTGATAAAAAACATCTGAAGATGGACATAAGGAAATAGCTAAAAAATAAAAACCTATGTGGGTTCCCCGTCTCAAAAAGTGTAACTTCAAGGGCATGCACACATACACTAACATCAATCCTACGTAAAACCTAGTAGAAGGTAGACACTGTCTGGAATGAAGGAGAAATGCAGGTGTATTGATCCTAATTTTAACAATAATGAGTTTATTTCCTTCTCATACAAATCAAATGCATAAGCTCATCTTATTTCTCATTTACTGGAAATGAAGTAGCTGGGCAGCTATTTCACACTTCACCCGGAGATGGAGATGTTAGGATGGTGTTCACCTTGTAGTATGGCATGAGAAGAGTGCAAATAGCACAGTGTGGTTCCTTTTTTGCACAAGCTGCATTGTATTCTTTTTCAGCATTGAAGTTGGGTACTCTTGTCTGCCAAAGGTAGACCAGAGGCCTGGCCCATGTCTCTGTCTCTTGAACTTTCTCTTCAGTTAAGGTAGTCTCAGGCAGTTCTTAAAGAAAACAAACAATTCGTTACATTGTATTCCTGGAATGAAGAGAAGCAACAATGACTTTATCAAGTGTGCTAACAATGAAGATAAAACAATGATATAAGAAGTCTGTGTGTGAATACAAATGCAGAAGTCTAAAAGAATTATGCATCAAGACAAGCACCCAAAGAAGTGCTTTGACACCTGTGTCATTAGCTGACTGCTCCACACACAGCATAAGAAAGTATGCCGCTAGCTCTATTGTTTACCACTTGTATTCATATCCACAACATTATATCTCACTCTCCCGCTCCTTAATCCCTCCAACCTCTAACCCCTATCCCTCCCTTCACTCTGCCCTAAATTTCTTACGGATGGAACACGTTGCATCCCACCAAGCAGCACCAGACAAATCACTTTGGTACACACAGAATGCCACCTCTCAACTCTCCATGGAATCTCACACTCATTTTCCGAAGGGAAAAAAGAGACAAATGTTATAGCCAGGGAGTAATGGGGAACAATCAGATCTAAGATGTAGCTGGACATGCATGCTGGATCCCACTATGGGAAAAATTCTTTGGTATTATCAGTGGTCTCTTCTGCATGTTATAAAAGTTTGTTTTACTTAGCAGTGTTTCTGTGCAGGACTCCACAAAGCTGACTTTATGAAATTAAAAGCCTCTAGAGAAGCTGGAAAATAAAATCAGTCTGCAGCACAAAGAGAAACAGCTTATTCAACAGGAGTAATCTAAAAATGAGGTCATTTGCTATTGAGAGAGATGCGGAAAAGGGAAAGCTGTGAAAAGGAGACTGGGTGTAAAATCCTTGCCCCAGTGAAATCAATAGCATAATTATTAATGATCCAGTTGTTAACACCAGAATTTCAGCCCAGTCACATGTTTGAGCTGGTTGGAAACCTAAGGATATATTCACAGGCAACGACCTTGCCACCTGAGAAATACACAGATTATGAGGTCGGAAATGTCTTCTTGTTCTAGAAAGGAAAGCATTGCTGACAGGAGATGTTAAGTACCTTTTTCTGAATTGGGTCCTTATACACTTCTCTAATTAATGCTGAGGTCTGTAGTTCTGTTCATTGAAGTGGACAATGCTTATTAAATCTTTCATGATCAATGAGAAGGTGTCAATTAGAATAATTAAAATAATGTGAATGTGGGAAGGAAAATGTGGAAAGTTATTGAACAGAACTTTCAGATAACAAAAAAGGTCTACAGCATATGGTCCTTTTCTAACGATGTATTTAAGAAAAATTATTTATTTCAAAAGAAGAAAATTCCAAAACCAGAAATATTTAATGAAGTACATTAAGCTGAATCATCACTTTCCTTCAGCCCATGACCGCCTTCATCCACTTCATAAAAAAGTGGAGGCTTTATGGGTCTCCTCCTACGATAAACTGTAGCGCATTGCTACAAAAGCACTATAAAGTTGCTAGCATTTTTATCAGTGTTGAATAAAATATGGATTAAAATATTTGTCTAGAAGCAAGCCAAATGTAGCAAAAATAAATTAATGTACCCTGCATGGCAATTTTACTTCAATTTCTATAGTTTCCCAAGAGAACTAATATCAATTCAATAAACATTTGCCAACAATCCAGATAGAAGGATAAATACAAAACATCTGCAAAAAAGCTGTCACCAAGTAAATACTCAGCAGCAGAGCTTTATGGTGAACAACATAGCTGCAAAAGAATACCAGTGAGGAAACAGCTGAACACAAGGACAAGGTGAAAATATAAAATGCTAGTATCATACTTATAGCTGTCTGAATTACTCATCTTTTAAGTTAAAAGATTAACTAAGCTTTTATTTAAAAGCATTCTGTCCAATCTTATTTTTTCTACTGCTTGCAGTTTTCCAGAACTGTAAAATAAAAAGTTCTGAAATCTATGCCTCTAGTTCCATTTGTATCTACCTTTACAGAATGGTCTCACAAGTGGCTTCATCTTTGCTGCCTTATTTTCCAAGTTCTTTCTTGGCATTATTTTCTTTTAGGAGCTTATATTGCAAATATTTTAAATATTTTCATTATAGTTGTGACCTCCCAGAGAATTCAGGGTTTCATTGTGCCGTATGAAGAAAACTAAGAGGAACATCAAATTTATTGTGAAGGTTTGTAACTTACATCTTCCACATCTGTTTGCCACTTTGAAATTAACATCCTCATACTTCACCACTTCTCCTCACTGCTGAACAATTGTCCCATGAGGGTTGAAGTCTTCAAACTGAACATCACCCTATTATGCTGCTCCTTAGCCAAAACTCTATCTTTGGATTTCACAGAATCACAGAATGGTAGGGGTTGGAAGGGACCCCTGGGGATCATCTGATTCAACCCCCCTGCCAAAGCAGCTTCACCTAGAGCAGACTGCACAGGACCTCTTCCAGGCACGTTTTGAATATCTCCAGTGAAGCAGACTCCACAACCACTCCGGGCAGTATGTTCCAGGGCTCCATCACCCTCAGAATAAATAAGTTCTTCCTCATGTTCAGATGGAACTTCCTATGTTTCAATTTGTGCCCAGTGCCCCTCATCCGGCCACTGGGCACCACTGAAAAGAGTCTGGACACATCCTCTTGAAACCCACCTTATAAGGTCCTCTCTCAGCCTTCTCCAGGCTAAACAAGCCCAGCTCCCTCAGCCTTTCCTCATAGGACAGATGCTCCAGTCCCCTCATCATCCTCGTAGCCCTCTGCTGGACTCTCTCCAGTAGCTCCTCATCTTTCTTGAAGTGGGGAGCCCAGAACTGGACACAGTATTCCAGATGGGGCCTCACTGGGGCAGAGTAGAGGGGGAGGAGAACCTCCCTTGACCTGCTGGTCACAGTCTTTTTAATGTATCCCAGGATCCTCTAACTCTTTATCCAGGTTATCGATGAATAAGTGGAACAAGACTGGGCCCAGTACTGACCCCTGGGGGACACCACTAGCTACCGGCCTCCGACTAGACTCAGCGCCACTGATGACAACCCTGAGTTCTGCCATTCAGACAGTTCTCAATCCACCTTTCTGACCACGCATCTAGCCCACACTTCCTGAGCTTGCCTAGGAGAATGTTATGGGAGACCGTGTCGAAAGTCTTGCTGAAGTCAAGGTAGACCGACAACATCCACTGCTCTCCCCTCATCTAGCCCGCCAGTCATGCCATCATAGAAAGCCATCAGATCAGTCAAGTATGATTTCCCCTTGGTGAATCTATGTTGACTACTCCTGATAACCTTCTTTTCCTCCACTTGCTTAGTGCTGACCTCCAGAACGAGTTACTCCATCATCTTTCCCAGGACAGAGGTGAGGCTAAACGGGCTGTAGTTCCCTGGGTCCTCCTTCTTGCCCTTTCTGAAGACTGGAGTCACACTGGCTTTCCTCCAGTCCTCGGGCACCTCTCCTGTCCTCCAGATTTCCAGTCCTGGCATCAACTCTAGGATGATCGCTCTAGTTCTCTCACATAGTGCTCTGGTCTTCCACTGTCTCCATCACATTGCTGAGTTCATGACCATATCGGTTCTCATCTGTTTTGATAAGAACAAGAACAGTTCCCTTTTGTGTGATCTTTACAAATCCTTTCCAGACCAAGGGATTGAATAGAATGTAAGAGACAGGAATAAAGCTGGCAGGGCCCTTAGCACCTTTAGCTGCTTTCAAGAGCTTTGTATTTCTTTTCAAACCTCATTCCAAATGAAGCCGGGGACAAAGTGTCATATGCAGACGCACTGGACTTCATCTTCCACACCCTCCAAAAAATTTAACACTATTTTAATAAATTCATTTTCTCCTTTACATTATGGTTAGACCAACTACTTCCAGTTACGTATTGACTAGAAGCAAACGCTCCTCATTTGCCTCTGATCTCTAACATCTCTAATTATGCATTCTATCTCCTTTGAGATCTGACTGTCTTCTCAATGCTCCTTACTGCAGTCTCTTAGTCTCTTCGCACAAACTATGGGACCCAAGCTCTCTGATGTGATCCTCCTGCATACTACACCCTGCAACCTCTCATTCTTCTCTGCCATAATAAGCCCAGAAGCACAGTCAGGAAAGGAAAAATATCCTTCCTTTCAGAGGGCGACTAACTAATCCACTACTTCTTAAAGCAATGTTACACTAAAAGTATACAAAATTAAGAATAGTCGGAATGAACATTCTTAAGGGATATAAGCTTTGTCTGCTCCTCTGTTATCACTCCTGTATGGCTGTGACTTTTGGTTGTCTTCAAGAATTTCCTAGGCAACCTCGACTTAATTTATCATCTTTCAATATTAAAAAATAATAATAATAATAATTTTAATTTGTATCAGTGTCATTTCCCAGTGCTCAAGATCCGCAAAAACCATAGTGCAAGCATCAGTTCCCATAGTGAAAGTGATTCAAACGCTGCCCTCCAAAAATCACATATTTACTTTACAAGAGCAGTACATAAGGTTTCATCAAGCTCTACGAACACGGTGTTTCACTAAAAATCTCACCTATTGGCATTTTTCTGAAAGAAACTGAGAACATTGTCTCAGTTCTGGTAGAGTTAAGTTTTGATGAACAGTCACCAGTGCAATGCTGCCAACCAACACCACTTTACAATATGCACTCTACAAATTATTCAAACCTTCTTTGTGATACAGTGGCCTCGCTCCAAGAGCAGCTACCAACTGCCCAACACAAACAATCCAAAAGACTGAGGTCAGGCAATGCAGTGATATGAAACACAAAATCTGTCTATAGAGAGCATTTGCTTTGTGCAACAGGTGAAATGGAGCTGCGGAATCCATCTTGACTTCTGTGTGTGCTGAACTTGGATGAAATCACTGACATTTCCTCACAGTTCACTGCCCGCAAGTACATGATCAGGACTCTGTACAGGTGTGTAGCAGAATTCCTTGGTGAGAACTCTGATGTGCCATTTGCTTTTTTTCAGCTTTTCAGCATGAAACTTGCATTCCAATTTAAGAATTAATCAAGACAAAAGTGCACAATGCATTCTGATATTCTTTGGCAAAGAAACATCATATCAACTTAACTATTGCACAGAATACATCTTGCTGTCAGAGGGAATAAAATAAAAGACAGGAGTTGAACCTGCTAGTCATGACAAGGAAATTCAATACAATTTGCAGTTCAACACACAGCACTGTTCAAGAGACTGCAGACTCTCACGTGTAACACATAGGCACACCGACAAATACTCAAAGAAACATCTTTAAAGTCTTTACTGGATCTATTCCTGTTGTTTAATCTCCATCTGAACCATGACACTGGCTTTAGATGCAGTAATTATTCCCATAGCAACAAATACTGTATCAAAAATTGAGGCCACTACTTCAGCTACAAAAATAAACACCTCTTCAGCAGAACACCTTCTCACACAACTCCATGTTCAAGACTAAATGTTATGCTTAACCTGATATAAGCGCTATTTATAGGAATTTACAACTGCTTAATAATGCAACAGAACTATAATTATGTGACTCACTTTCTTACAGTCAAGCTCACTCTTTTTCTGAGACCATTTGTCTCCAGAGAACTTCAGTAGATAAGACACCATGCTCAGAGGCTGACTATACAAAGATGTATGTGCTCACTCCCTACTTTGAAGTAAAACCATCAGAAGAACCACCCAGCTCACTTTCTCAGGATGTATTAAAATTCCTTAACTATACAGTAGAGGGTTTATTTACCTGCAAAAATTAAAATCCATTGCTTATCACGTAAAGCCTTTACTATCTGGAATGTGACAGGCCTGGGGAATTATATGAAATAAAGATTAAATAACCTACACTAAAATAAACCATTATTACATTAAAAGGACTGTCTACACAACACCTTGCACCATGTAAAAATTCAATTAAGCTGAATTTTTTTAGAAGTTTTTAAAAAATAGGATACTGTGTAAGAAAGTAAAATAAAGATCTGTACTTGCACCACTGGGAACATCTACATAGACATGATCCCAAAAACTCATAGCTAAGGCAGATCAGTCACAGCTGGGAAACAAAATTAAATATCCTAGAACTTCTACAATCTATCACCCCTGTAAAGCCCAAAACATGACTGTACGTGTACATTATAAGACAAACTCCAATTTCAAACCAGTCCCAACCTTTGCAGCTGTAAATTAAACTTCACATCACCCTTGTGTAATGAATAAGAGCCACAGGGGACTGTCTAAGATTTGGTTCATTAACAAGGATATGTCACTGAAAGGAAACAAATGTGAAATCATCAGAGGTTCAAGAATTCCCTAATTCCAGAGAAACAAACAAAAAAACCCAAGACAATATTATCTTTAAACAACTTAAAAGGACCTCCATGCTCAATTAATATTTTCCAGGACAGAGGAAGAAATCTTGGGCACCCCATGTGTGGAAGCGGACCTATTATTAAGCAGACACTCCTTCATTCTGCCTAACAAACGCTGGCAGTCTCCTGAAATGATCTGCTTGATGATGGAGATGAGATATGTTTTGCATGTACACCAGGGCACTGTTCCTCTAATCAACACTTTAATGCTCCATGAATCACGTGACTGATCAATAAATCCCTGGAACTGAAAAAGGCTCAGAGGACATGCGCAAGGGCTCTGTGCTTTTGAATCTCAGGGAAGAATCTAGGGAGTGACTGCCCATAGCTGTTGCAAAGGAAGCTGAATTTGTCTCAACGTAAAGCGGAGCAGGGGGTGGTCTTTGTTTTAGATAAGTGGCTGTATCAGCTGGGTGGATTGGCTGGTTGTGTAAATGTTTTTCCCTGAGTTAGTCAGAAGATTGCAAATGTCTTCTTGAGCCAGCCAGACCAGAATGCGGGAAGTGTGTATATGGCTTTGTCCATCACAGAGTATAAAAACTGAACACTGAAGAAAGTGAACTTTGAAAAGAGCAACAAGTTTGAGCTGAATTCAACTCATGTATTCCTTTCCAGCAAATGCTGACATCCAGCATCATGACAGTGAGCATATACAGCCATATTTACACTGTGATCCAACTGTATATTGCAATTGCTATACTGTGCTTGTATTGTGATTTAAGTACATTGCTGTATCACTCTGCTAATGCAAAATCCAGTAAATTTGGCATTAAATATTAAATACTTCTCATGTGGGACATCTAAAAGTAACTGGTCAGCAAGTATTAGACTCTGGCACAAGGAACGTAAAATTCAGTTCTTTAGTAGTGGTACTTAAATCATATTTACAAGTAGAAGGATTGACTGGAGTTCTGCTAGAGTGTTAGGCATCACAGTTTAAAGCAATCAGAAATGTCCTGGATAAGATGTCAACTTTCAAAGTTGGAGCATATGTTTAAATCAAGTTCAAAGACCCTTTATTGGATACTCTTTGACAATATATCCTACTTGGATTTAAACACCTTATCAATACATCATTAAATATATCACCAGTTTTGGTATGCTTTGATAATACATATGTGGAGCAGCCATCCCACAATGAGAGTGACATTTCTGCCTCTTATAGCCTCCCAAGGAGAGCTTATTGTGCAAGTCTGTTAGTATGCATATTTTTTTAATGCTTTTATATGAATGAAGCCTATTTCTTGTAACTTCTGTTATGTTTCTGGCTGTAACTGTACCACATATTCATGCTGAAGTCTAAAATTGATCAATACCAGCCTCCAAAAAAGTATTCATGGGATGATGTAATGTAGTATAGTCCTGTGCATTTAAAAATATCTCCTCACTGCCATCCCTAACAGCAGTCACAGCTCTTGAGTCTCCAGGGCATTTTTACTTCACTGCAAGTATAATGCTTTGTTGCAATATTACTTTACCAGATACAATTCATAATGAGGTTAAATATTTTGTTTCCCAAGGGGATAGAGCAAGTGGTCTTTTTTCCAAAAGAAAAATAGAAACACTTCATCAGCCAATTAATGACTTTAAATAAATGCATAACAGTTGTTATAAACCTTACTGTGTCATATAATAATTCAGCCATAGTGATACTGACACTATAAGGTGACTATCAATGCCAAAGTCCATCCTTATTCCTGCTATCATTTCTGTACCTGAAAAGAATATTTATAGGATTAATTAATCTCTGTAATGTAATTTTGGATATACCAGTTCTCATTACTATGATTATTTATATGCATCTGTATCCCTTTAAATATTTAAGAAAAGTGAAACAATTCATTAAAACAAATTGTGTAGACAAAAATAAAGTTCTAGCCCACAATCTGTTTTGGTACAAAGGAAACTCCTTCTGTAAAGGAGTACTTATAAACAGTTACTGTGCTGCTTTCCACGTGGGTAAAAAAATCAGAATCACAGAATCACAGAATAGTAGGGGTTGGAAGGGACCGCTGTGGGTCATCTAGTCCAACCCCCCCGCATAAGCAGGGTCACCTACAGCAGGCTGCACAGGACCTTGTCCAGGCGGGTCTTGAATATCTCCAGAGAAGGAGACTCCACAACCTCCCTGGGCAGCCTGTTCCAGTGCTCCGTCACCCTCAGAGAGAAGAAGTTCCTCCTCATGTTCAGACGGAACTTCCTGTGCCTCAGTTTGTGCCCATTACCCCTTGTCCTGTCACTGGGCACCACTGAAAAGAGCTTGAAATAAATGTTTTCACAAATGTTATTGGTTTAATAGTTTGAGGCAAACTTGCTCCAATACTTTGAATGGTTTTTGCTTACTAAGTTAAACTTAAATTCTCAGACAGAAAACATTTGAACCATTTGTAGAATGGGCTGTTCCCATTATTTGCTGATTTAACCCAGCAGATGTGAAAAGCCATCGATGCTAATACAGTACAATTTGCTTTTGCCAATCTCAACAATGATTTTGCTGCTTGGGGTTATGTTCCACTGATGTTTCCTGGCTTTGTACAGCAGCATTCTCTGCTATGAAGAGCATAGCAGCATCTGTTATTTTTCAGGTAGTTGAACATAATCTCAGCCCTGGGAGGCATTATCTATAGTTTCAAATGTCCTGGAGGAAATAATCATAATAAAAAAAAAACTCAGTCAGGGAAAAAGACTTGCAACTTCAAAACTGTTCCTGCAGTATATCAGCAAACTCAGTTTTAGAAATTGTAGTTCTTTTTCTCAGCAATGAAAGCCACAAATTTCATAGCAAAATATGAAAATGTAAACTTTTAAATTTCTTCTGCTGTAAAAGAAATCTAATTTCTTGCACAGTAACAGTACTGTAAATATACATTTTTTTATTAGCATCTCATTGCTGAATTATCAATTAATATCTCTGTTCTCATAAAAATTATATGTAATGATAGCCATACTGAATCAGAGCTCTAGACACTAAGCCTAAGAGCTCCTGGATTAAATAAGCTTTAGCTCACAAAAGCAACTAATAGTGTGCTTTATTAAAAAAAGTAAAATATCAAAAAGGTGCAACATGTCAGTTGTAGCAAATCTCAAAGTGTTTTGAAAGGTCAGAAAAATTCAGAGTTCACAGAATTTTTAAAAAGACTATTTGACAGTATTGAAAGATGCATTTAGATACTTGGATACTCTGATTTTTCTTGAGCATATCATTAGAGTCCCGTAATGAAATTCACGTTTGTTTTTTGATTGAAATATGTACTGCAATTGCTACACTTTGCTAGATGTAATTTGTATTTGTATTGTGATTGAACTGTATATTACAACTGCTACTCAGCTAAATGTAATTTGTACTTTCACTGTGATTTAAGTGCATTGCTGTATCACTCTGCTAAATTGAAATCCCATGGAACTTCAGCTAATTTCAAATAAGAAGATTGTGGGTTATTCACTAAATCCTCCACACATGGCATATCTAAAAGAACTTGGTCAGAGTGTATTATACTCTGACATTAAATGGCATGGTTGGCAGGATATTCCTGAGGTGAGCGGTGCCCATTAAAGCAGTAATGGTAACTTAGCAAAAATATGCTTTCTGATTTGGTGTTGGTCACAAATAAGAACCTAGCAGAGAAAACCTGCATTGTGATTAAGAACAGACAGTGATAACTTTGCTGCAGACAAGACCACGAGGAGACAGAATTATTATAACTACTAGCAAAGGCTGGCAAAAGTCTCATGAGTAACTTTGAAAAGGAGGGATGGGAAAAATATAACCAGGATTTTTCATGAACAGCAGAAAAAAGCCCTAATACCACTTATATTTAGGATGAATTTGAAAAACTGAAAGTTTTAAACAAGTTGAAGAAAGGAGAGAAAAGCAGTGCTTTGCAGTTGCTGGGTATTTACTTGTGAGTGGCAGGGCAGAAGTTAGAAGAGGAGAAATGAACACATGGCAGGCTAGAACAAGAAAAAGAAACAGTTATAAAAGGTAAGATAATGTATAAGCAATGTACACAGAGAATCAAAATAAGTTCTTAGACTCAAAGTTGCAGCCTCAAATCATATGTGATGCCCATGCACACAGGATTGATTTACTATGGTCTGCTGAAATAGACTTCATTCAAGTGATGACCACCACGTACACCAAGGACAATAAATGATCAAGAGATATCTGGTTTGATACCTGATCCTTTTCAGGGTGATGATTCAGATGACTCATGAGAAGACAGTCTAAACAAAGTGTTTGTTCCCATGGCAAAAAACAAACAAAGCAAGCAATGGGCCTCACATATTCCTTTTTGTAACGAAATCATTCTCTACTTCAAACAGTGGACCATAAAAGTACCCGATAAATATAGGGAGTAAAAATTAATCTTTCATCCACTTGATTCCCTAAATAGCTGAACAACTTTTTTGTGAATATGGAATGAAGAATTGAGTCCTAATAGTTAAGGCTCAAACTGACAAAGGTGTCTACTAATTCTGGCTACCAAAGCTGAAGCACAAGCCACAAATTCTTACTCAGACTGAAAAACGTGAAGTACCTAGTGACTCCAGAAATACAGATACTTATGTCCAAAAACCAAGCTCAAAGGTGACCCATTAGTCAGGCAACTGTATTTAATATATGGACATGAGGCCACAGAAAGGGGTATGTTCTTGCATCTGTAAGAACTGACAACACAAAATACATGTATTACCTCTGTGTTATAATTTCGTTGTTATACATCTGTACTTTATAACAATTTCAGTAATTTCACTTGTCTTTACACTGGTAAGTTTAAAGAATAGCCACTGTCTTTATAATTTAGTTCAAAGAGGCATCTCATCAAAATCAAAACAGAAACAAAAGAAAACCTCCTGGAATTTACCACATAGCCTATCAGCAAAAAACGCAGCTGTCAGTGCAAAGCCACTACAAGAACAGACTACTAGCTAAAGACTGGCAGATATCTGCTCTCTTGAAAAGCTTTAATTTACAGCACTGTAGAAGACTTATTACCAGTTCCTTTCTCCATTCCATTCTGCCATGTAATTTTTTTACTATTTTTAATGGACCAAATTTTTACTTGGCATTCCAATTCCATTTGCTTGCAGTCACTGTACTTTATCAGCTAGAAGATTAGATTTGATCAATAGCTAAAATTAGACTGAAATTTTTAGGAACTGCTATTGTGATCCACACACATGCTTACTGATTTACTAATGAAACTCCACAGTTTCCCGTCCCCTTTCAAAAGCTTACTAAAGCTCATTTAAACTAACCAACTCCAAATGTAGAATATGTACTTCAATTTACATTTATTCCAGATAATTAAGGATTACTTAAACCCGAAGGTATGATCATGTATATCTTTATCCCAGTACTTCATACATATGATGTCCACCATGTAAAATTAGTGTATCATAAAGGATTCAATGAAATACATACACTTCTCTACATAAAAGACAAACCCATTATTTTAGTTAATTCTTCCTCTTTACTTAAAATTAACATTTTGTGAACTTTTGGAAACTTAAAGGATGACTCCTGAAAACCAACACTGGCATGGTCCCTACCTTCGTCAGTTACTCACTGGAGTTAACAAACATGCATTATATTAGCAGCGTAAGAGTATTAGCATAGTGGGCTTTTTCTCCCCATTTATCCTTCTGCCTTCTAAGAATTGTCCAAGCTAGCTCACAATCTAATTCTTACTATTTTCTGAAACATTCTACAAAACATGACCAATTGACTTAACAGTATGTGCATTTTCCACTACAAAAGTGGAAAAACACAGAAAACTTTCTCCGAATCTTCAGGCATCTCTTGCCTACTAATTAAAAGGGTCACTGAGATACGACAGAATTATTTGGTGGTACTTCCTTACTCTACATATTAAAATCTACTTTCATTGACCATACTGCCAAGTACTATACAGTCAAATAAATATCCAACTGTTCAAAGTTATTAGAGCATTTTAGAAATATTGCAGCGCAAAGTCACCAACATACTCTCATTTTATGCTACTCTACAGACAAAAAACAGTACCAGCTGTGGAAAACATACTTTATAGTTACTTTCTGTCTCTCAGGCAGCACAAATCTAACCTATGTCAATATACTGCTCCAGCATACGTGCCTCTAGGCAAAACACAAGTGAAATTTTGAGGAACCAGGTTACTTGAATGCTTACAGTTAAGAGAGTGCTGAAGTCCTCCGCTGAACCAAGGCCTCAGGTAATTACTTATCTTCATATATTAAATAAGGAAGATGCAAAACAGAAAGACTCGATCACAGGTCCAAATTCACATAACAAACCAATACCAGAATTGGAGTTATAAATCAATAGCTTCAGGCTACAGTCCCTGCATAGATCACTAAAACAAATATCCTTTAAACACTCCATACATTAGACAACAATTGCATTCAAACTCCCTCAAAGATCAATTTTGTAATTATTTTGCACATTTAAAAATATATATAGTACACACACTTCTCACCCAAGAAAAAGGATTTAGTAAAACTCCATTGGCATTAAAATCAAGTCACTTCCACTACTGAAGGTTTACAAAGCAGCTTCAGATTTTGACAAAGTCAGTGGTAACTGTATGGGGTAGGCTTTTTCTTAATCTGAAAAAAATATTTACTACTATGATATCTTGGAACTAGCAGAATTCATTAGGCAACCCTCTATACCAATACCTCAGAGTACTAATCCTTGTTAAATGCAAGTCATGCATTTTCTTTGCTTCTCTTTGGCCTGCAATTACGGAAAGAGAAACTCAACTCCAGAAGATAACGTTACAGAAGAGACATCTGTCTTCTTGGCAAATGTCATATCCAGTTTGCCTACCAACTCCATAGCTACCCTTGAGAAGGCTACTGAGAGGCTGCACTAATGCAGCAGGAAATCCATTTTCATTTTGCTACATTTTATGATTCTATAATGAAAAATTATACATGCCTGTGTATCTAAGACAGCAGTTCTACCCACTCTTTTAAGAGGTAAAATACCATATTTTAAAGTTAAGGAAGGTGCGCAATTACAGTTGTAAAGTTCACCTAGAGGACAATGAGTCTTAACGATCACTACATATACCACTGTCCAGCAAACGAGGCATAAATCTTAGAGGAACTAGTTTGTATTCCCCTCTTGAATCAAAATAATGGCTACTCTTAGATCCCGGCATTCGTAGGTGTCCACTCTAAGGCAGATAAGCACTGCCTGTGAAAGAAGCCAAGGGACAAGAGCTGCTAGTGGCAATGATCAAGAGTTGTCAGTTCCTGCTATTTCTGGAGATCAGCTGTGTTTTGGGTTCGGCTGCCGCCGGCAACAAAAGCGCCACACGGCCGCCCCTCCCCCCGCCGCGGTGTGAAGGAGAATGGAAACAAAGAGGCAGAAACTGGTGGGTCGGGATAAGGGCAGTTTAACAGAACAGAAAAACAAAGGGAACAGTAACAACAACGATACAGATAAGGAGAAAATACAACACAAACTCGCACAACAGACCCTCTCTCCCGGACAGAACCGGCGCCGCGCGCTCCCCAGCCGCGAGTGAGTTACCGCTGCGCCGCCCCCCCACCACCAGAGCCCAGCATGACGGCACATGGTATGGAATACCGGGCTCTCTTTGGCCAGGTGGGGTCAGCCCCCACCCCCTGGCTGTGCCCCTTCCTGGAGTCCGCTGAAAATTAACCCTGTCCTGGCCAAACCCAGGACATTATCCACCCCTTATTCCATACCATCTACATCATGCCCAGGTCCCCCATTGTCCAGTTGATCACCACCACTTCTCCTGTCTCCAGATATCATTCCCTCAGTCTATGGATCATCTCTCTAAAGTGTCCGTTGAGTTCATTTAATCCATGACTTCGGGCTCCATCTGTCGTAATGGTCTTCTGTGACAGGAGAGGTGATGTGTGGTGATGGGCGGTCACTTGCTGCATCCGGAGCTCACGGCTGATGTATCTGGTGCAGCCCGTGCCCACAGTCTGCAGGTTGGAGACGTCGATCTCGATGAAGTTGCTGGGTGCCAGTTGTTGAAAAACCAGGTCCAGTTCCATCATCGCTGTGCTCTGCTAGATTTTCATCAAAAAAGTCCATTCGTCCTTAATCTGGATGATTCTTACTACGATACTACTGGTACACAACATAACAATTATAACAATGATAACAGACAGTAACAGGGTTATTTAACAATTAACTTTATACAATTTATTTATTTATGGACTATTCTCACCCAAAATCAAATCCCCATGAGGTACACATCACACTTCCCCATCCTTCTGCATTACCCACCAGGTACACCCAGGTCCTTCAGCAAAAGCAATCCCGCGGACGGGCTTGCCTTTGCCCAAGGCAGGGCTAACCCAAACTGTCTTCCCTAATATGTTCCGCATGTGCACTACAGGGACTTTATCTCCTTCTACGGGGAGCTGAGGTTTTGACTGGGCAGGACCAGCCCGCTTGGTGGACCCTCTGGTGTTAACCAACCAGGTGGCCTTTGCTAAATGAGTATCCCAGTTTTTGAAGGTCCCACCCCTCATTGACCTCAAAGTGGTTTTTAGCAGCCCACTGTACCGCTCAATCTTTCCAGAGGCTGGTGCGTGGTAGGGGATGTGATATACCCACTCGATGCCGTGTTCTTTTGCCCAGGTACTTATGAGGCTGTTGCGAAAGAGAGTCCCGTTGTCCGACTCAATTTTTTCGGGAGTGCCATGTCGCCACAGGACTTGTTTTTCCAGGCCCAGGATGGTATTCCGGGTGGTGGCATGGGGCACAGGGTAGGTTTCCAGCCATCCGGTGGTGGCCTCCACCATTGTGAGCACATAGCGCTTGCCTTGGCGGGTTTGTGGCACTGTGATGTAGTCAATCTGCCAAGCCTCCCCGTATTTATATTTTAGCTATCATCCTCCATACCACTGAGGCTTTACCCGCTTGGTTTGCTTGATTGCAGGGCATGTCTCACCTTCTTGGATAACCTGTGCAATAGCGTCCATGGTCAAGTCCACCTCTCGGTCACGAGCCCATGGGTATGTTGCATCTCTTGCTTGGTGGCCCGAGGTGTCATGGGCCCACCGAGCTATAAACAGTTCACCCTTATGTTGCCAGTCCAGATCCACTTGAGCCACTTCAATCTTAGCAGTCTGATCTACCTGGTAGTTGTTTTGATGTTCCTCAGTGGCCCGACTCCTAGGGACGTGGGCGTCCACATGACGGACTTTTACAACCAACTGCTCTAGACGGGCAGCAATATCTTGCCACAATGGGGCAGCTCAGAGAGGTTTGCCTCTGCGCTGCCAGTTGTTATTCTTCCATTGCTGCAGCCACCCCCACAAGACATTGGCCACCATCCAAGAGTCGGTGTAAAGATAGAGCACTGGCCACTGCTCTCGACTGGCAATGTCCAAAGCCAGCTGGATGGCTTTCATCTCTGCAAACTGGCTTGACTCAACTTCTCGCTCGGCAGTTTCCGCGACTTGTCGTGTAGGGCTCCATACAGCAGCCTTCCACCTCCGCTGCTTCCCCACAATGCGACAGGACCCATCCATGAACAGGGCATACTGTTTCTCATCTTCTGGCAGCTTGTTATACAGTGGGGCCTCTTCAGCACGTGTCACCTCCTCCTCTGGCGATGCTCAAAAATCTTTGCCTTCTGGCCAGTCCATGATTACCTCCAGTATTCCTGGGTGACTGGGGTTTCCCATTCGGGTGCGCTGGGTGATCAGCACGACCCACTTACTCCACGTAGCATCGGTGGCATGATGCGTAGAGGGGACCCTCTCTTTGAACATCCAGCCCAGGACCGGCAATCGTGGTTCTAGGAGGAGCTGTGCTTCAGTGCTGACCACTTCTGAAGCAGCTCGAACACCTTCATATGCTGCCAGAATCTCTTTTTCAGTGGGAGTATAGCGGGCCTCGGATCCTTTGTATCCCCGGCTCCAAAACCCCAGGGGTCGACCTCGAGTCTCCCCTGGTGCTTTCTGCCACAGACTCCAGGTTGGGCCATTCTCCCCGGCTGCGGTGTAGAGCACATTTTTAACATCTTGCCCTGACCGGACTGGTCCAAGGGCTACGGCATGAACTATCTCCCGTTTAACTTGTTCAAATGCCAGTCGTTGCTCAGGGCCCCATTCAAAATCATTCTTCTTCCGGGTCACGTGGCACAGAGGACTTACAATCTGGCTGTAATTTGGGATGTGCATCCTCCAAAAACCCACAACACCATAGAAGGCCTGTGCTTCCTTTTTGCTGGTTGGTGGAGACATAGCTGTATTTTGTTGATGACATCCATTGGGATTTGACGGCGCCCATCCTGCCATTTTATTCCCAAAAACTGGATCTCTTGTGCAGGTCCCTTGACTTTACTTCGCTTAATGGCGAAACCGGCTTTCAGAAGGATCTGAACTATTTTCTCCCCTTTCTCAAAAACTTCCTCCGCTGTGTCACCCCATACAATGATGTCATCGATGTACTGCAGATGTTCTGGAGCTTCACCTCACTCTTTTCCAGTGCAGTCTGGATTAGTCCATGGCAAATGGTGGGACTGTGTTTCCACCCCTGGGGCAGTCGATTGCAGGTGTACTGGATGCCCCTCCAGGTGAAAGCAAACTGTGGCCTGCACTCTGCTGCCAAAGGGATGGAGAAGAATGCACTAGTGATGTCAATTGTAGCGTACCACTTGGCTGCCTTTGACTCCAGCTGATATTGAAGTTCTAGCATGTCTGGTACGGCAGCACTCAGCGGTGGTGTGACTTCATTCAGGCCACGGTAGTCTATTGTCAGTCTCCACTCTCCAGTAGATTTTCTCACTGGCCATATGGGACTATTAAAGGGTGAGCGAGTTTTGCTGATCACTCCTTGACTCTCCAGCTGGGGGATCAGCTGATGAATGGGGAGAAGGGAGTCTCGGTTGGTACGATACTGTCGCCGGTGCACCGTTGTGGTCGCGATTGGCACCTGTTGTTCTTCAACCCTCAGCAACCCCACAACGGAAGGATCCTCCGAGAGACCAGGCAAAATGGACAGCTGTTTAATTTCTTCTTTCTCCAAAGCAGCTATGCCAAAAGCCCACCGATACCCCTTTGTGTCCTTGAAATACCCTCTCCTAAGATAGTCTATCCCAAGGATGCACGGAGCCTCGGGGCCAGTTATAATGGGGTGCTTCTGCCACTCCTGCCCAGTGAGGCTCACTTCAGCCTCCAACACACTCAGCTCTTGGGACCCCCCTGTCACTCCCAAAATGCAAATGGACTCTGACCCTTTGAACTCTGATGGCATTGGAGTACACTGTGCACCAGTGTCCACTAGAGCTTTATACTCTTGTGGATCTGACGTGCCAGGCCACCAAATCCACACTGTCCAATAAACACGGTTGTCCCTTTCCTCCACCTGGCTGGAGGCAGGGCCCCTCTGATCCTCGTCAGACAATTTGCTGCTCACCTGCTGTAAAAATGACTTGGAGGTCCCCTCCAGAGGATCGGAATCAAGATCAAAGTGTCTGCCTGGTCTGGAGAGCTGGCTGCTGGAAACTGGAGCAGCATTTTTCCTAACAGAATCCCCTTTGGTGATTGTTTTACCTCGCAACTCACGTACTCGTGCTTCTAGACTTGAGGTGGGTTTTCCATCCCACTTCCTCATGTCCTGTCCGTGGTCACGCAGGTAGAACCACAGGGTGCCCCGGGGTGTATAGCCTCTGTATTCCTTCTCCTGAGCAGAGAAACGCCTGCCCCTAATAGCTGAGACACTGGCCCGTACAGCTGGGGAGTAGGACATATTCTTTTCTAGTCGCTTGACCAGTTTCTCCACAGCTGAGACAAGGGAGGAAGAGAGACTTTCCTCATATTGCCGGAGTCTGACAGCCACCTCGTCCACTGTTGGTGCCTCTTTACCTTTCCAGTCTACTATTGCCAGTGAGTTGGCATATGAGGATGGTGCGCTCCGCACAAACTTCCTCCACATGGATTGTGAGCACTGGAGTTCATCTGGGTCTGTGGGTACCTGCTCATCATCTGTGTCACAGTAAACCAGCTCCCGCACAGCCAAGTCCCTCAAGTACTGAATACCCCTCTCCATATTGGTCCACTTGCCAGGATAGCATACAAAATCCTCACTGAAGGGGTACCTCTCCCTCACGCCTGACAGAAGTCTCCTCCAGAGGCTGAGGACTTGTTCCTTCTTCCCAATGGCCTTGTCAATGCCCCCTTCCCTGGCCAGGGATCCCAGCTGCTTGGCTTCCTTGCCCTCTAATTCCAAGCTGCTGGCCCCGTTATCCCAGCACCGCAGCAGCCAGGTGACAATGTGCTCGCCTGGGTGGCGGCTGAAGTCTTTCCGCATGTCTCGCAGCTCACCCAGGGACAGGGACCGGGTGATGATCTCTATTTCTATCTCCTATGAGGACCCTGGCTCATTGTCATCCCTCCTGGAGCGATCTGCTCTCTTTGCGTCTTTCTTTAGTTTTACAGGGGCGACTGCTACCAGCACAGGTTGGTCATTGGGCAGCCACGATGCCTGCTGCTGGAGCTGGGGCTGGGGCAGCTGCCGTGCCTGGCAGGGAAACTGAGGCAGACCCTGCAGCTGTGGCAGTGGCAGCGGTGGTGCTGGTTGGGGGGGCTGTGACTGCCTGCTGGGCTGGAGGGGCTGCAGCGCCGGCTGGGGGGGCAGCGCCAGCCGCAGTGCCTGCAGCTTCGTTTCCCCCCCTTTCCCCTTTAGGGCACTGAATCAGGTTGAACAGGGCTCGGTAGGCGTGGGCCAGACCCCAGCATGTTGCAGTGATTTGTGTCTCTCTCGAGTTCCCAGGGTGGCAGCACACTTTTTGCAGATATTTTACCAGATTTTCCGGATCCTTGACTAACAAACAAGGAGGGACTGGTTGAGAATGTGAAGGTTGGAGGCAGACTCGGCTGCAGTGACCATGAAATGGTGGAGTTCAGGATCCTGCATGGAGGAAGCAGGGCAATAAGTAGGATCAAAACCTTGGACTTCAGGAGAGCTAACTTTGGCCTCTTCAAGGAGCTACTTGGAGGAATCCCGTGGGCCAGGGCTCTCGAAGGCAGGGGGGTCCAAGAGTGCTGGTCGCTCTTTAAACATCACTTCCTCCATGCTCAGGAGCGGTGCATCCCCCTGAGAAAGAAATCTAGCAAAGGAGGCAGGAGACCAGCATGGTTGAACAAGGAGCTTCTAGCGGAGCTCAGGTGGAAGAGAAAGGTCCATGGAATGTGGAAAGAGGGACAGGCCACTTGGGAAGAGTACAGGAATGTCAGCAGAGCATGCAGAGATACAACAAGGAAGGCCAAGGTCCACCTGGAACTGAATATGGCAAGGGATGTCGGAAACAACAAGAAGGCTTCTTCAAGTACATCAGTAGAAAACGGAAGACTAGGGACAATGTGGGGCTGCTGCTGAAAGAGGTGGGTGTCCTGATGATGGAGGATGCAGAGAAGGCAGAGCTACTGAATGCCTTCTTTGGTTCAGTCTTCAGTGCCAAGGCTGGCCCTCAGGAACCCCAGGCACTGGAGGTAAGATAGGAAGCCTACAGAGAGGATGACCTTCCCTTGATTAAGGAGGACTGGGTGAGCGACCGCTTAAGCAATCTGGATGTCCACAAATCCATGGGCTCGGATGGAATGCACCCACGAGTGCTGAGACAACCGGTGGACATAGTTGCTGAGCCACTATTCATCATCTTTGAAAGGTCCTGGAGGACAGGACAGGTGCCCGAGGACTGGAGAAATGCCAATGTCACTCCAGTCTTTAAAAAGGGCAAGAAAGAGAACGCAGAGAACTACAGGCCGGTCAGCCTCACCTCCATCCTGGGAAAGACGATGGAGCCGCTCATTCTAGAGATCATCATCAAGCAAGTGGAGGAAAAGAAGGTTATCAGGAGTAGTCAACGTGGTTTCACCAAGGGGGAATCATGCTTCACCAATCTGATACCTTTCTACGATGGTGTGACTGGCTGGGTAGATGAGGGGAGAGCAACGGATGTTTTCTACCTTGACTTGAGCAAGGCTTTCGACACGGTCTCCCATAACATCCTCCTAGGGAAGCTCAGGAGGTGTGGGCTGGATGAGTGGTCGGTGAGCTGGATTGAGAACTGTCTGAATGGCACAACTCAGAGGGTTGTCATCAGCGGCGCTGAATCTAGTTGGAGGCCTGTAACTAGTGGTGTTCCCCCAGGGGTCAGTACTGGGCCCAGTCTTGTTCAACTTCCTCATCAATGACCTGGATGAAGAGTTAGAGTGTACTCTCAGCAAGTTTGCTGATGACACAAAACTGGGAGGAGTGGTGGATACACCAGAGGGCTGTGCTGCTATTCAGCAAGACCTGGACAGGCTGGAGAGCTGGGCAGAGAGGAACCTGATGAAATTCAACAAGGGCAAGTGCAGGGCGCACCTGCTGGAGAGCAGCTGTGAGGAGAGGGACCTGGGTGTCCTGGTGGACAACAGGTTGACCATGAGCCAGCAGTGTGCTCTTGTTGCCAAGAAGGCCAATGGGATCCTGGGGTGCATTAAGAGGATTGTGGCCAGCAGGTTGAGGGAGGTTCTCCTTCCCCTCTGCACTGCCCTAGTGAGGCCTCATCTGGAGTACTCTGTCCAGTTCTGGGCTCCCCACTTCAAGAAAGATGAGGAGCTACTGGAGAGAGTCCAGCAGAGGGCTACGAGGATGATGAGGGGACTGGAGCATCTGTCCTATGAGGAAAGGCTGAGGGAGCTGGGCTTGTTTAGCCTGAAGAAAAGAAGGCTGAGAGAGGACCTAATATACACCTATAAATATCTCAAGGGTGGGTGTCAGGAGGATGGGGCCAAGCTCTTTTCAGTGGTGCCCAGCGACAGGACAAGGGGCAATGGGCACAAACTGAGGCACAGGAATTTCTGTCTGAACATGAGGAAGAACTTCTTCCCTCTGAGGGTGACGGAGCACTGTCACAGGCTGCCCAGGGGTGTTGTGGAGTCTCCTTCTCTGGAGATGTTCAAGACCCGCCTGGACACGGTCCTGTGCAGCCTGCTGTAGGTGACCCTGCTTCGGCAGGGGGTTGAACTACATGACCCACAGAGGTCCCTTCCAACCCCTAACATTCTGAGATTCTGTAATTTCCCTGTATTTCAGCATGCTTCACCTATTTATGACATTACTGAACATGCCTTCTATGGCTTGACTCCTAGTATCAGATCAAGCACATCTCACAGGATGCTGAGAATTAAAGTAAAAACCGAAGTAGCTTTATTTTATGTCACAGCAGAAGGAAACCTACAGCTGTAAAACTAGCAGATTTCACTAATGAAACTCTTGTCCAGGCCACTTTTTCCATTCATAAAAGTTTTCTCTTGTTCTGTTTCCTTACCTGACAAAGTAACAAAAGCAGAATGACTTTAAACTTTTGAATTGTATTTAAAATATTAAAAACCATATACAAAGAAACCCATATCGAATTCTATCTATACACTATTATTATATCATCTAGGGCAATGATAAATTTTAGTCAACTTGAATCTAAACATGGTTTTTAATGTTGCGTGCCCAAATATTGCTGCAAAGAAATCTCTGGGACTAATCAATGTGCATCCAAAGTCAGTATGCCTGCTCCTTCTGCTGACTTTGCTTTATTATTGCTTAAGTAAGCAAAAAAATAACTGCATTAAATGCATACGAATAATATTACCACAAGCTAATACACCACATTGAGCATAAGACTGAGGTTCATTACATAAAAATTATGAGTATTTTGAGTGTGACATACAGCTCACACTGCACTGCTGCACATATTTTTCTAAACTGGCAGCCTGAGCTATAATGTCTGGGATTGATTCCCCAGTCCCCGGTATTTCTCATTGCTCAGTCCTTTAGGCATGAATTCCACAAAAACAGTCATAATAAGGGAGACTCAGAAGTCAGATATACACAGGGAAAGTCTTCAGGGAGAGTTAAAAAAGAAAAAAATAACACCAATATACCATGAAGAAACAATTAACCCAATCATTTTTCTGTAGAAGAAACATTCAGATCTTAAAGAAACATACATGTAACGAAGCACATGCAGTGATAAAAAAAACCCATAAAACTCATTGTTCAAGAGATCATGTACAAAAACATGAATTTCTGCCAAAGGACTCTGTATTAATAGCAAACCCAGAAAGTTTCGGCTAAGATTTAAGTGTGCTGCCATATATGATAGTATTCTGTTTGCAAAATAATGATTCTGAAATGGCTGACTGTCAAAGAATTCTGCCTTCATATTATTAATGGCCTCTGATCACCTCTAATCACAGAACCCTAGTATCTGAAGGATTTCAAATATATTAATTTGAATATAAATTATCTGTATTAGAAGTGGTTGCAGACTATCCAACTTGTGGAAAGTGACATGATTTGCAGATTAATTATAAGGCCCCAGTTTCTTAATTTTTCATAACAGCACTAGCTATTTCTTCTTCCTCTATTTAGTTTACATTTACGATTTTACTGGACCAGATAAATTAATGTATCAATATACAAATCCTTCTTGAAAGGGAACAGATGAACTCAAAAATTTCAGTACTAAGAGACTACAGTATCACCACCATTATCGGAATCATTTCTGTTCAAAAAACACAGAGAACAACCACTGAGTAAGTCTGCATGCTGAATTACATTTCTGGTAACTCCAGAATATGGATAAAGCAGCTTCATAAAGGGAAACTTAGTCGTTAGTACATTGATACTGACTGTTCCCCTGATATCTGAACAATAAACATTCTTGAACATGACCAGAAAAGTCTTCTTTGTCTGGTATTCATCTAGCCACAGGTCTTTAACTCACATGCCAGCATGCACCAGGAAAACTGAAAAGGCTTCAGTTTGCCAGTCTCCCTCAGCAGTCCTTCAGTCTCTGTCCTGGAAGCAAACATTCTGCTCACCTAAAAATCTACTGTTTCTCTTCTGGTGTTCTCACAAAAGCATGCTGAGAAATTAGATCACAACAAGAAACAGATGCATGAAAATTATATCAAATTCCAGTTCCAGCTAGGAAATACCAATAACTGCCATGTCCAATAAAACTCTTACTTACTTCCTTCAATCAATAAGCAGATAGGTACTTAACAGCTACTTGAAATGATTCTGAGACAACATTTTTTTTCCTAACCAAAATACTTATCTACTGGAACGACAATCATCATGTAAAGAGTAAAGACTGAAAGGAATATGGCTGATATTGGGATGCTGCTACTTTCGCATAAAATTAAGACACCAGGAAGCTGACAACCTACTGGATAAGATGGCAAAAGAAGAGCAGAATCCTTGAGATTAACAAAGCAGTGTCATCACACCATCATCTAGCCAGATTGTATCATACACAATCCATGCTTAAATAGTAATGTTACGCTATGTTTTAACTATAATGTTGAAAAAGCATCAGGAGCCAAAAGGAATACAATCTCTAATTAAAAAAGAGCAACTTCACTGCAACCTACCACATATTTAAATCTTTAATTGCTTTACTAGATAAATCTTAATTTTAATATCATCCTTTTTGTGTACATTACCATAACGCTTTCTGAAATATGCTCTGTCTAGCCCTCAAGGTATCCACACATATCCATATACGATACAGATCATGGGTCTAAGCTGCCTCTAATTTTCAGAAATATGCTTAACAGCTAATTAATGTATCATGCCTGGCAAAACCACAGCTCAGATAAAAAAAGAGAGAGAGACTATGGCTCTCCCAAACTAGTGAGACAGAAGACACAAATCAATGACTTTAGGCTTAGAACAAAGAGGGAGGTGTACCGATGA
Source organism: Opisthocomus hoazin (assembly GCF_030867145.1). NCBI lineage: Eukaryota > Metazoa > Chordata > Aves > Opisthocomiformes > Opisthocomidae > Opisthocomus > Opisthocomus hoazin. Next base: position 20,025,153 of record NC_134454.1, on the reverse strand, counting down.
GAAACCAGTTAAAAATACAGCACCCAGCTCAACAATGCGTAAATTGGTGTTGACTGAAAGCATAATATTCCTTAGTTAAAAGAAGAACAATCAATTAACAAGCATGCTTGACCTGGGTTCAGCTGGGATAGGGTTAATTTTCACAAGAAGCCAGGAGGGGACACAGCCGGGATGGGTGACCCAAACTGGCCAAACAAACAGGGTATTCGATACCGTGACCCACCATGCTGGGTTCTGGGCAGAGGAGCTGGCCGGGGGGAGGTTAATCACGGCTTAGGAGTGCGCCAGGCATCGGGCTGTGAGAGTTGCTCCATGTGTTCCCTTGTCCTGATCACTACCGGTGTTGTTACTGTTCGCTTCCTTTGCTGTTCTGTTGAACCGTCCTTATCCCAACCCACGAGTTTTGCCTTTTTCTTCCGATTCTCCTCCCCACCTCACCGGGCAGCAGGCACCACAGCTGAGCCCAAAAACCAACCCATGTCGGTATCAGTCACCGCTATACAGAAAAAGAAATACACAAAGAAATCAGTTCGCCCCGTGAGGTATGACAATGAGTCAGGGCCATCACAGCAGCAGGAGAAGGAGGCAGAGACAGAGATCATCACCCGGTCCCTGTCCCTGAGCGAGCTGCGAGACATGCAGAAAGATTTCAGCCGCCACCCAGGCGAGCACATTGTCACCTGGCTGCTGCGGTGCTGGGATAACGGGGCCAGCAGCTTGGAATTAGAGGGCAAGGAAGCCAAGCAGCTGGGATCCCTGGCCAGGGAAGGGGGCATTGACAAGACCACTGGAAGAAAGGCACAAGCCATCAGCCTCTGGAGGAGACTTCTGTCAGGCGTGAGGGAGAGGTACTCCTTCAGTGAGGATGTTGTATGTCATCCAGGCAAGTGGACCAACATGGAAAGGCGTATCCAGTACCTGAGGGTACTGAGGCACAGCTCCTCCTAGCACCACGATTGCCGGTCCTGGGCTGGATGTTCAAAGAGATGGTCCCCTCTACGCATCATGCCACCGATGCTACGTGGAGTAAGTGGGTCGTGCTGATCACCCAGCGCACCCGAATGGGAAACCCCAGTCGCCCAGGAATACTGGAGGTAATCATGGACTGGCCAGAAGGCAAAGATTTTTGAGCATCGCCAGAGGAGGAGGTGACACATGCTGAAGAGGCCCCACTGTATAACAAGCTGCCAGAAGATGAGAAACAGTATGCCCTGTTCATGGATGGGTCCTGTCGCATTGTGGGGAAGCAGCGGAGGTGGAAGGCTGCTGTATGGAGCCCTACACGACAAGTCGCGGAAACTGCTGAGGGAGAAGTTGAGTCCAGTCAGTTTGCAGAGATGAAAGCCATCCAGCTGGCTTTGGACATTGCCAGTCGAGAGCAGTGGCCAGTGCTCTATCTTTACACCGACTCTTGGATGGTGGCCAATGCCTTGTGGGGGTGGCTGCAGCAATGGAAGAAGAACAACTGGCAGCGCAGAGGCAAACCTCTCTGAGCTGCCCCATTGTGGCAAGATATTGCTGCCCAGCTGGAGCAGTTGGTTGTAAAAGTGCATCACATGGACGCCCATGTCGCTAAGAGTCAGGCCACTGAAGAACATCAAAACAACCACCAGGTAGATCAGACTGCTAAGATTGAAGTGGCTCAAGTGGATCTGGACTGGCAACATAAGGGTGAACTGTTTATAGCTCGGTGGGCCCATGACACCTCGGGCCACCAAGCAAGAGACGCGACATACCGATGGGCTTGTGACCAAGAGGTAGACTTGACCATGGACACTATCGCACAGGTTATCCATGAATGTGAAACACACGTTGCAATCAAGCAAGCCAAGCCTCAGTGGTATGGAGGACGATGGCTAAAATATAAATACGGGGAGGCTTGGCAGATTGACTACATCACAGTGCCACAAACCCGCCAAGGCAAGCGCTATGTGCTCACAATGGTGGAAGCAACCACGGGACAGCTGGAAACCTACCCCGTGCCTCATGCCACTGCCTAGAACACCATCCCAGGCCTTGAAAAGAAAGTCTTGTGGCGACATGGCACCCCAGGAAGAACTGAGTCAGACAACCAAGTTCATTTCCGAAACAACCTCATAGACATATGGGCCAAGAAACACGGTACTGAGTGGGTGTATCACATCCCCAATCATGCCCCAGCCTCTGGGAAAATCCAACGATACAATGGACTGCTAAAAACCACTCTGAGAGCAATGGGGAGTGGGACCTTCAAACACCAGAGTACTCATTTAGCAAAAGCCACCTGGTTAGTTAACACCAGAGGATCCACCAACCGAGCTGGCCCTGCGCAATCCAAACTTTTACATACTGTAGAAGGGGATAAAGTCCCCGTGCACATGTTAGGGAAGACAGTCTGGGTTAGTCCTGCCTCGGGCAAAGGTGAATCTGTCTGCAGGATTGCTTTTGCTCAAAGACCTGAATATACCTGGTGGATGATGCGGAGGGTTAGGGAAGTCTGATGTGTACCTCATGGGGATTTGATTTTGGGTGAGAATAGCCAATAAATTAAATTGCACTATGTTATTCCTAAATAACCCTGTCACTGTACGCCATCACTACTATAGTTACATGGTACATCAGTGGTATTGCAGTAAGCATCATCAAACTAATTAAGGATGGACTTTGATGAAACCAAGCAAAGTGCAGTGGTGATGGGACTGGACCTGGCTTCAACAACTGGCACCCAGCAACTTCATCAAGATCGACGTCTTTGACTTGCAGGCTGTGGGCATGGGCCACGCCAGATACAGCAGCCACAAGATCCGGATACAGCATGTGACCATCTAATACCACACATCATCTGTCCTGTCCTGAAAGACTGTTATGACAGATGGAGCCTAACATCATGGATTAAATGAACTCAACAGATATTTTAGAGGAATGATACATAGACTAAGGGAATGATATCTGTTTGTATACATGAAAGGCAAGAAAAGTGGTGGTGATTAAATGAAAAATGGAGGACCTGGGCATGACATAGATGGTATAGAATGATGGGTGGGTAACATCCTAGGTTCAGCTGGGATAGGGTTAATTTTCACAAGAAGCCAGGAGGGGACACAGCCAGGACAGCTGACCCAAACTGGCCAAACAAACAAGGTATTCGATACCGTGAGCTGTCATGCTCGGTTCTGGGTGGGGGAGCTGGCTGGGGGGAAGTTTCTCATGGCTCGGGAGCACGCTGGGCATTGGGCGGTGTCTCTCTGACGTCAAGAAATTTTATCCGTAGCTGTAGGAAACAGCTACTGTTGACTAGAGGTAACAACGGAGGGGAAAAAAAAAAAAAAAGATTAAGAAGCCCAGCAAGACTCTTATATCACTTAAAGCACAAAATAAGAGCTCCAAGCAAAATGCAGGTACAAAGTGCAGGTAAACACTCAAGTGTACAGCAATACTGGAATCAGACCTGTAGCCACAGACACTGTATCAGCTCCATTCTACACTATATAATGTATCAAAGTGTCTACGGGAGTGCGAGAACTCATCTCCAGTTCCACTAACTGAAGAGATTCTGGAGACCAGTAACTGAAAAACCTGTGTGTTACAGAACTAAAATGCTAAGGCAATAAGAAAAAGGAATATATTTGTTCTCCATTTAGATTAATTGTTTTGATGTGCAGTTCGGTAAGCTTCACAAGCCCCATTTGACAGAATAAAGTAGCTTTATTCATCAACTTTGGCTGGCTGTATAAGTGATTGCTGTGTAAAGCAGATACACCTTTTCTATTTACTTCACAGAAGCGAATCCCCATCCTGGATGAATTTCTTAACTTTTGTAGCCTGTCTGCGCAATGGCGCTCTGAAGTCAAAGGACTCAAGTAAGCTCTCAAAAGGAGCATCTGAGAAGTTCTGAGTATTGTTTTCATGTTATTAATCGCTGTGGTATCTAGTTACAGAGCCCCATATTTCACGGCTGCAGAATTATTTACTTATTTTGTACAGAACTCTGTTCTGCATACCACTGTCATTTATCATCATTATTTATGGACACGCTTCTCTTTCTTAATTCCTACTTCACTCTACCTCTTCAAGTGCATGAAGGTGCCATACACTATACAATAACATGCTTATCTGCAATCCACAGTGAGAATCTGGACAAGTGTATTCAAAACACTTGTCTAACATAATTGCAAAAATAAGAAGCATAAAGTTAAACGGTGGAAATTTGTGGTCACTACTCATCATTAAAAGAAAATAACATAAAAATACTTAAAGTATCTATATGCAAAATCAGAAGCCCAGTGTTACACATTCCCAGGAAGGCCATTTACCCTACTCCAGTTCCTTTGTGCCACTTAGAAGTAAGCAGAAAGCTGCTCAAAGAAAATTTCTCAAGAATTGCTCAGCTGGGGAAACAGATGTCATTTGGCTGCTTTCTAATACACTAAGGTTATTTTCATTAAATCCAAAACCAGAACCATGTTCTTCTGCCTCTTTTCATGTTTCTGAAAATATAGTACTTACTTTCAATGTCTTGCACGCTATTCACTACTTGCAAACTTACACACTACTTCCATACAGTTAAAAGCTTCTATATAGATATGAGACATGTAGACAATATGTGCATCAAAATCAGCTTTTAAAATTATGGAGTAATTTTTAATGGAGTAAAACAGATTTTCCAAAACTACAGGAACAGACATGTTCGTTCTTTCCATATGAAACTAAGCAAAAGCCTGGAAATCAAGATTTATGTAAAGACTCTTCATAAGCTTTTGATGATACCCCAAAGTCTGTTGCCCTTTTCTTGAGTCAGAACTGTAATATCTTAGGACACTGACTCCCAAACGTCCAATCTCTATCAAAAAACAGACAACAAGCAAAAAGTAGCTTCAAAGCAGAATAGGGGACTACGGCTTACACGTAAGATTCATATTCAAAAGATTATTGTGTCACTTTTATCTATGTTTATACAATTAAAAACTTGTTCTTGAACACAACTGCTGTGAGTTCTAATACGGAATACTTAATTGGTGAATATACTTGTTTTAAATGATGTCTTACAGTTCAGAGATTTTTGCAAAAACAGAACCAACATTTTTAGAAGAACTGGCCTTTAGAAGAACAGGCAAAAAGTACATGATCTGTCTGTGGATTCAGAGGCCTCATTGTTTACATGTCCCATGCAGAAAAAATTATTCCACCTTGGTTGTTTTTGCAAAAACAGAAAAAGATCATCAGAAAAATGTATTAAATAGTATACTCACCTTCATCACCAGTTGTCTGCTGTTTAACCAAAGTCATTGGAGATCTAGCTGGGGGTTTATTTAGTGGATGACGCCAACTCTTAGATATTTTCTTTCTTTCAACTTCCACTGACTGAAAAGGAAAAAAAACACAACTAATTTAGTATGTAATATTGCAAAGTTAATCTTGACAAACAAAAACATTCTTCTGTAAATGAGCACAGATGTCAATTCTGTAAATAATGTCAGGGTACCTGAAGCACCTTTAGTGTCCCAATAAAACATTTGTCTCTAATTCAGAATATATACTTTCATTAAGAAAGAGCAACCCTGGTCTAACACAAATCGTTTGAGGTTTAAGTTACTGCAGCCCTTCCCAAACTACAAAGCGTAAATCCTGGTTTGCTCAGGTGAAATTTGAGAAGAATAGCCCAAACAATTCTGCAGAACCAGAACTACTATTGTAGCCACTAAGCGCGGCTGGGAAAACGAGCCAGAAACCCACTGACTTCATTTGTGAAAGAGTGCAAAATTCCTGAAGAAGTAAATTACATTTAACATGGTGATTTGGTATATGAGGAAATTCTTTCCTTCCTCAGCTTGAAGTTATCCAAGCTTCAAGGACTAAAGCCAAGGCTACCAACTCTAGAAGTGCAGCTTTCACAGCTCCAGATTTAAGTGCTGGTTGGGTAATCATGAACTAAACCAGCTGCTGATGGCATCTGGAGGTTCAGGAGCAGAGGAAGGGCAAGCGTACTGGCAGACGGGTGGGAAGGACAGAGTCTCACACGATTCCTACGGACCACAGCATCCTGCTCCTCAATGCCCTGAATCTAACCTAGCAGGTTACACACATGCCCCCGATGGATTTGAGGGCTGAGGACTATTACTATAAAATGGGAAGTAACTTACAAAACAACTTCATATTTACTGTGATCAGCAGAGGAAGGATGATGTGATTAAAGCACAGAACAAGTTTATGATCTTGAAAAAGTTACCAACTAAATAAAACGGGAAAGCAGATCAGACTTATTACTTGCATCTGTACAACATGCCTCTTCCCTTATAAAAAGAGACAGAAAGAGTATGCAATTATACCGGAGAATATCTGAAACCTCATATATAAAAGGCTGAAGGCACAGAAAGAGATAAATATAATCTCTATTACACTACAAACATGAAATGTTTATAGTGCTTCTCATTATTATAGTAGAAGGGCTGAAGCAAAGGTTATTAAAACTCACAACATTGCAAAACAAAAATCATTAATGCACAGTTCACGGCTGTGAAAAGGTCAGCATGATTTCACTTTGGCATCTAAAATATTTTTCGCACTAAGTCTGGCAATCTGGCAGATTTCCTGCTCTCTCTCTGCCAAACTGGGACTGAACTCACTACTCGGAAAGCTACTGTAACTACCACCACAGCTTAGTTTTTCATTATGCTTCCCACAAGGTTGTAGGTGTCCCAACAAGAAAACATTATTAAACCTACTATTTAAAAATTTAAAAATATATTTATTAAAAGGGTCTTTTCCTTCAAGTGTTTCCTTTACATGTTTTCAGCCATTTCCAAAATCCAAGAACGGCACATTTCAGACCCTGAAATCATACTGTCCGTATTATCCTGCTATAGCCATGTCTTGAAGCTTGACTTTCTTCAACTTCAATACTATGGATACAGATTCAACTAAAGCAAGAAATTCTGTAAGGTTTCATAAACTATGCAAGATAATATAATAGAATGAAAGCAAACTTTACTTCTACCTAACTCAGTGCAGAGATGCTCCTCAGCTTTGCTTCATCCACTTCTTCATTTGAGAAGGGCATCAGTCCAAAAATAAATTACCATGCTCTTCTACACTGATACGTTCTGTCTTTGGACAGTAAGTCTCTCAGAATCAACCCATCCTGCTGACATTTTATCAGCATACTGTTAACTCCCCTAAGACTCAGTCAAAACCGCCATTTTTTTGAAACACAAATACATGACACCAAATACAGCATTAATCTGTAATAATTTCAATTTCATTTCAATAGCAGTAACTAACGCTAATAGTCTTGCTTACAGTGGCAGGCAGCGAACATGGGAATTGCTTGAGAATAGCTGCTGACAGTTCAGATTCACAGATATAAAGTGAAATTACTAGATAACAAAAATCAGAAGGAAAACATGTCAACAAGCAAGCTTAAGAAACATTCTGCCTTTGGATCCAAATTCCCACTCTTGCCTGAACACTTCAAAACATGTTCAAACTAGCATTTGATTAAAATCATGCATATGCTCAAGCGCTTTAATATGGATACCAGGTCTCAATAGAAACATGTTAAATCACACTTAATTAATTTATTACTGTAAGGATGTAATTTGCTTCACATACACTGGATGTTTCCATGCCATCATCTTCATCCCTTTTTACAACGAGCACTTCTCCATGTTCCAAGCTACTTCCAGAGCTTTCTAGGTCACTGACATCATCCTCAGTCGAGACATTTTCCTGTTTATCTGGGTTTTCTGCTTGAGAAGCATGTGCCTCTGGCTTATGGTACGGTATGGAGGAAACAGCCTGATTCTGGGATTTCAAACTTTCTTCTTTTATACAGTTACCAGAAGTGGGCATGTGGGCCACAGAATCTTCAGATGTGAAGAGATGATGACTGGAATCTGACCTGTCCTCATCTTCCATTTTTGTTTTCCCCAGTACAGGAACAGGGCTCAAAATTGAGTCTGAACAGATGCTTCCTACAGATGAAGAACATGGTTCCTTAATAAATCTCACTTTACATTACTGTAAACAACACAACAGCCTGAGTTATTCAAATTCAAAGCATCACTCCTCATTTAGAAATCATACAGAAAAGCATTTTGCAGCAGGACATACACAAATGTGGAGTATAAGTTTGATCAAAAACTAAATTAAATGTTCATTTTTTGAGTTTCTTGTGTGAAATACCATTTTAATAATTTAATCAGTATTTTCTATTTCAATTACAATAGGTCTTCATGTCATTCAAAATAATCAATATTCATGTAGCTTGTTAACTCTGACAGGTCACAAGCACTTTGATGAGTTGGAAAAAAAATATAAAGCATTGGTGTACTGAACTTTATACCCCGCATTTATAACTATTATGCCTGTTTTAAAAATGAAAATAAACAAAGACTAATGGTTTACAATTAGGAAGACACATTTCAAACAGATACCAAGAATATTTTGAAAACAGCAGCACTGGTCTAAAAATGAAAAGCAATTAGCATAATTTTAGATTTTGACAAATTAGCATCATTTCATATTTCAGTGATGCTGAACAGTTAAATTACATGGATTTTACTTTATAAAAATGCTTCACCTGCTGACGCCTGCATGGGACAGAGAGAACAATGCGTCAGAGAGGTCACCCAAAACACATGTTCTGAAGAACTTTAAGGCATGCACCATAGTGAATTTTGATTCAGCAGCACATCCAAGGCACTAAAGAAAACCGTCTCTGTAAAGTCCTTTCCCATTCTTTCTTTACAATGGTTATTTGAACTTGTTTTTCTGAAAAAACACCCTTTCAAGTCAAATGAATATAAAATTTAGTAATGCAAAGCCCATGTGGTCACGAACATTCCAAAACTCTATTCAAAGTTGGGGGAAGCTGTAACATAACAGCACCTTTAAAAAAAAAAAAGATAATTAGAACAGAGCTGGAAAGGCTTTGATAGAGCACCAACTAATTTCTATGCAGGAATTTCTAAGCCTCCATATCGGAATACTCACTCTGTTATGTTTATGTGGATCAGTCCCGGTGTTTATCACCTCCAGATAACCATTAACGTGACCATTAATATTCACAATCAGGGAAATACTCTCTGTATGCCATTTACAAGTAAATTTTCAGTATCATCTTAAAACCAAATGGGACTGCTCACAAACTTAGTTAAAATTGCAGTTTGCCTTTCTGAATAGGAATGTGAAAGAACACCTGAACTACAACGAAATGTGAAACAGAAGAAATTAAGTCCAGAACAGACCAAGTATATAAGTATAAAATGGTTGTGGGGAAAAAAAAGAAACATCTTTGGCTTGACAAGGCCCTTATAACTTGCATTGTCAGACATCTCAACAGGAAGTGACAAGAAATCCGCAGCTCAAAATACAGCAATTTTGTGCGCAAGTATAGACTACTTCTAACATGCAACATTCTTCATGTAAATATATGTAGTGTACTAGAGACTTGTATGTTCTACACTGTTTGCAAAAGTGTTAACACATTCTGCTTCGTTTCTGTATCAAAAAAAAATTGCTGAAAAAGTATCAGTCTATTGAAGAAATACAATTCACAATACCTCATTCTTTTTGTCACTTTAAAAAAACATTTCATTAGAACAGTTTAGGTGATATTACTCTCAGATCAGAATACTAATTCTGGCATTTTCTCATTCTTACTGGATATCAACCTTCTCTGTATAACTTTATAGGTAAGTATTTTAGTATACTACTTAGGATAATACTATGCTTTAACATCCACTGATTTGAGGCATGAGAGTATCAACAGCCTACAACTTATGTGTGAGACATCATCAGTCCTTATCTCACCTGCAACCTTCACATTATCCAATAAACGTTGATCCAGCTGCAGTCTACTACTGTTTTCTTCTTCCCCAGAAGGCACTTCTGTGTTTGCCAGTCTCACTTCTTTTCCAGGTTCTTCAGTGACCTTGAAGCCATCAGCAGCTGCTTCAGTCACTATGATTTCTGCATCAGCTATCACAGCAGATACTCTGTTGTCCTCTGGAGTTTTAAGCTTTTTAGATCGAGATCTGGTGTGCTGGAAGCTGTTATAAGAGATATTGCTGTCAGAGTAGAATGTCTGTCTTGGACAAGATAAAATGTCTACCAATATATATGCCCTTTTCACATGCTTAAAGTGGTAAAAAACTGACAATTTTTCATCTTTTTGTGTTGATACAGTATTTACAATTTATTAAGTGATAGATTAACAATTGATTGGATTTAACCTTCTATCTTTTATCACCATTCTACAGCAAAGTTATTAAACTGTAAAAGAAAAATAACCTTAAGTAACTATTACTTAACCAGCATCCAAACTAGCTTTTCAATGAATCATTCTTTCGAACCTGAAAAAGAATAACTCTTATAAAAGTAATGAAGACAAAACATTCTTAGTTGCACTAAAATCAGGTGGTATTTCCAAACCCCGGCGCTAACAAAACACTAGCCTGAACACCCTTGTAAAAACAGATCTGGTTAGATATCTTGAAAGTTTTTATAGGCATTTTAACACAAACAACAAGCATCTAAAAGAATGAAAAATTCTGATCACCATATATTTTGAATGGCTGTGTATTAAGCAATACATTTTATAGGGCTGTGTAAAAAGTAAAGTTGAAATTAAAGCTTCAGCATAAGTTTTTGCACCCTCAAAAGTAAAAGGGAAAGGTTAAAGCAGAAGAAGCACAGAATGTTAGGGGTTGGAAGGGACCTCTGTGGGTCATCTAGTCCAACCCTCCTGCCAAAGCAGGGTCACCTACAGCAGGCTGCACAGGACCACGTCCAGCCGGGGCTTGAATATCTCCAGAGAAGGAGACTCCACAACCTCCCTGGGCAGCCTGTTCCAGTGCTCCGTCACCCTCAGAGGGAAGAAGTTCTTCCTCATGTTCAGACAGAACTTCCTACAGTTCAGTTTGTGCCTATTGCCCCTTGTCCTGGGCACCACTGAAAAGAGCTTGGCCCTATCCTCTTGACTCCCACCCTGAAGATATTTATAAGCATTTATAAGATTCCCTCTCAGCCTTCTCTTCTTCAGGCTAAACAAGCCCAGCTCCCTCAGCTTTTCCCTGTAGGAGAGATGCTCCAGTGCCCTCATCAGCTTTGTAGCCCTCCGCTGGACCCTCTCTCCACAGAAATGACACACTCCATCAGAAACTGGTTTGTAATTTATGTGCTTAGGATAAAAGTAACAAGAGATTAGCCCGGTTTCAAATTCAACTCTGTGACACAGGAGGAAATCTTTATGTGCTTCATCACTCATCAGTTTTCAAAACTCATAACACACTACTGATAAAAGCCCAACTATGGCAGGTAAACAAGGAGTTTTACACTTCGACTACAGACATCTATAGAAAAATATCTTGCTAGCCCTTACGTTTTATCCTGTGTCCACCAATGTATATCTTTCAGCACTCTCTCTGTAACATAGTAATTTCCAGAAAATTTGCCAAAGCATGAGACACCCATCAGTTCACATTGCAATGTAAAAGCAAGTATTATTACTGTTTATATGCAGTCATTAGATTTTTTATTGTAGCAAAGTATTTCAGCCACAAATGTCAGAATTAAGCTCTCCCTGACACTATGTTCATGAAGATTTCCATAGATGGTATTTCTGTTTTCATCCTGCTGGAACTTGTATTATCCCCATAATTAAAACTATGATGATTTCAATTGACAGGTTACACCAAGAATAAAGCTGAATAAACATTTTATTCTCCCTTTGCAATACCCATTGTTCCTATGCCTGAACAAAAGCCAACTCAAGAATTAAACAGCATTGGAATTGTGTTTATTAGCTTAGCTAAGTGCATGAAATCAGCCCATGCGTTCCTATGACAAAACTTTCAACACATTTATTATAAAGTCTTTGCTTTTAGTTAAAACTGGCTATCCATAAAGGTACTAACAAAGGAATCACTAGTGTGATGGTGCAGTTACACTGTACAATGCATACAGTGAAACTTGTTACAGGTCAAAATAGCATTCAACCAGCTAAAGAACCAAATTACTCTCTCTCTCTGTCCGGGTTAATATTATGCATCTACTAACAAAGTGGCTGTCCAGCTGGTTGACTTCAAGAACTGATTCTGCTCCACAAACTATTCTTATCCAGAATGAACCCAATGTTATATCTCTCAACTGTAATGTTCCACTACAGTGGCAGTTTGTCCTTCATTATAGGTTGACTTTCCTATAATTTTCCTCAACAAATACATTAATTTACAAATCAAACAAGGAAATCTAATTTAAGAGCAAGTTAAAAAAGTAATTATGTTGTAAAATGATTTGAAGGAGGAAGAAGGTCTTAAGCAATTCAGTATTATCTTTAACCCAGCAAACTGCACTCTGCAGTAAGCAGATAGCAATAAAACTGCCCACCGTAGGCTACAAATTACGTAGGTATTTATTAGATAATGAAGAAGAAAATCCATAAAGATCCCGATAAGCTTTAGTGAACAAAAAATGTTTGTGCAATGCAAACAAAAACCACAATGCACACCAACAAAATAGATCCAGCTATGAAACTGCTGTAATAGGGCAAAGCTTTGATAGTTTCAGTGACAAAACGAGAAACATTTTGCTCCTCTTTTTCTTAGTGGTGTCAGCACCAAAAACTGAGATTTAGGCCTTCCTTATGCCAAATTATGATCTGTGATTGACCTGTGGTAGACACAGAGAGGTTTCAGCTGCAGCTCTGTGAGAGTGTGCCCAATAGGCAGTGTTATCTCCTTGGAGTCAGACGACAGTGAAGGCTAAGACTGTTGCTAGAGACTCCACAGAGCTGTTGGGATTCTGCCACAGCTTCATGATGTTTTTCCAATTTAACCTTTACCTCAACTCATGGGCAACTGCTTCCTTGTCTTTAGGCTGTAGACATCACTAGAGACAATGGCAACCATTGACACTTCAGAAATTCTAATGGAATAATCTCTTGCTAAAGCAAGATTCTAAATACCACACCAGAATGTATTTTGGTGCTCTCCATACTCTTTAACTTCAGCTATACACATAACTTGTAAGTTGACTAATTTTTCATAGTCACTCTGAAAAAAGGACTTGGTTGTCCCCGAGTCCATCTTAATAGATAAAACACAAAAACATACTTCATCTAAAGTAAATGAATTCAAATAAAACATCAGGGAAAATGGCAAAAAAGAAACAAAAAGTAAATTGACACCATACTGAAGACAATTAAATGGAGGATCAAGACACATAAGTACCACCTGGGAAAGTTCTTTATTTTCCTTCTTCTCTGTAGCCAGGTCCTTACTTCTGGTGTTGATTCAGGAGTTGGTTTTGTATGATCAATGGTGTATAAATCCTTGCCTTGTTTCCACAGCTGGTATCTGTCTGGTTGAAACTTTCTCACAAAGATGTCCATGGATATTGTCACCATGTCTCTCCTACAAGTGCACTGCAATAGAAGACAGGAATTTACAAGTGACAAGCAACGGAATATGCTGCAGTTTGCGGTAAAAAAAGTCCAAAATTAAAATACCACATGTGAAAACCTACTCTAACCAAAATTTTCTTAAAATTTTCCTTTTTCCTTCTTTCTTACTTCTTCAGGCTGTAAGGATTGTTCAAGAGAAGATACTGTCTAAATAAATGTGACACACTAGGATTCCACGAAGGCACTTATGGACACTCCATTGTTTGATTAACTCCTACAGGTCAAGACCAGAAAGAAACTACAGCATTTCTTTTTGCTCTATTAGCCGTTCTTGATAGTTTAAAGCATAATACCATGTTGAAGCCAGAGACTGTGCTTATCTTCAGTGGCATCATAATTTTCTTTTTAAAAATACCTCATCCACGTGACCCAGAGGTCTTTACAGGAATATACAGTCCTAGCTTTTAGCTCTTCAAACCAAAATGCATACAAGTACCATATCAAGTTATAGTTTTGCCCAGGTTTTTCTACAAAGAGGAAGAAACAAGCAATAGAGGGGAGTATTATGTTTAAGGTCTAGAAGAGTGTGTTATAAGCATGTAATCTGACCTTCTATGCCACGCAGACCATAATATTTCATGCAGTACATTCCTCATCAACTTTGCTATAGTCCCTTATTTTAGTCTCCGAAAGAATTTTTCATTGTCTGTCTTTACAAATGATGCATATGATTGGAATATTTTAGAGTTCTTGGAATAAACTCTTAATGATGATCATGAAAATGCAGAGGATTCTTCACTTGGAATACTGTAGATGCTGAGACAAATTTTAGACTAAAGTTACTGTACCTAATGCTCAAAAATACTTTATATTACGAGACTACAATAAGTAAATCAGTATGTCTACAGCACATAAACTATTGTGGTGGGTTAACCTTGGCTGGCTGCCAGGTGCTCACCAACCTGCTCTCTTTCATTCCCCCTCCTCATCAGGACACAGGTAGAAAACAGATGAAGATGATCATGGGCTGAGTTAAGGAAAGGCAGATCACTCACCAATTACCATCACAGACTCAACTTGAGGAAATTAAGATCATGTATTGCCAATTAATAACAGATTAGGCTAGTGAGAAATAAGAACAAAACTAAAAACAGCTTCCCTCACCCTCCTTTTTCCCCAGCTCAACTTCACTCCTGACTCTGGTGTCTGCAGGGCTGTTTCTCTCTCATTTTCCTCACTCCTCGCTCTCACAGCTGCCACACAGTCATTTTTTACCCTTTCTAAATATGTTATCACAGAGGTGCCCCCTGAGTCACTGACAAGCTCAGCTCTGGGCAGCAGAGGGTTCATTTTGGAGCCAGCCAGACCTGGTTCTGTCCAACATGAGGGCAGCTCCTGATCCCTACTCACAGAAGCCACTGCTGCAGCCCCCCTGTAGTACCAAAACCTTGCCACGTAAACAGAGTACAATTATGCAGACCAAATCAAATTGACTGGCTAAGACAGTCTCAGATGGAAAGTCAGCACTGAAGTAACGAAGAAGAAAATACATCAAGAAATAAAATGTATGCTATGATGGAATGACAATAATACATGAAAAGACTCAAATTATGCCTGAGGCACAGAACTTCTGTCTTTCCATAATTTTTGAAGTTATAACTTATTGTAAAGAAATTAATCTTTATCTGCAGCAGACCAGGATTAACAAATTCCAAAATATCTCCTGAAATAAGAAAACAAACACTTTGTGCAATTATACATATATATATCTATCATTATAAACAACTACTTGCAGTTGTGCAATACTAATATGGACCCATCACCATGTCATTCCTCATGTTCATTACACAAATTCCACAGTAACTAACATAGATTTACTTACAGAAAGTTTACTACTATCAAGCACAAAAAAGGAATTCACATATGACCCAAGTACAGCAATTCTGAACTATTACATATATCCTTAGCTCAATAATTACAGTAAAGGAATATTTGTAACATACTGCAAGAAGTTAGTCTAACAGGAAATCTAGTAAGAAAATGTTCATTCTCTATTCCCAATAAACTCAAAAGAAAATCAATGTATTATCAGTTTGAAAACTGTATTCCTGCATACCAGCTGAGAAAAACCTCAGATTAGAACCCCACATATTGCAGATTAAAGAGGGTTCTGGGAAGACAGACATACACATGGTATGAGTAGATGGGCTGAGGAATAAGAACTTTTTCTGTTACTTTGGTGTTATTCATTGGCTAAAATAAATTGTTACCTCCACTGGATTATTTCATACTGTTTTCTGGCACATTTAATATATCTGTGTATCACTACTAGTGTTGCTAGTTCTTCCAGCAAGTCAAATTACTGTCAGGACTGAGGTCGAGGGAGGTTCTCCTTCCCCTATATACTGCCCTAGTGAGGCCTCATCTGGAGTACTGTGTCCAGTTCTGGGCTCCCCACTACAAGAAACATGAAGAGCTACTGGAGAGAGTCCAGCGGAGGGCTACAAGGATGATGAGGGGACTGGAGCATCTCTCCTACGAGGAGAGGCTAAGGGAGCTGGGCTTGTTCAGCCTGAAGAAGAGAAGGCTGCGAGGGGACCTAATAAATGCTTATAAATATCTGAAGGGTGGGTGTCAGGAGGATGGGGCCAAGCTCTTTTCAGTGGTGCCCAGTGACAGCACAAGGGGCAATGGGCACAAACTGAAGCACAGGAAGTTCCGTCTGAACATGAGGAGGAACTTCTTCCCTCTGAGGGTGACGGAGCACTGGAACAGGCTGCCCAGGGGTGTTGTGGAGTCTCCTTCTCTGGAGATATTCAAGACTCGCCTGGACAAGGTCCTGTGCAGCCTGCTGTAGGTGACCCTGCTTCAGCAGGAGGGTTGGACTAGATGACCCACAGAGCCCCTACTATTCTGTGATTCTGTGATTCTGTGAATGGCTGAGGGAGCCGGCCTTGTTCAGCCTGAAGAAGAGAAGGCTGAGAGAGGACCTAATATATGCCTATAAATATCTCAAGGGTGGGTGTCAGGAGGATGGGGCCAAACTCTTTGCAGCGGTGCCCAGCAACAGGACAAGGGGCAATGGGCACAAACTGAAGCACAGGAAGTTCTGTCTGAACATGAGGAAGAATTTCTTCCCTCTGAGGGTGACAGAGCACTGGAACAGGCTGCCCAGGGGTGTTGTGGAGTCTCCTTCTCTAGAGATATTCAAGACCCGCCTGGACAAGGTCCTGTGCAGCCTGCTGTAGGTGACCCTGCTTCGGCAGGGGGGTTGGACTAGATGACCCACAGAGGTCCCTTCCAACCCCAAACATTCTGTGATTCTGTGACTTTCAGAAGCCTGTTTTAAATTCAGGTTCAGATTTAACAATAATTGAAGATTAACAGTAATATATCACATGTATAATAGACACATCTTTTCCCGCAACAATTCAAATTTTACAGAGCTCCAAAGCTAGCTTTCACCATTAAAAACTATGGTTGCATTTACGTTATAATGTTCACAGACAGATCACATTGAAAACTAAATACTATTAACAGTCATTTAACACCTTAGAACTGTTGAGCTTCCTCAGTGTTGCTTCTGAAGCACAGCACAGCAAATGAGTAGTGATTTGCTCTTATATTACTAAAATGATAAATTACTTTATAAAGTTGAGAAAATTTTTTTTAAACATTTTGAAGATGTTCTAAAATGTCATGACACATTTTTCTCAGGTTTCACCTTTTAGCATCTAGAACATTGTATTAAGGGGTGTTAAAACCAGCAAACTAATGTTATTAATGGTAAATCACAGTACACAATGACTTCTGTCTGGGGGAAGGAGAAGAAAGCAATGAAACTCCAACCAGAGGGAAAAGCTGTGGCCAAGTCTCATGTGAAACATGTAAAGCACGATCACATTCATTAAGTTTCTCTAAAGGTTATGACAAATTCTTGCAAAAGCTTGGCTCAGTTTTTCAAGAATTAGATGCCAGAAATTCACCATTCATGTACATCTGGTAGCTTCTGTCAAACAGCAGGCTGAATCTATCACTGTTTTGTTTATATATCAGTAACCTCACTGCTCCAATTGTTAAATTTTATTCTGTACTGAAAATTCACAGAGGACAAGAAATACAAAAACTAACACTTGTAAGATTTATCCTAGACTGTCAATCTACTGAATCGGTTTTTAGCCAACACGACTCATAAATCGAGTTTATGGCTCCCAAAGACATTTCATTTTGTACTCTTGCTCAGCAAAGCAGAACAATATTTAGAAAACCTATATACCTTCCAACAGATAATGGAAAAATATGTAGTTCTAGACATCTTTATTCCAGGAATTTCAGAATGCTTTGCAAATACTAATGTTTCTTCCTCATAAGAGACCAGAGAAAGGCTTGTTTGTCAAGGTCACAAGGCAAGCCACAGTCAGAACGGAGACTAGAATATACTCGGTTTTCAGTTCCCTGCTCCAGATGTTAGGCCTTGTTTCTAAACTGCACATAGGAAAAGAGAGTGATTTTCCCAGTTCTTAAAATAACTTTTTTTTTCCCCAAGGCTCTTCTACTATTTCAGTCCTATTACAGAGGGGGGGGGGGGGGGAGAGGGCTGAAAAATACTAGTGAAAAAAATAATTATATGGTCCTATCATGTATTTTAAAAGGTAATAAAATTCCAGAAATTTCAAATAATCTGCAGCTATCTATTTATGTAACATACCCTTTAACAAAAGTTCGAAAGGAAAGAAACTGTACCTACACAAGGTTCTACCACTATTTAGACCCAAACTAAATAAGCAATGGAGCACTGTGACATTGAAAAAAAAAACCTACACAAAAACAAAGCAAAAACAAAAACAAAAAAACACACCTCCAAGCCTCAAAAAAACAAAAAGCAATCCTGTCAGAAACAATGCAATGAAAAAGCACCCAATTAGAACAAACTTCAACAGGAAGATTTTCTGTCATTGTCAAGTAAACTCTGTGGCCAAGAACAACACTGTGTTGACATGTTGAGAAAAGAGAGTTTGTGACACACGTTGCCTAGGTTTGGGAAGGTAGAAGAGAATGAGAAAGTAGGAGAAAATGTCAGTAAGACAGAAACTGCAGAATCCTCTATGACACTTTCGTTTAATACATAAAAGCTGTATGGAAAACCCACCGAAAGTTTTCCTGTTCAGATGCTGACACACCCTTGTAATAAACCATCTTGCAGGCCTATGAACCAAACCCGTCAAATGTTCCTACCAGGGTACGAGGCAAGACGAGCCCGAAAACAGTAACACTAGAATAATGAAATACACTCACGACAGAACTCTTACGGTTACTATCTTGGAACACTGGGCTCAACTACTAAAAATACTCAAATACATAACTTGGAAAAATATGAATCAGAAGAGTGGAACCAGAGCATTATGTATTTCATCTGCCACAAAGAGGAAAGAGTAGCTCAAGCAAAGGAAAATTCATTACTTGACGTATGCATACAAAATAGGGTGAAACTGCCCCCAGACATTTTTGGAAGAAATAGAATATGTTTCTGTTGACTAAAGCTCTCATATAAAAAAACAGACTCACTGATGCAAAGCGAAGTCCCTGCTAGCAAGCACTGGGTTATCAACAAATACATCATTGTCACTGAAGATCCTAGAGAAACATCTGCCAATAGTCATGGAAAATTAAACCCATTCCTAGAAAATATGAGTTTCCAGCTAACAAATACGATAGACAAAAAGAAAGGCTCACTGTAAACAGAGATTGTATTCAATTTAAACTCCTAATAAAAAAAAAAAAGACAGACCATTCACAGCAAAGGAATTTCCTTCCACTCAAGTGAAGAAAAAAATGACGGAACAATGATGTTTACAACACAGACCTTCCCAGCTTATGGTTTCTAAAATAATGATAACCAAACGAAGGACTTGACAGGAGATGATGACCAGCATTCCTCGTACCTCAGATAATTTACCATGCCCTAGAGTTGGGAAATAGACATTACTTCACTATTCACTGAAGTGGTTATATTGCTGCAGCGATCACAGTTCCTACGCTGACAACTATGGATATAAGGCAGGAACCTTCCAGAAAAAGATCTAACAATTCATTTCTAGTGGTGGTCAAGCTTTTCAGCGAACAGTAAAAACAAAACACACTAACTCTGCAGCTATATCGGATACATCTATTTAATTTATTTGTATGTTCATCAGCCCATAAAAAAGAAAATGAGTTAGAGCAAACTAAGTATCACCGAGTGTTACAACAGGTAAGAATTAATATGAAGCTGGTATACAGGGCTCAGTGTGGAGCATGCAGGCTCATCATTAGATAAGAAATTGAAAACCATTTACTAAGGTACCAGAATTACTTTCCATGTCTTTGGTTCGATACATTTTATTAAACCAATCTGTAACAGGATTGCTCTCAATCCACTACCTCTTTATCTTACAAAAGTCTAGTGTAGCTGAAATGTCCAAGTATCTGTATTGCTTGGAATAAAAGCATTCACTTGCCAATAAGCTATTCAGAAGCAGATTGGATGGTCAAATTATTGATCCAAGAAATATCTGGTAGCATCAAAGACTGCACAGACAATAAAAAAATGACACATTTGAAAAAACATTTTTTCTAATTTTAATCTGAGATTCATTTTGTGATGCATTAGATAGGACTGTGTTTTGCTGCCCAGGAAATACAGAATGCAAAAAGTTTGGTATTGCAGAGCATTAATACCATACCACACTGGAGACTAAAAGAATTTCAGAACCCAAACCTGTACAGCTATGAAAAAGAACAGCCAGCCACACACATCCACGGTCTTTCTCCCACACTCACATATCCACACAAGATCCTCCAGACATCCACTGAAGCTGGGAAGCTAGTACAACCAGAGATCAGATCTGTGTGGTTGCAGAGCATAGAAGTATCATTACCTTCCTGGCTAGGTGACTGCACTATTAACCTGTTCACATCACTTTATATCATACACTGCCACAACTCCTTGGCATTAGGAGGTTGTGAAGCAGTGTGTTCAAAACAGTTTTGTCTTCATCACTAAGTAGTTATGGATGATTCTTGACATGTCAGGTGTGCTTAAAATAAAACTTCTTTCCTATGCTTCAGTATTTTTGAATATGCATTCAGTTAAACATGTGCTAACAGGCAAACTTTTTAAAACACTCTTCTAATAGGGGTAGGGCAAAAGGCTGTATAAGTGAAGACGGAAGGCTTACAAACTTCTCTAGCAAGGGCTATGACACAGTAAGATGAACCTGCCAAAAATGTTACCAAATGCTGACCATTTGTAGCAAGTAGATTCAAAAGGCATCACACTGCTATGATGACTTTGCTCTTATCAAACAGTATGCTTAGTTCCGTTTTTTTTCCTTTTCCTTTTTTATTAAACAGAACACTATAAAGAATATGTGGCATTTTATCATTATTCATTTTGGGTGGCTGTAGAAGATAAAAGGGTCATTTAAGATCTATATGCCTTCTTTCAATAATTACTTTCTAAAGTAATCAGAATTGCCATCAGCCAATCGTTCCTTATGTTTTGACAAAAGATCAGGATTCTGCTTGTGAGAGCATGACAATATGATGTGCTGCTTATTGTTCTGCCAAATGAATAGGAGATATTTTCCCACAACAGTGCAGGGAGATGAATTTCTGTAGTCATAAAGTCTAATAAAACTAATGAAGCTTCTATAGGCAAAACAAAAATATGGGTAGCTTCCGGTGGATTGGGCTCAAAATTTAGGATAAATAGTTCATTAAGAGTAGCTGTTTGATGTTTTCAAGACAATCAGGTAATTAGATTTACCTCTTTATAATCAGCTAATCTAGAATATTAAATATGAATATTTTTAACTAAGGATTTGGGGTAAGCATAAAAACCTGTCACATTTATGATGCTGTCATAACCTTAAAAATATTTGGTTTAATCAGATAACACAAGACTTTATGCACGGAGTTCACAATACTGTGGTTCTTTCTTACAAACCATAAAATGTATTCTTCTTGATTTTCAGCCCATTTAAAAAAAAAAAAACACACTTCTTCCACCTGAAGTAAACAAAACTGCTATTGAAATTTAAAAGCTTTAAATTCATAGAAATATCTTGTTTGCATTTCATGCAAAAGAACATTGTGTTACATGCCTTTCCCTCTGAGAAGCCTTTACAGGAGGTTTGTATTTGGCAGAGAGAGAACTGATAAGACTGAACAAATGGTCCTGTATGATATCCCGTTTGCTTTTTAATCTGTGAAAAGTCTACTAATCAGACAGAACGTGTCCAAAGAGCAAAAGAGATTTCTGCATTAACTCTGCATTAACTTCCAACAGTTCCATACATTTCTATGAGATGCTCTATCCCCACTTGCAGCTAGCCTGAAATCTATCATAAAAAAACCTGGTATCAATTCCACAGGCTGGCAGGCAGTGAAGACCAATCTAAGATAATTCAACCTCATTCAGGCCAATGGAATTTCTGGTTTAAAAAAAAAACGTAAATGTATGTCATATAGAAACAGTAAACTAAAGGCTGTAAATATAGATGTGTAAAAAGAAATCACTATATACACCTCTTTTATTTATGCCTTGTAAAATGCCTTCCTATTATGATTTATTAACTGTCAAGATGATAACCTACATAAATATGTTCTACATTCATAAATATGTTCTTCAGGAGAAAAAAGAAAAAAAATGTGAACAGCAGTAGCTTTCTATTAAGAAACACAAAAGCCATTTTTCCTGGCTGCTTGACACAGTAAATTGAAATGGGAAAACTAAATTTAAAAGAAGAGATAAAAAGACCAATATGAAATAGTACTGATCTAATTCCTCATTAAATACATTTTATATAGATTCAGTATTGCAAAACTGAAACGTGACCAACTCAAGCCCTACTCTGCCCTTAAACACTTCTATCAACGAGAACTACCTTAATGTAGTACCCAACTTAAAGCAGAAGAATCAGAACTTGTTACCTATTTCCATCATTTTTAATAGACCTTTTCCTTGCTTGCTGCATATCTAAAAAGCTACCAATATCTCAATTTAAGAAAACAACAGCTTACATTCTATAATAGTTCTAATTAAGAATCCCAAATCTACAAACAGAATTGAGTTCAATTTCAACTCAGTATCCAAATTTCTGGGTATTTCCATTGCATATTGAAAAACTGATCATGGAGGCGAAATCCTCAGTTGCAAAGCCTAAAACAGAAGACCTACCTTCTTGATGTTCAGTCACGTGCATTCAAAACTAAAGTGATGATTCTTTGCAGACCCCAATGAGCTTAGGTAACACAACTCTATGGTCTGATTTGCATGAGTTTTCTAAGTTCAGATCTGGCATTCTAACATCAATACACTTCATATTGCCATCAAAGAATCATCACTAATTTGATTCAGGCAAAAGCTATAATTACTTCCTGTGTTAACTTTTTTTTTCCTAAAAGTAGAGCTGATGTTAAATTACATATCTTGATGGCAGGACCAACAGGAGAAGAAATTAAACTATGCAGAAAACAGAACAGACTATTTAAACATCTTCAGTAAAGGATGGAAATGACCACAGAATTTTTATTTGTCTCCTAACTTTTTTTTCTTATTCCCTGTTAAACATATGTAAGTGCTTTAAGTCCAGATTCTAGCAAATAGCACTTAGAAGTTTTGTGTTCAGCATGGGTCTCTGAATACTTAATAGGGTTATTTTTTATTTATATTGCATGTGATAAGACCAAATTAGATCATTAAATTTTAACATTCCATGAAGGAATGATAATGCCTTTCTGATGATGTCAGAATAGTTAGTGTAAAACTTTCGCGTTGACTTTTCCAATGTGATCAGCATCTTATTTTACTGTGCAGATGTCACTCTACCAAATTATTATCAGATTGTTCCATCTTAAAGTAGATAATTCTATACCATATGTTTGTGTAGGAATTAAGATTCTTGCACTGGAACACGCCATATTGCTCTCTCTCACTAAAATACAGTTAAAGAATTAATGCTTAATAGATGCATGCAGTGAATGCTAGAGCTGCCGCTGGGAAGGACCTGACACAAAAAGGGGAACATTACTTGTTGTTCTTTTAAACTGTAACCGACCATATTGGAAAAACTAGCAATTTAAACTCAGGACTTGAACAACCACAAAATTACAACAGGGAAGATACAGGGACTGTGAATTACATTCTTTCATAAGTTGCCTTATCTATCTTCTGAGAAAACACAAAGTTTCTTCAGTTTCTGTTGACTTCAATGGAAGCTGAGGATGTACCATGCCTTGCAGAATCAGAAGCTCTGTGAATGTACGTAGCTTCAGGGGAAAGTAGAACTTGGCTCAAGAGAGACACAAAGAGAAGAAATTTACGGTAAAAGAAATTCTAAATAAAGATTGCAACCTGGGTCAGAAACATTAGGTTTGAACCAAGTTCATCATAAGCACACGTGAAATGTTTGTGTCCCAGGAAAAAGCAGTAGCAAGATGACCTTCCTAAAATGAGATGCACATCTTCTTAACATCATTTTTCTGTGAAATATTCACTCATCAAATACCACACCTTCTACTCTGTGTACTCTAAAAAGGCAAAATGACCACTTCCAACTTCTTCACTATTGCATACAAACAAATACAGAAGGAACTGCAATGGATTTATTGTATGCTACGTCTTCTTTTTCAAGGATAACATTCTTAAGGACTATGTCTACTGCAGTAAACAGAACTGCTAAAAAGCTCTACCAAAATTTCACATTCTTCATCCAGTATCAAGTGGAATTAAATAAATCACCTAAAAAAGGCCTGCAACTACCACAGAAGTTTCCACAACTAACCTCTTATGCTAGGTACCTACCAAATGAGGCCCAGATCATGAAGATTATTTCCTTCTAATGTTTATTTCTTTCAGGCTGAAATTGGAAAAATTAAGAAAAAAAAGATACAAAGCAGTATACTGTAAGCACTAAAAGCCATCTATTCAAAGATACACTGGTTAATTTTCTTTTTTTTTTTAAGGACAGCTTTCAAGCAGGTTGAGATTTTATTACTGCTCCATTTCTGGGAATCGTAAAAAGCACTATTCCAGTTTAAGTAAAACCAAGTGGCTCTAATGACAAAATGAAAGCAGAATTAAGATGGCTATTTCTATCGCACAAGAAGTAAAAGGGGTTTTTTTTCCCTTTCTTGTCCTTCTGCTCTGGAACGCTGCATTCACGCCTGGGAAGAAGAAAAAGCCTAATTCATTCCTGTCATATGCTTTTGCAGTTCTAGTTACTGTCCACAGAATTACACCTACACCACACATCTTTTTCCCCACTTGACCTACCAGGTTGCCTGCTCTAATATGAAGAACAGAAAAAGTATTTTGTTCTGTCTTTCTAAACTATTTTTACAGAACACCAATCTGGAACTTCACTTCCACCAGGCATAAAAATTTAATGGTAATACTAGCCTAAATATACTCATAGGTTGCCTATGTGATTTGTTCATATTTGCACTGCAGTGAACACTTTCACACTTGCAAGGATAATGTTTGTAAACCCACCAGGTCTGCAACAGAATCAGAGGATTTGGTTACCCAAAAGTCAAGTACAGTTTGGTGTCCTGGACCCATCGAACAGACATATAAATTATGCCTAAAGGGAGAAAACCAGAAAGCTTAAAATGCAGTTATACATAAAATTGTAGCTTGCTTCTCAATCCCACTTCTATGCCTGTGCTATCTATTCAACTTCGCTCTAGTCAATAAATCAATTTTTTTTAATTTGCCTTCAAACCAGAATCCTCCCTGTTCTATAACTTTTTGAATTAATTTTTCTTGAACATTAATGATCAGAACTGCACAGTCTTTCAGATGAGTTTTAGTATGGTCTTCTACAGTGGCAGTGATACTTTCATATCACTTGTACAAAAACAAAACAAAAAGGTTGTTACTGGTACTATCTACAATTGCATTTCTTTTATTCAGTAACATCCTGTAGTTCTCACAGTTATCAGCTAAGTAGACACAAGGTCTCAACAGTACTTCATCACTTCTAACTGATGAGGTCTCAGGTGCCGGCAGCCATTCCTTTTACTTCTTCCCCAGAGGACTACCTTTTTAAATTACTAAACAAGCAAATGAAATTGAAGCATTTGACACTGTGGTGGCTCACATATGTCCATCAGAAGCTGCACCACGCCACCTTCCTAGTTCTGCAATGATATCCCTTAGCACTCAAAGACGTTTTTCTCCGCATTTGAGAAGATACACACATTAGTGGAGTGATAGGATTGCACAGTTGTGAGATGTCAATTTAGTAAAAAAAAGTCTCTCTCTCTCTCTCTCAAGTAAAAGTCTATGATTTCAGCATTTTAAAACAGTGGAGATTTATTCCTCAAACACAGTATAATAATAACTTTAAAATATTCATTATGTCAAACAGCAAAAAAATACCAATGGGGCAGTCCTGCTACCACCATTCCACACCCTTTTAGGCCCAGTTTTGATTCATAGCTTGAATACTTGTGCTCAAGATTTCCTACGCTTCCACCTGACTTTGTCTACACTCCTGTTACTCAAAAACTTTCATTTCCTCAGCTAGCATTTCTAGGTTTCTGGGAAACAGAAACAAACATTGAAAAGCAGCAACTATTTTACATTTGAATAAAATGAGAAACAGAGAGTACAACTGTAATAATTACAGGCAAAGGAATCCGTCTCAGATTTTTCTGCTTCACCTATTCGGACTCTTTTTCTGATGCATCCTGAAAGTTCATGATTCTCACAGCCTGCTAGCCGACAAAGGAGACAATGCTTAAATCTGTAACTGGGCTCAAATTATGCACTATACCTAGTCAGCCTGTCTCCAAGTCTTTATTTCAGAATCTATGACCAGTAACTAATAGAACCTTTCACAGCTCCTTTAAACCAAAGAAGGTTTTAATCTCAAAGAAAAGATAACTCTGAATGAAAAAACAATGTTTAATCAATGAAACATTGTCCACAGGTATCTGTTTTTCACAAGCTTAGCCCAGTTGCCTCAGTTCACGTGTGCAGTCTCAATTTCCACATCTGCCTGTTTTTCTGAGAATAATTCTCAAATATTTTCCAGACAACAACACTTTTATAACCTTTTCAATTGTCTGAATTAACCTCTCCAAGCCATTGCAAGCAAATACACCATTATGAGCCAGGCTTGGAAGACATGTTTTCTCAATTAAAAATGTATGCATTGTTTCTTATCCTGACAACTGGGAGATTTAGTTATTTAACCATAACAAAAGCCTCATGGCAACTCCTTTAACAGACTTGCTATTGAGTTACTATATTGTGTATGCAGCACATTTCCAACACAGTTACATGGCAGCCTTCTTGCTGCAAGATGAGGTCTCATACACTGGCACCAAGCTGCTCTGCATGTTTTACAGGCCTCAGTGCAAACATAAACTAAAGCCACTCCTATTTCCAAGTCATATACTATATTGAAGAGACTTTCATCTTTCCTCACATAAAAAGCACAGTGAGGTACAAGTGTAAAACATATACAGCACTACCATTAACCAGGTGATAAACATTATGAAAGTTACCAGTTGCAGGTGATGGGAAGACTTTAATATTTATCTTGTTTCCAGGTCTGGAATGTTCTTTTATATTTTACAACATGGTCTTCAATGAACACCAGTCAGTTGCTGTAATTTTAATACCACAGAATCACAGAACTGTAGGGGCTGGAAGAGACCTCTAGGGATCACCTAGTCCAACCCCCCTGCCGAAGCAGGGTCACCTACAGCAGGCTGCACAGGACCGCGTCCAGCCGGGTCTTGAATATCTTCAGAGAAGGAGACTCCACAGCTGCTCTGGGCAGCCTGTTTTAGTGCTCCAGCACCCTCAGAATAAAGAAATTCTTCCTCATATTCAGATGGAACTTCCCATGCTTCAGTTTGTGCCCACTGCCCCTCATCCTGAAAAAAGTCTGGCCCTATCCTCTTGACACCCACCCTCGAGATATTTATAAGCATTTAGGTCTCCTCTCAGCCTTGTCCAGGCTAAACAAGCCCAGCTCCCTCAGCCTTTCCTCATAGGAGAGATGCTCCAGTCCTCTAACCATCTTCATAGCCTTCCCCTGGACCCTCTCCAGAATTTCCTAATCTTTCTTGAACGGCCTTCCCCTGGACTCGCTCCAGAATTTCCTAATCTTTCTCAAACTGGGGAGACCAGAACTGGACACAGTACTCCAGATGGGGCCTCACTAGGGCTAAGTAGAGGGGGAGGAGAACCTCCCTTGACCTGCTGGCCTCACTCCTCCTAATACACCTCAGGATACCACTGGCCTTCATGGCAGCAAGAGCACACTGCTGGCTTATGGTCAACTTGTCACCCACCAGCACTCCCAGGTCCCCCTCTGCAGAGCTGCTCTCCAGCAGGTCAGTACCGAGCCTGCACTGGTGCTTGAGGTTATTCCTTCTCAGGTGCAGGACCCTCCATTGCCCTTGCTGAACTTCACCAGGTTCCTCTCTGCCCAACTCTCCAGCCTGTCCAGGTCTCGTTGAATGGCAACACAGCCTTCCAGTTTATCCACCGCTCCTCCCGGTTTTGCGTCATCAGCAAACTTGCTGAGGGTACACTCTGTCCCTTCATCCAGGTCATTGATGAGTACGCTGAACAAGATTGGGCCAAGTACTGACCCCTTGGGAGCATCACTAGTTACAGGCCTCCAACTAGACTCTGTGCCACTGATGACAACCCTCTGAGCTCTATCATTAATATAAAACAGTAACTCCTCCACAGACCAATTAATTGTCTTGACAGAACTTTGATGGCAATTTTGAAATCAAATCAAGATGCAAAAAAAAAAACAGGTAGCAAAGGTGATGTGTATTTCAATACATTACGTTCTCAGCAGCATCAAGAACACTTTCTATCTGTCAAGAATGGTCTTTTTTAGTTTATAGCAGCTAACTGCTAATTGATTTAAAATACAACAATTCATTCTAATATACTAGAACCCATGTATGTTCTTAAAAACTCAGCTACAGTATCACATTACTTTAATCCACGTTCCTATTTATAGAAGAAAATGACAGAATTCAGGTAACCAGCACCCAAAGGTACATTACTGAGAATCATGTGGATCGAACAAGTAACTATGGTATAGAAAAATCTGACGCTATGTAATTTGTACTGAAACATAACATTAAATAAAAGCTACATTACAATTCAGTATTTTTAAGAGTCATATTCAATTTGGCCTTTTTATACAGTAGCTCAGAAATAATTGCAGAAGAAAATGCTACCACCCCACAGCCAAATTCTCATTGCAGAGATTTCTATTTTCTTTGGCTTTCATGTTCCAGTTTTAGAACTATTAAAAGATTCAGGAAACAGTTGAGTGTAATTATCACTTGGTCACAACTGGCAAAGGAATCTTCTGTTAATCACTGTTATCTCCAAAGTACCAGCATGACAGAACGTACAGCTAGGAACTATTTTAAACTCCAACTATAAAAACATACTTAGAAAATGGAAGACAGACGCATGGAAGACTTATTAAAAAGCACCGATTGAAGACATTTGTACTTCCTTCCACCTCTGAATGCTCAGACTTGTTTAAAGTCACTTAGAAATTTCCAGGTAATGTTTTCTGTTTCAGGAAATCATCAGTGCTTATCAGGCCATCACCCAAAGGAATCTAAACACACACAAATGACAAACTAGCTTGCTCTTCAGTTTGACCAAGGAACGTGTCAACTTACTTTTGCAGTGAAAGTGAATGGTGCTGCTCAGAGAAGACAGTTATTTTTTTAATCGCTCCTAACAGTATTTGTAACTCTGTCATCTGTAATAACGTAAAATAAACTGATACCACTGAATATACAATAAGAGTTGATCACCTACTCAAACATGGAAGAATGTCATTTTCCCTAATATCAGTTAGTGTATAACAATGACATAGCTTGTACATACAGTATGAAACCCTGTCAATAAACAGAGGTAGGATTATTAGCATGCAGTATTTGTCTGATCTGCTATATGTTACAAATCTTATATTCCACTCCTCTAGTTTTACAGAGACATGGCAACACTCTTGATGAACACTGTTAAGAGTTTGATAGTTAACACACAGAATGGGAAAATACAACATGGCACATAGCACACTTTCCTGCCCCAGGTTTAAGCCACCTGTGAAAAAACCCCCAGCACCATTCTCTTCATTTTGGAAGACTGATTTTTTTTTTTTCAGTAGGGTGTTTTGAACCTTTACATGTTACTTCACTGCCCTGTTGACATAATACCTTTCATAAGGAGTGAGGAAGGAAAGTAGCACAGCACAGACCTCAGACTTCAGGAGAGCAGATTTCACCTTACTGAAGGAACTGGTTGATGGGATGCCACAGGAGGCAGATCCAGAGGATAAAGGAGCTCAAGAAAGCTGGCATATGCATATGCATCCTGCAAGTCCATGGATGGTCTATCCTGATACTCAGAAAAAACAGAATGTTTAAATGTAGCCAAAGCTCTCTTGGCTAAACAATAACTCAAGACTAAGCTCCAAAGCAACAAGGCAGCATATGGAACTTGGAGGTAGGGCAAGCCTATAAGTGGAACTTCATGCACGTAGGGATGGTGTTATGAGAGCCAAAGCTCACCTAGACTTGACGCTTGTGAAGGCCATCAAATGGCAACAAGAAGAGCTTCTGCCACTGCTCTAGTAATAAAAGGCTGAGCAAGTAAAGTGTGTGCTCACTGCCGAATGAAGAGAGTGATGTAGTGACAGCCTCCTTCCGTGCCTAGTGATAGAGTAAAAGCAGGAGATGAACTACCGGCAGTAGGTGACAGCTGAGTCAAGAACTGCTGCCAAAACTCAACCCATCTAGTTCCATGCACTGGACAGCTGTATGCAAAGACCTGGCCAATATCATAGTGAGACTGCTTTATCTCATCTTTGAAATGTTGTGAAGATGACAGGGGAAAGGACTTGTGACTAGACAACAGCAAACACTGCACACATCTTCAAAAGCAGGCCAAAAGGGTGGTCCAGAAACTGCACACCAGTTGGCGTTCTTAGGTCTCAAGGGTAAAATCATGAAATGTGTCATCTTGGAATACACTTCTGGGCATCAAGGGTAAATCACTCCTGAACAATTTGATGACCTTCTCTGATAAAATGACCAAATCTGTGGTGGTCAGTGGATGTCATTCACCTCAACTTTAGCAAGGCTTTCAACACCGTCTCCCACCACACTCTTGCATTGAAGTTTAGACCTTACAGTGGTGGATGGACAACTACCTAGGTAAAGTACTCATCAGATCAACAGGCTAGAAGTGTTGTGGTTAGTGGGTCATAGTCTACATGAAGACCAGAAACAACCAGAGTATTGCAAGGGTCTGTCCTGGGACCTGACTAATATTTCTGTCAGGGACCTGGAGGAGGTGATGCAGTACACTGTCAAGTTTGCAGATGACACCAAGCTGGGGGACCAGCTGACATGCACGGGCAGGGCTGATGTTCAGAAAGACCCGGACAGGTAGAAAGAATGGGCTGACAGGAGCCTAATGAAATATAGTTTGTCCTTACAAATCTGGAATCCTGTCCCTGGGAAGGAAAAGGCCCTGGCAGTGACACAAGCTGGGGATGGACAGGCTGGGAAGCAGCTCAGTAGTGAAGACCCTGGGGGCCCTTGTGAGCAGCAGGGTGCAGGCCAGCCACACACCCTGGCATCAGCAAGGGCCAGCAGCATCTTGAGTTCTACAAACAGTAGGGTAGCCAGCAGGTTAAGGGAAGTTACAATCACTTTCTGCTCAGCACTCAGACCACACCAAGGTACTCTGTTCAATTCCCTCACTTTCTGAAAAATACAGATAAAAAGGAGTGAGATCAGCAGTTTCATCGCAGCAGTCAGGGAAAAAGAGCACAAGGAGGCTGAACGAAATGAGCTTATTTAGCCTGGAGGATGGCTGAGGTGGTTTCAGCAGGTAACCAACCGCAGCCCCCCACTTGAGAGGTTACCAAGAGAACAGAGCCAGAGTGGTGCATCACAGGAGGGTGAAAAGATGGTGGGCATTAAATGAAACACAAGAGGTGCAGTCTGGAGCTAAGGAGGAACCTTCTTCTCCATGAGGACAACCTGGTAGTGGAGCCAGGGCCCTGAATTACTCTATGGTCATATGAAACAAACAGTTGACAGCTGCATCTACTAATCTTTGCATGTCAGGCTTATACCAGTGTCCCAAAACAATAAACATACACTGCAAAGGCTAACTTCCACAAGGGTTAAAAGCCAGTAAATTTTCCCCATCAGTGATTATGGATAATGAATTTTGAAACTATTTATGCTATGCATTTCATTTTTAAAATGTCACTAGTTAACAAGAGAGGACAGATGAAAGAGATTTGGAGGTAAAATCCAAGAATGATTGCTTTACAAATCCACAGACTTACGGAACTGCATATTCTTCTGGAAGGGAGAAGTAGGAAATATTTTTCCCGTAACAGTGACAAAGTGTCATCACAAGAAGTAAAAAACCCAAGATAGCTCAGCAGGCCTAGTTAATGCACCTCATCTGATCTCTGAACAACAGGACTGAGGATGTCTCCTGGACTAATTTAAGACCTACCACGGCTGAACACAAGGAAATTTCAGCTGCTTAAATGTACTGGTTAACATGCATTTGAGTGAGGTTACAGTAAAATAGAGCGCAAAGACATATGATCTCTTCTCCTATATGGAATACTTAATTCTCATCACGTGGCCATTTTTCATATGCAATACCAGTGCAATTATAATTTGCCCACATTTTTAATGACTATTTATTCTGATCCTTCCTATTAAAATTATATCTTTAGTCATACACTATAACCAGGCTGCCTTTTGATAAAGTAGTTTTCTCAAATATTTTTAAGATTTCTTATTCCTCATTAGCCTTCATGACTACTTAGAGTGATACAGATCCTTGCTGCTTAAAAACTAACATAGTTTTTTTAAGAAAAAAAACAGTCTTTCTGAAGAAAAGAACTATGGTTAATAGCATCCACATTCAGATACAAAATTCCATGAAGGGGTGAATAATTGAATGATTCATTGTGTGCAACTTCTGCTATGGTTATATGCCTGCCCTCACGACACCCGAATGAATCGTGGCAGCTGGTGACTGGCTGTGTGGCATGCTGTAGTTCTGACCTACTGTGAGGCCTCAGCAATGGGACAGGAGCATGTTGTCAGAGATGGCAGAGCAGATGCCCTTTCTGCATTGACGGTCCAGATAGAAGCTACGCAAATACACTAGTCTGTAAATGGGAAGAAACAATTTAGGGTAAGAAAATGCAATCAAGGCTGAGGGAGAGAGAGTGGTAATACAATGGAATTTAGCAAAAAGACACAGTACAAAACTACTGCATACTTCTCTGTACTATGCTGAGGTAAAGCTGCCCCGGGACAGCGCAGCTACCAGTAGAGAGCTTGCACAGACCTTTCCTCTGACTATAATCTTTGTACACAGGACTTATTTTTGGTTCCAGAATCACAGAGTTTGTTGAAGGGGATTCTGAAGAATAAACAACTATCACAACCCAAACTTCTCCCACCTAACTATTCACTCTATCTTTCTAAAAAGCACGAGGTCTGAATCTGAGCATCTCTTCTGTACAGGCAGAGATGTTTTACACGGAAATCCCAGGCTTCCTCAACGTTTAGCAGCAAAATATACAGAAAGATTAGATTTAACATCTTTCCTGTGGCACAGTGACCTCAGTAACAGCAGTTTTATGCATAGCATTCATCATTCTTTTTCAGTGCACACTGACTTTGAAAGCCAAACCAAACAGACTCGGAGAACAGAGTAATAATTGGAAAGCATACAAGGGGGGGGGGGGGGGGAAATATATATATATATATTACTGTTCCTTGCCTCACCACTGAATCTGAAGACAGCTCACTTCAAAATAATTTACAAAAGGTCTTGCCTAAGATTGCAATTAATATCAAAACACTTACTATTTTCATTTTAAAAAATAGTAACATAAACCAGACACTTCTGTGTGATTATACAGAAAGAAGAAGGTAAAATTGCATCTTATGTTAGCATACCTATACCAGCCTTCACGCCAAGCACAAGTTAAAAAGAAGAAAAAAATGGGGGAGAGGGGAGGAGAAGATATAACATACCTTGAGATTTAACACTAATTCGAAACCAGCACAGCTATCCACAGTTACCAGAAAACAAGTACTCTCATTTCTCAGACATATTAAAACTACAGAAACCGACTATCACTTAGATAAGTACACATGTGCTAGCACAAACCGACTATCACTTAGATAAGTACACATGTGCTAGCACAGGCTATGATTAACTTTCATTTTGAAGTCTGATGTGTGCTACAAGCCAATGTTGATCAAGTTTAACGCGCTCCAAACCTTAAACCTTGATAGGAAACAAGTCAGTCCATAAACTGACACTGTTTTTCCCACAGAATATGCTGTACCTTAATAATCAGCTACAGTATCCACACAATTGCAATTATACTGCATTTGTCCCTGTGGACAGAAAGGCATATCTTCAATCTCCAGCATAAGTCCCAAAGCCAAAAGCAGCATAGCTGGAATATAACATTTTTCAATGTAAATGTGGCTGAGGCATTTAAGAAAAAACAGATTCCAAAATGAAATATAGCAGAGAGATTAGCAAAGCTACTATGATTCAAATAACAGTGAATTCTCCAAGGGTTCAAGCTTATCTGAGTCTCAGCAGCAGCATAATACAGCAAAAGTTGAAATCACAGATGCAGGGATTTTGAAGTACTACAGCAACTAGATATATACCACTATATAAATCACCATCATGAAAATGTAATTTCTTAACAACTATTCCCAGATGACGAACCTTTGTTTCAAGATTAAAACTAGAATAAAAGCAGAAACTGAACACTGTCTAAATAACATAAATTACTGCATCACGTGCCCATGGCAAGGTGTTGGTAGCAGGGAGCTGCAGGGGCAGCCTCTATGGGTAGAGGCCAGGGGCTGTCCCATGCCAGACACAGCCCATTTCAGCCAGCTCCAGTGGACCCACAGTAGGGCACAGATGAGCCCAGCAGCCAAGATGGTGACCCCTCTGCAAAAACATACTTAAGAAAGGGCAAAAAAAACAGCCAGTCAGAGGAGGAGGGAAGAAAAAATAGAGTGAGAACCAGGAGAGGGAACACCAAGGTCAGAGAAGGAGATGAGGAAGCTCTCTGTGGCAGAGCAGGTATTGCCTTGCAGCCCATGGAGAGCCCATGTCAGAGTAGCTGGAAGTCTCCTGAAGGAACTGCAGACGGTGGAGAGAGCCCACATTGGAGTAGGGCAAAAGTGAGAGAAGGAAGGAGTGGCAGAGAGAATATCGCTATATACTGACCATACACCCCATCCCCCCATCGCCACCCAGGGAAGAAGGTAGAAGAGTTGGGACTGAAAGGTGAAGCTGAGCCTCAGGAAAGGGGGCAAGAAAGGTGGTGTTTTAAATGTTTGTCTGTTTCTCACTACACAAATCTGTTTTAACTGACAATACATCAAATTACTTTTCCACAGGTTGAGTCTGTTTTGCCCACAACAGTAGCCGGTAAGTGATCTCCCTCAGGAGGGGGAGCAAGCGAGCAGCTGGGTGGACGTTTGTCCTTTAGCCAAGGCTAACTCATGACTATGGGGTAGGCTGAGAACAGGGAAATAAATTATACAAGGATAAAGGCACTGTACTGTTTCACCTCACTCCTAATAATGTCGTGAGTGACTTCACTTGTGGAAAAAAAAAATATTTGTAAGTGTGGCAGACACAGTGTTAAAATTCTTAGTAAGACCCACAATCTCAAAACTCCCAAGAAACTGGAAAATCTTTCCAAGACTGCAATTGACAGTTTACTATTTTATCCTGCAAAAGGAAAACCAGTTTTTTGGGGGGTTATTTCAAAAACACACTGACCTATGGCTAATGTGATGTGTATTATTATATGATACTACACTTAATCAAGACAAAACATGCCATGCAGAAATTTATGTTTCTTTGGTAAAAAAGGTAGTAAAGTCTGTACACAGCTGCCCCAAGGCAAAAGGATTTATTCTGAATAGATCTCAGTTTTAATCCTTAACTCAGATGTTCTGTGATACTGTCAAACTAATATTGCTAGGAAATTTGGTCATTTGCACTACCTGTAGTTTTAACACTGTTACCATTCCATTATGAAATGCTTTGGCCCTTAATTTTATTGTTAGCTCGTTTGACTGTTTGGATTCTTTCCTTTAAATTTGTAGAGTATCTACATCTTAATTGGACTTGCCTTTTTTTATGCTCGAGAGTCAGTCTGAGTGGGTTCCAGCTGTAGTTTTCTATAACTACAATCACTTACACATCCTAAAACGCTACAAAGTTTTTTTGCTTTTCGTTTCCATAAAATCAGTAGTTTTCTGGTGATCATTCAATTTATGGTAATTCTGCAAGCTCTCCTCTCCCAAGAGGTAGCTTTTTATTAAGCAAAACACAGGGATTTTACAGCTTCTCCCTTTAAAGAATGCTTTAAAAAAACCCAACTATCTTCTTTTTCTAAACACAATAGCAAACTTGTTCAACAGAACCCCATTCCCACCTTTTTTGAAAGGCACTGCCTCACTTGACTCTTCAACCACCTCCTTATCCAATTAAGTACTGTTGACAAGAGCATTGTTGAAAGCTATGAAAGAAGCCATATCCAATCCTTCCTGGCAACCATGACACAGGCCACAGGATTATCCCTGGGCTCCCAACAGCTATGCAGAAAACCCTTGCTATTTTTACAGCAACATTTTATTAAAGAATTTTCCTATTCTTATTACTACGAGCTTGTACCCACCAGAAGATGCAGTGATGTAAGCAATGACAAAGGCAAATTTCCATTGTACTAACTTTGCTCATAGTAGATTTAGAAAGCAAAAAGGAGAAGCTGCCAAGAGCTTTCAGCACCATGTGTATGCTGCGGCTCTCACTGCTCTTGCCAGCTGTACAGCTGAACCAGTGATAACGCTGGTTGGAAATTTCAGAGTAAACATACTAGCATGACAAGAATCCAAACGGAAAGTATGAAATGAGCTTTTCACAAAATAGTAAGATAAACAAAAAAAGAAAGCCTAGTAGGCTGGATGTACTATAAGGAGCAGTAATATTTTTTGCTGTCCTATCTATGAGGAAACTCCTGAATGCATTAGGTAGGGCACCACACTCCTAAGCAACTATGTGCCAGGCAGCATTCACACACGTGTTTTTTCAAAGCATTACAAAAAAAGAGTAAGTGCCAAAGTCATTATCCTTCCTCCCCAGAAAGCCTGAGCTAAAGAGTATCAGGCACATGCAGCTACTGTTCGTACTAATCATCACTGCTGTAAGATGGAACAGCAAAAAAACACACCCTCTCGCTATTGAGAAAAATAATTTGACTAATAATTTTTGCCTAACATAATGCATGCAACAAGTCAGTAGCCTTTTAGCACATACCAACCACACCTTGCAATAAGCCTCCTGAACAATATTGGGAAATGATATCATTTTATACCTTTTAATTCATAAATGGAACATTTCGCTCATTTTAGTCCGGATGAGCAAGTACCATCAGTCCAAACAGATTTTTGTACATTTGGCCATGACAAACAGACACAGATGGGAATCCAATTCCTATCTACTATGTAAAAATAAGAACATGTGTAGGTTTCTTAAAACACAGTAAAGAAAGTTTTTAATCAATGTTGACATTTGCTGTGCACCAGCCTCCCTTTCAAGTATCAGGGTTAGAAAATGTGCTATAACACGTTACTTTCACAGATCAATTTGTCTGGTCTTTCTACAACAACGAAAGCCAAGCTGGATTCTCAGAAGTGTTTAACAGTCTTAAAGACCATGAAAGTCTAAGTTTGGTAGACAGAATTTGAATACACAGCCATCACATTTTGTAAAGCACACACAGAACTACTGTTAGAAACTGGAACTTAACACTGAGCAATCCCTGAAAAAAGGCTTTAAAATGTGTATCAGAGGTAACACGCATAGTAGAGAAAAACAAGAATATTTATATTAGTGCATGAGATGTGAAAAAAAAAAGTCTTAATATACAGACACTAGACTAAAATCTGTTCATTTCTGGAAAGTGTCCTAAAAATAAAGATACTGAGATAAATACCTACGACAATCCTGCCAAAAACGCTTGTTTATGACAAAGAAGTTAATATTTCTATAATTTTTTGTAACACCAAAACAAAACAGTTTGAGGCATATGTATTTCGTGGCATTTCGAGAAGAATCATAAAAGTCATGAAATAACAATCTTTAGAGTAGACATAAATTCTTGTATTTAGTCACCCTAAACTGTGTTCGCAGCCAGTGGCAAACTTGTCAATATAGTCAATGCAGTTTAGCATACAATTCATGTCTTGCTTGAACTCATGCCTAAGGTCTCTTGTTAAAGAAACTGCAATTTGCAAAGGCCTGTTGCTCTCTGCTGACTTTACACACATCTGTTGTGACTAGCTCAGCTGTACACACCAAGGATGGCTAAAGTCAGTCCAGCTATATTATAGAATTAACCAGTCAAAATAGTAAGTCCTAAAACAACAACAAAAGAGCAAAAAAACATAAAATGAACTTTGAATCAGAAAGCTAACTTGAAACATAGATTTATGAGAAAGAGAAGAATGAGAAATCGTGAGGATTTCTCACAAGCAGAACCTTAGATATGCTTTTCTCATATGAGGCCAGAGAATGAACACAATTAGAAAAGTTAAGAACAGAGTAAGAAAAGATGGTAAGCTTGCCTTGTACCAACATTAGAAGATATTAACGTAAGTAATAAACGAGGTTTGACCATATCCAGGTATTTTGGATTTTCTCACTATTCAGCATTAACTTGTTAAATATTGCATGTGTTGATGCATACTATCAAAACCAACACTGTACAGTTAGAGTACTGTACAGTCTCACACTGTCAAACTGGGGGAAGAAACAAGAATTTGCAGCAACACCATTTTTGTTAAAATCCAGTTCTCAATTATCTCTTCAACTCCATGCTGCAATACACTTTATTTTTTTTTATATAAGATAGCAAAGTGATTTTTTAAAATTGTTTAATAAACATAAAAATCTCTTTACAGCCAAAAGACAGAATTAAAATTTCAGAACAATGCATGGATTGAATATGTATTGCAAATATTCCTCTTGGCATTGAAAGGAAATCATTCCATTAATCCATAAGGTTAGAGCAGAGACTAATCCAGTCTGCAATATTTTAATCACAACATTTTCAGTGTAAGTAAAGAAATCATTTATATTGCCCATATTCAGCATGAGTTAATAAGCAAAAAATAAGAAATAAACAAAGAAGTGAAGGTCATCAAATTAAGCTGACAAACTCCAATTTTCTTCTTTCACTGAAAAAGAGGTTTTTAATATACTTCATAATAGATACACATTCTCTCCTCAAAAATTGCTTAGTTGAAGAGAAAGGACTAAAACCACTTGAGCCACTTAACAAAAGCAAGTTACTACGGCTTTTTTAAAGTTATATAGAATTTAAAGATGCCAATTAATCCTGTTTATTAAAAGAACAGGAGGCTGTTCTCTGGCACTACAAAAAAATGGGGCATATTCAACCTTTTCACAACTGTATTCCTTGGCTTCCCTGGTACTCCAGTTTAAATCAGACCTGAGTGATCCAGTCTATCCAGCTGCTCTTCACTAATTCACTAAAGACTATCTTCTCCAACTTGTCCTCCTTAACATGGGAACAGATACAGGGTTTGCAGCCTGCACAGGTTTTCCAAATTCCACACACTTACCTCGTGCCACGGCTCCTAATCTCTTGGAAAGAAATTTTTGAATGACAAATAAATCCAGCACTATTTACCCTGTAACAGACCACACATAGATAGAATGTGTTTGGTTGTTACTTGCACCTGCTTGAGTAAAGGTGTCACACAGAAGTGGCTTGCACACAGGAGTAGCAGACACATTGCAGTTGACGAACTTCAGATTCTGTTTATTCTGTATTAAGAAATATTTTTCAGTGCTGTGGTAAGTACCACACAAGCTCTCCAAATATCCAGTAATGGATATTTCAAGATCAGATAGCTTACCAGTAAGGAAATGTTTTTCTAAAAGGTAGTGTAAACCATCTTTCATGAAACTGAAGTATACCTTCTCTTCTGTCATTTTGTCTGGAAACAGTGAAAAAAGGATTAACGTCCTCCTTAAAAGAACCTCTTGAAAGGCTTGTAATGTCATGCCTCAGTCCTCTTTTTCAGATTAATCAAACCAAATTAATCAATCATGTAATTCTTACTGTCTACTACTGCCTTCTACTACTTTCTTTTCTTCATATCAATACTCACTGATGTGTTCTAGCCAAACTGGAAAGCATTCTCCAAAGTGTGGCTTCACCAGCTTCAGATTAAACAGTCTGCTGCCATGTTTTCCATAACAACACTTTTGTTAATGCAAGATGTAAGAACCCAGCAGAAAGGTGAAAATTTTCATTACTTGAACAATATCAACAATATGGGTACCTAGCAAAGAATTTGTGCTAAGCCCTAAATTCTGTTTAACAAATGCAGTAAGTTTAATATCAGCTGTGTACAGTAAACACATAAAAATCAGTGTATTTTAGAAAATGTCAGAAAATGTCGAACTTCCAATTATGTATTGTCATAAAGCAGCTGCTGTAGTAGAAACATTATTTTGAGCCTAACCATGCAATAACAAATAGATATCATGCTTTGTTTATATACCAAATTAATTCCATCTTTTTCAATTTTCTTAGTAGCTCAAAAGTACAGCTAGTGCTACGCAGTTCAGAATATTTTCTTCCCTTAAAAAAAAGGCATGCTGATGAAAATGTCATTATTTGAACACAACAGAAAAAACTACTAGCAAATACTGTACTGAAATAGCTAACCTTCCCATCGCAAAGGATTGTTGTGATCACTTCTTTGAGAAACTCACTATTTGTGAACGCTCAAAAACTAGGGAACTCCCATTTCTTTGTCCCAGAAAATTCTGTTCAGTTCACCTTGCTTTTCCTCAGAAAGATTACGGCAGCTCAAAACTACCTTAGCAGACAATGTCGAAGTCTCGCCACCAGCTTCACCACCACACTCTTAACAGTTGAAGCTATTGTAGCAATCACAGTAGGGAGTCTACTATAGACACCCTCCTTCATCTCATCTACAAAACCAGCAGCTCAAGCCAACAGCCCACTAGCTCCTGCTATACCAGCACCTGGCAAAGTACCTCCAACTCACCTGCTGTCAGAAAAGAGAAAAAATTTTTCACAGAATGCCTAAAACCCACCATCCTTACCTACTGTGGGAAGGAGATCACCTAACTCCAAAGCAGAAATCAAAATGGAGAGAGCAGAAAAGCAAATTACATTATTTTGGGGGAAAAATGGTCCAGCTACTTCTACAAAAACCACAATGCATTCAGATACCCCATAACAGCTTTAGACCTGCAGCTCAGTTTCACCTGTAATGCAACAAGGCAAGGAGCCACACTACTCATAAATGTAAAAGGATACTTGGTATATCCTAATTTTAAACATTTCATTTACAACCTTTGAAACATTCCTTTACAATACAAGAATATTCTTCTAGCAGAGCTACTTTCTGTAAATGTATATTTGGGAATATTTTACTTATAATGAAGCCTACTTGGTGTCTATCATAATCTGTTTACAACTCCCATAAATCCCTGTGTCCTTAGAATAAAGCTGGTGCAAGACCATTTGGCACTCTGTCCAGTAAGATGTAGAAGTTATATTCTTTGCATATTGTAACACTAAACAATTGAGTTGGAAAAATAATTGGATAATTACAAAATATTATGCCGGTAAACATAAACTAGTGCTAATGCACTGGCCCAGATTCTTCTCTGTGCTTGAAAGATTCAGAGGGAATCAGGAGATTAAGTGGCTTCCAATCATCACTATTCCCTACACATTTCCATTTCTTTTGTCTCTAGCTGGAGGCTATAGACAGAATAAAAACAACACTGTACCCTTCAGGCTGTTTTTCCTTCTGTTACAATACAGTATCAGAGAGCTGTTAACCGATAGGAACCTCCAGAATGGAGAGCCTCTGGTCCCTTACCACATCCATCTTACTGAGGGTGAAACCCAGGATCACCAGTCCAGAACAAGGTTCCACATCATCCATGGATTCTTTTATGTAAAGAAATCTTCAACTGGTGAAGTCTCCCAGGCTACCTTTTAACATGGGAAAGTGGGATGAAACACAGGAGTTCCAGAGTGTGATCCATTATCTTAATTTTAATAACAGATGTATGTTAACAATGTGGATATAGTATTACATTATTAAACTTTTCCATCTAAAAATTGAGATAATTCAGGGAAAAGAAGGTTTCAAAAACAGTTTTCAAAACTAAGGAAAACAAAGAAAGCTTGGGAACAGTTACTATGAAGGTATAATTTTATCTACAGAAATGTCCAGAGAAAGGAAATTCAAAACTGATTAAAGAAAACTTAATATATATTTTCTGCAGCTTTCCTTGTTGCATCATTCCAAACTCTTAAAAAGATCCATTGTCTGTGCACAGTATATACTCTGTCCTCTAAAGCTAAATCAATCTTCAGGACTTACTCCAGCATACTAGCAGCTTAAGGGTTCTGCTAACATTGAAGCATCAGCTGCTCCTGGTGCGACTCAAGCCTATGGGATCTAGCAGAAATTCAGATGCTGTAAAGTCCACTCAGTAGAGGCGGGGGGGAGGGGAAATCACAACATGTAGGTAGGGATCACAACACTACTCAAGACTATTCACACTTAAATTTATTTTTAAATATATACCATTTTAACTAGTGTTCTCAAATAAGTGTGTGAACAAGTCCAAGATACTAACGTAAACACCTTCCAAGATGGAGTTCAGCTTCAATAACTAGTTTAAATTACTTTCAAAGTAGTTTAGTTTTAGTAGCTTATAAAGAAGCTTGTGTAAGCTTAAAGACGACCATTTGAAGTTCAGATCACACTGCTGAAACATCCAACAGTGATCTATAAGACTGTTAGAGAAAGAAAATTAAAATGCAATTACAGTTTGATCCTGCTAAATTCTCAGCAACTCCAGAAGGTGCTGAATGCCTTCATGCTCCTTTTCAGTTTCTCGGTGCACTGACACATCTGAGCTTGGACTGTGTTCATACAGACACATAAACCTCCACAGGCCACTTCCTCAAGACCCATGTCCTTTTACAAGTTCTACACAAACACTGACAAAAGCATGTTTTGAAAGGGCAACATAAAAGACAGCAAAGCCTCTTAGTATTTCATTAGATTAGTGGATGCACAGAAACAGACTAGGTTTTTAGCTCATTTTGGGGCAGGGGGGGAGAGGGAAGGATGCAGCTCACTACTTGAAATAAACCTGTCACTAGAAATCACAATGCCATAAAAACTAACATAACCACTGCGCAGGATCCATTTTAAAAGATCTTGTTTGATTGTCTTTCCCTCAAATATTTAAATGCATCCCTTTAAAATAAAATAAAAGCTACATAAATAAACGCAGTTAAAAAAAAAAAAAAACACAAATCACTTATCTTTCCCATTCACATACCAGAAAGCATCAAAACAAAAAATTCCTACTTAATGCATTGTGTGTGAATACTAACATTTCGGCCATTAATTATTGCCACATGGCACTGAACTTCTCTTTAGATAATAAACATAAAATTACTTTTGC
This sequence comes from Opisthocomus hoazin, assembly GCF_030867145.1. NCBI lineage: Eukaryota > Metazoa > Chordata > Aves > Opisthocomiformes > Opisthocomidae > Opisthocomus > Opisthocomus hoazin. Next base: position 19,982,059 of record NC_134454.1, on the reverse strand, counting down.
TTTAATAATTTTCTTCAACAAATCTTACTTTTAGTAATTAAAAGCGCATTGTTTAAGAGTACTTAAGAAAGTATCCTACGCTGTTAATCAGAAAAGCTCAAAAAAAACCCAAACGCTAGACAAGGCTTTGTTTTGAAGTGCTGACCTTATCACTGCTATGATGCTTTATAGTGCTGAACTACAAAAGATGGCAACACCCTTACTCGTCAGAGAAAGACAGTGTAGTCTTTAAAGTTAATTCATATGAGTCTAATTTCTACACAGGAAAACTGCTTTATCGATATAGATGGAAGTTCCAAACAGAGTCACATCACTGTATTTCAGGTTAATATGATAACAAAATCCATAAACAAAAGACAAAAATCTGCAGTTAATTAAAAGCTTTAAAATCTGATGTTCTGAATACAAAATATTCAGAGAAGAAATTTTCTCCCCACATACACTATATCAATATATTGAAAGAAAGAATCCACTACAACGCTTACTTCATAGAAACTGCCACAAGACAACAGTTTTCAAAAGTTTTAATCTGATAACTATTCTGTACTGTGAGTCACGCCTTGCCCTTTTAGGAGGAGTAACCAAATATGAACTCTGGAATCTAGAAGAATTTTCCATGGAGCTGCGACATCCAGGAAAGACACTGAAGTTACCTGGAATGTTAGAAAGGACTTCTACAACCTCCAAATTCAAGAAAGCAGCACAGGGAGTGGTGATGTAGTAAGGGCAAGAAATCCAAGCACCTACGAGCGCATGGTTATTCATCATCTTCCCAGAGGCCACAGTAGGGGATGCCTTCCCAATGCATTTCTCTACAACACTGTGACTTTCTCACGTTTGTAACAGCTTAGACTCATGAAGTATGTACCATCCTCCTCTTGAAATGACTCATGCTTTTGAAGTCAAAGAACAGATGCATGTTTTAACTTCCCCTCCAGCTTTTCACATGCCGTGTTAAAATTAAACATTTCTAACAGCATAAAGGAGAACAAGGGGACAGCTTTGAGCACTCTTGCCTTGGAGGTAAGGACATAGCATTGTCAGGCACAAATTGTGGTCATGTCTCAATAAAGCAGGACAGCTGACGTCTCAATAAAGTAGAGATAATGCTATTGAAATCTCGATCCCTGTCTTTCCAGACCTGTTCTGTTCTGAAACAATTTCTGTATTTAAACAGCCTAAATCCTTGGGAGGAAAGAGAATTGTAAACAAAAACATACAACATGGATTTCCAGGTCTACTTTGTAAACATGCAAGCAAGTTTCTAATCCTCTCCTTTTTGTGACTCTGCTCTTAAAAATACAAACATTTTACTCCCCATTTCTTCAACAAGTGCAGAACTGTACAAAGTGCTGTAGGAAGGTCACCTCGCTGTGAGCGGGAATCAAACCAGCAAAACAATGGACCCGTAATTCAAATAGATTAAAACATACAGAGTCTCTGAAGTGTTTTTTAAAAAGTAAATAAAAAGTTAAAAGAAGCTTGTTCTTTTCTTGGCTGTAGAAAATGCATTTGTAAACTTTTAAAACTCATTATTTAGAAACAGATATTTAAAGGCTGCCTGAACTAAGCGTCTGACCTAGAAATGATTTTCAGAAGTAAACCCCAGCTGAGCTACTGTGTTTACAACCACGATTACGATTGTCTCATTTTCTAAAAGCAAACACAGAGTATAATTTTGTCTCCAGTGGGAATAAGTCCCAACACAGACTGAAGAAATCCTCTCTTATCCAGCCAGTTCTCATATCTTATAATGAGCCCTATCACACAGTGGAGTAATTAAGAGTTGATCTTATATAGGAGAACAGCACTGGGGTTTACTCATGGCACAGGTATAAGGCATCCATAATGAAACACTGCATGAGAAAAGCTAGGGGGAAAAAAGATTACTTATGGCCTTTATCTCATACTACAGCAGGCTTTGTTTGCTAATACCATTAACTTACTGGGTCAATTTTAAATCTTGGAATCTATTTACCCTGTATAAAAAAGATCTCTATTTACGCACAGAAATTGTATTTACTGTGAATATGATATACTATTTTATTGACTATATTCATGTTGTACTAACAAATCTTTTTGATTCAGAGATGCAGATTAATTCATATATAAACAAAAAGCTCTAGTGATGAAACATAAGGCAGGAAAAAAGTGCCAGAAAATAGAAGAACTTTTATAGCATATCTCTAAAACTACCCAGTGCATAAAAATTGTTTAAGTTTAGAGTTTTGCTTGTTGTCAAACTTAAGTTCAAATTTCTCTCAGTTTAATCATAAGCAGAAAAAGCACACAACTGCAGCATTTTAGAACCTTCTAGTGAAAAGCTGATGCCACTTCTCAATATTAGCACGCAAGTCATACCATACCTCCCTGAAATTCGCTACCGAAAAACAACATCGCAACTTTTAATTTCACATAGTCTATCCACTGTTCTCTCTCTATACTTCAAAACCTGCTTTGCTGAATGGCCAAAAAGCACCCTCTCCCTACCTGTTCACAGGCATGAAAAAGTTTCAGCTTTTGTTTTAGTTTTCTTTTTAAAAATGCTAGACAAGATTCTTGTCTTGTCAGACAAAACCTAAGGATCAACATTATCATTTGCATTAAGTAACTGATTTACTAACCAAAGATGCTGCAAGAACAGTTTTTGTACTCCTCTTTCACAAGATTCTCAAAATCAGATTTGGCATGTTACTGATACCGGGAATACCATGTATATCCTCATAAAGCTGTAGTGAGGTGGGTGTTGACCTCTTCTCCCAAGTAACAGGCAATAGGATGAGAGGAAATGGCCTCACGCTGCATCAGGGGAGGTTTAGGAATATTAGGAAAAACTTCTACACTGAAAGAGTGGTCAAGCCTTGGAACAGGCTGCCCAGGGAAGTGGTGGAGTCACCGTCCCTGGTGGGGTTCAAAAAACGTGTAGACGTGGTACTTCCAGACATGGTTTAGTAGGCATGGTAGTGTTGGGTTAACAGTTGGACTTGATGATCTTAGAGGTCTTTTCCACCCTCAATGATCCTATGAAAACAACACTCAAGAATGTTGCTTTTTCAGATGACCATACTCATAAGCAAAAGGAAAATTTCAGAAGTTCTTTTAACATTTCAGTATAAAAGATTATAAACTCACTTTTAAAGCACAGCGGTTTTACAATGCCTTACAACCTGTGCAGAGAAAGTTTTCTGACCTTAGGAACTTCTGCTTACTACATCTTCTTGAAGAGCTTATCCCATCATACATTTGTACGTGCTCTTAATGTGCCTTGGTTTAAAATTCCAAGAAGACTCTGAAATTAAAATTCTAAACCTACTGTTTACTACTAATTTACCTATCTGGCTATTTAATACACTTACTTTCTAATTATTTTTACTGACATTCAAACACGTGATACTTTATCTCAGGATAAAGGACTTACATATTCATATTTTAAACTGCACAGTTTTAATTCATTAATCTTTGGCTAGCTGATCACCATCTTTTCATTCTCAGTCACAAAGCTCTGTCTTCACATAATACAGTTGTGTGATAACTTCTACTGAAAATGTCAGCCACATCCACTTGACAAGATGTTTTTAATGGTCACGAATTTCACAAAACCCAGCAGTATATTTTTTTATAAATATTTAATTTTTGCATCTTAACTTTAGAAATGATTCTTTAATTCATATCCTTATTTTTGACCAGCAAGTATTTTTAAAGATTGTTTAGGTTAAGCCTTTAATTTTTTAATGACTGCTGAAGTTACAAGGTGATTCCATCAATGTCATTTTAAATTGATCTGTGAAGCTGCTCTGAGAAACAGGGACTTGCTATATACAAAGGTATTCTATTGCCTATTACCTAAATATATTATTTTGCCATAAATTTGAAGGCAATTTTCAATTTATGTAGAAACACACATTTTCCAAGTACCTCCAGCATTGAGATCTATTCTCTGATATTAGAATTAAGTAAATACAAGCATTTTTTTAAATCACTGCTGTAAATATGCTTTTATAGGCCAAATACAGTACCCACCATTGAAAATGAAACCCTGTCTCTGACGCTATCTTAATGATATCCTGTGTAGATATTACAACGCCCTCCCACATTTCCAATGACTAACAAATGTGATGCTTCGGGTGTCAGTGTATGGACACCACAGGCACGTCCTGGATTTTTAATACAATTCAGATAGAAACTTAGTAAAGGCAGAGACAGTGAAATGACTCAGACTTCATTAAAATACTGCTGTTTGGAAAGCTGTGTAATGAGAAAAAGCAATAAACAAACAAATACTTCAGATATAAACAAAATGTAATAAACAAAATGTAATTATAAACATAAATATATGGAACCAAATACGCCTTTTCCCTTCAGTTGCCTTAGTTAATTCTTAATAACATTAATGTGTATTATTCATATATTAACTTGACAAACTGAGGAAATCACGCATTCATATTTTCTAAGCATATTTTCTAATTTTTTTTTTTAGGTGGCTTTATTAAAATCTACTGTTTCTTGAAAAAAACCTTTGAAGTTTCCTTGACTTGTGTTTTAGGATACATTTTGTCTTACACTACAAATCGTAAGTATGTCTCACTTCCTAGGTCTCAATACGTTATTATGCAACTGTCACTTCCTTATTTAACATTCAGTCTTCTATTCTGGACACAGCATTGAGCTAAGTATACTACGCTGTTACGCATGCAGTGCAGATGACAGCATGAGGGTATAAAGGCACCAGACAAAACGACAGATGAGGCTTTAAAAGAATAGTGCATGTCGAGCAAGCCCTAACAAAAAGAGCAGTGACAAATCCAAGGAAGAACACGGGTGAAGCAAGAAACAGGCTGGGTGGAGCGCTGACTGCACCCAGGCCACGGCACGGCCATGGCGACAGCACGGAAGCAGCAACGGCCCCACAGAACTTAACCTGGCCCGAGCAGAGAGTCTGCAGATATCACAGAGAATCATCACTGGTTGAGGAAAAAACGACATCTGTGACGAGAACTCAAAAGTCAGTTTCCCCTTGCCTGCCGTACCTCAACAATTAATCCCAGCCAGATCGTTGGGACACCTCGGGAAAGAGGAGTATGTCAACGTGAGAGAACGAGCCTAACAAAGTGAGTGAGTGAGATCTACAAAGAAATACCATGTGAATAAACCCAATTCTTTTTAATTTTTTTTTAAATCACCTTCCCCTCCTACAGTATCTTGCACTGAGCTTTTCTATGATGAGGAAGAGTACGAAATACAACTATTTAACATCTACTTTTGCTGTCAGCACTGAAAATGATCATCTGAGCACTACATCCATGCACATTAGGCCATCTGACATATCCAGTTCATTTCTGGGTTTTCAGTTTTGCTGGATTCTGTTTCAATAACATGTCAGAAAAGACTAGTTTGATTCAACTCTCAGCTCAAGTGATATTTTAACCTAGGTATACCACAGAGAATCACAACAAAAAGAAAGAAAAGCACCGATTTTGTTCTGAGCTTGAAGCACCACTAAGCCTGTTTTGCAGACAAAGCAAAAATCAGCTAAAGGACTTAAGTTTCAAATTTAGTCTTTCACTCCTCAAACTACTAGAGGGGAGAAAGTGCCACAGAAAGTACAGTTAGTCACAGCAAGTTGTGCACTGGGGATGCACACAGACTGTTCGAAACCAACTCCTAGGAGGTACACAGCTCTCAACACTACGGTAACTGCCTCCAAAGGGAGTAGTATCCTAACTCTGTTTGAAAAGGTCTTAGCACGGCCCTAATAGAAAGGATTTTTCAAGAGGAAAAAACAAAATTAAAAAGCCTTGTAGAAGTTTAGGACCCACCAGGATTGTGGGAACTTCCACAAAGAAAAACAAAATAGCTGATCACAGTCTAACATAACAAGACCTCTTTGAAACTACTGCAAAAAGTTCAGGAAAAATTATATAGCTACATCATTCTGGTGGAAATCTGCAAAACCTTTGCATTTTCGCTATTTCCACTGATTATTTCTCTTTATATTCCTCACCTTTTTAACATAACTATTTCCTACTGCTTCAAGGTTTCTGTTAGCAAAAAACGGTATCTGGTCTACTTGTTGGTGACACTGCATGTGTTCCACAGAACTACTCCTCAGGATTTACACTAAATGAAAATAGCTGCGTGCTTTGAGACACCGCCAGAAACAACAACACAGACAAGGGGGGCAGAACACAGAACTGGGGGGGACAGAGCAGTGCAGCAGGCAGAGAAGCATGCAGCTGCACGAGGGAGTTATGAAAGCCAGAAGGAGGGGGAACCAGCTGGAAAAGAGATTTGGATAAGGGCAGAGAAGGTGGAAAAGTCTGCATCGGACGAAGAAACAGAAAGGGAAATAAGAAGAAAACACCTCTGAAAAACAGGAATCGGGAGTTAGAACGGAAAGAGACACGGGTGAGCAAAGAGATGTCAGTGGGTGAGGCAGGATGGGTGACAGCACACACAGAGAAGAGGCCAGTGACAGACTGGTCTGTAACGATTGGAATATTGTCTACTCCAGACCTCAGAAAAGAACATCCAGAATCTACATCTGTCTGTCAACAGGAAAAGAATATAATCCAAAGGCAGAGTTTATGCTTGATCTCTGTGTTAGCTCTAACATAAAAGATACGTACTGATGATGTAGAAGTGCAAGTCCCATTGTAAATCACACACGAGAAGATTTCCAATTCTAATTTTTTAAAACATATTTGAATCTTTAATTAAAGGAAATATTAAGAGAACAAACGTTGCAAAGTGAAGAATTCTCACACAGGAAACATTAGGATTAAAACTGCATTAATACCTTTAACTCATTCCATTATGTCTGCACATTATTGTATGCTTTTTAATCAAATGACCATACTTCTTTCTAAGCGAACATTTTTCACTAAATGTTTAGGACAGATATGACCTGGGACAGAATTAGAATTTTGTAATTGACAGTGCTGCACGTCTGCAGACACTTGAAGATGTAAAGAGAGTTCAGCAGAGAACACTCTAAGGGAATGGTAAATCTCACTTTTTAAAGGAAGAGCAGACCTACCAGAAGAAATTGATTCTCTCCTTTACTAAGTTGTGGAGTTCCTGTGTGATGGCAGGCTAACCACAAAATCAGATTTTTCATGAGCAGTAGCCAATAAAATATTACAAAAGGAAGACACAAAAGTGACGAGCTACTATGACTGCAGTTTAAGTTAGCTAAACTGTGGTTCAAGGCACTACAAGAAAATGCTAAAATTTAAAACACAAGTCACTGGCATCTCATATTGGACTCTTTAAATAGACAAAATTTCAGCCTTTACAGCTTTTGAGCTTAAGATTCCCCAGCTATAAAATGCAGACAATAATATGAACTAATTCACAGGAGTACTGTGATGTTAAATTAATTTTTGTGAAGTTTACAGATGCAATGATGAAAGTATTACAAAAACATCTATGAGGAATTTTGCTTCTTATTGGTGCCTGGTTTGAATCAGGAACAGTATGACTACACATTATCTGCTCTGATACAGGAATACTGATTAAGTGAGTCTTGTTAATGGAGTAAGGTCCTGTGGAAAAATATGCATCTGTTTGTAAAACTAAAGATTACAGTTTAACATAACAGGGGTGAATTAAAGTTGAACTGACCCCTTTAGTTTTGATAGATAGATTTTTCAATACTTGATTTTGTAACGTTGCTGTTCTTTTACATAGTTTCTTGATCAGCATCAGAATGACCTAGTAAGATGTTAACTGTTCAGTTTTAGTCTCCTCTAGACAACAAAAAGTACACAACATCTCACTGCTATGTAGACAAGTCAAAACACATGAACTGTCTGAAAATCTTAAGACGACGTTTTACAAGCACCTGTCCATGAAACACTGTGTAAAAGTATATTTGATTTTTTCTACCAGTACGACAGGTTCTTCATGAAAAGAGTTGCTTATGGAAAAAAACTGGAAGAATGCCAATTAAGCTGCTCTTCTCACAGTAAAGCATCCCAATGAAAATGAAAGACTAACATCTTACAACTGCTCAACTGTTCTAGGTTTGCCAAAAGAAACATTTTCAAATATCTTCAACACTTTTGAATAAGTGTGTTAGCAGTAACTTTTAAAGAAATTTAACCATTTGTGTAAACAACTTTTTTTAAGATCATCTATAATTACCAAGCTGATTACAGATGTCATTACAGCTAACTGAAAAAGACCTACTCAAGGTGAGACCAAGCAGTATTTTACCCTATTGAATGACTTCAAGGCATCTTAATTGTAGCGCATTGTGAAAATAAGGGGGGGCTTACAATTCTAAACACAATTCCTCAAGCAGAAATGTATGTACATGTAGTATACGAACAGTGAACATCAAGCTCACCAGCATCACTGACCACTGATCAGCACATGCAAAGCAGACCCAACACATTCAGGTAATACCACATTTCCACAATACAATTTTACAGCTCTGGCATATGAATTTTGATAATTCCTGGAATCTTCAAGTCTACCTGGATAAACTTGAAAGGAAAACCAAAACTTAGGAGAGACTATGCTAAAGATGACAAATCTACTCCTAGAAAATCCGCAAAACTGTATCACTAAACTCTCAGAACTGAAGCAGCTCAGTCATGTGCAGGAAGAGTATATGCCCACAAACAATACAGAAAAGGAACATGGGAAAGCCAGTGAAAGAATTAAAAGAAAAAAAAAATTAAGACCCTATCAAAAACCCCCCAAAACCATGACCCATAAAAAATAAAATAAAAATTAAAACAAACGAACAAACAAAAAGAATCGAAGCCACAAACCAACACATTTCACTTGGCTGTATTTTTCTGGCACAGTAGCAAGCATGTGACACAGCATATCTGTTCCTGGCTCCTGGATAATCAGCTAGAGCAGCAAGGTAAATCCTGCTCTATTCCCAAGAAATCTCTGACAGAAAAAGTAAACTCTCTTCAAAAATCTCAGAAGTTCAGACAGTTTAGGCTCCAGGAGGCTATTCGATCATAAGCTCAACTGCAACTTGCTATTACTATTCAATTTTTAATGGCAAGACTATCAAAGGAGCTAATAACTCACATATTGAGGAAAACCTGCCAAGCTTCCTTTTTGCTGGAAGATTACACAGAAATAGTGTTAGAAATTTTGATATATAGAAATAGTTTAAAATACTGTCAACTGTTTAGTCCAGATACTGTTAAAAGCCCTCCCCCCACCCCTGCTTTTTAACATCCAACCTTAAAAGCTAACCTTATAGGCTTTACATACCCATTTAGATAACTGAATTGAAAATTATTGTACCTAAATAGTCCAAACTGCTCCCCAGAGATTTTAGTGTATCTGCAGATAAGTCAGTATATGAAATCAGGCACTTCTGCTAGAAGTATGGCACTAGGAAAGCTTAACTAGTTAATGCATTTTCAGTCTCAATTTAACTTTAAAGGACAGATTTAATATGTTTGTTTCCAAATAATTTTTTTCCTCAAGCTTAGGTATTTCTAGCAACTGGAATGTCTTAGAATACAGAAGCACAGTGATTTAATTCTGAACGTATAATATGAAGTATAAATTTTACTGAAGATCTATTTTAAAAACTACTAATACACCTAAATGTGCAGACAGGTATGTACTACGTATGTTTCTAGAAGTACACAGGAGCCTAATTCACAAAAAGTCTTCACTGTCATTGGCCAAAACAAGACCTCATCACCCCATCAACAAATAGCTTTTCCCATAATACAAGAGACTGCATTTTCTTTGCACAGCAAAAGTCAGCAGCTATTTGAAAGCTGACTGTGGATTACCATATCAGAGCTTTATAAGAAGTAAACACTGACTTCCCTAAGGCACCTAAGAAAGACACACTGATAATGTTAAAAATACCACCAAGAAATTTCTAACAATCACCGGCAGGATGATTTTTCCCATCCTACAAGCCCTCAAGCCCCCTTTACTTTAGCAATCTGATGATAACTATAAAACTTCTTTAAAAACACGTAGTGAATTTACTCCTGTTATATTTTTATACAATTATTTCCATAAAAACTAATGTAATTCCTATGCTCATTAATATCAGCAAGTTACTGCAACAGAAAGCAAAATATTGTAAACAATTATAAACATCAAAAGACCCCTGATTTTAATTTTCCTTTCCCTTTATGCAATATAATATATTTAATACTGTTAAAGCGAACATATTCTGCCTAGCAGTCTGTTTTTTCTGATTGCGTGTATCTCTACAATGAAATGACAAAAATAAGACTGAATACGTAAGTAGTTAAATACTGCTACTTTTTCACACCTGGAAGCTGTTACACCTGAAGCTGAAAGACAGACAGCACTTATGCTTACAAATAAAAGTAAAAAGAATTGCCCATATCATTCCTAGAACCTGGAAAGCCAAACACAGGATATGGATTTCAATACAACAGTGTTAAAAGTGAAGTATGAAACTCTTCTAATAACACATGCCTTCTGAAGTATTAGTGAACCAATTCACATACATTTTTCACAATTAAAACAGCAATTAAATGACACAAAAATGAACCCAAGAAATCCACTATTCCAAATAAATCACTTTAGACTGCATCTAATACTTTTCAGTCAAATGTGGTTGAAACCCTAATTTCTCTTCACCATTAATATTTTTATTCACATTTATTGAACATTATTCTTGGTCTGCCAGAAAGTTAATCACTCCCTTTCCAGAAAAGAAGAAAAAAAACCCCACATTCACTAATGACACACTTTACATTCTTTTTATTATCACTATTTAGATCCCTCCTGCTGGCTGCATCTCTTGAATAACTCCTTTCTGTTAAAATACAGGCATATTACATCCCAGTGATGGCTAAGAAATGTAATGTAGGAAAGATACATCTATTTTCCACTTCTCTCACCTCCTCAACATCACTTCTAATTTTTGTTTGCCTTCCAAAACTTTTTCACATCTCTTTTCTTGGTTCCTGGAACATAAGTCCTCAAAACAGCATTTTTCTTACCAGCAGCACCACTAGACCTTGTCAATAGCCTCATTTTTGTGAGTCGTCTTCAAAAACCACCTTGTTTTAAAATTTTTTATCAACAGATCGGCAAATCACCTTTTATCTACCAGCATAGAGTTCTCTATGTGGAAACGACATCTCTTAAAAATTGTTCAGTGCAAATTCAGACAAGAACACGCAGGCCCTAAGTTTTACTAGTCATTCCATGATTCAGTGAAGACCATTGTCCACTATATATATATATAGGTATATATACCAATAAGCCTGCATTAAATAAAGTCAATATATACCCTGAGTACACATGTGATACTTAGGATCAAAACACTGAGCTCTCAAAAAGTATGGTTCATTTGGTCTTTTTAGTTATTACATATGGTTTCTATTGCAGAATCACAGAATGGTAGGGATTGGAAGGGACCTCTGGGGACCATCCAGTCCAACCCACCTGCCAAAGCAGGGTCACCTACAGCAGGCTGCACAGGACCGCGTCCAGCTGGGGCTTGAATATCTCCAGAGAAGGAGACTCCACAACCTCCCTGGGCAGCCTGTTCCAGGGCTCTGCCAGCCTCAGAATAAGAAAGTTCCTTCTCATGTTCAGATGGAACTTCCTGTGCTTCAGTTTGTGCCTGTTGCTCTTTGTCCTGTCGCTGGGCACCACAGGAAAGAGTCTGGGCCCATCCTCCTGACACCCACCCTTGAGATATTTATAGGCATATATTAGGTCCCCTCGCAGCCTTCTCTTCTTCAGGCTGAACAAGCCCAGCTCCCTCAGCCTTTCCTCATAGGAAAGATGCTCCAGTTCCCCCATCATCCTCATAGCCCTCTGCTGGACTCTCTCCAGTAGCTCCTCATCTTTCTTGAACTGGGGAGACCAGAACTGGATGCAGTACTCCAGATGGGGCCTCACTAGGGCTGAGTAGAGGGAAAGGAGAACCTCCCTCAACCTGCTGGCCACACTCTTCTTGACGCACCCCAGGATCCCATTGGCTTTCTTGGCAGCCAGGGCACAGTGCTGGCTCATGGTCAACCTGTCGTTCACCAGGACACCCAGGTCCCTCTCCACAGTGCTGCTCTCCAGCAGGTCCATCCCGAGCCTGCAGTGGTGCATGGGGTTGTTCCTCCCCAGGTGCAGGACCCTGCACTTGCCCTTGTTGAACTTCATCAGGTTCCTCTCCACGCAACTCTACATTATTACTTAAGACTAATTAAGACTCTCTTGTTACTTAAGACTAATTTATTAAATGTCAATAACAGAAAGACAGTAAGTATTTTCTCACTTTTTGTTATGTCAACAAAATCTTTCCAGTCTTCATTGGATGTTTATCTAAGTTTAAGAAATCGATTTTTCTCTTTGAAAAATACAAACAAAACAGTTCAAAATAATTATTTGGATCTAAAATAAGTATTAAGCTTTAGTAGCTATAACAGCGGATTTGGCAAATTTCAAATACAATCCATATCTTACTAAAGAATGATTCTTGAAAAGGTTTCCCCCAAAAGCTCAGAGCAGACTCTTGACTGACAGACAGAAATAAGAATGAGCAGAGCAAGTAAGGAAAAGAACACAGTGCCAGAATAAAATAAAAATGCCTTCTAATGTTCTCAGAGACATAATGTGGCTCCTTACAAACAAAGAGTAGTCATGGAAAAAACAAAAGAGCAAAACTGTCAAATGTGACTACGTAATGAAGTTCAACAAGCTCATGGTCTATGCAATCCAAAAACCAAAATGGGCGGAGAAAAGTATGCAGAATTCCAGCCAAAGCCAGTATCACTGCTGCTATTTAAACAGATCATGCAAATTTTATTAAGCATTTATTAAAATTGCAGTTACCCATGCATATAAACTCTATGCCACAAAAAGATAAAGAATAATATAAAAATCCCAACCTCCTCTCACACAAGTATGTCCTTTTAGAGAACGGATTCTTCCCAGACAACTTACTTTCTTGTCATTTTCCCTGCATTCATTGTATTTCCCACATTATTTTCATTATCTCTTTTCCCCTACCTTTTCCTTCTAAGGTTTTCTAATTCTTATTCTTTTTTTGTTCCTTTATTTCTTCCTGCTGCTGCTGAAGGTACTTTGCAAAGGAGAAAACACATAATGGCCCACCAACTTCATGAAATAACTAGAACTCTGTGTACAGCAGCATACCCTAATTTGAGTACCATCTTTCTGCTGTGTGTTCTCTCTCAACCACAAAACAAGTTTACACACAGGCTGTCAAACTGGGTAGGCACTTTAGATGACAAACTATGTATTCATACAACTTTCAGCTTGGCTGAGAACAACACATCCTACAGCTATATGGATACACACGCCCAGATTCTGTACTGGGTATCTGTCTGTCACCAATGACTGAGTAGGGCCACGGACCACTACCTTACCAGCGACCAGTTCTTTCCTTCATGCTGATCTACACCAGGCTACAGGCCCAGACAAGACCGCTTTGTTTAAACCACAGCAGCTCACACTTACAGGCTTAGACATCCCTAGTAAAACCTACAATGAAGCTGTCACAGGCTCACATTCAGTAAGAATATAATGGAAGCGATCTTATTTCCAACATCATACAACCAATGTAAGACCCACAAGAACTTAAAGCAAAGATGACAATGATGCATGGAAATCAGACAGGCCATGTAAATCAAGCTGTTGTTGTCAATAAAGGCTGGTAGAGCTGCTCAAGGGACACAAGTAAGCAAAGTAAGCTTTAATTAATTAAAAGGCTATGTCAAAGAAATGTAGAAAATTTAGAATATTGCTTTTACTCAGTATTTCTGCTCCTCTTATACAGGTGTTGGAAGTTTATGAAAACACTTGGCATGAGCTGTGCCACGGGCATCATTTGCTTTATTCAGAGAAGAGAAAAAGTGCATTCAATTGGTTCAGAAGCAAAGTAGTTTGAACTACCTACCCTTCCCTCTGGTCCCACACCCGCTTTGAGAGCTTGTACTGAGAAAAAAAATACATTTGACTTGTTTAGAGATTGGGTATTTCCTAACTGAAACAACACAGTTTCCATAACTTAAGCAGTAAAATAAACATCATGTGCTTCCTTCATTTATAATATGCAAAGTCTAAAAATTACATGTGTGCTAGCTAATTCTAACCTACATTACAAAGCACTGTATTGTGGTTTACAGAGTCTTTGGGAGATGAGTAAGATTTGGCACCAAATTTTAGTTTCATTTATGATATACAATTACAAAAATAGTGCTCTCTGTCTCAAAATAATTCCCAAGTAGAACAGCTAACCATGGTTAGTCTATTTCAGAGAAATTCTAAAATAAAACACATAACAGCTCAAGACACATATCACACAGAACCGATTGAACTCTAGCATAATTTCTTTATATTGTAAAGACTTCCCACCTAAGCTTTACCGTAACATGAAAAATTAAAAACAGTATGCTGGCACACAGTACCAAGCCAAAATCTATCCACTTTGCATGTATACGCATACATTGTTTTATATTAAAATCTACAGAATATGTACCCAGAGTATCTGGATATCTTCACTGCCAGAATCATCACACACCAGCCCCCCACCACCCACCCCCCCCCCAAAAAAAAAGAGAAGACAAGAAAGTGTAAACATGAGAAGCCAAACATGAGACAAACAATAGCAACAAACAGTAGCTGATCTTCTTGTTTCACTTTGGAAAATATCTAGCTACCATCTACTTTCATTTTCCAGCAAAGTACTTCACTATTTGGCCATCAGTTGGCATGTCCATTTCCCATCAGTTTGAATGAGATTTTGTTCCAAAATAATAAAAATAAACACGTTTATAAGATTCATTTTTAATCCAATTAGAATGAAGCATGGCTCATTTTTATTTTGAAATTAGTTATTTTGTAACATTTACTTATTACCTATTCATAATTTAGAGATTTTTCCACACCTGTTACAGTTCCAATTACCAGCTGGCATAGCTCAGCAAGTAACAATTTCCAAATCAATTAAATATGCTGACTAGAATACCAATTTCCCAACCTATTCTCATTTAGAATTTTATTATACTAATTACAATTATCAAAGTAAAATTAGCAGTCATCTATTATTTTGTTTTATATTACAGTTCTAAAATTATTACCTGATTATTTTAGAAAATGTGGCATGCATTATAAAAGGTTTAAAAACTTTCAAAAAGTCAAACACTTTCATTTACTACCCTAAGTTTTCAGAAAACCTACTCCATCATAAATCTCAAGCTAATTTTTATTCTTATATCATAGTCCTAGAATCAGCATTTCACTAATGTTCCTCTTTTTATACTCATTATTTCATTTCACTTCACTCTGGAAATCTGCAGTGCATTTTATGCATAGAATTACTATATTTTTTTGCTGCATACATATATTTCCAATGCTAATCCTGTTAGCTATTTTAAGCTCAGGAATATGGAATTTAGATTGCTAAAAGAAAAATAATCAAGAGCATTATTTCCTCTTACAAGACACAGAGTCTTATCTGTTTTATAGCTATATGCAGTTGCTTAAATGAAGGACAACACGATGTCTTTCATAACAAGAAAAGTTGTTGATGCAAATCATTATTTCACATGAAATTCAAAGATGAAGAGCAAATCATCAGCAACATTATTCTGCAGCTTGGGACATGCACTGTAGGAATAACCATATTCCCAGAAAAATTTCTGGAAAGTGATCAACATTTTGTTTTGGAGTGTGTGGAAAAAGTTCAAAACTGCTTAGCAGTTTTAGCTGACCTCCAACAAGACTGTAATCAAATGATACAGGTAGTTGCCACTTAGTGAACTATTTCAACCATCATTCACTACTTTACTTTGAAATAAAGAAACAATCAAAGCCATCTAATAGAAATTTGAAGCTAAACATGACTGATACATAATAAGGCTCCTAAATAAAAGAAGAAATACAGGATACTAGGATTGATCTTAAACATAGCCATGGGCTTAAGGTCACTGCAGTGAATTTTTTAACAGCTATATCTGTATTCCCTTGCTGTAAGAACTAAATTTTAAAATAATATTGAATAAGTTACCAAGACTTACAACAAAGTAGTCTGGTGTCAAGGAAAGTGAAACTTTGTTCAGATTTTTTTCCAAAACTTTTTTTGTTTATTTCTAACAAATTCACTAATAGGCGTCAGCTCTCCTATGTATTATCATAACAAAATAAAAGACCATCCATTTTCTGCCAAGTACCTGCTTGCTCTATAAGAGCAATGATTTGATTCAAGAATGCCAAGGAGCTCAGCAGTGCTGAGATTACTCCCATTAAGACAGCAAAACTGAAGGAAAAAAAGACAAGACATCTGACAACAGCCTCAGAGAACATGCACCAAATAGCATTTCCTTAACATGCTCTAATAGATTCAGGCAGAGAATTTGATTTAGAAACCAATTATCAGCTGTCACAAAACATGGACATCATCAAAATGAGAAAATATGACAAACATGCTACAACCTAATCCTTTCTAAGCTTAAGTCTGAAATAATACCAAATTAATAGTCAGCAAACACTTAAATTATGTAAAGATAAAAGTTCAAACAGAACACATATTAAATAGTGTCACATAATTAGCAACTTAAAAAAACCTGAGTTGACATTCAGTTTTATCCAGTGATTTCTATTATCTATACTGTCAGTAACACAAAAAAAAAGTTTGAAACACATTAAACAATCGTATTTTAAGAGACTACGGAAGAAAAGTTCCTATATAAAACCCACTAAAGAAAATTATCAAAATCCAATAGAAGTCCAACTCTGAAAACTGGTAGGCCAAGCATATCATATAGCAGGCAGAAACCCTGGTGGAAACACAACTATAAAAATCTCACATCAAAAAAAGTATTGTCTCTTCATGGCTTTGGGCATACCATATGCCAAATCCATTTAAACTGACTTTGCATGGGAATTCATCCTTGTCCTCATGTGGAGAGTAAGATTTCATTTAATTTTTAAGAGGCATTCTGGATTATACAACTTTATTCATATCACAGCACCTTGGTACTGCAGACTGACATGAAACTGGCAAGGAATTGGTGTATTCTTCTCATTAATCACCACAATGCCCCTTTATGGGAACCTGTGAAGTACAGATACATAGCTCTGGGTCAGCCTTTCATTCTTATCACGTACATGTCAAAAACTCACATATCAAATTAGCATCTACATACCAGACCTGAAACCAGCAATGAGGACAGTAGAATGTAACAGGTATCAAACAGCACACCATGCAGAAAACGCAGCCTTTTGGCAGAGGACCCCCAAGACCAAGATGCTGTAAGAGAATGGATACTTAAGGCCAAATCAACCCTTTTTCTCTCTGCAGAAAGTAAGGAAAGGTGCTTCCCTCACCCTGGTTCACACAGGCATCTTTTCCCAAACTTTCCTTTCCCCCTTTAGAAAATTCAACTTTGTTTCAGCTTCCTTTAAGAACAGATTCTATGCAGAATCACCAGGACTGAAATCTTCTACAAATACGTCATACATGTAGTACGTCCCAGCTTGCACATACGTTCAATCAAGTAGTAAAGGAGTACTGATGTGCAAATGAATACACTATTTTAAGTGCTAAGAAATGCAAAGCAAGCACATGAGGAAGCAAGACTGTCAATCATGTGAGAAGGAAATGTTAATTTTCTTTAAGATTAACTCCTCCCCCAGCTTCTTTCAAGGGAAGAAGGGGAGTATCATCTGGGATGATAACCAAATGGAGGTATTCAAGCACCTCACCGCATCTAGGAAAACGTATATCTCAAAATGTAAATTCTATACCTGAGCAGGTGAAAGCAAAGCATACTGGAATTATTATCTTCTCATTTCAGTGTCCAAGAGCATAGCCGATCAAGTGTTAGGTTCAAATTTCAACCAGCTGGTAAAAGGCAGGTGTCCAAGTGTTGTCTCCTACATAAACCATATTCCTAATATACAGTCCTCTGTCTTGCATAATGAGGACCATAAAAATGATTCAACAATTCTGAGACCAGACAACTAATGCAGGGTAAGTTGATTTAAAATGCCTTCACTACTCCTTTAAAAACAACCCTGTTCTCCAGAATGTCAAAAAAAAATATGGCTATGGGGAGAGGGGAAAAAAAAAGGCGGGGGGGGGGGGGGGGGCCAAGAAAACAAACCAAAAAAACCCCAAAAAACCAACAATGCAGAAACAGAATCCCTGCTATTTTCTTTACTATATGACACTTTTATTCACAAATACACTAAATTTGGGGAATGAATGGTCCTATCATAATAATCTATGCCATCTCATCATCACAGAGAATAGGAGCAGTGATATTTACTATACACCTACGGTATTATCTCAAGTCCCAGAAACGACTACTTTGCATTTATTTCTAATTACAGTTGCCGGGGGGGACACATACCACACCACAATTAAACACACTTGTAGCTGTAACTTTTCCATTCTCTTTCATTAAAATTACACAAATACAAGTTTAATCATATAAACAGGTAAATGGAATTTGAAACATGAAGTTAAAAAACACAAAAACCTTTTCATAATTAAAAAGTGACTAGTTTAAACAGAACTACCTAAAATAAAACATTATGGTAACACCAAACCAAAATATATCTCTGACAACAAACTTTTCACATCATTACTTTCATGTGAAAGCAGGTTCTAACAGACAGAGTAAGAAGCTACAGATACACTCGTTCACGGTTTACCAGTCCTGCTTCATGAATCATACTCTCCAATACTCTATAACATCTGTTGCACAGAGAGAAAGCACTCAGGCAGTATCTGTTGGAAGCTTCCTTAGTATATTACATTACTATCCAAGAACATCTCCACTAAATTCATTAGTCACCAATCACCATCTCAAATAAGCACTCTGGGTATTTTAGATTTTAATGGAAATGTGCCTAATAAAATCAGTTACATCTCAACTTGTCCTACTTGTCTTTGAAGTAAAGATCTTTGGTCATTTGTTCAATATCACATATATAATAATTATGAAACAGTGATGACATACATACTTGGTTAAGAGCGTTTAATAGCAAGCATGTTTTAAACATAAGAATTATTAGAAGAAAACATTCACCTTTGTCCTGGACTATGGCACAATGCCAAGTGCCTAAGGATACGGTAGTATGATAATATCTAGTTAGTTAGTATATTTTAGGAAGTGCCCACATCTCTACCAAGAAACAGTAGATGTTCACATACATGCGCCTGGATATAGCGCTGAGAAGGAGAATGGTTTAGCTCTGCAAGTGATCCAGTTTATTATGCTAGCTTCTACTTTTTCCCCACTTCACCCTGTTATAATAGATAATAAAATCACGAACTGGAGTGAGATGTCTATAAAACTGTCTTTGTATTCACTCCAATAAACAGTTTGGAAAAAATGAAACAAACTTATTAGCATAAAGGAAATGAAAAGTCTAAGATGCTAGAAAAGTGACATTGCTAGTTATATTTACATACACATACTATATTCATTTTGACCATCTAACAGTGCTAGATTTAATTAACCATTTGTGTGTGTTGTGAGATATAACCCAAAAACCAGCATCATATTTACACTTGAAAAAGTTTTTTCATCATACAATTGTTTGGGTTTGAAGGGACCTTAAAGATCATCTAGGTCCAACCCCCCTGCCATGGGCAGGGACACCTTCCACTAGACCAGGTTGCTCAAAGCCCCATCCAACCTGGCCTTGAACACTGAAAGGGAGGGGGCAGCCACAGCTTCTCTGGGCAGCCTGTGCCAGTGCCTCACCACCCTCACAGTAAGGAATTTCTTCCTTATATCTAATCTACGTCTACCCTCCTTCAGCTTGAAGCCATTACCCCTTCTCCTGTCACCACATGCCCTTGTCAAAAGCCCCTCTCCAGCTTTCTTGTAGGCCCCCTTCAGGCACTGGCAGGCTGTGGTAAGGTCTCCCCGTAGCCTTCTCTTCTCCAGGCTGAACAGCCCCAACTCTCTCAGCCTGACCTCAAAGGAGAGGTGTTCCAGCCCTCTGACCATTTTTGTGGCCCTCCTCTGGACCCACTCCAACAGGTCCATGTCTTTCCTGTGCTGACGGCTCCAGAGCTGGACACAGGACTCCAGGTGGAGTCACAAATGTAAAAATTTTATGTAATTTCTACATAAAATTTTAATTTTAAAAGTCATAATAATTATTACTTGCATTTATGTTTCCCAGCCTAAGACTTCGATGCCTGCTAAAGTTGATTTGAAATTGTTCCTATTTTGCAACCGAGTGATAGTATGAAAGACTAAATGATTAAATCAATCAGGGGCAGATGTGGAACAAGAACACAATACATGAGCACAAATACCTGTGGAAAAAATTAAATGCAAAGGCTGCATCACAGCAAATACACACATTTTTCACTATCTGTTCTGCCATTTTTATCTGCATGCAGCGCTTAAAGAAGTTCTATTGTTACTTGCATTATAAATATAACAGCTTAAACAGTAGCAAATTAATCTTCAAAATCTTTTTGGTAATAGAGGAAGACCAACATTATCCAACGCATTTGAAATAAAAGTAAAGAGATGGATGCAACTGCCTAAGGTCATTCATCAAGTCAAGGGCAGAGCTGGAGCTAGAACTCAAAATCTTTTAATCCTAGCCTCATTTTTTAACACTGGTAAATGCTGCCTGTCCCAGGCTGTTAGCAGGAACTGTATTTATGCTCTGACAGTAGACTCTCTGAATGTGTGACGCCCAAAGGAGAAGATGAAAAACAATAAACCATATGTCTGATGTCTTTCTGAATATGCCTCAAGAGCATCAGAAATAGGAAAGCATATTTAAAATAAAAATCCACATACGAATATCCATTTTAGGATTCCTGATATGTTCTGAAAGAAGAACCAAATGAAAATTTAAATGGCCACATAAAAATCAAACAACTATAGTAACAGATTAGTATTACATGATGTACACTAAAAGGTTATGGAACACATAACTTCCTCAGGAACGTAAAGGCTCGTTTTGTCACCCCAGCCATTAACCAAAACTCTTCCTGTCACAACACACTGAATAAATGAGCTGTCTCAAAGACCTGCACCTACTTTTTCTTAATTATTACAGCACAGCTTCTCACTACACTTAACTTGCAGCACACGTACTCATAGTCTGTAATGTACTGAGTTCTTCATATAGGATTTAACCCCACAGTAAAACCAAGACAGATGTAAAAAGAAATGACAGAAAGCCTCCCAAACTTTGCACAAGTCTGTCCTAAGGAAGAAAAAACAAAAGAAAAAAAAATAAGAAAGAAAAAAAACACAACAGAACACTGAAAGGGTGCATCAGCTAATCCAGTAAAAAAGTATTAGTATGTTTTGCCATCTCCATAAGGTCTGGGCCTCATCTGTCTGCTTATGAACTTAGAGAACACCTCCCATAGGGTACAACTACTAGGAAGTTTATACAGCCTTCTGAAAGTGCATAAGGAATACTAATACCACAGCTCATTGCTTTTTCATCATGAGCTTACATATTTTCTCAGTATTTACAAGTAGGTGCTCCCTTAGTTAAAACTAGAAATCAAAATATCAACAAATTAAAGCCTTTCAAGGAAATGTGTGAAGTTACATTGCCCTCTGCTGATGACAGCTAAAATTGGACATAAAACCAAAGCTCAGGCTCCAATAAACACTTTGAGTAACATAAGTTCCTGAAATTCAAATATTTGTATTGCTATGACATAATTCCAGCAGACCACAAATGTCATTTCTGCTTTTCAAACAATTGTCAGCAAACAGAGTAATATAAAAGAGATCTGAAGATGAGAAAACACGCAATTTTAGGTTTTTTCTGCTCCAAGAAAGGACTGTGCTAATGTCATTTTGGTCTGAGATAAATTTACCTGCATGATCTCACTTTAAATTACTTACTGTACGAAAATGTTTGTCCAATCAGACTGCACACTATTAACACTGTTTTCTTCCTTAAAATGAATATGAAATGATAGCTTATTTAGCAATAAGCAAAACAATCTACTTCACACTGAAGTTCAATGACAATCTTTAAAAGGAACTATATAGGAGAGGTTAGGAAGGAACCTCATATTCCATCTATATAGACTGTTTGATGATGAAAATATATTCACTCAGATCACAAATCAATCATTATGCTCTTATATAGCCTCCAGATCTCATCCTGGTTAAACATTGGATTTACATTTATAAATATTTTCATAATTAATTAGAAGAAATTCTTGCTGCCTTTTTAAATTTTTATTCCAAACACTACAGCTTACTGCTGGTAATGCTAATGTGTTATTAACACCTGCTGGAGCCAGAGAGAACTGTGTGAGCCACCTAATTCAGTACCTCGTATTGGAAGGGCTTACAAAAAGTGTTGCTTGTTTTAGCTTTGCCCTTGTCCAGACTAATTATCTTCAATACAACTAGTTCAAGTAAGCAGCAGCACTGCAGATACAGTTGAACATACTTTGTAAGGTTCAAGCAGATTAAATTACAGCCTAAATTCCTTCCCAGCCTTTAACTTCTTGGTCCTGTATGTGCTAAAGCACAAACGCTTTAACTTAACTGCAGATTTACAATGTGTTAATTAGCTCACACTAGGTAATTTAATCTCATATCACATATTCAAGCTCTAATACATATAGGCCTCTGATTCACTTATACTCTTCTTAAAATATGATTAGCAGCACACATAGTATAATAATATCACCTTGGAAACAAGGCATTATGTTGTCCCAGCACATAAATAACGATTTTACATTTTTTCAATATGATGTCTTCATAATGCCTTTTTGGGTTTTTTTTAAACCACAAAAGAATTCAGGCCTGAGATAAAATTAGGATTAAGTCACCTAGGCCTATTAAGCTCCTAAACTCCATTACTGAAGCTTCACAGCAGGCTTTCATCTTTTTAGGATATGATTTCAGTTGCTACAATATGTATGACTGATTACAAATCCAACCTAGTTTTCTTTCACATTTATCAACAACTTTTGTCCATTATGGACAACACAAATGAGAAAGAAGGTGACCATGTAGTTCCCTCCATCATGCTTACTCATTGACTGTTCTCCTAAATAATCACTAGACCTCTGGAATTTCAGCTTGCAAATGGCTGCTAGAACCATGATTCTGAAGAACATCTTACAATGACTATTGCCACACTTTGTATTAAAAACAAGCTGTTTTTCAAATGAGCAAGATTCATATTTGCCTCTTCAGAATAATGGCATAATTGTTTCCCATAACCCACACCCCTCCTTGTCCATCTCTTTGTGTAATCTTCATTTACCTCCTGAACTTATTGCTTAGATTCTAAATTTTTCAGGACATATATTAATGGACTTCTGACATGTTTCTGAAAAAAAAAAATAAAGTAAAATAAAGTATTTGTTGTTAAGGATCCTGAGCATTATCAGTGCTTACGTTCTTGTAAATTTCTAGGTAGAAAAGTCTTTTTCACCTTATCCCAACATTTCAAATGTACAAGTTTTCAGATGCATGCTTTAAGCCCCCAGACATCTGTATTTTTGCCAGTGGAGTTTCCAGACTATAGTTTTACTGTTTATGCAGTACCACATCATTTCTGTCTTGGGAAAGGTAAACAGCTCAGTATCCAAGCCAAACTAGAACTTCCAAAATGGCTATTATCACCATCAGGGCAGCTGTACCAAGAATATCTTCCATACATACCCAGCAAGTTTGAGGTCCAAGTGAAAAGAGTGCAGCCATTTTCTTTCACTTCTTTCAGCAGAAAAACATTTGACCATGTAGATGCTGCTTTTGAACATCTCACAACAGAGATGCTGCCATCCTCTTCTATAAAGGGTTTCAGGATTCATAAAGAACATGAAGATGGAACTTCCCAGAAGATGGAAGCTCTCATATGGGGTCTTCAAGCCTCACCAAGTCAAAGTTCCTCTAAGTAACATCCCAACTCTTCCGGAGGAGGACACTGAAGCCACACATGTAAACCATGTCAAGCTGCACCAAAGCAGCACTACGTACACTCATATTGCCTAAAACCAAGAAATTGAAAAGATTACCTTAAAAAAATTCTGAATCATCTAAGTGGTTTCTTGGTCCAGGGAGTTTTGAACTGCTAAACTATCCATAAAACTGCACTTTAGAAAGGCATATTCCTTCTAAGAGTAAATAGAAGAAAATCATTAAAACAGTTTTAATTCTCATGTGTTATAACTATAAATGATGCATTCATGTCCGGCAAACAACTTTTATTCAGTTTTTGTCTACGGTAAACCATCACAACATACCACTAGTTTTTAAAAACTAGAAACAAAATCCTGAGCAGCTCTACTATACCAAATAGCAGACTTTCTTTAAAAAAAAAGGGGGGGGGGGAATGAAAAAATAGAAAAAAGTAAGAGAAAAAGAAAGGGAAATAAAAGCAGAAAGTATTCTCTAAAACCCCAATTTTCCCTCATTTCATTCTATTTAAAATTTAAAGAAATTCTGTAAGCTTTACACACCAGGGAGGCCCTCAAGAAACAACACTTCTGTGTGTCACCTGACTTTATAGTCAGTCTCCTGAAAATCTGTTTATCTGTCTATCAGACTCTGCACAGAACAGTTTATTATTAGTAATTTTTGTAGACAAGACCAAAAAATGATGGAAATGACATGAAAAGATTTGCATTTATCAATCTGGTCACTACAGTTATCAAAGAACTAAGATAAAAAATGCGACATGAACTCCCTTTGTCTAACTGAGAGCCTTCCCTTTTGGGATTTACTGAAGCAAATACTGCCCACTTGCCAGACCTCCACACACTTGCTTTATTCAGCTATGATATCTGTGACCTAATATGAATGCAAAAAGTCAACAACTAATCTTCTTAAGGATGAAATTAAAACCACAAAAATTAAAAATTATTTAAAAAAAAAATCTTCACTGGTGTTGTGGTTTTGCCTCAATTTGCAACAAAAGAACCACGCAGTTACTCTCTCACTCCTTCCCTCTCCCCAGTGGGATGGGGAGGAGAATTGGAAGGAAAAAAAGGCAAAAACTTGTGGGTCGGGATAAGAACAGTTTAACAGAATGGCAAAAGGAGAAGAAAACATCAATAATACTGACAAAAAGCATATACAACATGCAGTGTTCTCACCACCCAATGCTCAGCTTGCTCCTGAGTAGCAAAAGGCCCTCCCTCAGCCAGCTTCCCACTTAAATACTGAGCATGACATCACATGGTATAGAATATCTCATTTGATTGGTGGTTTGGGTCAGCCCAGCCACCTTCTTGTGAAAATTAATTCTGTTCTAGCTGAACCCAGGACAACTGGCTAATTGTCAGCATTCTCATTTATGACTAGTTTTGAGAAAACAACAGTATCAATTCTAACTTGTTCTCAAAAGTCCTACAGTATCAATAAACCTCTTGTATCTTATTTCTGAAGATTCATAATATCAATGCAATCAAATCTGATTATCTGATTATTCCTTAAGTTTTTCTACCATATATTCATGTATTTTTCAAGTATTTGCAACTGTAGACAAAACAGAACACAGACAGCAATGCAAAATAGTTTAAAAATTATTTTAAGTAACCAACTAATTCATTTATAAATTATGTAAAGGGAGAAAATAAAGCAAAGTAAACCAAAGAATTTGCATTATGAATTCTATTTTTAACATGAACATGTGCAGATTGTTCATGCAAAAGATCGAAATTCATTACTGTTCAATAAAAAAATAACCTTATTAACACTTGAAAATGGTCTATAGGGTATCTAGATAATACCTTAAACGTAGCTTTTTGTATTTCATTTCTTGCTGTATTATCTGGGTTAGTAGAACACTCAAGAAAGAGAAAAACAAATAAGTACAATTATTAGTTTACACTAAAGACAGGGAGACCCACTGTGCATTATCTTAGGGAAGTAAGAGATGAATAAACCTGGCAAATAAGAAATATGCTGCTTCACAATGCTTTTACACAACATTATTGCTAATTACTTTGAAAATGTTTAATCAGACGTAAGCTAGAAAGGCAAGCATAAACACATAACCACAGGGTAGGCAAACACACAAATATGTGCCCACATACAAAGGCTCTGAAGAAACGATTTGGAAAGGAAGATTCTGTTACCGTCATCTATCATTCCAAGCTATGCATCCAGGCAGCAATCATCATAACTGCAGAAAGCACTGATAGGACAATTCACAGAGTTCCTTAGTGCTATGATTTTATCATAAAAGTACAATAAAACATCAGTCATCCAATCACAAATGAACTCAGAGGAGAGCCAACAACCAGAAATGAGACCCCAGAAAGCACATTCAGATGCTACAGGTTTCTGTCTAGTTTGACAGCATCCCATGGAATTTTGATTCCATTTCTAACACTAAGGTGTGATAGGCTCAGTGTTTTTAAACTGCTGCTCTGGTATAGAATCATAGAATTGTTTAGGTTGGAAAAGACCCTTAAGATCATCAAGTCCAACCGTTAACCTAACACTGCCAAGTCCACCACTAAACCATGACCCTAAGCAACACATCTACACGTTTTCTGAACGCCTCCAGGGATGGTGACTCCACCATTTCCCTGGGCAGCCTGTTCCAATGCTTCACAACTCTTTCAGTAAAGAAATTCTTCTTAATATCCAATCTAAACCTCCTCTGGCACTACCTGAGGCCATTTCCTCTCGTCCTATCACTCGTTCCTTGGGAAGAGAGACAACACCCACCTCACTACAGTCTCTTTCAGGTAGTTGTGGAGAGCAATAATGTCTCCCCTTATAACAGAATATATGACAGAACTAACATAGTACCATTATGTTACCAGTATCTGAAGTAATAATTTCTAAGAAAAAGAAATTTATACTCAGTGAGTCCATAATAGTTCAATCATTTTGATTGAACTTAGGTAAACCAAGTGTTAATCAAATTTCAAAATCTGGTGTTTGAGGCTACCACTTGGAAAGGTCTTGCACAAATATTTGCAAAGACCTCTGTGAACTCAACTAATTCAGTATCTTCAGCTTTCCAGTATAGCGTTAAGGTACAGGCATCTGCCAAGCAATTAGCTCTACAGCCCTGCTTTCTGCTCGGCTCTTCCGCCCTTCAACTTGTCCAGTAACGTTCACTTTACATGACTACTCCTTCATGTGCACAGATGCAGAAATAAATTCCATGTTTATCACTACATACCTATAAATAAATGCATGTATATCACCTGTCAGCTCAAAATAATCTTAAACTCTCTTTTCAAGCTGCTAATAATAACAACTTTTGTGGGGGAATCAAGTAACAGCAATAAGCCTTAACGCAGCATTTGTGGTCTCGCTTTATACAGCAGGTCTTTCACTCTGGATTGTTTTCAACATACATAGTACCATCAGCTGGCAGCTTCCCTGCCAGAAAATTATTAAAAGGTCATCCAAGTTTGAGACTGTGTTTCAACGCTCCACAGACACCAGCTAGTAGGGAGAAGCCACAGAGCAAGTTACAGGATGCAGAAGGAAATAACAGGATTATGCTGTGCTTCAGCCATCATCCCAGCAGCTTCAGAGGTAGTGCTGGCAGCCTCTGAGGTAGTTAGAGCAAAAGAAGCACCTACATCATTTTAGGACTATATGAGCACAGATTCGCTCAGAGAAAAAAAAAAAAAGAATCCAAATAAAACTGGATTATTGTCCTCGTAAGAAATACACTATGTATAACATACTTTCACAGAGAAAGAAAAAACAAAATTATGGCCTGATTTTGGTTTAATAAATTATATAAGTATTAATTTAATTAACATGCATTTTCTTCACAGTCATTTTATGAATAACTCTGGAAGGTAAAACAAGATTACTGAATCTTAATTAAAAATAAAAATCCAAATGAATTGCAGAAACATAATCAATACAAATTACATTATTTAAATTAAGCAAAAATTAATTAAAGGCACTCACATTTATTCTCTTTGGATCCAAAGCTTTTCCCATTCAAACTGTTTTGTAATAATTTTATAAGCAGCACAGCAGTCAATAAAATTTCACATTATTCCAAATCAGCCATTATGTTCTAAACAAATCAGTTTTATGAAATAAAATACTGATTCTGTCACATGTTAGAGTTTAGCAACAAAACCAGAGCAAGAAAAATCCACTTCACTCTCCACGCAGATTCTGTACATATGCACTACACTACCACTGCCCGTTTGTTTATGGCAACCCATGTTACACAAAGCAACTGAATGATTCTACTGAAGTTATCACCTCTATGCTCTTGCAGGACAAGCACTTGGTGAGTACACACCATAAGAGCTATCCCACAGAAAACACAAATCTGTCTGCAAAAATATATGTAGTATCTCTTTTAAAAGTTGCAGGGCCAAAAAGAGGCAGGAGACTCATTGGTAGCCATTATTAACACTAAAATTCTGTCTGAAATTGAATTAAAAGTTGCTTGCTTTTTAGAGACGCTGAATTATTCTAGCTGTCAACAATAGGACCTAAACATGCTCAGCATCTTCCAAAAGAAATAAAAATGTTTGGTTAGCCGCAGAAGCTTGTCAAAATACATCTATGCCAAAGTAGCTAACAAAAAAAAAAAAAAAAATCATTCTTCCATTACAAATTTAGCATTTAATTTATCCATGGGAAAAATGCTACAAGAACAGATTTTCTGGTATTTATTTCCACATTCTACCCCACACAAAGATGTGAAGTTAAAGAGCATGACATTTTTTGAAAGTTTTCCTCCTCTAAAAAAAAAGTCTCAATAAATTCTAATTGTCCTCCACCTAAAACAAAGACCTAATAATTTTGAATTATCAGATTCAATAACTACAACACTTATACCATGGAGGGGCAGCTTCTTTTAATAAGTCTGACAGACTAGGTCTGCAAGATCAAGGAACTAATAAACAAGTTTGTCAACACCACAAAAAAGAAGAGGGGAAAGCCATTCTGAAGTACAGCAGCGATGTTGCAGCCATAGCCCTCACAGGACCATGGAAGACTTTACTCTATTCCAGGCAGCAGACCCAAGACCCAATAAAAAGGAAGAAAAAGTGAAGATTTAAGAAGAGGTTGACACAATCTGAAGCATGTACAGAATGTCATTCTAAGCTGGTAAGCAAAGATAAAATAACACACATCTTATAACTCTCCATTAAGATAAACAGGAAATGCTCCCCAGGTTCTAACATGTACCAACAGTTTAAAAAAAAATTATGTTTGAAATGTGTGTCTTGGGGTGTTTCTGATATGTTTCCAAAACAAATATTGAGATAATTTTATTTTTTTATATACATATATATGCATGTGCCATACTGCTAATGGACTAACTGGTTAAGAGTTGGCAGACCTGTTTCCCTCCTGCAAGACGTGGTGTAGTGCTATACTTCAGCGGCCAAAGATCTACAGTACAAAGTGGTAAGGATTAAAACGCTTTTCTTAGATTCTTGCTTTCAGTGATTTGGCCATTAGAAATTGATTAATATCATTAATGAGCTTCCATCTTTTTATTCTTATACACCCTGTTTTTGTTGGAATCAAAACAAAGTATGTGAGGGAAAGGTCAGGAATATGGCAAAGCAAACCATCTACCTGTTCTGCTGATAATATCGCAATTATAAGCAAAGATGCTTTACTGAAATTCTCTAAGTTACAAATTGTACATCACCTCTTTGTTCGGATTTACTTATTAATGCTGACTCTTTCTGATCACTTTGTAAGCAGAAACGGGGAAAAAAAATCCAAATATGCAGTAATTTCCTAAAAAGACAACAGTGCTCCATAGTCTCTTTTACAGTATGCTCTAAACTGTTTTATTTACAAGATGTTCAGGATTTACAGATCACAAACACAAAAAACTTTAAAAGTGCCCTGTTTTCAAAACACTATCACCCCTCAGTCAAATCGTATATGAGGAGTTGCTGATGAGTGACTATTTTACATACGTGTGCATGAAACATTTTTACACTAGTATATAGCATTTTGGTTTTTTAAACAGATGATAGAGAACTGCTTGATAGCAATTACAAATAAACCAATGATTTTGAAAACTATCTTGAAAAGAAAGAACTCAATAAGAATGTTCTTAAAGTGATTTATAAACTTTCAATAGTGACAAGTAAACCACATACAATTTTTAACAGTTATTGCAAAGAGCATTATGGGAAGAAAAGCCCTGTAAGCATACCTGTGTCCGAGTCCCTAACCCCTAGCTACAAATATCAAACCTGCATGATTGTATACGATTCATTCGGAAAACTGTCTTGTCCAGAATTCGCTGTTACCTGCTTTGCCCAAAGCAAGAGAACATCTTCTACAACGTCAAGAACACTTTGCACAAGTAACAGTAACAGAACTCTCCCCCAGCTTCCTAAAACTGGAGCGACAGTAGAAATTGCATTTTCAAATTGGGAAGGCAGCATGTGCAAGAGAAAGAAGAAAGCTCTAGAGCAATAAAAATCTTAAATAAACCTATAAAAAAAGATCAAATCGACTGGGTTTGACAAATACAATTTTTGTGTGATTGCACTAGCTCTCTTGAAAGCAAATAGGGTTAGAGTATACCAAAAACTGAATAACTTCTGGAAAGTCAACAAATCAGAGATTAGCAAACAAATCAAAGAGAATTTGATCTATTTCCAATCAAAGACGCACACAAATTGCACACATTCTCTGAGCGCACCCACATTTTAAAGCCACATGGCCAGTAGCACTTTCTAAAAACCAGTAAGAATTTCCAAGTAATTCATTGAGTAGAGCAGCTGCTTCAGCCTGATCCGGGAGCACAAGTGCAGAATCACACAAACTCACCCAACAACTGACTTCCCCGAGACACACCGCTGATTTACCTTTTCAGCCTGCCCTACAAAAAGGTCAGATCCTGAAGCCAAACTCGGAAACACCCTGCTCAGTGTGGCTAGCTGCATGCAGATTAGTAGTTTAATAACAATTAGAAGGTGTAGACCTGTGGTGACCACGTAGTTAGGAATAGCAATAAAAGCACAGAAGGACCAATATCC
The DNA here is from genome assembly GCF_030867145.1 of Opisthocomus hoazin. Lineage (NCBI taxonomy): Eukaryota > Metazoa > Chordata > Aves > Opisthocomiformes > Opisthocomidae > Opisthocomus > Opisthocomus hoazin. The sequence goes on along the minus strand of NC_134454.1, from coordinate 19,951,125 downwards.
AGCTACTGTTTTACGAAGGCACCAGCAATTACATTTCATTTAACTTATACAGACCTTTACTAACAACACAGGGCGGGGCTCAGCTGACAAATGGGTTCCTCGCTTCTGACCAAACTCAATGAAAAGTTGATTTTAAATGCGCTTGCTACAGTTTTAGAGAAGGCCTCAAGAATTTTCCTCCCCAGCTCTGGACCAAAACCAAACAGAGACAGACTTTAAAGGCACAACCACCTCAAATTTTCATTGTACTTTTGCACTAAAAAAATGCCTTGTATCTGGTCCTTGTATTGAATTCCAGCCTAAAACTTTAAAATCTTGTGTTTTTTACAATTTTTTTTTTCCAACAAAATACTTCTAATTTTGCACCAATTAAACTATTTCTCTTTTAACACCCTAGTTCTTTTTGCTCAGACTATTAAACAACACTTGAGACACTGCTTGTGAGTGATTAAATTTGTCATGTAGGCAAGTACTACTTTGGCATTAACCTGTTTGCACAGAGGTAAAAAACATTTATCCTCAACAGCCAACAGCAATCAAATAGCAAAAGAGGATTGGAATGGCAAGCACAGAAATTCCATTTGTATCTCCCTCAGTCCCTCAAGGCTCTCACTTTTCTCAGGGCCACACTTTCAGTGCCTCAGCAAGCTATGTCCATTTTTTCTGCACCATTCCTTCTCTCCCTATTTCATGCATCTTTTCCACAAACACTCTGACTCTGTTTTGGGTACAGGAATGTCTCCAGTTGAGGTGAAGATAGATTTAGTCATACCAAGTAGCTTAATATTGTCTTATCATTATTAGCAGCTCCTCTACCTTTAGTGGAGGGTATATTCCCCATCTCAAAATCTGAAATTCAGCCAAAACTACAATTTAACTGGGTTAGAATAAAAATCTAAAAATAAAATCCTGTGTCTTTTTTTCAGGAAATTACTTGAACATGTCAGCTTTCAGTTAAACCAGTGTCGCACCAAAGGTGACTCAGACTGTAAATGCCTGTATCACATCAAGCAAGAAGAAAATGCTCTTCCTCTTACTCCCTGCAAACTCTAGCACATGATGTTTTTCATCTTTTTCTCATTATCTCTTTGAGGCTATATTCCATGCAGGGCACCCTATTTCAATACCCATATTTTTTACTGTTCATTATTGTTTGTCACCCTGATGTTGTAACTGCTAAAAACGTAAGCAATTATTTATTTTTAAAATTGCCCAAGATTATTTTCCAGTCTGACATTTGTCATAATGTTGTTATTATTGCTTTAACAGTTTCTTTCATAACAAAAGAATTCTAGTAAATCCACCACCTCCAAGTAACTTGCTTTATAATCACAGACACAATAGGTAGTTCTATGCTGTGCAGACTTGAAGTGAGGTATCTGTGATTGTTTCACTGCCTTTCTTGAGCATTTTCTAGTAATGGTTAGACCCTACCTCACTGAAGTAAATAAGTCTCTTTTCTCTACCCAGAATGAAACATATACAAAAGAGTAACCCTGAGACCCATCCCTTATTCTTTTGTCTACTGTGACTCACTAAAAACACTCTTCCACTAAACCCAGCAAGCTCTAGCGCACTATTCCTTTATGCTTTTCTTATCACCCCTTTGCAATTATACTCGCATCTTAGATGGAACTGGAGATGAAGTGAGAACAGATAAGAGACTCGCTTAATTAAATGGGCTAAGGTAGCACTCTGTACAGTTCCTAACACATGGAATTTCTTCAGCAAAACTTCAACACAACATGAAGACGCATCTAATTAGATCTCACCTGCACAAGAAAGAAATCTAACTACAAAAACTTTTCCTCTTTTCTAAGGTTTCTACTATAGTAATTTAGATTTTATTTAATCAGAAATATCTGTAAGGACTTTTTCCAAAGTGTGTTATGTCTAGATTCCCTGAAGTCCCACTACCCACTGTGATAGCTATCCAGTAATGTCCACAGAACATCAACAGCATCACCTAAAAAACTGTTTCCTATTACACTGTAATTTTAATTCCAGCATTAAAACTGTTTAGCTCCTGTATTTCATCCACACATACATCTACAAGACACAGAAACCAACAAGTCACCTGATTTACAATAAAGTCATAGAATTATTTTTAACTTCAAACACATAAACACATTTGCCAAGGAATTAGCTCACAGCCTGTTTCAAAGATGTTCAATACCATCTATGTGTATTTTTTTTCTAAAATCTTGTCCAATCTTAGGTACCACAAAAGATTCTTATATCCTGATTAACAAATTAGTGACTGATACACTAAGCCAAGTATATCAACATCCTGTCATTACCTACACAAAAAAGGCAAAAGAACACAGAGAAGCGGATTTTGGAGGGGTTTTTTGATGGTATCTTCCCCTTTCTAAGTAAAATTTTTACAGTTTCTCTCGATTCATTTGAAACAGAAATAGACTTTTAAAAGGCATGAAAAAGAAACAAAACAAAATTGAGTATCTGAATAACTCTACGTATACCACAGATTTATCCCCACAGCACTCATAATAATGAATCAGTATACCCAGACTTCTCTATCTTTCCTACATACTGTGATTGTTCTCAACACAGTTTGAAAAGGCCACCGAGGCACAGCATTTATAGTCCTGTATCAAGGTATTCAGAAGAAGCAACTGAAATAACTTAACTGCAATAGATTGGAACATCCACACATAAGCACAATGACACCAAGATAAAATAAGTATTTATTTTTCATTCAGATGTTTGCTGGATATTTCAAACCAGACTGCCTCCTAGCAGCAGACACTGTTCTAGCTCCCTGGAGCAATCCATCTTTTTATATATAGTTCCATAGATATATATTTGCAACAGAAACTTCAGGTGAAAAATTCTCCCCCAGAATCCCAAGCGTGTGGGATGTCACATGGCAAAGGTAAGATCACGTGATTTTGCTGTTAAGATCTACAAGTTAGTAGTTGATCTGATGAGGTTGCTCAACATGTAAGACGATATTACACACAGAGAACAAATAGAGAGTCTTAACTGAAGTTATTTGATTATATTAGTTATAAACTTACAAAAGAATGTAGCAACTTGTTTCACTCTAAGAATGTATGCAATGACTGGTCATGAACCATATGGAAATGCACTTTATCTAAAACATTAATACATAGTTTTCTTTGGTGTTATATTGTAACTGAATTAAGATATGACTATATATATCCTTGAAGAAAGACGACACTTTCAAGGCAATTGATTCTACCTTTTCTCCCAACAACTTGAAAGTAGTTCATGATTCAGGAAGAAAGACAAACCTTAAAAACTGGATACAACCACACAAGCACTGAGGTCTTAATTCAACTTTTTTTGCTATAAAACACTTCGGAAAATTATTTCAAGGTATACTTCAACAACCCCATTTTTGCAAAGTATAGCAGTACGTTTTATTGTGGGTTTTCCTGAAATCAAACCAGTACAAGCTACACAACTGTACAGATTTACAACATTTAAGATTCTTTTCCAGAATTTTAAACCTTAAGACTTTTTTAACTAGTAGCACACAAACAAGTCCCACTCCCTCAAATAGCAAGCACAGTGGGGACACTAAACCAGCAGCTGAAGCATCTTCTCACATTCAGCTGCTGCTTCACATATCTGCTAGGCTACATAAGCTCATTTCTACTAAAAGTTAACATCTACACTTTATTTCTCCTGAGGTAGTTACCTCAGGATGTGCGTGTATCATTTACTCTTCCTCATTCATACAAGTTTTCTCTACTGCTTAGACTAAGTCAAGGATTTTGAATTGTGTATTTATATTTAGAGTGTTTTCTCTCAGATGAAGGCAGTAAACAAGCCATGTGCATTTCAAGCCTATCATACTGCTTTTCAACCTTTCTTCTTCATTTTTATATAATATTCCACAGAGTCTCAGAAAAACAGAGAGAAAATTGCAAATATGTGCTTATCTCCACAGTATGTTTGGCCTGAGCCAAACTAGTGAGTATAGTATCAACTGCAGGAGTGATTCACCTCCAGCACAAGTGAATACTGTAGAAGGTCCCAGTAGAAGATCCATAGGTTAACTGAGTGAAAATCATGTTCATACAACGCTTTATCTCTATACATAGAAGAGAGAAAAAAGAAAAAAAAGGAAAAAAGATAAAAGAAACCAGAAACATTTGACCAACAGAAACTGCATGGAAGAACACCAGAATAGTTTCTACTATCCTGAGATCATACTCCCTTCTGGTGGCAGCAACATACTACGAAATCCATGGAACAGGAGCATTCTCTCTTCCAGCACTAGTCCACCAAGAGGACATTGCTTATCAGCAATACTTAGCACTAGAATTACCTCCTACAACGTGATGACACGAACTCTGTCATGGTTGAAACTTAGAATGGTTGCAAAATAATAGTAACAACAACAACAATAGTAGTAGTATTTAGTTGGGGAAGGGCTTGGTTTATGAGAAGAAAGGTTGGGGGGCAGTCATTTAAAGAGAACTGAACCCTAACATTTAAGTCATCTTTTTGCCTATCAGAATACGTCACCTCCCAGTGTCAAAATACAAAATTACTCTAGCAAGGCTAGAGAACTGACTTCTTCCTAGAGCAGAAGAATGCAATTAATTTTTAGGAAGATCTTTACTTATGCAAACAGTATAAGTAAGAGAATTCAATAACAGATGGCTCACTTCCATTTCCTGGGCATGCACTGACACCTGAACCACTTTCTGGTATCTGTGACATCTGCCTGACCTTTAAATATTCAGCTGGATTCATGGAGATTGGTACTCTTCTGGCTAGACAAAGCAAGGCAAGAATATCTTAAGCTACCTCACACGGTTTGGATACTTGCGTTGCAACAGCTGATTCAAACCCAGAGAGCCTGTTTCATGAACCTAAAATTCATTAAAGTATTATCTGAGTGATAATTCTTCTTTATTCAAAAACCTGGAATTAAAGTAATCTCTCTTTACAGGCTGTGACATTAATATATGGACAGAAAGGTATCTAGTGACAATCATTTTTTCTCAGTACATCAAGGATAATTATAATCTGCATTCTGATTAAAATTAAGGAAAGACAACCTGTATTAATTTACTCAAAATTTCATATAAATGATATTCTGAGAAGGTAAATTTATTGTAAATTATTGACTTTTTCTATGAAAAAAATCAACTTATTTCGTGAAAGATGCTATAAAACAAAATCTTCTAAACATACACCAAGTATGTCAATGTGGTACATTTATTACTTTGATAAATGGAGCTTCTACGGTATCATTTAGAAAAAAAAAATCAAAGGAAAATTAGATTCCATAATTTCTACTCACTCACAATTGCCCAAATGTACTCCCACACTTAAAATCTTACTTCAAGGAATTCTCCTCTCTGTACTTTTTCAAAACTCCATTTAAAAAAAATAATCTGTAGCGTTGGTTTGATTTTGGTTCAATAAAGCAGTACAGCTTGCATGAGAAACCTGTGCCAGAAACATGCATGCATGACTTTAGTCACACGTACTGTCGCATCACACACAAAAAAATTAGGCTATGTACAGATGGAAAAAATCCATGAGTATCTACACTGAACTTCAGAACCATAGAATACACTACTCACAGATAACAACAGTACTTGCATATAGCATAGCAGAGACTGTGAAAACATAAAAACACAATCATATGAGGTTTCAGATTATGAGCTTATAACCACTTGCTCTACAAAAATGGGAAGGTACAAAAACCAAACATAATTCTCTTCTGCATTTACAGGTGAAAACATTGTGATTATTACTATTCCTTTCTACTCCTAAAACCATTACAATTCCAAATTCAAGATGTCACAGTACTAGAAATCTAGACATGCACAAGTTGCTGCCCACAGGGAGACTGGCAATCTCCCCATTACACCAACAGATTTTAGAGTGGGAAATTTTAATATCTGCTGTTGTCAGGAAGTGCTGAGTTTGTGAAGTAAGAACCAAACAAGAGCTGTAGATGATGGCAACAATATGGGCAAAAATAAAACATACGGAACAGATCAAAATAAAAGAAATAAAAAGTAAAAGATAATATTCCACGACAACTGTAAAGCTGAGAGTGTCAGTATGATTATGAAATAAAATGTCAAACAGCAGAACACACAGGATTTGCTCTGAAGTGGTGTACTAACATCAGGACCAGAAATGGAAAGCATGTTTGGTTCCTGAATCCTTGTAAACAGTATGAGGTGGCTAATGATGATTTCCAGTGAGTAAAAACATTAATGCAGTGTTTAGAAAAACCTTCCCTTAACAGCAGTACCTAATTCAAACTAATAAAATAAGCTGATATAAAAATCGTTCATGAGCTTATGCACACAACTAGTTCTGACTTTCAGTACTAAAACATTGCTGTAGGAGTAGCAAGCTACTTCTTAAGCCAAGGCCTTTAAATCATTCACTCACATTTAAAAAAACGCATAACTGAGTAGGATTTTTATTTTTGTTTTTAAACAGACAACTAGTATTTTATTGTACAAAAGCAACCTAAACATAATCCTCACTGAAAACATTATTACCTCAATAAATTATCAGAGATGGAAAAGTGCTTTTGTGTGGTGGGTAGAATTTCTTCTCTGATAAAATGATTGAAGTCATACATATTGTCTCTCAATATATATTTCATAATAAATATATTGTTTGGATAGCACAAGCTGGACATGGCTACCCCCAAGACAATGACTGTCTTTTACCCAAACAAATCAGGATACTAAATAACTTTTCTTCCCTTTGAAACAGCCATAACTGCTTGAGGCTGCTGCAGCACAAAACCAAAATATTTTCACAAAGGTCTCAAAACAGTCAAGCTGAAAATATAAGCCAAAGTTTCATTTAACAGCCTGTCAGTTTTTTGATGTGAAGCTAATGAATGCAGTGGCAAACAAATCCATCAAACCTAACATCAAAACAACTGCACTCATCCCACCACAGGGAAAAATACAACCTGCAGGCCAGCACTTTGATCTAACCTATCCACAGAAAACGTTGTTAAGCAGCTACCACCAAAGAATGCAGGAGTAATTACTGACTTAATTTTATGAAAGAGAGCAATAATATTTAAGTAGCCCAAGTTCCAAGTAGAAAAGGTTGACAGACTTCTCTCCTCGGGTTCTACAGATTAGCTCAACAACAAGCAGCTTCCCAGCACCAACATCTGAAAACAAATCACGTCTTAAAACGAGCTGCAATACAGAAGAATCATTATAATGACTAGTAAAATCACCTAGTGTGACTCTATCCCTGATAGAAGGCAGTAAAATTTACATACATTTATACTGAGTGAAAGTCACCAAGCGGTGCCACAGAAGAGAGACAAGTGAGCAAGGAGAGCAGTATTCGGAAATGCCAGTGATTTCTCTGAAAGCTGCTGAGGGTATGGGTGTCGATTTGGGCAAGGGGCGACAGAAAGCTGCGAGAGACTCTGACACGGGGATTTGGAAAAGCAATAGAGAAGGGAATGTGAGGCTTTGAACAATAACAACACGTAAATGGAAGGAAAGAAACTAAAATAATCACCACTGCACAAAGAAGAATTAGAGAGCCCTGACCAAACCTTCTCACGTCACCAATCTGCTGGACATTTCGTACACAGGACCTCCATCTCAACTCAACTCTTTGGTCTGTGAACTACCTTCTCCTACCAAGCTTATTATGGGACCATGCAGTCCAGAAGCTCTACACAAGGTCAAAGGATGTGCTTTTTAGGGGGATTCCTTGTAATTAGGAACTGATTTGCCAACATCAAAGTTTTTTAAACACTTACAAAACAGCAGCAAGGGAAAAAAGGATTTCCAAGAAAGAAAAAAAAAAATTGCCTGTACACAAAAGCACAGGATTTTATTCAAAATTTAAATCTGTTTCTGGTTCTCAGTATCAAAGTAGAGTGCACAAAGTTCATTGATCCTATCCACAGGAGCTAAAACTCGGACAGGTGAAAATCATGACTGAGAACCCCAGTTTTGGCACCTGTGAGAGGTCTTGAACTGTAACTCTTACATGAGGGCAATACTGGCATTCATTAAAAATAAAAATTACAACAGAAAAAAATATAAAATTAATAAACATAGATGATCCACAGATTTGGGGGTGGGGACAGAGGGTGTCCTGCCCTGCAGCTTTTAAACATTAGGAATACAAGATTTTTCTCAGACTAGAGAACTGTCTTTTATCCAGTTGCTTCAGAATGATTTTTATTTTATTAGACATAAAAGACTTATGTGTAAACATTTCTATTCACCAAGTCTAATAACTGAACATCACCCCTTGTTCAGCACACAAATTATCTACTCAGCACAAATCAAAGTAGGTAACTACAAAACATACAAGCTAATTGCCACTGGGTCATCTGCTTTACCAACAGTAACAAAACACACTGGAGTAAGGAAACTCAAAATGCACTTCATGAAGCCACACATTTCTATCCAACTCAAATAAGTGTAGCTCCATTAGGAAAATGACAAAATTCACAGAAGCCTGAAGACATATCCTATCTGCCCCCATTTTGTACCATTTTTTTTTTCAAAAATAAACAGCATTCAGCAAATGAAAGTTATAGGACGATGATGATTACAACTATCTAAAGCTTAAGAGTGCCTCTGACCCTCACAGAACATGGTAAACACAGCTAAAGTACTTGCGAGCTGAGCATTACCTACCTTTGATGTTCTAAGTCCTGCCATTACGGTACAGCAGCATTTCACCAGCATCCCTCTGCACCACACCCATTTGCCACGCACCTTCAGGAGAGCGTGACTGGTTTGTTCCTTTCACCAGTATGTCCTATTTATCTTCCTGTGTGCTCTTCCCAGTGGAAAAAGACAGCAAAAACTACACCGTTTCTCCCTTGGAGTTGGGGGACTTTTAGTATATCTATTATTTTTCTATTTCTGCCCTTTTCTTTTTTAATCTACTTTTTCCTTCTGCTTAATCCTGTCCAGCTTAATTCTGCCCAAAGATGAGAACACAGCAGCCAAGCTGTAGCAAAGGGCACAACGGAGGTCCCACCTGGTATAACTTTTCATTCATCGCCCCGAGTGGAAGTCTTACATAAACTCTAGAAAACAAGCTGGAGAGTATGTCCCTGCTCCCAGGGTTCAACTACTACAGATAGATACGGTACACATAATGAAACCCAGAACACAAGTTGAGCACCTTTAAAGATGGAAAATAATTTTTGAAATTTGCATCCACAGTCTCTGATTAACCAATTTTTCCAATACCGAGGGTCTAAATGATCTCTGATTTAACATTTGCAATCCATTTCTCAGTCTTTAACATTGCCTCATTTCACACCAGAATGCAGCACTGTCACACATAATTTACTACATATTTACTACAACTTTAATGGAAATCTTTGCCTGATTTTTTTTTGTCTGAAATTAATGAAGAATGAATATTGATCTTACATCAGGATTTCTTCTTTTTCCGAGACAGAAATCCAGCTGTAATAAACTAGAAACTATTCTGTAAAAACAAAAGCATTCCTGTAGGAAGACAAATAATCAGTCATCAGTATACAATATTCTCTAAGCAGAATACAGCAACAAACTGACCTAGATATTGCTGCATTTTGCTGACGCAGTCAACTTCTGCAGTACAATACAGGAGAACTAGGGGATCCAAAATATTTTTTTCAATAAAAATTCTTGCAGATACAGAAAGAAAAGGTAAGTCCAACACATCAGTAGTCTGAAGAATGACAAATGGGAATGCAAGGTTGTGTGGTGTTTTTTTTTCTTTTAAATGAAATTACCAGATCTGCAAATAAAACCCACTAAAGTATCAGTAGTGTTTGGGCACACAGACTTCTCACCTTTTCCATTAATGATTTCAGGAAGTTTCCTGAGGTTGTGATAAAACTAATCATCACAGCTATCCTCATGTTTTTGTAGAGAAACACCATAATCAAGAAACACAGCACCCAATTTGCAGTAGCCCCATAACTTGTGTGTGCTTTCTGAGTGTCATATAACTACAATTTAAGAACAGAAAAACAGTCATAATACTTTCCCTGTTTCACTTGTTCACCCCATTTGCACGGCATAAATAAATACAAGGAAGTATTATCAAGAATTATTTCACCAGCTTTCCATTAGTTCTTCTGACACTTTTCCATTAAAAAAATATTTTAAAAATCCTACTAGTAGCACTCCCTATCATGTTATTTTTCATTTAAAAAGAGAAGAAAAATGAATTTTAATTCTCATTCTTGTGGTAATCATGTAACAAAAAATTAGCAAGTAACATTAAGTACTCTGACCATTTGCCAAAGAAACTGGAGTTCACATTTGACAATGATATCTAAGATTTATCAACAGAGGGAGACCAGTCATTATCGCTTCAGCTGCCACTTTGAAACTTTCAGACATTTAAATTCAGCTGCAGACATCACAGAACTACTTTAATTTCTTATACTGCATATGTACCATACTGCTCCTATGTGCAATAACCACAGAGCACAGCATTCAGTGTCCTAAGATGAAAGTTTTATCCATATGCTAGAGAATATTGACTAAATAAAACTGTATTTAGAGTGTATATGCCAAGACTTCCTAGATAAAAATTCAGAATTTCAGAAGCACTTTTGGAGTAGTGTAAAGGAATAAAATTTCATTAGCTTTAAAAATTATCTTCTAACTCTGCTGAATTTAAATGTGACATTAAGTTTACGGTATAATACAATAACTGAGAGGCACACTGGAGGCATAAAACATTTAATAGTTTGTGCTGGGGCAGCTGCACACCAATTGGTAGACCGTTTTTTTAAAACTTAAGATATATGAAGGCTGTACACCAAATGGGATGTAGCTGCAGGTATCACTACCTCAGCTTTGCTACATCTGAAGATAAACTTTGCCATTCTTGAAGTCCAGCTGAATCAATTTTAGAGTTGCAGCACATTCAGACCTTTTAAAATCCAGGACAGTTTTACCTGCCACAATTAACTCGTGTGTGTCCATGCCCATATTCCTGTCAACTTTGTTTCACTGTACTATCTATAAATATTCCAAACTATCAAACACATAGATTTTTTTTTAATTAACTTTACAGTCTACACCTTATCTGTTGGCTCTTAAAAACACAACTTTCCCATTAAAGACCAGCCTGAACATGTTAGATGCAGATTGATGTTTTTAATACTTTTGACTACTGTTACTGTATGCATACATAGCACATGAAAAAAATATTTATAAACTTTTTCCTTTTGAAGCATATTCCATCCCATTAACAATAATAATCAATAGTGCCTAGAATCATAAATTTTCACTATTTGAGAACTTTCTTATCATGGTCTTCCAAGCCCAAGTGTTAATGAGAGTTCACTATCACTACTTTATTGTTAAACCTGCACATCTGATTTTGCCCTTTATTCCATGTCATCTTATTAGCTAATATATTAAGTATCCACTATTGAAAAGGGTTTTTTCAATAATGGACAAGTCAATGCAGAAACTGCCTCTGACCTGAACATTTTGGGAAGCACACTAACCAAAGTTTATATAAGCCATAATTCTGAGAAAAAAAAAAAAAATCACAGATTATTGACAAACAGTAACAAACTTCTGCTGAACAAATTGCACTTTCTTGATTTTGTGTATTTACTCACACGCTGTACACAAAGCAAAAAATGTATGCCATATAACAAAATTTCAGTCTAAAATATCTTCAGTAAAACACACCTCATTTTGAAACCTTAAAATATCTACTCTAAGTTCACAGTCCCTTTACTATCTTGTACTAAACAATATGTGATGACATTAAAGATCAGAAAAGTTGAACGTGTTTCTTTAAACTCTGTTTAAAATTTAATTATTTATGTTTCTTTCCAGGTATCAAAATTCCTGTTGAAATAAAGTCACTTCACAAACAGTAGAGCTTAGAGGAGATCTAAGTGTAGAAGTCAGTTGTCTTCACATAGGCTAACCTCACTATATATAGATTCAACTTCAAAATATCCATAAATAGAACTGGTTTTGAAGAACAAAATATACATTAAGCTGCAAACAAAATTCATTGCTGAGAGGAAGACGCATTGCTGGAAGTATAATACCCACTATAAAAAGAGCAACTATAAACAAAATTTCAATGGCAGTATAAGGTTCTAGTAGTTCTCCCTTTGTCACCAGTTTCTACAGACTCTCACAAAGAAGTAACCACAGGAAATATTTCTCTTACACATCAAATCTCTGCAAGACAACTCACCAACTTTGCTGCTTTTCCATAATCAATCCATCGGATGGTGGCAAAGTTTGTTGACTCTGCACAGTTAAAACCATGGTTAAATCCTGCATGGTATCCATATGGGAAAGTGATCATAAATTCTCCTGCCTCTTGTGTAACCTATAACATTAAAAACAAACAAACAAACAAAAAAAATCAAAGTGAACAACATTACAAGAGCAGTTGTGCCGCTGAAGCAACGAAAACTGTATTTGCCTTTGCAACTACCTAGAAAGAAAAAGATTTTTTTAACCTTGCACACAGTTGCGATTTAATGCAAGCAGAAATAGCATACTTGAGACAACACTGTTTGCTGTAAAATACATAACTGCCTGTATTACTTTACAAATTCAGAAAGTGCTTTCAAAAAAGCTAATCTCAGAGCAGAGGTTCACTGGTAATAAAACCTGGAAGTACAGGGAGCTAGAAAAGACAGTGCAAACAATATATCAATCTTCCTGACTGAGAGGAAGCACAGACTGGACCAAAATATGCACAATTATCATTGCTAAATACTAGTACAAATCAACTGTTGAAGAAATTATTCTGTCCACCACCCTGAAAATGTTTCTTTGGAATGGCACCAGAACCTTTATTGCAAAGACTGGAGAAAGAGCTCATTCTCATTCTCACCCATTTCAAAAAACTATGATTTGCAGACCTGTGACTGAGGGCTTGATTTGCATTTTAAGTTACTTACTATTGATGATCAAGCATAAAGTAGGAGAAACTCTAAGATAATGAGCCTTAGCGTTACAGAAAACAATGTTGTTCACCCTAAAGGAACACACTGGATACATTAAGATCCCTTCAGGCAGTATCATTAAATCATTTTGGATAGGAAAGGAGGAAGAAGACTTAACAACAATTGACCTGCACCAATTCTTCAGCCTTACAGCTACTAACACCAAGGGGATTCTTGCACTGGAAATGCCATGCAGAATGTCTCAATGAAAGCCATTAAAACACCACTTCAGACATTACACAGAAAAAAATAAAATAAAATAAAATAATCTGCCCCTGTCCTTCCCCTCTTTAAGTACAACTTAGAGAGCAGAAGGACTCTGGTGCTATTGATAACAAGAATTCCAAATACCTAAAGGACAAAGGACCTGGGGGGACATTTTCAAGGAAGAAAAACTTGACTACAGTTATGCTCTAACATTGCTTTAGAGAATGAGCAAGGGTAGTTCCAAAGGACTGCTCTGTTCTTTACAAACAGAGTGAAAAGCAACGAAAGGAAAAGCCACTGACTCGAAAAGAAATCACAGAACACAGAAAAAAAGGAAAACAACAACAACAAAAAGAAAAAAACACTACCACAGTAATTATATTTTGTATAGCCAAAAAGAAACCAAATTCCTAGTAGTTATAAAAGAGATACCAGATGTAAAAGGCTTCTAGAGTAAATTACAAAAAAAGTGGTGTAAGGTAAACAAATCACTGGTCAGAACATTCTCCTTAAAGGGAAAAAGCTATACTTTGATGGAGTGCTGCTCTCCTCTGGACATGAAGAAAAGGAGAGACAGCACTTCTTGTCAGTCACTAATATTGTCTTCACTCAGAGACAGCTTTAATCTCTTAAAGTCAGACCGCCAAAGACGGTATGAAGAACAGGCTAGCCAGAGACTAGAAATGGTCTTCTGAACCATCTGATGAGAGTTAATAATAAACTAGAAGATGCAGAAGTAAGAAGAGATTCCTCTTAATTCTGTTTGAGATGCCTTTTAACATGAAACACACATCAGACGGCATGCCCACTGAAAAGCAAACAGATCCATTTAAATGAAGCAAATAATCCAAGCAATGACTGATGATTGTTAAACAAGATGCATTTGCTGATTACGGGAAAATAGGGAGACTTCTTAGAGATTAAGTATGCTGTTTTCATTGTATGACAATGCTTCGCATAAGCAATAGAGAAGAAAAACTGAAAGGACAAACATGACTCTTTTTAGGGAAATACACTTACAATTTGAAATTGCAAAAAGGGAGAGGTAAATTTTGAAGAATCACCAAAAATTAAAACTCACAACTCAAAACATTTTTCCTTTTAACATGTCAGGTCTTAGATCTCATCCTTTTGCTGGCATAGATGTCTTACATTCAATTTCTGCTTTTAGAATCCCCATTCTTCAAAATTCTCATTTTAAAGTTTTACTAATTCTTTGTGTGCTTTTTTTTTGCTCAATGCAAGAATAAATACACAGGGATAGCACTTCAAGATTTGTATTTCTGGTTGTACTATGGGAGGAAGGAAAGAGATGAAAACAAGAAAAATACTCTTAACTAACAAAGCTAAAGAATAAAATTGGATCTTACACTTTGCATTTGCACTTTGCAAGGTTAATTTTTTGTGGGTTCATGTTTGGTATATACACATAAGTGCACATACAGATGCATATATTACAACTGCTACTGCAGCACTCCAACAATCGCTGTGGGAATGTTTAAGAAAGATTATTCTCAATGCTAAACAATTCCAAAATTTATCTCAATACACCCTCCCACTGCTGACAGTTTAGCAGGTGTTCTATTGCAACAAGCAGCAGCTCAGCTGCCACCTGGTAGGCGTAGGCTGACTTATCAGCATTCAGCACATTTCCACTTCTATCACTTTGAGCCATGAGAGATCACAGCCTGGTTGTCTCTATTCACTTTCTCACTGAATCCCGTTAATTACAATTACACTTGGGTACAGTCTGCTTCCTCCCAAGACTAGGTGACAGAACCAAACTTAAATATTTAACTATTTCTAGCACATTCTTAGTTTTGTTGTTTGTTGTTTTTTGGGGGTGTTTTGTTTTTGTTTTTAATTAGAATACAGCAATAATCAAGACACTGAAATAAGAACATCAACTCCCTTATCTGCCTCAAATATGTGGTTCATGATAAAGTCCAAGGCTATGAAGGGAATCAGTATTTACCTATATATTGCAAACACTGAACTCAGCAACTATATTTCCATACGATAGTCTATCATTCAGAAAACAAACTATTTAATATACGAGTAATGTATTCAAAAAAAGTTTGCTTTCCAAGGCAGGCAGTATCATTCTAAACACCTGCATTTCTTCAGTTTTATACATAAGTTGATTAAAGCATGAAAAGCAAAGTGATATTGCAGAGGGCATGAAACTAATCAGTGCTTTCATCCCCCCTGTGCTGCAAACAGTGGTAATAACACAGGGCTGTTTTAGTTACTGCTGAGCAGTGCTTACACAGCGTCAAGGCCTTCTCTGCTTCTGATATTGCCCCACCAGCGAGCAGGCTGGGGGTGCACAAGAAGCTGGGAGGGGACACAGCCGGGACAGCCGAACCCAGCTGACCACAGGATATCACAGACCATGTCACATCATGCTCTGCAGTGAAAGCAGGGGGAAGGAGGAGGAAGGGGGGACGTTTGGACTGATGACATTTGTCTTCTCAAGTCACCATTATGCGTGATGAAGCCCTGCTTTCCCGGAGATGGCTGAACACCTCCCTGCCAATGGGAAGCAATGAATGAATTCCTTGTTTTGCTTTGCTTGCACTCAAGGCTTTTGCTTTACCTGTTCAACTGTCTTTATCTCAGCCCATGAGTTTTCTCACTTTTACCCTTCCCACTCTTTCCCCATCCCACTGGTGCAGTGTGAGCGAGCTGCTCTGTGGTGCTTAGCTGCCAGCTGGGGTTAAACAACATCAATACTATACATGAAAAGATTCACTTAAATATTATTTCTATGGGCTATGTTTCATACTGTCACAAAAATATGAACTAAAACAGACAGAAAGCACTGGGTTATCCTATATTCTAGGCCGGGGCACATGATAAGCTAAGCTTGTATACGCAGGTCTACACGATTTTGATAAATAAGCATCACATATGCTAAAACAGAAATCACAATAATAAACAAAGAGTGGCAAGGACAGTTTACAGGACTACATTGCAGCAGGAATAGAGTAAAAAAAAGTATACATTGCCTGGTTCTTCTGCACACCTGAAAACATCCTGCACAGTGGGAAACCAAGAATCATAACCCCTTAATGTTGAAAGGCTTTTAAGACCCAGTACAACATAAACAGACATTCAGGCAGAGGAATCTTCTTCTGAATCAACCTCTACTCTTCCGAGTAGGCTTACAAAAGTCCTGAATTTAGAAATTCAGAATTTGCAAAGCATTCAGGATGTAGAATAAATATACTTCAAGAAAAAGCAATGCAGTAGAAACATTTTTATTAGCTACCACCTACAGGAAGTTCAAAGTGGAAAACAACAAGGTAGAAAATCTTTTAGGAAAAGAGAAGAAACTGAATACTTCAGATGTTTTTGAAAGCAGATGTGTATTAAATTCATCCACAAACAAAAAAGCTATTCTTCCCACTTTCTGTTTATATTATGTTCTTATCAAATGTCCAGTCTGCCACTACCTAGCAGCACAAAATAATCATTCATTCTTTTTCTAATATGTTAGTGCTTTTAAAAGATATTTTAAATTAAATAACAGTTCTTTTGGTTTTACTCCACCTGAAATTTTTTAGATCATAATACTGAAAAAAGTTACTTTTAATTGCATCAGAAAAACAATATACAGAGAAAAGGAAATGAAACATTTATTTTGAAATATTAGCTATGCAACTTAACACAGCTATTTAAGAAGTGTTTCAGTCAAGAGAAAATCACATGTAAGCTTGCACGGAAATAAAACAGAAATAAAAAAATATTGGCAATGTCTTAAAAATCACAGACACTTATAGCATAAAGATTATGATGTCTGCCAAGTGTCTTCTGCTAGAAAATTCCAACCAGAATGTAAAAGCCCTAACACTACAAGCATTTGTTTTCATCTTTTCATGGAGTCAGTGCCTAAAAAATTAGTAATAATTTTGCCTCACCTTTACTACAAACAATCCTTATAGTAAACACAATCTAATTCAATGCATGAATGCACAGTTTAAAAATAAGCACTAATTTACCTTGTCAAAAGGAATTCCATACTTTTTCAATATTGATGGAGAAATCAGAGTCATCTTATGGCGAAGAAAAGCATCACATCCTTGACAGCTGCTTGGGAAGAACCCTAATAAGATAAGCAAAACTGGGTATATCTTTACATTAAAAGAAGCAGGAAATTTTTGTAATATTTTACAATACATAATACTGTTTAAACTTGTTTTAGTATTTTTATCGTGTCATTGCCAGGTTCTGAGAGATATGTATAAAAATCAAATGTACTTCCTAAGTTTTTCAACTTATTTTCAGGGGGAGCGGTTGCATGGGTTGGGGTTTTTTTGTTTGTTTTTTAAGAAGTGAAATAATATAAAATAACTTTGGAGCTGTAAATTTAGGCATACTTTTCTTACACTTTACAGAAGTATTTTATTGTTGAGGAGTGGTTTTTTTACATTAATAATCATTCTGCAACCTCCATACACATGAAAAACAACTGAACTACATAAATTTGGAAGGATTCCACAAGGATTAGGTTTACCTAGCATTTCCAGACCATCTGTACAGTAAACAAACACAATTTTCTATCTAGAAAAGGCTAGAAAGTGTAGCTACTTTCACAGAGCTATCTGGTACAACTAGAGCAGGCGGGGCTTCTTTGCTTCTTTATACCTTGTCTTGATTTCTGTGAACAAAGGTTGCTTTCTATGTTTCAACTTTCATGATTATTTATGTACCAGTCCACAAACCCTACTTAGTTTATTAAACAATTATATAATCTGGCTGATGACAACATGGAGACAAATGAGGGGAAAAGTGAAAAATTAAAGATGAGGTTTCAGTGTTATTAAACGCTGGTATCTGACCCTCTAACCAGGATATGAAAGCACCTCAGCTACAGTTCACAAGAGCTACCCAATCTTTCATTCTCCAAAACGAAACCATCAAGTTCTTTTCCCTTCAACCTAACCGTATTACGGTAAGAAACCAATGTTACAAGGAAAACAGGAGAAGATGAGAAGCAGAAACAGGGGGAAAGTTTCCATAACATGGCTAGTTTAGCCCTTTCTGACCTCCTTTCAGACTCCATTCTAGAAAGAAGGTAATACACTGAAAAACTGAAACCACAATTCCTACGAACGATAAAACAAAGGAAAAGAAAGTCATAGAAGTTAATGAGAGCAGAAGGCTCCCAAAAACTTCAAATCAAAAAACTGAAGGAACATAGTGAGAGTCATCTAACCACCTACTACTTTTTCTGAATACTTGCTCTCAATCCCTCTTCCACTTAAGTACAGGTGTATTACTTGCTCTAAGATATGTCTTCTGTGGGAGCCAAGTGGAATACTTTTGACTGTGTCACAATGCAACATCACAGAAGTCTCACAAAGTTACAGCACTAACGTCAGCACAGCTGGATTGACAAAAGGGAACAATTTACCCACTAATCATAGAATCATAGAATCATTAAGGTTGGAAAAGACCCCTAAGATCATCAAGTCTAACCGTCAACCCAACACCACCATGCCTGCTATACCATGTCCCAAAGTGCAACATCTTATTGAACACCTCCAGGGACAGTGTCTCCACCACTTCCCTGGGCAGCCTGTTCCAATGCTTCACAATTCTTTCAGTGAAAAATTTTTCCCAATATCCAATCTAAACCTCCCCTGGCACAACTTAAGGCCATTTCCTCTCATACTATTGCTAGTTACTTGGGAGAAGAGGTCAACACCCACCTCACTACAACCTATTTTCAGGTAGTCGTAGAGAGCAATAAGGTCTCCCCTCAGCTTCTCCTTCTCCAGACTAAACAATCCCAGTTCCCTCAGGCGTTCCTCATATGACTTGTTCTCCAGACCCTTCACCAGCTTCACTGCCTTTCTCTGCACACACTCCAGCACCTGAACGTCCTTCTCCTAGTGAGCTTGCATAGGGTTGTTATGACCCAAGTGCAGGACCCAGCACTTTGCCTAGTTGAACCTCACATGATTGACTTCGGCCCATTGATCCAGTCTGTCCAGATCCCTCTGTAGATCCTTCCTACCCTCGAGTAGATCAACACTCCCACCCATTTTGGTGTCATCTGCAGAGTTACTGAGGGAGCACTCAATCCCCTCACCCAGATCATTCATAAAGATATTAAACAAGACTCAACCCCAAACTGAGCCCTGAGGTACACCACTTGTGACTGGCCACCAACTGGATTTAACTACATTCACCACAACTCTCTGGCCACCCAGCCAGTGTTTTAGCCAGCAAAGTATACACCCATCCAAGCCATGTGCAGCTAGTTTCTCCAGGAGGATGCTGTGTGAAGAGAAAGTATTTATTACCTTTATTATTATAAACGTTATTATTATTATTATTTATCTTTACAGTCTCTTTACTATTTGTACCCAGTTTGTTTGTTTGTACCTTTAGCAAGAATCACTATGAGATGTACTATGAGTAACTGCAATCCAGACATTTAGCAGACCTGGATAATACATAATTTCACTGTATCAAGAACATAACATTTTAAAGTAAACCTTTTCTCTGGAACTCAACTGTATTTATTATGGTTTCTTCTGTAGAGTGTATTTTTCAATGTTACCAAGACTTCTTAACATCAACAATTTAATGTATTGTATGTCATTTATTCTCAAGTGATTTCAGAGACTTCACAAAGACTGGCAGGCTACAGCTAAAAAAAAAATTATTTAAAAATTGTTTTTAAAATTTCTTGGTTTTCAGAACACAGAACCAAGGCTAATGAATTCACCACCTCTAACAGTTCCATAGGAAAAACTGCGAGCAAACAAGAAGATGAAACAAGAAGTGCTGGCTCCTTAAGTGTTTAAACACAGCCCTTTCTTAAAACATACAGGAGGAAAGGACAAATTCTAAGTTTTTAAACCAGTGCAGTATGAATTAGCCTGACTCTACTGTAAAAAAGTCTATGATAATGACATTGGGTAAAAAAGGATTCTCCAAAATTATCTTAATTTGTATTATAAACCTAGGTAATATTCATATGATAAGAACATCCAAATATCAAGCCATTTAAAAATTATGACATTTTTTTCCTGGGTACAAGGAAAATACACGTAATCCTGTTCTGTTATGCAGGAGAACTACCTGAGAAACATGGGCAGAAATTAAAGTGAAGCAAACAGTAGTTAAAAAAAGTATATTTTACCAATTATCTTGCATAGCAGCTTGATACTGGACAAGATACAATGCCAGCACTTCATGATGAAAAGGTGTCCTTAATGATGGTATTAATACTGATTTGGAAAAAATATTTTTGCTTCATTTGTGCATAAAATGGTATTTTATGCCTGAAGAACACAAGACCTTTGAGAGAGAGCCAGATTAATAGATTACCTAGGATTATCCAAGGTGTAAATGCCTGTCCACAACAAATATATTAACCAAGATCATCACTCAATTATTCTCCAAACTGAATTGTAACTGTGTTGATGGCAAAGCCTGGTAATTGTATGAAAGTAGTAAGAAAAGGGCACCAAAGAAATATACAGGAAAAAAATTAACAAAAATGACTAGACAAATGATACAAAAACTTTGCTTAGTGGATACAAAATTAGCCACAGGACACTTAGCTAGTAAAAGGGCTTTCTGCCATCTCTTTACTGTGTTTGCACAAGCTGTTGTATCCCTCTCATGTAAATGCTAGTTTCTCATTCATAGAAGCAGTTTCATTCTTGGAGCAACATGCTCACTACTCTATTACTAAAAAAAAAAAAAATCACCTTCAATCAATTAACCATCTAAATATTTTTAATGACTTGAGGAAAAAAATATGAAATCTCATCAAATTGTCATAATATATAGCCTTGTCTGTAATGTCAGATCTAATTGCTTCTCTCTGGTGAGTCTTCTATTTATGTTCATTAACTACTCTACAATTCCAGAACAATTTTAAGTTGATCACATTATAATTTTCCTATTCTTTGTACATTCTTTTCTAGCACACTCCCCAGTCCTGGGAGAACAATTTTTTTCTAATTTCTCAGATATAAGGTTAAGCAACACTTAAGCAGCAAAGGCATAACATACACACGTGCTGACTGATGTACTAGAAACTCTGCTAAGATGCCCTGAGATCAGATTTTATTCAGATTTATCATGCTTTCTTCTTTCTCCCCACCAACAGGCACAGAATTCTGTACTCTCTTTTGGAATTTCTGATGGTGTCAGGTGGGATAGAGTTAATCTTCCTCCCAGTAGCCACTGCATTTTGGATTTAGTAGAAGAAGCATGCTGATAACACTGATGTTTTCAGTTGTTGCTGTGAAATCAAGGACTTCATCCAGTCTCCCATGTTCAGCTAATGCGCAGGTGTGCAGGAGCTGGGAGGGAGCACAGCCAGACAGCCAGCCCAGGCTGGCCAGTGGAAATATTCCATACCATGGACGTCATGCTCAGTTTATGAATGGTGGCTGGCCAGGGGGAAGAAAGCGATTGGCGTTTCAGTTTTCTGGGAGTTTTGAAACCTCTCTTGGCCAGGAACTCAAACCTTTTTTGGGGCTGTGAATAGGTCATCGGGCAGTGAGAAAAAATTATATGGTATACAGTTTGTTTTACATATTCATTATTATAATTGTTATTATCTAGTATTACTATTTATTTTGTTGCCTTATTAAACTGTCTTTATCTCAACTCAGGAGTTTCCCCTTTTGTCCATTTCTCCTCCCCATCCTGCTGGGAGGGAAGGGGAGGGGTTAGCGAGTGGCTGCCTAGTGCTGAGTTCTCGGCTGCTGGGTTAAACTACAACAAATTGTAAATAATGTTTATTATAAGTTTCAAAAAGTAGTATTTGGTAGGTACAATTTCATCATAGACTTTCGCCTTCACTGACTAAAAGACAGTTAAAAGAAACTAGCCCACAATTAGTGGGCTCCAGGAAATAAATTTCAACTATTTTGTCACAATTAATGTCTATAACATAATGACAACAATCATAACTTGGCATCTACAGCTTATGAGCTTCAAGAAATCCCAGTCCTAAGCAGCATAGTAGTAGAAATATACTGGAACATGCTGCTAAAAAAGCGAGTGGAAGTGATACTTAAGACTGAGGAAATAACTGGTATGAAAACTTGCAAAAATCTTGATTTCTAAAAGCAGGGAAAGTTTGACCAAGTTATTTTCTGGGAGAAAACAAATTTTGTACCAAATTCTGTTACTGCAATATGCTTAATTAGCTCAGTGTAGGATGATACAAACAAATGACGGGCAGATATCCAAAACTTTATTTGTTCCACTACAGCTTGAAGAGATCAGAAATAGTTGTGAAAACCTCCAACCAGAAGGCAAGCTTGTAGCTGAATCCTAAGAAGGCTGCAAACAACACAGAACATCAGAACACAACCTGGTCAAAATCCATTAAGAGAAATTTACACAAGAACATTTGCTGTGGTTACAAAGCCCTCACAGTGAAATCGAAGTGCAGCCTACACAATCTGTACCACTATAAAACAGCTTTTGACTCTGTCAAAGTCTACACTTACACACATTCAAATTTTCTAGTCTCATTCACCTCACTTTCTCAAAAGCACTCCCCTTCAATGAACAGGGGAAGAAAGAAAGGTAGTATTTCCTCATTACAAGACTCTGTTTATTAGAAGGTCATTTGTCCTTCCCAGGCTAAAGGTAAGGTCACAGAAGCTTTTCTTTCAGGGAAGAAAAGCCTTGTGGGAGAACCGGTTAGCAGACATAAAAAATATCTAACAGCACAGTGAATATAGGACATGGCATTAGAAACATCACAAGACCATCAACAAATACATTAAGTACTGTAGTACATCCATGTTCTTACGAGACACATGAAATCTTAATTTAATCTATTAACACTAATCCATGAACTCTAAATAGTTCTACAAAAGCAGGAGTTTTGAGGGAATTTGCATGCAACACTAGTTTCTGGGATGGTCTCTTGAGACATGGCAGACCTCTTCTACACCTCTTCTCAATACTTATTTAGCCACCTGTACCCTACTTCTCTTCTCGGAAATGATTACACAGAACACAAAATAACAAATCAAAACAATTACTTCATAGGAAGCAGTAAGAGATAATCAAAGCTCAGCATAAAACAGGATTAAGTTGCTCACTGATTTACATCTACAAGAAAAAGACCATCCAGATGAAAAATCTCCAATCCATGATTTACATAAACACTGACATTCTCAACACCTAGAGCAGAATTTGAACATTCTACAAGCAAAAAAGCACTTGACATCACCTACCTGGACTTGTGCAAAGCATAAGACACTGTCCAGCACAACATCCTTGTCTCTAAATTGGAGAGACATGGATTTGATGGATGCATCACTCAGTGGATAAGGAATTGGCTGGATCGCCACGCTCAGAAAGTCGCAGTCAATAGCTCAATGTCCAAGTGGAGACCAGCGATGAATTCCCTTCCTCAGGGGTCAGTAGTGGGACTGGCACTATTTAACATCTTTGTCAGCAACATGGACAGGGGGATTGAGTGCACCCTCAGCAAGTTTGCTGCAACACCAAGCTGTGCAGTGCAGTCAACATGCTGGAGGGAAAGGGAGCTTTCCAGAGGGACCTTGACAGGTTTGAGAGGTGTGCCCATGTGAACCTCATGAAGTTCAACAAGGCCATGTGCAAGGTCCTGTACATGGGTTGGGGCCATGCCAAGCACAAATACAGGCTGGGTGGAGAATGGATTAAGAGCAACCCTGAGGAGAAAGACTTGGAGGTGCTCATTGATGAGAAACTCAACATGAGCCGTCAGTCTGTGCTCGCAGCCCAGAAGGTCGACTGTAGCCTGGGCTGCACCAAAAACAGGGTGGCCAGCAGGTCGAGGGAGGGGATTCTGCCCCTTTGCTCCGCTCTGGTGAGACCCCACCCGGAGTCCCGCGTCCAGCTCTGGAGCCCTCAGCACAGGAAAGACATGGAGCTGTTGGAGCGGGTCCAGAGGAGGACCACAAAAATGATCCGAGGGCTGGAACATGTCTCCTATGAGGAACAGGCTGAGAGAGTTGGGGCTGTTCAGCCTGGAGGAGAGAAGACTGCGGGGAGACCTTACCACAGCCTTCCAGTACCAGAAGAGGCCTACAAGAAAGCTGGAGAGGAAGTTTTACAAGGGCATGTTGTCATAGGACAAAGGGGAACGTCTTCAGGCTGAAAGAGGGTAGATGTAGATTAGATGAAGGAAAGAAACACTCTACTCTGAGTGTGGTGAGGAACTGGAACAAGTTGCCCAGAGAAGTTGTGGCTGGCCCTTCCCTGGAAGTGTTCGAGGCCGGGCCGGATGGGGCTTTGAGCAACCTGGTCTAGTGGAAGGTGTCTCTGCTCGTGGCAGGGGGGTTGGAACCGGATGAGCTTTAAGAACCCTTCCAACCCAAACCATTCTAAGATTCTACGCAAGTCTGGGATTCAACATGTTTGGGTATGCGCAAATAAACTACAAGCAGAGTACATTTATCCCCCAAACTGAGAGTCCCACTTAGGCTTTTTAAAAACCTTATCTAGTTAACACAAGCAACAACAGAAAGAATATGTGAAAACATAGGCTTCAGACCGTGCTAACAATCAAAAACATGCTCTCAGAAGACTCTACATACATATTCTGACAGATAACATAGCCCAAAATAAGATAATCTTACACAAGATAACCAATGATACTCGTACTAACAAAAGAAACTACTTCTTGAGTATAGTGTCTTATCACTGGGCTGGTGAAGACACACTCTTTGTCAATGCTGTTCCACCTCAGTAGACAATGACATTTCCATGCAATTTCTGGTTTTATGGTCCATACTCCAGACACAACTGAAAGCCTTCTCATCTTTGGGGGAATCTGGAAGCAGTGGGTACTAAGCAGATTCCTAGCTCTGTCTGTGGAAGACAGGATTCCCACATACAGGACGTTGCTGCACTGAGAGACTTTATAACGTATGTGAAATGGTTCAGGAATAAAAAATATTTTAAAATAAGTTCAACTATAAATTACTGAGGGACAGTGAGCACTGCTACCTGGAAGGCTCATTTTTTTTTCTACCCTGACAGTATCATTCCTACATACCACACATGGCTCGTTATCAGATGACCACATCACATCACAACTATCACTCATGCAAACTGAAGTGGATTGGGTTCCATTCCCTGGTTGATTACTGTTTTCAAGATATTTGGAATGCTTATCTATGGTACTAAGAATGTGTCCATATTGTTTTCAATTAAACTGTTCAGCTACAACCATATATGGACAAATTACAACACTATTCCCGCATGAGTAATTCTGTAACTCCATTGACCTGAACAGGGCAATTGGCTACATATTACCTTGTATCATCAAGGATATCACAATCTGGCGAATAATAAAGTTATTGTTTAAGCACACACATAAAATCATATTGTTAGGGAACTTTCAAATCAAGTTCTAACCAGTCAATGAATGAGGCTAGACTTCCTATCTTTTTCTACACTTCCATACTCACATTTTCACGTGAAATTTTACAGTAAAGGTGCTGTATTCCCAGTTTATTAATATTAATTGAAATACATAAAATATTAAAATATAAATATAAAAATTTAAGACTTACAACATAAGAAAGAGAACACTCTAAATTGCAAATATCTTTAATGTAATTTAATTAAAAATAATCACAATTAACACAAGCTCAAAGTTATCATTTTTTACTTAATAGATCTTCATTTAAAGGACATAGAACATTCAAAATATTAATCATAATTTGCTGATCAGTACTCTTGGAACACAGGCAGAGACGAAAGGAGGACTTAGTTTTCTAGTCATTTTACTTTGGTAGGTATAAATACAAACTTCATCTAATTTATTTAAATTAATCTGCAGTGATTTGAACTAGTTTGATTTAACTTTCTGTATGGCACATAAAAGAAATTAGGAAAACGAGTTTGCATGCCAACAATCCTCACAAAGAAGCAGTGGCAATTTGTATGCTATACAAAGCAGAGTACAAAACCCACAAAAGAAGCAAGTGCTGTGAAATATGAGTGCTGTTATGCCCAGAGGAATATGTTTCAGCCTTAAGTCTATTACCTCTTAGATGCAACTTTCCTAACTTAACTGATCTAACTATCAATTGAGACAAAGGTCAATTCTTCAGCTGCTCAAGTTCTCAGATTCAAGACCCTTAGAAGTTATGCAAGTTCTACACCAAGTTTCATTTCAACAACTACTTATACTTGTTTTTTTACATAACAGGTAATGACTTCTGCATGAAATGAATTAATTAATACTACACACTATACAAAGCTTTTTATAACAACCTTACATACTTACAACATATTAAACTTTACTTCAGTTTCTTCTTTAGCATTATTGAACACCACAGATAGAGTCATCTCCTCTCTAAAACAGTTTCTGCAATTAAATAATCTATTAAAAGACCTTGAAAATCCTTCAAACTGTCATTTCTGATTTGCGACTCTGCTTCTATTCTCTTTATTTTCTAACCCATTTTGTGAAACAAAAAAATCCTTAAGAATACCATGGTATTACAGATTAACATAACAACAAGCATAAAAATTGCAGTTAACTGCGCACTTGAGATTTTTATTACATTTATGTCTACATAAAATTGAAAAAACCCTACATAAATGAAAAAGCAGCTGAAGGGCAAAATCAAACTGTTGTCTTTACTAGATGCAAGTCTAATGTCTTTTAGATAAAGTATTTGTAGGTGCCACAGTCAATCAAGATTTCAAGGGAAAGCAAAAATGAAAGCATTCGTGCACGAAAGGCATGTGTGGTAATTCTGATGTGTAGACAAGATAATGGAAAATATTCAAGCCTTCCTTTAATTTTATGTAACTGCTGCTTTGACTTAGACAACCTGTCACACTTAATGCATTACTTTATTATTTTAATTATTTAGGAGCATTTTATTAATTCGGTAGGCATCTGGTCATCACAGCTAACCTTCCTGAATAAGCCACCTTTTTTTTTTCTTCAGATGTTGCACTCATGCAGAATTCTGACAAAATATTTTCAATACACTTGTAATTGTGAAGATCTCGTTTACACTATGTTTTCTTAATGTTCATCATTAAGCGACTTGCAGACATACAGCTTAAATTTTCATGTTTTTAAGACCTTACTGCAAAACTCAGATGGTATTTTAGCTGAAACTGCCCATTCTATTCCCTCACTCTCAAAGAAAAAAAAAAGTTTCAATACACACTCATTACAGAACATTTAAACCTGAACAGTTTTAAAACACTGCACAGCTATAATCAATCAATAGGAAATCTACAATAAATGCCACAGAAGCCTCACCACATCAAATGAAAAGTCTGTCTACCCACAGATCTTGTTCCCAGCAATTGTCAAAAGTGGATGTACACAGAAATGTTTAAATACAGCAGGAATCTTTGCTTCCTCTGAATTATCTAGTACCGAGTCACTGCTCCAAGACTACCAAAGCAAGATGCAATTCCTATGCTCCTCTAACAGTTTTCTTTGCTGGTGTTGTCCAGCCTCCCATGAATCCATGAAAAATTCTAGAATCCACCATAGACAGTGAGATCATACTGCGAAAGGAATCATCATCTTCTGTTTGTTTTGAACCTGCTAAGAGTCTTCATTCAGAGTCTCTAGCTGTACTGTAAGACCCAGTGAACAATCACTCTTTAGACACCTTTTCCCCGCCAATCAAAGGTCTTTATCACACCCCTTTCCCTTTATTTGACACTCTTTCAGACTGACAAGTTAGAGCATACTAGCAATTATTAAAACAAAAAGGCAAGCAAATTTTTCATCAGTCCTAGCGTCCCTCTTTGAAACTTTCCCAATTTTCTATTTCTTTTAGTCCTTGCTCATTTCCTGTAAATCTTAAAAATGATTATTAAATCATCCTATAATAAGTCAGTGTCACTTGTCTAGTCTACAACATCTATCAATTTGAATAGTGAAAATCAAAAGCTTCAAGGTATGCACATGAATAGTTCTATACTTTGGAAGCTGGAAAAAGAATCCGGAAAGCAAAAAAACTAGTGACAACGTTCTCAACTGAAACTATGGGAAAATTTAGGAATAGTAAATATAATTATCCACGCTGTAATCTGTCTGAGACATGTTTTTAAGACTGCAAGTTCACAGGTCTTTACTTTCACATCTCAGTGATACATGCCATCTTACTACTCTTACCGATAGTTTAAAAACTGCTCAGAAAAATAGCCATGCACCTCTATGGACATAAAATGGCTATGAAAAGATGACAAAAATGTGCCAAAAATTTTCAGAATTTGGTTCTGATACACAGTATCTAATTATCAAGTTTCAGCAGCATTTCTTATATAGTGTGGTAAACAGCAGGCTATAAGACATGGGCTGCCAGGCCAAGAAACATGCCTAATTATTCCCATATTCATTAAGTTGCACTCTTAATCTAGAAACAGAGGTGTATTGTTACTGAAAATAAAATAAATTACTGTGTGAGAATACTTTTCCTATACACTAGTGATTTTTATCCCTTAGAGCTCAACCTTACAATATGCGCTGCTCCTTCTCAATATACAGTCCTCACACCTCTGGAGGGTGAAAACCAGTACATGCTTTGGCTAAAGTGGATTTATATGCCCGCTCACTGGCCAGCAGGCTGCTACCAAATAAGAATTAGTGTTGGTACATTTTGTCTGCTTCCCCCTTCCCAGAGGTACTAACCAGATTTCCATCCTCTACCCAGCCATTAACTTTCATGAAACTTCTAGAGACTTGGCTGTCTTCAATATTTCTATCTTTACATGAAATTTGGCCAAGAAGTTAAGATTCAAAAGTTACTGATGAAAAGAAGCTATGACAAGAAAAAGTAAGGGCACAGAGGAGACAAAGATGCTAGCAATGAAAACCTAGTGAAAATACTAAGCCTTGTTTTCATAAGCTTCAACAAGCTAAAAATGCCAGTACAAAATAAAGTTCTAAGAGAAAAAATAAATTGTTTCTTAAGAATTCATCAGAGTACTAGCAAGCGTTCCTTGTTTGCAATCATATCGTAGACAGATAAAAGTCACACAACATTAAGTAATAAAACACAGTAGGTGAGTCAAGGATAGTATTTTTCACTTTGCTGGAGGTTTGTCCTTCAAATATCTTACATATGGAAATATTGAAAGTATTACCTTGAGCTAGCCTTTCAAGCCGTTTCCCGTGCTCTGGAGGAATAGCATACCTAAAATTCACACAAAGAAAAGGATGAAATGCTTAAAGACATTAATTACTACACAAGCCATGATTCATGTATGATAAATATCTAAAAATACTGAAGCAAAAAAGATTAAAGACTGAAAAATTTTAAAAGAAAAATATACCAATTTCTAAAGAAAAAATACAGAGGGGTTTTTTTTGAGAAAACATTTTAGCTTATTTGTAGTTTAAACATTATAAGATGTAGTTCAAGAACCACAGAATCACAGAATGTTAGGAGCTGGAAGGGACCTCTGGGGATCATTTAGTCCAACATTCCTGCTGAAGCAGGTTCACCTAGAGCAGGCTGCACAGGACCACATCCAGATGGGTTATGTTGAATGTTACATTCACTATTTAAAATCATGCATATTGACAATATTTTATATGGTCACACCACTCCAGTTAGAAAAGGCATATATACTTTCATTTTCCAAATAAAACAAAACCACATAAAATAAGTCTAATTTATTCAGGTTTAGTTCCTTTGAATTTTACTGTCCTTCATAAGACACAAGAGTTCAACAGAAAAATATGAGCACTACACATCTCTCTTTTTCTATAGCCAATACTGTGGAATAGAAGGGCCACTTGTCTTCGGGAAAATCATTACAATTAAGTTTAAAAATTGCTTAAGAAATACACTTTCTTTAAACTAAAGAACTGTACATATCTTGGAATCACTCTGTTATTACAACAAAGTATTTTTTAGAGTCCATATGCTATCTGCTACAAGTCAGTAACAATATAAAGAACTGGAACTAACCTCATGTTATTTTTAATGCCTTTTACAGCTAAAAAAAAAATCAAAGATTACTGAAAGACTATAATTTCATTTTGTTTTTCTGAACACTTTGTTATTCACATATTTACTGCACTTCATAGACTTACTGTGTGTATTAATTAAGCTTTATTACTGTCTTTAAACAAAAACAAAAGCCAGTTATATCACATATTGAAGTAAATGTTGCAACACCATTGATTGTTCTCTATAAAAAAAATGGTTCAGAAAAGGAGAAAATGCATATTCAGCTGTACAACATAGTCCCCATTCACATTTTCAAACTAAGTCGACATACATCTTTTTTCTTTTACTACACTGTGAATACAGATTTCATTCACCTTCCCTGACAACTCACTATGAAAAACAAGTGAAGGACCATAGGCCCTCATTTTGCACAAGATATAAACATCCTCCTACCTCAAGATCTCAATTGCACACACAAAATCTTACTCTTGCAACTGAAACTGCTGCATAGAAGCAAGACCCTTCCACCACAGAAGTCATAGCTCCAAGTTCAACTGTAGCAAAACCCCTGCCTACTGCAACCCACTCTAAACATTATTAAACAAAAATTTCAGCTTGACTCTACCCAATGTTTGCAGTTTTAATCAGAATTTCACTGTTTTACAAAAACGGATTTTGTTTCTCTCCATTTGTACTTCCAAGGTGTTTGTGCCTGTTCTCCACTCCACATTACACACACATCAACGTATACATAGTAATCTAAACTACGTATGCATCTTTCACACCCCAGTGGAGACAACTGCTATGTACAGCATTATACACTGCACTGTATGTCATTAAATATACAACTCCATAAAGTCAAACACGAACAGACAGGCTTTATGTCTAACAAAAAACTCAAACTAGAGACTTTTCTTTCCTTTACCTGTCTCCGATTGGACTGGTATTCTTCCTAAAATACTACTCTTCCAAAAGTACATTACTACATTTTTGTGACAATATGCAGCCACATATCCATTTGTACACATACACATATAAGTAATTATTAATATTACAAAAATACAAAAGTGGACAACTGAGCTCTCAGTAAGTCTTGGAAAGATAAGACAGGGCACAATTTAACTGGGCTATAGCTATTTATTTAGCTAATCTAAAATTACCAGGCAATAATTCGTTCAATGCAAGCTAGTACTTTCCATCATTGCCTTCATTTGGGGTCTGTGGTAACATCTGCTCCTCAGTCCTCTATTTCTTCCCACTGTTGCCATTTCTCTTTTCTCATAGCTAAGAAAAGGACCGAGGAAAGGAGACCATCTTTGTAGTACCAGACACTTGGAGCCCCAAAGTCACTCTCCAGGCCCTTCAGGGTTGGTTCCAAACACAATTTTTTTAGAAAACTGAGTTTTTTTTATTAAACATGTATGTACCTGTGCCTTGAATACCAGTTAAATTACAGTGACATTAATCTTACTGATCCTTGTCTGTCATAGAGCACATTAAACAACAAAACCTCCAAACTCAGATCATTACGTCAGGGAAAAAAAGTATTCGCTCTCAATAGTTAGCTCATACAAGAACTCCAGCAGTGTTAAAAGCTTTTAGAAAAATATTTTTCATCATCTCGTGTCCAGCTTCCTTTTAGCTACATTACCAAGCAGCCATGAACGTTTGTCTGACTTCTCATATCTTAAGGCCAAGTCCAGCCATCTTTAAAAGTAAATACAATGGACATTAAATGCTAAATCACTAAGAGGTAAGGAGAATGTTTCTTGGATAGCAAGCAAAGAAGCAGGTGAAAAGGGAAGAACAGATAAAAAGGGAAATGTTGATGCTAACTACATTTTCTTAGGTCAGGAGCTCATATTTGTTAAAAACTTCAAAGACAGATAAAAGCTGAAGAGTCACTGTACATTGCTACAGTCATACTACAAAGAAAAAACATGGTACCATACATTTATCGAGTATTGTTCAAAAAGATGTTCTGAAATACAGAATCACAGAATCAAGAATGGTAGGGGTTGGAAGGGACCTCTGTGGGTCATCTAGTCCAACCCCCCTGCCGAAGCAGGGTCACCTACAGCAGGCTGCACAGGACCTTGTCCAGGCTGGTCTTGAATATCTCCAGAGAAGGAGACTCCACAACCTCCCTGGGCAGCCTGTTCCAGTGCTCCGTCACCCTCAGAGGGAAGAAGTTCTTCCTCATGTTCAGACGGAACTTCCTATGCTTCAGTTTGTGCCCACTGCCCCTTGTCCTGTTGCTGGACACCACTGAAAAGAGGTTGGCCCCATCCTCTTGACACCCACCCTTCAGGTATTTGTAAGCATTTATAAAGTCCCCTTATATATACATATTAATTCAGCAAATCAAGAGTACTGGCAACAAGATAACTACAAATAAGAAATACACATTAAATTTAAGTCATGAGAAGGCTATGAGGGGACCTAATAAATGCTTATAAATATCTCAAGGGTGGGTGTCAGGAGGATGGGATGAAACTCTTTTCAGCAGTGCCCAGTGACAGGACAAGGGGCAATGGGCACAAACTGAAGCACAGGAAGTTCCGTCTGAACATGAGGAAGAACTTCTTCCCTCTGAGGGTGACGGAGCCCTGGAACAGGCTGCCCAGGGAGGTTGTGGAGTCTCCTTCTCTGGAGATGTTCAAGACCCGCCTGGACACGGTCCTGTGCAGCCTGCTGTAGGTGACCCTGCATCGGCAGGGGGGTTGGACTAGATGACCCACAGAGGTCCCTTCTGACCCCGAACATTCTGTGATTCTGTGTGATTCTATGTTTTCAAGATTAATTCTTCTACACGATTTCTCAGTTTACTTTAAATAAGCTAACTTCTCTGCTTCTTTTTTTTTTTTGTAAATTATGTCTCAGGCAGTAACATCCACAATTTAGTCATAAACTAGTAGCAACAGCTCCCTGTTCTACCTTTATTCTTCAAATCCCCAGCAAAGGCAACGACAGATAGTAGTCTGGTAGCTGTGATCACTCAGTCCTGCCTTTAGCTCAGAAAACATGGTTGGTGACAATTAGAATAGCTAACTTTATGAAATGAAAAAATGATGTTTGGGAACTTGGCTTAAAATAGCAATTCACAACCTGTTTAATTGCAGTAACTCCTTTGGTTACTGTTTGATTTGATTTTATACTCAGATGCAAAACCTAAATAACCTTTGAATTACTGTTACCTTTACAGTTTCTGTTCTATGAGAATGAATTTATTTTTTCAACAACTGCTAGACCATCACAGTAAAATACAAGTGTTACCTTGCATTGAAAACAAAAAGAATCCAGTAACAGGAAAAAAAAAACCCATGGGTTTTGATCAAGTTCAGTTTTATTAGAAATGTTTGGATGTTGCACTGAGATGCACCCGTATAAAAACACGCCTAAAAAATGCTTCCTCTCCTTTTATTTTCCTTTAAGCTGAAAATGGAATCTTTAGTACAAGTCACTTGAAAATATTAACAAAAAGCACATGGACCACAGATGAAACTTCTTAATTCAAAAGATAACTTAGAATAAAATTACAGGCTTCAGAAGGAGAAATAACTGACAGACATTTCAGAAGACACAGGCAAACTAATATTGTATCTCCACAGCAACATCAACTTCTTCAAATTTCCATTTGAGAAACTGCTGCATTAGACAACACAAAACAATTCTACTACATAAAAGGTGCTTATAGAAAACTGGACTAAAGACATATGAATTGAAAACAAATATCCTGAAACAATGCCAGGGCATGACTTGTTGTACACTTGTAACCCTTTCCCTGGTTACGTTATAAGGTATAATCATTTGATTCTTTTGATAATAAGTGTAGGTCATGAAAAACAAATTGCTCAAAGCTCTTAAATATCCAGAAAGTAAATTTAAAAAGTTAAATTTCTATAAAGATACCAAAATGAGACGGCGGAGACGAGGAAAAAATTCCTAAAACAAATTTTGATCAGAAGTATCATTACATTATTGTAAATCTAGGGTAAAATGCAGGAAACAAAATATTATTACAGAAGCTGAATTTTTATTCAATGGTCTTTGTTTCTTTCCCGTATCTGTGTACTGCAAGTGTTAAAAAAAAGGTCAAGCTTTCCTAT
This sequence comes from Opisthocomus hoazin, assembly GCF_030867145.1. Taxonomy (NCBI): domain Eukaryota; kingdom Metazoa; phylum Chordata; class Aves; order Opisthocomiformes; family Opisthocomidae; genus Opisthocomus; species Opisthocomus hoazin. The sequence goes on along the minus strand of NC_134454.1, from coordinate 19,916,902 downwards.
TTCAAGTTGGAAAAGCCCATTTTAGTTCAGTTATTGGTAAAATCACTTTATGTAACTTTGGATTACATATTTGTAATAGCGCTCCTGGGCCCGCTTGTGATATTAACAGGCTTAAAAATTTCAAACATTCCCCTCTTTCTAGACTTGCCTACTGCCTAGAATTGACAGTTCCCCATTCAATGTGCTTGCTTCACTTCCATTATGAAACATCTATTTTCATCCATCTACAGTACGCAGAACCTCAGAGCTTAATTCAGCATTCTGAAATACTTTCTAGGATGAACAGCCTAGAAGTTAAGCATGGTATCACAGTTCATTACTTTAAGGCTCTTTGTGAGCTAGGTTTTCATAGAATAGGATTTCATCTGCAGTTGATTCTCAATTTATCATAATGAACATATTTAAGCAATTCTAGCATTGCTTCACGGTATCTTCCATAGGATCTACAATCTGATAAAAGACAAAGCAGCACCACATCATCAAATTGATCAGCTGTAATTTCTACAAGGCTAAGAATTAAAAAAAAAAAATGAGATATGAGAGTTTTCACATTAGAAGCTACCAAACCTTCTTACAAAGATAGGCCTGAAACAAAACACATTCAGCCCAGAGCTAACAAGTCCTTCAAGAATAATGCAACAAATATCTGTACATTTTTTATAATAAAATCCCTGTGAGATCAGGGAACAAATGATCATTTGGGTTTTTGCTCCATTCTCTGAAATGTTCTCCCTGGGCTTTATCAAGAAAAATCTCTAAGTAGCCAGAAAACATGTCACAAACCAATCAGCATTTCTGCAGTAACTTCACAGTAGAAGTAAATCACCTAAACTATAATGTTAGTAAAATTAAACAAATGCAATTTTATGGGATTAAAGTGTTTTCCCATTACGATGAATGTTGATTGACAATAAACTATTGAAAATCATTGCTACTTTTTTAACAGAATATATTAATTGAATCCAAACTTTCAATAATTTAGCATTGAAGCTTCTCTCTTTGTAACTTCAAGCTCTAAAAACATAGTTCCTTGTTTTTAGGATACTGATATAACAACATTTATTTAGAAAAATTAAGTGCAGCACAATATTAATTATTACAGCTGTGATTTCTGAAAAAAAAAATTATATATAATTCTTAGAAGCATGCTACATAATCTACTATTGTAGACAAAAGTACATAAAGTGATCCTATTTTTCATCTGTATCTGAAGTAGGCATTTCATTTCTCTTTAATCCACTGTATAGACTTGATATAAACTTACAATTCTCTCTACTCTGCCTTTAACTCAACAGAGAAACATGACTGTATGTTGGTCATGACTAATATCCATTTAGCTTTAAGTATTGTTTAAAAAAATTAAAAAAAAAAAAAAATCAGAAAACCTTAGCCAACACTCTTACTAACGCAGTTTTAAGCAGCATTGCTTCAGAGTTTCAAAAGTTTTCACAAAGACTTATATAAACTATTAAAGTTAAGTGTTCTTCAACCATCAGCATCCCTTCGCATTCTAGAAAAATCTTCTACCACCATGTTTGTTCCAACATAAAAATCCTGGTTTAAGGACATATTTAAGATGGAAATTAAATCACACTGCACACTCAGGGAAACTGTGTAAGAAAGAAGAAAAAGGCCAAAAATCATGAATACCTGCAACATACCCTGTGAACTGCACAGCTGAAATTGTACAAACCAAGGATACCCTGCTAGAAAGAGTCACATGCTTTCAGTTTAGTCTGTAGGTTTTCACAGAAAGTGAATTTTACTTCCAAAGCAAGAAAAGCAGTGGAGCTAAATGATAATAATAGATACATAAATATAAAGATTTCAGAATTGGTGTTTTTCCCCCAAGGACCCCTTCACATCACTCCCAACATGGAAAATGCAGGCTGTAACAGCATACCAGAATGATGACTACATGATGACAAGTCCCCAGTTTCCAAGAACAGAAAATAAAACTTATATCACATAATAAAACCTACGTCATTAAAAAAAAAAAAAATCAGGTTAGCTAGTAAAACAGATTTCCTGTGACTCAGTACAGAATTCTATGGGTCAGCATGAAATTCTACGAACTGTCAGTCATATTCTGACTTTCACAGGTTATCTGCCTTGCATTCCTCTAATTTAATAATCTTAAAATTTTAACAAAATGAAAATAAATGTAAAGCTATGAATGAATGTAAAATCACAACATCATTGAGCTTGCACAGTAAAATGTGTTAAAGAACACAAAAAACTACACAGTCATAACGACTTGACTAGAACAATCATTACGAGTATAAAAATCTAGTCAGATTTATTACATTTCATAGTGATCTTTCTATCTATGCCTCAGGAAGTAATTACACTAAGCTGTACCACATTAATAACATTGTTCTAGACATCACAGCCAAAGAAGTTACATTTTGTAGTATAGAATAATTACTATAGTAGCTCTGCAGTAACTACAAAGCTTAAATATTAAGTAGTCTGTTCTTTCCATCACTAAAAACATCAACACCCACAGATCAGCAGACAAGGTAGTCCAGGTGACCGACTGTCCGCTTTTTAAACCTTACTTCGCTAACTTATACACTGCAGAGTTAGAAAATAAATAGTCACACATATTGTACACACACAGCTTACACAAAATAAACTGATAACTTTATTCCAATACCTAAATAGCAGCTACCAACAGTAGCACTGCAAAGCACTGTGCAAAAATAACAACCCAGGAACATCTGGTCAAAGACACAAATATAGCAGCTTCCTGACCTACGAAGTGAGAGTTGATAGTTATTCATCGGACTGTTGCTTTATTGCTGCACTTGTTTTGTGAACGGGGGGATGGAGGGTCCTCTTTCTTCTCTAACCCTATATTTCCCAGGTCTTTATATTTCTCAGAATGCACTTTAAGAAAAAACATTGGCTAAAAAACATGTAAGTATACAGAAACTAGAAAGAATTTGCAGCATCAATGGTTGCAAATGAATTGCAAGCAACTTAACGCACAGGTTTAGAATTCTGCAGAAAAGTGAAGGCTTGATTCAGAATTGGTTTCCAAGTCACCCCATACATTAGCAAAGTAACTTTCAACACCATCTTTAAAATTCAGTATCACAGAATGGTAGAAAAGTTTAGGCTGGAAGGGACCTGAATGTCATCTAGTCCGATCTCCTGATCAACATACGGCTAACTTCAAAGTTAGATCAGTTTGCACAGGGCAACATCTAAATCAAGCTTTGAAAATTCCAAAGATGAGGACTCAGCAGCGTTCCTAAGCAACCTGTTACAATGTCATTGTGAATTATTTCTTCTTTCCATCAAACTGAAATGTCCCTTGTTGCAAATTGTGCTTATTGCTACCGTTCCTTTCCTATGTCAATGCACCACTGACTTTGGCTTCATCTTCCCTATAATCTCCTCATACCACAGATTACAACCCCAGACCATATACCAGAACATATAAGTTTTACAGAAAAATTCTTAAGTCAAAAACTATACTCAAGCAACAACCATCTCATAAAATGTTTGTTTGCCCCAGTAATTAATGATTTGCCCTTAAGGACTGCAAAAAAACCTCTCCCCTTTCTTTGTCTATAGATTTCTTACATTTCGCATAAGAATCCTCTTATGCTAATCCATACTTGTCAATAAGAATAGAAAAGTGAAGTTCCACATTAAAAACAGAGAATCCTGACAATCCAGAAAAGTTAAGCAGTTCTCAGGAAAGTATCCCATATAGTTGGAAAAATCCCACAGATAACATTTTCAGAGATGCTAGACATCTGGGCTTTAAAGAGAAGTAAGATTTAAGTATGAAGCTTCTTCAAAGGAAAACCTCCACGGATAGTTCACTGCCCAACCCCATTACAGGCACCAGGGTGAGGAGAAAAAAGAACCTATACAGAAATATATCAGAAACATTGAAATGTATTATATTGTTACAATACTTGCATTCACATTATCCACAGTTAGTAATAAGGAGCCAAAAAAAACCTATTCAAGCCTCTACATCTATCAATATTCTACGCAAAGAACGTAAGTATATGAGTTGGATTTCTTGGATGTTCTTTACATCACAAACCTCACATATTTCATAGCATTCTGAGCTCAAAAACAAAACAAAACAAAAAAAACCACACAACAAAACTACTATCTTAGCTTTTCAGTAAAACATACCACTACGAAGCAATTATGGCCCATCTGTTTGGTTTAGTCAGCTGAAACAGATATATGAAATCATCTTTCACAAAAATTCAAACTTGCCATGACTTCGGCTCCCCAAAATGGAGATAATTGATACTGTAGAGATCCATGTCTTCAGTGTGCCACGCAAATGTTGTTTTCCACATGCCAAAATACAGATATGGCGTATTTACACCCTCAATAGAAATTCCACAGTCTTCTCCTACAACATCCAATATTGTATTAAGATGGGCAATATTCCATTCCTCAATACCCTGAAACAGATATATAATAAATGTATTAATAAATTTATAAAGTAGTGCAATTGTATATAATAGTTTCAGTCAAAAGATACACACCTGATCTAGCCCTTCAAAAGACTGTAGATTAATACAAATTTAGAAGCACTTTATCAGACAGTTGAAGTTACCCAAAGAAAAATTCTCTTAACCTTAGTAAGATTTAGATCAGGTTCTAAGTGTGAGACATTCGCAGCAGAGAACATAAGGAAGTTCATACCTACTTAATACATCCAATCTAACATGGATAGAAACAGCATACTGATCACAAATAACAGCAGCAGACAAAATTTTTGATGAGTTGGTAGCTGGAGGCCACTAAGTTTCACAGGGCTTATCTATGCTTTTTAATTATTTACAAAGTAATACTAAATAGTATGAAATTTTATTTTAAAGTTTCACTTACACATGGAAAATTGCTATTTCTCTGGAAAGTATAAAAACTAAAACCATTACATCACTTCAGAGGTATTTCTAATCATAATGATGTACTGCACAGGAAATGTACCACAGAGGAAATCTGTTGATTTCATGGGATTTCATCTGTTTCCTTACATTATTGCCTATAAAATTTGTATATTAAAGGCCATTCAGAAAGCTACGCATGTAGTTTTTGTTGTATTTCAGATTCACCCACAAAATGCAGTTCTAATTTCAGGTAATTCAGCACGTAAGAGTCAGTATAACCAAGATCAAAGCTACAAAACTGAAGAGAAAGAGATTAGACTTCATTATAACAGCAATTACTAGCACCTTCAGGGAAGACATTAGCTGGTGCTCAGGCAGTCAGGAAAACAAGAAATATAATCAAAACTATTACAAACTCAATTCAGGCAAATTTCTTTATAGGGAAGACAGCCACTAAACATACTCTTAACCATGACCTGCTCTGCACCCCCCCACCACTGAAGTCTGTACAGTTCTGGTAACTTTACTTAAATTTGGGGAATGACTTGATGGCAGACTGCAGTCCTGATGCAGCCAATTAAGACTAAGAAACACAGTGACATTCAATAGCTGGGCAAGTGGTGAAGTAAGAATAAGGTTAAAGCAAGACATAATGAACATTTAATACTCTCAGTTTTTATTTCCTTGTTTTCTAAGATTTTATGTCGAGCATGTTACATATGCAGCAACTAAAATTGATATACAAGATGGCAACTTCTGTATGAAGTTCAACCTTCTCATTGAACAAGCACTTCTAACTAACTGCTATGACTACTTCACTTAGTAAGAAAAACTGTCTATAAGTTATCTCAGACTTTCCCAAAGCAGTAAAGGACTTTTACAGAATGAGTTCATTTCAGACAGCAAATTTTGTTCTTTTTTTTTTTTTTTTTAAATCAAAGCTTTGGCTTTGATGCATTTGTGTGACATCCAGGCACATGAAATTAAAAAATTTTAAAACTAAAAAGAAAAAAAACCATGATGACCATTATCAAAGAAAAAATAACATCAATACGAATTCCAACAGTAGATGCTGGTAAAATTTGCACCTGTCGAATCTAAAAATTATAATAATCAGCAAGGTAGTAGAGCTGTAAAATATAAAATTTGTTTGATGAAATATTTTAACTATTCTTCAAATTAATTTATAGATTTTATTTTTTAAAATCACATACAATTTATCTTTGTTCACAAATTGTATAGTCAATTTGGAGAAACAAATTAATACAGCAAAGTAAGAGCAATGACTCAACCATGTAGGCACAGAGATACATACAGGGTTAGAAAACAGTAATAAATACAACAGATAAAAATCAAATGTTAATCTACACAGTACATTTTCTGAGAGTGGCCAAAAGCAGACAAAAACAGTGCACACAAAGCAGTACTTCCCCAGAATACCCTTCCAGCCTGCAGCAATTTGCAGATTGAAGATTTCTCTAGACAGAGGTGTTATCCTTCTGCTTAACACCACCCCATGGGCTTTTTACCAATTTATTTGTCCAGTCACCTTCTTTAATCCATGTAAGCTTTTAGGAACCATAACATCCTGAAATCTTAACTCTTCTCTTTCTAAGAATTAGGTGACGGTTAACAGAATAAAAAAAAATAAAGATAATGTAACACCACATCTCATCTTTTCACCCCCTGTTAAGTCAAGTCACAGCTAGGCACCAACCAAACTGCTACTGGTTTGTGCCTAAAACAAAAACAAATCTTCCCATGGAGAACAATCCTAGGAGAAAAGGCCTGCTTCAAAATACCAAATATATCAAATACACAATCCACAACCTCTGCACTCAAGATACATGAGCTATTTCCATTTCCTAAAGACTATTTTGGACAACTAGCCTTAGCTCAAAAGGAAATGTTCACGGAAACTGGCTGAAATGGTAAAATCACACTCATTCATTTTAAATCTTCTCACATTCCTTGAACTTCAAAAAAAACCCATCAGTTTTATATTTATGCCTAGCTCGTTACAAGTAATTATTACAAATTACTACTAAAGCTGATACTTTTACTCATAGATCTTTTTAATATTCAAAAATATGAAGTAAAATGCTTACATGAATTTTAAAGTAAAATATGGATTATAATTTTTCTAATAGTTATATGACTGTTTTGAAACTTTACAATTGCAGTGCACACTAAAAATATCACAGGAGCCATAAAAGAGCTGTTTAACAGGTCAATACATAACAGTATTACTCAAAATTAAAGTATACCTTAGCAGGTTATGCTATATTTAATAACAATTATCAGAACACCAGGACACATATTGCTTGACCATGAGGTGTAGCTGGTAGTTTCTTACAAATACAAAAACTTATTCAGACATTACAATCTATTCAATGTTAGGAAAATATCAAACATGTATTCTGCTCAGAGTATCACAGTAATATCAGAATATTATAATAATTTCAAGGGAATGTGTAAAGAAATTAGTTCTAATGTAACCACACTTTTGATGGCAAATTCTTTCAACAATACCTGTCATTTTTGACAACTGTACTACACAATCTAACATCACGAAAAAAGCTGAAACATAACATTTTATTTCTTTACTAAAACAAAGAAATACAGGTTCGAAAAATCTTACCATCTGTGGTCATTGCTATGCACATTAGGCTTGCGTTTCCTCAGAGAAACACTGCAAGGTACATAGTGGTTTATATAGAACAACATTATTCCAGCCTTCACTAGTTCTGTAAATGATTCAAAGTTACTGTAAATTATTGTCAAGAGTTTTCGTGACTCTTTTACCAGCCTCTGAACCAGGTTTTGACGCAATGTGAAGATAATATGGGTCACTTTGCAAGCAGCTCTCAACTATCTGAACACTTGCACAGTTTAGAAGCAGATGACCCATTCTTTTCTCAAAGACACAAAGGAAAATGTAGCTACATTGGTAAAATATATATATAAATATATATATATGTAAAATTGCTATTGTATATTGGTAAAAAGTGAAGCTCAAGCAGTGACCTCTTTCCAAATAAGCACAAAATAAGCTCCAAATGATTTTTTTTAATTCATTTCCTTTCTCTACAGTACTTACAATAGTGACATGACACTATCCATTGCACTTCAAACCAATTAGCCGTGATTTCTGTACATATACATTAATACACACAACCCTTTTTCAGTGTTTAATTTCTCCTGTGGTGATCTCATGGATTCATTTCAATATTAACCTGGCAAACAAGACATCTGTTGTACAACTAGGATTAAAAAGCACCTATGACTGACTGAAACAGCTCAAATAATAAAGAAGAGTAAAAAAATTAATTGAGATAGAGTGAAAAGGAGTAGGAGAAATATATAGAAAAATTTGTGCTTCATCCCCTACTCCTCTCTCCACACACCCACTCACTCATACCAGTGAATATAATAAAAAAAAAGCCAGGTTTTTATTGCTTCTTCGAAGGGCATAAAATACAGACAGAAAAATGTCGCTAACAGAATCTCTGCACCATAAACACACAGATTAGGAAACACAAACAATCTCTGTCTTCTGATCTCTTTTTTCTTCTCAGTATCTTTTTGGATATAACTGTTGCTTTGCAGCACCCATTTGAAGGGTGGGGAAAAAAACAGAAGCAAGTAGATTCTCTTTGGAAATGCACACTAGAACCAAACATGTAAGTGAAGCAACGCTCACATTGATCTCAACTGTAACATCATAGAGAAAGGACATCTCAAAGAATCATAGAATCGTTTAGGTCGGAAAAGACCTTTAAGATCGAGTCCAACCAACCTAATACTGCCAGGTCCACCACTAACCACGTGCCACGTCTACACTTCTTTTGAACACCTCCAGCAATGGTGACTCAACCACTTCCCTTAGTACCCTGTTCCAAGGCTTGATTATCCCTTTTGGTGAAGAAACTTTTCCCAATATCCAATCTAAACCTCCCCTGGTGCAACTTGAGGCCACTGCCTCTCATCCTATCACTTGTTACCTGGGAAAAGGGACAATACCCGCCTCGCTACAACCTCCTTTCAGGTAGTTGTGGAGAGCAATAAGGTTCCCCCCTCAGCCTCCTCTTCTCCAGACTAAACAATCCCAGTTCCCTCAGCCGCTCCTCACTAGACTTGTTCTCTAGGTCCTTCACCAGCTTCATTGCTCTTCTCTGGACATGCTCCAGCACCTCAGTGTCCTTCTTGTAGTGAGGGGCCCAAAACTGAACACAGCACTTAGGGGGGGACCTCACCAGTGCTGAGTACAGGGACACGATCACCTCCCTACTCCTGCTGGCCACACTATTCCTGATAGAAGCCAGGATGCCGTTGGCCTTCTTGGCCCCCTGGGCACACTGCTGGCTCATGTTCAGCCACTGTCAACCAGCACTCCAAGGTCCTTTTCCACCAGGCAGATTTCCAGCCACTCTACCCCACTCCAGCATTTCAACACCCTTCTTCTAGTGAGGTTGAATAGGGTTGTGACCCAAGTGCAGGATCCGGCACTCGGCTTTGTTGAACCTCATCGGACTGACCTAGGCCCATTGATCCAGCCTGTCCAGATCCCTCTGCAGAGCCTTCCTACCCTTGAGCAAATCAACACTCCCACACAACTTGGTGTCATCTGCAAACTTACTGAGAGAGCACTCAATCCCCCTCGTCCTCATCACTGACAGAGATGTTAAACACAATTGGTCCCACAACTGAGCCCTAGGGAACACCACTTGTGATGGGCTGCCAGCTGGATTTACCTCCATTCACCACAATTCTCTGGGCTCAGCCATCCAGCCAGTTTTCAACTGAGCAAAGAGTACTCCCGTCCAACCCATGAGCAGCCAGCTTCTCCAGAAGTATGTTGTGGGAAATGGTGTCAAAGGCTTTACTAAAGTCCAGGTAGACAACATCCACAGCCTTTCTCTCATCCACTAAGTGGGTCACATAATCATGTGCTAAAACATGCAGAACTTTCTACATTTAAAAAAAAAAAATACAAGTCCATGTCCCCTCATTAAGCTACCCAGTAACATCCCGTACATACCTGTGGTGGGTTGACCCCAGCTGGATGCCAGGTGCCCACCAAAGCCACTTTATCACTCCCCTCCTCAGCTAGACAGGGAACTGAAAGTGTAACAAAAAGCTCATTGGCCAAGATAAAGAGAGGAAGATCACTCACCAATTACAGTCATGGGCAAAAAAGGACTCAACTTGGGGAAAAATTAATTTACTACCAGAGTACGATAATGAGAAATAACACCTAAATCTTACAACACCTTCCTCCCACCCCTCCTTTCTTCCAGGGCTCAGCTTTACTCCTGATTTCTCCACCCCCTCCCTCCGAGCAGCGCAGGGGGACAGGGAATGGGGGTTGCGGTCAGTTCATCACACGTTGTCTCAGCCATTCCTTCCTCCTCAGTGGGAGGACTCCTCACACTCTGCCCCTGCTCCAGCATAGGGTCCCTCCCATGGAAGACAGTTCTCCATGAACTTTTCCAACATAAGTCCTTCCCACAGGCTACAGTTCTTCATGCACTGCTCCAACATGAGTCCCTCCCATGGGGTGCAGTCCTTCAGGAACAGACTTCCCCACAGTGCCACAAGTCCTGCCAGCTCCAACATTGGCTACTGTCTCTCCATGGGGTCACAGTCCTGCCAGGATCACCTTCTTCGACATGCTGGCAGCATTCCTCCCACTGCAGCCCAGCACATTGTTAGCCACCTTTCCTGCACTGCCACACTGCTGGCTCACATTCAGCGTGGTGTCCCCCAAGGCCCCCAAAACAAATCTTCTGGAAAACAGCTTCCCAGCCTTCAGCCGCCATCATGTACCCCATATGCCTGGGGTTTTTCCTCGTCAGATGCCGCACTTTACACTTCCTCTTACTGAGCTTCATGAAGTTCCTGTCAGACTGTTTCTCCAGCCTGTCAAGGTCCCTGTGGATGACAGCACGACCTGCTGGTGTATCACCCAATCCTGTCAGTTTTGTATCATCTGCAAACTCTGTCCCATCATCCAAATCATTAATTAAGATGTTACATTGTACTCGACCCAGTATTGATCCCTGCAGTACATTTATAGAAGTCTTTCTTTTTGCCTTCACAGAATCACAGAATGGTAGGGGTTGGAAGGGACCTCTGTGGGTCATCTAGTCCAACCCTCCTGCCAAAGCAGGGTCACCTACAGCAGGCTGCACAGGACCGCGTCCAGCTGGGGCTTGAATATCTCCAGAGAAGGAGACTCCACAACCTTCCTGAGCAGCCTGTTCCAGTGCTCCGTCACCCTCAGAGGGAAGAAGTTCTTCCTCATGTTCAGATGGAACTTCCTGTGCTTCAGTTTGTGCCCATTGCCCCTTGTCCTGTCACTGGGCACCACAGGAGAGAGTCTGGCCCCATCCTCCTGACAACCACCCTTCAGATATTTATAAGCATTTAGAAGGTCCCCTCGCAGCCTTCTCTTCTTCAGGCTGAACAAGCCCAGCTCCCTCAGCCTTTCCTCATAGGAAAGATGCTCCAGTGCCCTCATCATCTTCGTAGCCCTCCGCCGGACTCTCTCCAGTAGCTCCTCATCTTTCTTGAACTGGAGAGACCAGAACTGGACACAGTACTCCAGATGGGGCCTCACTAGGGCAGTGTAGAGGGGAAGGAGAACCTCCCTCGACCTGCTGGCCACACTCCTCTTGATGCACCCCAGGACACCACTGGCCTTCTTGGCAGCCAGGGCACACTGCTGGCTCATGGTCAACTTCTCATCCACCAGCACACCCAGGTCCCTCTCCACAGAGCTGCTCTCCAGCAGCTCCACCCCGAGCCTGTACTGATGTATGGGGTTGTTCCTCCCCAGGTGCAGGACCCTGCACTTGCCCTTGTTGAACTTCATCAGGTTCCTCTCTGCCCAACTCTCCAGCCTGTCCAGGTCACGCTGAATGGCAGCACAGCCCTCTGGTGTATCCACCACTCCTCCCAGTTTCGTGTCATCAGCAAACTTGCTGAGGGTACATTCTAACTCTTCATCCAGGTCATTGATGAAGAAGTTGAACAAGACTGGGCCCAGTACTGACCCCTGGAGGACACCACTAGTTACCAGCCTCCAACTAGACTCTGCGCCGCTGATGACAGCCCTCTGAGTTCTGCCATTCAGCCAGTTCTCAATCCACCTCACTGACCATTCATCCAGCCTACATTTCCTGAGCTTCCCTAGGAGAATGTTCTCGAAGATAGTGTCAAAAGCCTTGCTGAAGTCTAGGTAGACAACATCCACGGCTCTCCCCTTATCTACCCAGCCAGTCATGCCATCGTAGAAAGCTATCAGATTGGTCAGGCATGATTTCCTCTTGGTGAATCCATGCTGACTACGCAACATCTCTCAGATTCAATTCCAGGTAGCCTTTGATGTTCCCAATTGCATTTCTGCATATTTGGACAGTGTCTCTATATTTCTCCCAGGTTACAGGTCTCTGCTTCTACCTCCTGTGCGTTTCCTGTTTATGTTTGAGTTTTGTCAGAAGCCCCTTGCTCATCCATGCACACCCCTGGAATTTTTGCCCAAATTCCTGCTCATTAGGATGGACCACTGTTGAGCATAGAGAAGGTGAATATCAACCAGCTTTCTGGCACCCCTCCTCCCTCCAGAGCCTTATACCTCAGGACTCTTCCAAGCGATCACTGAAGAGGCCAAAGTCTGTTCTCCTGAAAGCCAAGGTCGTGGTCCTGCTTTCTGTCTTGACACCTCCTCTTAAGATCCTGAACATCACCATCTCATGGTCACTACAGCCAAGGCTGTCTTCAATCTTCACATTCACAACAAGTCACAGAATCACAGAACATCTCAAGTTGGAAGAGACCCAATAAGGATTATCGAATCCAACTCCCTGCTCCTTGCATGACTACTTAAGACTAAACCACATGACTCAGAGCGTCATCCACATGCTCCTTGAACTCTGACAGGCTTGGTGCCACGACCAGTTCCCTGGGCAGCCTGTTCCAGTGACCAACCACCCTCTCAGTGAAGAGCCTTTTGCTAATGTCCAGTCTGGCCTTCCCCTGACGCAGCTTCATTCCATTTCCTTGTGTCTGTCACTGGTCACCAGGGAGAGGAGATCAGCACCTCCTCCCCACTGCACCCCTTGACAAAGCTGTAGTCTGCAATGAGGTCATCCTTCAGCCTTCTCCAAGCTGAACAAGCCAGTGATCTCAGACACTCCTTGGAAGTCTTGCCCTTGAGGCCTTTCACCATCTTGGTTACCATTCTCTGGACCCATTTAATAGTTTGATGTCCTTCGCATATTGAGGCACCCAAAACTACATAGAGCGCTCAAGATGGGGCTGCACCTGTGCAGTGTAGAGTGCAACAGTCACCTCCCTCGACCAGCTAGCTATGCTCTGCTTGATACACCCTTGGGCATGCTTGGCCTTTTTGGCTGCTAGGGCACACTGTTGACTCATGTTCAATTTGTCATCAACCCAAACCCCCAGACCTCTTTCCAGAGGGCTGCTCTCCATCCTATCCACCTCCACTTTGTATGCACAATAAGAAGCAGCTCATCCCAGGTGAAGAATCTTGACACTTGCTCGTGTTAGATGTGATACAGTTAGTCCTTCCTTGCTTGTCAGTATGAGGTTCAACTGACATCTTCAGTCAGGAAGACGTCACTGATGCTCTGCAGAAACTCTTGGATTGCTTATGCCTACTGCTCTCCTCCAGCCTTACTTAAGGTACAAGTCAGATGCCATCCCTAACTCATCTCACGGTCAAATCCAAACACTACATATAATGTCAAGGTGCCACTTTAAAATGAAGTTAGCTACTCTGTCAAGTGATACAGTGGGAAATTTGAATACATCTGTTGCTCTCTTCCTTCTCCTTCCTGACAGGAACAGTGACTTTCTGCAACTGTTTCACAGGCGAGTCATTTAGCCTAAACTGGCTCCAGCTGACATTACATCCATGCTAACTCACAAGAAAGACAGCTCTCTTGAAATAACACAATAAAAAATAATCACTTGTCAATTAAACTTCCTAAATAATCATAGCTGTTAGGTGTTCATAAAATAATGAATCATTTTAACAACTGCAGCTAGTGAGACTCGTGCTTTATTATTGACATTATAAACTCGTTCAGGAATATTAACTTTCACTCACGTCCACATGACCGTATAGCAACAAAAACACAGAACCTTGAACATGTATCTAAAAACACTTGTAATCTTAACATAATCATCCTTACAACCTGTTCCTTAGTGCAACACTTTTTCTTGAGTCACCCACATTGTCATTCTCCTACAAAGCACTGTAATTAAATGTAACAGCAATTAAAACGCATACACAGCACAGAATTATATTTCAAGCAAACATCCAACTATCCTCAATTTATTTTCTACAAAACTCTATACAGTGTACAGAACACTTGTTCTCATAGGTTATTTCCTTATTCAAAAAGATTTAATCTGTCTTCAAAATTGTCAAATAACCATAAATACATTACAAATACACAACAGAGATTCCGCAATAATCCTAATATCACAAGGGTCAACTTTGAATTATTGATGGTAGTTGTCAAAATTCAAAGCATGCATTTATAGCTTCGTTCCTGCTCTTTTTTTCTTGCTGTTCCATATAACACCAGCTTTATAACTTTGCCCAGTCTTCCAAACCCCTGAGAATCTGTCATCCTCTGATTTAAGAAAAGGAAACAGAACTACAAGATCTATGACCTCTCTAGCACAATGCCAGCAAAGTGCTGGATTCCACAATAACAATTTTATTTCTTAAATAATCTAAATAGTAAAAATTAATGCTTCATCATGCTTCAGATACAGATGTTTCAATGTTAAACTGAGCATCACCACGTGGGAAAAAAATGTAATTAGTAAACTTTTAAACTAAATAAGGGCTTGCAGCACAGCAGCATTTCTCACTAATTTTGACAGCCCAAGTATACATATACATCACACTTTCACTAAGTTCCTGCTGTTTTTCTACCCAGAATTGTGCCAGATATTTACCTTTCTGTATTAAATGCAACATCTATACCACACTGTTTCCTATAAAATGCATTTTGTAAAAAGTAAGCATTTGATTTTGTTTATCTCCCATAGGCTGTTTGACAAACTAGTCCTGCCATCTGCTTTGTGCTGTATGTTGCTCAAAACATTGGCTACTTGTATTCCTCTCCTTTCCCTGAATAATGACAAACCTGAAGTAAACCAAATGAAGACAGAAGAACAACCTCCAATTCCAAATAGAGTCAAAAAGACCCCTTCTTAGCACTCCACATCAAAAACACTTCTTGTGCAAGTACACCATCTGCTGGCCAAAAATTAACTTCCTAAAAAAATATTCTAAGAAAAAACATTTCATCAGTGGTATCCATAACTTTCTCACCAACAGTGTGGTACCAGGGTTTTTTCCTTCTTTTCCTCTAAACCCCACTGGGCTGTACACTGTGACATGGACATCACATTAATTACTCAGTCTTTTCCCACTCCTTCCTCAATGTCTATTTGTTTTGCTAACATTTCTCCTTTGCTGTTTAGTTTTAAATAATACCCATTTAATCATAGCCATTAAGTTTTTATTTTTGTTCTACCTATTACTGTTTTCTTCCCCACTCCCCACAACCTTCAGTGCCTTCTTTGTCTCCTCTTCCTATGCACCCAGCATCTGAGTTACGAATGCTGAATTCTGCTCTTCTCACTTCACCCTTTGCTTTTTTGATGACCCTTCCTCAGCCTCCTAATCTAATGAGAGTGCAATTCCAAGAGAAAGACTCTGATGTTCTCTTCGACCGGTCAGCATTTCAAAATCAGATATTCTCTTTTTTTCGGAAATGTTGCTCATGCAACAGTAACCTTATGATACTAAAGACCAAAGAAAACACAATCAAAATCAAGCGTACATTTGTAAAAAGGTACACCAGAAGGCATTATCTGCCAACATTAAAGAACCAAAAAAAATATCAGAGAAGAAAAAGGGCAAGGTTCTTGAAAGAAACACCACTTTCCTGTGCCCCATGTTGGTCTCCACAAAGCAACAGCCACCTAGAATGTCTCTTCACCAAAACACCTCCAATCAGAATCTTCAATTATTTTCTAAATCATTTTTATACAGTCATTTGGACACACAATAGAAATTGGACTTGCTGCTTTCTCTAAACAATAGACCACTGGACATCTAAGGCTATTTTTCAAATATCACATAACCTAGTGCAAAAATTGAATTGCCTTAAGCCATCTTGGCTGACTGTATTTATCTTTGGACAGAGTCTTCAAGTAATTTGTCTTCTGTGAAGAAATATGAAACATTAGCAGAGCCTCAGACCATCTGCCCTGGGGAAATTCTACTTTTTTTTTTTTTATTTTTTGAATGATTGGAGAAGGCAGTTACATAGAACATGAAATAACTCAAGAACTCCACACGTGGTAGATTCTTTTGGACAAAAGTTTACTTTGTATTTTTAAAATCCTCCCATCTTTTTTGAAATGCTAAAATGTCTTCTGTTAGTCTCATTACTTAAATAATCCTTCCAAAAATCTACTTCCTATAGCTACTTATATAGCCTAACTGATATCAACAGATACTCTGTAATTCTTTGGATAATGAGAGCTGTGTTAAGAGTCCCTTTTTATCTGTGGAGATCTTGGCAAGTAACCAGCAAAATTCATTTCCTTAGGAAGTTTCTGTTTCATCTATTTTAACTCAGAGGTACACAGCAGTTGTAAGCACATTTCCAGGAAACCGCAGGCATTCCAAGCATGCATAAAGCACAGCTATCCATTTTCCTCAGTGAAAGAGAGAGAAGTATTTCATCTTTTAATTTTAAAATAGAAGTTATTTAAAATATCACTACATTTGCACAGAGGCACACAGATTACACGCACACTGAAACTTTAATAAAAAAATAAATAAAGGAAAAAAGGAATCTCAAAGTTCTGGACAGTTCAAAGTGAAGAAAGGGAAGTGTCTTATGATCAGGAAAAGCAGCAATATCCTACTGTCTCAGGACAGAACTGTCTGACTTGCAGATGTAGAGTTAATTTCAGCCTTGCTTGGAGTCTTTAAAATGAGTAACACATAGATTTCAAACGAAAGACATATTCTCAGTCACAAAGCAAGAACACATCCTCTAAGTATAGTACCCTTTAAAAGAGGGCTGGAAGATATAAACTTCATAAAAAGCTATGCATACTTCATCATAAATGCTCCCATTGATATCTGCTCCATAAATTGGTGCCACAAAAGTCAAGTTCTTCCAGTATTTACGCTCCAGATCTTCATAGTCTACGCATCTTGGGGTGCAGTATCTGCAAAGAGATAGGCAAAGGTTCAGCAGTCTTTCAACAACAGCCTTCACAATGGACTATGCTTCTGATTCCGCAGACCAAATGCTAAGAGATCACTTTATTCCAAATTCACTGAAATAGAAGAATTATTAGTTGTCCTGAATTCTTAGTTTCATGATGCACCATAGCATGTAACCTCCTACCTGACAGCTATAGTAACTGAAGCCATACATACCCACACAACATTTTCTTCAGTCTCCAGCAGCTAAACAGCACATCTACTGACTGTCCTCAGGCTGCGGCCCTTCCTTTTGTATCTCTCCCATAAAAAAAAAAAAACACCACACATGGAAAAGCCACTTCATTGACAAGTATTTGTTATTTGCCTGTATCTTTCCTGCCTTGCTACCAGCTCTGCATAAGACACAGAGGTAGGTCCCGCATAAGCCTGTCTCAGAGCAACTCAAATGTACTAGCTTTGCAAAGCAGCAGCCCTGCTAGGCAAAACCAGTACTTTCTTCTCTTCCTCCTTCCCCAGAAAAACCATTTGAGAAAAGGCATAATGTTTCGCACAGTTGATACCAAAAATTCTACCATGCAGTGAAAAAGGAATTTTTCTTTTACTCCTGTAGTGCAGCACAGGGCACTCTACTTCTATGTGCATAAATATACTTGGGTATATACTTCTGGAATGTTACTCAAAGCTCATGTAAAATCTTGTGGGAACACAATACAAGCACACTAGTATAAAGATCACCCATCAATAGCTTTTGCCTCAGGATCCTTTGTCAGGCCCGTGTTCTCTACTATTTTGGTTTTCAGCAAAGAAAACTTACTCTCCCATCACTCCAACTCAGAAGTAAAGTTTCACATTAGCATTGCCAACTTACTACATTTGAACTACTGGAAAGAAAATCCAAACATATAAGAATTAAGTAAACCAGGTACATTTACATCATGTGATAACACAGTACAGAGCCAAGCAAGTTAGCAAAACGCATGTTAACCAAAGCATTCTCAGCAATGGAGTTGTTTTCATTATTTCTCATTATATGGCTCCAGAAATCAGCTTGTATTTCTGTTTGGCACTGGGTAATATAGATACACAAACTCAGTTATCATAAGTATCTTGATTAGGGGATGCAGGTATGCTCATTAGTGAATTGTGAATGCCTTAACAAATAAAAGATGCAATCATTAGACTGAGCACACACAATCCTTTTAAAAGCAACTATGATTTCATTTAGATGTTCATGGCCCTTTTCTCTTTCCCAGAGGAAATGGGTAACATCACAATACTCAAGAAAAGAGTCTATAACAGAGAAGTCTTCTTCATTAAGGAAGAAAATTATTTTTATGGGAGAATAGGGGCTCTCAGCTACTTAATAGTTTAAGAAATATAGACTGTATTGAGTGTCATAGGAGGTTACATGACACCTTTTTCAAGAGCAGTGATGAATATTTAGAAAGACCTACAGCTAGTAATAGACAGGGAGCCCTCCCAACTGTTCTTTACTTATGAAATGAAGTTGTAAACTGACTTCAGTAAAAACATGAAAACTGAAATCAGAAACACTTCCAAAATACCTTCCATGAGATAAAGAATGTAACAGACTTAACTAACATCATGATATGTATTAAAACCTCCAGAGTATTTTTGCATTATCAAGCTATTTCAAGAAATTAAGTGTTTCTCATTTTATCATGGGTTAACCAAAAGTAACCTTTGAACATACATGAATAGGTATCACAGAAAATGACATCAGATACCATGCAGGTTTTATAATTTATTCTCCCCTGTAACATTTACTAACAAATAATTTTAAGAATTACAACACATGTTCCCATTCCCACTTATCAGAAGAAGAAAACTGTGTGATCTCAATTTTTCACAAGTAATATAGGGGCAGAAACATACCGATCCTTTTTATTGAAAAAAGGATATTAGTTTTGTGTTTTTACAAAGGTATGGATATTATGGAACATTTTCTGAGGAGCCTCTTTAAAAGCTTTCCATGTCCTATTTTTTCCTGATCTTGATAACAGCTTCTCTTCTTACCTCTTAATTTCTTAAATTAACTTCTTAGAGAAACTTTCCTTCAAACTAGGGCAGCGTTACCTTCCTTCGTTATATTCAAATATCTTTTCTCTCTAGGATCATTTGACTCACCTTCCAGACTTCTTTTTATGGGGCGAAAAGGAACGGGGAATAATTCCTTCTATTACCTCCCTCTTCTTGGAATGCCCACCAATTTGAAACTTTTAAGTATAGTGCCTAGCCCTTCATAGACTTTTTTCCCCTCCCTTAATATCCATCTGGCCATAATCAGAATACGGACATTCATTACATGTAGGTGAGTTTCCTAGATCAACGCAAAAACTTCTGGGCAAGTTAAAAAAGATGTTGGGTTCTTTTTCAGAATTAGATGGTGATAGGCCATTCCAGTATCTAGGCCAAAAAAAGGGAATTAAATACTAAATGTTAATAAGCGTACTTAAAATAAAGCTCAGCTATAATACTGTATCATCTTCATTATTTTCAACCTAAGCATTTGTTAGAATGGAAAGAAAAAAAATGTAGACAGAAAGCACGATGTCTCAAGTTTTTCAGATGCTTTCTTGCTGCCGTGGTACCAGATACTTTCAACAACAGAAACACAAAGAAGATTCATATCATGGTACCCTTCCACAACTTAGGAGACAGGAAAAACTCTGCTGAGTAAGTGAAAAAAACACCAGCTGCCTAGCACAATTCAAAGAAACCACAGTATAGGAACAAATAAATATTTGCCTTTCTAAACAAGACCTCCCATATACATACTTGTCACTGTTAGCCAGCTGCTTGAACTCCTTCACTGTCATTGGCTTTTTCTGAATGTTGTACTGTGTGAAGAGCCCCGACTGGCCAGTGACCATCTGCTGAATTGGAGCAGGAATCACCAAATCTTCAATATCATCATAATGTTTTCTTGGCTTCCACTCCTTCGGTGGGATAACCTTTACATTCAGAAAGAAAAAGCAGGACAACAACAGCTGCAATACCAATTCAAAATAATTCTGGAAAAATCAAAAGGACCAGTCAAATATGCCCCACATGATCAAACGAACGCTTGCTTACCAGCGGTTTCACAATAACTAACTGACTATGTAAGTGCTCCCAGATAACACAGAAACCCATTCAAAATGTGTGTCATATTACCTCAATTCACAAGCGGCAACTCACTAATCCACAGCAATTCAGTCATGTGCAATTGTGCAAACGTAACATATAATAACAGAACAGACAAATATTTTATAATCAGAAAGCCCTGTACCGCACATACGCTTCATACTCCAGGATATAAAACTGTGATCCTCAACTAAAAAAAAAATTCACATGATAGTCCCGTGTCCAAATGTTATTTGGTGTAAATAGAACAAATAACTGTTTCTTACTGAAAAATGAAAAAAAATAGTTATTCTAGAGAGCTTTATATTTTCTAGTCTAAATTACTCCCCATAACACTGCAGGGTACAACTCTATCACACTGAGAGTTTGCACTAATTTAGATATACTAGTTTTCATATTAACATGATTTAAACCTCATAATTAAAGCTATGTGCAGATTAGCCAATTGTAAAGTTAATACTTTTATTTCAAATACTACAAAACTGTGAAAAGTCTATGAAAACTCTTCAGCAGATTCTAAAGTGTTAGCAATAAAATCATTAGGAATTTCAAAGCAGCCTGTAGTCATACCAGTACTCTTTAAACAGGCTGCATAATTCTGAAGATTCCTTGCATATATTTATCTGAATACAGAAAATTTGAAATTGAAACAGTTTTAAAACATAGCAAAAGACATTTTTAACATGTATTTTTGGTTTGGTTTTAGACTTTTACTTGCCCAAAAGCTTAATGATATGTTCTTCAATGCACTCATATTCTTTCTTTCCTGTAGTGTTCAAATCAAATTTTCACAAGCATTGGCTAGGAAACTTTTAAAGTAGCATAAAACAAATCAGGATGGCTTTCATAAGCGTGCAACTACCACATATGAATTACATTATTTGAATAATTAATTGACATCTTAGCAGTAGCCTTTACACTAGGCTAGCTAGGCTGCTCTTCTAACAATCATTTCAGTATTCCACACAATATTGTCCATTACAGATTTTGCTATTACATCAGAGAAAATTAAAAATTATAAAAACTAAGACAGAGAGATTCTGAGATCATCTGCTATCTTTGGAAAACAATCACAAATGGGCAAATTGTAATGCTAATGTACTCAAACAGTCCATCCCTCAAAGAAATCTGATGAAGACCATTCATGGTAGCAAGCAGACACCAAAACAAAAACATCAAGCTGAAGTTACCAGATAGTAACAACTTCCATACCTAGTATTTTTATTTTAAACATAAGCAGGCATTTTTATCCCCCCCCTCTTTTTTTTTTTTTCACACAGATGCAACTCCCTCTTTTCCTTTTTGACTTCTCAGCTTCCATGGGACTTCAGTTGTACAGGGACTACTTAGCAAGTTTCAGTGTTGTTTGCTTTTAGAGAAAATCATCATGTGATTCCTACTTATTTCTTTCACATAAATCTTAAATTATATGCAATCAACAAAATACAAAATGTTGGCTTGGAAGGAGAGAAGTCATGCATTCAGAATATATGCACAGAAATCAAATATGTGCACAGAGATTTCCATTTTCATGATTATTAAGCATGACGTTGTAGGATTGGCTCAAATATATGAATACTGAAAAGCAAAATTTGCATTATGTTATTCAATTCAAGGTCAGTGTGTTTTAAGCAATAAAAATATTTTTGTGAACACAGGTTCAAAATATTCCCATCCAGCTAACTAGAGCATGTTTATTACTGTTGTAATTAGAGTACTGGTTAGAGAATTCTGTGGGGACTAATATGCTAAGCATCATTTTAAAATAAAATAAAAAGAGTCCCTGCCCCAAAGAATTTCCATTTTCTAACAAAGGTCAGGGCAAGGACTGGAGATGTTAAAATATCACGTCCAAAGCGACACACAGATAGTCAGTATCAGAGTTGGAAATAATGACTGGGTCTCTGCGTTACCACCTCTGACTTTTCCACTGAAGCCTCTTCATGTTCCCTTTAGAAAAAATAACCTCTTCAGAGTCAAGCACATTAGCTTTATTCCATGGAAGCAACCTAGATCGAATTCATCAGCCAAGCTCTTCAAAGCTCAAACACAAAAAGTCTTTCCTTGCATTTTTCCTTTCTCATGTACACATCTATATAGATAGATATATCTGAAACATCCTAAGCATAGTAACACTGTCTAATGTTATTTAGCATGATATGTACTCCGTTTTAGATAGGGACATCTTAGTTATAGCACTCAGTCTCCTCCACGCAGGCTGCAAATTAGTACAACTGAGTTTATTTCACAGTGCTATCAATGCATAAATTTCTGTTACATCTGCTTTCATATACAGGTAATCTCCTGCTCTACATTTGATTCTGAATGGCACTGGCTACTAGTTTTCTGAAGCTACTTCTGCCCCAACTCGTCTGAAAACTCTTTTTCTTGTACTTGCCAACATCTATTTTCAGTATCATGTTCCAAAATTACTTTTCTACTTGCCAATGTGACTGCAAATTAATTTAATTACTTCACTCTATATAAATGCAGTTGGGTCTCCAAAACAATTCTTATTCAAGTAAAGAGCAACTAATCTATCAGTGTGCCTTGTTTTTCATTTGTTCTATTTGTTTGATTCCTTGTTTTCTTTTTTAAGTATAGGATCCTCTATAACAGTAAAGACTAAAATACATTATCTACACCTAAAGCTTATTCCAGACTTTCAAAAGCCTAATGGAAATTTTTTAGCCAATTTGCTCCAGGGATGCCACAGTATATTACTGCCTCTGGAAACGGTTTAATGTTGTTTGTCTAGTACCTTAATCATTTGTTTCAGGCATAGTATCAGGAACTTTTTTAAAAAAAAAAAACTTGTTACTCCCTGCACTTCCCCACTCCTCTCCTTCCTATAATATGTGCAAGCCTTATAGTCATTTCGTCCCCATTTACCTACACATATTCTTCCACACAGCTAAGAGGTCTTCTCCCCTTACACTTTCACATTTAACCTAAAGTGTTGGGTACGCCTACTCTGCTTATGACGTCTGTTTAGACGTTAACTGTCTGTTACTGTTTCTGCATATGCATACAGCTCCTCTAGTAGTCCTTATTCTCTTTGCATTCATACTTGAGTCTGTACATCCTAGACTTAACACAGATTAGGTCCTCTGCAAGTTCATTTTACATTACTACCAAAATAGGAAAAAATATTTTATTCTTGTCATTTTAAATCCTATTTCCAAAACTCAGAAAATGTTCCTTAAATTTCTGTAGTATGATTGCAGTATGCTAAGCAGACTTGTTAAGATCTATTTTAAAAATATTTGGTTTATTTTTTAAACATAATTTTTTGAGATATATCAGAAAATAGTGAAAATCAGAATATAAGAAGTCCCAAGACAACTGAGTAATATGTAGCAACTGAGAGGCTGAAACCAGCTAGAGATGCTTTAATCGCTATTCTGGTATGAACCAAAAGGGGAAGCAGACCTACACGGTATGGTTAGAAGAGCCCTTCCTCAGTCACAGCACAACTGGAATACGACTAATGTAATTAAACATTTTTAAAAGGTTTTATTATTCTTTAGAATCACAGAATTGTAGAATAGTTTGGGCTGGAAGGGACCTTATAGATCACCTAGGTCCAACCCCACTGCCATGGGCAGGGACACCTTCCACTAGACCAGGTTGCTCAGAGCCCCATCCAACCTGGCCTTCAACACTTCCAGGGAAGGAGCAGCCACAACTTCTCTGGGCAACCGGTGCCGGTACCTCACCACCCTTCCACTAAAGAATTTCATTCTTGTATCTACTAGAAATCTACCCTCTTCCAGCTTGAAGCCATTACCCCTTGTCCTGTCACTACATGCCCTTGTGAAAAGTCGCTCTCCAACTTTCCTGGAGGCCCCTTCAGGTACTGGAAGGCTGTGGTAAGGTCTCCCCGCAGTCTTCTCTCCTCCAGGCTGAACAGCCCCAACTCCAGCCCTCGGATCATTTTTGTGGTCCTCCTCTGGACCCACTCCAACAGCTCCATGTCTCTTCTGTGCTGAGGGCTCCAGAGCTGGATGCAGGACTCCAGGTGGGGTCTCACCAGAGCGGAGCAAAGGGGCAGAATCCCCTCCCTGCTGGCCACGCTGCTTTTGATGCAGCCCAGGCTAGAGTTGCCTTTCTGGGCTGTGAGCACAGACTTCTGGGTCATGTTGAGCTTCTCATCCTCCAGTACACCAAAGTGCTTCTTGGCAGGGCTGCTCTCAATCCCTTCTCTGCCCAGCCTGTATTTGCGCTTGGCATTGCCCTGACCCATGTGCAGGACCTTGCACATGGCCTTGTTGAACTTCATGAGGTTCACACGGACACACCTCTCAAGCCTGTCAAGGTCCCTCTGGAAAGCTCCCCTTCCCTCCAGCATGTTGACTGCACTGCACAGCTTGGTGTTGTCAGCAAACTTGCTGAGGGTAGACTCAATTCCACTGTCCATGTCACTGACAAAGATGTTAAATAGTGCCAGTCCCAGGACTGACTCCTGAGGAACGCCACTTGTCACTGGTCTCCACTTGGACATTGAGCTGTTGACTGCGACTTTCTGAGCGTGATGATCCAGCCAATTCCTTATCCACTGAGTGATGCATCCATCAAATCCATGTCCCTCCAATTTAGAGACAAGGATGTTGTGTTGGACAGTGTCAAACGCTTTGCTCAAGTCCAGGTAGATGACATCAGTCACTCTTCCCTTATGCACCAACACAGTAACCCTGTCGCAAAAGGCCACCAGATTTGTCACGCATTATTTGATCTCAGTGAAGCCTCTGGTTTTGAATACTATCAAATGAAAAGATTACTTGCAGTCTAGGACAGACACAGCCATGATGAACAGCATATGACAAATAGTTGTCTTTTTAAACAAAACCAGTTCATTTTTTGGTTTTTTTTCCAAACATATTACACACTAATCCTGGCTCATATAATACCTTCCTCACATAGCCACAGAAAGCAAGGACCACAATTTCTGCTTACCTGTCTTTGTTTTATACACAACATACCAAAGAAAGCAAGCACATTATATATGAATAAACAATCTGAAATAGAAGAAAATCAGTATCATCTCAGTGGCTGGTCATAAGGCACTTTCTGTTTCTTTGCCTAGATCCCCATGAAATAGGATTGGAAACTACCAACAGTTGAAATAAAACTATTTCTATAAACAATGTGAAAATACGAAAATTTTTTCATGTTGAGTCCATGTATGTAATCCACAGAATGATACATAGCTAGAATCTCCTGCTCACATACATGTTAACGGCATAAATCTGTTGAGCAACAGATGTTACTGTGATGAATTTGCTCTTAAGTTTACTGTTCAAGATGTAAGGACTGCAATAGTTCATCCCCACACAAATAAGCAGATTCCATAATACAGTTGAATACGTGAAAAATTCAGCTCAGGCTTTCCTCTGCTGTCTATCACATTTCTAGTCCTGTTTGCAGACAAGAGTTTGGAAACATGACCTATACGTACTCTACCCTCAGAAATCAGCAAGCAAATAAACTACAAGGTTTTCTAGTGTGAGGGGTTCAGTTTTGCTTTGTCTTACAGGAAGCAAGGAAGAGAGAGCTGGCAGGGGCAAACCAAGAATGGCAGGTTTTGTTTCTCTTCTCTCAATTTTTAAATGCCTTGACATTGCAACATTAGCTTAAAAACCCAGTGATGAAGACGGCTATTCCCATTGATTACTTACAATAACTAAGCTAGGATTTCTAGACCTGCCCTGTTTGTTTTTCAAACTTCTAGTTTGAAAAGTGGCAAAACAGATATGGCACAAATACTTACACGATGTAACACCAGATTACATCAGATAATCTCTGACAATCACTCTCCATTAGGGGAGAAACACCTGCTGTAAGATCCTGGATATACCATTGTACAGATGCCAAAGCTATTGTAGCTAGTGTACCTCCAATTCTTACTAACAAAAAGGTAACACGATCACCATTAAAAAGAAAACAATTTCCATGCAGACAGACTCTCACTATCTCCATGCATACACCCATTGACTGTAGTGAGATTATTTGCTCCAGTAAAGTTATACAAAACCCTAAAAGACTGAGTTAAGCATCTGGTAGGTCAGGACTTTCCAATTTATACTATGAACTCCCTGTTTTGTTCCAGTTTGCCACAGTTTAAATCTGCCTTAAAAGGAGATCCTATTTTGCTATTCTAAACACAGAAACAATTGACGGTTAAAGAGAAACAGTATATATCATCTTAATTAGTTTGCATGAAGTATCACACATACTAAAAAGCTCTTTCTCGAAACAGTAACAGACCGGTATCTATTCACTGAAAACTATTTGGAAAAAATTTTAAATACTAAAAAAGCCAGTTTTGCAATCAGCAAAATACATACACTGGGAAAACAGGTATTAGGAACAATTTTCTTTCTGTATTATAGATGTTTACCTTTGCAACTCCAGCCCTATGAGCACCTTGTGATTCCATGTACGCTAAGTATTTGTTGAAATCCCTGAATTCATCCATCGAAGGCCTAAATGTCATGATTTTGCAGCTTGGGTTTGGAGGACTATCTGAGATGAGAGCAGACATCGTGGTTCACCTTCAATCCAGCTTTAAAAAAAAAAAAAAAGAAAGAAAAAGAAGAAATTAAAATAACATACACTGAAGAGAATAATCTGTAAAATTAATTCTGAGATTCAACATACATGTCTCAAACAGGAAAAGAAGTTCCGAAATCCTCTGCCCATGCTAGTATAGAAGGCATGAAACAAATGCTTGATTTTTTCTCCTTTCTCCCTTAAGGATACTCGACCTTTACCCAGCATGAACACCATCATGAGTGACGTTTATACAGTCCAGTCCATACCTCTGGTTTTTACAGCACATTTTCTCAAGTTAGCCTTTAACATCATACTAGCATCTTCCTGTGTTCATCCATCCGCAGGCTGCTGCATTTCTCTGTCTAGATATTTACACTACACAGGCATAATCTAGAGTAACAAAGCCACACATCTGCTAAAATACCACTATTCACATTTAGTATACAAAGAAAACTGATTACTCCCTTCCCACTCACACTGCAAACAGAGGAGCACCTGGACTTCCTCTCACGTCAGCAGTTTCACACAGAACTACATTACCCCTCATCCTCTGAAACCTCTTCAACAGAAACAAAGCATGCAAGTGATACACATAAAAACAATCAGCGTCTCCTCTTCTTTCCATTTCTATATTGAGGATGGCTAAAATCAGTCATATTTCTGCTTCATACCAAGATACAGTACTCATGAAAGGACTGATTTTTAGGCAACTGACAGATACGTTTTAGCTTCAGCAGGTGCTGCAGTTTCCAAATATATATCACCATGCGCCATCTATTGCTCACAAAATTCTTCCTTAATCTTACAGAAAAGATCATCCCAGAATACATGTAACTCAACAGTGACTAGCTTTTTAGTGATTCTGTTCTCCTGAGCATATAATTTAACTAATTCTTCATTTTCTCCATCTGCAAAATGCATGCAACCATGTTTTTTATGCCATACACTGTCATCATAAATTTTGCTTCTATGTCAGTGTATTGGCCACTAATTTCATAAGCTTCATGTACTTTCTAGCTTGGTATGAATCACTGCACAAGAAAGCTGATGCAGAAGGTGCCTTTATGCCTCCCCATGTCTCACTCTCCTGCTGGTATCGAACATTTAGCCTGTTTTATGTGTCCTTATTTTTCCTCTCATTTTGTCTACCCACTTCACCCAGCATACCACTCTCCATTCTTAGCACTTAATGAGCTTTCTTTTTCCACACTCCCACCTTCAGTAACATCCTGTTTCCCTCCCTACATTACTTCCCATCCCTGTTTGAACAGAAATTAACTAGATTGCTGCAACTCTCCCATTCTGAAAACCAGCACCACATTAATTTGGGGGTATTTTTACATTTAAATTTCCAAGTCCATACAAACAAAAACAACTCAATACGTACAAGTGGGATAACCTCCCTCAGAAGTAAACAGCTGGCTTATATGCAATACACCCTTCATTTATTCCCACCCATTAAAGTTTCACATATAATCTTGCTACTATGACTAGTCCCAGGAAAATGAAACCTGGATTTATGACCAAAGGTGAAGCTATGCTTTCCTTCAGTGCAACGTGCAAGAGACAGTGTTTACTATTTATAATGTTTCATTGACAATAAAGTGACAGTGGAAATATAATCAAACATGTTATTTGATTTCTCTGTACTAAATCAGCTTTTAGGCTTTCGCCTTTAGATGTATTAAATAAGTATATACATCGGTGAAATATACATACACGCGCACACCCCCCTCCTCTAAAAAACAAACTCTTTACTATTTCTTCCCTGGAAAAAAAATTAATAGTCCTTAACTATTCATCATTTTACACCTTTCAATCCATTTCATTGCTGTACAAGATACCCAGCAGTCAGTAATTATTTCATCATAGCATACAGATTAACACCCTTCCCTCAACTCTGCCAGTACTCTCCAACATTGTGCAGTTTTGAGGGTGCTTTGCAGGGGAGGAGAAGCAGACGGAGAGAGGAGCTGATTCATTCTTTGCTTGGTTTGTTTGGGGTTTTTTTAAAGCAAATGACTCCAGCATCCACTTATGAATTTTTTTTACCCCACTAATATTCCTTCCTTTAGCGGACAGAGAGGAACTTACCAGAAGTGTGTTTTATCCTGTGTTTTTTGTCCTGCGCAGTACCAAGCGCAGTGTTCCCAAACCAAGTCAAGCATTCTTAAAGCACTAACTTTTCACAGAATCACAGAATAGTAGGGGTTGGAAGGGACCTCTGTGGGTCATCTAGTCCAACCCTCCTGCCAAAGCAGGGTCACCTACAGCAGGCTGCACAGGACCGCGTCCAGCTGGGGCTTGAATATCTCCAGAGAAGGAGACTCCACAACCTCCCTGGGCAGCCTGTTCCAGTGCTCCGTCACCCTCAGAGGGAAGAAGTTCTTCCTCATGTTCAGATGGAACTTCCTGTGCTTCAGTTTGTGCCCATTGCCCCTTGTCCTGTTGCTGGGCACCACTGAAAAGAGTCTAGCCCCATCCTCCTGACAGCCACCCTTAAGATATTTATAAGCATTTAGGAGGCCCCCTCGCAGCCTTCTCTTCTTCAGGCTGAACAAGCCCAGCTCCCTCAGCCTCTCCTCGTAGGGGAGATGTTCCAGTGCCCTCATCATCCTCGTAGCCCTCCGCTGGACTCTCTCCAGTAGCTCCTCATCTTTCTTGAACTGGGGAGACCAGAACTGGACACAGTACTCCAGATGGGGCCTCACTAGGGCAGTGTAGAGGGGAAGGAGAACCTCCCTCGTCCTGCTGGCCACACTCTTCTTGATGCACCCCAGGATCCCATTGGCTTTCTTGGCAGCCAGGGCACACTGCTGGCTCATGGTCAACCTGTCGTCCACCAGCGCTCCCAGGTCCCTCTCCACAGAGCTGCTCTCCAGCAGGTCCACCCCAAGCCTGTACTGATGTATGGGGTTTGTTCCTCCCCAGGTGCAGGACCCTGCACTTGCCCTTGTTGAACTTCATCAGGTTCCTCTCTGCCCAACTCTCCAGCCTATCCAGGTCACGCTGAATGGCAGCACAGCCCTCTGGTGTATCCACCACTCCTCCCAGTTTCGTGTCATCAGCAAACCTGCTGAGGGTACATTTTAACTCTTCATCCAGGTCATTGATGAAGAAGTTAAACAAGACTGGGCCCAGTACTGACCCCTGGGGGACACCACTAGTTAGCGGCCTCCAACTAGACTCAGCACCGCTGACGACAACCCTCCGAGTTCTGCCATTCAGCCAGTTCTCAATCCACCACATCAACCACTCATGCAGCCCACACTTCCTGAGCTTCCCTAGGAGGATGTTATGGGAGACAGTGTCCAAAGCCTTGCTGAAGTCAAGGTAGACAACATCCACGGCTCTCCCTTCGTCTACCCAGCCAGTCATGACATCGTAGAAAGCTATCAGATTGGTCAGGCATGATTTCCCCTTGGTGAATCCATGCTGACTACTCCTGATAACCTTCTTTTCCTCCACTTGCTTGATGATGACCTCCAGGATAAGCTGCTCCATCACCTTTCCTGGGATGGAGGTGAGGCTGACTGGCCTTTTCCAAGGGAGGGAAGGCATGCATCAACAACCAATAGCTGGGATTACTTTCAGTTAACCACTAAGTAATTGTCTCACTACTTCAGCATCTCTCAAATATGTAACTGTTTCTAAGCGCAATCAAAGCAACTATTTCTCCTTAATTCAATGTGATATTTGTAGACAAAACAAAACTGAGAGGAGTGGCTGATAGACCAGAGAGTTATGCTGACATCCAGAGGGACCTTGATAGACTCAAGAAATGGGCTGACAGGAACCTCCTGAACCTCAACATGGCAAGTGCAAAGTCCTGCACCTGGGCACGAACAACCCCAGGCATACGAGGTACACGATGGGGGCTGAAGGCTGGAAAGCAACTTTGCAGAAAAGGCCTTTGGGTGTTTGGGGCAACACCAAGTTGAACACATGCCAGCAACGTATCTGCGCAGCAGAAGTGACTAGCGGTGTCCTGGGCTGCACTGAGAAGAATGCTGCCAGCAGGTTAAGGGAGGTGATCCTCTCCTTTTATTCAGCACTGCTGTGGCCACACCTGGAGTGCTATCTCCAGTACAAGAGAGATACAGAGCTACTGGAACAGAGTCCAGCAAAAAGCCACTAAGGGGCTGGAGCATCTCTCATGAAAGAAGGCTGAGCAAGCTGGCATGGTTCAGCCTAGAGAAGAGCAGGCTGTTATCTACGTGTATAAACACCTAGTGCAATGGAGCGAAGAGGAAGACAGGCTTTTTTCAGTGGTGTCAAGTGACAAGACAAAGGGCCATGGGCACAAACTGGAACACAGGAAATTCCATCTGAACATCAGGAAACTCTT
Source organism: Opisthocomus hoazin (assembly GCF_030867145.1). Taxonomy (NCBI): domain Eukaryota; kingdom Metazoa; phylum Chordata; class Aves; order Opisthocomiformes; family Opisthocomidae; genus Opisthocomus; species Opisthocomus hoazin. The sequence continues at coordinate 19,885,674 of NC_134454.1, read as the reverse complement.
ACTGTGAAGGTGGTCAAACGCTGGAAGACATAGCTCAGAAAGGCTGCAGAGTCTCCATCCTTGGAGATACTCAAAGCCCAACAAGACACAGCGCTGGTCAACCTGCTCTAGCTGACACTCCTTGAGCACTGCGGTTGGGCTACATGTTCTCAAGAGGTCCCTTCCAACCTCAGCGTGTCTGTGATTCTGTGATCTTATCCTTGTGTGGATATAAAGAAGGCAGGGCCAGACTCTTCCCAGAGGCAGTATAAGTGGCAACAGGCACAAACCAAAATACATTAAATTCTCCTTAAACATAGTAAATAACTTTGCACGAGAGTGATTGAATACTGCAACAGGTTGCCCAGAGAAGTTGTGGAGTGTCCAATCTCAGAGATATTAAAATGCCAGTTTGACACTGCCCGAGCAATCCATTGCAGCTGAGTCTGCTTTGTGCAGGGAGACTGGACCAGATGATCTTCAAAGGTCCCTTCCAACCTCCACAGTACTCTGATTCCAAGCTATTCCTACCTGCTGCTGTAAGTTGAACACTGCAGCTGCACAGCTAAACACACAAATCCAAAGCTACAGTTACAAATTAATTCTGCCAACTCATGTATATGCACAGTGCCAGATATCACCTACATCACCTTCCACTACATCACAGATGAAGCCTGTTTCCAAAAGCATTTATATAAATTGATTTACCAATTAGCTTAATCAGTTTCTACATAAACTTATTAAATGAAACCATTCACACAGAAAGCCAGTTTCAAAAGGAAATCTAGTATCAGCCTTCCTATCCTAGTTACATCTATTCGCACAAAATATACGCAAGCATAGTGCCTGTCTGTGTTCCTACAAACCTGAGGCTCTGTCTTCCCTAAGTTTTGGAATTAAATTTGCCCAATGTGAAGGTGTATAAGTCTGAAAAATAACCAATTTCCCACATTCCTTATGAAAAGAAGTAAGGAGACAAGAAACAGCCATATCCAGGCAATTCAGCTACGAGAAAAGCTGCAGGATGATTTTGGACAGTGCCTGGTATCAAGCAACAGGCACAACAAAACACAAAACAAATCACATAAACTAATATGATAAAAATTCCTCTCAACCAAGACATCTCACCAAAACATACCTGTTTTAATAACCAAGCTGTTTCAATAACAATGTACCAAAAAATATGTAATTACCAAGCGAACTGAATCTACCCTAACACTGAGCCAAAATGAAGAAATTAGTTAATTTAAGGATCATTAATCAAACTAATCAAGAGCTAATAACTCATGCTAACTTCCACAATCACACATGCTAGCATGCTTGCCTGGCTGCTAGATTCCTAAAATCTGGTCTGCAAAACATACCAAAGTAAAGATACTAACTTGATTATTTTTTTATGTCTCTGGAACTAAGACGAGGCTCAAGCATTTAACTGAATTGTACTGTGATGAACCTGAATCTATCTCACAAGCAGAATTAATAACCATCAACTAATCATGAAGACATGTGTATAGCACTGGAACGGCTGAATTTTTGCCCAGTTTCATTGGAGTGTGAAAAATACAAATCCTTCATTTCACTTGCTTCCACACATCTTACGGTCCAGTTCCCTATCTGATGATTACACAGACCAGCCAGCTCTGTTACTTTTGGTGGAAATAAACTGTCTAATCCATGCTCCTATGTTACCCTTCTTCCTCAGTAAAAGACATCTTCTCATTAACTTAGTGGATAAAACAGCTCTTGGATAAGCACAATGTTTGTAAGAACACTCCTTGAGCAGATTCTGCTATACAACCTCCACAGTTTAGGAGGCAGATCGTAAAGACTATGCAGTACTTGCTGCGCTAGAAGTTCATATACTGTCCTGGTTTTGGTTAAAACAGGACCAATTATCTTTCAGTGAATTTTCCTTTCAGCTAAGTGCTTCTAAGTAACTGCACTTCTCTAAAGCTGGCAGCTTATTCTTCAGTGTCCGCTCCAAAGCTGAGACCACCTGATGTTTATAGATTTATTGAGCTACCAGTACAAATGGAAGGCAGAAATTGCCCCTGCTTGTTACTACAGCAGCCAAGGTCACTGTTAGACCTTTTAGGTTCCACAGGAGAGGAGTCATAAACAGTCGCACTTGCAGGGAGGGGCGGACAAGACAGGTGACCCGATACTGATACTGACCAGCGAGGTATTCCATGCCATGCACATCATACTCAGTTTAAAGCTGGGGGACCACAAGGGTCTTGCTCTATTCAACCATGACCAGCTTCTGAAGAGGACCCTGCTCCTTGTCCTGGCTGTGATCAAGATCCAGATTCTGACCTGTGCATTCCTGAGCCCAGTTCCTGCCCACTGCCAAGTCCAGTCCGGGACTGCCTGGTGCTGCCTTGCAGCTGCTGATGATGCCAGCGCCCAGCACCCAACTCCAGGAAACTCAGTGCTGGTTTTGTATATCTTGTTCTATTTCTCATGTTATTAATATTATTAGTACTATTAGTGTTATTAGTAAAACATTTTATATTCAATTTGTAAGTCTCTCTCCCTTTTGCCTCCTTTTCCCTTCCTCTGGTGGGAGAGCCGGGGTTAACTGACAGCATCTGCACTCAGTTTATTGCCGCCCCACTCTCAACAGTGAGATGCACTTATTATTAGGAAATGCTGTTCATTTCATGATTTATTAGAAATATAACACCTTTACAGCTATGATCAGCTGAGACTTCTTAAATTCATTTCATAATTTTATTACTTCAGTAATGTTCATTATAACCGTCAATCTAAAACAGTAAGCACCAGTACTGAGTTACATGGTTTAAATTTACCACAAAGAAACAAAGCTGTGCTACAAACCAAACAGAAAATGGTGGCCTTCCAATTCAATTCTATTAACTTCTAACACACTACATAATTCTCTCAAGGACTCTGTGGAATTCTGGAGTCCTACATACCTTCTCCCACCAATTCCTACGTTTGCTCTTTCTCTCACGTGCAAAAAATTCAGTTACACCTTACCAAATCACTGACACAAGAGAGCATAAAATTTAGTCTGGTAAAACAGTTGAGACCTGAGTTTCTTTTGCAGACAAGAACATAATTCCTAAGATGCCGTTCTGAAGTAAAATCCACACTGCAGTTATTTTATCACTGTCTTAACTATTCCACTTAGGTGTATGCATAACTACATATTTTGCGATATTACAGAGCACTACAAGGTGAGAAATAAAACTTGCAGAGCTCTTATTTACCACCACATAATGAAAATGTGCAAGTCATTAGTAAACACAAAGTTACAGGAAAAAGAGCAGTATGTCCATTTAGACTGCACATTATAAAATAGAAAGACAAATAATATATAAAGAGATTTTTTACAGTTATTTTAAATCCCTAATGTCAATATGGTAATCAGCCACTTTCTGTCCCCCTTGCAAGATAGTACTGCACATTGACAAGGTTGCCCATGACTATCTAGAAAAGCAGATGGTAATGTGAATAAATGAGAAATTAGTATGCACTAGTACTTTGCGTAACACTGGAAGAAGGAAGCTTTTTGGCTAATCATGGGAAAGCTTTAGTCAATCAAGTCAAGCTATGAGCTCATGATCCAATAAACTGCAAAGAATGCCCATAAAGCTTGAATTTCTTGGTGACCAAGTAGTTTGCCTATGTCTTGAAACATGTCTTCTTAAACAGCGCAAAAATTAGATAACAATGCAAGCATGCAACTTGTCCAAAGCTGACAGCTAAAGAGCCAATAGCCAGGCTAAAGGACTTGACCCTCTTTTCAAAAAGTTTATAGCCATTCTAATGCCTTGTCAAAAGACCTTCAAATCATCAGCCAGGAGTATATTAATGCTACATTTGTCTTAATACTACAGAAGTGGAAACATGAGGTCAACAAAGTTTAATCATCCACATGCATGTCAGCATGTGGTCTGAGAAACCTAATGAACCTAATTTGAAAATGTCAAAGAACAGCCCTTGAAAAGCTCATATACTCACAGCAAGATTAAATCTTATTAATGCTACTCATATTTACATAATCCAAATGCAAGAGCCTTGCACCAGTTGACAGGGGGAAGTGCTTTTTAAACAAATCCTGTAATATTTAAACTGCATAGCTTGTAGAAAACATAACAAACTTGATACTTTGATACGTACCTTAACTACCAAAACAAAAAAGGTGATGAAAGACTACAAAAAACTTCTCAGGGGCTGCTAAAACAAGCGAAAAAAACAGAAAAGAAAGGAAGAATGAAAATAACTTTCTGCACGCTTTTACATTAGCAACTAAGGCCGGAAATGGGAAGAGTTAATTACCTACATCTACCGAACAGAAGTGTACCATATTGCACTTGATCACACACTTTATTCTGCATGATTATTTGGTAAGTGCAGAAGCTACAGGATTGTGTCTTCTATATACTAAGGAAAGGAAAAGGACCTCTATACTCAACTGCAGCCAACTGATTCTCAACTACCCAAACTACTACCAGGCAGCTACAATTTCCAGCCTTTCCTGTCAAAACAGTGGACTGCTTTTTCTAGTGCCACACCCTACCATATCGTTCAAGCTGTCAGGATACTACATCTAATGTATTGGTGGTGTTAAACACCATTCTTCCATGCAGAATCCTCCATACTCTCAAAAGAACACAGAATATATTATCCCTAGATTTGGAAAACATCTTCCAAGTTTCCTTTATTTGATATCTAATATTGAAATCCAAACTAGCAAGTGTGTTTAATCAGATTACAAGCAAGGCACTGATTCACATAGCTAGAAAATACTCTATTAAAACAGAATGAAAAACACCAGAAAAACAGCATAAGTTAATTTGCAGAGGGTTAAAATGCACAAAATCTTGCAGTCTTCATTCACTACAAGAAACCAGCTTTCAGTATTACAGTATTCTCTCTCTGTCTTAATATTAAACTGTCAGATCTCCTCTGAAGGCTATCCATTTCTTTTTGCTTCTAGTGTAAAATGAACTAGCCAGTACTTTGAGTCCCACCCCTCACCAGCAGGGAACCAAAACTTTCTGGCTTTAAACTATGTAAGACTTGATGCTACCGTTCTTCCAAAGATGCTTTGTGGGAGGCATCTCTTGACTGCCAAACGGTGCCCACTTCAGCCCCTGGGCTAAAAGCACTGCTGAACAAGAAAGGAGAAAAAACACTGCTACGTCTGCTCTGCGATAGACAAAATGATTAACTAACATGCAAAAACACTAAGTACCTATAGGCCATCTGCGTCATACCTGCATCGTAAAACAAATGCGTTCATATTTTGGAAAATCAGATTATTTTATTACTTCTGTGTGTTCAACATATAAAACATCAACATCCACAACTTTCACCCAACAACCCAAATTAAACAAATTACATAAGACAAACTCCAGTAACTGAGAAAAAAAGGAAGACAGGACGAAAAAAGAACAAATCTTCGAAGATCATCACTTCTCACAGATAAATTAGTCAAAACACACCTTTTTCCCTTTTTATTTTCTTACAAATTTTCACCCACACTAACTACAGGACAACAAACATTTAAGGAAGAATTAATTCATTCCGAGAAATTTTTTTCTAATAAATAACAACCAGAAAATAAACTTGTCCCGAGAAAGGCATGCACAAAAAGCCACAGCATTTTGTTGAGGCTGATCCGAAAAAAAAAAAAAAAAAAAAAAAACACAAAATAATCTATTTGAAAACAATTGTCAGATACAAAAGTTTTTTAATTTTAAAAAAGAAGACAGAGCATTCATATTACAAATTAAAATGTGCTAACCATCATTTTTTTAAGAGTCATTCAATAAAAACACTTTATTAACAAAACTTGAGGAAAGCTACAATTTTTTCCACTAACCTCCTATCTGCAGAGTCTGTTTTACAAAAAAAAAAGTACGAAGTTTGTACAACCAGCTCTGTAAGAGCTGGAAAGGCAACAAGCAGTAGAAAACCAGGTCTTAATCTATAATAGTCTCAGCAGAAATCTTATTCACAACATAAGTGAAAACTCCACAAGCTCATCCAATAATTTATTTTTATCACAGATAAGGGCAGATTCACTTCTGTATTTTCCTACATCCTTTTTAAAAACTATTTTAGCACAATCTGTAACTAGGTACCATGCAACTCCCTGTAATGTTTCATGAAGCAAATCCAAAGATGCAAGATACTGCAATAGTGCACAGTCCACGACTAGTTACAGGAATGACTTTCAGGTAATTGTAAACATAAAAGCATAGTTTGCATGTCCAACTATTACTAAGCATGTATATAGTTAATTCTCAATGTAATTTGGTTTTGCATACTTGTGTTTGAATTGTTCCTTTAATAACAGTACGTGTGCATGCAAATTATGTCTGCCTAGTTTATGTACCTGGCTGAGAAATGGAAAAAAGATCCTATTTATCAGGAATTCCAAATCTGTTATTCATGTTATTTGATCGTATTAACTGTTAAAATAAATGTATGGGCTCCAATGTTTTCTGTTTGTGATATGAGGTGTTTATAAGCCAAATATCACAGTTAGGCATGTTTTCATCAGACATCCAGCAGTCATCAGGAAGAATCAATTAAGTTTAAAAATGTCAGAAGTATTAAACTATTTAATTGATTGTAAAACCTTAAGAAACCAGGAATCTGGATAGGTAACCGTGTTCTGAAGTTCCTAAATCCATCTCAATTTGACTACAAAGCTAAGTAGTTTGACAAACTTCATTTCAAGTTTGCGTCTCCATGTGTTGGCACTACCCTTAGAGCAATTATTTCAAAAAATATAAAAGTGACCTATTTTGAACCCATAAATATTGAACTAAAAAATGACCTGAATTCATTCCATAGACATTCCTCTCCCACATCAGGCTCACAGTATGCAAAAATGTCTTGAAATAACTGATGTGTGACAAAGGGCAAGAAGGAGGGGGGGGGATATTTTTCTGTTTTTTATTTGCAATCCATGTTTCAGGAGTTTTTACTTTCATTTTAATGAAAGCACAGATATGAAATCTGTAGTCCTAGTTGTAAGCAGCATGTAACAGCCTTCAGCAGCAGCAATAGCAAGTCAGACCTATCAAATTCCCACAGTTGCTAACAGCAGATAACTAGAAAAAAAAAAAAGTATAGAGGTAGCTTATACTTTTCCAGAATGTTACCCAAAATTGTAATTAACTCCCAAAACACAGAAAGTATATTGAGAGAAGAGACATTGCTTTTATTCTGCACAGGGTGCGAGGTGGGAGATTTCCACAAACCAAAATCACACACTCAGAATCATATCACATATTTATACAACAAAAAATGTTTAAAAAAAAACAGTGCCATCTGTTAGCCATATCCTCCTAACTATGACTGGTTAGTTCCCTTCTCATCTCGATTTAAAGATACAGTACTGAAATTCACTAGGCATGCTCAGTGGGTAAGGGTCTTTGCCTGTGCTGGATTCTCCTGCTGAGAAGGTGTGATTTTTAGTATCATAATGAGGGTAGTTCAACTACAGATTCAGGAATTCTCAGTTCTGCTGTCAAGTCTGCAGCACACATGAAACATTCTGATTAACTGTCCTTCTCAAGGTCCAGTTGCTCCAGTTTGTCCTTGGTTAAAGCTACCTAGTGTTTGCTTTTCTGATTAGAGATGATTTAATGTCCTCTATTTGTCAGCAATCTCCTAGATTGCACAAGTCTGTAACCACCAGGTGTCCCTCTCTGGAACACTTCCTGACACTTAGAAACTTTTTCATGAGTTTGTAACTATCCTTAAATTATAACCTTATTCTTAACTGTTAGTTCACCTTCTTAAAATATATCCAAATGCTAGTTCTCAAGGTAGCAAGCACACCACCTCAGTCTTCAGCAAATGCACAGATCAAGGAATACTTTGACAAAGAGGTTATTATTGCATTCTGTGGACTCTCATGAATTTTTTTTTCCCATGATTTTGAACCTTTGTAAGCCTTCAATATCCGAAACACCTCATGACAAAGCATTCTACAATCAACGATATGCTAAATGATATATCTCCTTCTGTGTGTTTTGCATATTTTGCATTTTAGTTTCATCTGACATCTCATGCGCACATTGGGAAGAGTTACCTGTCTACCTCCAGACCACACAGGACTCACAGATCTCTACCACGGTCTCCCACAGTCATCTCTTTTCTAAGCTGAATACTTCTTGTCTCCTTGCAAAAAATCCATTCCACCCTTCTGACCATCATTGCATCCTATTTCTGGATCTTTACCAGTTCCAGTGAATTACTTTTAGTCAGGTGAAAGGGGTACCAACGCTGCAAACACTATTCAAGATGCATGTAAATCATGAATTCAAACAATAATGTAGCAACATTCTCAAATTTGGGTGTAGTCCTTGTGGAGACTGCAAAGCAGTTTGGTCTAGATCTCACATTTTAAAAAGCTAATTTACAAGCACCTAAAAGTTAAGAAAAATACTTATTGCTAATGCAGCCTATAATACTGCTGGGCATGCAAATAGCAGGTGGTGGATGTGAACTGCTTCCTGATAAAGCACTTTTAAACAGTTCTGCCAGGTCTGTCATTCCTGCCAACACGAATTTCTCAAAAAAACTTCCTAACTGTATGGCACATTATTAACTGCCTTTACAGATCTCCTCCCCTAAGATACCCTCATACCGTCGATTTCATAACTCCTTAACATCACAACACACACATTCTTTTCGCAGATACGCTATAGTAACCGTGGTAATATTTTTCACAAGCAACCACTACATGGAAAATCCTTTATCAGATGCAGAACAGGGACAGGACAAAAAAAAACTGTAAATGAGTCTCTACAACTTAAGAAAAAGAAAGATGTACTTTTCCCCCTTAAAGCTGCTTACGGCAGACCGGATACTATAGTCCTGCACCTGTGATAAGGTCTAGCTACTATTAACCTTCACAGTGAGCATTTCCACCCCTCGTAAAAGATTTTGTAGTTCACAGACATCATGCAACTGCCCTGCCTTACGCTTTGCTCTGCTTTACCACAGACCTAGTACCTAGTGGCCAGCAAAGTCACATACATCTTGCCTTTCCATTGTTACGACTGAAAGTGTGCATGCTGAAGTGAACCGCATAACCAAAAGCATACGCACAGCATAGCCACACTGCACTTCTGTGGTCTGCTACAATCCCAACAGCAGTGGAGAAAGCATCATTTGCTGAGCTCACATGATCGAAAGCCTCCTCACTCCAAACTAACCACAGGCCACTGAAACGGCATGCCGTTTAATACCAGAAGCAGACCACTTCAAATGAACTCACGGACTGGTATCTGGGATCCACACGCCTCTAATCCACAACATTGTAACAGACACAAAGAGCAAGAAGCATTGTGCCTCTGTTGAACTTGCAACTATAGCATGTCGTATCACTTTGCGGTGCAAAAAGTTCAACGAAAAGTAAATTATACAGTTAACATTTGTAGAGCAGGAACCTTTGAAGAGTTGTATCTTATTAAATCCAGAAGACATTTCCACAGGGACAACAAAAGAACACTGGAAGTGTTCTTGGAAGTTTCACCAACTCAAACCTAAGCCATATCTACAACCCTGAAGGCGATGAATCAGTTAAGAAAAAGTTTTTCCTCTATTATTACCTAACACTGTTCCAAATTTTAGATATTTTTACTGATCTCCATTTTTAAATATTTGTCATCCTTTATTCAGATCAAATATTCCCAATACTTCCATCCAAAATCAAACCCAAACATGAAGAGTTTGAGAGTTTGATTCCTAAAACTCAGGGATTTTCTTAAACTCTTTAATTTCTATGCATTTACTCATAGCTCAGCTAACAGACTTCTACACTTTTCCCCAATTTTCATTTTAGTTTTAAATCAAAATTGCCCTCTTTTTTCAAAATAGTTTATGATTATAAACAATTTATCCAGCTCCAAAGCCACAGGTTCACTTACCATTTTAGCAACTTCTAAACTAAGCCTTAAGCAAAGAAACAAACTGTGTTGTCATCAGCGGCGCTGAGTCTAGTTGGAGGCCGGTAACTAGTGGTGTCCCCCAGGGGTCAGTACTGGGCCCAGTCTTGTTTAACTTCTTCATCTATGACCTGGATGAAGAGTTAAAATGTACCCTCAGCAGGTTTGCTGATGACACCAAACTGAGAGGTGTGGTGGATACACCAGAGGGCTGTGCTGCCATTCAGCGTGACCTGGACAGGCTGGAAAGTTGGGCAGAGAGGAACCTGATGAGGTTCAGCAAAGGCAAATGCAGGGTCCTGCACCTGGGGAGGAACAAACCCCATGCACCAGTACAGGCTTGGGGTGGACCTGCTGGAGAGCAGCTCTGTGGAGAGGGACCTGGGAGTGCTGGTGGACGACAGGTTAACCATGAGCCAGCAGTGTGCCCTGGCTGCCAAGAAAGCCAATGGGATCCTGGGGTGCATCAAGAAGAGTGTGGCCAGCAGGACGAGGGAGGTTCTCCTTCCCCTCTACACTGCCCTGGTGAGGCCCCATCTGGAGTACTCTGTCCAGTTCTGGGCTCCCCACTTCAAGAAAGATGAAGAGCTACTGGAGAGAGTCCAGCGGAGGGCTACGAGGATGATGAGGGCACTGGAACATCTCCCCTACGAGGAGAGGCTGAGGGAGCTGGGCTTGTTCAGCCTGAAGAAGAGAAGGCTGCGAGGGGACCTAATAAATGCTTATAAATATCTGAAGGGTGGGTATCAGGAGGATGGGGCCAAGCTCTTTCCTGTGGTGCCCAGTGACAGGACAAGGGGCAATGGTCACAAACTGAAGCATAGGAAGTTCTGTCTGAACATGAGGAAGAACTTCTTCCCTCTGAGGGTGACAGAGCACTGGAACAGGCTGCCCAGGGAGGTTGTGGAGTCTCATTCTCTGGAGATATTCAAGACCCGCCTGGACAAGGTCCTGTGCAGCCTGCTGTAGGTGACCCTGCTTCGGCAGGGGGGGGTTGGACTAGATGACCCACAGAGGTCCCTTCCAACCCCCACTATTCTGTGATTCTGTGAAAATGAAACAAAATCTGACCCAGCACAGTAATCTTTGTCATAGAGCATCTATTATGAATAGGAGTACTTCTCTAGGACTTCTGAGAGACAAGCTACCTGCTAATAACGTTTTCATTTTATTAGACAAAACCCAGCAGGAAATCACGGTCTACTGAGCTAAATCACAACAACCTTAATCGAGTTATTTTACATTTTACAGGCATAAATGTCACAAAGGAACTGGAACGTATTTTGTTTGTGAAACTCCCCTGTAACATCTGCAACAGTCAGTGAAGCATCCTGTCATGTCTGAGACTCAGAAAGTAAAATCAATTAGACACTCAAATTTGTTCAATATTCAGTCTTCATAAGATGTGTTTTGAATTTTAACTCTTGCAATTTTAACACCTTAAATTAAAAATCCTGACAATTTTTCTAATCTGTTGTTTACATATATTGCCCTCAGTTTTTAGGGTATACTGTCCTAATTACACTGTCCCACAAATGTTATAGGTTAACAGAATTAAGGATAAAAATGAGTGCTTGCATAAGTCAGTAGTAGGACAGCTCACACAGACGAAGTGAACAACTTACCCACTATGCTAACTCCACAATTTTAAACATGTGAAAAAAAGTTGGAGCAAAATGCAAGACTACAACAGAGTGAATTTTGATACACAATGCCACCTAAGAAACCTTAAGTACACCCTAACTCTTTACATACCAAAACTACAATATCAGTTTATAACGCACTTTGGACTTCAGATCAACAAATCATTATGAGTATCTTTACTATGTGATTTGATTACACAACAACTACTATTTTCCAAGTATAAAATACTACTTTTCTTGAAAAATCTTCATGATTATATGAATCTAATATGAATCAATTCTATGAATCTAAATGAAAATCAAACAAGGAACTCAACACATCACTTGTTCATTTTGAGATATGAAATATTAAGCTATCAAGTGACTATGGAGATTTTTTACTAGGTAAGTATTAAAATATTAACATTTCTAAACACCATAGAATCACAGAGAATCACAGAATAGTAGGGGTTGGAAGGGACCTCTGTGGGTCATCTAGTCCAACCCCCCCGCCGAAGCAGGGTCACCTACAGCAGGCTGCACAGGACCTTGTCCAGGCGGGTCTTGAATATCTCCAGAGAAGGAGACTCCACAACCTCCCTGGGCAGCCTGTTCCAGTGCTCCGTCACCCTCAGAGAGAAGAAGTTCCTCCTCATGTTCAGACGGAACTTCCTGTGCCTCAGTTTGTGCCCATTACCCCTTGTCCTGTCACTGGGCACCACTGAAAAGAGCTTGGCCCCATCCTCCTGACACCCACCCTGCAGATATTTGTAGGCATTTATAAGGTCCCCTCGCAGCCTTCTCTTCTTCAGGCTGAACAAGCCCAGTTCCCTCAACCTCTCCTCGTAGTGGAGATGCTCCAGTCCCCTCACCATCCTTGTAGCCCTCCGCTGGACTCTCTCCAGTAGCTCTTCATCCTTCTTGAACTGGGGAGCCCAGAACTGGACACAGTACTCCAGATGAGGCCTCACCAGGGTAGTGTAGAGGGGAAGGAGAACCTCCCTTGTCCTGCTGGCCACACTCTTCTTGATGCACCCCAGGATCCCATTGGCCTTCTTGGCAGCCAGAGCACACTGCTGGCTCATAGTTAACCTGTCGTCCACCAGGACACCCAGGTCCCTTTCCGCAGAGCTGCTCTCCAGCAGGTCCACCCCAAGCCTGTACTGGTGCATGAGGTTGTTCCTCCCCAGGTGCAGGACCCTGCACTTGCCCTTGTTGAACCTCATCAGGTTCCTCTCTGCCCAGCTCTCCAGCCTATCCAGGTCACGCTGAATGGCAGCACAGCCTTCCGGTGTATCTACCACACCTCCCAGTTTGGTGTCGTCAGCAAACTTGCTGAGGGTACATTCTAACTCTTCATCCAGGTCGTTGATGAAGAAGTTAAACAAGACTGGGCCCAGTACTGACCCCTGAGGGACACCACTTGTCACCAGCCTCCAACTAGACTCAGCGCCCCTGATGACAACCCTCTGAGTTCTGCCATTCAGCCAGTTCTCTATCCACTTCACCGACCATCTTTCAAACCATCCATGTGATCACTCACAGAACTTGAAAATATCTTGTATTAGCAGAAAAACAGTCAAACATGATCTCTTTGAAGCTCCGAGAATATTTAACATGTGCTTCAAAATGTATGAGGATTTTTATTTATGTTGGGGAGTAGCAGGATAAAAACATCACCTTCATAAAACAAATCTGACCAAAACTGACACTACCATATACCCCATTCACATTCTTTTCAGCATCATGTTGATGAAACAGCAAAATCCCAGCAAAAAACACACCTAAAGAAAAAAACTGAAAATTTCGAAGTAGAACTGCAGAACTAAGAATTAGACCAATCAAGAGCTGTTTATATTGAGAAAGTCCTAAATCTACTCAATCCAATACTTTTTAATAAAGTTAGGCAAGAAATCACAGATTTTTTAATCATTACTGTGCTTGTTCATAATATCTTAGGAAGATTCTAATAATTAGCACTTCACAACATAATTTTTCTGATTTGAATGCATTACTGTGGCAATTGTGCATTTAGATCCGGTGCAAAACTGTTTACGTGATCATTCAGAAATGAAAAAATCTGTACTCAGTGTTCACCAATAATTAAGCACTAAAAATTACAGGCGTCATATTTTTTGTCTATTTCATCATACTTCCCATTAAAAAAAAAAAAAATCAGACACCACATCAGATTTTTTTTTTTAAACAAACACTGACTAAAGATTTTTCCCTCATATACATTGGCTCTAATTCTGATCCAACTGCTGTTTAATCACGTCTGCCTATTTGGATGAGACCTATTGTTTCCTGGGTCGGTCCCTGGAAAGGAAATTACTCTTACACACATTCATATCTGCACTTAGCTAAAAAGCTTTGCTGCCAGCAATCAGTAACATCAGCACCACTCCAAGACGAATCTGAGAGTAAGATAAGCCTGACTGGCAGTGGTTCAGTTTACCCTCATTTTAAGTACTGAAAAGCAAATCATGCTTGTGTTTTCCACTGTCTTGTGTCTGGAAGGTACTTCTGGGAAGTAATACCATCAGCTACTTATCACAGTCCAAGCAAAAACAAGGGTAAAGCCCAAGACAAATTTTATACCAGTCATTTTCACATTCTTGGTTCGTTAATAACGTGAACAAAAAGAAACACTGCAGGGTGACAAAAGATACCCTGCATCATGCTGCCGGTATGTTTCCTTCTTGCGGAAAGTGTTGAAGATTAAAAAATGCTGGTTTAGTAGCCACCAGGTAACTTCCATTGCTGCTGTCGCTGATGTCTCGGAAAAGAGTGCAAAGAATCATAAATTTGCAGCTTAAGAATATATGAAAAAAAGAAACGCTGTTTACACTCTGAGCTAATATAAATCTTTCAAAAACTCACCGACACCTAGTGTTTTTTCTAACACAGCCTAGCAGGAAAAGCGCTTTGTACAGACTACTCATTTCAGACCGCCAGTTAAAAACCCACTGCGGACGAGGGGAGGCTCGCTCGTAGAAGGCCACGAACACGGCACGAAGCCCGAAGCCGGCTCTGACAGCATGGGGCACCACGACCCCGGGCAGGCAGACGCGGAACCGGTGCCGAGCTGCGTGCCTGACTCCTACGACAGCGCCGCGGACTTTCCCTAAGGCTTCACAACCGCCGCCTTCCAGCAGCGCCTCGACGACGCGCAGAGACGGGCAAACGGTGCCGCCGAGGCCGGGCTGCCTGAGGAAAACAGGCTGTTCGGGAACGCCCGCGGGACTTCACCACAGCCCAGCAGGACACGGAGGGGCCACGCTGCGTTTGCACCCTGCCCTCACACTTGGGACTCCGGGGGAAGCCGGCGGGCCTCCGGGAGAGCTTCCACCGACCGCCCCCACCCAGCACGGCCGCGCACATGGGACGTACTGTGCCGGCACCTGCACGCGCCGCTCCCTCAGCTCGGTCCCAGCCGCCGAGCCGGAACGCGGAGCGCCGGCACCGCTTCCCTCCCGGCCGCGGGGGGGTCGCGGCCCCTCACGCACCGCAGCGCGGGGTCGCTCCGCCCCTCGCCCCCGGCCCCGACGGCCCGCCCCCGCCCCGCGCTCCCGCCCAGCCCGACCCCGACCCCGTTCCCCTCCGCCCTGCCCCATTGCCGTCACCCCTTCCCCCGCCCCGCCGCTCGCCCCCGGCCCACGCAGACCCCACACCCAGCCGGCGGGCCGCCCCACACCTTCCCCCCCCGCCGCCGCCCGGCCGGCTCGGAACTCGCCCCGCACCTGTCCGGGAAAGGGTTCGGGGGGCAGCTGCAGCCAGCAGAAGGCGGGGAGGAAGAAGGGGAACGGGGGCGGGACAGGGCAGGACCGGTCCGGTCCGGTCCGGTCCGGCCCGGTCCGGTCCCCCCCGCCGCCGCCTCCCGGGCCGCCTCGGCGCGCTTCCCCCGCGTGCCCCCGGGACACGGCGCTCCCTCCGCGGATGACAGCTGTTGCCTGCGCATGCGCGCAGCCCTCGCACGCAGGAGGAAAGAGCGAAGGCCCGAGCCGGGGCGGGGGGAGGGGGAGCAGAAGGACACGTGACGGAGGAGCGGTGCTCGCGTCACACAGCAGGAGCGGACGGTGACGTCACTGACGCTTCCGGGCGGGGCGGGGGCCCACCTCCGCCGGGTGCGGCGGCCGCGTGGGGGACGGGGAGTTACGCGGTGGTCACGTGGGAACGCTCGTGCCCTGAGGGCGGGGCGGGACCGCCCGGCGGGGGCGCGTTCGGCCCCCGGGGGTCAGGCGGGGCTGCTGGGGTGCAGGTAGTGCCGCTGAGCGCCAGCCGGGTGGGCCAGGCTGGGCCCGGGCAGAGGCGTGCGGGCTGTCCGCCCCACTGGCGGGAGGGTGAGCGGTGTCTGAGGGGGAAGTGGCGGCTTTGGGGCCGCGGGGGGCAGGGGGGGTGTAGGTGCCTCCTTCGCGGCTCGGGCCGCGCACGCCGTGCCAGGCTCTGTGGTGCTTTGAGCGGTGCGTGCTCTGCAACGGAGAGCTGGCGTTGCCTTCCGCCGGTGAACGCGTGAGGAAAACACGAGCCCTAAGCTTAGGAACGGAGTCGGTCTGTTCACCTCAGCGATGCTGAACAGGCGAGACCTTGCTGCTCCGTAGGAACGGTGGCTCTGTCGCAGCAAGGCGCTAGGTCGACTTAGTTGTCCTAATCTTTTTTACACCGTTGTGCCCCTTATCAGTCAGTGCTGCTGCATGAAAGGGGTTTTGTTTCTGAAACTTAGGTGTTGCTTCTAGTGACTAAGCCTCACAATGCTGTATGTCATGCATTTACCTTATAAAGTGCGATGGTACGGTGTAATTTTGGCTGTTCAGGTTGCTGCTAAAATCAGCCTTTTTTTAAACTGATACGCTTTGATTTTTCTTATTAATTGATGATCTCTGTTATCTTGCATTTTAGCTTCCATTTTCTGTGTTCAAGAAAGTACTGAAAAATTACTAAAAGATAAAGGACAAGTCCTTTTCAGATGTGCTTCCTCAATCATATGTGTTATGTTAAAAGAAGTCTTACTTTACACTTGAATTTGTGCCAAAGACTTTTTTCAGTACAAAAGGAATCTGAAAGTATTTGTTTTGTTTTGTTTTGTTTTGTTAAAGGAACATATCTAATGCTATAATTTTGCTGTGCTCAGAGAATTCCATGCTGTTTTGTCATTTGGGCACAGTACTATACAGTAAATGTTGTTGGTACTGTATGTACTGTATCTTCAGTCCCAAGGAAACTCATGCAACTGTATTTTTAAATATCTCTGTAAAGCACCACTATGTCCAGCAGTGTCTAAAGGGAGTCATCCTCATCTGCTTAAGGAAAGGAATTTTGTTTCGCTGAATATAAGTAGGAGAAACAGAGGAAGTTGTTACCCTCTTCCTCGAGCCTTTGGTGGCATGAAGAAAATGTTTATTTAATGCTTACAGGAAAACAGCGCATTTGAATGCAGTTTCTCATTCAGTTTGTTCTCTGCTCCTCGATTCAATGATAAAGCACAAAAGGCTGATGACTTAGGAGTGTTTTCAAAACATGATCTCTGTCGTGGTTTAACCTGGCAGCCAGTAACTCAGCACTATACAGCCACTCGCTCACCCCTCCCCTTCCTTCCCCCTCAGCGGGATAGGGAGGAGAAGTGGACAAAAGGGGAAACCTGTGGGTTGAAATAAAGACAGTTTAATAAGGCAACACAGTAAATACTGGTAATAATACAACTGATAATAATGAATATGCAAAACAAACTACACACAATAGAATTTTTTCACTACCTGATGACCAGTTCACAGGCAGTCCCCGAGCAGCGATTGTAGAATGCCAATTTCATGAATTTTGAGAAATAAGGATGCAACCCATAAGTTCCCTTGCTTTTTTTACGTTGTTGATACAGTTTCTTGGCAGCACAAACTTCTGACCAAAAAGTGGCCTTTCTGCTGTATGATACTGTAAGTATCTTCTCTCATTCACTCCTCTTGGCAGAGGCCAAAAGCCCCTCCTGTTTCAGTAGTTGACGTCTGTTTAAGTTATGAGTTTGTCTTCCGTGAAACCTCTGGGTCCCTGTTTCAGTGTTGTACCACTCATGGTGAAAACTTTTTCTTGATACAATATGAATTTCCTGTACTGCAGGTTATATGTTAGTCATGTCCTATCACTGTGTGTTCCCAAGGTGGCTCCATCTTTTCTGTGCCCTCCCACTAGGTGATCGTGGACAGCAAGAAGATCACCATGAAGCCTAGTCCTCTTAAGATTGGACAAACCCAGCTCCCTCAGTCACTCCTCGTGTGTCATATGCTTCAGCCCCTGACAGTCTTGTGGCCTTTCACTGGACTTGCTTAACTATGTCAACGTCTTTCATATACTGGGAAGCCAAAAGCTGGACACATCATAGTGTTTCACCTCAATTGGTGCAGAATATATCTTTTTTGGGTTTAATGTATTACTTCAATATTGTGTAGCAATAATACTACGAATTCTTTTCAGAATTTTAAGCAACATGTTTGCTTAACATGACAGTAGCATAGCTATCTAAAGTACGGTCACTTTTCAGGCAGAAAAAGTTCTTTTGTAGAATTCCACTGCAATACTGGTTAAAACACATGAGATGGCAGCAAACACCAGAAGCAAAGCGCTGCTAGCCCAAGGCAGAGAAGCTGTTGGCAAACGACACAGATTTTTCCACGTTCCTGATACTGTTGTCTGGACTGTGCAATTTGCTGCAGTTTCTGTTATACTGCATTGGGTTATAAATCAGGACATGAGTGCTGGCTGTTCGAATGTAATCCTCACTGAAACTTTCTCTAGCCTGTATGTTTAATTAACAGTGTGCAATTTAGCAGTGTTACATAATACATGTTGTGTAGACTACAGAGGAAACATAACTTTTTTTTGAACTATGAATCTTTTCAATTTTACATCTTTGTCATTGTGTCTTCATCTTAAAAATTTTGACATCAAAATGTAAGCTTATATCTCTTAGTGTTCTGGAAATTCATTCACTTATGAAAATTTGTAGCTGTTAAACATTTCTGTGACAAGAAGTTAGGCATCTTTTAACTGGGAATAATGTACAGTAAAAACAGTAATGGTACAAATAGGGAGTTAATTTACCCAGGGATATAGTCAGTAGGTAGCCTCCTTTTGTTAGTGATGTTATATCCAGATCAAAAGCATTTTGAGTGTTTTGACTCAGACAGAAGTTATTGGCTTGATGTAGAAATTCCCAGAATATATCTGCACCTGTTACAAAGGCCGGACTAGATAATCATAAATAGAACTTCTAAGTTGAGAATTCACATTAAGTATTTTTATATATATTTATTCTTGACATTTTATATTAAACATAGAGGAAACCTTAGTGTATTTAATATTGATCACTTTCATTAAAAAGCTTACCTATCCAGACGGTGTTCTTTCAGCCAATAGCTTTCTTCCCTCAAAAATTGTCAGGGTCAGATAGAGAGGCTATGCTGTCCTGGTTGAAGGATGTCCATGGGCTCTGCAGGGCCATAGCGCTGGAACAGTGCACTGCAAGTCTACTTGAGCATGAAATCTTAGAGGCCCACGTTCTGATCTCCCTTCAGTCAGTTGCAGAGCAGTCAAAGGTTCATTAGTATCTAAGAGGAAACATTAAATCACACTGCATTATTTGGTGACACTGAGGTTTTCTTTGGTCATGTTCTTGCTGTCAGTTTTATGAAAAGTTGAATGATAATTTCCACTAATACTGGACAGATGGTGAAGAATCCTGATTGTACTGTAGTGCAAAAGGGATGAAAAATTAATAATACATAATCAGGTTACCTTGTCTCCCCTCTGTGTCAGTGAAGTTGTGTTCCTTTCAGTACAGTTAGTTGTCTGACCTATTTTTAATGGTGTTCTAGTTCAAAATTTTCATGATGGTTGCCCATTTTCTCTGGAGCACCCATGTGACTTCACTGAACTTGGAGAGTTTTATATGCAGAAAATCCCAGGATAATGACATGGTGAAGACGAATATTCAAACAATGACAAAGAATGCAGAACATCATCTTTCCATCCACTGTAAATAAAGTATTTATGTAAGTTTACCCTAAAATGGATGCAAATACATCTTTAATTAATTACCTCACCCAAGTGCTTTATACCTGCTAGTAATTTGATTTGTTGATGCCAATATCCACTGAAATACAGGAAAGTTTTTCAATTTATAAATTAGGCGTAGAGTCAAGACATATCCCACTTAGTTAAAAAGTTATATGTTAGGGCAACCAAAATCTTTTTATTGGGAAAGTGGTAGACATGGCTGGAGCACTGTACTCAGGACAGCCAGAAGAAAAGAAGTCTATTTTAGTGCATTAAACAGCCCCTAGGAAAAAAAGTTCTGCACTGTTTGCTTATTTTGTTGCATCATTGGATTGCCAGCATGTTCTTTTGCTGTATGCAGAAACAGTGTTTTATTTCAGGACGCAATAGGTGGCAGTCTTTATCTTCCGTTTGTCTTGTCCACAAGCAGTTAATGTGTCTTTGCTTCCACACAAAGAATGACTAACCTGCTCAGACTGCAACACCAGAAAGACAGTAAGGCTTGGCTCTGTCAGTAATCTAACTGCTTGCATTTAAACCATAAATTTAACCTCTGTGAACTGTCTGCTGGATCCACCCAGGCTCTGACAAAGGTGAGACTGCAGACAAGTGGCATTTAACCGCCACTGTCCTTTTTTGCCGTTGTCTGATTTGAGGGCCGAACTGAGAAAAATAAATTAGGTTTCTTTATAAAGCCCTCATGCAGAAACGCATTCTAACCTTTTTAACTGAGCAGGTGAATGAGAGAGCTTTTTTTCACTGTTGTCTTGAAGAGTGTTTCTCTGCCCAAGAAAGTTAACTGAGGAGCCGAGAGGAAAACGCTGGGCACTAACTGGGTAAGTACTGACTGCAGGATGCCATGAAAGAGCTGAAAGTCTGTTTTAGGCGGAGTGATTGCTGTAAGTGATTTAGAACCAGGAAGATAAATTGGTTTGGATGAACTACTGTATTTTTTCCAAAAGCATCAGAGAAACTAACAGTTTGGCAACTTTCTCCAATCAAAAGAAGACATCTGTTGTCCTGATGCAGGGAACAGTCATCAAACAGCTTTTTCGAGTTGAGAAACCCCCAAAGTGTGATGGACCTGGACCCTGGCACAAGCCGACAAAAAAGAATAGGCAGCCTGAAGGAAAGTCTAGTGCTCCCGTGACCACAAGTGGAAATCAAGAAAGCTTCTTTAAAAAAAAACAAAAATAAAAGCCTTTCTCCCATCACCTGTGTTGTTTATTCTAGCACCTTTTGTCTTTAAAACCCCTGTATGTGATAATACAGGAAGCAGCTGAAATAGCTTTACCTTCAGTTCACTGCACCAAACGTATAAAGGAAAAAGACTGGCCAAATGTATACAGCCCAAAGCATTGCCTTGGAATGCTATTTTCTAGAATTTGCACTGGGTTTAGAATTCCTGAGAAACTGGATATCAAATACAATTTGTACTAACTAGGAGTTGCCACACGTCTAATTGTTCATTTGAATTCTAAATTGTTATATCTTATAGGGAGACATAAAAGGTTAGCATTTGTAGAAGAAAGGAATACAAAGCCGGAAATCTCATTTTTGCCTTTAAGATCTTGTTTCAAACATCAAATAATTTGGTTTCAATAGTAAAACTTTTAGCCAACTTCAGCTTATATACACAGAATCCTTTAGTAAGTTGTGATTTGTAAGTAATCAGAAGGAACATGAAATGGATAAATCTTACATTTGAAGTTTTAAAGACTGATGATTCTGAGAGTTAATGTAACTAAATACAGAAATTTTGACTTGATTTTAATTTGATTGCTTTATTTTCAGTTTAGAAGTCTACACAATTCTTGACAAGGATTTTTTAATTTTATTTTATTTTAATGAAATTCAAAGCACTGATGCTGTCACAGCTCTGAGAAGCAACATGAATTCAGAACCTTTGAAGATCTTGGAACTTCTCAGTGAAGCAATTCTTGAAGATTAGTATGTTTGGGGGCTCACATGGTATCATGTAGCCTTTGTTGTCCTCAGACTCGGCTATCCATCCCATTAATAGCATCATAATAATACCTAGAACATCAGAGTAACTGAGGAAGTCCAAAAATATTCTCACTGACTTCACCTGACACTTAACTGAAGTTTTTTGTGGGTTTTTTTTTTTTTAATCTGTAAAACAATGAAGAATAGCATTTGCTGTGCTGGAATTAACAAGGATTAAACTAGTAATGTTTCTGATGTGCAGGGTATTATTCTCATCTTGGTATGTTCTGACTTTATTAAAAATACACAAAATGCAAAAGACTAAAATCACTCATGGAATAAATACTACCTGCAGGCTGATATATATGATTTACAAGTTATGAAAGGAAATACATCCAGTAGCAGGGTACGTTGTGGATAATGTTTTTTAAAAAAGCATCTGAACACTCATGAAAATCTTTTTTCTGGTCTTTCTGTTCTCACAGCATTTAAAAAAATCAGCTTCTTACATTGATTGCTTTTTATTATTCTATTTCTGCATACCCATTCCATATCTTATTTTCAATCCCATTACTCTTCCTTCCCATGAGAAGTCCCAATCCTGATAAGAGATTATGAACCCTCATGTGCCAATTTAGTACTGCAACAGGACAGGTTTCTGTAATGGCAGTAAACTGGGATGAGGGATGGAGCTTGGGGGGTGTTTGTTGTTGTTTTTTCCCCCCACTGTGCAATGGTGGAATATATGTACTAATCTGCTGGATGTTGACATGACATATATCAACATAAAATATTTCCAAAGAGCAAGTTCTTGATTTTTTTTTCTGCCTTGTTTTTTAAGATATAAAGGGACTTTCAAACATCTGTCCAGGGTAATGATGACATTTTAAGAGACAATAGTCCAAGGTTTTTAACTTGAATGACATCAATGACAGCTCCAATCCAGAGGTCATCCAAGGAAAGATAACAAAGGGTCAGAAATTCCACAAAAGTGAACGTCTTTCATCAGCTTAATTCTCTTGCAATTCTGCCTTTTCTCCCAAATGTGCAAAATGTGGCAGAGTACCAGTTTAGCTCTAAATTCCCATTTGCTGCTAAGTGAGATGTGTTCAAAGCAGAAAATAGTCACTCTGTCATGGATATAAATACAAATCCTGGAAAAATGTTGGATTATTTATTGAATTACCCTCTGAGGAGAGGTTTTGAGAAGAGGAAGGTTTAAGCGTGCTGTCTGCACAATTTCTCTGCAATGCCCATGTGACTTCACTGCGCTTTGAGAGTTTCATATGCAAAAAAGACAATCCCGGTATAATCATGGAATCATAGAATGGTAAGGGTTGGAAGGGACCTTAAAGATCATCTGGTTCCAACCTCCCTGCCATGAGCAGGGACATCTTCCACTAGACCAGGTTGCTCAGAGCTCCATCCAACTGGACCTTGAACACTGCCAGGGAGGGGGCATCCACAGCTTCTCTGGGCAACCTGTGCCAGTGTTTCACCACCCTCATGGTGAAGAATTTCTTCCTAATATCTGATCTAAATCTGCCCTCTTTTAGTTTAAAGCCATTCCGCCTTGTCCTATCACTTCACACGCTTGTGAATAGTCCCTCTCCATCCTTCCTGTAGGCCCCTTCAGGTACTGGAAGGCTGCTATAAGGTAATCCTGCAGCCTTCTCTTCTCCAGGCTGAACAGCCCCAACTCCCTCAGCCTGCCCTCGTAGGAGAGGTGCTCCAGCCCTCTGATCATCTTCGTGGTCCTCCTCTGGACCCACTCCAACACATCCATGTCCTTCTTATGTTGGGGGCTCCAGAGCTGGACGCAGTACTACAGGTGAGGTCTCACAAGAGCAGAGCAAAGGGGCAGAATCCCCTCCCTCACCCTGCTGGCCACGCTTCTCTTGATGCAGCCCAGCATACAGTTGGCTTTCTGGGTTGCAGGCGCACATTGCCAGCTCATGTTGAGCTTCTCATCCCCAGTACCCCCAAGTCCTTCTCCTCAGGGCTGCTCTCGAGCCACTCTCCCCCCAGCCTGTACTTGCGTCTGGGATTGCCCCAACCCACATGCAGGACCTTGCACAGGAACAAAGAATGCAGATTTTTTTTGGTTTTTTTTTTTTTTTTTTAGGTTTATTTGGGCTTGCACACCTGGCATGGCTTATAATTCTTGTAATTTTTTTAACCAGATCAAAATCTTAGGACATTGTAGAATTAATTGTAGGACCAGAGTCTTGAATTAGAACTTCAGTTAAAATCAGTAAACCAGCTGAACATGCAGGTTTTTGAAAGCACAGACCGCTAAATTAGTGTTACTCTGCTCATCCTTATATTTGATTATTAAAAGAAGCAAATTCTTCATTTGATCTCAGAGCATATTACTACAAGCAATATTCTTTTCCAGCTAAGCCCAAGCTAACATGCCTTTTATTATTATTCCTTTGTGTCCCTTTTATCACTTCAGTGTGCTCTTCCATGTGTTGCGAAGTACAGATGGTGAAATGCTTTGGGTCATGCAATGTTGTCTGTTAATTCTTTTGTGAGCTGTGGCACCAGCTAATCCCCATTTTTCAGTTTCTGATGTGTTCTATGCAATCGCTTTTTTTTGGTTTAGTCGTTATGCCTGAAATAAAAAATGGCTCTTAACAGCTAGAAGTCAAAGGCATTGAGCCAAGTTGTTCTTCCACAAACGTACATGCAATTAATTGGCTCACTGATACTAAAAAGAATAGCAAAAAGGAAAAAAATTGCCTACCATTTTACACAGTGATAAAGTCTTTACAAATATTAGAAATAAAGCTACATCAGACAGCTACAGCATGTACAGAAGAGTGCATGTTCCAACTGGATGCTCAAATGTACTGGATGGGATATTCCAGTATAAAGAACAAAGGGAAGGAAACAGTGCGTGACAGAGGAGCGAACAGTGTTAGTAGGGGTGACAGATGTAGGAAATGGTATATGGTATTGCAGTAAACATTCTAAAGCACTCTTTCAGCCCAAGACTAACAATATGAAGAGTGTTAACGTGGGGGAAGCAGATGTGGAGGGAACTGTGCACCTAACATAACTGTAGCACTGGTGAAGTAACCCGATTAGAACGAAACAGTAGGATTATTAAAACACACATGCAAGTCCTGATATCGGGCTGCACCCAAATACTGTGCTTTCCAAAATGTAGCTTGATAATGAACTGTGACATTCTATGCATTTCAAAGGCATATCCAAACAGAAGATCAGCCTTTTCACAGTGTACACAGTCATCTTTTGCTATCTGCTTCTAAATGTAGGGGACAGTGAGTGCCATTTGTGTTGAATATCAGGTGTTTCTCCTAACACGGCTTCAGTCAATCCAACGGCTTGCTCCTGCTGAGATGCGATTGCATTTCTTTTGCACACACACACACACAGAGTCCCACACACTTGCTTCTATCATTTAGCTTGCATCAGCTCTGGAGCTTACTATACCCCCCATCTGAGCCAACTCAGCTTATTAATCAAGTCACTGAAAAAAAAAAAGATAATTTTCTGACAAACTAGGAGGTTGATTCAGTACATAGAAGGGGCCTTTCAGTGCACAGAAACATCACAAAAGCGCTAGGCACCTGGTGTGAACGGAAGAGTGTGTGAGATCTCTCATTCTCAATAGTGATCAGTTCAAGCCATCCCTGGTTATGTGGATCTCATTGTCCATATGTTCTCATCTCCATCCTTTTACTAGTACAACTTTTAATTTGTTTGTCTCTTAAACTCTTTTTACAAAGTTTAAAAATTAATTTTAAAATAGCACTTTTCTGAATCATTTCAAATTAAAGGAATTAAACTGGCTGAATATGGGAGCTGCTGTTAAGAAATCCGATGAATGAAAAGAGTCTCACACCCTACAACCACGACTGGATAAAAGGAAGCTGACTCCTGTCATACTTGTAGGCTGTGCGTCTCTGCTTTCCAGTTTAAAAGGCATTCTGGGAATTCCCACATTCTTTAGAAAAAGCACTGCTAACAGTATCCAGCTGTAGATGGAAATACCTTTCTCTCTTCCTTTTTTGGTGTTCTTGCTGAGAGAGATGTGACATGAGTACATTTTGAATTTATACAGAAATTAAATGAGCTGCTGTGAGCTTCCCATCTTCCCTAAGATCCTACAACCCCATCATTCTTAGCCTCCCCATCAAATTGCTGTAAACACTCCTATGTAATAATAATAACTGTACACTGCAACATTGCTTCTTATTTGCAGTTGCATCCACACAAAGAACTTGGTAAGCTAGAAAAAAAAGAGAAACAAAAAAAGGAAGGCAAGCTTACAAACACATGGGACGCTGACAAGGCACTGGTAACACTGAGTATACTTTGTAAGACCTCAAAAGGCTTAATCAAATGATCCTAAGACCTTACCCCAGCATTTCCAGAAGGGAATGCATTCCTCTGCTCCAAGGCAAAATGAAATACAGGTTAGGTCTGACAGCTACGGCAACCAGCTCGCAGGAGTGTCACTGTCAGACACTCATCAGATTTGTATTAGTCATCAGACTACACTAATTGGCAGTGTAAGAGCAAATGGCAAGACGTGGTTTACAGTTTATGAAGCTGTGCAACAGTCTACTCTGGTGCGTTGGCATGAACAGAGGGTCATCCAGAGGGACCCTGACAAGCTCAAACAGTGGGCCCATGTGAAACTTACGAAGTTCAACGAGGCCAAGTGCAAGGTCCTGCACATGGGTCAGGGCAATGCCAAGTGCAAACACTGGCTGCGCGGAGAAGGGATTGAGAGCAGCCCCGCCAAGAAGCACTTGGGGCTACTGGTTGATGAGAAGCTCAACATGACTCAGCAGCGTGCGCTCACAGCCCAGAAAGTCAGCTCTAGCCTGGGCTGCATCAAAAGCAGTGTGGCCAGCAGGTCGAGGGAGGTGATTCTGCCCCTCTGCTCCACTCCAGTGAGACCCCGCCTGGAGTCCTGCATCCAGCTCTGGAGCCCCCCGCACAGAAAAGACACGGAGCTGTTGGAGCAGGTCCAGAGGAGGACCACAACAATGATCCAAGGGAGGGAACACCTCTCCTATGAGGAACAGGCTGAGAGAGTTGGGCTGTTCAGGCTGGGGAAGAGCAGTCTGCAGGGAGAGCTCACAGCAGCCTTCCAGTACCTGAACGGGCCTCCAAGAAAGCTGGAGAGGGACTTTTTGCAAGGGCATGTAGTGATAGGACAAGGGGTAATGGCTTCAAGCTGAAAGAGGGTAGATTTAGATTATATATAAGAAAGAAATTCTTTACTGTGAGGATTGTGAGTCACTGGCACAGGCTGCCCAGAGAAGCTGTGGCTGCCCCCTCCCTGGCAGTGTTCAAGGTCCAGTTGGATGGGGCTTTGAGCAGCCTGGTCTAGTGGAAGGTGTCCTGGCCCACAGCGGTGGGGTTGGAACTAGATGATCTTTACGGTCCCTTCTAACCCAAACCATTCTATGATTCTATGAACCTGCCTTACGTATTTCTGTTCCTTTTTGGGGTAGGAGAAATTCTGCAAAATAAATACTTCAATGACTCGTACTTGTTTTCATATATGTTGTAAGTAAGAGTTTTCAGGTTAATTTACAGCTGGTTTTACAAAGAATTAAATTCAACTGATTAAGTGCCTGACTCTGGCAAAAGAAAAACTCCTGTACAATAAAGTCCATTTTCCCCTCCCCAGCCAAAACTACTGAAAGAGAGTTCAGGCATTTTAGGTTACTACTCTATGTAAGTTTTTTAGTAAATGGAAGTCCTACAACTAAGACTGCAATTTCAATAAATGACATGTGTGGATCTAACAGCTTGTTGCTGCTGCTTCTCCCTCTCTCACTTTGAGACACTCCCACCACTTACTAGACTTCTCTGTTAGCTGGTCAAACTCATTAACTAAACAGAAAACTAATCCAGAAAAAGAAAGATGGTTTCCTGCATGATTAGTGAGATGAAATGGTTCATCATCCACGGAAGGAGGAGGAAACTCACAAATGAGAACAGCAGAAAAGATGGCAAAAAAAGAGAAGGAAAGGTGAATTTTCCTTTCTTGACAACAGTGAGATAATGCAGTGCTAGAGATAAAACTATTCATGTCCTACCGATTAATAACTCACAGTTAACTTCAAAAAAATTTGTAATGCTGAATTATGTATCAATACAATATTATGCTACAGTAGGACACTAAAGCTAGTTTTTCTAAATAATAGAGTACTAGTGACATGTAATACCACAAGTAGCAGAAGAAGATAGTAATCGTAACTAGCCTTGCTAGGTATTGCTTGTTATATGAGGGTTTTTTTTAAAGCAAATATTATAGTTATTTCTACAGACCCATGTGCATTAAAATTAATGCCTGTGGTTTTGGAGACGAGAAGGTGGCTTAATCAGTGCTATTATTTTGATCCACAGAATTAGGATATAAAAATGAGAGCTAGTAAGGAGTCAATATATAAAGACATATACAACCAGAGGGTGAACTGTAAATAAAGAGTCCTCGGCAGTGTTTAGTGAGGTCTCAAGACTGGTGTTGCAGTGGAAAGGTGGAACAGATAAAAAGGTGGAAAGAAGATAAATGTGATTAATCAAAGGAAATAACAGAGCAAGGGGTAAGCTGCTCTAAAAGAAAACTTTGAAGAAAACAAAAGGCAAATGGGGACAGCAGAGCAGAAACAAGAAACCAAAAGAAGCAGAAAAAGGAAAGGTATATAAGGCGAAAAAATGAAAGAACTAAGACAAGGACAATTATAATTTGTAGAAGCTAGATCCTCTGCAGTGCCCTGGTACATTCATGTTCCAAGCTCCAGCAGGAAGGCAAGTCTTTGAAATCACTTGATTCCTAGGATCCTGCCTGCTGCCATATGATGCCGGTGCTGGCTGAAAGCCTGAACAGGGTTTGGAGGATGGAGCACCAATCTGCTGTTCATGCACAAAAGCACTGATTATGGGAAAAGGCTGCAATTACAGCAAGTAACTTTTTTCCCTTTTTGGCAGAGTTTATGCCAGAAGGAACAAGGATTTGAAACTTTTTTCAGTATCCTTCCTGTTATCCTGCATAGAAAAGTACAAATACTAAATCCCCTTCTTGCCTCGTTGATTTCTTTACCTCTTCCCATTATCTGTTTGTATTTCATGGCAACTCTTAACACTTTTTCTGGCTGTTTATTTTTTGTCATCTGAAGCTCAACAAACTTCCAAGTATAACCAAGTCCATTTCTGAAGTGCATATATTTTACCAAAAGTTCTGATCATGGGCAGAACAAAATGCCACTTGTAAGAAAAAATTGAAAAGATTTGATCTTGCATAGTTAGACAACTGTATACTCTGATAACAACCTCTCTTGAGTTGTAAGAAGCTGGAAACACTTTTGTTTCACCAACTCTTGGGCTGCTTAACTGATCTAAAGGGCTAAAGAGAGGCATGACAACATAACCATCTCCATTACAGAAGAATATAAAGGTATAAAAGCATGGGAAACAAGTTACTCTTGGCACATGAGACCATCATGGGAAGCGAGATACTCAGCTTCTTATTTTTTATTTGTGGGGAAAAAAAATATGTTGGTAACTATCTAAAAGAGAAAAATATTCTATTCCACAGAAAGTAAAAGGCAACGGTAGTGTGTACTGTACTTTACTTAATATGGGAGTGAAATGACTGTTAAAATAGAATATGAGTTATTGGAAAACATATCTGAGTTATGGAAGATAGGATGTTAATGATTTAATGTTCAGAGGTTTTTGTGGAGTAGACAGGTAAAAGAAAGACACTCTTTTAATAAATGGAAATATTTCTACCCCTATTAAATACCAGTTCTGTATCTATTTCACTAAAAATTGACATCATTCAATAGTCCTGGATAAACCAAAAGTGCAAAATACTGGCCACATTTCAGAACAAAACTGACTAAGTTTGAAAGACGGTCAGCATTAAAATAGTGCTTTTCATTGTTGTTATTTCTAAAAACAGCTATGAAACAGATGTTTCTCACACTGTTAATCATTATTTTTAAAACTGGGATGGTATCCATGACAGGTCTGTGAACTACTTGTATACATCCCTGGATCAATGTAAAGTGACACTCAGATTTAATGTTCTGTTCTTTCACAAAACCAAGCACACACTGATAATACTTACTAGGGAAGCTGGCAGATCCCCTCCCACCAAAAGCCCTCCCTCACTCCATCCCAACAGCCTTTCCATGGCACTTTAGCTGCCTGAAGCCCTCTAAAGCTGGCAAAGACGAATACGGAGATGTATCAGAAGGCGAGGATCATGAAGAGGGTTTATTCAACCTATAACAAGTGTACATGAAGTAGTTTACAACCCAACAGCAATCTGCTTCTAAATCTGCTATCAAAACAAGTTCACCAAGTTCTGCAGGGCAGAGGACCATATAGTGAAATGTGACTGGATCACTCGGGGGGGAGGTGCAGACACAGCGATGGGTGGAAGGAGATGGAGGGACACAAGGGATATTAGATTTTGCATTAACTTTTTACTTCTTGCTAAGGGTTTTTTGTTCTCTGCTAAGTACAATCATATAACTGACGGTATGTTTGCCTCTATTGGGTCTTTCTTACGCAAAAAGATTATGAAGAATGTTATTCATGAGAACTGGAAAAAGAAATACCAGTTTGACATTATTTGCTAGTGAATAATTTACTTCACATTTTATAGGGCAGCAAATAAATTTATGCAAATGGCTTAATGTAGTCACAGGGAGAGTCATGAAATGTTTTGTGTTCTTACTAGGGATGTATCTGCATTGACTTCTGAATGGGATTATAACCTCAGACAAGTAACATTATTTTAGAAGGAAACAGAATCCTTAAAGCTGTGATTCTCAGATTTTTTTAGTTAGACTGTTGTAAATTCTCCATTCTTCACTGGAGAACCATCTATTTCATTGAACATTTAATTGTTGTGTTCATAAACTTTAGTATTCATATATGTTTTCATAGATCGATTACTCTTTCTTTGCAGATCATTATACTGCTCTAAAGTCTCTTAACTCCGCACAATTATTTCAGGTCTCTTTGTCCATTGTCTGTTTAATTTCTTCTATTGTTTTCTGCTTAGTAATCACTGAAATGTTCAGGCTAGTTAATAAACAAAAGTGCTTAGAGAAGTATGACACATATTAATTGGTACTGGTCAGAAATTTAAAATGGAAGGTAACAATTTTTCAGGTTCTGCTATCTGCTCCTTAAAAACGAGTGACCTGAGTTTAACCGTTTGGTTATTTCATATGTGACTAAAGGAGTTAACGCAATGAGATATGACCAGGGAAGCAGAAAGAGTTTATTCTTTGCATTTCATTGCCACTATTCCATTTTATTACTTTAAGACCTTCTGAGTACTAAGTCCCATTTAACAGTGCATATTGCTTGCCTTGATTAAAAATTGCTTAGTCAAGAAGGTACAGACCGTATTAATCCATGCTCCTTGACCAGTGTTTTCCCTACGACTGAGCCTAGACTGTTTCTTTGAAAAGACATATTTCTGTCTTTTAATTATATCCTAGACTTGACGTTGACCAACAGAGGGCAAATGTTCTATTGCAGCAGTAAGGAGGATCATGATTTTTTGTTTCTGGAAGCTCCTTACGATCACATGGCAGAGGTCAGTGTGGAGGCACATTGTTTTATAAAGCAGTTGTCATTCAGATGAGGAAGTGCAATTGTGCTCTTTCCCTCTGCAACATTTTCATAGGGCCTGTTTCTGGTTTGTGTTAATATTAATCAAGTAAAAAGAAAAGGTGAATTGATTCTATTATTTATTTCAGCTTTTTAAAGAGATTGCCAAAGACAGAGTTGCATAATGCCATTTTGCAATTGGTAAATGTAAGCACAGAAAGATACATTTTAAATATTTGCACTTAGGCAGGCTAATACATTAGCACTGTTAGAAGATGATGATCTGTAATGTTCTCATCACTACCGTAATAAATTAACAGACTGCTCTTAATTAACTCAGAGTCCACTGGAAAATCAAGATACACATTTCAGGTTAATCCATGGGTAACAGGTATAGACCAGGTGTAATATGAAACTATATAATTTTCAGAAGCTAGTAATGTGGAAATTCCAATTCCCTCTTGCTTCTCTTCATCTATTAGTTAATATTTTACCATGTTGTTCTTTGAAAGAAGGGCTGTAATGAGAAAATTATATGAGATAGTGGATCCTTTGTATGTCATCATTATGTTAAAATACAGCAAAGGAACTGTTAGTAACATCTGAGATTTCTTAGCTACCCCATCATTCTGCCATGCTATGTTAAAGAGAGATTATGACCTATTTGCTGTATTTTACATCCAAACAAAATGAAACACTGTAAATCATGAAATGAAGATTTAGGATTTCATTTGCAGGTTTAACATAGTCTCTAGACATACGCATTAGAATATACATCTAGAATGTTAAAAGTCACTGTTGTCTCCCTAGGACATATATCTTATTTAGCAAATAGGTAGTTACTTGTTTGTTTTTTGTTTTTTTTTTTCCCTCAGCACTATGCTTACTGTTATTCCTAACTCCTCCTCAGTTCTTTTCTGTTATTCTTTGCCACTGGTCAGTCCTGTCTTGAGCTCCACTCTCACCAGTTGCTTACTGCACCATCCTACTTCTACACAAACCGTGCTGACAGCGACCAGCATTTCCTAATGACTGTGGTCTGTAAAGTAGATATTCCAAGCTGCGTTTTTCAGCTTCTTGCTGCGGTCTGCCTTTCCAGCTGCTCCCAAAAGTCTGAGCATTGCTCCTTCTCCACCTGAGTCAGCATTTTGCCCTACCATACTGCACTAAATAACAAATTTCTGAATTAGTTGGGGCTCATTACCATGTTAAAAAGTCCTTTTAAGAGGCAAAGTACGTTAATGGAGGGCTGTACTGAACCAACATTATTGCATGGCTCTTTGGCCAGAGCTGCAGAATCACGGCTGCACAAATCATGTGCAGTCCCTGAGGGATTCAAGGAGAACAAGTGAATGGTAAGTCATGGTCAGATCATGCCATAGCAAGGTAAAGCATGCTTACGGGAGCTGGGATGTTTAGAGAAACTATGGCTGAGTCCTGAGAAGCCTCTAGTATGTGTGAACTAATCCTTTTAAAAGCTTACAGTTTAGCTATGTTTGGTAGTTTTACTTTCCATTTTTTTTAACAGGAGCAGCAAGAAGATACCTAATACCAGAACTGGACCATTGCAACATTTCAAGCTTTTTCTAAGTTATATGTTAACTAAGACATTATGTAACATTAAAGTATTTATTCAGTTTTGATTTCAGAGCCAGATTCTTCAGTGCTGATTCGGTCTTCTTGTATGCCTAAGAGCTCACACAGCTGTGCTCATTACGAGTCTGTAAAAGATCAGATACTCTAATCAATTGCAAATATACTTCAAGAAAATAGCAGAACCAACCTTAGCAGCTGCTGGTTGTTTATCCAATTCTTCCAGAATTCCAGTGCTTCCACTCCCTTTGGTGGGCCAGGTAAACTTCTTCAGCCAAGAAAAGCATTCCCTTTTTCAGGCTGGACTTGGCATAAGGAAATCTTAGATTGATGCAATCAGAAAACTACACTTCATCTGCATTTATTTGGGCAAATCTGTGTATATGTAGCTATAGTCAGACTATGATCAAACAAAATGCTGTAACAGATGATAGGTCACCTAGAACCCCGTAGGAAGTATGTTTTGATGGAATCGCGTATTTCATTTGCAAAACTGGCAAAACTGGTTTAAGCGATATTTTAAAATCATAAATCATTACAGCTCTGGAAGCAGGAGCCCTCTTTAAGCAGATGAGGACTCAGAAACCTCAATGCGAGCTTTACAGTGTAAGGAACTGCAGGATTCCTTCTTCCCAAATCTTTTGCTTTGAGCTGCAAAGAGGAAAGAGGAATGCCCTTATTGGAGCTTCTGTGATTTATAAAGAAGACTTCATAAACTTTTACCTCAAACAGAGCAGAGGAAAATTGCTTTGTAATTGATTTTCTATTGCTAACGGATCTTGTTGGAACTCTGGAAAAGACAGAAACACTGAAAGATGAGAAGCTGTGACCCCATTTTGCAAAGAGGGGAGGATTTTTATTCAGTGTTTTTCAAGCTAATGTTTGGTTTAATTAACACCTGTTGAACTGAAAATCCAGACATCTGGGATGTGAGATTTTTTTCTTTGCAAGAAAAGTCAAGTTTTTGCTGAAGCTGTCATCTTAGCAGTTTGTATTGGTGTACTATCTGAAGTACAAACAAAGGTTATCATTCCATTCTTAATGTTAAAATAACAAAATAAAACCTTATGCATATGCAAAAAAGTGAGCCTTCTGAAAAAGAACCCTTTAGACCTCCTGCATTTTCAAAATCTGCATACCCTGTTGCATAATACCTTTAACTCCTAGATAAGAATAAGAGAGGACAGATGTTTATTTCCCAAAGAATATCTCAGTACCTTGTCGTCATGATACACCTGTTAGGGTCAGCAGCATACAGTTCTCTGTGTGCCAGAGAGAACATTTTTATTGCCTAATAAAACTAGGTTGGGCAAGAGAAAGTCTTGCAATACAATGTCTATTACATAGGTATTCGTAACAGATAACATCTACTGATAGAAAGTATTTGCATAGGCAATGCTCTAATCATATAGCCATATTCAGTATTTAAAAGCCAATGGACACAAATAACATGGTAAGAGGTTTAATGTGTCCAGTATTAAGTAACTGAATTTGCATTCAAGGTCTATCAAGCTTACCTTTGAACCAAGTTAAAAAAAGAGCAAGTGACAAAAAGAAAGACTAGAAAATCACCCACTCAGCAGCAAATAATTCTGACTTTGTAAGAAATCCAGTGCAGAGCCTCCTGGCCTTCTCCTTTGGAAGGTTTACAGAGGACAGTGGTAGGCATTTGTAAGGACTGACAGAAGATTTTGACAAATACATCTGTTAGAAATTACATTGATAACACAGAAAAAAAACCCCACATATTTGATTGTAATCCTACAGTTTTCAGGAAGGAGAGGTGTTTGCCTTGGAGATGTGGCAGCAGCTGCCCTGCTTGACCATGTGTCACAGAGATGTCTGGCAGTTCGATTAGTCACAGCATGAAGGAGCAAGGTGGCAGATGGAGAGCAAACCAGTGATGTTTCAAGTTAATTGCCTTTATCTCCTCTATGGACATCCCCAACTTCAAACATAAAAGGAGGTGGAGCAGGAAAAAGTCTTAACTTGTGTTAAAGGGTTAAGAGATTTTTTTTGGCCAGAAGACTAGAATTGTTCAGGAGTTTTTAAAACAATCTAAAAGCCTGTGGGCAAAGCCAGCCTACAGAGAGTCCCTACCTAGCCACATCATTGTTTTAGTTATTACAGGAGAAAGTCAAGGCCGCTAGTGCACCTGTAGGACCTACTGGCCCTGACCAGCCTCACCCAGGGAATGAATACACTGCCCATGAACCCAGGGTCTCCATTTCACCTCAGCCCCAGGCCCCCAGCTATCTTGCCAGAGTGCTAGTCTGCAGACTAGTCTGGCCCTGCTGTCTGAATGGACCTCAAACCTACACAGTAGCTAGCTTGTCTCCTGGGTGGGTCCCTCTCTAGCCCTGTCAGCTGAATGGACTTCAGCTTCAAGCTGAAACCTTGTCTCTAGACCTATTTCTGGTCTCATCTCCATTTGCTCCGGGCTGGAGTCCCTGGATGAACCTGGTTCATCACTTGCCTGGGACTGTCAATGCATCCTACTACTAGCACCTGGCTCACCCCACTATGACCAGACCCTGTAGGACCATGCCCTGCCAGGGACAACCCTGCCTGCTCTGCAGTCATCCTTTACTCCTGGAGCACCTGCTCTGAGGGAACAGCAGGCTCTTGCTGTTCCCTGCCAGAGGAAACAGAGAAACCACACTAACGCCTAGTACCTTAAAAACCTTCAGACACTTGTCTTCTTCGGCCGTTTGCCCACACAAGAAATGGGGTTAGCAGGAGTCTGCTCCAAGGTTAATACTCAAGGATACTGAGATGTTCCATTCTTCCACATGTCTCTTCTGAAGTCTTAGGGACTTTTTTTAACTCATTTTCCTTCTACTTTCCTTCCTATGTTCACAGCCCTGTACTTCCTTACCAGACCTCTCTGTGCCATTCTCCCTTGTCAAAAAGATCATACTAGTAATTTATTTGATAAGAAAAAGAAACCTATATTTCAATATTTAGAAATCAATATGAAAGGTAGTAAATGATATATCCACCTGCATCTGTATATGTATATCTAAGACATACATATAGAGCCTAAATAGTTTGGCTTGATACATTCATTTTGAAGAGAAGAAATGCATATAAGTAATGGTTGGATGGTCGCACTCAAAGAGTTACAGTCAATGACTTGATGTCCAAGTGAAGACCAGCAACAAGTGGTGTTCCTCAGGGGTCGATATCGGGACCAACGCTGTTTATATCTTTGTCAGCGACATGGACAGTCGGATTGAGCGCACACTCAGCAAGTTTGCCAACATCAAGCTGTGTGGTGCAGTCAACATGCTGGAGGCAAGGGATGCCATCCAGAGGGACCCTGACAGGCTCAAATAGTGGGCTCATGTGAACCTCATGAAGTTCAACGAGGCCAAGTGCAAGGTCCTGCACATGGGTCAGGGCAATGCCAAGCACAAATACAGGCTGGGTGGAGAAGGGATTGAGAGCAGCCCTGCCAAGAAGCACTTTGGTGTACTGGAGGATGAGAAGCTCAACACGACCCAGAAGTCTGTGCTCACAGCCCAGAAAGGCAACTCTAGCCTGGGCTGCATGAAGAGAAGCGTGGCCAGCAGGGAGGTGATTCTGCCCCTTTACTCCGCTCTGGTGAGACCCCACCTGGAGTCCTGCATCCAGCTCTGGAGCCCTCAGCACAGAAAAGACACGGAGCTGTTGGAGCAGGTCCAGAGGAGGACCACAACAATGATCCAAGGGAGGGAACACCTCTCCTATGAGGACAGGCTGAGAGAGTTGGGGCTGTTCAGGCTGGGGAAGAGCAGTCTGCAGGGAGAGTTCACAGCAGCCTTCCAGTACCTGAACGGGCCTCCAAGAAAGCTGGAGAGGGACTTTTTGCAAGGGCATGTAGTGATAGGACAAGGGGTAATGGCTTCAAGCTGAAAGAGGGTAGATTTAGATTATATATAAGAAAGAAATTCTTCACTGTGAGGATTGTGAGTCACTGGCACAGGCTGCCCAGAGAAGCTGTGGCTGCCCCCTCCCTGGCAGTGTTCAAGGTCCAGTTGGATGGGGCTTTGAGCAACTTGGTCTAGTGGGAGGTGTCCCGGCCCATGGCAGGGGGGTTGGAAGTAGATGATCTTTAAGGCCCTTTCCAACCCAAACCATTCTATGATTCTGTGATTCTATGGTTCTGTCATTCTATATGATTCCACACAATTGGTTGTATGAGTATTTAATTATTATTACTTTGAGATGTGAAATATACTTAGATATTTATGACGTGGAGTTGTAGAATATTCTAGCTCTGCTCCATTGACTTAGGAATTGTGGAACACAGCAGATTTGTTGAGGATTATATTTCCAAAAACAACTAAAATGACAGCTGCACCCTGAAGATGCTGAAGGTATAGGTGTGTGTATCAGTACAAACAGTTCCTTGGGAGGAAGCACAGTTCAGTTTCACTGTAGTTCCAGCTTATCGAATAACTAAATACAAACAAGATTTGAATTTACATGAAGTGTCAGCTGTAATCAAGGTCCAGGGATACCTCTGCGTTCAGAACAAATAAAAGACTGCCATCTAAATAAGAGACTGCCAGTTAAAGAAGATATACTTAAAAGCTTGAATATACATTAATCTAACATTAAGATGTTTACATATCAAACATCTCACTGAGGAAGCTTGATTAGGGCTCCTAAAGAAGCGACATGATACTGTGTTACCTGGTGTGATAATGTTACCTAGTCTTTTGCGGAGGATGGCAGCCCTAAACCCAAACCATTATGATCCACGGGAAATCCACCACGTCAACTGTATTGTCTTATGTACTAATTTGTCTTTTATTTTGTGATCCAGCTGCGGTCAGTGAGAAAAACAGTAGTGGGTAAAGACTGCAAAAATGGCTCGTGGCCCTTTGGCAACAGTGGCTGCATTAAGCTCCTGAGGGTTATTGTGGATTCGGGAACACGTAGCTGACCAGCTATCCGCCCTCAACATGGCATCGCCCGTCGGTCGATACTGCATATCCTATGCTTGGGTATCGAAAGAACATGTCACAAAACTCTTCTGTTAAGTTTGGGGTCACGAAAACTGTTTCCTGTGTACCTACCGCACACAATTCATGGAGCTCTTAACTTTTACTGATGTAAAGGGATCAAAAAAACAAACAGGTGGCAATTCATCTCTCACTCAGTAAACTCTGGCATAGGCGGATGCACTGGCAAGAAGTAATTTTCTCCCTGCTAGTAGCAATTGGTAACTGCTCGTGAAAGAAGTATGATGTCTTGCTACTTCACTTGAATAGCAAGTTTAGGAATGAAATGAGGTAATTTCTGACTTGATACATGAGGTAAACACCTGTATTATTCTTTATGTAGTAACAGCCATAGTACTTTTAAAATCTTATTTTAAGCAAAGAATCACATTACAGATTAAATCTTTCATCAGGGTTTTCAAACTTGTCTCAGATTAAAAGGTAGCAATGTTTACAGTGCAAACCCAAAAGCAGGAGCAACTGCACCTTTTACCTTTTGGTCTCCAAGGGCTGAAACATTTTATTTGATAACGAGCATATGTATAAAATATGCATAAAAACACGTTTGAAGTCTGTTTTCATTTGCCTGTTGAAGGACAGGTGGTGGGAAATCATATCTATACATTTAAAAAAACTCCAAACCATCACCAGTAGAAATTCTGATGATCTTCAGCAGCGGATTAGATAGAGCTGAACTGAGAGAGACATTCCATGCCTCTTGTGCCGCTGCATGTGAAGATCATTTCATAGTAACCGAGGTGAGCGCTGATGCGGGTGTCCTCGGTCTGGACCGACGCTAAGACCAGCCCGGCCACGAACAGACCGTTCGGTGGGCGCTGCTCACCTGGCCGGCTGGAGACCTTCCAGCGCACTGATGGCGGCTACTAGTTTTCCCAGAAAAGGCAGCGGGGGCGGTGATTTAAGCTGCTAAAACTCTCCTTTCTGTCGAGGAATTCCTACGGAAAAAGACCCCCCGTCAGGGCGGAGGGCAGCGCAGGCCGGCGCCAGCCCGCACCCGCCGCGGGACGGTTTGTTCAGCTTTACTCGTCGCAGTGTCCTTAACGCGACTGCTCCCGAGCAGCAGGCCGTCGCACCCTTCCCCGCGCCGCGGGGCTCCCCTCCCCTCCCCTCCCCTCCCCTCCTCTCCTCTCCCCTCCCCTCCCCTCCCCTCCCCTCCCCTCCCCTCCCTTCACCGCGCGTTACAGCGGCCATGAAGCCGGCACCCGCCCGTCGTTGCCCCCCCGGCCCCCGACACCAGTGACTTGGCGGCAAGCCCACCCCCTGCTGCAGAAACACAGGTTTTCCCACCCCAGCAAGGCTCTTCGCGGAGGAAAACACCCCCGTTTCCCGGGAAGCCCGCCATCCGCCCCGCTCCGGCCCGGCCCGGCCCCGGCGATGCCCGGCGGAGCGGGGTCAGGGCCGGGCGGGGCGGCCCACGGCGGGCGGGCAGGTGGCGGCGGGGTGGGGCCGGCGCGGCACCGCCCCCTGTCCCCATTGGCTCCGGGTGGCGGGGGGCGGAGCCGCACCGCCCCCCGCACACAAAGCGTGGCTGCCCGGCGGCGGCGGGAGCGGCGGGGCCATGCAGCGCTGCGGGCAGTGGTGGGGGCGGCTGGCGGCCCGCGGCCCGCCGGGGCACCTGCGGCCGGCGGCGGGAGAGGTCCAGCGGCGATGGGGCGGCGGCGGCGGCGAGGCGGCGCGGTGCATCGAGCAGCTGCTGCCGCGGCACGATGACTTCTCCCGGCGGCACATCGGGCCGCGGGAGCGGGAGAAGCGGGAGATGCTGCGAGCCGTCGGGGTGCAGGTGGGTGCCGGCTGCGGGCGGGGCGGCGGGGCCGCTCCCCTCCCCTGCCCTCCCCTCCCGCCGCGGGCGGCTGACAGCGGCGTGCCGTCGCCTCTTTGCAGAGCGTCGAGGAGCTGATGGATAAAACCATCCCGGCCAGCATCCGCCTCCGGAGGCCGCTGAGGATGGACGACCACGTCTGTAAGTGACCGCACGGCCCGGGCCGCTCCCGGGGAAAGGCTGGCTGAAAATCGCCCACTTAGCGCGGGGCGCAGCCCCGGGGGGGCTGCCGCCTGTTCTTCGGTCTTACGTTTCTGCAGGATTTCTTTGTTGT
Organism: Opisthocomus hoazin; assembly: GCF_030867145.1. Lineage (NCBI taxonomy): Eukaryota > Metazoa > Chordata > Aves > Opisthocomiformes > Opisthocomidae > Opisthocomus > Opisthocomus hoazin. Next base: position 19,845,814 of record NC_134454.1, on the reverse strand, counting down.
CGTGCCCCCCCCCACTCCCCCCCATTAGTAACCCGCGTGTAGTAGCAACGTACCGAACTTACGTCTCCGCGTAAGGGACTTGCAGCAGGCTGATGGCTAGCGGTTTCCACCCGTGTGACTGGGGGAGATGGGTAAACTGGAGGAGCACAAAACACCCGAGCCAGTAGTGGTGGCACTGCTGGTAATCCAGCAGATTGCTGTAGAAAACCTCATGCGCTTTGCTGAGTTTTTAGATGCTAGCTCTTTTAAAAGTTAGCAAGCGCAGTGCAAGATTTCTCTCTGTGCAGCTGCAATCTTAATAGGTATCTCTGAACATCATGCTGGAAATCCCAGGAGTGAAAGAAGCCCTGAAAAATGCACCGAGCTAAACAACTCTGCTGAAGCTAACAAAGCTCGGTGGCCATTCCGATGGCGGAGTCAGTTACATCAGTGTTAACCTTATGTTTGTGTCAAGATCCTTTGCCTGGTTTGTAGAAAATTCGATCCCTCTCGCTGGCTTTTTTTTCTCACTGCTCATCCCTCCGCTGTAATTTGAGTGTAAACTTCAGGCCTGCAGCTCGGGTGAGGTTCCCGGCCAGTTCAATCTGGTTACTCCAAGACGACATCACGTGCGAGAGGCAGCACCACAATGAACAGCCAGGAAAGCTGGAGCCTGGAAAGACAGATTCTAGCCAGGAGGGATGCGGCATGGACAGAAAGTTTCTACTTCTAACATGTTTTGTTAGTACAGTGGTAGTTTTTATTTTTTGGTAATTTACCATCCTCTTAAAACGGGGGGGGGGGGGGGGGGGGGGGTTTGGGGTTGTCGAGAAGTAGAATTGAATCGCCACCTTCTGTCTGTATAACTGCTGAAAGTATTGCTTGGCATATTTTGCTGTGATTAATGTATTTCAGTCAAGGTACTCCCTGGCTGACAAGTGATTTTCACTTGCCCTCAGAGAAAATAACTCTTTAGATTTATTATATTTTTAGGTCTGTAAGAGGGGTTATATGCAGCTAGTCACTAATACCTACTTTTGTTAAAACCTTTCTGCTTTTGGACTTTGCATATGATACTTTATGTGTGTTTCAGTGATGTAAAACTTCCTAAAAGTGATACTGTACAGTTGTGCAGTAAAATAATTGTGCATTATTGAAAACTAAACCGGTGATGCCATTCTAAGTTAAAAATCCTCATGCAGTTTTGTGTGTTCTCATGCTGATTTGGTTACAGGTTTTAAAGTGATTGTCTCCCACGTTGCTGAGCATTAGTTGATGTTATGTTGTATGCAAGTTCTCGCTGTGCAGCAGGACATCCTTAGCTAACAGTGTGTTTAGTTCCCTGGCATTTTGCTCCACTTGCTATGCTGTTCTTGTTCCCTTTGAGTAAACTTTGAAAGAATGTGACTGTGATGCTGAGGCTCACATGGCACAGCATGCAGCAGCGAGTTTTCAAAAGAGATGCTTGCTTGAGGTACAGAAAACTTTTTTCTTCACGCTGCTGCTTTTTCTTCTGCAGACAGTGTGATGAACTAACTGCCTTTTGTAATTTAATCTGTAGATTTTTGTCACTAGTTTTCCACTGCATTGGTAGCAGAAAACTCCACAGCTTGTAAAACTAAAAGCCTCAGCTTAAAGTTGTGCAACTTCACATTGAACATCTTGTACCTAGCACCTGTAATCTGAGTAAAACTTGCTTCCTCGTTAGTGTACCATTAGAGAGCACACTGTCTTTCCAGTCACCAGTGTGGGATTTCTTATGTGAATATGGTATATTATTTTTCTATCATATCCCTTGTATTAAAGGGAAATAGAAAAACTGGGAAAGTGTCATGAGAACTGTATTCTATTTTAAACATGTTCTTTTTATTTGTATGAAGACAATTTTGCTCCCACTGTTCCCCAAACTCATACATGCAATGAGAGAACAGGGTAAGACAATTCAAAAAGTGTTGTTCAACTTAAGCATTTATAAAATTTCTCATACAGCAATTCCTAGTGGTTTAAATATACACTTCTACTTTTCTGCTGCAGTTAAACAAAACCATACTGACTGCACAGGTTAAAGTGCATCTGAACAAATTGGCTGTGCTTGAGCTACTCTTTTGTATTAGGAAACACAGTTGAGCTCACACTGAAGTCAATGCTTACAGCTAGAATTAGATATGCAGTCCAAGAAAACCATGCACATACTGTAAATGGTACATCTGGGTGAGTATCGTAGGTCTCTGCAATTATATTTGTGGTTTTTTTTTAAACTTCCAGGCTTTAGGCATCATCTCAGGTGTGTACATTTGATGCATATGTGTATCTTCAAATTTTGATTAGTTGTGGCAGTAGGAAAGATTGTTCTGCATTACAGATCGCTTAGTAATGTAACAAGTTGTCTAAAAGACAGAAAATCAATAGGCTATGTATATGCAATAGAAGTAAAAAAAGCTCCTGTGGATGCAGTTTATATCAAAGAGCTATTTTAAATGCTATTGCATATTCCACTTGCTTATAAATAAAACTTCTGATTACAGTAGAAGCAAAATCTTTTTGTACACGTGCTGACTTTCCCAGATGTTTTAGCACAGCCCTGCTCTTCACTGGAAGACTCATTACTTCCCTGAAGTCCGTAATATATAGAGAGGGAAAAGCCTCTAGCCTTAACTGTGCATTTGTTTTGCTTATGGATGAATGAAAAAGCCATTCTGGTCAGCGATGGAGGAGAGAAGGAATGTGGCTTATACTAAGAGATTTCTGAAATGAGTTGCTTCCTGTGGTATGTAATATGACAGAAGTATCTGTGTCCCTGTTCTGACCAAAAAAAAAAAGCCATTTTGAAAGGGCCTGCTGGCATGAGCCCACTGACTGTTCTAAAAGCACCCGAATATGCCACTGAAAGCCAGTGGGGGTGAAACAGCAAAATGTCTGATTTCCCGACACAGTAAGTTGCAGTCCCATACCTCAGCCAGTTCTGGAAGGGGGATCTTTTTACAGTCAGCTTTTTCTGCAGATTCAGGCAAAGTGTTATTTTGGCATGTAACTTCCGTTCAGTCGATATTTGCAACAAGGCTAGACATCTGTTTAATACTTAATTGTGATCAGATGGTGTTACAGAGCTTTTTTACCCCACTGTCACAGTAAATAAACTTTAACAATCAGGTTTTCGTTAGGTTTTGAAGGTGCTTTAGCACATACATGGTGATTGACCCATTTGAAGTAAAAGAACAGATCATCTTATGTAAGAGTAATCCTCTTTCTTTTATCCCTGCAGACCTACTGTCAGTCGTCGTTATCCCTGCAATGCTGCTACTGTATGTCCGTCTTTATTTAGTGGGTAGACTTTGTGCATATTACGTATTTCTACTTTTTTGTTCAGGCTTTGGATTAAAAAAACGAGTCTGCAAACTGCTGTGATTTCCCCCACCACCACCCCCCCAAAATATGCCCAGTTACATTCTTAAACTTTTAGAATTTATAAATATTAGTTTATAAAAGCTGTGTAAGAAACTAATTGGGAGTCCAGTCTAAACACTTTTGGAAGCAATATGTCTCAGAAGCAGTCGCATTGGAAGTAAAACTGTATCTTCAAATGTAACTGATTTTCATGCAGCTAAATCTCATTTAACTATGATTTTGTCTTTAAAATGCCGGCATGCTTCCGGCTCAGAGCAGCATCCTCAGGTTGCCTCTGCTGTCCGGGCAGGCTGGGTGAGGGCAGGTGGCCCGAGTGGGTGGAGGAGGTGGTGGCAGGGCGACAGATGGGTTGGCTTTCTGCCCATCGCATGGGAAGCTGCTGGTCGGACTCGGCACTTGGAACAGGCACTTTTCTTTTGCTGTCCTGCAGCATGATTACATGTCTGACAGTGCTTTGGAACTGTTTTGCTTCAATATAATCTGATACAATTTTTTTTTAACAGAGATCAAATGAATGGGTAAAGCAAGAGAAAGAAATTCATCCCCTTTTTCTTGTATCAGCTGTTCTGAAGATCTTGCTTCCTTGATCTCTGAAGCTAGATTTTTCTTTTTAAGACCTGACATAATGTGAGCAAAATGATATCAGACAAATGGTCTCCTGCCTTTTGTGTTGTAAGTCGTGTAACTCAGACTGGTCGTTCTGTCTTGATTTCTCTCTTTCGGGTACTGTGGTGTTTTTCAGGTATCTCAGAAGTTCAAGGCAAATCTACTGTGCTAACCGCTGAAGCACTAGCATATCATTAATAATGATCTGATAATTCAGTCCCTCTTACTATTTTTGTATTATATTTTGCCTTTTCGGCCTGTGGGTATAGCGGTCATGAAGTGTCCTCACAGAACTACTACTGGGAACCTCAGTGAGTTTTCTCCACAGTTCTAAGATAACAGCACTGCAAGATCAATGAACTTTATTCTGGGTACTGTCTTTGGTCATATTATGTAATGCGTTGATGAGGGGAATAAAGATCAACTGCAGTGACTTAGCTGCCAATTTTATTCTTTGCTGAACAAGGTTCTTAAAGAATTTAGTCTTACACCCAATAAAATGAATTCAAGATAAAGGGATATCAACCTGTTGTCTTAGAAAGCTGGAAACAAACAGCTGAGTGTGATGGCAAGTTTACAGCCATTTCTTAACACTAGTCAATTTTTTTTTCACCATTTTGAATATTGCTTCTTTATTTCACCTGTTGCTGGGGATAATAAAAAAAAAATCAGCATCCTAACACAAGATCTTGCAAGCTGCATTTTTTTCAGCCATATGTACTGAAATTCGCTGAAATCATAGTCTTTATATGTTTTAGCTTTAAATAAATAAATATTTGCCAGAATATGCTGTTTCCACTACATATGCTTTAAGGTTTATACCTTATACAACAGAAAAAGTCTGTGGAATTTTCTGGGTTTGATGACACTCTTGTTGACCAAACTGGAAATTAGCAATTTTAGTTTGAATTTGAAAATGAATTTTTAAGCATATATAACATCACTCTTGTGTTTAGCATTCTTCTGCCTTTATACTAGCATTAGTTATTTGTGGAGTGACCAATACAGTGTTAGAGCCCTTTCACAAATAATATTACGGGCATACACTGTTAAAAACTAGGCTTGATGTAGTGGGAGATGCAGCTACTGACAGAGACACAGGATGGTGTTCAGGCTAGTGGGGACCTGGGGAGGTCTCCAGCCCCTGCCCAGAGCAGGCTCAGACCGGGCTGCTCTCGGTGCTTTACCCAGTCAGAAAGTGAAATCCCCAAGGATGGAGACCCAGCCCCACTCTGGGCTGTTCTTGTGGGGAAAAGGCTTCTGACCTCCAGCCTGAGCTTCTTGTATGTCAGCTTGTGCCACTGCCTCTTGCCCTGCCGCCATGCACCTCTGTGAAGAGCCCGGCTGCGTCTGCTCCATCCCCTCCCGTCAGTGCTGGGGATGCTGTTAAGAATGGTTTCATTCCCTTGCTCTCTGGTCTTCGGACCCCAACATATGTGTTAATTTCCCTCAGCCGTGCCTACATTAGTTTTGTTTGAATTTGGAACCGTATCAGTGTAAAGCAAACACTGAATTCGTGAAAAATAAATCATCATAGATCTGCATGGGCTTACGTTTGGCCTTAGGTAAGCCAGGCCGTTCAGACAAATCAGGGGTTATTCACTTCTGTTACTCAGGAATGCCGTTCCATGTGGGCTGTCTTCCTAACGACAGGCTGTGATGAACTACTGCAAGGCAGTGTAGGGCGTAGGGGAAGAAGTGTTTATCGCAGGTCTCTTCGAAGAGGCATGCCAAATGTGAGAGGTGTGTATTTGAGCTGTATGCTGCTGTTGCCTTCGTGGTGACCAAAGGAGCAGGGTAATTGAGGTGAAGCGGGAGTGAAGGGAGTGTGCCCTCTCACATGTCGTCACCCTGATTAAAACTGATTGTATAACTGTCTTCAAAGATAGCTCATAAAAATGTAATACTTAAAAATACATTAAGTGTTGGGCTCTACCAGTGTAGCTCTTCTACAGCCTTACTAGCCTTTTTTGCTTTGTGCCTTGAATCAGTTTGGAAACTGGTATTATTTCAGAGAGTGTGGCACAAGTTTGGTGTCTTCATGTGGTAGCTGTCAGCTATATTTGCTGAGAAATGGCTCTCTAGGACAAACATCCAGTCAGGCCAAGAAAAGAAATGCTGTCTGGCACATAGTACAGTATCTGTGGTATGTGTTTACTGCAGAAATCCCACTCTTAATGCCTTTTTGTGTGTGGCATTGGACTAGTGAGCAAGTTAAATGATAGCCAACCTCTGCCTTCAACTGCATTTAGAGTTAAAGAAGCAAATTCATTACTACATACAAAAAATTGTTGATGTTTGAATTCTGCAAGAATACAATCCTCTCTCTCAAACCGAACCCAAGCTGTCTTTCATCAGACTTTTAGTTTGCAAGTGGTAGAGGAAGATCTGTGCAGTGCTAAAACTCTCACTTAAAATGAACAAGTGCATCTACCTGGAATAAACTGTGTGGGAGGAGTATGGGGGACTGAAGATACTCACTATGCTGTAGAAACTTTGCCCTGGTCGTTGCTGAGTGCAAGTATAATAAACACATGGCTCTGGAGTCTCCAGAAAAAATTGCAGCTTACTGAAAACAAAAAATTAATCTTTATACATTAGATCTAAGAGTAATACTGAGTAAAAGGCAGAGAAGGAACGAACTTTGAAGTGAGAACTGAAGGTCAGTAAACAAATAACTTTGTGGAAGGTATAATGTGACTGTGGAAGAAATTAATTGAAAACCAGTGTTTTTAAAAAAATTAGTCTTTATACATGGAATGCAATAGTAGCACTTTGAGTAAAAGGAAGAGGAGGGATGAGTTTTGAAATCAGAGCTGAAGTTATAATATCCTTGTTTATGGCTGCAGAAGAAATGAATTCAAAACCTAGAGAATTATTTGTCACCAGATTCCAGAACATTAACTGTTTTGACTTGATCTGTCTTGCTGGAATAACTTAGGGAGAGGAAATAGATTTTGAGACATCCAGGGCCTAAGCTGTTCTGCTTAGGTGGTTCGTAGCCTTGTGTTCCAAAATCTGCTTTTCCGGTTGCGGTGCAGGATGGGCAGACTTGGTGCAACTGCCCGAGTACACCAGTTTCCAAGGTCAGACTGGGGGGGGAAAGAAAAATGATCCACTCCCCTCACCTAGAAGGGCTGGTGTCCCAGTTCCACCTGAGTCTGTTAGGTTGGGCTGGCCTGTCTATCTCTCTGCATCATTTTAGCCTACTGACCGTCTTTCTGCATCCTCAGGTATTGAAATGTTTTGTAAATATTTCCCTTTGGCAGGCATTGAGTAGCATTATTCAATGACTACTAGCAATGGGTTGACTGAGTGTGGCTTTTGCACAGCCTTCGTGACACTATGTAGAAGCAAGACCAAAGACTAAACTATAGCTGGGGGAGAGAGGGAGTGCGGGTGCAATAAAGTTCTTCAGTGCTAGGAAATTACTCCTGGGTGCTTGGTGTGAGCCCAGATTGTGCACATATGGCTCTGTTAGAAACACTAAATCAACTTTTGGATAGCTATAGCTTCATTTCATGCTCATTCTACAAGGTCTGGCTAATAAAAGGTGCCTTCTGAGACACATTTTAATGCGTGTGCAGGAGACCCAGAATGTACATTGCGTTAGCACAAAGAGGGCTCCGTGAGCTCTTTGCCTACAGCTGTTTCTCCTTCTATTGTTTCCGTGTTGGTTGAAATCCTTTTATTATTCATTGTTTACCTTTTCCAGAATTTTGGCAGAATTTAAACTTTCCCAGCATATTTTACCAGGTTATTGTTTTATCTTTACTGTTCTTGGTTTGCACCTTATTCTGCTACTGTTCATACTTGCATCACCAGTGCTGTATTTTTTTTACACAGGGATACAAGGCGTTTCAGTTAAAAACCGTTAGCATTATATGTAACTGTAGTTTTCTGAAATAATTTCTTTTCAATTAGGTGAAAATGAAATCCTTGAAACTCTATACAACATTGCAAGCAAGAACAAGATATGGAGGTCATATATAGGCATGGGTTATTACAACTGCTCAGTGCCTCAGCCCATTGCACGGAATTTGTTGGAGAATGCAGGGTGGTAATGTACAACATTTTCTTTTTAAATGCGTGCATGTAAATATACTTTTGAAGTTTGTTTAAGCATAGACACGTATACCTGCAAACTATTTTTTTGACTAAGGCTTTCATATATTTGATGCTGATATGTAAGTGTAGGAACTGTGTTGTTCATGCTGAAGCTAGAGAGGAAAATGAATACTTTTTTTCTGTAAAATATTTCATTAATGTTTGTGACTTCTATTCACAGCTCCTATTTATTATGAGCTAAACCAAGAATGTTTGCTTTAAGGCAGTGTACAGACTTAAACTAAAGCAATTATTTCCTGACTTCTGCTTAAATTTAAACTGGCTCTTTCCTCCACTGGTGTATGCAATTTTGGGTGGAGGTAGTAAAATGTAGTGCAATATTTGGAATATGGTTTTCTTACGAGGAATTAAAAAGCCTTGAAAATTTTAAAGGCTTTTCTCTTGGTATTTCTTTTTTGATTTTTTTTTTTTAAACCAGAAAGCTTAGAGTTTGAATGTGATCCATAAAGTATGTTCTTGTCTGAACAAATAATTCACTGGTGCCCAAAAACAGGTAGACAGCAATACTTCATTATTGGTTTCTGAAGAGGCCTAGAATATTGTACTTTGTTCTCATCCCCCAGCTGATGTTTCAGGTTTCTGGGACAAACAAAAGAACAGCCTGTCTGACAGACTTAAATTTGAATGTTATCAGTTTTGGTTTTTTTCACTTAAATTTGAAAAGGAAAATATTTTAGTGCATTGACATCTTATGAACAGCATTAATCTAATTAATAATTTTTTTTTTCTTCATGGACTTTTCCTGACAAAGGTGCTAAGACTTGATTATAAATACTCATTTACATTGATATTTCTCTAAACAAAAGCAATATTTATTTAATATATATATCTATATATATAAAACCAAACCAACAAGCAAACAGAGTCAAATTAGTCAGTGTAAAATGCCATTGTTACTTAGATGCACTATTTTTTGTACTTTGGGTTGCCATAAATAGGTCTATGTATCTGTAGACCTCCAAATCTGTGTATTGTTAGACTTGTATGCATCTCAAACTTTTGAACTGACCAAAAAGTTGCACTCTTTGGACTCAAGGAGTCTATGCAGTACATCTGTACAAAGTTTTATTTGGCCTTATCCCCCTACACCTTCCACAATATACGCAATCTAAATATTTCACTCACGTGCTGCAAAACAATGAGTTGCAAGAGGCAAAAAGAAGAACAGTTAAAAATTAAGTGGACCAAAATGAACTGCATATTTTTAAATCCTAAAAATTACATAGTCTTGATGAAACAACTGGGAGAGTCTATCCAGAAATCTGTGCTTGGAGTGTCCAGTAAAGTCAAACTAGGTGGGTAGAACCTAAACGAGAGAGAGAGCGAGAGAGAGAGCAAGAGAGAGAGAGAGAGAGAGCGAGCTGTTTAAGAAACCAAACCTCTGCTTACATCTACTGAGTGTGTAACACTTTCCGTGAAAAAACACTTCACAGTGCTGCTCCAAGGGAAATGCTGCAAGTGCTGTATTATTGTTTCTGCTCAGTTCTGCCTCTCTCACATGACTCGTAGTTTCTCATTGCTTGGCATTCGTTAGAGAAAGGCTTGCATTGAAATACAATGTGAGTTTATAAAAGATTGTTCATAGAAGCCTGTGAACATGGAAGTGAAGGGTTTCAGAGTATTTAGGACACTTGGACTTGCTAGGAGGAGGTAGGAAGCAAAGTGGTAGATTTCAGGAGGAAAATATTTGGTGCAAAATGTGTTTTCGGCTGAAAATGAGACTTCTGACCCTCTCTGCTTTCTTTAGAAGACTACCACAAAAGTCTTCCCAAATCTCAGATTCTGTTAAGAAAATACTCAACACTGTTGGAATTTCAAAACTTTTTGAAGCATTTGGACAACGAGCTGCAGTATCTCTGTTCACAATAAAAGCTGAATAGCTTTATTACTGTAGATAAAACTGTCTGACAAAAGCTATGCACTAATAAGTGCCTGGGAAGTCAGCATTGAGGAATTTCTTGTACTGGTAGCTTTAGAAAAGTCTGGGTGTCCTTTTCTTCTGCATCTGAATCCCATTTTAACTACTTCTCTATTCTTGAAAGAAGCTGTTTTCAAAACACTTGGGGTAGATATTTTTTTCAGAGAATTTTTATCCAAAGAACGCTTTGGTTGAAAGCTAGAGAACAAGCAGAGAAATTTCTGTCGTGGACCTGAAATGCTGCAGTTAAAATTCCAGTCTCCTACGTGAGGGATTTGACTTAGTCACAGAAGGTAGAGGATAAGTATCCCTTGTTTTTGATACTTGATTTCCTTTTGGTCTTGGGTTACTGTCTGCTAACACTTCCAGGGACAGGCTCATGAGGGTGACATTACAGTGGGTGTGTACTACAGGCCACCTGACCAGGAGGAGGAGGTTGATGAGGCCTTCTACAGGCAGCTGCAAGCAGCCTCACAGTCACAGGCCCTGGTTCTCATGGGGGACTTCAACCACCCTGACATCAGCTGGGAAGACCATACAGCTAGGCAGGCGCAATCCAGGAGGTTCCTACAGAGCATCGATGATAACTTTCTGATGCAAGTGGTGGAGGAACCAACAAGGAAAGGCGTGCTGCTGGACCTCGTGTTAACAAACAAGGAGGGACTGGTAGAGGATGTGAAGGTCGGAGGTAGACTTGGCTGCAGTGACCATGAAATGGTTGAGTTCAGGATCCTGCGTGGAGGAAGCAGGGCGATAAGCAGGATCAAAACCCTGGACCTCAGGAGGGCTACCTTTGGCCTCTTCAAGGAGCTACTGGGAGGAATCCCGTGGGCCAGGGCTCTCGAAGGCAGGGGGGTCCATGAGTGCTGGTCGCTCTTTAAACATTACTTCTTCCATGCACAGGAGCAATGCATCCCCCTGAGAAAGAAATCTTGCAAAGGAGGCAGGAGACCTGCATGGTTAAACAAGGAGCTTCTAGCAGAGATCAGGCAGAAGAGAAAGGTCCATGGAATGTGGAAAGAGGGGCAGGCCACTTGGGAAGAGTACAGAAACGTGGTGAGAGCATGCAGGTATGTGACGAGGAAGGCCAAGGCCCACCTAGAATTGAAGCTGGCAAGGGATGTCAAAAACAACAAGAAGGGCTTCTTCAACTACATCAGCAGCAAAAGGAAGACTAGGGACAATGTGGGGCCGCTGCTGAATGAGGCGGGTGTCCTGGTGACGGAGGATGCGGAGAAGGCAGAGCTACTGAATGCCTTCTTTGCTTCAGTCTTCAGTGCTAAGACTGGCCCCCAGGAATCCCAGGCCCCAGAGGTAAGAGAATAAGCCTACAAAGAGGACGACTTTCCCTTGGTCGAGGAGGACTGCGTGAGGGATCGCTTAAGCGATCTGGACGTCCACAAATCCATGGGCCCCGATGGAATGCACCCACGAGTGCTGAGGGAGCTGGCAGATGTCATTGCTGAGCCACTCTCCATCATCTTTGAGAGCTCCTGGAGGACAGGAGAGGTGCCCGAGGACTGGAGAAAGGCCAGTGTCACTCCAATCTTCAAAAAGGGTAAGAAGGAGGACCCAGGGAACTACAGGCCGGTCAGCCTCACCTCCATCCCGGGAAAGGTGATGGAGCAGCTTAACCTGGAGGCCATCATGAAGCAAGTGGAAGAAAAGAAGGTTATCAGGAGTAGTCAGCATGGATTCACCAAGGGGAAATCATGCCTGACCAATCTGATACCTTTCTAAGATGACATGACTGGCTGGGTAGACGAAGGGAGAGCCGTGGATGTTCTACCTGGACTTCAGCAAGGCTTTCGACACTGTCTCCCATAATATCCTCCTAGGGAAGCTGAGGAAGTGTGGGCTGGATGAGTGGTCGGTGAAGTGGATTGAGAACTGTCTGAATGGCAGAACTCAGAGGGTTGTCATCAGCGGCTCTGAGTCTAGTTGGAGGCTGGTAACAAGTGGTGTCCCCCAGGGGTCAGTACTGGGCCCAGTCTTGTTCCACTTATTCATCAACGACCTGGATGAAGAGTTAGAATGTACCCTCAGCAAGTTTGCTGATGACACGAAACTGGGAGGAGTGGTAGATACACCAGAAGGCTGTGCTGCCATTCAGCGTGACCTGGATAGGCTGGAAAGCTGGGCAGAGAGGAACCTGATGAGGTTGAACAAAGGCAAATGCAGGGTCCTGCACCTGGGGAGGAACAACCTCATGCACCAGTACAGGCTTGGGGTGGACCTGCTGGAGTGCAGCTCTGCGGAGAGGGACCTGGGTGTCCTGGTGGACGACAGGTTGACCATGAGCCAGCAGTGTGCCCTGGCTGCCAAGAAAGCCAATGGAATCCTGGGGTGCATCAAGAAGAGTGTGGCCAGCAGGACGAGGGAGGTTCTCCTTCCCCTCTACACTGCCCTGGTGAGGCCCCATCTGGAGTACTGTGTCCAGTTCTGGGCTCCCCAGTTCAAGAAAGATGAAGAGCTACTGGAGAGAGTCCAGCGGAGGGCTACAAGGATGGTGAGGGGACTGGAACATCTCTCCTGTGAGGAGAGGCTGAGGGAGCTGGGCTTGTTCAGCCTGAAGAAGAGAAGGCTGCGAGGGGACCTCATAAATGCTTACAAATATCTGAAGGGTGGGTGTCAGGAGGATGGGGCCAAGCTCTTTCCAGTGGTGCCCAGAGACAGGACAAGGGGCAACGGGCACAAACTGAAGCACAGGAAGTTCCGTCTGAACATGAGGAAGAACTTCTTCCCTCTGAGGGTGACAGAGCACTGGAACAGGCTGCCCAGGGAGGTTGTGGAGTCTCCTTCTCTGGAGATATTCAAGCCCCAGCTGGACAAGGTCCTGTGCAGCCTGCTGTAGGTGACCCTGCTTCGGCAGGAGGGTTGTACTAGATGACCCACAGAGGTCCCTTCCAACCCCTACTATTCTGTGATTCTGTGATTCCTTGTTCCGAGTAATGTGTGACTAACAATTCCACACTGACATGGGGTGGAAGTCTTAAAAGTATTTTCTGTACACTACTTAGCTAATATTAGCAAAAATATTAGCCTGTTTTTTCAAAACTAATGAATAGCAGGCCAGTGTGTAACTTTATATTTAGAGCATCTCAACTCGAAAATGCAGGCAGAAGGATTTATTTTTGGGCATACCACCAATCATACGTCTTTCAGCACAGATCCCTGAAATGTATGAATACCTGTCATCTGTTTGCTGGTGTGGATGCATAGTCTTTTTTCTGCTCTACCACATATTAACATGTTCATTAAAATTTTTCACACACAATGTGCTGAGCTCTTTTCCTGGTAGCATACAAAATTAATTCTGTGCCCTGCCATGGACGTAAATGAATAACTGAAGGTGTGAAGAATATTTTGTTTCAAAAATCAGCTGACATATCTGTTTCTTATTAACATATTTGTCAAAACACTGTAGTATGTGTTTTTGGTGCTTAAATGGATATAAATACCTATCAGGCCTTTAAAAATCCAGAAAGTCTTTGAAATCACACTAAAACCACACGTAACACATAACACCATTGGAGCCTGATGCAGAGGTCTCCAAAGTACAGCTCACTTGATTCCTTTGCCCCCAGGAATTAAATATGTAAGAATAAATTACCTGTACCAAGGACACCTGCAATCTTTACATCGGTAGTGTAACTTATTAAACTTATTAGCTAGTGACACTCAGCAATTATGCATTGCATTCTGAAAATTACTGCATACTGTGCAAAAATCTGATATAAACATTACACAGCTGGTTTCTACTTATAGACAGATAGATACAGAAAGCTGCACAAGCAACTACAAAGCATGCCAGATCGGCAGTAAATTCAGTATTTATGCTTCAACGGGAAAAATGGCATGTCTCCATGCCCTATCATAAGACTATCCAGCTTTCTGAAACCCATGGGTAAGATACTTTTTTAGGAACACCCTTATAACTCCTCTTCAGAGATCCACAAACTGCCAAGTGATGCATCTGGAACCCTATAGACAGTACAGCCTTTGGGAATTTTACAGGTTGGATGTAACTGCTTGCAGTTGGATGGCTCCCAGTTGTACAGCTTTACTCTAGTGTCTTTCTATGCTGCAATATTTATATATGTGCATATTTGAATTAAATACATCTTTTTTGTTTTGTTTTGTTTCAGTTTTGGCCTTAACAGTGGTGTCCAGTCCATAAAAGTCAGATAATTAAAAAATGTCATGTATTCATGACTGAACTTCAGTCTCGGTTTTCCAGTGTTGTCAGATCTATGAATTAGTCTTTTCTCCATGGCTCATGTATGTTGGCTTTAAATTCTGCTAGTGGTCTAAGGTTTCACCTTATGAATTGTCAGATCTCAAAAAGAATACTCTGTATAACTGGAAATCCAAGTCAATTCTAGCTGTTCCATTGCATGAGTCTAGTCTTGCCAATGTCTAAAACTGCAAGAACATTTATAACAAGATAAAAGTATTGAGTTGAGTATAAGTACATTAACTTTCCAGAGATTCAGTCAAAGTATAGAAAAAATCACTAAGGAAGATACATGGTGAACTGTTTTGCTAGAACTTACTGTATGTTAAGAAATAAATTAGGCTTAGTCTTAGATCCTGTTGATGGTACACCTACCGATACTAATCAACATCTAGTTCACTGACTATTGCTTGAAAATGGAGTTTTCTGAATCTTTGCATGGAAGCAAGAGCTAACTTTAGTATAAAGTATGTAATTGTTAATCTTGCAGTTAATGTACAGTCTGTTTGTTTTATTGCTAAACCTAGAACAAACCGAACTTCCAAGTATGAAAGGTTCTGCTCTTTCACAAGCCAGGTCTTTTGATGAGTGGCCTAGATTTTGGCTGAAAGCATGCTTCCTAGACACTTTTGCTTTGACGCTAGGTTTTCTTTTAAAACCTTCCTTAGTATCTTAGAATTGGTGTTCATACAAGTATTTCTGAGAGGAAGATGAGGCAAAGTGTGAAACACTAAACTAAAGCAAAGAGTTATAAAAACTACAAAAACACCTACTTCCAAACTCCTGAAGGGTAGACATTGGCTCAAGAAAGATGCCACAGACTTCTCATTGAAGGTTTCTTTTTGGTCAGAACAGATGCTGACTGGAGACTTTATTTTTCTCCAGTCTGACTGAACAAGAGGCACTCTGTAGTTGTGTTCCTTGCCTCGATGGTAATTCTTCCTTTTCATTTTAATGTCATTGGTGCTGGACTTGAAATATGCGTGGAATAGCTACTTGAAGAAACCTAAGCAGAAGAGAGGGGGTTTTTGAATGAGAGATGGTTTAGTGTGCTTTTTAGAGATTTGATTTACATAAAAATTTACTTTAGAAATCACTTTTAAAGAGTTTTCTTTTAAATTACGTTAGAAAGTCACTTAACATGTGGTATAGATTCAGACAGAAGTCAGAGTGCAGACTAAAGCCAGCTATTTTACTTGGTGAAATTGCGGAGAAATAGAGTTATTATATTAAAAGATTTAGAAGCTTAGACAGTGCCAAACAACCTTCCAGAAAAAAAAAAGGAGAAAAATTTAAAGTTTAAGTAAATGTTTTTATGTTATAAAAGGTGTCTTTACCTGTACAACTGTTGAACTTCATGCACTGTAATTTGCAGTAATACTGGAATTCAGCATTTCTTTGTTGACTTTTTTCCATCCTTTCTAAAATGGGTTGGGTTTAATTCAACTGTTTTTACCATTCAAAAGCATAACATCAAAGTCACAAAGCTTTATTAACTGTGTTTTGTAGTAAAGTGTACTATCCCAACTATGTGGGGTAGGATTGAGGTTATTCAAGGGATCTGTCAAATCAGCAGCTACTTTGTAGCAGTTTAAGACCAGAATTATTTATTCATTTTACACAATATAAAAACATCTAAAAATGATTTGAGCATAAACTATGAGTGGAAGTTCTTGAGGCTTTTTTAATAAGTTTCTGGGTAGCTGATTTGAGTGGTCTGCTTTGAAGCATTCATTGCAAAGTCTGTCTCTAATTATATAAGATAAAATCTGAGGAAAAGGGGTTCTCATCAAGTAAGGAGTTGTGAACATTACTCACACCTCAAGAAAACAAAATAGAAAATTGGAAACAAAATAGAGAATTTTGCACCACATGAACAGTTATAACTGAACTAGGCATTCTCATTTGGATATTGTGACTTGACTCAGTTCTCCCACACTCAGCACCTGCTTCCCCTCTCCCTTCCCTAAGATGCACTCAGACCTCTGTTTTGAAAGTAATTTCTGTTTTCAAAATGGAGAAATAGAATTCTTCTCCTGTAAAAAACCAAGTCAATACCAGAAGAGAAAATATTCTCGGGCTTCCAGGAAAATAATAAATTAAAGCCATCTAAAAATAATTGTTTTCTAACAAACTTTCGTGTTAGTGAATTATGCTTTACAATTTTTTTTTCCCTATGACAAAGTTCAGTTACATATTGGCATAATTCTGTTACATATTGATTTTCCTAGACCCAGACTCAGAATTCTTTTCTTACAGGGTTACCCAGTATACTCCTTACCAACCTGAGGTCTCCCAGGGCAGGCTGGAGAGCCTCCTCAATTACCAGACTATGGTGTGCGATATCACAGGAATGGATGTGGCTAACGCATCTTTGCTTGATGAGGGGACAGCTGCTGCAGAAGCCATGCAATTGTGTCACAGGTACTATGTTTAAATGTATGGTTAAATCACAACAGGAAGAAATGTTGGTGTTTGAAAGGCATCTCACCTGTGTAGGCATGGATAGGTGAGTGGGTTGACGTTGAGTGTGGCCTTTCTTTTCACTGTGAACAGATCACTCAACAGCTGTAGCCCATGTTATTAAGCCCCCAGGGAGGTTCCCTGTGTTGGTGTGAATGAAGGCCTTAAGAAACCTAAGGAGCTATAGACCAGAAGGAAAGTGTAGAGCAAGGAAGACTTACCCTTGGTGAAGGAGGGTCAGGTTAGAGAATACTTAAGCAAACTGGATCTATACAAGTCCATGGGCCCTGATGTGATGCACCCATGAGTGCTGAGGGAGCCACCTGATGTTGTTGTGAGCCCACTCTTGATAAGCTTTGAACAGTCATGGTGACTGGGAGAGGTGCCTCAGCACTAGAGGAAAGCAAATGTCATTCCTATCTTCGGGAAGGGCAGGAGTGAGGATGAAGGGAACTACCATCCGGTTAGCCTCACCTCGATCCCTTGGAAGATGATGGAACAACTACTTGTCCTGGAAAACATTTCCAGGTATCTGAAGGACAAGAAGGTGATCAGGAGTCACCAGCATGGATTTACACAGGGGAGGTCATGCTTGACCAACCTGACAGCTTTCTACAATGAAGTGGTGGCTTGGTAGGTAAGGGGAGACCAGTGGGTATTGTCTGCCTTGACGATCTCCATTAAATCCTCAAAGAGAAGCTGAAGAAGTATGGGCTGGATGAGGCAAGAGTGAGGCATACTGAAAACTGGTGATCAGTGACATGAAGTCTAGTTGGAGAACAGTTATTAATTGTGTACCCCAGCAGCAACACTGAGGCCAATTAATGATCTGAATGATGGGGCAAAGTGTATCCTTGGCAAGATTGCCAGTGACACAGAACTGGGAGGAAAGAGTTGTGCTGCCATCCAGAGGGACCTCGACAGGCTGGAGAAATGGACTGACAGAAACCTCATGAAGCTCAACACAGGAAGTGCAGAGTCCTGCAACTGGGCACGGACAACCCCAAGCATATGTGGTACACACTGGGAGCTAGCAGGCTGGAAAGCAACTTTGCAGAAAAGGCCTTTGGGGGTCCTGAGGGACACCAAGTTGAGCACAAGCCAGCAGTGTGCTCTGGTGGCAAAGTAGGTGAATCGTATCCTGGGCTGCAGTAGGACCAGTACTGCCAACCGGTCAATGGAAGTGATCCTTGCCCTCTGCTCAGCACTGGTGAGGCAACACCTGGAGTGCTGTGTCCAGTTGTGGGCTCTCCAGTACAAGAGAGACATGGACATACTGAAAAGAGGGTCTAGTTGCCCTGCCGTGGTTCCAGCCCAGCTGCTAGCACCCAGAGGCACGCCTGTTGTAGCTATTGCCACCACAGACACTGGGGCCTCTACAGCCAAGGTGTCGCTCCAGTTGCTGGCACTGAAGTCCAATCACTCCAGCCTCACCAGCTGCTGCACCACGGACGTGTGGATCCTGCATGGTCTGACTCCAGTTGCTGACACCCAGACAGCCACATATATCACCCACCCTCCCCGAATACAGACTCCCCTCACCCATGAAAAGCATCCGAAATGAATTTAACAAGAAGAGAGGACAGCCTGCACAGGTTGGGTGCAAGTGCGTCAAACCAGCAACTATTTATGTATGACTGGTCCTGTTTACCCCCTTACCCCTCTATTTTCGTAGACTTTTTCCTCCCAGAATCACTTAGCTGTATCCTTTGTCCGCTAAATATCTCATAATAAGCCCTTGCAATCCCAGCAAGCTCTTCACCTGCATCCAATAATGTCCCATTCCCAGGGCTGCCCAGACAACTGTTTCTGTCTGGGTTAATTAATTAATTTGAGTTCCCAGCTGCCTTGGGGCCTCTGTGCTCCCCCATGCTTGTGGAGTTGGGTCTCTGGTGGCCTGGTATCTCATGTGATGGGACGGGGAGCAGCAGGGACAGGGTGTTGTTTGGGGTCCCCAGCCATGGCCTCTCTGGGACGCAGAGGAGCTTTTATTGCATAACCTAACAGTCTGTGGCGTGAAACACAGAATCACAGAATGTTTGGGGTTGGAAAGGGACCTCTGTGGGTCATCTAGCACAACTCTCCTGCCGAAGCAGGGTCACCTACAGTAGGTTGTAGAGGACCTTGTCCAGGCGGGTCTTGAATATCTCCAGAGGAGACTCCACAACCTCCCTGGGCAGCCTGTTCCAGTGCTCCATCACCCTCAGAGGGAAGAAGTTCTTCCTCATGTTCAGACGGAACTTCCTGTGCTTCAGTTTGTGCCCATTGCCCCTTGTCCTGTCTCTGGGCACCACTGAAAAGAGCTTGGCCCCATCCTCCTGACAACCACCCTTCAGATATTTGTAAGCATTTATGAGGTCCCCTCGCAGCCTTCTCTTCTTCAGGCTGAACAAGCCCAGCTCCCTCAGCCTCTCCTCGTAGGCGAGATGTTCCAGTCCCATCATTGTCCTCGTAGCCCTCCGCTGGACTCTCTCCAGTAGCTCTTCATCTTTCTTGAAGTGGGGAGCCCAGAACTGGACAGAATATCTTCTGTATGTGAACACTGAAGATGTGAATTGTTCTTTTCCACCAGTGGTTAAATGGAGCTTTAAAAACCAGTGAAGTACATCAGTCCTAAGTTGCTAAAAGTGAAACTGTTACTGGTATGGCCAAGTGTACTTTCAGGGATCTGTATTGTAGGGGCATTTGAAAAGGATCTACAAATCAAATGAAATCAGAGAGGTGATTGAAGGTCACTGTAGGACTGTATACGAGGAAGGAGATTACACAGCAGAGACTGTGTTGCAACTCTTCAGTTGTTCAAAGCATCAGTCTGACATAAAATCATGTTTACCAGAGAAAAGGCAATTATCTTAGTCTCCATTTTACTAGTTTGATAGCTTGTGTTTGGTTATCCGGGGCAACACTGAAAATCTATATTAAAGACCACAGCTGTATTGCTTTAAGAGTATGTGTGTGGGGGGCATTCCTGCAGCTTCTTAAGCTGTCTCCTTGTTCTGTTTTATAATCTAATTTAGTTTTTGTCGTGTATGAATCTCATTTGAGTGTCTGAAATGAGCTTTCATTCGATCTTTTAGTTATGATGACCAAAATCTACAGCTGCTTTTTAACTTTGGTAAACTCACATTTAGAAACCAATTACTTTTAATTCTATGGAAAACGTTACATTCCTGGTATGTAACCCTTCTTTTTTTCCTTTTCTTTTTTAACAGGCACAACAAAAGAAGGAAGTTCTATGTAGATGCTCGATGCCACCCGCAAACTATAGCAGTGGTCCAAACTAGAGCAAAGTAATGTTTTTGTCCATTTTCCACCATATCTTTTCACTTACATCAATTCATTTTTTATCTGTGCCTCTTCACCATGTACCTGACGTTTTCAGAATATAGGATTATGCTTTCTTTGCAAAATAGAAGCAGAAATCTGTTAACATTTGGCGTTGCTTCTACTTTTCCATTCAAATACAACTGTGAAGTAATTAAAGATGTTTAAAAAGAGACTAAACATCTAATAAGAAGAAAATATTTAATTTTCCCCTTAAGCTGTTTGTGCAAATATATACATTTGATTATTTAATTCAGTCTGGTAATTTTTTTTAACTAGGCAATTAATTACCCGAGATAGCAAAATTTCTCTTTTAATGAAAACTAAATCCATTTTAAGTTTACAGTTTAAAGTAACCATCTTCTAAAAATATACTTGGTTCTCAAAGTTAAACATGCTAAAGCAGTAAAATGTTGATATCAAGTAGCTTATGAATCCTCTGTTCTGCTTCACTCCATACTTCTGATAATGATGTCAAATGCAATTATTCTTTAGTACTACATACCATGACATGAAACATTCTCAATGTTCAGTGCTGCAAGGCAGGTTCAACTCTCTGTATGTTGAAGAAAAAAGTGATATGTATAAGTCCACGAAAACATCGTATGAAGTATCACTCCAAGGCAGGAAGTGTGTTGAATGTGTTGTCTTCCACATGTTTTTGTTTTCCAGTTATACGGGGGTTCTTACTGAGCTCAAATTACCCCATGAGATGGATTTCAGTGGAAAGGATGTCAGTGGAGTATTATTTCAGTATCCGGACACTGAAGGCAAGGTGGAAGACTTCTCTGGACTTACTGAAAGAGCTCATCAGAACGGGGTAAAGTAAATTTTACTGGTCTCACCAGATTTTGATCTGACACATCAAACAGCCATAGTCATAGAAACTGTTACACAAGCTACTGTCTAAAGCATTACTCTTCAGGTTCCACGCAATTGATAACCAGTACAACCATTGCACCTCAGCTCTGTGCAAGTGATGTGGAACTGTCTGAAGCTGTGTCTTGCTCAAACTTAGATCCCATGCAAACACCGTTCCTTCAGAAAAGAGGCTGACAGCTCTGTTGCACTTGTGTTCTCAGACTCTCGCCTGCTGCGCTACTGATCTTCTGGCTCTCTGTATTCTGAAGCCTCCTGGAGAGTTTGGGGTGGATGTTGTCCTGGGTAACTCACAGAGGTTTGGCGTGCCGCTCTGCTACGGAGGACCCCACGCGGCATTCTTTGCTGTCAAGGAGAATCTAGTGAGAATGATGCCGGGCAGGATGGTGGGCGTTACGAGGTAAGGGCTCCCTTCACCATCAGTGTCTTCAGGGAAAATAAAAATACAACACGTTATGACCATTTTGTGCAGCATTTATGAATAACAGCTGACCACGGTGTTGTACCAAACACTTTTTTTCTTGAAAACTGGTAGAATAAAAATTGCCTTCAATTTTTAGGAAGCAAGCTTAAAGAATTGCATTTTTGTGGAATGATGCTGTGAACTGTCTATAATGCTTGCTGCAGTGTGGGATGAAGAGATAACTGAAACTGCAGAGAGTACTAT
Organism: Opisthocomus hoazin; assembly: GCF_030867145.1. Taxonomy (NCBI): domain Eukaryota; kingdom Metazoa; phylum Chordata; class Aves; order Opisthocomiformes; family Opisthocomidae; genus Opisthocomus; species Opisthocomus hoazin. The sequence goes on along the minus strand of NC_134454.1, from coordinate 19,824,208 downwards.
TTGTGATGGCATGGAGCTTTGCAGGCTAATTTATTCTGCTTATTCTGTACTGTTATACCTTTTGCTCTGACATCCAGTCATTAAAAACATAACGGGAAGAAGCAGAAAATTCAGTGAATCTCCCAAATAATCAAGAAGGAACTTAATCTAGTTTAAATTCTAGTTAAGCTTAAACAAAGCAGAAAAATAGTGTGGAGAAACTTACCTCTAATTCTTGTTATTGGTGACATATTTTTAATCTTGACAAGGTGTCCAAGTGGGAATAGTAGAAATGCAAAGTAATTGTCAGTGGAAAGACTGCGTATCTTTGGCACAGAAGCTATTCAGAAGTACCAAAATAATTAATGATATTAACAGTTATGAATAAACTTAGAAATATTTCATTTGTATAGTAATATTACTTCAAATGTATTTTTAATCATCTTGCTTATTCTAAGGGTATCGTTAGGCTTTACTCATAGTTCTGAAATCTGATCCCAATTCAGATTTTAACCAGAAGTCTGGTACAATATTTACAAAAGAACAGTAATTCTATTCTGGTCATGCTACCGCTGCTCTTTGACTACATCTAGTCAAATATTTTTAGTCTAATTTCATCTTTCTGTGTCTCAAGAAAGTTAGAAAAGAAAATGTTAAAATGGGAAAAGCTACGGTACTATCTCAATGCAGCTTTCTGCCAGGGACTTTTTTAAGTTTTTGATCACAGAATCACAGAATGGGTGAGGTTGGAAGGGACTTCTGGAGGTCATCTGGTCCAACCCCTCTGCTCAAGCAGAGTGACCTAGAGCCAGTAGCCCAGGACCGTGTCCAGATGGTTGTTGAAGATCTCTGAGGAAGGAGACTCCTCATTTCCTCTGGGCAACCTGCGCTAGTGGTCAGTCACCCACACAGTGATAAAGTGTTTCCTCATGTTCAGGAGGAACCTCCTGTGTTTCAGTCTGCACCCTTTGCCTCTTGTCCTGTCACTGGGCACCACTGAAAAGAGTTTGGCCCCATCTTCTTTGCACCCTCCCTTCAGGTATTTATATACATTGATGAGCTCCTCCCTGAGCCTTGTCTTCTCCAGGCGGAACCATCCCAGCTCTCTCAGCCTTTCCTCATAGGAGGGATGTTCCAGTCCTTTCAGCATCTTACTGGCCCTTTGCTGGACTCTCTTCAGTATGTCCATGTCTCTCGTGAACTGAGGAGCCCAGAACTGGACACAGCACCCCAGGTGTGGCCTCAGCAACACTGAAGAGAGGGCAAGGATCACTTCCCTGGCCTTGTTGGAAAAGCTTTGCCTAATGCAGCCCAGAATACCATTTGACTTCCTTGCTGCATGGGCACATTGCTGGCTCATGTTCAACTTGGTGTCCTCCAGGACCCCCAGAGTCTTTCCTGGAAAGCTGCTTTCCAGCTGGATGGCCCCCAGCATCTATTGGTGCATGGGGTTCTTTGCCAGATGCAGGACTTTGAACTTCCCCTTGTTAAATTTCATTAAGTTCCTGTCAGCTCATTTCTCCAGCCTGTCAAGGTCCCTCTGGATGGACTGATAAGCTGTCCAAATCCCCAGATAACTGCTAGAGTAAAAATTATTTAAATATTATAGAACTGGTGCACGAGTACTTCAGGCAACTAGTCTAGCTATTCAAACCGCTACATATGTACATACATATAAGAGGGAACTGCACAGGCAGTGGAAGCAGGGACTGGCTTCCTGGGAAGAGTATAGGGAAGCTGCCTGGTTGTGTAGGGATGGGGTCAGGAAGGCCAAGGCACAGCTGGAGCTGAACTTGGCAAGGGATGTGAAAAACAACAAGAAGGGCTTCTACAGGTATGTCAGATGGAAAAAGATGGTCAAAGAAAGTGTACCCCCGCTCATGAGTGAGACCGGCAAACTGGCAACAGCAGATGAGGAGAAATCTGAGGTACTCAACAACTTTTTTGCCTCAGTCTTCACTGGCAACCTCTCTCCTCACCCCTCCCGAGTCAATGGATGGCATGAAGGAGACCAGGAGGGTAAAATCCCTCCAGCTGTAAGTGAAGACCAGGTTCGGGACCTCCTGAGGAACCTAAACGTACAGAAGTCCGTGGGACCTGATGAGATGCATCCCAGAGTCCTGAGGGAACTGGCTGATGTAGTTGCCAAGCCACTCTCCATGATATTTGAAAAGTCATGGCAGTCAGGGGAAGTCCCCAGTGACTGGAAAAAGGGAAACATTGTGCCCCTTTTCAAAAAGGGTAGAAAGGAAGACCCTGGGAACTACTGACCTGTCAGCCTCACCTCTGTGCCTGAGAAGATCATGGAACAGATCCTCCTAGAAGATATGCTAAGGCACATGGAGGCCAGGGAGGTAATTCGAGACAGCCAGCATGGCTTCACCAAGGGCAAGTCCTGCCTCACCAACCTAGTGGCTTTCTATGATGGTGTAACAAGAGTGGACAAGGGAAAACCAACGGATGTCATCTATCTGGATTTTTGTAAAGTCTTTGACACGGTCCCTCACAACATCCTTCTCTATAAATTGGAGAGCCGTGGATTTGATGGGTGGACCGTTTGGTGGATAAGGAATTGGTTGGATGGTCGCAGCCAAAGGGTAGTGGTCAACGGCTCCATGTCCGGATGGAGACCAGTAACGAGTGGAGTCCCTCAGGGGTCCGTACTGGGACCGGTGCTGTTCAATATATTCATCAATGACATGGACAGCGACATCGAGTGTACCCTCAGCAAGTTTGCAGATGACACCAAGCTGAGTGGTACAGTTGAGACACCAGAAGGACGGGATGCCATCCAGAGGGACGTGGACAAGCTGGAGAGGTGGGCCTGTGTGAACCTTATGAGGTTCAACAAGGCCAAGTGCAAGGTCCTACACCTGGGTTGGGGTAATCCCCGCTATCAATACAGGCTGGGGGATGAAAGGATTGAGAGCAGCCCTGCTGAGAGGGACTTGGGGGTACTGATAGACGAAAGGCTGGACATGGGCCGGCAATGTGCGCTGGCAGCCCAGAGGGCCAGCCGTGTCCTGGGCTGCATCAAGAGAAGCGTGGCCAGCAGGTCGAGAGAGGTGATTCTGCCCCTCTACTCTGCTCTGGTGAGACCTCACTTGGAGTACTGCGTTCAGCTCTGGAGCCCTCAGCACAAGAAGGACATGGAACTGTTGGAGCGGGTCCAAAGGAGGGCTACAAAAATGATCCAAGGGCTGGAGCACCTCTCCTATGAGGACAGGCTGAGAGAGTTGGGCTTGTTCAGCCTGGAGAAGAGAAGGCTGCGGGGAGACCTGATTGCAGCCTTTCAGTACTTAAAGGGAGCCTACAGGAAAGATGGGGACAACCTTTTTAGTAGAGACAACAGTGACAGGACGAGGGGTAATGGTTTTAAACTAAAACAGGGTCTAGATATAAGGAAGAAATTCTTTACAATGAGGGTTGTGAAACACTGGAACAGGTTGCCCAGAGAGGTAGTGGAGGCCCCATCCCTGGAAACATTCAAGGCCAGGTTGGACAGGGCTCTGAGCAACCTGATCTAGTTAGTGGTGTCCCTGCTCGCTGTGGGGGGGTTGGACTAAATGACCTCTAGGGGTCCCTTCAGACCCAAAACTTTCTATGATTCTGTGATTCTATGTGTGTACATAGTTTGTCCGTTTCTTTTTGTGGCTGTTCTGAAAGTTGCCATAGTTTTGAAGGATATTAGATTGGCTCTTACCTCTCCACTTTAAACATGTTAGGAACCCTACAAAAGACCTGTGAAAGGATGGATTGGCCAGAGCCTGTTCACTTATCCCATACAACCTTGTTGGACAAGCTATTTTTATGTACAAACTCAACATGCTCTTACCTGACTTCATTGGAAAAGATGCTGCCTTCATTACTATTCATTTAAAAGAGTGGCATTTCAAGGCAAATACCAAGTTTTGGTGTAGTGTGCTTAGAAAACTCACTGTGTGCTCTACCTGACCAGACACATGTGCAGCCATGATGTAAACAGAAGTCTAGAGATTTTAGCCTCACTCACTGTTTGAGATCGCAGGTGTCCTGACTTATGCTTTATTCTCCCCAGCACCTTTCTGTCTTTGAGGATAAATAAATAGTTTCCAATTAGCATGCACAGAGTCCAATGTCTTAAATTACTGTAACTTTAACAGAAGCAACATTTTTGCTTGTGACTTAGAGATGCAAATGGAAAGGAGGTGTACCGACTTGCTTTGCAAACACGAGAGCAGCATATCAGGAGGGATAAAGCTACCAGCAACATCTGCACAGCACAGGTAACTTCTCTTGCTTTTATTTCTAGCAGTAGAAAGGAGCAGGTTAAATCATGAGATTATAGTCCTAACATCACAGTAATTTGAGTTAGCTTTACTTCTGAGAGTTTTTACTAGAAAAATGAAGAACATGGAAGTATGCTGGTGCTTGTGCATTTGTTTTGAGGCCTTTGAAAAATGTAACCCTGCTTGAAACGAGAGTATTAATATCTGTCTCTTTTAATAAAGACTTTAGACCTGAATTTTTGCAATGTCATGAGTTTATCTGTCTCACTGGGTGAATACTACTGAGTAGTGCTGTTTGTTATGAACGAGTCAGATTTCTTCATAACCTGGAAGGAAATTCTAATGATCTGAATTGCCCACTCAGGGCGAAAGAAATCCATTTTTAAATTCTAAAACTACTCGTTCAAATTGTCACAAGTTATATTTTTTTCTATGTGATTTGATGCAAAAGTACTACATCACCAAAGACCTATCGTTACAAGAAAATACCATGATTAAGTCAGTAATTATCCAAAATAGTTATCTTCAGCATGCCTCCACAGACCTTCAGCCAGACAAGTTCATAATGTTTTCTGCTTCTATCAATGTTTTGCTCATGCTTTTAATCTTGTGCCAGATTTTGGGGAGGGATTCTTAATATTAACACAAGTTTATTATTTAGTATTCATGAGATAGTCCATAAATGTTTTGTACCAGTCCTAAACAATGAGTTTCCTATGAGACTGGCTTTACTTGGAAGTCTTCAAACATCTTTATTGCAGTAGTTGAAATTAAGTTCATGTTATCTGCTGACAGAATTACATTTCGAAGGGCATTGAATTCATAATCAGTGCTTACAGTTTCATAAAAATTTCATATTTTGCCTTCCCCACCTTTTATTTTGTAGGCAACACGTAATCAAATATAATGTTAGCTGAGGATATGTGGCTGTCCCTGGGTGCTAAAGAAACTTTCCACCAACTAACATAAAGTTATCTTTGATAATAATAAAATGTTCTAAACTGTATTTGGTTCCTAGGCTCTTCTGGCTAACATGGCAGCCATGTTTGGTGTATACCATGGGTCTGATGGATTAAGGCATATTGCAAGACGGGTACACAATGCTACTCTAATCTTGGCTGAAGGTGAGTATTTAATGTTTGCAGAAACTGTTCTTAAATCCTTACACCTTCTCAAAGAATACGTCTTCTGAAATAAACTTAATGGGCTTTTTGTCTCAGCTCATGTGTGTTCTCTCAACTCTAGAGAGAACTTTTTAACACAAAATTCATAGCTAGTGTTTTTGTGTATCTCTGATAATGACATCCAAGAATTAGATATCTATGTGATATAAACTTGCAGGCAATTCTTCTGTTTCCTTGGGAAACTAACAGTCTATACAGCACATCTCTAGAGGGTAAGATTCAAATACTGTTTTCCGGTTCTGTACTTTACTTATATCCTAGCTTACACACAGAAATCTGCACAGAGTATTAATAATATAGCAATAATAAATAATAAATGAGATTAAAGAAATAGGAACATTTCAGTTAAGTTGAGTGGAGTATCATACCTACTATGAACACTGAAATCCCAAAGCTGAACAGCTGACTGAAGGTACAGAATCTGTAGCAGAAAACATTGATTGCAGCTGGATTAGGTAGTCTGGTATTTTTTTTTCACTGGCATGACTATCATTGCTGTCAGAAGGAGCTATGTGGAACTGGAATGCTGGGAATTGAGGAATGATTGCCACAATTATCCGTGCTTTATTTGCCAGCTTAGCTGGAAGACCTTTTGCTGCTGTGAAAAACACAAAGACTGTAAACTTTGTTATGGCAAGGTCCATGACAGTTATTATCCATTCAAATAATAAATTTTTTCTTTCCAGTCTTGTGATTTTGCCCTTATTGCATTCATATACCAGTTCTACTACTGTATATGTTACAAATTTGATGTACCAGAATAATCTTCCCTAGACTTACTCTGCATTATTAATTAGGTCTGAATCTGATTTAAATGCCTTTCATGCGCAATGACATTTGCTAAAAAGCTGGTGATTTTACTGCTCTGTACGTAAGGGGAATATTTTGCTTTATTATGTAAAAGCATTTACTTAAGAGATCAATAGTGTGTTTATTTAAGCACTGTGTAAGCAGGCAATACAGTAATGCAGCTATTAGAATTAACTTACTGTTTTTTGTAGGTCTCAGGCGAGCTGGGCATAAGCTACATCATGATCTGTTCTTTGATACCTTGACGATCACATGTGGATGCTCAGTCAAAGAGGTTCTGGCCAGGGCAGCTCTTAGAAAGATAAATTTTCGGATTTATAGTGATGGCAGGGTAAGAATCTCCCTAAACCTTTCAGAAATTTTGTAGCATGACTTTTTCTGCATTACATGTTTCTAGTCATTTCATGTGCTAAACAACAAAATTATTTAAGATTTCTTGTAATTTGCTCAGATTTATCAGTCAATTATAAAGATGGTATGAAGAATGAAGTTGTTAAGTGATACACTGAACTTCCAAAAATAGTAACTGTATTTTCATTTTATGCTTATTTAAAAATATTATCTAATTGTTTCATGTTAAATATGCCACTAATGGCTAGAGTGGAGAGACTCTAAAAATTAATGAAGACACGCAAGGTGACCTCCACAATTTAGGTCCTGTGGCAGTGTTTAAAGACAGATTGAAATCTAAACCACATTTTGGTAGGCACTAAGGACTTTTGGCAAAGTCTAATATGGGATGGAGTGAAGGGGGTGGTCTAACAAAATGGGCAATCTTCCTGTTGCATGGAAAACACTTAGAAACGTTAGAAGTGAGGTCACAAGTCTTGAACCTTGTGAGCCATCTGGCTTGGGTGGTTTAGGAGGGCAAAGGTAGGAATTGGAAAATTTTATGTACATAACATAAATTTACATATCTATTACATAAAATGAAGTGATATTTGCATACTGTTAGGTAGGTTGGGGTTTTTTTTCTTTTTTTTCCCTTCTGTGTTTCTGGAGTATATTTTCTTGACCAGAACAAATAGGCTATGCCTCTGGAATTAAGAACTTTGAGTAATTACTGTTGCTTTTATCCACAGCTTGGAGTATCGCTTGATGAAACTGTAAATGAGAAAGACCTAGATGACATATTATGGATTTTTGGTTGTGAGTCTTCAGCTGTAAGTAGACAATAGATCATATGGATTAAATTACCTGAATGTTTCAGAGGTTTAGTGAAAAGCAAAAGTGCTCTTGGGACAGCGGGTGTCTATGTGATGACCATTTGTTAAACACTGAGACTTTCGGATCCTCTTTTAAAGAAATAAACTGTATGAGATAACAATGACATATGTAGCCAAGTAAGGCCTTTTTCTGATTGTGACAGTTGGTGCTTTCAATCAGCTTGGACACCTCATATTTAGTTACTTGTTTTGTGAGGGTTAGGACATGGTGGTCAATTATTTCTCTCCTACTGGAATTTTTGTTGCATGTCATTAGTAATTAGCAGCAGTACTTTCAAGATGAGGAATACTGAGACATCTGTCCCTAGTTTTAATATAATGCTGTTGTCATGCTAGATATATACAGGTATGTATGCTAATAAAGTTTTTTTTTTTTACCTAAAGATCTGATTAAATCTTGCGGTGAGCTGGTAGTATAAGCTAGTTATGGTGGAAATTGACTGTGAAAAGAGAAATTTCCATGAAAGTGTTTGACTCCATGTTTCTTTGTGTCAAAGGAGCTAATTGCTGAAGGTATGGGCGAGGAAACCAAAGGCATCCTTAGCACCCAGTTTAAGAGAACTTCCAAATTTTTGACACATCAGGTTTTCAACAGGTTTGTGAAATTGCTGTATAGATGATGTTTTAACGGAATCTGAAAGTATCTCCTTCGAAAAGCGGTACTGGAGTCAGTTGAGGACAGTTTTGTAGCTGTACTCACACAGTCACTCGTTAATCTAAAATAATCTATTTAGCGGCATTTTTATTGCCTGGGAGTGTCGATGTGCTCCAGGGTAGGAAGGCTCTGCAGAGGGATCTGGACAGGCTGGATCAATGGGCTGAGGCCAACTGCATGAGTTTCAACAAGGCCAAATGCTGGGTCCTGCACTTCAGTCACAACAGCCCTGTGCAATTCTACAGGCCTGGGGAGGAGTGGCTGGAAAGCTGCCCGGTGGAAGAGGACCTTGGGCTGTTGGTCGATAGCTGGCTGAATATGAGCCAGCAGCATGCCCAGGTGGCCAAGCAGGCCAACGGCATCCTGGCTTGTATCAGGAATAGTGTGGCCAGCAGGAGTAGGGAGGTGATTGTGCCCCTGTACTTGGCACTGGTGAGGCAGCACCTCAAGTACTGTGTTCAGTTTTGGGCCGCCTCACTACAAGAAGGACATTGAGGTGCTGGACCATGTCCAGAGAAGGGCAACGAGGCTGGTGAGGGGTCTAGAGAACAAGTCTTATGATGAGCAGCTGAGGGAACTAGGGCTGTTTAGTCTGGAGAAGAGGAGGCTGAGGGGGGACCTTATTGCTCTCTACAACTACCTGAAAGGAGGTTGTAGTGAGGCAGATGTTGGTCTCTTCTCCCAAGTAACTAGTGATGGGACAAGAGGAAATGGACTCAAGTTGTGCTAGGGGAATTTAGGTTTGATATTAGGAAAAATTTCTTTACTTGAAAGAGTGGTCAAGCAGTAGAACAAGCTGCCCAGGGAAGTGGTGGAGTCACCATACCTGGAGGTGTTTAAAAAATGTGTAGATATGGCACTTCAGGACATGGTTTAGCAGGCATGGTGGTGTTGGGTTGACAGTTGGACTTCATGATCTTAGAGGTCTTTTCCAGCTTAACGATTCTACGATTCTATGATGTAGATTCTTTTCACATTTTAAATGAGTAGAGCAATACTCCTGATCACGTGGGGGATATGTTTTTCCATTAATCTGCTACATTGTAGAATCTGTTATTTGAGGATGTAGTATCAGCAGACTTTACTGATAGCATTTCTGAGCAAATGATAATAGGCATTTTTCATACAAGTTGCTACTAGCAAGCAAAAAGTACTGATTTGGAAAGAAGTACCTAGTATATATCAAAAATTATCCTCAGTCTTAATTATGTTTTTATGGCTTTTCCTATGTTAGAGCACAGATCAACCAGCTAGCATAGCTAATCTGCTTGCCTTAACACCACATTTTGTGTTCTCCAGCTATCACTCTGAGACAACTATCGTGCGGTACATGAAAAGATTAGAAAACAAAGATATTTCCCTTGTTCACAGCATGATTCCTTTGGTAGGTATTTACCAAAAAGAGAAAAAATTAGGTAGTTATATACATATTTATATGTTTTAATAAATACTGAAAAATGTGTTTGTATTTTTAGGGGTCCTGCACAATGAAGCTCAATAGTTCAGCTGAACTTACAGTAAGTTGCAATAATACGGTCTTACTTGAGACCCACATGAGCAAACTGTCTAGCCAGTGTCATTGTAGAGAATGACAGAGTACTAGACCAATGCTTTGGTCTAGTACTCCAGCTGAGGAGGCAGTTTCAGAACTAGGTGAAGTCATCAGCTTCCTCTTCTGCTAGAAGAAAAGCTCTGAAAACCACAGCAGGAGTGTGACAACCGCAGGACAGTGAGTGAAGACTCCATTCTGAAAAAAATACTGAAAATAATGTTTGGACTTAGGTATCACAGTCCCGTTCCCTCATGCGGTATTGCGGCACCCAACTTCTATCTGCTTTACAAATCTTACACTCTAGTCCTCAGAAATATGGAAAGAGTCAGGTGGGACTGGCAATTCGTGTTTGTTTGTCAGTTTGCTGTTTCTTAGGATAGCACTCCTTTCCCTGGGTGAGGAGCTGAAGTCCCTGGATATCATCGTTTATCTAGCTGGTAGCAAATGAAGCAGAGCTTTAGCCAGGCTGTTTGGTTATCAAATGACTTTCTGACTCTGAGTGAGCTTCCTCTACTCTGTCCCTATTGGCTTCTTGCTTTGATCTTTACTACGTTTCCTTTGTCCCCTTTCTCTCACTGCCTTCTGTATGTCTCCTCCTTTCACTCATTTCTGTCTTGTATATTCCCTTCTAATTCAAATGGATAGCAACAAAACTATGTGAAACAAACTGAGTCTTATGTGCTATTCCATGTGAATCCCCTCTGTTTGCCATGTAATCCCAGACCTCTGCATAAGGGTAGGTGACCTAGAAGGAGAAATGAACGATTTTTAAGCATCTTCTGTATGTTTAAAAAAAAGTGTTACTGGAAATGATCCTACAATGAGTTTGGAACTTGTTTTGCTGCACAAGAAATGTTTGATTTTTATTTGAGCACAGGGCAGCTTCTTTCCTTCACAGAGTTTAACAACAAAACAGAGTTGTCTGCAGAATTTTTTGCTACAGCACATGCTTATTTTTTGTTTTTAATAGCCTATTTCATGGAAAGAATTTGCCAACATCCACCCTTTTGTGCCCCTGGATCAAGCTCAAGGGTATCAGCAGCTTTTCAAGGATTTAGAGAAGGACCTATGTGAGATTACTGGCTATGACAAAATCTCCTTCCAACCAAACAGGTAGGAAATTTTTTCTGAACATTTGCTCCTTAACATGATTCAGAAAAACTATCTCTAAAGCAAATGTGCAAGCCAAAAATGGAAGAAGTTTCTAAAATTAAATTTTACAAAGAGGAGCCTTGAATGCGAGGTTGTGAAAAAAAGATTTGTTTTTTCAAAACTTCAGAACCTTATTTTGTCTCGTTTCTTATAAAAGTTTAATGTTTTGGTCTTTTCTATGCTTTTAACCATTTTCCTGTTTTCCTTGCTATGAAGGCTGGTTTTACCACCATTGTTTGCGTAAAATGGTGATGTTATTGATACCCTCCTATGAGCTAAAATTAAAGATTTTAAATAGCAATAAGCTGTATGAGCTGGCAACTATATAATTGTTGAAACTGATATTTGACGCACTAGGTAATACTAGGTTTGACTGAAGAATGCCTAGGATCCGCATGCTCACTGAAATAAATAAAGCAGAGCTGAATGAGTACTGCTGCAGCCTGTTTATGTCCATTAATAGTTTTGATACAAAATGAGCAACAAGGACTTACTCTCACACTTAGGATGTCACTGAAAGACTTCTTATGTTTCAGTGTGTACACTTTACTATGCATTTCGGTATTAGTTTTCCTGTCTGTAGTCAAGCATGCAGTCCCCTGCTTAGTGAAATGGGGATCAGCTCAATCACCGAAAGGATTTAGCATCGTAGTGCAAGCACATAAAATGGCATAACTTTTTTCATCTACTGTTTGCAACAGAGGCAAGAGCTGTCAATTAACGCTTGTCCGTTTCTAATTTAATCCATGGGATGTGCTTCTTTTAATTTGCTGACACTTGCCTAAAGCCATTGAGAGGGATTAGGGCTGGACAACTTAGAATTTTCAGTAGAGAGCTGGCACTTTCCGGTTTATAATGCTTGTGTAACAGGGTTTGTGTTCCTTTTGCAGTGGAGCCCAAGGGGAGTATGCAGGTTTGACTGCAATCAAAGCTTATTTAAATGCAAAAGGAGAACGTCATAGAACTGTAAGTGGCAACACTTGTGTGGGGAAGAACTTTGGGTGGGAAGTGGAGAAAGGAGAGTTGATTCACCAGCTAGGACTCAGCTATAAACTAGGTTTCCACCTGTGACAAGCTTTCAGTATTACCTGCTTCCCTAATGGATCATGGGTACCATCTTAAAAGTCTTCCTTTACCAACAGTGGGAGTGAGGAGAAGGGACTCCCTCAAATGGTGATTCTACTGGGTCTGACTCAGATGGAGGTTATTTAACTTTCTCCACAGCAGCCCATATAGTGCTGTGCTTTGGATTTGTGGCTAAAGCAGTGTTGATGACACAAGGATGTTTTGGCGGCTGCTGAACAGTGCTTACCCGGTGTCAAGGCTTTCTCTCATTCCTGCTCTGCCCTGCCCTGCTCCCCGTCCACACCTAAGGGAGCAGGCTGGGGGTAGGTAAGAGGATGGAAGAGACACAGTCAGAACAGCTGACCCAAACTGACCAAAGAGATGTTTTAGAATCATAGAATCATAGAAAGTTTTGGGTCTGAAGGGACCCCTAGAGGTCATCTAGTCCAACCCCCCAGCAGCGAGCAGGGACACCGCTAACTAGATCAGGTTGCTCAGAGCCCTGTCCAACCTGGTCTTGAATGTTTCCAGGGATGGGGCCTCCACTACCTCTCTGGGCAACCCGTTCCAGTGTTTCACAACCCTCATTGTCAAGAATTTCTTCCTTACATCCAGCCTAAACCTACCCTGTTTTAGTTTAAAACCATTACCCCTCGTCCTGTCACTGTTGTCTCTACTGAAAAGGTTGTCCCCATCTTTCCTATAGGCTCCCTTTAAGTACTGAAAGGCTGCAATCAGGTCTCCCCGCAGCCTTCTCTTCTCTTGGCTGAACAAGCCCAACTCTCTCAGCCTGTCCTCACAGGAGAGGTGCTCCAGCCCTCGGATCATTTTTGTAGCCCTCCTTTGGACCCGCTCCAACAGTTCCATGTCCTTCTTGTGCTGAGGGCTCCAGAGCTGAACGCAGTACTCCAAGTGAGGTCTCACCAGAGCAGAGTAGAGGGGCAGAATCACCTCTCTCGACCTGCTGGCCACGCTTCTCTTGATGCAGCCCAGGACACGGTTGGCCCTCTGGGCTGCCAGCGCACATTGCCGGCCCATGTCCAGCCTTTCGTCTATCAGTACCCCCAAGTCCCTCTCAGCAGGGCTGCTCTCAATCCTTTCACCCCCCAGCCTGTATTGATAGCAGGGATTACCCCGACCCAGGTGTAGGACCTTGCACTTGGCCTTGTTGAACCTCATGAGGTTCACACAGGCTAATCTCTCCAGCTTGTCCACGTCCCTCTGGATGGCATCCCGTCCTTCTGGTGTCTCAACTGTACCACTCAGCTTGGTGTCATCTGCAAACTTGCTGAGGGTACACTCGATGTCGCTGTCCATGTCATTGATGAATATATTGAACAGCACCGGTCCCAGTACGGACCCCTGAGGGACTCCACTCGTTACTGGTCTCCATCCGGACATGGAGCCGTTGACCACTACCCTTTGGCTGCGACCATCCAACCAATTCCTTATCCACCAAACGGTCCACCCATCAAATCCATGGCTCTCCAATTTATAGAGAAGGATGTTGTGGGGAACCATGTCATAGGCTTTACAAAAATCCAGATAGATGACATCCGTTGGTTTTCCCTTGTCCACCCTTGTTGTTACACCATCATAGAAAGCCACTAGGTTGGTGAGGCAGGACTTGCCCTTGGTGAAGCCATGCTGGCTGTCTCGAATTACCTCCCTGGCCTCCATGTGCCTTAGCATATCTTCTAGGAGGATCTGTTCCATGATCTTCCCAGGCACAGAGGTGAGGCTGACAGGTCAGTAGTTCCCAGGGTCTTCCTTTCTACCCTTTTTGAAAAGGGGCACAATGTTTCCCTTTTTCCAGTCACTGGGGACTTCCCCTGACTGCCATGACTTTTCAAATATCATGGAGAGTGGCTTGGCAACTACATCAGCCAGTTCCCTCAGGACTCTGGGATGCATCTCATCAGGTCCCACGGACTTCTGTACGTTTAGGTTCCTCAGGAGGTCCCGAACCTGGTCTTCACTTACAGCTGGAGGGATTTTACCCTCCTGGTCTCCTTCATGCCATCCATTGACTCGGGAGGGGTGAGGAGAGAGGTTGCCAGTGAAGACAAAGGCAAAAAAGTTGTTGAGTACCTCAGATTTCTCCTCATCTGCTGTTACCAGTTTGCCGGTCTCGCTCATGAGTGGGGGTACACTTTCTTTGACCATCTTTTTCCAGCTGACATAACTGTAGAAGCCCTTCTTGTTATTTTTCGCATCCCTTGCTAAGTTCAGCTCCAGCTGTACCTTGGCCTTCCTGACCCCATCCCTACACAACCAGGCAGCTTCCCTATACTCTTCCCAGGAAGCCAGTCCCTGCTTCCACTGCCTGTGCAGTTCGCTCTTCTTCCTTAGTTTGACCAGCATCTCTTGCCTCAGCCATGCCGGTCTCTTCCCTTCTCTGCCCGACTTCTTACACTTGGGGATCGAGAGCTCTTGCGCTCTGTGGAATACATCCTTAAAGACCTGCCAGCTCTGTTCTGTTCCCCTGTTCCTGAGGACCGTTTCCCAGGGAGTCCTTCTGACTATCTCCTTGAAGAGCTGGAAATTTGCCCTCCTAAAATTTAGGGTCATGACTATGCTCTTCGTTATTCCCATTTCCCTCCGTAGCGTTAGTTCCACCAGCGTGTGGTCACTGCAGCCCAGGCTACCTCCGATCTTGACATCCCCAATGAGCTCACTCACATTGGTGACCACCAGGTCTAGTATTGCATCCCCTCGGGTAGGGCTGCTTATTGCCTGGCCTAAGAAGTTGTCCTCAATGCATTCTAGGAACCTGCTGGTTGCCTACAGCTTGCCGTGTTGCTTTTCCAGCAGATGTCAGGGTAATTGAAGTCCCCCAGTAGGATGAGAGCCTGCGAGCGCGAACCCTCCTGGAGCTGGAGGAAGAACACTTCGTATATCAGCTCCTCTTGATCTGGCAGCCTGTAGTAGACACCAACCACTAGGTTCCCTAGGTTTTATGCGATATGATGGCATGCTTAGCAATAAAAGCTCAGAGAAAGGAGGGCAAGGCGGGGAAGGTCATGGTTATGGCATTTTTCTTCTCAAGCAACCATTACGTGTGATGAGGCCCTGCTTTCTAGGAAGTGGCTGGACATCTGCTTGGCCATGGGAAATAATGGATGAATACTTATTCTTGCTTTGCTTGCGGACACAGCTTTTGTTTTACCTATGAAAGTGTCATTCTCTCAGTCCATGAGTCTTCTCACCTTACTTCTATTTTCTCCTTGTCCCATGGGAGACGGGAGTGAGTGAGCAGCTGTGTGGGTGGTTGGCCATTGGCCAGGTCAACCCATCACAGTCCTTTTTAGCACCCAGCGTGGTGCTTTAGGTGATGACAGTTTTGATCTACGCATGTTAATTTGTTAATTGACAGGCTCCTGTGTGGGTCACAGAGCTTGCTTACTTTACTATGTATAAGAGTCTGGGACTTCTTAATGGCTGCTTTCGGCTCTTGCTGTTTGCTGTGCTGCTTATCAATGCATTTTGCTGTGCTTGGAAACATTTTGGTAAAAGCGGTGGCCATGTGCCTGGACTGGCATATGGCCCTGGCTGCAATGCCGTTCCTGTGCTGCATGAGCTACCTTGCAGGGAGAACAAGGTATTACACCTCCCTCTTCTCTGGGGTTGATGTGTCCAGTGCTGTTGCAGGGACTCCTGAGGCTTTCATACATCCCTACGCAAGATGTTTGATCTTATTATCTAACATTGTTGCCTTGTTGTTGGGTGTGTGGAACCTGGTTTAGTCCTGGCATAAGAGTAAATAACTTCTTGTTGAGCTGACAAGAGAAATGTGCCCTGAGGCAGCTGATCCCTGAGTGACAGGGCGTGTAGGAGGGTTTGGGCGGGAGCCTAGGGCTGTTATCACCTCCTATAACCTGTGATTTTGCACCTCAACATGCATGCAATCCCACTGAATTGGCACACCACTTGACAGAAGGGTGTCTTGCCTACCCCAGTGAGACCCAGCAGCTCTTAACAGCATTTTGAGACTTGGTCTGTGCCTGTTGGGCCACTGTCTAGCACTGTCACAGCAGCAACGGACAGTGGGCCTCTGCCTCTGAGGACACTGTGGTTGAGACAGGGACCCAAACCTCAACCACAGTGATTGTCCAGTAGTAAAAAAGAAGCACTGGCTGTGGAGGTCAACAGGACTGTACCATCAATTAGTAAAGGAGGAGGAGGAGGAAGGGTCTGATCAGGAAGCCAGTCCTTTGGCAAGGAAGCGTAAGGAGGAAATGATAGAAGTCATCCAAGAGGCAGAAACCACCCCATCCTAACCCTGAGCAAGCTCAGAGATATGCAGAAAAATTACTGCTGCCATCCTGGCTCAGATGCTGAGATGCTGGAGGGGATAGCCAGCAACTGAGGGTGGAGAACCCCAGCAGCTAGGATCCCTCGCTAGGAGCCAGGGAATCAACAAAGAGAAGAGAGTTGACAGTCTGCAGCCTCTGCAGGTAGTTCCTGTTGAATGTGACGTGTCCTCTCAAGGATGCAGTTGAACCGCTGCAGAGGAAGGTGTTTGGTATCTAAGAGAAGTAGAAGTGGTGGAGGTGATCTACAGTGCCCTGGGCAACAAACAGGTCTCCACAGATCTGAATGACATACAGCAGACATGGGCCATGTAGAGGAGGTCTGTGGAAAAGGCATGAGTGTCATACACCAGCTCAGTGGTGAGGAGGGACTGGCCACATCTTGAGATACCACTTATGGGGAGACTGTCTGCTGGGTCGAGGGTGTTTCAAAGAGAATCCCTTCACTTCTCATCCCCACAGGCAGTGTCTTAGCTGTCAGGGGTGCCCCATGGAGTCAGCCTCCCCATGCCAGAGGCAAAGGCAGCCTCAGGTGCACACCACACCGCACCCTCTGGTTCCTCCTGTGTGGCTAGGGTAGGATGTGAGGAAGAGGGACAGTGCACTCACCTTGAAGTTAAAAGCCCATGTACCTGGACTGCAGGGGAAGACAGCCGCTAAGAAGGGACTAACCCAGAAGGCTGCCGCACCAGTTGCTGCCAAGACAGTGGAAAGCAACTAGCAGTCCCCCAGACACAGAACAAGGGCTGAAAGTGCCTCTCCTCCTGACTTTGGTGAAGGGACTTCTGGTCTGACACCATGGGAATCAGAGAGTGAATACTACAAGCAGGAGTAAAGGGTCCCTGCCTCTGGCTAGGCAGAGGAAGGGGATAACAAAGTTGAATGGACTGTATGGATTGGATGGCGTGGCACATAGATCTGTGGGGGTATAAGGCTTTGGTGGATGCTGGTGCACAGTGTACCGTAGTGCCATCAGGGCAGGAGGAGGCAGGACCCATCTGGATTTGTGGAGTGACAGGGGGATGCCAACAGTTGTCCGTGTTAGAGGCTGAGATGAGCCTAACAGGGGACAAATGGCAGAAGCATTCTGTTGTGGTAGGTTGGAGTCTCCATGTATCCTTGGCATAGACTACCTCAGGAGAGGATATTTCAAGGACCCAAGAAGGTACAGGTGGGCCTTTGGTGTAGCCACAGTGGACACAAAGAATATTAAACAACTGTCTACATTGCCTGGCCTTTACAGTGGACTATCATGGCCTGAACAAAGTGATGCACCCATTGAGTGCTGCTGTGTAGGACGAGCTAGAACTCCAATATGAACCAGAGTCAAAGGCGGCTGAGCAGTATGCCACAATTAATATTGCCAAAGCGTTTATCACTTTGGCAGCAGAGTGCAGGCCACAGTTTGCTTTCATGTGGCAAAGTGTCCATTACACCTGGAACTGACTGCCCCAGGGCTGGAAGCACAGCTGTACCTTCCTATCAGTCTTTGACTGATGCAGACTTCACTGGAAGAGGGTGAAGCCCCTGAACACCTGTAATGCAATGGATGACATCATTGTATGGGGTGACACAGCAGAGGAAGCATTTGAGAAGGGGAAAAGAATCATCCAGATCATTCGGAATGTTGGTTTTGCCATAAAACCAAAGCAAGGTCAAAGGACCTGACCTGCACAAGGGATCCAGTTCTTGGGATCCTGAAACAGTGAAACGGACATTGTCACACTTCTGGGGCTGCTATCAATAAGGTAATAACTATGTGCCTACCAGCTAACAAGAAAGAAACACAGGCTTGTCTAGGCATTGTGGATTACTGGAGAATGCATCTATACGCCAGGTTACAGTCAGCTTGTGAGCCCCCTCTACTGAGTGACCCTAAAGAAGAACTATTTTGAGTGGGGCCCTAAGCAGCAACAAGCCTTTGAACTGATCAAAGAGGAGATAGTTCCTGCAGTAGCCCTTGGGCCCATCTGGATAGGACCAGCTGTGAGAAATGTACTCTACACTGCAGCCAGGAAGCGTGGCCTCAGCCACTGAAAGTGGAAGGCTGCTGTGTAGAGTCCAACACAAAACGTTGTGAACGACATGAAAGGAGAAGGCAAGTCGAACCAATTTGCACAACCTGGCCCTAGAGGTAGCTGAATGAGAAGATAAGCCAGTACTCTGTGTCAATACTGACTCATGGATGGTGGCAAATGCGCTGTGAGGGTGGCTGCATCATTAGAAATAGACCAGCTGGCAGCACAGAGGTAAACCCATCTGGACTGGTGGCTTCTGGCAAGACATTGCTGCCCAAGTAGAAAGCATTACTGTGAAGGTACTATCATACAGATGCTCACAAGCCCAAGGTCAGCACCACTGAAGAATACCAGAACAAGGAGTAGGAAGAGCAGGCTGTCAGAATTGAAGTGACTCAGGTAGACCTGGACTGGGAACTTGAGGATGAGTTATTCATAGCTCAGTGGGCCCATGAAACATAAGGACGTCTAGGGAGAGACCTAGAGCCTACAGATGGGCTTGTGATCAAGGGGCGGACCTAACTGTTGAAGCCATCACACAGGCTACTCATGAATGTGAAACAGTGATTTAGCTATTCAGTGAGATGGACCTAGACACAGATGTCCATGCCTAGAAAGAAAATGGGCAATGACACCTTTTTGCTTTTTCAAGGTGGCATGACACTCCCTGTCCAGCTTTTTCACTTACAAAGGGGACAGAAGCTGATTATCTAAAACTTACACTGGTTATAACATCAGTTGGTTCCCAGCATAGGCACTCCTGACAGAAGAGCCAGACAAGCCTCTGATATGTCTTGGTAGCTACTCATAGAAGTCTCTAGGTTCATCCAGATCTTGTCCATTCAAACTGTTTCAAATAAATTTCTGTAGGTAATGTGGAGGTAACTTCACAAGTGCCACAAAAACTGTAGATGAATAATGCAAATCAGTTTTGATTCACTGAGGATTATCTTCATTTGGTAACGGTAGAGTCCAAAGGCTTGATTTGTATTCTTTTCTGTGTAAATACCTGAAACTTTGACCTCAAGGAGTCACTTCTCAGCTATACCATTGTAACGTGATGTCATGGTTTAGCCTGGCCTAGCCGGGTGCCCACCAAAGCTGCTCTACCACTCCTCCTCCTCAACTGGACAGGGGAGAAAAAAAAATACAACGAAAGGCTCATGGGTTGAGATAAGGATGGGGAGAGATCAGTCACTAGTTACTGTCATGGGCAAAACAGACTCAGCTCGGGGAAATTAATTTATCACAGATCAATTCAGAGAAGGATAATGAGAAATAAAACCAAATCTTAAAAACACCTTCCCCTCATCCATCCCTTCTTCCTGGGCTCCACTTTACTCCCAATTTTTCTCTACCTTCTCTGCCTGAGCAGTGCAGGGGGCAGGGAAGGGGTCATTCTTGAAATATGACGACGAGTTCTTCCCCGTTCACAATTGGCATATCACATGTTAATTCTGAGATTTTTTATTATATCCTTATCCATCGTCATTTCTGTCTTCCTCATTGAATTCCAGTTATTTGTCCATCCTTCTCAAAAAAAGCCATCTCTAGCTTTGGTTATCCTCAGAGCTTCCGTGTTCCTTTTCCTTTGTGCTCTATTTCCTTTCTGTTTTTTAATTTAGTTGCTTTATTTCCCCCTAACCCTGCAAGATCTTTCGCATGGCAATCGGTTCAACACTGTGATCCCAGTTGTGTATCGTTAAGATCTGTTTTCTTATGTAATATTCTAGATCAGCCTGACTCCAGTATATTCTGTTTTGAATGCTGTTACTCAGTACTGTGGGTTCTTTTCTGAACTATGCAACCAGTTCTTTTAGTGACCTAGGTGATTTTGTCTTAACAGGCTATTTGGCATTTCACTTTATGTCTCCATTAAAAAAGTTATGTGTAAGTTGAAATGCTAGGGAGCCACCACAGAGATTTATGATGTTCTGTCAGGATAACCCTTCTCCACAGTGAAAACTGACTATTTATCTTTCTGTTTCTTTCCTATGTTTTCATGAAATATTTATCCATGTGAACCTTCCCACTTACCCCACTGGGAATTAGTTTAGGAACATTTTTTGGGACCATGTCAAAAACTTCTTGGAAATCTGAGGTTAGTTAGATCTTCCTCTTTCAAACACTCATAGAGTTGGCTTTAAACAGTAGGGAAAAAGTCATTAGTGCAATAATATCTGTATTTTGTGAGCCTGACTTTATACTTGGCTTTGGAACTCATTTGCCTTCTCAAAATGGAAGGGTCGTTGTCCTAACCTCCTGGGAACTTTAACCTCTGTGTGAGGAAACTGCCTAAAATTGGATAGTGAGTGCTGTCTTGTGCTGTCTTTGTTTCCTTGTTGCACCCAGATCCCCACAAACGTTTTGGAAATCAGCCACTCTTTACAATGACGAGATTTGTTTTGTGAGTAGTTTTACTCAGTGGGAAGTGAAATTAGGTTGACATTTTATTCTTTGGACAGTTATCATCTGAGTACCCATGTATGCTTTGCTGTTCCTCTTATTCTGAGCAAGACCCTTGGGCTCCTGTGAGCATCCGTGGTCCTTCTATGCTCAGCAATACCCAGAAGCTAACTGCACAGGACAGAGAGCTTGCGGGATGCTTGCAGTTACTCACACTTAACAGATTTCAAATGTCATGGTAAAATCAAGATAATCTTGTGGAAAAAAAAAGGGGGAGAAAAGAAGAAAGCCCACAAGATGTTGACCTTCCAACTGAAGCGACTTTTTCTCCTGGGCTGGAGAAAGTCAGTAAAACAACAGATGAAGCTTCTTGCAGCCCACCTTGTTTGGAATTGGTGCCCTCTCGCGGAAAAAGAAGCATCAACGTTCCTAGCAAATGTCTGGAAATAATCCTGAGCTCCATTTCCAAACTATCACTAACAAGAACCTACATTTATTTAAGTAAAAGTACTTCTTTCTTTTTACATGAACTGTAGAGAGCCTGTAAGCAGCTGTCTGAAACTTCCTAGCTATAGCCAAAATATTTCAGTGTAAATTCTTGTTTTGAGTAGAATACAGAAAAAAATGCTTTGGAAGTCAGCTGAAGATGTAGTGGAAAGTTGGGAGTTAGATAGTTTTTCCTTTCAAGTCATTATACATGTGGAGGCTGTAAAAAAAAAAAAACCTCTTTTAAAAAAAAAGGAGGGTGAGAAGAAAGGATTTAAAATGTATCTGAGTTAATATTCTGGAACTGCAGTCCTAAATATGACTTATGTAGTAAATGAAACTTTACTTTCCTAGTCAGTATTTAGATGCTGATACTTGAATCGATGTTCTTCAAACAAAGTTGAGCGGCATCCTTCAGTACGAGTGGCAATTTGCTGGTAAACATTCCCTCAGGATCCCTTTTGAAAACTTTGATAATGAATTGTAGCTAGGCGTAGACCATAATGCTTTAAGATTTTTAAACCAGTTATACTTTATCCCCTGCTTCTTTTTCCCTTCTAAGGTTTGCCTTATTCCTAAATCTGCCCACGGTACAAATCCAGCAAGTGCACAAATGGCGGGGATGAAGATTCAGCCAATTGAAGTGGATAAAAATGGAAGCATTGATATCTCCCATTTAAAAGCAATGGTGAGTATTTAATTATCTTTAATTTTCAAGGCAGGAACACTCCTTCTCCTATACTGGTAACAGTGTTGGCAGCTGAATCAGATTTTTCTTTGAGAGAAAATAGGGCAATAATAGTAAATACATGCTTGAAAAGGATACGCAATTCTTTCTTTATTTTTCTCACTCAGACAATAGCCATGCGACACTTGTGAGATTTCCTTTAATTTGCGGATCTTTGGTGCAGGAGTGGCTCAGAGAGTCTTTCTACTCGGTAGGCTCTTTTATAGCAGACCTTTTTGGTCTACATCTAGTATTTGAAATGAATGAAGTACGTTCATGAGTGTGAAGCATTTGAAATTGCACTTTAGCCTTCACTTAAAGGCAAAATTCAAGCCCACCTCTGCTGGGGAAGGTGTTGCTAGGCAACCTTTTTGAGTATATTGACTGCAGATGAACCTTTGGAATCCAAAAGATTAGCAGGACACATTTCCAAAAATACATATTTGGGCAGGCTTTTATGGTAGTCATAGAACAGTACTGCTGAAAGTAGGGGGATGGTCATTAGATGACATTACCTTGAAGGCCACGTTTCACTTGGCTTGTCTTAAAGGTCCCAGAAGTTACTATTACACATCCATCTTTTAATACCATGCCTTCTTCCCTGATTTAAAGTTTTGATTTATTGAGAAAACACTCTTTTTCCGTAGGTATTGCTGAAGGAAAGAGCCCAGTATCTTTTTCTGACTATAAATGACTTAGACTACCTGCTGATAGACTTGCTTTTCACCTGTAAAACACCTCATGACCTTAATTACATGTTTTTGTAAAAATCTTCTCGTAAGAAGCTTTAGAAGCCCCAATGAACGTTTTTTTCTCTATCTCTTCCTGCCACCAGGTGGACAAGCACAAAGAGAACTTGGCAGCCATCATGATCACTTACCCTTCCACCAATGGTGTTTTTGAAGAGGAGATTGGAGATGTGTGTGACCTGATTCACAAACATGGAGGACAGGTTTACTTAGACGGAGCAAATATGAATGCTCAGGTACAACATCTCCTGGGTAGATTTATTACAGCTGGGAGTGTATGTTTCCTTGGAATAAAAACACCACAGCAGTACTCCATTCAGACCATAAAACAGATTCCTCACAAGATGGCACAGTGGTTCGGGGAGGAGGCAAGGTTTCCAAGAACAGTAATATAAATTAGATGATGAAAATAATTCTCTTTTACCTGATTTTGCCCTGAAATGTGCTGTAAGATGTATGAGTTATTCGCTGAAATCAGCTTAGTCTGCCTAATCTTTGTCAAAGATGTTCTTTACAGACTTGAATAAGAATTCCTAAAGCAAAAAATTTGTTTGCATCAAGTCTTGTTTATGATGCATCACTTTAAAAACAGAAAAACGTGTAACATCTTTTTCAACCTATTTTTCTTGAATGAAGCAATAGGTCTTAAAATGGCACGTAAAGAGTATTTTGAGACAGAGTATTCCCTTCACAGGTGGGTCTGTGTCGTCCTGGAGATTATGGCTCTGATGTCTCTCACTTAAACCTTCACAAAACCTTTTGCATTCCCCATGGAGGAGGAGGACCTGGAATGGGACCGATTGGAGTGTGAGTATCTCTTTGTTAGCCTTTTCTATTTAAAAAAAAAAAAAAATACCCCTTAGTGAATCTTGGTTGGCAGCTCACTTACATACAGAGCCATGAATGGGAGAGGTGTTCTGTTGTTTGTAAACTTTTGTCCTTCTCCAGGATAGTCATGTGCTGACCTCATGATTGGTGAGGTTCATGTGTATTCCAAAACCCTGACTTTCATGTTGACCGTTTAGTGTGTATGGTAGACCGCGCTCAGCAGTCTGAGTAAATGCACAGATGATCTGTGGACTTTGAGGGCTGATACTGTACCTAGTCCAGAACGCAGAAGTGGTACATGAACGATGTGAATCTATCCTATAGGACAATCATATTCCTTTGAAAGAAAATAATCTTACTCTTTTAAAAATACTATTTTGATTTGGATAGCTGCATGAATATCTTGTGATAGGTTGAAAACTGAGTGCCATCCTCCATCGTCACCAGTTATGTTAATAAACTTTCTGTTGAAGAAGACATAGACCAGACTTTCTGGAGGACTGTGTTTGGAAGGAAGCTAAAGAGAAGTTACTGCTGAAACTGTCCAGAAATGGTAACACAGCAACACACATTTAAGTTCTAAAATCAGTATTTTTGTTTTAGGAAGAAACATTTGGCTCCCTACTTGCCTACCCACCCTGTCATCAAAATACAGCTGGATAAGGATGCATGCCCTTTGGGTACTGTCAGTGCTGCACCTTGGGGTTCCAGTGCCATATTGCCAATTTCCTGGGTGTACATCAAGGTGTGTAGACTTTTATAAGGAGTATCAGCTGACAGTCTGTTTCTGTTTCAGCTCATTTAAGAGGAATTCATCATAAGATGTTTGCACAGACCAAAATGCATATGACTATGACATGGTCATAGGTTACTTACGTCCTTTGAACCTCCTTGTTTTCCACTGGACAATGGAATAGCCTGTTGTCATCTGTTGCAGTAGGAAAAGATGGCAGGAAAACTGCTGTATCTATACAGCCTGCTTAATTCTTCTGCCTCTTGTCTGTAATAATAGTCTTGAGGCAAGTGGACACAAGCCAGAAAGCTGCAATCAGGCTTGCCCCTCCACTGTCTCTGACATCAAAGTTTTCATGGTTAAAAGCTGCTTGTAATTACTGTCCTTCCAATAATATTTTTGGTTGTATGTTGCAGTGTTTTTATATTCGACTTGTATGTAACAATTAACCTTCCAAAACCTGTTTAATAAGAACGTGAATTTTGGGGGATTTTACTGAATTTGAAAACTGAACTTGGTTTTGGCTTTGGATGTGCAACAACTTGATCATGTTCTATGTAATTTTTTAATGCCTTGCAATTTAGCGATAAGCCTGCAAATATTTGGCTACATATATGGAAGTATTCAGACAACAGAGATGAGCATAGATTCAAATTCGGTTTGAGAAGAGGGTGTGCTGGGACTCTGAGCATCATTTAAAGCTTTCAGTGAGAGAAAGAGTTGGAATGGTGAACATAAGGGCAGCGTCATTCAGAGTACCCTGTAGCCAGTCTGGTGCTCTAACGATGGAAACTTCTGCTCCCAGGGAAACTCTGGAGCTTTTCTGGAATTTGAAATGAGCAAATATGATCTGGTACAGCTTTCACGGTGGCTTTTCAGCTGTAGGTAGAAATCACTTGTGACTGTAAGCTGGTTCCTATTACAGAATACATAACTGTCGTAAATTTTTAAGGGAAGCTGTTTCTTCACAATGCAGAATGCCATCTGTTTATGCTGTCCCATCTAAAGGGGCTACGTTGAAGGCTGTTTTGGCTTTCTGTTTTGCCAACTTAACTTCTAAGTGCAGTGTTAAGAAATTCAACCACAGCTCAGGTCCAGCACTGTCCTTTTGCAGTGCCTTAACGAACAAGTAAGTGCATCCATGTTCATTTGGCTCTGGTCTTTGGTAATGCACCTGTGACATGACACCAGCACGCAGCGTTTGAGTTGCTGGGATAATCTGTACAGATAGCACACACAGCTTTTTGGGGAGCTTTCTGGACACTCTTTCCCTGGGGGTAAGGATGGTGACAGACAGCGTGTGCAGTTTTTACAAGTATGCTGATGACATTCTTGAGTTCTGCTCACTTTCTTCTATTCACTTTAAGCTTCTCAGTTTGAGGAAAGGTTTGAGTTGTTCACTTGCTGACTTTCAGCAAAACCTCTTATACAGTAAGCAGTCTCGTAAGCTGTGTATATACCAAAGTTGTTCTCAGGCAATACCCAGTGCTTTTCTAGGAGTGTAGTGCGGAAAAGTGTAGTAGCAGTGTGACTGCCTTAAAACTAGCCAGATGCATTAAGGTGCGGTTGTCTATCATGCTTGCGAGTACAAGAACACACTTAGCTTGCCTGGGAGTGGTTTCAGATCTGTTTCTTCATGTTATTCCTCTTTCAGACAATGGGAGCAAAGGGTCTGAAACATGCTTCTGAGATTGCTATATTAAACGCAAACTACATGGCAAAGAGGCTAGAGAAGCACTACAAAATCCTTTTCAGAGGAGCAAGAGGCAAGTATTAGACAATTGGTTTTCTTCTACAAAGCTGGCTTTTTTTTTGCTGGTTGGCTTGCAGTATGGTTCTTTATTAATGCTACACAACAGCTGCATCTCAGACTTCTCTTCATGTTGTTCAAAATAACCTGCCACACTGCTTCTGTGGAGGTATTGCAATGAAACAGAGATACTTGGAAGTAGAAGAAAAAAGTCTGTTTGTAATTAGACGAAATGATGACAAAAGATTGAGTAAACCTTGGCATTAGATTGCTCTCCTTGAAGTCTAGTAGCAGGCTGATGAACAGTAGAAGAAGTAACAAAGTTGAGACCTCCTCTCCCATAACCAATGGCACAACAATTTAAGAACTGAAAGTAATTTTTGGACCTGTACTTTCCCTTGCACACTTTCTCTGAAAAAAAAAAAACCAAAAAAACCCCACCAAATTTCTCTGATTTCTGCTCCTTATTCTGCTTTGTGAGATGGGGGAGAATCCCCTTGGAAATGCAAAATACTTTAGCTACATTCTAGTTCCCTGCTACTGCTCTCCAGTCTTGCAGCAGGACAGAAGTATAAATAAGAGGTGAAAGAATTATCTGTTATAGTACAGTAACTATCAGAGAATGCTATTTTGCTTGTTTAAGCTGAATGGCACGAAAGAACATTTGAGTACAACATGTATGCTCTTCAAAATATCTGTCTTAAATTTAATGGAGTACACCTTAGCTAAACCTGCAGGTTGCGTTTTAAGATAATATATTATTTCCTCACAGAAGTGAATGGAAGTTGCAAATTTTGAACGATTCAGCAATGAAATGGAACAAGGTTCTCCAGGATCATGGATATAAATTTAGATAACTTATGTCTTTAGCCTCTCTGTAACACCAGATTTGAGCTTTTCTCTGGCATAACATGAAGCTGATTATCTTGTACATGGCTAACTCAAGATAGCCTAAGACCCACGTGGTGTTGGGCCACTGACAAATCCAATTATTTCTCAGAGTACTTGTAAATTATAGGAGCTACTTTTACCACCCTTTCCTAGTTCTGATCTCGGAGATGAGGCCTCTTCTTAATGTGATGTGGGACTCAGAGGGCCAGTCTTCCAATACTGAGTTGCATCTCTCTTACTTGGTAATTTCTCAGGTTTGAGTTTTTTTCCAAGTAGATATTTTTTTAATTTGTCTTTCTGTCATGTTGGCCACAAAACCAATCAGAACAGACTGCTTGGTAGACTGCATTCTTCAACCTAGTGAGTAAGGATAGTGTATACTTCTTCATTTAAAGGTTATGTAGCCCATGAATTCATTTTGGATACCAGGCCTTTCAAAAAAACAGCAAACATTGAAGCTGTAGATCTTGCTAAGAGACTTCAGGATTACGGTAAGTCAAATGTCTTTTTAAAATAGCAGGCTAAGTGAGAATTTCCTGAATCTTTTCTGAAGGGAGCCAGAAACATTCTAGTCCTGTGCTTACAGTGACTCTGTCACGATCATTTCAGATCTCCTCATATTCATTAATGGCTTAGAAAGAGATCTGCATCAGTTGAATTGTAGCAGCTACTTACAAGTCCGCTGCTATCTCCCCAGTTTTGTAAACTGCCCCTTCAATTTGGCGATTACATGACTCTTAACCACTGGAGCAAGCGGGTTGGAGCCAAGAGTCTAGTAAGATTCCAACAAAAAAAAAAACGGGGGGGGGGGGGGCGGGGGAGAAATACGTTTGAGGTAGGGTAATAGGATTTACACGCTTCCATCCTGATACAGTTAGGCTGCTTTGTACAAACGCTCTGAAGAATCTGATTGTGGCTACTCTTTGGCTGCCAGACGAGACGACCCATTGAACTGCTTGATCCTATGCAACTGTGCTTCTAACAAATACGCATAAAAGCTGTTAAAACCCTAACCAGTAATACCTCTTCAGTGAAATAATCCAAAGCCCTGTTGTGATACAAAAAACCCCACCCTTCCTGCTCTTTTGTAAGTGGGCTGCTATGGCCTTAAATAGCATGCACCACTTCAAATACGCTTTTCAGTAGGTATGGAGGCGAGCTACTTACATGGGTAGGTTTAGTAAAGTTCCATCCTCTCAAGCTGCAAGAGAAGTATCACAAGGCTGTAATTAGCAGTAGTGCAGGAAGGGAATCACGAGAGACCACCTTTTCTTTTTACCTTGTTTACCAGTGCAGAAATCTATGCCTGTCTCACTTTGCCATTCAGCCTGTTGTAAGAAGGTAAAGGGTCAAAACACTTCTACTGAAGTGAGCACCAGAAACAGAAATAACCCAGGAAAGAAGCACTATACTTCAGGCTGAGAAGTAACAAAGGAAGACAAGGTTTTAAGAGCATTGCGTTAAATCAGTGTGTAACTCCATCGTAAATAACACAATGGCATTACCCGTCAGTGTTAAAAAGTAAGGTACTTGAGAACTCTGTCTTACCTCTGCAGTACACTGCCAGCGCTACCAATGAGTTCAGTCCTGTAAAGATTATAGAAAGGGATGAATCTGTGAAACAATTGCTAGCTAATGCATATGCTAACCAACTCAACTTACTGTCAGTGACTGATTTTTTTACTTTATCAGGTTTTCATGCTCCAACCATGTCCTGGCCAGTGGCAGGGACGCTTATGATTGAACCAACAGAGTCTGAAGACAAGGCAGAGTTGGACAGATTTTGTGATGCAATGATCAGTATTCGGCAGGAAATTGCTGAAATAGAGGAGGGCAGGATGGACCCCCAAATTAACCCACTAAAGGTAAGATGGCAGACAGAGTAAGTTACCAGCATCAGCTTAACCCTTGAGACTTCCTTAAGACTACGTCAGCCCGCTTCTTGGTCTTTCAGTACTCTCAAAAATAACTGTACAACAGTGAACATGTGACTAAGCAAACTGAAAAATGTCCAGATATTGACTTGCTTCCTGTTTTAAATTTGCCTTTTCCCCCCACCCAGCCAAATGGTAGTCTCAAGAGTCTCTAAACAGTAATTATTTGTATGTAGTAATGTGAAGTTGAAGAAAGGTTCACACTGATATCTTCAACTGAATTCTGTAATTTCATGTCCTGAACATGTCTTTTTGCTTGTAGATGTCACCACATACTCTGAACTGTGTCACTTCTTCCAAGTGGGATCGTCCTTATTCCAGAGAAGTGGCAGCATTCCCACTAGTGAGTAAATAATGGCATCCTAGTGATGTGGTAGCAGATGAATGTGCTTTCTGTTCTGTGGTTTTCTGGTCAGTTGGAGATGCAAGAATAAAAACTTCAGAGCCATTTTTACTGTTGCTCAATTTTTATGTGTGAGAGCTCTACAGTAGTTTCATGAGTTTTGTTTGTCAAGACAAGGAAGAAAGATCTTAAAAGTCTCTACACATGAAGTGCAAACTTGGATTTCTACATCTCAGCACTTCAGTGTTGGATATTCCTATTGGAAACAGCCCGTTCAGTTCCAAAATGCTGTACCAGGGGCTCCCAAAACAGAGTCCCACGTCCTGACGTTCGAAGTGCTGCTGCAAAGAACTTGGATGAGGGTTTGACAAGATGCACGGTCAGCATGAGGCAGGCCACACCAATGTGAGCCTGCTACAAATAAAAGGTCAAGTTGGAGCTGGATACATCAGTGCTTCAGAGCACTACATAAAATTTCTTCCACAAACTTTAAATACATGTGGAACTAACTTTTCTCACCTAAAATTGAACTGCATCTGTTTTATTGCTACATACTGTTTCAAAGAGGAAGAATTTAACTGCACCTGTGAAACTTGCCACCTTATTTTATGTTATATTACAACTATATCGAACAGCACAGGTCTTGGTAGTCTCCTCTGCTTTCCCTTGGTTCCTATCTCTAAGGTAGTTACTCAGAGGGTCATAGTTTTCTTTCATCCCATGACAACTGCTTCCTTGCAAGTATCTGTTAGACGACATGGTTACACTTTTTTTTCAAATCTGAATATTCTTTTGACTGCCAACTCTATTATACATGCTTGTTAACTTTCAGAGACTGCAAACAGATTTGAAGTATGACTTCACTTATAAAAAAATCTGCTTTTCCAGCATTTGTCATTCTTAAAACTCCTAGTATCTATTACAATTACGTAGATTTGCTTGGTGGAAAAATTAAAATACTGTTCTTTCTTCTGTACTTAGCCATTTGTGAAGCCTGAAAGCAAGTTTTGGCCCACAATTGCTCGCATTGATGACATATATGGAGATCAGCATCTGGTTTGCACCTGCCCACCAGTGGAAGCCTACGAATCTCCCTTTTCTGAACAGAAGAGAGCATCTTCGTAAGACTGCTTCCAGCTGCCTGGATTTCTGAGTCCACCAGGATGGCCTTTTCCTTACAGACCTGACAGGGGATCTATATACTGTGTATATTTTAGATAATCACCTTATTTGTTAATTGAATCACTGCTCAGTTAAAATGTAAATACAAATCAACATGTTAGGTGCAAGCAAAATGTGACTGTTCCACAGCAGTTGATGTTGAAGTTGCCTTGATTCAGCATTTTGTCTGTTTTTTCCTAACATTTTAACAATTAACACCGATTTGCAAAGTGGCATAGAAGATATGGTTAAAAAAATAGAAAATATGCAGATGCATAAGGCAATAGTAATGAATATTAACTGCAGGAGTAATTGTTTATATTTTGTAAAAAAAAAATGAAGTAGATATTGTTTAATTTAC
The DNA here is from genome assembly GCF_030867145.1 of Opisthocomus hoazin. NCBI lineage: Eukaryota > Metazoa > Chordata > Aves > Opisthocomiformes > Opisthocomidae > Opisthocomus > Opisthocomus hoazin. The sequence goes on along the minus strand of NC_134454.1, from coordinate 19,793,617 downwards.
TTCACGTATTACCACTAGCATTTCTAGTGTTAATATTTCTTACTGGTTTTTTTACCTACAAATGTTAGTATGCTAATAAAATTGGTCAGAATTTTAGGTGTTGTGTTCTGGGTTTTAACTTTTCATCTCGATTTACCCAACTGCGTAGTATGACATTATGAAGCTTTAAATTCTGATTTGTGAGAATTGCCACAGCAGAAACAGCTTCTACACAAAGCAAAATAGTGGCAGAAATTAGTATTAAATCTCTGGGGTTTTTTAATGAGCTAGAATGATCAGTTTTACTGAGCAGCAGCAAGCTTAACTTTTATCTATATCACATAAATCTTTCCTTGCAGTTCCGACTACTGCTCTCCTCTTCTCCCAGAGAAGGCATTTTTCTACAGACTGTGAGCTACTTAGTAAAAGTTAGGTCTTCTTTAACAAAGTGTTCTCCTTCCACAGTTTCTCAAATCTCTGCTTTTGGGTACCGGCTTTGGTTTATACAGTGCACTCAACCTGCCTTGCTTTGTCACGTCAGCCTACAGCTTGTGTGAAAACTGACTCACAGCTTTATCTCTGGCCCTCCTCCGAGCACAGCGACAGCACCCTGAGACCAGGGCACTACTGCTGCACACAACGCCACGCTCAATTACTAAGTAGCCAGAATGCAGACCTTACACAGGAGCCTCTCCTAATCTGTTCCCAGCTAAAGTTTTGTAGAACCGATCACCTCACCAGCTACACAGAGACACCAGGCCGCACGTGTGGTGAGCGCGTTTGTGAGGAAGCCGAGAGCGGGTCGGCGCAGACTGATCTGCGTCTGACGGCGGCGAGCGGCCCTGTGGAGACAGACAGGCTCATTCAGCCGCACGAAGTGGGATTTTGGTGGATGAGGACGCAGGCACTGGGGTAACGCTCAGACCGGGGAAAGGACCACGCAGTTTTGCACCTTACAGCCAGCAACTAGTCGACCTCTTCTTGAAGGTCTATGAGCACACCCACGCCCGGGAGCTTCCTCGGAAGTGACACAAATGAGGCTAGTGTTCACAGCACTGTTTTAAGTACCATGCTTTTGTGTCCTTTACAGTGAAAGTTTCGGGACTGCAACTTTTTCACGACCTACCTTATGACTTCAATGGGGGCTTTAATTACAGAAAGAGGCTGCAGATGACAGGAAACAGGAATGGATTTCATTAAAGGAAGGTTGGGCCAGTTATCAGTTTTGATACAAAAAGCTGCATCTAGGTCCTAAACCATCTGAATACATAGTTAAGAAAATGAGAATTTTATACTCTAGAATTTACTACTAAAAAGGGCATCTTTCAATAGCTACTGATATAGCACTAAGGGTGTAAAAAATTACAAGAAAACACTGCAAACTTGTAATGTGAGGAAAGGACAGTCTTTCTGTGTTGCCAATCTAACTCCACAAACTCTTGTCAAACACTTTCATGTTTGTTAAAGGCAGTTTTATGTTGTTTGATTGTGTCTTTCACTGAAAAGACATATTAAAAAACTGATTTACATATTTTTGTATTAAGTAGAGAGCTTTCCATTGTTGACCTCAAACTGACAAATTTATCTTATCAATTAATTATAAAAGCTATCAAATGGAAAAAAAGCATTAAAAGGTATAAAACATTTCACAGCACTCAACTATCAAGTAAAAAAGCCACAAGTGTTGCATGCTTACTGCACAGAAGTAATGATTGCTACAAAGGTAAAATTACATCTGTTTTCCCCATAAAATACTGAGCTACCGTTCTGTAAAACATAAGTTCAGCAGGATACAAGAATCCGTTTACAGCTCTTCCAAACTGTATGCTTAACACTGATACCAATTCACCTACTGAACAAAGGCCAAACCCTCATTCCAGTAAGCACAGAGAAAGCTGAGGAGTTACATCTTTCAAAACTGTTCAGCAGTGCCTGTTTTTTTGGTATGCGCTAAGAGGAAGGCTACCAGCATTATGCATTTTCACTGCTACTGAAATCCGAAGTAGAACTGGGGGGAGAGTGGGGAGAGAGAGAGAGAAGTAAGTTACTTTGGATGAAGCGAAAAAGCCATTAAGCTAACTTTCAGCCACAAAAAAAACAGCACTGCCATGTGCACCTCAATGACCAGTTCATTACCACACTGGGATAAGGGCAAGATCTTAAATTACTGAGAATGACACATGCACTCCTATATATACTTCTGCAGGCTACAGGCTGTTGGCGCAGCCCCGTGCCCACAGTGCAGGGCACCCACAGCTCCCGGCAGCGACCACCACCAACAGCAGCAGGGCAGGAATGGCTCCCTCCAACTCCGGCACACGGGCCCGGCACTGACAAGCTTCCTCCAAACACTCCGTAGAGACTGGAGCAGTTACATGACTGCTGCTGCTATACAGTATGTGTGAGCCCATGGATATCGATGCTAGGCTGTTTTCTTTTTCTTAATTAACGACGTCTTTTTCATTGAGAAATTAGTTAAGGAACATAAAATAAAGCCTCATTTCTGAAAAATAAGAAGCCCCCCTCAAGAAAGCATTTAGGAATCTGAAATTTCTATAAAAATGTCATGATTTAAATAAGTGAATAATAGTAAAACAAAACTAGCAAATTTTCTGAATCATAAAATATTTAATAAGGTATATTTTTTGGGGGGGATATATTGTATATAAAATTTCAGATCACAATATGAAGCGATTTGAACCCTCTCCAAGCTAGCACTGCCTTCAATGCCATGTAGATGTATTGCCACTGATACAAGACCTACTAAAAGCATACAGTTTAACTAATACAGAAGTGGCCTTTTTTATATGAAATATTTTTTACACAACTAGAGTGTCTTGAATACCCTCTTTAAGTGCAAAAAACACAGATCACTTTACACTAATGCAGCAACAATGCATTCATATTGTTCTCATTAGTCATTAGTAGTCAACTTGCATAAGATACAAGAAAAGCACAATGAAGCTCACAAAAATAGACTAAAAATCAGCCTGTTCTTGCAAAAAAATACAGCATAATGGAAGAAAAAGACAAAAAAGGATTATGCACACCACAGAATTTCATGTTCTTTAATCCAGCTGGCTTAAGTGCTGTTTCTGGTTTTTTGCTGTTTTTTGTGGGTTTTTGTTTTGCTTTGGGGTTTTTTTTTGTAAATCAAACCACATGGACCAGGCACAACTAATATTCAGGAGGCAGTGTGTAGCTAAAACTTTACTAACTTTTTGTCATCCCCACAATTTATTTTCCTCTGTCCTGAGGTAGTTGCAAAAAAAACAAATCATAAATTAAGCATCAGCTAGGCCAGTAAGAGCTGAGGCTTTTCTTTTTTTTTTTTCCTCATCTTTAAAAACTATTTGTTAACTGGCCAAAACTACCCTTGATGTTAAAAGACAGCTGAGAATTAGAGTTCTCACTACACCAAAAAGATGGCTATGAGGGGAAGAGGGTTAGCTGCTTCAAAATGTGACAATATATTGAGTCCCATCAAGCTGGCTGGTCCACTGTTGAATTTCCTATATTTATTCTCCTTTACTGTCTATAAAGTCACTGGGAGAAGTATGGAAGGATCTGAGCACATCATCGTCCTTTACTGTAACCAGGGAAGAACTGGTCCAGTAGTGTCTGCAGTATCTTGTTGGGAACCATGGTGTAGCCCTTTCCCAGGTCATAGCGGCAGGCAGGGCAGGTGAAGACTTCTGCTCTGAAGGAGCGCTGTAAACAACTCTAGGACGTACAAAGATACAGAAGTAAATTGTGAGAACCTTGGTTTAGACTGACACCTTAACCAGCAAAAACTAAGGAATCACTATAAATCCAAGACGCAACCTGCTCTACTGCCAGAAAAAGGAAGCTATCACCAAGCCCTCCGACACCTACCTCTGCCTCTACGACTAAAACATCCTAACAAAGGAACACTGCTCTGGGTGGGGATGTGAAACATTGAGCTTGGGAGGAATTAAATCACTACTGAGATTTCCCCTTCGTTTCTACTACTGCCTTCCTGTGAATCACAGCCACGTCTGCAGCTTCCTTCTAGCTTCCCAGTTAGATTGCTGCAGTTTTCTGGACCTTCATTTCAAGAGATATTGTTTATGGAACAATCTCCATCTCCCTCCTCAGATGAGATTCAGCTAAGCCTTAAAGACATACGTAGAATAATACAGCCTCTAACACATTAGCACCAGTGCTGCCCTCCTTACTATGTTATCACAGGCTGCATATAGCCCAAGCATGTGAGTTGAAAATCAGAAATTTATCCGGGCAGATCTATGCCCAAAACAGCAATAGCAGCTTACTATCAAACTATTCCTTACGACTTTAACTGGATGTTATTTTGTGTCTGCAAGTATCTACCGACATCTTCAAATTCTGTGCTGAGTTTGTTGCCCTTCAGCCTTTTCCACAGTTTTTCAACTGCCATAATTCTAAATATTAACCCCTTTTTATGTTTTATAAGGAGCCATAATCATTCTATATGTGCAGGCCATCCATAACAACACAGTGATTTTTACTGGAGTGACACATATCTTCTTGAACAGCAAACTTGCATTATCAGATATTGTAATAGGATGATAATAGTCTGAGTCCTTTTAGGCTCATTGCATTGATAACTTGCATTACCAGATATTGTAATAGGATGATAACAGTCTGAGTCCTTTTAGGCTCTTAGGCAGAAATACTGGGTATGGCAGGCACAGCTCAAATATGCACAATTCAGCACACAATTCTGTACACACCCACACTACAAAAATTAACTCTAGTTCAAACTGGATTGCAGACTCCTTACATTACATCCAACTGATCAAGGTTTTAAGATACTTAATTTACAAGTCAACTGTGTGGCCCTCCCACCAAACATAATGCCAAGAATAATAGGATAACATAACCTATTCTGAAAAAGCTCAAGTAATTTTCTTGCATTTACCCTGCATCCTCTCAACAACTCATAACAGTGCTACGCAATCATAAAATCTGGTTATCTGGTTTTATGCCTTAACTATGTAAAACTAAATTATTGTTACTGTACCAACATCTAGCTCCTGGTCCAAACCAATTCCTAGTGTAATTCCACTCATCACAAAGGAATGACAGCAATGGTATACTCCACTTGTCTATCAGGAACTATACTAAACGTACTTCCACTCTTCATTACACAGAATTAAGGTTACACAGTAATCACTGAATGCAAACTTGCTGCATATTTTTGCTCAGAATGCTAAGCAATAATTATTGTCTTTCTAAAACACATAGGGCTTTGGTGACTGGTGTCTCAAAGCCAAGAAAACAGCCCAGAGCAAGACCGAGTTTGTTCTTACTTTACAGACGTTGTGGAGGCACTCTGTTGTCACTGGCTGGTAAACCAGCTCCTGGCAGCAGACACACATAAAGGATTGTTCCAGTTTCTTCAGAAAATTCTAGTGTAGGGCAAAGGAACAAAAAAGAAAAACTCTATTACAGTTCTCATAAATGCCACTTATTACATAAAGATTATGAACTTCCAGAAGTTCTTAAGTCCTCCATGTCCATGACTGCAGCTTTCTAAAAGTAATCAGGAAGCAGGTCCGCAACTGCTTTATTTCCCCGCTCTTCCACGAATCAGAGAACTAACGTTTTAAAGATTATATACTTGTTTGTATGAGTATTGTTACAAACATATGAAACAGACCGGAGGGCCCCCCATGCCTGATTCTTAGAATAGGTCAGAGAAGTTAGTAATTGCCTTCAGTAACTGCTGCTAGAAATTTGCATTTCCCTGAAAGATCTCTGCTTCTCTGTTATGGGAACATTTTCTGCCGAGAATGCCACTTCTGCACCTCCTCCTGTGCCTATGGATTGTGGCTAGCTTACCAGCTTCTTCTCTCCTCAGCCAAATTCTCTGCAGCGTGTAAATCAGCCTCCCTGGATTTTAAATCTTCTCAGGGCATCTCTGAGGAATCTCAAGATACATTTGTACCAGGCGTTTTACACACACAAGCACGCTTATCTCTGGCATGCCAGCAATCTCCAAATATCTCAAGAATACAAGCTGGGGTATAGAAAAAACCAGCAGATCTACAGGTAATCGAAATACAGTTCTTTGTAATAATTTTTAAAATACCATATTTATCTTAAACCACATTTTATTTAGTTAAAATGGAAGGTAATTGTTTCAAGTAGAAATATCTACATTTGCACAGCAGCGACCCAAAGCTTCCAGTGATTCCCATTGTCTTTAGTAGCAACCAAATCAAAATTCTTCTGAAAATTATGGGTAGGAATCGGCTGAAAAATGACTTCTCAGTAACCCAACCACTTTTAAATTACTGTTTTCTCCTTTTTACAAACACATATCTCTATTGCCTGTCATCATGTACAACTTTAAGAGCTGAAATTCCTTTTAGTTATTGCAGACACTGGATAGAAGACAGAAAACAGCGAGTAACTTTACACAGTTCCTACATAAAGACAACTGCAGCAGCATTATAGTAAAAACAAGTACTGTAAGTGGAAGTACAGGGAGTTGTAGATGCTTTTTCTGTTACAGAAGCACCACAGCCATTGGTAATTCTCAAACTAATTATGTATGTCCATTTTCCAACTAATGGTTTGATTTTCACTGAGCTGAGTTTTATCAAGTTATTTTAACTTCTTAGTGCCTTGAGTTCTTCTGCAAAACAGCTAAAATAACTATGAACTTGACATAGGTAAGTCTAATTATCAATGAAAGACATAATATTTGAGGAGATATTCCTTTTGTGGACTTTTTTTATACTACCATCTACAGTCTCTTCAATCTTGAGCTATTCTTGCTATTTTCTTGATATTTAAGGGGAGGAAACTATTTTCTCTCTTACTTAAGGTTCCTTCTCTACAGAGTGGGATAATCTAGATTTGGATGAAAATACTTTCATTTCACATCTTAATCTGAAGCTGACAGTACTTCTATCTTCTTAAACAAAGCAAGCAAGCTGTATTTTCTGTCACGAAATTATTTTCTGTCTAAACAAAAAGTAGCAACTGAAAGCATCTTTCTTCATGTCTGATTTCTCACATCAGCACAGCACACAAATACATTTATAATTTATGATTTCATAGAAAACACACTCACTTCAAAAATGATAAGAAAAAAAAAGCCACTCCTAACTTCAAAATGTTTTTTGAGGAAAAGATCTCTATTATGCAGGTGTAAATCAAGCCATCAGTAGCAAATTGTACAAGGATTATTTTTCTGAAATCAAAGTTTTACAAATAAAAATAATGCTAGACACAGTGTGTATTCAGCAAAAGTTCAACAAGCAGATTAGGTTTTGAGGGAGACTCAAAGATTTCTCCTAACAGTCTAAAGAAAAGGTAAACATTAAAAATTATGCATGCAGCAAACATACTGGTCCTTCCTTAAGAGAGGCAAGTACTTCATCCCACAGTTTCTGGTTCATACAGTCTTCTCTAATCAGCCATTGCTGCTCTTGGGTCAGCTGGAAAGCCTCTCCTTTCCCTCCATCTCCCATCCTCATGGCTTTGGGTGTATTCGTAGGTTCCTCTACACCTGCTTAAGATTATGACCACCAGACACAGTAACAACAGAGTGTTAGTCTGAACTAATAAAAGGGGAAGATAAAACTGTTTCTGAACGGCTAAAACATGGATTACACTCATGAAATGCAGCAATCAAATCCCTACTCCAACACATACTCATCAGCATTGTTTTGGATGCAGCACACAGTTGCACAGAAGACTGATCATTCTTCTGCTGAGCTTAAAAGAAAAAAAACTTTAACAGTAGTAAACAGGATAAGATCCCTACGCTACTACTTAATTACAGAGCATGTGCTTATCAGTTTACATTAGTATTCCAAATAACTTCACATTTCTGCAAAGTCCTCAATGCTACTGGCTTAATAAATGTAACATGATAGACTTTGCTGATGAATGCTAAAAAAGTAAAAAGAAATACCATCATCAATTGTCCTTTTCTGGTTTCCATTACTCTGGCTGGTTGGCTCCTGTTTCACAGTTTGCTTTTTAACCTTATCTTTCTTCTCCTTACTAGCCATGGCTTCCAAATAACCTTCTGGATACTAAAATAAAAAGCACAGATTTAGAACAAAACCCACTGGAATACAGGAATTCCCAAACACCAACAAGACTAATTTCTAAAAGACTTTAAAACCCTGTGACTACATATTGAAATAACTACAAAATGATTTTTAAAACCCTACATGATGGAAAAATCATTTAAATTAGTATCTGCTATTAAGAAAGTGTAGTCAAGTAAAAGAATCTAATCCAGACTGAATTGTATCAAAAGGAACCCAATATCCTTATCTATGCCCTTAGAACTATACAGATCAGTTAGACAAAGTTGAAGATGATGGTATCCTGTAAGATACACCACTGCCTTACTGAAAAAAGAAACAGTATGTCAATTCTTTCCATCTTTCATGGACTATGCAATACCCCAGTCCTCACAAGTCAGTTTATTTCTGTACCTGAAATACACTATCTACACAAACGCCTCAGTCACATGGAGAAAAAAATATGTAAAAATGCACAGGTTTTCGATTTCTATTTCAGACAGACTCAGCTGTAACAACAGTCACTTGTAGAAATTCTTTGCAGCCTAAGGATCCCAAAACTGGATTCAAACTCTTAATTCTCCAGTCCACATATGCAAAGCAATTCACTGCTAAGGCACAAAGCTTCATCCACCATTCCTTCTGCTGTGTCACTATTGAAGGATTCTTTCAGTCTGCAGATAACCTGTAGTGTTTTTTGACATTAAATCCTGCCACAGTGAAGTACAAGAAAAAAAAAAAAAAAGCAGCTTTAATTTAACTGATCTCCGTTTCTGGAATTCCTGTCCTGGAACTGAGAATAAAACAAACTCCGATAGTCCTGATTCGAACCTGGACACTCAGACCCAGTTTCTTTGACCTCTCCATTCCTTCTGAAGTCCAAGGTGCAGGCTCAACATCATCTCTCCTCAGGAGATAGCGCCAAACTAGAAATCCACATTTTCCAATTTCTGGCCAATATTTCACCACCTAAAGAACAATATAAAATTACTGCCATTATTTTATCACAAGCCAAACTCATGCACATAGTCATAGTTTAACCGTTCAAGATGAAGGAAGAAGATTAAGTAATACATTACTATTATACAGCAGTTCTTCCCTCAGGTGCGAAATTTTTACATTTTTGACAACTACAGTACTCTTAAAAGGCATACACCTTTATTTCAGATGATGAGAAGTCATTAAACGCACAAAAAGCTATGATATAGTTGGAAGGAGTGAGGAAATAATTTGATTTCCAGGAATGAAGCACATATAAACTAGCTTACATATTCAACTCTATATATCCTATTATGGATTATGTTCTATTATCACTGGTCTGAATAATTTCATTTCAGTTCTTTGCAGAATATGCTAAGGCTAAAAAGCTATCATGGAGAAAAAAGAATTATTTCTTTTAAGTAATAATGAAAAATGTGCAATGCAACACGAGACATTTTAAAACAGCTGAAGAAAAATGTTATGTTGCACTCAGCAGAAATCAGAGTACCTTGTAAATACCATCGTATCTGTTGCCCTCCTCTGGGGCATACTTGCTGATCCGCCGTCCTTTTGAACTGCGCACTACTCTGACTGGCTTACCAGCTCTCCAATTCTTAGACTCTGCTCCATTTTTGTCATCCAGCGGGGCATCACAGTTAAGGGCCAATGCCCTAGAAAGAGATATGTATGGTAAGAAAAAAAATGGGAACACCGAAAATTTTATTGTCAAGATTCCAGATGAAGACTCAGCTGATATTGCTAAATAAAACAAACCAATCCTTTTAGATTTAATAGCCTTCGTTTTTAAAAACAATCCCTTCCTAAATAGCATTGAGGGAATTAAAATTATAAATAAAGGCAAACTTTCCCTATCACTATTCCCCATTAACTACAGATTTTGAGGCTTAAGCATGTACACAAAAGTAATGAATATGATGAAAAACACTACAGTAAAAAAAAGTACATAGTAACCATCCAAAAAACTCTTAAGTAACTGAAATCTCTCACATAATACATAAATTGCCTCAGAGCAGGAGTTAAATAATAGTAGCTAACTCAAGGACAAGCAAACTGCTTTATGCACTAGCTACGTGCAGACCCTCTTCTAGAAACCTGGAGCAAGACATTATGAATACCTCCTAGACCAAGCTGCCATAATGAACAGCATTCTACTACCACAGCCTGATTTGACCAGGGATTGAAAATCCTTCAGAATGAGGCTCAAATCAAACCATGGGTCTCAGAACAGGAGATATAATACGGTTTATAAACAGCCGTGGTATAAAACCCACATTGTACAAAACTGTAAGAGACAGACATACAATGCCAACTTTAAAAATGTTTCTTACACAAAAACAAAACTTAAAAAAGGAAAAACAACTGGACAAGCAAAACCAATACTGATTCAACTACACAGAATAATCATAATCTTCAGTATCAAAATGCTTGACAACTTGTATCAAAGTCAGTAACTGAGAGCAGCACCTTGTTATGCTCCATGTGCACTAACGCCTGCAAAGCTACATGGCAAGCTTTGCCAGTGGATTTCTCATTCGCTAAGAGCAATGAAATGCTGAGACTAAGCAGTCCAGCTTTTAATTCTGCTTCCCAAAGCAAGTTTGCTCTAGTCACTAAATATGCCTGCCAACCTATTGCTTAAACCTACTTCCATCTTCCTTCCTTCCTTGTTCTTGTTCACATCACACCTGCCCTCTCTCCCTCCCTCGCTTTCTCAGCAGCGAAGTCAGGCTTTTCCTCTCTCTTCTCTAAGCACCACCAAAAAGCTTGAAAGTATCCCTCTCCACTATGCCTGACAGCAGCAGATTGTATCTAAAAGCAGACCTGGAAAAGAAAAGGTCTCAGTCAGTCTCAGCACCCCGCAGTTGTTAAGTGGTCAGTTGCATAACAGAGATCATGCTCTTAGAAAAAGGATGGAGAACTCTTTGTTCAGGCAGGCTTTCAGAGGACGTAAAAACACTTTAAGAAGATGTCTAATTCATCTTTCGGACACATATTTTCTTTTTCAAGCACCTGTTTTTGATAAAGCAACACCATAATTCCTTGCTTTTCATAGAAAACTATGATGGAAGAAAGGGCTAGTAAAACAGGAAAGATTTCTTTTAACGTGAAAATGAACATGCTTTCTTTCTACTGAAATTTCATAATTGATTTAACCACTGAAGAAGAAACTTCAAAAGAAACACCCAGAACAGAAAACTTCCACCCGAGAGCTATGATTAACTTCTCATTAAAGCAGAGTCCTCTGAAGGAAACTGTAGGACAGTTTTGACTAGAGACATGACTACTAGCTGCACCACCAATACAGCAATGTATTTCACTGATGTGCATGTTTCTTTAAATCAAAAAAACATAATGCTTGATAAAATGCCTCTCAGTAGCAAGAGGCACCACTATTTATACAAGCAGCATGTACAGGCGTGAATGAATATAGCAAAATATTAGTTTTAAATTAAAGCACTACACCGTTGCTCTTTTTTTTGGAATGCTTTTTAATTTTATCTTCAAAACTTACCTATTCATGTGTGTTAATGTCTGATCAAATGAATGTTCTCCAATCCTTTTATTGCCAGAAAGATCTCTACCTCCACTCCCAGTGTAAGTGAATTCATCTCCTCGATCCTGTGCAAGAAGATTATCCTTCGTTTTAACACTCCAAAGTCAAGCAACTCAATTTAAAAAAAAATGTGAATTCATTTGTTCTATTTACTCAGACCGAGAAAAACTATAATCCAAGGCATGGAAAGATGTGTTTTCAATTTCAGCATCACAGTTCTTGTACAGCAGTTGTGCCAGCACAAAGCTACTGGTCTGGATGAAAATTCTTATTTCGAAAATTGCCAGCCTTAAAAAATTGGACTTTCTCATCTTTTAAAAAGCTATTTTTGGGGAAAAAAAAAAAATCTAGCAAGTGGTTACTTGCTCTAGAAGTTTCATTTTGTTTACAAGAATACCGTATCTGTAAAATGCATAATAAACACCTTGGAGAGATAAACCGTAAAAACAGCCAAAATCTACATACACGTAAGTAAAGCCAGTATTACTATTTTCTGTAGGAAATATGTCACAGAAATTCATATTACTCCTGGCAAGTATTTTTAGAAATATATATATTCTACAAATATATTTAATATGGTGTCTCTTCGGAGATGCAAAATTTGTACAAAACATGAAGCCACGGTAGAAGATGAATACTTAATAGGAAAATAATTTTACATTAATTTTTATAGCAAAAATCTGAACATACTTGTACGCAGTAGTAAAATTCAGTCAATTTCTTACCACTATTAAAAGTCTGACATTATTAAGGATCCAGTGCAAGACTGTTACAGATATTTCATGACTGACAACAGCAGAAAAAGAGAGAGTTAGAAAGAGAAACGCTGTTCGAAAAAGGCCATAGATTAATTATAGAAATTATGTTTCTTTTATTCTGTGTAGGGAAAACCTAACAGAAATTCAGCTGTAGTATTAGAGTATTTCTCATTCAAAATTTATATAGACATAATAAGAAGCAAGTGCTATGAAGTTAAAAACAATACTCAAAACCTAACAAAGACAGGTATAAACTCTGGTATATCTTTCTCAAAACAGTCTACTTATTCTGCTCAATCAAACCCTAAAAAATAACAGAAATAGAATGATGTTGTACAAGGACAATATGTGAAACATCTTCAAAAGAATGAAAGACCAACAACACAAGAACTATTTACTAAGAAAGCACATAAAATAAATTGTATAAAATAAGGTATCACAGAATTGAGCTATGTTTAATTTTTGAGTGATTGTCAAGGCAAACAAAATGTGCAGATCACACAAAGATGATTTTGATAATATGAACAGGGATGGATTTCCTTCCTGAATCAGGCCCATTCAAATAAATTGCGTTTTAACACTGAATAGGAAGCTTGTGCCAAGTTCAGCAAACCAGAAGGACATATCTTGGGAAAGTCATGAACCCAGAATGATTTGGGTTTCATAACAAAGAAGAAACTGAACACATGTTCATGGTGTGGCAGGGTGGGAAGAACTGCTAAGGCAGTTTTTTGATGGAAAAGCAGAAATAAACTGAAACTGGAAAGTGGTGTGGTTTTTTTTTAGAACATAATGTTGAGACAAATATTGAAACAACATACACGTAAGAATGTAAAAAAAAAAACAGAGGAAAGACAGAAACACTAAATACCTAAACAAAATGGGAGAAAGTTATATACAAGAAAACACAGATTCTTGACAAACTTTTGTTTCTCAACAACTATGCAGAACAATCTTCACGAGAAGAAAGTACTGGACAGTCTTTTTTTTTTGGCACAGACAAACATAAATAAAGGACAAATCATTACAGACTTAAGCAAAAAAAACCTCACGCAAGAACACAACAGTATTCATAATTACCTACTGGAAAACACTTCTATGGAAAATGGGTTAAATGTAGAAGGGCTAAAAACATCAAACTTTCAATGTCTTCGGAGAAAGACTGCGTGGTTCTCTGGGTGGTACTCTTTAACCACAGGCAACCAGAAGACACAGTGCTTCAAGAGCTAGCATGGCTGTAAGGCCTACGCCTACATGCTCACATCTTGAACAGATTCCACTTTTGATAGGTTAGATTTGCTTCTCTTTAATTATGCAAGTGTTCTAAGCATAAACAGGCAAAACTATATGGAATTAGGGGAAACTGGAAATCCAAGGGAAGGAAAATGGAAGAGAAATGGAACAATTATGGAGCATAATTCTTACAGGTCAAATAACAAGAAGATGGCATCTTTTACCAACCCCCAGTGTAAGGAAGGCTCGTTTCTGTTTTACTTCCCAGAAGAACTACTCTCACTTATTTCACATCAGATATATTAAAAAAAAGTAAAAAAAAAAAGGATTGGAGGGAACAAAGACACACAGTTTCTAGAATTGGAGGAAAATGACAGAGATCTTGCCGTACAGGGCACTGATCTGGACTGGATGAAGAGAAACGCGGAGGACATTTGAACCTCTGGTATGAGAGCAACTCTTAAGCAGAGGAAGAAAGCTTAGGAGAATACGTAAGTGCTTGTAGGGAGAGAAAATCTAGAATGGCAAGAGTAAGTGATGTACAGACACAGAGCCCTTAGAGTGGAATAAATGTGGATATGAATACAGCCCATGACAAGCAGAGGTGAAATGGGGATACTGGTAGTCTGGAGACCTAACGGGAGACCTACAGAACCAACTTCCATCATGGTTACAGTACTTTACTTTGAAAGTGGAGTATGCCAGGAATATTCACACAGCTATTCTGTGGGATCTTCTGATGAGAAATGACTCATTAAAACAATTTCTCCATAGCTTTGATTTCTGAGTTTATCTATAGACAGTGTAGGATCTTCCTACCACCCGTGACAATGTTCAACTGATAGCCTGTATGTGACAGGTAATGGTGGAAAGCTACTTTTTCTCAAGATGATCAGAAAGCAGAGCTGAAGATACTGATACTGCTGTAAATCCTGCATTCAGCAGTTAAAGCAAACACCTGGCAAAAGGAATTATTGATGTTTGTATGTTCTTCTTTGAGAAACAAAATAACTGTCAAAAAAGCTGTTAAAACAGTCTTATCTTTTCCCTTCTCTTCTCTTCCTTCTTCCTACCTTTTCCCCATTTTCTTACCTTAAAATATGTAATTCTGCCATTTCTCTTCTGCTTTCCACAGATTAATTCAACTTTCTTTCAACAGCTAGAAAGACCTTTGTTATTGTCTTCTCTTAATGCCTTCTGTATGTCTGTTTTTCTTATGTTGTCTCCACAAAGTTATTTCTTAACTGTCCTGTTTGTAAAGTTTGATCACGTTATAGAGCAAATGAACTTCAGTCACGGTAGCATTGACCCAGTATTCTCATACTGAGGCATTTGAGTAGAAGATGAGCCCAAAGCTCTGGTACCATTAGCCAGCCAGCCTCAGACAAACAGCATAAGCAGATGGTCAGTTGTAGTAAATCATACTCCACTATTCAATGTTGTTACATTATCAGTTGTAAGTCTAACAAAGAGATAATGGAGAATGAAAAAAGTAAGATTTTGAATTCCACCTAAGCTTTCGACCACATTATTTCTAAGGGTTGCTTTTATGCGGCAGCTGACAGGGGCATTAGCTACTTCATGTTACTGGAGTATCAGCTATCTCAAGATAGGTCTCGATTATTTTCGTTTTCCATTAACACCTCTGCTATTATGCTCAGATTTCAAAGTTTGATAGCAACATATACACAAAAATTGCATTTATCACTTAGTAAAACACGTTATTATGGACACAGATTTTTCTAGATAAGCTTCAACCTTCAGTCTGAACAAAAAAAATGTCTTATTGGCTTTTTTGTTACAAGAAACCCCAAAATTTCATCAGTTCATCAACCCCTCGATTCATCAGTTTCACCTCAGTAAAACGTGATTAATAAAGTCTAAGATTTCAATTAATATCACAAAGAAAATCAAAAAGCACTAAGCCTTTTTAAATGAGGTTATTAAATCCAAGACAAATATTAACTATCAGACAATTACATTTGAAAGGATTTTCTTTCCCTAGCAGTCGGGAAACATGAAACTAAATCATGTCATCATTCATATCCATTAAAGTCTAACAAGCCTGTATGTATGTAAGTGCTCAAAGATTTGGTCTATATGCCCAGTTGTCTGATTTATTTTTGATAATTTCATGGTTTAGCACCACAGTAAAAGGTGCCAATTAAAAAGGAAGGACTAAAATACGCATTTCATTTATAAATCAATAAAAAACCCCTTGCATTAAGTGCAGAGCTTGAGTATATCATAATCGGTGTTTCTGAGTCTTTCCTGCAACTGCCCTTGACAGCAAGAACCTGACAGTACCATAGCATATGCCACCACGATGGAAACATTCAACCATTTTAGTGTTCACTAGTCTGGATCTCTGAACAGTAAGACAGCTTCAAAGCAGTAAACAGCAGAAGGTGGCTAACCGGTGATACAAGTAGGTCTACATTTTGAAAAATAACTCGCAATTGTATGTGCACCATTTTCTGAGGTTTTTCTTATTCCCTTCCGTGTGCAGTGCCAAAACGCTGGATTACCAGACCCTCAAACTAAACACCAGTATGTAAATAATGCAGGCTACCCAACCTGGATTCATTATCTTCTGCTCCATTCAAAATCACTTCCAACTTCAAATCCGGTTCACCAAAGACACAACACACAGAAAGCCTTTTCAGGTCAAAGACACTTGTCTGTAGCGGGAGATCACTTAGGAGATAGAACAGTTTTTTGAGACATCTCTTTTGTACCACTGCTCACACTGGATTCAGATGACCCAGGTAAACCCAGCAAACTGTTTAATAAAGCAGCACGTCCTACACACATCTCCAGGTAAACTGCTAGTCACAGTAGTCTTTGGATATAAAACACTGACTCAGACATGAGACTCCTACTGCCACTCGATTTGGATTTAAAGCCATTTAAGTATGCAGTTCACTACAGTACTCGCACTGCACCCTCGGCACTGGTGGAACTGATCAAGTGCTTTCACTGTGCAATGCACACTGAGCAGAGGTTCTGAAATGCTACGTCCTCATCACAGAGCTTGGGCAAATCTAGTGAGCTAAATACTCTTTATTTGCAACTGGACTACTCCAAACAAGTAACAGTTTGACTGACACCTTGGAACCAATTACTCACACACAAGGTTAATGCAAAGACATAGAACATTTAAAACGGACAGCAAGCCATTTCATGAAGTGGTTTGTAAATGTGATGATCCAGGCACTGAATGGGTTTGGTATAAAATATCAACAAACCTAAGCAATGAGTATATTTGCCTGGGGTCCCTTTTGAGTGATAAGAGATGCTATTCTCTTTTACACTCTCAGAATCTTTTACAAGAGGATGCGAATGATCACATCAGATATTATTCTCCAAGAGATTCTGAATCTCAGTTCAGAGATTTCCTGTATGATCCTACATGCAAAAGCACTTAAAGAAGAAACAAACTTTATTCAGATTAAACTAAGCATACCACACAATTATTTACCACCTTTACAACACTACATCAACCCGGAAGAAACATGGATCTTGAAATTTTTGAAAATAAACAGCAGTTTTAATCCTGATACGTAAAAACAATGACACAAAATAGCAGGGTAATTTTTCAACACAAAAGTGGAATTTCTTCAGCAACTTGATCTGATGAACAGGTAAGTCAAAATACTTTTATCATGAACATTGTGATTGCACAATCACTGTCAATGTTCAATATCTAGTTTTCAAATGTTAGCCTATTCTGAAATAATTCTTAGATTTTAAATTCCTGAAAGACTTCTCCATTTCTTCAGCTAATGTTCCTATCATGGTTACTATCGAGAACAAGACTAGCAGATCAGCAATATTAGCATATTCAAGACTCTAAAGCTAACTATCATAATCCTGTATCTTAAATAGGTAAACCATGTAAATTGCGACTAAAATTCAAGGTTAAATATTTACAAGAGAGAGGTTAATGTGCAAAGATTTTATACGCATATAATTAAGAATGAGGTTAAGCTCCACGTGCCAAACAATTACACCCAATGCTCATTTTGTAAACCATGACTGTACCCCTCCTCAATCTTGAGGGCAGATCCTGTACTGACAGAATTTATCATTACTGAGCACTCCAGTACATCCAGAACATCCCTGCTTGACTAAACTTGCAGACAAGTCTGGGTCTGCAGGACTGCAAGTTTCCAAAGGCACAACATAAAAATGTCATGATCTGAAAGCTAGACAGTGAATTCTATTTCCTGCAATATATTTTTGCAATTATTTTACCCCAATAGAGAACTGTTAATTTAAAGCCACAAGAAGAGCATTAACACAGCACGTCAGCAGTGTGCATAAATAGAGCATAAAGTTTATAAACATACAGTAAAACTGTCTTCCAAAATGTATTTATTTCTCAATTTTGTAAAAACTTATACACAAGTACCTATGTCATACTACTGAAATTCAAGTAAGAGTCACCTCTCTTCTTGTTCTCACACAATAAAGTGACAAGATGTAAGCAGAGGATTTTATCTCAATTTTTATTTAAAAGTTTCATTTGTGGAATGAGATACTGTACTTAGGATACTTGTAAGTACAGAATTTCATTTTTCTTTGGATATTCTTATAGGAGTTTAATTTCAACCTTTTCCAAAAAACAGAGAAAATGGAAATAATATGGGAAATAAAATGTAGTGTATGAAAAAGCAACTGAAGAAAAACTAATTCCAGAAGTGCACCTGGAAGAAAAACATTCCCCCTTGTATTATTAGATTAGGGAATTGCAGAAAAGCTGACCCTCATACAAATTTTTAGGATATCTTCTGCAATATTTCTCCCAAACTATGCCTCTTCAAAATTAGATGTCATCTACACTACGACAGTACTTAGGTGTCCACAAAAATACGTGATCACAGCATCACTTAGGTGAACTGGAAAAGACATGCGAAGGATCCAATTAAGTTTATTAAATATTTTGAATCGAATAATTACAGCAGCAGGCATAAGGGGACATCACCACCAAAAAAAAAAAAAAAAAAAGTCTGCAGCATACCAACACAGCAGGCAAAACTGCTGACGAGCAGTGTTCTTAGGATCCACTGGCTAAGGGTCCTAGAGCTTGGGTTGGGGTTAACTCTAAGGACACAGTAATGTATCCCAACACTAAGTACCTCCTCATGTGACATGTACAACAGAAGACACAGACTCCTTCAGAGGTAATACTCTGCAGCAGCAGCAGCCGCTGCTGGCAAAGAACACATTACATTCTGATGCTATTTCAGATGCTTCTTTCTCTCTCCAGTGCCTTTTTCCTTGTGACTAACAGCTATGCATGTTTTAAAAAAATGGATTGCCTACTGCTATGTCCTTCACCTGATGCATGATTCAAAATTCCACCTGATGGAGCAGAACCGCAGGAAGGGATGTACCCTGTTTAAACATTATTTAATGGCAGAAAACAGTAATTTATTCATAAATAAACACTGTCAACATCATGAGATGAAGACGGACGCAGTTGCTGTTTTGTTATGCAGCATAATTGCTTTCATTGATGTTAACATCTAAGTAGAGCAAAGCAGAATTTTTTTCCAGCACCTTTGGGGATCATCATACAAGATACACTTTCTTAAGAAGTTCTGAATGTGCTCATCAGTAGGAGCTGAGAACCTTCAGAGCTTCAAAGAATCAAGTAACATGTAACTTTTATTCTTGCTTCATTAAAATAAATGTATCACACATTTAGAAACATAACAAAACCAAAGGAAAAGGCATCTATCTGTCTTGAAAGCAGTAACACTCATGACCAAAGCAGAACATAAAATATACTATTTGCATATAATTACACTATCAGATTTAAAATACTGAATTCAGACTTCAAAACTATACTGAAATTTAACTACCCTAAACAATGAAATGTCCAGCTGTAATTTATAAATCTTTTTTTAAGTAGGAGCATAAGCACTCTTTAAGAAAGATTTGCTTACATATTTCTCCCTGAAATACTAAAACCTGTTCAGTTTGTTATCTGTATTAGCTATTTTTTTCAGGGTCGTATTTGCACAAGCATTAGTTTTAGGACCAACAACAAACATAACTGTATCTTTATTAACATAGCTTGCATAAATGACATACCACTTCATCTTCAAATCCTCCAGCTAATACAAGTGAATAAGCTCCATCATTACTGCGTCCATGGATTCCACCCACATGTGGTCTGTGAACACCTGCTTCACTCACCTGGCAACAGAAAAACACCAGTTTCTAGCATTTTTTTTTTTTTTTTTTTAAAACCAGCCACATACAATCACTTTTAACCATCAACATTCTGCTTAAAATACCGTACAGGGGTGTCTGTGTAAACAGTTAACGTGCAACTGCCATTAAAGGTGAGAATTCCACTTGTTTTTATGGCAGAAAAAACAAAAGTAAGGACATCCAACAAATGGAAGGACAATGTAGGACAGTGGTGACTCTGGAAGATGTAAAAGCACACTTTCTTCTTTGGGAAAAATCTCCATGATTCTTTCCATAAGCAGTATTTTAAGACTGTCCTCAGTGCTATACTCCATGTGCACAGTAATTTAGAACAATCCAAAGCAGAGGGAGATCTGCCAGTTTGGTAATAGTCTACAATTTTTAACTAAGGAAGATCACAGTGACCTGTGTAAAGATCATTATGTGAGGTATTATTAAGGTAACAAACTATAAATGTGACCAACACAGAGGAATATTATCACATTGCCTAAGGAAACAGAAGCCACTGGACCAACGTATGGATCATAAGCTAGTTCCCCAACCAGAGTAAGTCTCTGGTAATGAATGTGCAACTAAGATGCAACCAGACCACCTGAGAGCTGCACCTGTACCTTAAATTGGCAACATCATTAAAGTCTGCTGGAACGTCTCTGCCACAAACAGTTATTTATTAATATTTAATTATGTTTAAAAACAAAAAAAACCTTCATGAATAAAAAAGAGGCCACATATTAAATTACGTATTTTCTCTGTACGTGATGCCAAAAATACTATTGATAGAATGAAGCTGCCCAGCAGAAAACCATTAGGATGGTTCTTCCTACCTTCCTATCTTCCTTCAGACCTGGACTTTGCCCAGTTTTCTCATTCTGCCTCTCCCACTCCCGAACTCCTATTCCCAGCCTACACTTTCAGGCAACTTCCATGAAATTTTACATTCTTCTGCTATAGTCTTGTACTTTCATAACGTAACACATCAAAGATTCAGCTGGCCAAAAAATCCTGTCTCTTACAACAGACAAGAGCTGCACACAGTACAAAAGCTACACAATGATACTTCTGTGCACAATTTCTCAGCATCCAGCTGTCTGTGGCTCAGACTTCCTAAACTACTTAAAAACTTAGTGATTCACAGTATCCAAGAGAGAAGAGTTCACAGTAGTACCACTTGTCATATGAACTAGTACTAATTTTGTTCATTTTGAAGTGGGCAAGCTGACCTTTTCTTTCCATGACCCCTTTTTGCATTACAGAAGTATGTGTATTGGTCCCTAATCATTTTTTTTCATCATTTTGGAGCCATCTACACTACACCATATTTTCAGCATTATTCCAGAATGAGAAGTCTTTCCAGTTGAATTAAAACCATTCCATTTCTTTAATCAACCTGATTGTTGTTCATAGTATTTTATTTTCCTGACCCTTCCTTTGACAATAATTTAACACTTTTTTTGATTACTATTGCACATTAAGATGACATATTTTCAAAATTAGCTATTAGAATATCTCTTTCCTAAATAGCAAAAAGAATAAGAAGCTGAAAGTCCATTACAAATTATACAGTTAGAACTGTTCCCACCCCACATTTACTATCCACAACAACTTAGCACTCTCACCTAACTTTATCAGCTATTTGCCAATTTTTCCAGACCATTTTTGAGCATGCTGAATAAAAAGGCCCCACTATTGGGCTCCTCTTTCCTGCTGTATCAAACATCCTTTCATTCATTCCTCCCTCCCTTCTTTCATTTCCAGGTTTTATCAATTAAATTTAGGTTTCTGGTAGGTGATTCACCCCAAAGATGAACTCTGGTAAGTAATTCATGCCAAAGATGCTCTTCAGATGCTCTCTCCAGAAGCATAACTTAGTCAATTTCCTTCTAGGGAAAAGAGAGGTTGTGTCATAAAAAACTATGCAAATCAGAAATAAAGAAACTACAGTCTCTAAATTCTCATAGATTTGCTCAGGCAAACTCATTTCTCATACAAAGACTATTCATATGAGAAACAAAAGTGTAATTTAACTTTCTATGTAGAAAACATTTCAATCTTTTTTTTTTTTTTAAAGGGACCATTTCATTTGTATCCAAAGTTAAATAATTCTTTAGAAATGGTGATTGCCTTTGATGTCTAGTCCACACACATATATATAAAATTTAGCATTCTCTGCTTAATTTTCTGACAAAAACAGCAGTCTAATTCTGTTCCTTTTTCCTACGAGCACTAGAAAGACCTGAAAACTATTAGCCTTTGTGTTATTGATGGAATTCCTAACAAAAAGGTGAACCAATAATTTCATTATTGTTGAAGTAGTGAAAATAAAACTTCATCTTGAGATTCTGAGTTTGGATAGGTGATTTTAGAAACTTCTCTTACTTATGAAAGTTTACTTAATCTGGAAGCCAACAAAAAGATAACTATTTATTGTAATTCCCTTCACAAAAAAAAAGTTCTTCAAACGAAATATCCAAAAAATCAAAACTGAATTTCCCTCTTAAGCAAGCAATTTTGTATAAAATTGCTGGCATGCTGAACAGCGTAATTTTACATTACATATTTACTTTGCTTCATCTAAAGCTTGTATTGATGGTAGTGTTGACAATGGACATCAAGGTGAGAAAGGATCAAAAGAACTAGTTTAGGTTTCAACAGCTTCACTCTGATTTTCACCAAGGAGAGAAACTGGAAACTGCTCCTAAGGGGAAAATGTCTGCTGTTCACCATATCAGCCTAAAATCTTGCATGGCCTTCCAAATCCAGAATTCTTCACACAGTACTGGAAGACACCACCATCAAGAGGAAAATTGCCTGCTAAATGCCCTCTTCTACCATTTGTATAGTAAAGCATCTGTTTTCTTCTCATGAGAAAGTAGGTGATGAAAACTTCAGAAAACATTATCAGAATAGGCTTTCGATTCTTGGCTTGCCCCTCCTCAAGCAGTCTAAAAAAAACCTATTTCTGTTCCTCCAAATATAATGGAAAATATTCAGTTACAATCTTTTACACATGCAAGTGACAAAGAACTAATTCTGACAATAAGTAAGTATGTATTTCCCCAACTAAAAACAACAATAGAAGAATCAAAGATAAGCAAAAAATCAGTGCTATCAGATAAGGCTGGGGGAAAAGCAAGCAAGTTTGCAGTCTGCTGGACAATTCAAACCCACAAAAAAATCAGTACTGGCATAAAATGAAGCTGTCCCATCCTCCCTGCTTTGTTTTTTCCTGTCCCTCTGAGTACTGGCACTGTGCTTATATAACTAAAATGTGAAATGGACTGGGAAAATTAGCTCCCCTCCTACCCTAGAGGGGATTATTTTTCTGCCAGTTTTTTTACCAATCAGATTTTCCATAGAGTCTAAGAAATATAAGCAACAGAAAATGAGACAGTGCAAGAAACAGCAAAGGCTGAATGGACAGCTAATTTCAGTAGCAGTACAGGCTTGCTCTGATTTAAGCTGCTCATCAGCCTAAAAGGAGATTTGGACATCCATTATGTACGACCAAAAAAACCCAACAGCAAGTCAAATAACAATGATATCATCTTATGTTTCCAAAATCTACAGTCTACATCTTCTAAGTGGGATAATCAGTTCATGTGAAGTACACTTCAGAAAATACTTGACTCTATTCACTAAGCATCCCACTTAGAATTTTAACATGTGAAATTTGTTTATCCTAATGACAAAAGACTTATTAAGATGTATTGTGAAATCAGCATACTTCAACCTTCACTACTATTGGCATCACTTCCAATATTAGAATCATAATCCATTTTCTTTATTTCGTCCCGGTGAAAATGGCAGTTATTTTGGTGCCCAACCCATTCATTACTATTCTTACCTACTTCAACTACAGCGAATACTGAAACAACATACCTGCACTCTGAATTTCCAGGTTGTCCCAACAGGAACACCAGGTATAGGTCCATAATGATTTGAAGGAACAATAGTGCACTCCTTAGTGCGACCAACACAGGCCATGCCCTAAAAACACATCAGACAAAATTAATTAGTATTACAGTACTGAAGACTATTTAAAAATTCAATGCAGATACCAAGAAATCTGATAATTGTAACAAACACATATTTTAAAATACATTAACAATTGTTAAAAGGAATGATAATTCATTAATTATCATTAATGATAATTCATTTACAGGTTTAGGGGAAGGATCGTGGATTGGCTTTTTTGTTTTTACCTCTAGTCACCTTAACAGTTCTTCCACTGCTTTAACTGCCAGTAGATAGTGGGCAGGATTAAACATTGTCTCATTGTCTGTGCAACCCAGTACTGAATTTTGTATAGTGCATATATAAGTAGGATTATAGATTTAGCACATACACGAACAATCAGAGTAACAGCTATTTCTAAAATACACTCTACCTTGCCCCAGTCTCTCTGGCTTTCAGTACTGGCAGATGGCATCTTTGCTTTCTTTTTACTCTGTTTGAGCTTTTCTCCAGCCTTTACAACTTCATTAGAATCATTTTTGCAGGAAGGACAATACCTAAAAAAAGGTTTTATTAAATTCTCAATTACTTTATAATAACGGCAATACATACCTTGTAGCCAAAATAGTGTCAATTTCTTTATCTTGACTAAATATTTCAAGCTAGCAAACATTTACCAGTCTTAAGCAGCTGAAGCCTATAGCTTAAAAAAAATCAACCCAACATCAACACACGCTGTCAACTTTTTAAAAAGGGAATTTCAAAATCTTTGAAGGTAAAGTGCTAGAGGCAAAATATTTAACTATTCTTTCTCACATGATGTGTGAGAGGTCCCCATGTCTCCTGTATTCTCTCTTCGTTCTGTCCTCTTTCATTCATATCATGTAAATGAGAAGATAGCTGCGATCAGAGTGCACTGCTAACGAGTACTCCTGGTTTGCTTCTATGTCCCGCCCACTATACCCTTAATTTTTGCTTCTAGTGTAATAAATTTGACTGCAGACAGCTGAATGTCAAACAGAGCCAAGGTATCATGCAATGTGTGTAGACACACGCATACACGCATACGCATACACTCACTCACTCGCGCCACAACACTGAAGCCACTTGGAATATAGTGCTGAGACTCACTTCGCTAACACAATGCCATCCTGGTAGGAAAGCAGGAGATACTAGTATGCACTGACTACAGCAGAGAGAGAAAGGGAGTACACTGGTCCTTTTGCTGCTTCTAATACCATTATCATCCCACTCCAGGAACGCCAATGCAAAGGCAACTGTCCGTGTTTCTGGCTCCCATGGGCTGGTTTTGGCCCATATGGCACTAGTGGAGGAAGCCTGATCTACACTAACATTGATAACCTAGTTTAGATAATTATCACTAGCACTACTACTACCACCATTCTGGATTTATTAATTAACTTTTGTATGTGGATATGAATAGAAGAATTAATGATTAATGTCCACAGGAACAGGTATCACTATGTCAGTAAAGGTGCTGAACCACTAAGACAACTGAGCTATGTAGATAAAAAGAAACTAAAAATAATACAAGACGCTGAAACTGTCTAACACTTAGACTTTGAATGATATTATAGTTGTATAAGAAAAAGATTATGCAATGACCAATTAAAAGAAAGAACACGACATAATGCAAATACACAAGGGAAATTAACTATGGTGTTCCCTGCTTCTTGACATGGTAACCAACCATATTACCTTAATATTTTTCAAACTGAGTTTTGTGTAGAATATTAAATACTGTTTCGCATATAGAGTGGCTTAATTTCCACAAGAGAAACTTATCATTCTTTCCCAAACTGCAGGCTAAAACCCTGCAGTAAGTTTCCTAATTTTAGACTATAAATGTAGTAAATGGAAATTTTTCCACTTCTAAAACAAACAATATCTGTCAAGAAGTTAAGGATCAGACAGCCATGACTCTTTGCTTCTATGCAAGAAGGGAGAAAATAGACCTCCTATTTGGTAGGAGACACTGCTTTGCCCAGTCCAACTGCATTGTTCTACATACGAACAAGCATTAAGTCTGAACAGCGCTGGCATCACTAAGTATCCCAAAATTAACTGCCACACGTCAGCTCGATAACAGTACCTCTCCCACGCAGTGACTGCCTCCATGGGTGCAGCTATCTATTCAAATGAATAAATCTTTAGACTCATGTCGTTACAGAGCAAAAAAAAGCAAGTTGAAAAGTTTGACAGAGGTTTTTCAGGACGTTTTAGTTATACGAACTAAACTTCTACAACTTACGGGGAAATTCGTATTTCTTTGGCCATAAATGTAAGTGGAAGGGTCTAAAAGTGCACTTAACACATGACCTGAGGAAATCTAAAGACTGTGTTGTCAGTCAATTTTATTCTTGTGTAGTTGTCTACAAAGCACCAAATCTTCTGTATGGAGGACAACAGTCCTGGGGACCTATGCAGTGCAGTTGCAGTGACTGGAAGAGGGTAGGGAGATCTGAGTAGTAATGGCTACACTTTGAAAAAATTTCTGTTCCTCACACTTTCTCTATAGTTCTCTGAAATAGAAGTAGGATAACTCACAAGAATGTTTCATAAGAAGCTTCTGAAATAAGAATAGGTGTCAGTGAAGACTAGAACACTAATACCTAATCCAAAAAATAATTTGAAGCACCCAGCAGACCAAGATAACCTTAGCACTCTAGCTAAACCAAAGAGACACTGATGGCTGGTGAGACTTCAGTATTGTGACATGCCTATCAAACCTTCTATGATGTAGAAGAAACTAGAGAGAATAAATTGTTTTCAGGGTAGAACAAACAATTTGAGGGTTTTGTGGGAGGGGTCGCTGATTTGAAGCGTATATATTTTCTTTATCAGAAACTCTCCTGTGACAAGTACTGAAAACAGATGGACTTTACTGTTGCTGGAGTACTGGATTACTGAGAGTAAGGGGCAACTGAAGAATGGATGGACGAAACAGATGTGTACCTCCAGACAGATGGTCTCATTGAATATTCTGAACAAAGGAAGTCAGAAAAGAACTTCTCAGCTGCTATAACCAAACATTGGGTGCGATCAGGTAAGAACATGACTTATGCACTGCAGTCGGTAATAAACCACCTGGGTGTTGAGAATGGTTTCCAACACCTGACATCAACTCACTTATGGGGACAAGCAGTACGAAGCAAGAAGATGTCAAGCACAGAAGACCAGTCTGCCTTGGCAGCACAAAACCTGGGGATAGTTCAGAATAACATGCTGCGTAATAAATACTGCTGAATAAACACTGTAATCATTTTGCATATGCAACAAGTGGAAGACACAGACAATATTCAAATAAATCCTACTTTTGGTTCCAATGACCCATACATATTTCTAGAAGATACTGAAAATATATTTCAGATAGCGTTTCAAGCCAGCAGTTCCTCCAAAAACAGTGAATACAACTCTTCCCAGTGCAGAAGATTCATAGCAAAAAGATCAGCTGGCAACACCAGTATCCCTGTGGCCAAATGTCCACACTGAGAAACACCTATCAATATTACTGGTCTCAATTGCTAAATCATACATTGGCATAAACACAGAAGGAAGTCAGAAGAAACGCAATGCCCCAGAAAACAGGCAGACCATTAAACACTGGCCAATAAACAAACCTACTATGGCATCCAATATGGCAGAGCACATTAAATTATTTATTCCAGAGAATGTTAAAACTTCCAAAGCACTTACACAGAGTTTTATGTAAAATTTAATCACAAGGTCCAAAAGAGATTCAATAAAATGCATCCACAGATATCTAAGACATTTACTGATGTCTATGTAATGGAAAGCTTTGAGAATAAAGTTATATTTATTACTCATTTATAAAGGATTAGCATCTCATGTAAGTCACAGGCAGCTGACAAATACAAATGGTGTAAATTGTAGACAGCTAATAAAAACAAAAAATGGTAGAGAGCCTAATATAACTTCATGGGCTTCTAATGGTTCCATGCAGATTCACTTCAAAACACAAATTATCTTGATTTAACAATGCCAGTTAGCTTGGTTTGCCTGCTGAAATAACCAGGTACAGTAGAAATAAAGAGCAGCAAGGTGGTGGTCCTCCCACAGAGGGGAACTGAATGGAGTAGAGACAACGAGAAGACACAGGAGGGGCAGCAACAGGGACAGAGGATGAAGCGAAAGAGAAGGGTGAGTGTTAAAGAATTGTTCAAGCAATGAAGCCTGAACAAAATCAAAACGCTGGGTAACAACCACTGCTGATAAACACAATCAGATAATGTCACAGAAGATCATAATGATCACAATGAATAAAATGAACATACCATTTTCGAAACTCCATAATGGTCATTAAAGCTTACTACTAATCCTTTGTGAATGATTTAAAATAATTACCTTGACAGAAAACATAAGGCTTGTATTACGCAGATGGATGAAAAACATAGCAGAATTTTAAAAAGTATTCAGAATTGCCTGTCACAAGTTGCAAATAACAAAAAGGTACCATTTATAGAATGGCAATATAGATAAGTAAATCATCCTTGTATATTTACCAGTCCTCATCTTCTGGTATCTTGCTTAAGGGAGGGTTCAGGCAGTATATATGATAAGCCATATTACATTCATCACACAGAAGCTGCATGTGAGCATCCTGTTTTCCACCACACAAATAACACGAACAAAAACGGCACTCCTTATCTGGATCAGCCCTACAGTGCTTGCATTCAGGGCCACTTTTCCCTGTCAAAAACAAAGAAAAAGTCAAATGCCACATGTCTTAGAAAAGTGCATTACTGTATCCACAGGAAAAAATTATTTCTGCACATGAACACCACCCTCTTGAAAATGCTTTTTTCTTACCATGAGGTATTTGACTATCTAGGCTAAAGGATTTTTTTTGCTGTATAAACAAGCAATGAAGAGAATGACTAACCAGCAGCTTCTCTTATTTTCTCCCCTCCTGTTCCCAACACACCACCTGCAAACTCTCCTTACAGATGGAGCCTTGCACAATGTCTAGTTGGAGTCTTCTTAAACAGAGCCACGAAGAAATTCCAAGTAGGTAACTGGTAACAGTCAAATCAAGATGAAACTATAATTTGGAACAGCTCTCCTCCCCTTAAAATTAAATTAACTGTTGGACAGAAGAATTAGTAGTCTGAGACCACAGATCCCAAATCACCAGTTGTTTCATAGCAGCAGTTTAGTTTACACAGAAAGAAACACTAACTTTCTGTTCCAGCTCACTTGGAAATTTGGACCCATGAGCTCCACTACGAAACAAAACCATTGGCATTGGTTTCTCAATCAGGAGAAAAATGCTTTTGTACAAGAGAAAAACATTTAGTAGCCTAAACTAGACAGGAAAGAGGAGAGGGAAAAAACACTGAATACTTGTAGCAGAATTAACACTTACAGGAGAAATGTTTGAAACAAGCAGAAGGTCCACAGAAATGAGAGAAGACTTCAGAAGAAAACTTGATCACAGCTCCAAGAATTCCAACATTAAAAGAAAACTGCATTTATATGTTCTGTGTAAAAGCCATCTAGAAATGCCATGGAAGTGAATTTGAGCTTAAACTAGTCTAATACAATAATTAGTAGCGTACTTCCAAACTTCTCTGGAAATCGTATTATTTCTGAAAGAAGTAATTGGCTTTGAATCAGAAGACAAGACTAGAAAGACTATTTGAGAGTTCGGAGTTGGAAGTACAAAGCTGGAGAACCTAGACACCTGAGATAATAGAGAGAACATTTATCTTGAAGTTTAGAATGGGTCAGAAAATGTTTGTTCCAGCACCATTCTGGAATAAAAATATAACTACACGTTACAGAAGTTCAGAAACTGAAACAGCTGGAATACCAACACTTGGGATAAATTTTCTCCTAAGTCCGTAGGCAAACTATATGAGGAACTTCTGAACTGTTTAACAATATCTACTCAAAAAGGCAATTAGCCTAGAAGGACAGTGTAATAAGGACAGACAAACTTATTCCTGTCATAATCTTTGCCAAAAATACCCAAAAGTTGTTAATCACACAAAAAAAACCACTTTCATTCTCCGAGACAAAACCTGACTGAGTATGTCCATGATGTCACAAAGAAGTTCATTAATACTGAATCTGAAGAGCAGCCCCACCACAAAAATGAAAACAAACAACTCCTCAAACCCCAAACACCCTACAGCCCTTCGGAGGCAGCACAAACATCACATTCTTCCACAGGTGCTAAGCAGGCAGAATATTAGACAAAAAGAGAAGGTCACAAGCAACAAATCATAACATTTAAGAAAACACTGCCTGTTACCATGAAAGATTTAACCCTTAGGAAAACACATTTTTTTTAATACTTAAGGACCACTGCCTTTCTGATACATTTTTAGGGGAGACTAGAATTTGTCAAACCCCAAACATGGAGAACTACCCCAGGTTTCTCTCGCTAGCATGAGAGAACAACATTCAAGGACAAGCTTCCATCTTCTCTCAGCTTTATTTTTTATTTTTCTTCATCATGAATTATTGTCTAAATTGCTGCCTTCAGAAGCTGTATAGCTTATCAGTTCCTTGTAAGTTAGTTTGTTTGGCTAACATAGCAATCTGAGTATTTCTTCTAGCAGTTGATTCTTGAATAGAAAGATGAGGTGGATCCCTGATGTATCCAGAGGAGTTCCGGATTACATTTTTCCTAAGCATACTGAGAAGGAAATGAATGACCAAGGGTTCGCAGAAATCCCAGCATGTTCCTGCCAAGGAAAAATTTTCCCTCGCAACTGAATAGACTTTAAAGAAAATCTGATCCATGTGGATAATATTTCAGTGTAAAATCTCTGTGGAAACTCCACACAGAAAGTCTCATAAGAAACGAGGACTGGAAAGTGAAGTGTTGTGCTGTATCTGCAGTCTTTATGAAGGACCTTGAAGAATATCTTCAAAGTTGGAAGCAACTAGACTTTGGGAGGGAAGGGGATGGAATTTTTCTTTGTTAAGAAGAGGAAGGGGCTGCTGAGGTATTAGGAACCAACAGGGAAACACCTGCAAAATGCCTCAAAGGAATTAGGGCTTTTTCCTCTAAAAGGGTGACACAGTCGATAGTACAACGAAAATGTCTCTACACCAGTGCATGCAGCATGGGTAACAAACAGGCGGAAATGGAAGCTGATCTAACTGCTACCACTGAAACTTGGCAGGACAAATCACATGACTTGGTGTGCTGCAATTGATGGCTATACACTGTTCAGGAGGGACAGGCAAGGATGGAGGGGCAGGCCATTTGCCCAGAGCTGCTTTGAAAAACAGCGATGAACAGGTCGAGAGCTTGTGGGTGAAAATTAGAGGCTAAGGCCTGTAAAATTAGAGGCCAAGGCTCTTCAGAAAGGAAACCTCACAGACTGTGTTTATTACCAGCCATCCGATCAAGCGGAGCCTGCTGATGAAATGTTCTTACTTGCAACTGCAGGAAGCATCACGCTTGCAGGCACTGACCCAGCTGTGGGACTTCAGTCACCTTGACATCTGCTGGAAAAGCAGCACAGCAAGCTGCAAGCAGTCCAGGAGACTCTTGGAGAGCATCAAGGTTAACTTCTTAATCCAGGTGACAGACAACCCAACTAGAGGAGAAGTGCTACTGACCTGCTGCTTAGCATTATGGATTAACTAATTGGAGAGGTCAAGATCAGTGGCAGCCTGGGCTGAAGTGATTATGTGCTGGTGGAATTGACAATCTCGAATGATACAGACCAAAGAAAGATAAAAGTCAGGACCCTGAATTTTAGGAGACTGAGCTTCTTAATTCCTTTATTAAGGAATTAGTGGATAGGGTCCCCTGGGAAACAGCCCTCTCAGATAAAGGAGCAGAACAGCTGGCAGCTCTTTAAGAGGACATATATTCTGGGAAGAATACAGGGACACTGCCCGGACGTGTACAGATGGGAATGGGAAAGCTAACGCACAGCTGGAGCTGAGTTCGGCAAGGAATGCAAGAGTAATAAGGATGGCTTATATGGGTATGTTGGTCAGAAAAGGAAGATTAAAGAAAATGTACACCCCCACCACCATAAATGAGACAGCAGAACCAGTGGCAACCGACATGGAGAAGGCTGAAGTACACAACAATTTGTTTGCCTCAGTTTTCACTGATAATCTTTCTTACCACATCTCTCAAGGCCCTGAACTTCAAAGCAGGGACTGGGGGAATTACGTCCTTCCCACTGTAAGAGAAGGTCAGGTTCAAGACCGTATGAGGAACCTGAACATAGCCAAGTTCACGGGACCCAGCGAGATGTATCACAGGTTCCTGAGGGAATTGGCTGGTGTAGTCGCCAAGCCACTCTCCATAACATCTGAAAAGTCACGGCAGTCAGGGAACTGAAGGAAGTGATTGAAGCAAAAGGAATATTACACTCTTTTTTAAAAAGGGTAAAAAGGAGGACCCTGGGAATTACCAACCAGTCAGCCTCACCTCAGTTCCCAGTGAGATCATAGATCAGAGACTCCTAGAAGACATGTTGAAGCATATGGAACACAGGGAGGTGATTAAAGACAGCCATGATGGTTTCACTAAGGACAAATCATGCCCAACTGATCTAGCGGCCTTCTACAATGGAGTGAATGCACCAGTGGACAAGGGAAGAACTATGGATGACATTTATCCAAATTTCTGTAATGTCTTTGATTTGGTCGCTCACAATATTCTTGCTGCTACATTGGAGACACATGGGTTTGATGGATGAACTATTAGATGGATAAGGACTTGGTTGGATGGCCGCATCCAAAGAGTGGATGGCCTGCATCCAATGGCTCAATGTCAAAGTGTAAACCAGTAACGAGCAGTGACCCTCAAGGGTCCATACTGGGACCAACACTATTTATGAACCTTCATCAATGATTTAGATAGTGGGATTAAGTGCACCCTCAACAAGTTTGTGGATGACAAAGCTGAGCGGTACAGCTGATACACCAGTGGAACAGGATGTCATTCAAAGAGACCTTGACAGGCTTGAGGAGTGGGCCCATACAAACCTCATGAAGCTCAATAAGGTCAAGTGCAAGGTGCTGTACAAGACGATTTCCAATGTCAGCACAGGCTGGGGGAAGAACAGATTGAGAGCAACTCTGTGGAGAAGGACTTGGGGATACTGGTGGATGAAAAATTGGATATGAGACAGCAATGGGCGACTCAGAAAGCCAACCGTATCCTGACCTGCATCAAAAGGAGCATGGCCAGCAGGTCGAGGGAGGGCATTCTGCCTCTCTACTCTGCTCTTGTGACACCTCACCTGGAGTACTGCGTGCAGCTCTGGGGTCCAAGAAAGACATGGACTTGTTAGAGTAGGTCCAGGGGGGAGCCACAAAAATGAGCACAGGGATGGAAGGCCTCTCCTATGAAGAAAGGCTGAGAGAGTTGGGCAGTTAAGCCAGGAAAAGAAAAGGCTCTGGGGAGACCTTATTGCAGGCTTTCGATATTTAAAAGGGGGCATATAAGAAAGACAGGGAAAGACTTTTCTGCTGGGGCCTGCAGTGACAGGACAAGGAGCGACAGCTTTAAATTGAAAGAGGGTAGGTTTAGATTAGATACAAGGAAGAAAGTTTTTATGACAAGGGTGGTGAGACACTGGAACAGGTTGCCCAGAAAAAGCTGTGGATGCCCTCTCTTTGGAAGTGTTGAAGGCCAGGTTGGATGGGGCTCTGAGCAACCTGATTTAATGAAATATGCCCCTGTCCATAGCAGGATGGTTGGACTACATGATCTTTAAAGGTCCCTTCCAACTCAAACCATTCTATGGTAAGGAGGAAAAAGCCAATGTCTATGAGGAAAGCCAGTGTCATCCCAGTCTTCAAGAAGGGCAAGGAGGATCCCGGGAACTACAGACCAGTCAGCCTCACCTCCATATCTGGAAAGGTGATGGAGCAGCTCATTCTGGAGATCACCTCTAAGCAAGAGCAGGAAAAGAAGGTTATCAGGAGTCATGAACATGGACTCATCAAGGGGAAATCATGCCTGACCAATCTAATAGCTTTCTACGATGGCATGACTGGCTGGGTAGATGAGGGGAGAGCAGTGGATGTTGTCTACCTAGACTTGAGCAAGGCTTTCGACACGGCCTCCCATAACATCCTCCTAGGGAAGCTCAGGAAGTGTGGGCTAGATGCGTGGTCAGTGAAGTGGATTGAGAACTGACTGAATGGCAGAACTCAGAGGGTTGTCATCAGCGGCGCCGAGTCTAGTTGGAGCCTGGTAACTAGTGGTGTCCCCCAGGGGTCAGTACTGTCCCAGTCTTGTTCCACTTATTCATCAATGACCTGGATGAAGGGACAGAGTGTACCCTCAGCAAGTTTGCTGATGACACAAAGCCGCGTTGCCCTTCTCTGGACAGGCTCCAGCCCTTCGATGTCCTTCTTGTAGTTAGGGGCCCAAAACTGAACACAGTACTCGAGGTGTAGCCTCACCAGTGCCAAGTACAGGGGCACGATCACCTCCCTACTCCTGCTGGCCACACTATTCCTGATACAAGCCAGGATGCCGTTGGCCTTCTTGGCCACCTGGGCACACTGCTGGCTCATATTCAGCCAGCTGTCAACAAACACTCCAAGGTCCTTTTCCACCAGCCTGCTTTCCAGCCCCTCTTCCCTTCATTTTAAACAAGAGCGGACCCAGAACTGAGCCCTGGGGACCACACCACTCGTGACCGGCCACCAGCTGGATTTAACTCCATTCACCACCACCCTCTGCACTCGGCCATTCAGCCAGTTCTTTACCCAGCGAAGAGTACACCCATCCAAACCATGGGCAGCTAGTTTCTCCAGGAGCATACCGTGGGGAACAGTGTCAAAGGCCTTACTAAGGTCCAGGCAGATGACATCCACACCCTTTCTCTCATGTCTGATATACTGATGTCTGATCAAATGTTGCCACTGCAGACAGTTTTATATATTCAGCAATATTATAATCACTCATTAGCCTAACATGCATATAATTTTAAAAATTAATTCACTACACAGTAGCTGCAGAGAAGAACTATATGAACTGTAAGAATTTTATACACTATTTAAAAAGTTTCATAAGCAATTAGACTCACAAAATAAGTATGTAAATGCAAAGGAGCATCTGTAGACTGTTAAACATCTCATACTACAATCTTTTAAAATAAAAACACGTTTTAAGATATTGCA
Organism: Opisthocomus hoazin; assembly: GCF_030867145.1. Lineage (NCBI taxonomy): Eukaryota > Metazoa > Chordata > Aves > Opisthocomiformes > Opisthocomidae > Opisthocomus > Opisthocomus hoazin. The sequence goes on along the minus strand of NC_134454.1, from coordinate 19,758,698 downwards.
AAATCCCTTTAATGTGACCAGTAAAAAATAAACAGAATGGATGGCTAATTTTTGGAGTAATCCGAGGAAAGTAAACCATGAACAACAGAAAATGAATTGTGAGAAGTTAATTTGCAGAAATTCACATTTTTACTTTTAAGAATACCACACCAAAAGGTATTTGCTCCTCTAAAAAACAGTGATTTTTACAGATGACAGCAAATAAAAAGTAAGCAGATGAGTTCCTGTGCACTGAGAACTATACAAAGGTTCCGAAAACTTGCCTTGGGAGTCAGGAGTCTAATACATAGTAATATCTAATATGTATCAGTAGAGCTGCAGTCCAGTCTCTCAGTGTTGCTATCAAAACCACTCATCACTCCTAACTTTAATATATTTTTAAACTTAGGATAAAATGTCACACTATGTTTTAGATAAGCTGCCACTAACTCCTTTCTGTGGTTGTGGGGAGGATGAGGAGGTATGGCATAGTTATTTTTTAGAAGGTCATGCAAGACCAAATAATAATCCAAACGTTAATTATCACTTTTTTTCATGGTACAAGCAGCTTTGGCACAAAGGTCCTTATGTTTTTGGGTTTTTTTAGTTCTGACATAATGACAGGGTTAAAGTGCATCATTACAGACTGATTCTATCTTTGGCACTTTTTTATTTACTAAACATTTAAATGTCACGTCAATGGAAGTGGCAGTTTTGGTGACCTAGACATCTGTCTAAGAGCTTAACTGAGACTACAAATTCATTCTGCACAGTTCATTTAGAACGTTATCAGCTGTTCCCCTCTCTCCCTGATTATGACTGATAGCACTAAGAAGTTCTCAGTTTCTCAACATGTCAAGTAATAGAGCCACCTTACAGTAAATATACTTTTAGAGCAGAAATCTAAAAAGGGATTCTATTATCACTTTCCTGAACTCATAAAACAATTATTATTACCTCTCCATGCTGATCCTCCTATTTTTTTAAAGAAACACCATTCAGTTTGTACTTCTATTCAAATAACAAAAAAAGCATACTTTTGAAATCTCCATCCCCAAATGTCAATGGATAGGCTCCTGGCTTTTCAATCTTGTACATTTCCTCTATAAAAAGGATTTTACAATCATTTATAGTGTCTTCTGGGCCCCTGAAAAACAAAAAGAATAAAAAGTACATTCAACTTAGCTCCTCAGAACTAGATTCTGTACCTTACAAATCCTAAGCTATGAGACAAAGCTAACTTGCATCTTTTTTTCATCACTGATAGGATACTTTATTTCAATTCACAGACAAAATTCTGTCTAGAACCGTAACTTCTAAGAAAACCAAAACATGCTCACATAAAGAAGAGACTACTACATTACCCTCAGGCTACCTGGCAGCTGAGTATGTTCTTACTGACATCCATCCATAACTTTGTGATACTACTTCTGAAACGTCAAAATGTTTTTTTTCAGCCGAACACAGCAGACCAGACAAAATCACATCCTCTCAAATACAGCACATCAAACATTATTATAAAGTATCATGTCAGAAATGAAGCAGAAATGAACTTCTTCCCTCCTCAGGATGACATCGTGCCTTCTTCAACTGCCTGTTCTACCATTTAAAATTTACTACCCAATCTAGAACTAAGCAGGAATTTTCAGTATGACCCGTACTGGAAGTACTCATTACTGAACATAGTCTCACTGATTTCTTTGAATCACGTGTTGCTACTGATTTCAGAATTGAGTACTCCGACATGAGAGAAAGGTATTTACTAGCTGGAGAGCTTTATTTCTCGCAGGGTGAGACCAAGACATTATGAAAACCTGAAGGAGATTTGGGTTTCTTGAACTTCTTTCCTTGTCAAAAGTTAATCTAATTCTGTTGCACTGCTGCAGTCTCTCTTTTGGTTCTAGAAAAACATTTCAAAATCTGAAACTAGACAAGCAACTAAATGAATACAGACCACAAATACCACAGCTTGAATTATTAAGAATATAAAGTTTAACATTTTAACAAGAATGTGGTGCTTGTAGTTAAAGTGTCCAGCAAGCACCCTGCAACACAAGAAATAGACTTTTCTTTTCTTCTTTCCTATATAGACATCAGATGTGCTGGACATAATAGAGAAGCAGTAGCACACAGTCAGCCTAACTCCAAGTTACGGAAGAGTGAAGATTATACAGTTTTTTGAAGGCTTTATTATGAATGAAAAAACAAACTATTGTATTGGTTACTGTTCAGTATTTGAAGGAAGTTGTGCAAGATGCTGCTAAGCACAGCTGACGTGCACTGCACCATTACAAGTGTCTCTTCAGAAGCAGGGAAATAATGAAAATAAATAACTGTAAATACAATGATTAAATACTGCCACACTGGAGACTATTTTCCAGGTGAAGACCAACAGTAAGTTAAAATGCTATGTTTCTTTCAAATATTTAGAACGCAGAAAGGTCTGAGAATGTGTCTGAATCAGGCCAACAAGTCGTCTAAGTCCTGTTTGTAGGATATCTGTAAGCAACAATCACAGAGGTGACTTGAAAATCCTTCTGAAGAAAGCGCATCCCTATAAAAAGGTCTAGGCTGCAAAACTAAATCAACTTGTAGACAGGCAGGGAAACAAGGTATTAGGTCCGTATTAATTAAGGACAACCACGCCAACAGAACATGTCCCAAAACACCAGGCTTAAGTCTGGGATCTGCTTCTCCCAGCTCTACCTCTCTGCTCCCACCACTTCCTTTGTGCTGACTCCAGTCCTCAGACTCTGCCACATGCTGACTGAACTAACGGAACAAAAAAAACTAAGCCAGGGAAAAAAAACACAGGCAACAAAACACTTTCTGGTGGCACTGATGCTGCAGTGTTTAGGTCTCCATGGAACTGGAGTTGAGAGGACTCTGATAGTGTCTTGCTCCACTGTAATTGTCTTACGTGTACCAACAGCTGTTTACTTTGGCATCTGTAGTTATTTTAACCCTTTTTCTTCCTTGCAGTTTTTGGAGGGAAAACATTCCCCGTTGTTGGCCATATGCATAAATAGCAAATGCCAGCAAATTTCAAAGATATCCATCAGATAGAGAACAGTTTGTTTTCCTGATCAGGCAAATTCTGTATTTAAGATAATCTTCACTTGCACACTAGGGGGCATTACTTCAAAGCAGTTCTGGCCATTGTGGGTAACAGCCCTCAGATTTAGTTAGGTTTCTATACAGCGCAGTGAACACAGGAAGTCTGATTTTCTGCACTTTAGTCTGGATGAGACCGCATGGTCCAGCCACCCACATCAGAACAGTGGACACCAGCTTCTGTTATGACAAAGTAAGCCTCTGACAACATAGGGCTATGGAGATACTTCCAGTCCGTGAATGGCTACAGCACTTAAACTCCTCCAGCTGCCAGCAAATCTGCAGCTCTACTTAAGGCATAATTTCCAGGTTTGGTTTAAAGTGAACCACTGAACTAGAAAATTGTCCCTGAAACAGATAAATGAGCACTCCCAAGAACATCTACCCCTGTAAATGGACTGTGGATGCCAGTACACCTCTACAGGGAAGGTGAGAGTACAAGCTTCCCTCTTCTGCAGTAGCATGCAAAGACACTCTGAATTATCTACAACACATACCCATTAATTCACAGTCATAAAAGCACTACACATTCAAATATAGAGAGGACAAATTGCAAACATAATCTCTGGCACGAAAACCAAATGAACAAATACAGACTGAGCTTCTCAAAGAATCAAGGTTCCCCTGCTTACTTTCGGTACCTTGGAGAGTAATTTCTTAACTTCCCTTTTTGTTAGTCCTAGATTATTTAAAATTATAAACAAAACAAATCTCCTGACATTCTTTAATGCTACAAATCTAGTTATGCTAGGACCTTCCTTAGTGATATCACTGCTTGCCTGCTTATCCAGCCTGATTCCTCTAGGACTTCTTTCTAACATAACTCAAAAGCAGTGAATCTATTTTAAAACCAAAGTACAGAATTACGCTTTCTTTCACCCAAGTAACATGATGTTTTATATTCATATAAAAAAATACATGCATTGCTTTGTGTATCCGTATGGTTACAAAGCAAAAGACAAAAAATAAACAAGCACACCTTAAACTTTAAGCAGGTATGTACAGAAAAGTTAAAATAGCCACAGAAGTTGAATATGTTGGATATTAGTAAGCATACAATTACATGTGCATCTACAAAAAATCTGAAGCATAATTTATTAAGTTACAGTCAAGAAACAATAGTGACAGCCTCAATGCAGCAGCTACAAACATGACTTCATCCACGTTACGGGATATAGAGATATTCTCAAATCCCAGTACATTTCAGATAAATTGCAGCATAATTGCAGAGCGTACTTCCCCCCAATTTTTGCATCTTGCACATCTTCAGTGTGTGCATAGTCTAAATACATAATCCCTATTATGGTCAAAACTGCATCTAGGAAAAACTTCCAACATTTCCTCTCCTCTCTCTACACGCCTTCTTGTTTACAGCTGTTTCACTTTAGTCTACCCCCTGTTTTTTTGCATTTTCTCCACAAATTTCAAAAGTAGCTGCTTAAAAAAAAAAAAAAAAAAGCTTTTCATCACGTCATCCTCTGCATACAGTCTTTAGACAAGAAAGAAGATGGCAAAACACCATAAAGCTGTACACACAACTCTACAGACCCCAGTGTTACTGCTATCCACATCTTTGGGAAACCAGCCAAACCTGAGCTCAGTAGTGTATTTGTGAGGAGTAAATTCCACTAGTGCCAATTTGAACTATTAAAATTACTTTTAACTACACTGCTTAGCACATTGTTTTCTTGAAAGATATAGTGAAAAGATTAAGTTGGTTCAATGGTGTTAGTGTTTCAAAAGGCACCACAGCAAAAAGTTTTCGTGACGTATGCAGAAGCATTGATTTTTATCAACTTTATTACAAAAATCACATGTATATTGTCTTAATCTCAAAGTGCTGAAGTACAACATGCTTTTCTGTATATAAAACAACTCCTCTAGTTAATACTAGAAAACACAGAACTCCCCCCCAAAAAAAAAATCAGCTGCATGGAGGTAGCAATTGATAAAAGCACGTCCTTCTCTCGTTGCACTGCAGTCCTACTGACATAAGCAATACTATTCTCGTATCTTGACGGAACTGATGAAATAAGACAGAATTCGTACTTTCTGCATCACATTTTAGGTCATGGCAGACATTACTTCTCTTCTGGGCGTCTCCTGTATTTTTCCTTTGGGATAAGGGCATTCAGAAAGTAACTTTCAGACTAAGTTTTTCCTAAAAGATGTCCAGTATTTGAACCAGAGAAAACATTTTATTTTCTGCTGTAAGTTACATAAGAAGCAAGCAAATACTATCAAATAACTTTATAAAGCTGGTATCTTCCAACAAATGCGACAGATGGATATCTGGAACTACAGAGGAAGATCAACTACCACTGTGTCAAATGATGGCTAATAATCAATGGTTAAGCCTTACCAAAGCTAAAAATCTCTCCTCAGCTAGTTGCTCTTAAAAGACTAATTCTTCTGCAACATTACACATACAGTAGCATTAACAATGATCAGGCTACACATCATTTGTCTTAAAAATTACAGTTATCTAATAAAACTGTGGTTATATTCTGTCAAGTATGCAGAAGAAATATCACCTTACTACACCAAAAATGTGACTAAAAAAAAAAAAAAATCTGAGTTATACATTAAGCATAGTAAAAGGGACTGCGCTTGTATTTCACGGAAGTATACTAAATCCTTTAAAGAAATTAAATCCCAAAACAGAGCCAGATCCTTCAATACAACAGAATTCCTAACACAAGCTTTCCTTTTAGATAGGTTCGCCATAGAGCACTGGAACAGGCTGCCCAGGGAGGTTGTGGAGTCTCCTTCTCTGGAGATATTCAAGACCCGCCTGGACAAGGTCTTGTGCAGCCTGCTGTAGGTGACCCTGCTTCGGCAGGGGGGTTGGTCTAGATGACCCACAGAGGTCCCTTCCAACTCCTACCATTCTGTGATTCTGTGAACCTTCTTATATCTCTACTTTTTTCCACACATACACAAACTTTCAGGTTGCAAAACACTCTAGACACAGAAAGTCACAGCTGACTAGAAGTATGACAACTAGGCTTTACCCTGGATATTTCAAAGGTCAGTTTTCAAGGAAATAAAAGCTGTTAGACGGCAATTACCACACGGTAAAAACTCTCTCAGTTCTTACACTCTGAGAGATTCAGTTACAATTGCCAGATCTCTCTCTTTAATTGTGTGGGTTTATCACTTTACCATACTGAAATTAGAGGAAAGAATATTTCAACATGCACTAAGACTCAAAATACACTGCTGAATAAAAACAAGGTAAAAATTACTATTAAAAAATACACATAAAGGTTATATTCACACAAAGAATCATGAGGAAAAGTGTCTAATGACAATTTAACTTTAGGCCTCCTAAAAGCAAAACCTCACTCACACTAAGTCATGTTTATCACAGACAACTAGTCCATTTGTCAGCTTCTGTGGTTACTGTCAAAGGGTATTGTCCACATCAGCAGAGAAACAGCCACAATCCAATCAGATTAAAACCTCACAGAATCTAATGTTGGCTACGCTCTCCAAACGTATGAATTCACTTAAGAAATATAAAAACCAAAACAGGACCAAATTTACTACCACTTTCAGTATGTATCTTTTCATACGCACTACTTTGTTGACATTCCATTTATGATCAACCAGCCTTATTCTGCTTTTGCAAAGCTTTCAGCCAGCAACTCTTTATTTTCTCCCACATCATCAGACAACAGTTGGATAACTTCTTCAGAAATATGCAAACAATCTTTTCAATATTACAATTCAAAATGCTTGTTGGAACTTTTACTATCATCCCCTTAGCAGTGGTTGAGCCGCTGCAGCTCATGTCTACCTTTAGCAACAGCATTTCACTGAGTCTTTACATTTGGTGCTTTCACATTTAACAGTTGCATGAATTTGTATCCTGGCTTACTCAATACACACTTTAAAAAGCAAGGACTGTTTTTTAAAAACAATTCTCTTTGCCTTTGAAACAAGAGAAACTGTGTTCCTGAACTGAGCTCATGAACAACTGTTTATCAACTTTTATTACAAAAATATTAAATTACAAATGTTAAAAGCATTAGGCTAGAAAATTACATACATACTATTGTAAGGAATAATCTCTACAGGTATCTATTCTCGAAAACATAACTATGTCATGATGTTCACTTCAATATATGTACTCTAAGTCACTAGCAGCCAAAAGAATGTTTGGAAATCAATGCAAATACATGTAACAGCATGCATATTTCAAAAGATGCTACATGGAAAATACCTCCATTTGAAATAAAACATTGCAATGTGAAGATTACTACTGAATGCTTTAAGTATTAACTATAATTTAGAATAAACTGTAGTTTCAACAAACTGCAAACACATATTGTCTACACAGAATGAAACCAAGGCTAAAACATACCTATGCAACAATTACAACCCCAACCAGACATGCCTGGAGATCTGACTTTAAACCGGCTTGTTTTAAAGGTAACTTACAAAATGTTCCCACATGAAGATGGCACATTGCATTGATATTTTGACCAAATTCTGCCACGCTGCACTGAATTACATCCAGGTTCTTTTATCTTCTATTGTATGCAAGCAGAAAAACAGACATTTTCAACATTTTTTCAGGATATTCCACACCCATTTGGTTTGTCATGAAAATACAAATACACAGGTACAAAATGGGACAGTATTAGCTGTGCTTTCAATTCAACTTCATTTATTTTATTGCACGAGCCACTACCATGACAAAGACACAAGACAACTTTTCAAGTATGCAAAGATTTTATTACTCTCTCTATATACATACATAGCACTAAGATTAAAAAAAGGAGATTTAAAACAAAACCTATTTCCCAGGATACACTGAAGACCGTACTATCGAAAACGCACGCATCCAGTATGAGTAGTCAAGATTTGTAAAAACAAAGCATAACACCCCCCCCCCAACTCCCAAACGTATAAATTCACGTTGTGGACAGACACAGAAGGCAGCCAGGATATTACTTTTTTTAACCTCAGCAGCAGGCACAGCGCCGGACGGATTCACAAAACAGCGTACCCCGGTTCGCGACGCCAGGCTCTGGCAGCAGAGGTCCGGACACAGGGACGACCCCCTTCTCCCCAGCCTGGGGTCTGCACAGGAGAGGGCCGCCAGCAAGGCAGGCGCCAGGCCGGGCCCCGGGGCAGGGTACAGCACGGGGCCGAGGCCGGCAGGCGGCGCTGCCAGACCCCGCCGACGGACCCGCCGCAGCAGCGCAGGGCGAAGGCCACCGCGGGGGCGGCGCCAGAGGCGGGGCGCCGAGGCCGGCCCCGCCCATCCGGGCCGTGGAGCTGTCCGTGGTGCTGCGGGGAAGCGGCGGGTTCGGACGGGGACAGGCGCGGCCCGCCGTTGCCGCCTGGCTCCGCGCCCCCCCGCAGCGCAAGATGCAGATGGCAGCATCTACTTGACCCAATGTCCACAAAGAGTCAGGTAAAACGAGACTGTTGAGGACCCACGCAGACGGAGCCCCAGAGGCTTCACCTACGGAAATCAAAGCCACAGGAGCCGTGCTCGGCATCCCAGGGCACGGCCTGAGCCCAGTCCCCCTTCTTTGTGTGTCTGTGGACTCAGAACAATGCCAGCAGTCTGCTCAAGACATCACTCCACTGGCCCGGACTAGTCAACAAGCTCTTCTGCACAAGGACGAGGCAGAGCTACGCACAGGTGGTTCCTACTAGAAGAGGTTAGAAGCTTCTTTGCAGATTTTACATTGTGTTACAGTTCCCAGAGTAGACGCAGCACACACGATCATCATGAGCTCAGATACAGTTACAGGAGGACAATCTGTGTACCCAGCTGGGTTAAGTGAGAATCTCACTTCAAAAACAAAGACCTGAGAAGAAGCACCTCCCTTCATAACAAAATCCCACAGGGTGGAAAGGCCTTCCAGAAAACAAACAATAGCAAAGAAGAGTCTTATAAACACAGAAACATGGTAAGTACTTTGTACAACAATCAAAATAATACTAAGTGAAATAAATTAAATAAATAAATTTAAGGTACTTTAAAATCAACCAACCAACCAACCAAAAAAACACACCAAGGAAGAAAAAGATCCAAAGGCATTCACCATAAAACAGTAAATACAAAGACATTTCCCACACAACGCTTCGTATCAAACCAAAGGCGAACGAGAAATGCTCACAAACAAGGCCAAAAACATTCCCAGCACAGCAAGCTAGTAGTGAATGGATTATTATGACTTGATGTACATGACAGCATTACTCTAATGAAAAAGTCTGGCATCCAGGGATGCTCCTAGTCAGAACAGGGTCAATCTCATCTCACCAAGAATTCCTGAAAGTCAGAAAGTACATGGTGACCTACAGAGAGAAAAAGTCCCAATTAATGAAGCATTTAGAGGGCAGTTGCTCATTTTGGAATGTCTTCATTCCTTATATTGCCCAATTCTCTTCCAAAAATTACATCAAATACCTGTGCCATGATGTCAAATTCCATTAGTGCATGGTATCAAATGTTCCATTTAACTGCCCAATGGCTATTGCCTTTCTAGGTCTTGTGTGTGTGTTTGGAATCTGTGATGACGCCATTATTATTCATTTTTATGTAGATATATACAAATGTTCATAGACTATTGGGTAAAACTGTTGGTGAGATTCCTCAACAAACATGTGAGAAAGCTGTGGATGGGGTAGGCAAGCAAAGGGCCTGGGGTGATCAGAACAGAAGGAACATAGCAATCAACAAAAAAGCAGAAGTGCAATCACCCGAAATATAGGCATGTAAAGAAGGAAATGCCAGCAGAACAGCCTTATGGGGAAAGCTCTCATGCCCATTCTGGGGAATCAGCAAAATTCGGTGTCTTCCTGAACACCTATACACCAATGCATATAGCATGGGGAACAAACAAGAGGAATTACAGAAGGCTGTGCAATTACTTCAGGTCCATAACCTCACTGGGATCATAGCGACATGGTGGGACAGCTCACCTGACCAGTGTGCTGTGACAAATGGATGTGGGCTCTTCAGGAAGGACAGGCTAGAAAGGCAAGGAGGGGGAGTTGCCCCTCATGTAACGACAGGTCAGGGGGCAGTCAAGACCCCAGACTAGCAGACAGAACATGGGTGATGCTGTAGTAGATGCCTGCTAAAGACCTCCTAATCACAGAGGAGTCTATGAGGCCTTCTTCAGACAATTGGAAGTTTAATGTTTGCAGTTCATATTTGGTTCTCATAGGGAACTTAAAGCACCCTGTGCCCTGCTGGAAGGACAACAGAACACAAAGAACCTAGGAAATTTCTGGAGAGCAGTGATTAACATCTTCCTGACACAGGTGATTGAGGACAAAGCAGTTGCCACTGTCCCACATGACATCCTTGTCTCTAAATTGGAGACACAGATTTGACGGATGTGCCACTCAGTGGATAAGGAATTGGATGGTTGCACTCAAAGTGTTGCAGTCAACAGCTCGATGTCCCAAGTGGAGACCAGCGATAAGTGGCACTCCTCACAGGTCAGTATTGGGACTGGTGCTTTTTAACATTTTGATTGGCTACATAGACAGTGAGATTAATGCACCCTCAGCAAGTTTGCTGACAACACCAAGCTGTGTGGTGCTGTCAACATGCTGGAAGCAAGGGATACCATCCAGTGCAATCTTGACAGGCTTGAGAGGTCGGCCTGTTCATAGGACAAGGGGTAATGGTTTCAAGTTGAAAGAGGGTAGACTGAGATCAGATATAAGGAAGAAATTCTTTACAATAAGGGTGGCGAGGCACTGGCACAGGCTGCCCAAAGAAGCTGTGGATGTCCCCTCCCTCGAAGCGTTGAAGGCCAGGCTGAATGGGGCTTTGAGCAATCTGGTCTAGTGGAAGGTGTCCCTGCCCATTGCAGGGGGGGTGGAACTTGATGATCTTTAAGGTCCCTTCCAACCCAAACAATTGTATGATTCTATGAACATGTAAATAAAGCCTGAATTCTTTGTCAGGAATAAAGTTCACTCATCTAAGATTCCATTTGAAAAATGGACTTAAATTCACGATCTTGTAATAAGATACTTGTCATCTGCGCCTTTTTCCCCCTCAACTCCTTTCAGAGGATAGTAAGTGTCAATACTATGGGGAACCCCATAGTACTTGCCACAGTACCCAAGGTATTTGAAGTTGCCATCTTCAAATTTGAATCATAACTATCAGCTGATTAAGATTCATTAAAAAAGACCGTCCTATAGAGTTCCAACCAGCATGAACAGAATTTTTTATTAGCCACCATATGCTTGCTTTTGCCAATAGAAAACATCCTTTGATTATCATAGTTTAACAAATGTGAAAAACTCTGAAAGAATCCATGCAGACAACTGTTGTAAATAACGCTATCAACAGACATCTGAACTTCACATAAACTGATAGTTGGACAGTTCTGTTGGTAGAAAGTCATGAAATCCATCTCTGATTCAACAAATGCCATACAAATATTAAATGCTTTACAATGAGAATCTTAATCTCTCTAGACTGGCCTTCATTTCTTAATCTCTTCTGCCTTCCACATTAATAATTCAAACTACCTATTCAATTTTTTCTTGCCTTACATTTTAAGGTGGGTTTTTTTTCGCTTGGCCTACAAAACAAGTCCATATGCCTGCTCTACTTCATACAAGAACCAAGATTGCCTAATAAAACTCCTGCTATTCTAAAATTAAAAACCATCCACAAACCACATCTTCATTTACTGGCATGATTTACCAAGTCAATGTCTTTCCTATTTCCCAGTAGTAGGTATGATTGCGTTTTTTACATAAAATATTGAACTGTACCTGATTGCAAGTCTTCTGTGTGTCTCTTTCAATTAACCGTGTTCTACGCAGTAAGTCTTCCGACAGATACAACAATTCTCCTTTCTCATAAAGAAAGCTATACTATACACTAATACGCAAATAGCCAAATTCATTTTAAGGAATATACTCCCAGAACAATGATACTACTCATTAGATAAATGTGGGACGTGCCAACAGTAAATCAATCATTTATTCAGTAAAAAGAAATTTCATTTTAGTTTAAACCCTAAAATCAGTTTCACTCCTTATAGATAAGCAGCCATACCCTGCCCTCTTCTGCACGTACGGAGGTGGCAGACTGGATCCATTTGCTTTTATTTCTCTTGTGCCAGACAAGATAATGTTAAAGACATGAGGAAAGCTAATGAGGCAGAGGAGGAAGGTTACAGTGAATTCCTCAAGGAGACTGCCAATAAAGATGGGTCATCTGTTCATCCCTAAGGCAGCAATCCCACAGCTTACTGGCAGTAGTATCATACAGATCTCTGCAGAAAACACTATTCCTAAAGAACTATACACAAGCTTAGAAGAAATAGGAAAACAAAGCAAAGACACTCAGGTGAGTTCAGCCGCATGAAAACTCATAATTCCCACATCCTACAGTTCCATATCTTACTATCAGAAGCTGTAATACCTGCATAAATATTTTATTCTTTAAAAATTCAATTTCAGAGACTTACTCAAATTGTCAGAAACGACTTATACTCAGTGAAACCCAGGGGTTAACAATTATCTCAAAAATTACTGAAAACAGCCTTTCAACAGAATTGAACACATAATATATAAAATTTAATATAAATATATAACATATAAAGGAACACAAATAAAAACACACTCTGATCAATTTGCATTACAGATAATACATGAAGCCCTATGATTGCCTCCAGCAATCTTAGGAAATGTAAAAATTCTGACGCATAGCTAAGTCTGCACACCATAAAAACCATGCACTGTAATTGCACAATTCAGACAGCTGTGGAACCAAAGTATGACATTAATTTTAATCTAGTGATGACTAGTAGACAAAAAAACACCACAAACATTATTTATATGATATGTAGATATTTTATGAGTTGGTCAAACAAATCTTACCCCAGCAGAATTTTAGCATGAACCTCTTTGTTAGTCCTTGAGATTTCTCTCAAAGAGGTAATTTCTGCATCAAACCAAAATCCTCTTTCTTCAGGAGTCTCAACATTGTAGTTAACCATCACCACATCACCAACTTTTAGTTCACTCCACTTCAGAATGGTTCTTGCTCGGGGTCGAAGATTACTGGTGTCCATTTCTACTACGCCATTCTCTGGGTACCTTGAAAAGTAAAACCAACAACAGTAATGATTGTAACTCCTGTAACGCTAAGTCACAGACAACATTTTCAGAAGTACAAATTTTTAAAAGTGCTTTGGACATAGAGGAACCATAGTATAAATATCTGACCTAATATCCTTTTGAATGTTTAGTTTTCACAGACCAGGAATCTGACTAATCTCAGACGGAAAAAACAGCCTCCATGCATTTTCTCTCTCTCAAAAAAAAGTAAAGCTATAAGCACTTGATGGCTTTTTTCACTGGAACATGACCAAGTTCAAGGTTTTGGGACACACATGTCCCCAGTTTGTATCCAGTAAAGACAACATTCCAATTAAAACAACAACACAAATGTAATGAAGATTAAAACTTGTTTCTTTCAACTCATCACATTTCTAATTTAGCTTTACTTTCATGCATTTGTTCCACTGCCACTAACTTCAATAACAGCACATTTTGGACAGGTGTTTTTTTTTTTTAAATTTGACCCTCCAAGCAGAGTATATCAAATTCATGTGGTAATTACAGTCCAGGTCCACATTCCATGTACCACTTAAAGTGTAACTACAACATCATAGAACCATAGGTTGGAAAAAAACCTTAAAAAATCTAGAAATATAAACGTGGGAATCATTCCCTGACAACACACTTCACTTGGCAAGATGTAGTGAGGAATGCAATATTAAAAGAAAATGGTTCACTAAATCGTAATTAAGAAATCTTGGCTGATTGATTTTTCACTGAAACTTGGTAACTTTTTATATAATATTTTATAAAATATTACCCACAAAATCATAGGGGTTTTAAGAGATTGCTTTCTTCCTCCTGTGTTGGTGTATGCCATCACAGCACACATACAAAAATAAGAGTAATGCAGAGTTTCTGAAGAGCTCAAATTCCTTTCCAAGTTGAGAAGGACTCATTTAGCAGAATTAAGATAGTGATATTTGGCAGCACTACAACTGAAATCTCAATGCAAGAAAGAAAGTTATTAAGATTTGAGATGTTAAACTGAAAAGTTACCACCACAGCCCTCTTAAAACCTCTGTATAAGGCCAATTCAATGATAGTAGAGCCTGTATAGTTGGCATATGTGCTGGAAAAACAGCACAACATGGACATGATGAAAACACTGCTTGCAGAAAAAGCCGGCCTGCTACAAAAAGAAAAAATATACTAGACTAAACTAGTGAAGTTCCTTCCTGATACTGTGTGTAAGCAAATAAAGAATTTTCCATCATTTAACTAGTACTAGATGAAGTCACAGTACAAATTTAACAGAGAACATTAAAATTAGCATACTATCTAAAAACAAGCGCTATTAAAAGTATTCACTCTTCCTTCTTAACATTGCTGTGGATGATGTATCAAATTACATTTTCAACATGCAATTATTGGTACTTCAGCAAGAACACTCATGCTCTATGATTAATATGCCTTTATCAAACAGCACTGTTCAATTGTAAAGGCAAAATTCTACTGTTACGAACAAAATACGGCTCTGTCATTTTCTAGCATGCATTCCTGTAGTGAACGAGATCATTTCAAGGTCTTGGGGAAATCACACCTTGTAACTGACTACGGTACTACATAACAAAATATTGAATCTACTGTCATTAACAGCATGAGGCTTTGATAGACTACAGCCTGAAATCAGGGTGTCTACTCCTAAACAGTTGATTGAAAGCCCACTGATGTACTTGTAGACATTTTTAAACAAGTTCATTTTGCTTTGTTTTATGCCTTCCGTTAAATCTAATACACACAATTTGTTACTACAGATAAGGTGGAGCAGGCTAGATGTGGCATTCTATCTCCAGGCATTTTTTTGTCCTCCACCATGCAGATATCTAGAGTGTGCTTTAAATCTGTAGGAAGATTCACCAGTATTTTTTGTTTAAAGAAACATGAACCACAACGGTTTAAAAGTGGCTGTACCTCTAGATAAACCAATGGCCGAGTAAAAAAAGGTATTCTTAACTACTTAGAGGAGTTAAATCCACAAGAGTGTTTCTCCCCCAACATTTTCAGAACCTAACTGGAAAAATCTGCATGTCAGGAAATATACCATACAAAGACAGGTGACTGGGATTGAGCCACTATCCAAATGACAGTCTCATATGATGTAACTCTCCACAGTTCCCAAGTGTTTTTAGTTGGTTTTGTTTCCAATTTGAGCGTGCACTGCAAGGCTAATGTTTATGCGTTTACCTTTACGTCATGCAGCTTTTCCTTAAAAGGACTATTATACAATTCTACTATAATGAGTGTTGTAACTGTAATATCCACACAAACTGTGAGACACATTCATCTAAAGGTAATAAGACAAAGCAAAAAGCAACTACAGAGATAATGTCTAGTTTATTGAGAGCCTGAATAATGACATCGTGTTATAGTACAACAGGCTACTGAAATCTTAAGACAGCTATGTTTGAGCTACCAGTCAGTTCCAATCATCTTACAAAAAACCCTTCCTAATGCTTGGAGAAAAGAGCAAGTAGCACGCAGTACATGAAAACTCCGTTTACTTGAACTCCGAAACAAATATAGGGCTTAAACATCAGGAAACTAAAAAAAATAGACATCACTTATGTATACAGTGAAATACTAAATTAGGAAGTACATACGAGATCAGTGGGATTATAAAAATAACCAATACACATTAAAAAAGTTCCAGTGTCATGATAAAAAAAAAAAAAAAATAAAAGTGACTTACAAGAGTTTATATTCATAGCAACTTAACTTTGATCTGAAAAATCTATTCTCTTCTAAAAATAAAACCCCTTCAGGTTCTGCTTTTCCTAGGAGACCTTCAGACAAATACATTTTTTACTTCATGATTAACATGTATTTTTTCCCCAAATTCAGATTTGTGTAATCCTTCTCACTCCTATACAGCTCAGAACAGAATCTTTCCTACTTTACTGCTGAGGAACTTCAACGCTTGCCATTGTTAACAACGACCCCACCTCTGGGAAGTATCTGATGAAAGAACCCAAAGACTGCTTATCAGCATGACTAGAACAACATCACTTACCAAAGGACACCCTCAAAGTTCCCTTTTACAGACAGAAACAAACTGCTTTCCAAAGAAAGAAATGGAACAGACTCTTCACTAAGTGAATTTTTCCTCTTACTGGCTGGTCAGAAACTTAAGCTCAGAAACTTCGGAAGAAAAAAAAAAAAAGACAGCTTACAAACGGGTGAGATTTCCCATGTCACAATTCACCTTTCTTTTGCATCAGGTTCCAGACATGGAATGTTTTGCTGCTGCGCCTTCATGCACAGAAATATGCTTTTATGGACATCAGTGAATGCAAGCAGATATTTAACCGTTCATGTTTGTCTACATCTGACACCCCAGGCAGAACAGCAGAAACAGCATCTGTCACAAGCTTTTGAGTTAGGCTCAAAATTGCAGAGAGTCACACTACATATGTTAAGTACAGTACCACTATTACTCATTATACTACATATTAAGTAAACTGTACTTCCACGGTAAACTCGTGCCCTCAAATGTATCTTATGCCAAAATTTACCTTAGTAAATATGCAAAAAACACACTCACATTAGCAGATGCTGCTACTTCCATGTTTTCTCAAAGTTTAACATGTTATTTGTAAAATTCCCACATTAACTTAAAACTTATCTCTTAAGTGTGCAAGAGTAATACTTAAATATAGTATCACAAAATGGGAATACATGGACTTACGTAGATAAACCAAAACATAAAGAGAACAAATACGATCTTTTAACAAGCCTCATGAATGAAGCGAAAAACCCATTCCAGCAAGCTATAACAAAGGACTACTGTTACACATCAATGTTTACTGAAAGTGTTTTCTTATTTGTTGAGTTACTTTTGCTTACTAAGATGACCCTCAAGAGAAAACAGAAACATTCTCACAGCAGTGTTCTAATTAGACCAGTGTAAGTTTGGTACAGTTGAACAGATCATGAGACACAGAATTCAACCTTTAAACTTAACAGTAGAAATTTTCTTGGTTTTCCGTGTTTTTCATCACACTTGACACCTAATATTGAAAAAAGCAGACATCGTAACAGTAAACATAATAACAGTTTAATGAATATCTCCTGTAAGTCTCACATTCATCATTAAGCTCTATTTCCCCAAAATTAAATTTTTCCCTGTAATACTTCTAACTGTAAATACTAACATTAGCATAGCAAGGATTTCTTGAGATTTCCTATCTGTGTAGACAGTTTCCATAGCAAAGAATTACTCATGAAGTAAAAATCCAGTATTTCTTGGCTATGGCCAGTATCCGCTCATTCCTAAACTGCTCAAATACTAAAAAATATATAGTTATATGTCAGAATATACAGAAGTCTGTTCAATTTACTGAGAACTTGCAACATAGGCTTTAACACTTTTCCCAGCTGTTACCAGAACATCTGGATCTGGATAGATAAAATTCTTGAAACAAAAGACAAGACCTCCCCTTTCCCTCTCCATACTAGTACAACAAAGAAAGTTAGTGCAGATGTCCAAATTCTTTAATTGTTATTTTCCAGTATAAACAGAATGAAAATGTATTTTCTTTTCCCAATCAAAAAAACTCTAAGTCATTATACATACACCCAGAAATGAAGGATTAGAAGGGCACAAATAAAAGCAGAAAGAAAAGGAATGAACTTGTAGAGGAGGCAAATCTTATTATGAAGGTAAACCCAAATAAAAATTACACACAACCACCACTGCCACCCTCACTCCCCAACACCCCACCCCACCCCACAACAATTTGCTACCTGAGGAAATAATGATCATAATTTTGCTGTAATATTTTGAGGAAGTGAATGACACTATATTGGAAGAGCATCTAAGTCACAATTATAAATGAAAAAAAAAAACAAAACATCATTGGTACAATAAAGCTGTGTGTTTGCACTTCCAGAAGACAACCAGTAGGTCTGATAAGTTGTTCTTACACAAAAAGAGTAACATATGTCAGAAGACAGACTGTAAGTAA
Source organism: Opisthocomus hoazin (assembly GCF_030867145.1). NCBI lineage: Eukaryota > Metazoa > Chordata > Aves > Opisthocomiformes > Opisthocomidae > Opisthocomus > Opisthocomus hoazin. Next base: position 19,740,510 of record NC_134454.1, on the reverse strand, counting down.
TAATATATATGAATAAAGATAAAAATCAGTCACATGGAACATAAGCAAGATCTTGAAAACCTCACCTAACAATTGCTAATTATGGAATTAATCAGCTTGAACACTGAGAAACTGTATTAATAGCCTGAAAAGAAACACGTTATTTTCTTCATTATTTTAGTTCTGACTATTCAGAAGAAGTTACTTCTAGACTTCCACCACTGCACTGTGTGGACAACATGGATACTGTGAACGAAGACAAACTGGAAACAGTATTACCAGTTCAGAAGCTGTAAGAAATACATACAATGTGGCATTTTTAATATAAAACTACTGTATAATCAGTCTAAATACTGTAAGTGTAATAAAAAATAGGTTTATTTCACCAGCCAGCACACAGGATGACAAGTCACACAATTTTCTCACTGCCCGACAACCAAAACGTAGCCAGTCCCTGAACAGCAACCACAGAACCTCGAACTCTTCCATTTTGAAAATTTTGCAAAACTTACAAAAGAGACCAAACTCCCAGAAAAGTTCAAACTTGTAGAAGAAAGAAAAGCGGATTCCTTCCCCCCAGCCAACCCCCATTCATACACTGAGCATGATGTCCAGGTATGGAATGTTTCCACTGGCCAGCCTGGGCTGGCTGCCGGGCTGTGCTCCCTCCCAGCTCCTGCACACCTGTGCGTCAGCTGAACATGGCAGACTGGGAAAAGCTCTTGATTTCATAGCAAAAACTGAAAACAGTTATAACAGTGCTCTCAACATTCGTCTCGTACTAAATCCAAAACACAGCAGCTACTGGGAGGAAAATTAACTCCATCCCAGCCAAAACCAGGACAAAAGGAAAAAAGCCTAACTGTTGACATTTTAGTTGTTCTCTCCAACCACTACCATAACAGTAAAGCTTCCTTCCCTTCATTTCATATGCTTCCTAAAGCGGCACATGAAACACCTGGATTTTCTCGTCAAACTATTTCCTTTTCAGTTTGTGGATGTGTCTACATCCTTAGAAATCAAAGCCTTAAAATTAATGCCAGTTGTCAAACCCTGAAGACTAATACATGCAAACACTTTGCGATTAGAAAACAGATTATGCAGTCAGGAAATCCACCGCAAACAGGACAAGGAATCTTACAAGCAATAGATTTCTTGAAATTAAAAGCATGAGTGTGCAGCCTATGCCCCCATAACACTTTTAAGTTGGAGCTAATACACCTGGACAGCCACATCATAGTTGTGCTCTTTTTCTACTGAGGACATTAAGAATGAAGACTTACATGTGATCTATCAGATCTTCTACTGTTTTTGCATTGTCTAATAATCCATATGAGATAAAGTTTTGGATGAGTAAACAAACTAATCACTGGTATTAGGAACTAGAAAACAAAATTATGCAGGAGAGGTACTCCAAGTAGTCATTCAGATCAGTTACAAAAAAATCTGTTACTGACAGAAGGTGAAAGACAACAAGTGTTTCCCTTAGGAAAAGATTGTCTTAAGAAAAGGTTCTGCTGGGCAGATGATACAGCTCTCGTTCCTCTTCCTCTTCTGAAATTCTGAAGTGGCCAACATGAACCAAAGATACCATGTGCCATACAGGTGTCTAGCTCCCACCATTTCTTCCTATTTCTAGCCATTAACTTGGTATCCTTCAAGAGAAATCACTCCCCAGTCTCCTCACTTCAACGGTTGAGACTACTACTAGGAATCTGACAGCACACACCTTCCTGATATGCACTATTTACTGTGCTTAAGGTATATAAAGAAAAAAAAAAAAAATCTAAATTTTTTCAGTTAAACACATTTATAAGGGGTATTTGAGAAATATTGTGTGCAAGGGGAGGTGTTCTGGCATTTCTCCACAGAAGACAAAACAACTGCACTTTCACTAATGTTGCTAAAACCAGCTACTCTCAAAGAAGCTGTGATTCTTCCCTTTGTTCTGCCCCCACTATGCAGTCACTGGGCAAATTCATTTGACTGGTTCAGTGACATAACACCCAGCAATATTCATTTCGTTAACATTAGTTTTTACACATATTAGGAAGCAAGAATACTTCACTGTAAAGCCACACAACCACCAAATTCAAGGCAACTTAACTATCAGATGTACATAGTTCGGAACTAAGTTAAGAGGAAGATGCAGTAGCCACCTCATCTGACAATGGACCATAATGACTCTTGGTCTCCAAAATTAAATTATCAACAGTGCCACCTGTGTGAGTTCTCTAGACACAGTCTATTAAACTCCAACCTACTACCCTTATTTGAACATTTCACATTAAAAATATTCTGACAAGTAGACTTCTTAAGCAAGTCTAATCTTCATTCCTTGAGAAAGGAATAACAAGTTTGAGATGATTATCCTCTTGACAATCTCTTCAGCTACGGAGATGCTTTCAAGGAGATGATGATCATTTTTCTAGACTGGGTAGTACTTAGAACTTTTCTTCTCATTTCCTCAAAATATTCTGTGCTCTCCAACTATCAACCTGTGTCTTGTATGTCACTTACACAGCACAAAGGACAACTAAAATTTTTTACCTCTGTAACAACACAGTGAAACCCTAATTTTCTTAATATATATTTGTGTATACATACACACACATTTTTCAAGAAAATGCAGAACTGTGCATAAATACATAATTCTGTAAAGGTTAACGACAGTGTGGACTACAAACAAAACTCACTTGAGACAGGAAAGATTCTTTTGGTAAGGATAATGGCTACAGCAGGACAGAGCATTTTAGAGTACTAGGCTATCACAGTCTTTCAAATGAAATGCCTTACAGTTTTTTTAAATTTGTCTCCTCCCTTTATAGAAACAATGATCAGTAATACCTTTAGCCTTCATTGGGAACTGTTTCTCCTCACACCACTTTCAAGGTGAACTTCTCTTACTGTCTGCAACCCTTACTAGTCCTGAATAAATAGAATAGATGTGTAAGAAAAAGGTTTAAATAAAAAAGTGATCTTCTTGACAATAAGAACTCCCCTGGTACTTAAACACCTTCTCCTCCTGCACTTAAAAGACTTTTCAAAGCTCCTACAACATAAAATAATATAGGAATAAATGTTTTCCATTTGGGCAGCAACAGACCTGGGGATTACAAACATTAAAAAAAAATAAAATAAAAGCATTTCAAGTAGGATCCCTCCCAACTTTTTTCCTCCTGAACTGTTTTTTCACCTTGCACTGTCCCCTATCTGTTTGAATAGTTTGTTGCCCAAGTTCCTATTTTTATATCTCTTTCAGCTAGCATGAGGCACCTACGCCCGTAACATGACTCAAACACTTCAGAAGCAGAAGCAAATAAGTTTAAAATGGTAAAAAAAAGAGAGACAATCGTACCAATGCTTCTCATGCAGAAGCAGAAAGAAAAATGAAAACACAGGAGTACTGAGTTGATGGGTCAATGCATTTTAGTAGCGTTTAATAGCAAACCTTCCATCTCAAAAATGAAAGCCATCACTGACAAACTGACACAATTGAATTAGTTCAACTTACACGTAGGAACACAGGAGTTCAACAAGTGTCCCAGATGACTGGGACCAGTGCCCTCTTATTACAAGCTACCACATACACTAATCTTTTCGTGGACTCTTATGATCTGAGGGTCTAAAGTTACTGTGGTATTTTCCAGAATATTTTTTTATTCTTATGACATTTTACACAGCTTATGGAAGAGTAGCTGGCTAATGAGAGCGCCATACTGACTGAAGCTTACAGGTATGGTAATGGCATATTCTTACATGCCTTCATCTTCAAAGCAGGCTGTAATCTCTCCAGATTAAGGAACGTTTTTTCGTTAACTGGTTCTACAAAGCTTAGCACAACAGTAAGTCAAATTATTCTTGAGGACTATAGGTCCTAATTAGGAATAATTTTTTATAAAAGCATGTATACAGTACATCAGCACAACCTATTTAAATGCAACAGCATCAGCAACTTAAGGACAGAGCCAGAAAATGTCTTACTAGCTACTGAGGAAAATGAACGCTGTTCGTAATTCTTCATGCTGAAGAATGAAATGGACTACCCACCAGTAATTTTACTTCAGAAATGCATTACTCAGGCTTATTCTGTAAACAAAATTGCCTCTGTAACAGCCATAGATCTGCACACATTCTCCTCTTCCCATTCCTCCCGTCCTGTATTTTTTGCATAGGGAGTGTGCACGAACACATCACTAGCGGCAACTACAAAACTAAGCTCTCTACAAGAAACAAAGGTCAGCATATCCAGAGTGCAAATGAGAGCTCCACCCTAGGAAAGCCACATTCACGATCATGCCTGCTTTGCCAGGCTACGTGCAATAAAGTCCACTTGTTCAAAGCTGACTGTTTTGTCTGCAAGAAACAGCTACTGATTCTACTCAACTTCAAAATCCCAACAGCACACAGGCTCCAGGATAGAGAAATGATGAACATGCACACGGAAATGACACCTCAAAGAAACGAGCTGTTGTTAAGTACCCCTCCTAACTACCTGCACATCAGTCTACAGGCATAGTCAGTAGCTCTCCACACCCACAGTTCAGAGTGTGTTTCCAATTTCTTCATTACACAGTAATTACTATAAGATTGCATCCAAGGACAGCATAGTGCTTGCTATTAGATGTGTTTAGAAACGAATATTCTACAGATGTCCAGAATGGTGGCATTCTTTAATAATGTCAGAGTTAAAAGTGTATCGCAACTTAAGCTCTGCCTTAGCAGTCCCGCAACACGTTTTCAAATTACGAGCATCCACTGAGACCATCTCCAAGATCACTGTATGCTCTGATCTTCCAGCTAGCAGCACAAAGAGACACAGGGATCATCTAAAGTAAATAGTCCCAAGCAAGCTGGACGATCCCTATTGTATCCAACTTACAAAAAGCTACGCAATGCAAGAATAATATAGGAAAGCTAGCTTTTTAACCAAAATCAGAAGCAGGCTGAATCTTAGTTTAAGTCAAAACTTAGACTATGTCCCATAAGAAAACTTCTAATACAAAGAAGAAAAAAAAAAACAAACACCAACCCAAAAAACTGAAACCCCCATGCAGGCTGTCATTCTCCCTGCAGAAGTGGGAGCAATCATGAAATTCATCTTGCAAAAGAACAGAAGTAGCAAGCTGGCTGCCACGGTCTCTGAACGTTAACATCAACTGCCAGTTTTCTACTCCATTACTGATGAGGATCCCTCAGAGACTGCAGCTTTCTCACCAAATCCAGGAGAAACATTGACTTTAGCAAAGTGCAAGGAGAGAAGCCTGGGAAACCATACGAAAGATGGTGTACTGAAATGGAAGCAACAAGTAACACAATACTCCTCAAGATGCAGTACCAACCTAAGAGCTTCTCTTTGAAAAGGGGACACTAATGGACAACAAGAACCCTAATGTACTTGGAAACTGAAGTCCGTTAGGTTAAAGTCTTCCTGCTCATCAACAATGAAAGCCTGTTTTAGTAAAACAAAACATTAAGAACCAGAAATCTACTCTTAATAAATCTACTATCAAAAATACTCTAACTTCTGCCTGCACAGAATCCAGGAACCTGGTAAAGCTTTTAGGAATCCTCACTAATAGTAATGCCCATCTGGCTACCTAAACTGCCAGATTCAAGCTGGGCACGTAATTCACTCACAGTGCATCCTACCTCACACTGCTTTTCGTACAGGCTCTTTACAGTACCAAAGAAACAACATCCAAGCAAATTCTTACAGAAGAAAACATAGAAAAATGCAACACACATCCTACATAGAACAGACACAGATTTTACTATAATCTCTGGGGCTGAGAAAGAGACACCTCAGACTACTTTGAGATCTGAAAGAAATCAGGCAGCATCACTCCACAGCTCATGTTAAGCATGGAGTAAGCAGATGATCCCTCTTGCTAAACTATCTGGTTCCCTAGACTAAATAACCACAGCGTACTTTACATGTTACTTCACAGTTCAAATTAAACTTCTCTATTGATTGATATGAAAGGGCTATCATCAGCCAAACATGACTGCCCTGAAAAAAGTTACCTATTCTTGAGCCATATTAAATCTGTACTTGCACACAGGCAGGCATACTGACATCTCTTGGGCTGCAGAAACATCCAGCCCTCCTGTGACTACCATTGAGAGCCTTCTTAAATGGAAGGCCTTCATTACAAACGACTTCAACAGGAAAACACAGCATTTCTTTGTAAATCAGTAAGTCTTTCCACTACTTCAGGGAAGAGGTAACCATCACGAAGCTAACAGAGTGAGAGAACTGTCTCCCTGAAACTAAGTAGAGGGAAACCACAACAACAAAATCAACTCAGCTATCCTGTTCCCGACAAAATCAAGGAGGGATATGTAGTACCTCCTACCTGTAGCAGTCACAGCTGGTAGGAGAGCTCTGTTTAGCTGTAAGGTAGTTACCCCTTTGAAATTACTGTAACTAAGCTCTTGCCCAGCAAGGTTAATTTCTCTCAATCATACCCTCTGCTAGAAGAGCTCTGCTGTATTTTTGCCCTTCAAATTCACTCTAACTACACTATTTAAACAAGAAGTGGAAAGAAGAGAGGAACAAATGGAAACTCAGCCCCTCAGAGGACATACACTCTCATGAAATGAAGGATTAGAAGAAATTGTGTTTTACCAAACCTAAAACTGCAAAACAAAAGTGTTTAAGTTTTGCACAAGACTTGCAGTATGTAAATCTAGCAGCACCACTGCTAAAACCAGCTTTCTCACTACAGGGAAGGACAAGTCCTGCTTCATCTTTTAAGAACAACTGTTCTTAGAAGAGCATACTGACCTAGAAGTTACCTTGTTGAGAAAGAACTAATGACTGACTGGATTCTTCACTTGAAGGGACAGTCAAATGTTTCGAGCTAGAAAACCAAAGCCAGACGAGCATCAGATCTGTTGATGCTGTTCTAATTACTTCCAAGGAATCAGGCATGAAATATACAAGCAAGCCAGTACAGACCCAACCTTCTCGATGCCCAGCCACAGGGCTACACAGAACCACTGGCTACAGCAGCACTACCCCTCACTGGAACTGGTGGAGTGAGGGTAAACATATTTCTGAACACATTCAGGACGAAAATTCTTAATTAGTTCTTCATGCTCTTTAACATATTTTCTTACCACTAGCAAAACACTTCAAAGTAGAGAGCAGTGTTCTCCAGTATAAATTAGTAAGGCAATTAAGGCTAAATGTGAACTTTCCTGACAACCACAGTCCAAGAAAAAACTACTGAGGTGAAGCTGCACTTTTGGACAAAATTCTCAGCTACACAGTTCTAAGACAGATGGTGCCAAACAACACAGAACTCAGTTCTGAATCTATGACTTCCCATGTGACAGCTAAGAAAGGAAAGAAAAGAACAGTTTCAGGCTTTCATCTGAGTCAAGAGGTGGACCTGTGTGTTTTGGAGACAGTGAGGCCAGCTCTAGAGGACTTTGCTCCAAGAATGGAGCCTAAGATGATGGAAGATCTGGCCCTGACATGGGGTTACACAGACTTCCAGTATCTCCTACATAAACACTGCTATTAGCATTACTGGTTCCAGCCATCAAGAGGAAACAAAAAAACAAGGGTGCTGTTTGAACTTTTTTGAGGGGGGCAGACCAAGTCTGCCACAACACATGGTACTGTAAGGTATATTTACTATTCATTGCAATGAAGCCTCAGATCAGAGTCAAGCGGCTGGAGCAGACCAACTCAATGCACTACAGGTGACCTGTGCCTCAGCTATAACCTTCTTTTTGGTGATTTTTTTTCCAAACTGCAAGAATATAACGGGCAGAGAGGGAGAACCAGTCTGGAAACTGAGCATCACTGACAATTTGAGAAGTTGTGGATGTGTGTCCACCTCTGACACATAGTCCTTCCAATGTATTCAAGTAATTTTGATGGCTTTACAGGCACCAGGCTTATGTCATCCATTCGTAAGCCATTTTTACTATGTTTCAGGTAAGCGTTTTCATGTCTTGTAAGAATATACCTATTGTAGGCGAAGCAGAACTGAAATTATGCCATCCAAGAGAACCATAATCTTTAGGAGACAAAAAAGAGCTTCTCCAAAACAACACAGCAAGGACAGACTAGAGAACAGCAAGTACATCTGGCAGCAAAATGCACAGCGCAAAGCTAAAAAGCAGAACACCCAGAACAGGTTAACTGTGCAGAAGCAGATAGCACTAACAAGTAAAATATGAACCCTGAAGAACAGGAGTGAAGAGAAATCAGATGAAACAATTTCTGGAGCAAAGAACAACTGTGTGGCAAAGCACACCATGACCTCCCTATTTATCCACATCAAGCATACAGGTGGCAGGACATGTGTGATCTACAGACACCAAAGCAGTAAACACTAATATATGAAAACAAAGTGATATTAGTGCAGACATAGCTACCACACGAATATGCATGTTATAGAATCAGAATGGTAAGGGTTGGAAGGGACCTTGAAGATTATCTAGTGCCAACGCCCCTGCCATGAGCAGGGACATCTTCCACTAGACCAGGTTGCTCAGAGCTCCATCCAGCCTGGCCTTGAACACTGCCAGGGAGGGGGCAGCCACAGTTTCTCTGGGCAACCTGTGCCAGTGTTTCACCACCCGCATGGTGAAGAATTTCTTCCTAATATCTGATCTAAATCTGCCCTCTTTTAGTTTACAGCCATTCCCCCTTGTCCTATCACTACACACCCTTGTGAAAAGTCCCTCTCCATCCTTCCTGTAGGCCCCTTCAGCTACTGGAAGCTGCTATAAGGTCACCAGTGAGCCTTCTCTTCTCCAGGCTGAACAGCCCCAACTCTCTCAGCCTGTCCTTGTAGGAGAGGTGCTCCAGCCCTCTGGTCATCTTCGTGGCCCTCGTCTGGACCCACTCCAACACATCCATCTCACCAACAAAGATATTAAACAGCACCAGCCCCAGTACCGACCCCTGAGGCACACCACTCGTCACTGGTCTCCACCTGGACATCAAGCCTTTGACTGCAACTCTTTGAGTGCGTCCACTGAGCCAGTTCCTTGTTCAACGAGTGGTCTATCTGTCAGATCCATGTCCTTCCAATTTAGAGACAAGGACATCATGCGGGACAGTGTTGAATGCCTTGCACAAGTCCAGGCAGACGATGTCAGTTGCCCACTCTTTGTCTACCAACGCTGTAACCCCATCATAGAAGTCTACCAAGTTGGTCAGGCATGATTTGCACCTTCAGGTTCCTGAGGTAGTCTCGAACCTGGTCCTCTCCTACAGTGGGTGGTTCTTCATTCTCCTAGCCCCTGCCTTTGCCTTCTGCAACTTGGGCGGTGTGGCTAGAGCACTTGCTTTTGAAGACTGAGGCAAAAAAGTCATTAAGCACCTCAGCTTTCTCCACATCCCAGGTAACCAGGTCTCCAGCTTCTTTCTGGAGAGTGCCCACATTTTCCCTAGTCTGCCTTCTATCACTGACATACTATAGAAGGCTTTATTGTTCCCTTTGACATCCCTTGCCAGATGTAATTCTGTCAGGGCTTCAGCTTTCCTAACTTGCTCCCCAGCTACTCGGACGATTTCTCTCTGTACTCCTCCCAATGTTAGGTAACTCTAAAAGAAGTACAACCTTGAAAGGTTTGTGTCAGTAACATTCATCAAAAACCCATTCACTGATAAATGTACAATTCTGACTTTCAGAAAGCCTTCTGATAGTTTTTCTTTCCAAAAGCTCAAACTTCCAATACTTTAGACTGATCATCTAAATTACTGTGACTTCAGTGACTGCCTTGCAACATTCTGTTTCTGTGCCTTGCCTAATTTTGCTGGCTAAGAATATAGAACTGCCACACATAATCCTATAGTAAGAGCAAAAAGACTGTCTCCACCTGCTGAAAGGTAACAGCTAGATCCCAAAGTAAACATCAGTAGAGATCAATCTTCTTTTTTTTCTTTAGTATGAATATGACAAAGAAAAGTCAGACCTGTTGTGAAACATTTTCTATTTCTGTACTTTTAACTCCTGAAAAACAATATCTACTAAAAAGGAACATAATTTCACCACAATAGTTACCACTGTTCTCAAAAATATTTGCCCATGGTTAACTTACATATATCCACAGTATTGTAAAATGAGGTAATCTTAAAGCCACGTCTTCGATATCACACCACGACATGTAATTTCAAGAGAAGATATTTTCATTTTGATCATACTGGTTGACTAAGGTATTCCTTGCAATATTCAATGAAATACTTACATTTCTACTTCCACCTTTGTAATTCTTTAACATCTTAAGTAGCAAACTTACACAGTTGCAGATACAGAATCTGAACTCTACCTAACAGTTCAAAAAGTGCATTAAGTTGTATCTGCTACTATTAAGAGCAACAAAAAAGTGCTCTATGTAAGTCAGATTCACAGTTTGCTATTGAAATAACTAAAGTTGCAATAGCTGCTCTAACAACATATTTTTGATATCTACATTTAGTTTATATACTCAGCATCCTTCTACCTTAATCTTACTTTGCACAAACTACAGTATCTTTACTAATCTCAGTATCAAAATTACATTGCACAAACTACAGTATCTTTACTAATCTCAGCATCAAAAATTAAAAATCCTCAATTCATTTTATTTCTTTAGAAGCTGAACTTCAAGCTTTAACAGATGTTCTTCAAAAAAAAACCTCCACACCAATTTCTTAAGCAAATTAAGTGGTACAGAACCTGCTCATTAATAAGAAATCCTTCCAAACTCAGGGTTTCCCACCCACATATTGCAGGCTCTGAAATCTGTCTTTACTACAGAAACAAACAGAAAAAAACCACAACCCACCCTTAACACCCTATCTTCAGTTCAGAATCACTTTCATGCCCTCAGTCACAAAGTTCTCCATAATAAACCTTTACTGTAAGTGCAGACCTGCAATTTTGTGCACAATTGTTCTCTATGGAATAAAATTGATTCAAATCAACTAACAAAATTTTCTCTCACGAGAGTTCTCCTTCAGGTCCAATGAGAGGAATTGAATACACACAGGGAACAGTTTAAAAAAATATTAAAACAATACTTTACTTAGAAAACCTCACAGTAAAAATTGAATTATATCGTTTCTTTTTCTCATGTAAGAAGGATGGATTTAAGTTTCATAAAGACAAAGAAATTAACACTTGACGAGTATTTAGGCATAAAAAATATCATTACTCCCAATGGATTCATTATATGCAACTGAAAAGTGTTATAATTTTTTTAAATAATTTTTTTCTTGGCTGCAATATTGAACTTGCTTTCTTTGATTCCAAGCTTCTTCAAGAAATTCTTGGTTTATACAAACCAAACAACAACATGTGATGTCCTCAAAATAGTATCAGGAGCACTTACTCATCGTACTTGATATGATAAATAGCTTCTTCATCAGTGTCCATACAGTCTGAGTAAGATGTGGATGGTGTACTGTCCAAATTATTTGCATTTTCTCTAGAATGATCTTGGCTTAAGTTTCCATTAGTCCTTTTGCAAGTGTTACCACTCTTTCCCGGAGTTTTAGCATTCTTGTGTCCCTTTGTTGCCCGGGTAACATTTTCTATATGAGCTTCAAACCAGGCTCCAATGCTGACATCACGTGCATCCACCAATTCGTTAATCTAAAAGGAAAATTTAATAATGAATTTATGCTTATTTTACGTAATCTCAATTAAGAAAAAATAAGACAACTTAACTATACTACTACTCAACACTGACCTTGAGCAAGTTCAAGTAACACGCAGTCATGAATATGTTGCACTTTCAGTATTTTATTACTCTTTCCTCATTAAAATCTAGTATGACTATAATCTCTATGTCATTTTAAAAACCAAGGCTAGATTTCTCCCCGCCCCCCAACTTGAAAGTTAGCTTAATCTCTTTCACTATCCTTTCCTCTTGTTATTGTTTTTTCTGGCTAAAATAAGCGTACGCAACATTAAGATACCAGCTCATAGCCAAGGGGTTTAACAGCTTTCCTGAGCCTCCAACTTGAAATCATTATTTAACCTTTTATCTTTCTGGCCTGCAAGATTTTTTTAACCTCTCAAAACTCAAGGAGAGAGAGGGAGGAAACAAGTCTAAGAAGGCTGCGAGCACAGTCAGCCAAAATCTTACAACTGTAAGAAATGGAACATCTCCCAGAATTTCTCCCTTCCATACTCACAATAATACTGGTATTAAGGAGCCAAACCTCTTTACTATTCTAAATCATGTTTCACTTTCTTGAGTCTTCAGCTAATTAAGCAGATGTTTGCTTAATAATACCAAGAACACCGAAAAAAGATTTCAAGAATACCTCACCAACCGTACACCAAGTACAAAAAAAAAAAAAAAAAAAAAGTATTACAACAGAACTACTGCACAGTCACACCACAGAAAACATCTATAATAAACAACATCAGATACACTCATACATAAGGTTTAAGCTACAGCCTTTGTCAAATACCAGCACAGTGGCAGACAGATACTAACCCTAAAGGCTAGTTTCTATTAATTGAACAATCATACTGTATTTTCACAGGAGCAAGCCAAAAACAAGCTCAATAACTTCTAGTATTTAGAGTAAAGCAGTCCTTAGGTATCCGAAAGTGCAACTGACAGCAGTTTGAGCTAACAAGTTTATTCCAAGAAAGCAATACTTCGTATTTTACTCTTTTCATTCACCTTCTTAAAAAGGCCTCAGAAACTCAATCCTTTATTTTTTCCTGCCATGTACAATAACAACATTTTAAAAAAATATTTATTCTTAAAACCTACAGCATACAAAGTAGAGCTTTTTACCAGGATGAAAATTTCAGCCACATAAACAAATCAGAGCAGGACAGCCTCCTTTAAAATATATCAGTGTATTTTTAACATAAACAGCAGATTCTGGCAGGTCTAAAAGGAACACTCAAGAAGGCATACCTACACAACCTTACATGTTTGAATTAGTTGTCGCTCACTTACATGTTTTAATCAGTTGTCACTCAAAGTCCTTCTCCACTGCCCCCTCTCAAAATAACAGTTGAGTGAGACACGCACTACTAAGGATTCCCCCACCTGCTGCTACTTTCTTGCGACCAGTTATGAAAGTGCCAGAGAAGCCATGTTAGCCAAGCCAAAAATCACCACCAGAACCAGAACAAAAAAAATATAAATACGTTTAAAAAACCACAACGGTGCAAACTCCCTTAATCATTTCTCTCCCATGCATCCTTCTATAATTCGTTGTGCATAATTCCACAACAGACTTCCCGCCCTTGCAAAGAGTAAGGGTAAGTAATTATTACCACAGACCACTGAGGAACCATCTGACAAATATTTTATGTTTGTGGTGTCTGGTTTAAGAACTGGGTTATTAGTAGCTCTTTTTGACCAGTATTAAACAAATACCGATTTTAATTACAGATCCACTTTGTGTGTTTTTTCTTCCAAGCTAGTTAACAGTTCTCGGCTAAAATGTTTTTACTACAGCCAGAAATGTCTGGATGAAGAGTTATGAAGGCTGTGTAAATATCAGAAGGGAAAACATGCACATGCTTCTGTACGAGCTTTGATTTTTCTAACATCATTCCAGCATGCCCAACCAGCATTACTGTAACTCTCCTCTTGTAATCTATCTTGTATTCCTCTTTTGGGCACTGGAGACGAGCCATGGGGGCACCCTGCTTAGCCAAGGTGGTGTCCTTCACACATTCCAAGTCCACCTTGGGATGAACCCCCAGTTCTCAAACCAGATGCCACTAACAACTCTCAGTAACAAGGAACAAGAGCTGAAGATAATTCCACCTACTTCTAGTCTTTCAGAGCCCATGTAAATATCAGATGTCAGGTACAACTGGAATACAAAACAAGCTACAGCATGCCTATTTACATAACATATGACCACACAGAGGAGCTCTGTTTTAATCACTATTTTAACCATCTAACAATAATTAACTATTTCCAGTATCAACTCTACCACTTTTTTTTTTTCTTTTCATTACAGGTTCCATACTGGCTACCTCTCTCCTTGGTAGCTGGAATCGGAAAAACAAAGAAGGGCATGTAGGCTGAGACTATTCATAATGTGGAATAAGTAACAGGTACATTGCTGAGTCTAGCTCTGGATGCAGTTGCAGTGAGGGACAGGGCTTTCCTCAGACAGGAAGCTATAACAAACTATTCCTTCTTATAACTTGACTTTTCCTTATTGTTTGACACACAAGCAAATGCAAAATACTTAAATACACCCCACCTATTTAGCCATGTAACATAGCTTAGTTTATGGTCTTTTTAATCAACTTTTATTAAACAAGTTTACTACCTTTGAATTGCATTATTAGCTGAAAATACATTCTTAAAAGTTCCCAATTCTGTAAGTAGAAATCCTCTATATATTCCCATCACCTACAAATAGCAGAGAATGCAATGACTGTACCCTTATTTATATATATGTATATACACATACATATTTAAAACACATGGTTGGCTGAAATAGTAATCAACTCAGAGCTAATTAAGGAGAAATTCCCTATTCTATTTTCTGTTTTAATCCTGAACAAAACAGGTAAGAGACTGATACAATTTTTAGCACTCTTGAAAATACACATTTTAATACTCCCTTCCTTCGACCAGCTGATCTTCTGCAACCTCCCATCTCCCCAGTATTCTACCCATCCTTTCCCATATTACCTTTGACACTCATTGATTAATTGTAAAGCATCAAATTGAGTAACTGTGCTTTTTTCCCCACTGTAATAAATGGAGATAAAAGAAAAAAGCAGCAGCATGCAAACTCTGTTTCCATATTCAAGCTACTGATTTTTTGACTCCCTAAGTCCTCAGAGAATGAATAAAGCTCACTGCACAGAATGCTACAGGAACGTAAAGTCAGCAACTTACCATTTATCCTTAATACCTGAAACCTTAACTACAGTCCACATGAAACTAAGACAGCTTCCCATCAGGATGACAGGTCTAAATAACCGCACTCTTCTAACCCAAATTAACTTGTATACGTACAGCACCACAACCTCCTCCTCTGTAATTCTGGACATTTTCCAGCTAAAGAATAACTGTTATGGATATTTCCTATTCAAGAAAAATATCCAAAGAGGAAGTAAAATACTATCATTCCCTACATATGTATACATCCTGAGTGCGCTCACTGGGCATGTGAAGGACAACCAGAGGATAAGGCCCAGCCAGCATGGCTTCAGGAAAGGCAGGTCCTGCTTGATCAACCTGACCTCCTTCTATGACCAGGTGACCCACCTAGTGGATGAGGGAAAGGCTGTGGATGTTGTCCACCCAGACTTTAGTAAAGCCTTTCACATTGTTCCCCACAGTATCCTTCTGCAGAAACTAGCTGCCCATGGTTTGGATGGGTGTACTCTTTGCTGGATGAAGAACTGACTGAACGGCCAAGTGAAGAAAGTGGTGGTGAAAGGAGTTAAATCCAGCTGGCAGCCAGTGTTCCCCAGGGCTCAGTTCTGGGTACGCTCTGGTTTAACATCCTTATCAATGATCTGGATGAGCGGATTGAGTGCTCCCTCAGTAACTTTGCAGATGACACCAAATTGGGAGAGAGTGTCGATCTGCTCGAGGGTAGGAAGGCTCTGCAGAGGGATCTGGACAGCCTGGATCAATGGGCCAAGACCAATTGTATGAGGATTAACAAGTCCAAATGCTGGGACCTGCACTTGGGTGACAGCAACCCCATGAAATGCTGCAGGCTTGGGGAGCAGTGGCTGAAAAGCTGCCCAGTGGAAAAGGACCTGGGGGTGCTGCTAAACATGAGCCAGCAGTGTGCTCAGGTGGCCAAGAAGGCCAATGCCATCCTGGCTTGTATCAGGAATAGTGTGGCCAGCAGGAGTAGGGAGGTGATCGTGCCCCTGTACTCAGCACTGGTGAGGCCGCACCTCAAGTACTGTGTTCAGTTTTGTGCCCCCTCACTACAAGAAGGACATTGAGGTGCTGGAGGGTGTCCAGAGAAGAGCTACAAGGCTGGTGAGGGGTCTGGAGAACAAGTCCTATGAGGAATGGCTGAAGGAACTGGGTCTGTTTAGTCTGGAAAAGAGGAGACTGAGGGGGGACCTTATTGCTCTCTACAACTACCTGAAAGGCGGTTATAGTGAGGCAGATGTTGGTCTCTTCTCCCAAGTAACTAGTGATGGGACGAGAGGCAATGGCCTCAAGTTGCATCAGGGGAGGTTTAGACTAGGTATTATTAAAAATTTCTTCACAGAAGGAGTGGTCAGGCATTGGAACAGGCTACCGAAGAAGGTGGTGGAGTCACCATCCCCGGCAGTTTTTAAAAAACGAGTAGATGTGGCACTTCAGGATATGGTTTAGTAGGCATGGTGTTGTTGGGTGGATGGTTGGACTCGACCTTAGAGATCTTTTCCAACCCACGACTCTATGATTCTATGATCCTACTAAATATCCAATGAGCTAGCAATCTGGAAACTGTGCATTTTCTGTTTAAACTAAACTTCTGGTACTCTGATGTAATCCCACATGACAATATTGAAAAATTCAATAAGGTACAAAACTAACTGAACATGCTACATGTGATTCCTAAAAGACCTATAATAAAACAGCAATCACTACATCACATATACTTTATCTAGCTCTAATGCAGCACTGAGACATGAATATCAAAACAAATACTTGGCAAGCCTGAAAAAAATAAGCAGGGGAAAAGCTACACTTTTCCACAGATTTTTCTTCTGTTCACAGAAAGTACTTCTGTTTCACAAGTACTCTAGGCTGTTTGGTGAACATGCACCGGAGAACAAAATGTGTCACAGTTTATGAACTCTCCTGAAACCTGCAACACCAGTGAGCATGGTACAGAGATGCCTCCATGACTCTGCAAGAGCCAGTTTAAACGTAGCCAATTTGACTTATGTCTAATTGGGGAATTATGTCAAATTAGGAAATAAATCAATGAGGATACACATGTCTATACAATAAAACAATGAACTTTTTTAACAATAAAATTAAACCCACAAGTGTGAGGCAAGTTTCCAGCTTTTAAAGTTTGTACATACCTTATACAACCCAAGGCCAGGATCAATGAGAAATGAGTGAGATGATGTAGATGGCTGACTGGGTGACCCACTGTTTGTTTTTTTGACTTTGTTCTTGCAGTTGGTAACAGCACAGGGATCGACTTCTCCATCCTGATCAGTCACAGAAGCACTGGTAGGAGCTTCAGATTCAGAACGTATCAAAAGCTGAACTATGTCATTTAGTCCAACATTGTAGTCAAATAAAGTGTGTCCGTCTTCTAGCTGTCAAAAGAAAGTTATACTTGTAAAATTCTGCCTTGAGTTAGGTAAGTGGTTTCCGTATTTTCTTTTCACAGACCATAATTGTACCAGGAGAGGCAAGCCATCTATTTCAGGTAAATAAAAGCTTGTGTCTTCAGTATATGCAAAACCAAACTCTCACCAAGTTACCCGGAGCCATGATTTCATCCAACGAAAATCACTGAAAGGCTTAAAATTAGAAACAGGCATCTTTACAGACTTTGTACTTTTGAACTATGAATAAAGATCCAAGATAATGCAGTTCTCCAATCAAAAACCAGGTAGGATCTACGTTGCCACTTACATGATGTAAGCAATAACCATAAATACACATGAGAATTTTTAAATTAACAGTCATTGTGTTGTGTACATTTCAGCCACTTATTTTCACAGTTTGCTCAGTCTTTTCTAGAAAGCAAGGCAGCACCTGACAATTCCCTAATATTTTGCAGACTACTTCCTAAATAGAACATCTAGATATAAAAAACCTCTACACACACAACTGTTTACTTTTCAAAACTGTAAGATTTGAAAGTTTTGTGTAAGAGCAACTACACTTCGAGGGAAGCAACACCAAAAATACATACTGGGCCTTCAAGTTTACAGAAGGAAATATCTTAAATTGAGAGCATTCAAAAACATTTTTATTGCAGATTTAGCCAGGATCCCCGTTCGCCAGCCCCCTGCTCCAAGATCAAAACAAGACTATTCACTGAAAGTAAGTCTTTTAACTGGCCAGTTTAAAAGCTATTCTAAAACTGATGAAATATGCATTATGTAGCACTCCCTCCAATAAATTCACACATCAGGCCCCACTATATTCCAGATGCAACCAGGTGCTGCAGAACACCAGAATATAAACAGCAGTAGACTTCTTACTCATACCTAGCACACAATTACTAAACGTTATTTTGGGCCCCACTCTGGACAGCTTTAAGATACCTGTTACTATCTTTATTTTACCTGATGATCTCATCTAGCTACAATTAAGCTAAGAAACTCACACCAAAAAAATGTGTCCACTGATGCTCTGCTCACTTAAACACTGTTAATGACCACAGCATCTTTGAAGCAGAGATTTACTTTACCTAGAAGCATAGTGCATTGCTTTGGAACATCAAAACTGGAATTCAATTTGTTACATTTTACCTCTCATTGCAGTGGGAGAAAAATGTGTATGACTAAAAACTCCCACCTGCTTCCAAACTATTTTTGCAAGAAAAAAATTACCTGACCTTTTTCCAGAATAAGTGCTATTTTCAACATCACTGTTTCAGGAATCTTTTCACAGATCTGTTTTCATTATTTTATAGGCAGTACCAACACCACAAGAAAAAGCAGGCAGCAGGAAGGAACAGAAGAATAACAAAGAAGTGGGAAGGAATTCTCCAGCTTCTCACTAGTATAGTTCTCTTTAACATTCAAATGATCTCAGGACAGACAAAAGCGGAACGCACATTTCTTCCTTTATCCCCTCTGCTTTTTAAAAAAAACTCTGAAGGGCAGAGGACAGTTATGGACATAAGCTGACACTGAAGAAATAAGTAAGTTTTTCTTCCATGAATTCAAGATCTGTGTAAAAAAAAAAATACTTACTTCCCATAATGCTGGTAACTCCTGTGTGCACAGCTGGGATGTGTAAACAGGAGTACGCATAGTTTGTTTCAATGTAATCAAAGCTGACCCAGCTGTCTAGTCAAGAGGTGTGGGAATGAGACTGACCCTTGTTCAGCTAGCTGTTTTCAAACCAGTTCAACACACAGCAGATAAAACTATACTGATGATTTTGATGCTGTAACTATTAAATGAACACAACACTTAAAATAGAAATCTCCAGCAGCTGTTGTTCTGCAGGCAACTACCAACACTGCCTCATCCACCTGGAGCTTTAGGCTAGGGCTTCATAGCGAGTAGCAAGCTACTTAACCAAGTTTAAGTAACCTTTCCCATCACACGACGTCATATGTTCCCACGCTTTTGACAATTCCTAAAAAGGGGGACAGAAGTGTCCTTGTAGCCCCCACAACAACCCAGATTTGAGGGCTTTTCACACCACAAGAAGTTTATTTCTTCGCTATTCAGGTTATTAAAGAAGTGGAAAACCAGCTATTCTTAGATTCAAAGTACAAATAAACCCAAACCAAAGACAAATAACAACCCTGTAACAATGGGGAGGAAGGAGGGGGTGCGCAGAATGCTCTCTTCTGGAGCTGCTACTGCTTCTGAGCACTACTCCAGGCCCACTCTGAAGATTCAGCCCCCACCAAGTGACTTTTTTTTGTTGCAAAATGTTTAAAAAAAAAAAAATCAGCAGTATGTCTGCAAAATAGATCACTTGTGAAATAATGAATAAATTGTATGTTATTTGAGACAACATAACTTCTGCTCCATTTTTCTGTTCCAATTTCACTGGATGAGCTGTGGCAGAAATTCTAATGCGCAATTTCTACAATCCTATGGTATGAGGAAATCTACTGAACGCTAACGCAGCAGAGAGAAAAGGATAACCTTCTTCCTGGTACACTGAAGGTATGCAGGCAACATACAGGTGAGAGCAAACAAATACCGTCATTGCTCCCTTCCTCTCAGGGCATATGAGGTGCAGGCTGACAGGAAAATATTTTGAGATACTGCAGTTTAATTCAGTGAAGATCTAAACCTGAACAGCCTGAATGATCTACCATAACCAGGTAACCAGTGATAACACTCCACTAAAAAATGTCCTGTGTCTAGTCTCCATTATCTATTCATCAGCTATGACTGCAGAATAAGCTATTTATTTGATTCACAACTGAATCCTCTCTAACAGCATGAGAAAGAGGGGAAAAAAAAAAAAAAAAAAACACCTTTAGAAAAGTAATCTGTCCAGGAACAGTTACATTTAACGTGTTTGGAAAGCTAGACATACCTAGGCTAGGCCTGGAGTAAGAAGGCGGCTTGCCTAAAGACGCACACACCCACCACCATTCACAGGCTACTTACTCCTGCACAGGAATCAAACACGTCAGCTTTGATTAACATGAACTAAATGGTCAGCAGAATAAACTGATGTTATGGTTTGGCTGCAGCTGGCAACAAAAGCACCACGCGGCTGCCCCTCCCCCCGCCAGGGTGCGGAGGAGAATGGAAAGAAACAGGCAGAAACTGGTGGGTCGGGATAAGAGCAGTTCAACAGAACAGCAAAGAAAGGGAACAGGAACAACAACGATACAGATAAGGAGAAGACACAACACAAACCGCACAGCCCAGAGACCCGCTCTCCCGGACCAAACCGCCGCTGTGCCCTCCCGAGCTGCAAGTGAGTTCCCGCCGCCCAGCTCCCCCCTGCCGGAACCCAGCATGAGGCACATGGTAGGGAATACCGGGCTCTGTTTGGCCAGGTTGGGGTTGGGTCAGCCCACCCGGCTGTGCCCCTTCCTGGAGTCCGGTGAAAATGAACCCTGTCCTGGCCAAACCCAGGACATTATCCACCCCTTATTCCATACCATCTACGTCATGCCCAGGTCCCCCACTGTCCAGTTGATCACCACCACTTCTCCTGTCTCCAGATATCATTCCCTCAGTCTATGGATCATCACTCTAAAGTGTGTGTTGAGTTCACTTAATCCATGACTTCGGGCTCCATCTGTCGTAATGGTCTTCCGTGGCAGGAGAGGTGATGTGTGGTGATGGGCAGTCACTTGTTGCATCTGGAGCTCATGGCTGATGTATCCGGTGCGGCCAGTGCCCACAGTCTGCAGGAGATGTTGATCTCGAAGTTGCTGGGTGCCAGTTGTTGCAACCCAGGTCCAGTCCCATCACTGCTATGCTCTGCTAGGTTTTCATGAAAAAGTCCATCCTTCTTTAATCTGGACGATTCTTACTATGTTACTACTGGTATAACATATAACAATTATAACAGTGATAAGAGAGAGTGACAGGGTTATTTAACAATTAACTTTATACAATTTATTTATGGACTACTCTCACCCAAAATCAAATCCCCATGAGGTACACATCGGACTTCCCCATCCTTCCGCATTACCCACCAGGTTCACCCTGCTCAGCCAGGCAGCAATATCTTGCCACAATGGGGCAGCCCAGATAGGTTTGCCTCTGCGCTGCCAGTTCTTCTTCCATTGCTGCAGACACCCCCACAAGACATTGGCCACCATCCAAGAGTCAGTGTAAAGATAGAGCACTGGCCACTGCTCTCGACTGGCAATGTCCAAAGCCAGCTGGATGGCTTTCACCTCTGCAAACTGGCTGGACTCACCTTCTCCCTCGGCCGTTTCCGCCACTGGCCGTGTAGGGCTCCATACAGCAGCCTTCCACCTCCGCTGCTTCCCCACAATGCGACAGGACCCATCTGTGAACAGGGCATACTGTTTCTTATCTTCTGGCAGCTGGTTATACAGTGGGGCCTCTTCAGCACCTGTCACTTCCTCCTCTGGCGATGCTCAAAAATCTCTGCCTTCTGGCCAGTCCATGATTACCTCCAGAATTCCTGGGCGACTGAGGTTTCCCATTCGGCCGCGCAGGGTGATCAGCGCGACCCACTTACTCCATGTAGCATCGGTGGCATGATGCGTAGAGGGGACCCTCTCTTTGAACATCCAGCCCAGGACCGGCAATCGTGGTGCCAGGAGGAGCTGTGCTTCAGTGCCGACCACTTCTGAAGCAGCTCACACGCCTTCATATGCTGCCAGAATCTCTTTTTCAGTGGGAGTATAGCGGGCCTCGGATCCTTTGTATCCCCGGCTCCAAAACCCCAGGGGTCGACCTCAAGTCTCCCCTGGTGCTTTCTGCCAGAGACTCCAGGTTGGGCCATTCTCCCCGGCTGCGGTGTAGAGCACGTTTTTAACATCTTGCCCAGTCCGGACTGGACCAAGGGCTACGGCATGAACTATCTCCCGTTTAATTTGTTCAAATGCCAGTCGTTGCTCAGGGCCCCATTCAAAATCATTCTTCTTCTAGGTCACGTGGTACAGAGGACTCACAATTTGGCTGTAATTTGGGATGTGCATCCTCCAAAAACCCACAACACCCAGGAAGGCCTGTGCTTCCTTTTTGCTGGTTGGTGGAGACATAGCTGCTATTTTGTTGATGACATCCATTGGGATTTGACGGCGCCTATCCTGCCATTTTATCCCCAAAAGCTGGATCTCTTGCACAGGTCCCTTGACTCTACTTCGCTTAATGAACAAACCGGCTTTCAAAAGGATCTGAACTATTTTCTCCCCTTTCTCAAAAACTTCCTCTGCTGTGTCACCCCATACAATGATGTCATCAATGTACTGCAGATCTTCTGGGGCTTCACCCTGTTCCAGTGCAGTCTGGATTAGTCCAGGGACAGGGTGATGATCTCTGTCTCTATCTCCCGCGACGACCCTGGCTCAATGTCCTCCCTCCCGGAGTGATCTGCTCTCTTTGCATCTTTTAGTTTTACGGGGGCGACTGCTACCAGCACAGGTTGGTCATTGGGCTCAGCCGCGATGCCTGTGGTTGGAACTGGGGATGGAGCAGCTGCTGTGCCCGCCGGGGAAACCGGGGCCGCCCCTACAGCTGTGGCAGCAGCAGCCATGGTGCCGGTCAGAGGGACTGTGACTGCCTGCTGGGCTGGAGGGGCTGCAGGGCCGGCTGGGGGGGCAGTGCCAGCCCCAGTGCCTGCCCCTTCGCTTCCCCCCCTTTCCCCTTTAGGGCACTGAACAGTGCCGAACAGAGCAGCTCGGTAGGTGTGGGCCAGACCCCAGCACATTGCAGTGATTTGTGTCTCTCTCGAGTTCCCAGGGTGGCAGCACACTTTTTGCAGGTATTTTACCAGATTGTCCGGATTCTGCACTTGTTCAAGGGTGAGTTTAAAACACACTGAGGGTGTCCACTGCCCTAGGTACTTGCCCATGCTGTCCCACACACCCCATCGCTCACAGCTATCCAGCCCCCGGGCAGGTCTCTGCATGATGTTTTTAATGACTCATTTAACCCTAAACAAAACCTGAAACCCATTCAGGAGGCAGAACAAAAGGAGAGTGCTGCCCTGAGCATCCCACGGGTACTCGAAATTCTCAAAAGCTGTTAGGACCAGCCTGAAGGAGAGAAGGGGGGGGCGAAAGAGTGGGGGAAGGTATCCCCTCCGGTTTTCCCCACAGATTGGGTTCGATTATTAACAAATTCTAAGACATAGGATCCGAGGTACGGAAACGACCGCAGTGCCGCATGCAGATACAAGACTAATTTCATGCACAGTGATGTTATCAAGTCATAAGTCAATATCATACAGTACAGCAAAATCGTCATGCTGATCTTTTTTCCCGAGGTAATAAACAGCAGGGCAACGAACACATACAGCAAATAAGGATTCAAATACCACAGCCATCTGACCAAAGTCAGAAATATTTTTTACTGGCAACTATTTAACTAACACAGTAAATGCGTATAACAAAAATTAACAAAAATCTAAGAAAGCAGTTTTAACACCTGCTGCTCAGCCCTGCCGTTATCCCCGCCCCATGCCTGGGCACCAAATTTAATGTTATGGTTTGGCTGCAGCCGGCAACAAAAGCGCCACGCGGCTGCCCCTCCCCCCCCAGGCCAGGGTGTGGAGGAGAACAGAAAGAAACAGGCAGAAACTGGTGGGTCGGGATAAGGGCAGTTTAACAGAACAGCAAACAACGGGAACAGGAACAACAACGATACAGGCAAGGAGAAAACACAACACAAACCGCACAACCCACAGAGCTGCTCTCCCGGACCAGACCGCTGCCGCGTGCTCCTGAGCCGCGAGTGAGTTCCCACCGCGAGTGAGTTCCCACCGCGCAACACCCCCCCCCACCACCCCCCCCCACACACCACCCCCCCTTCCGCCCCGGAACCAAGCATGACGGCACATGGTATGGAATACCCGGCTCTGTTTGGCCAGGTGGGGTAAGCCCGCCCAGCTGTGCCCCTTCCTGGATTCTGGTGAAAATTAACCCTGTCCTGGCCGAACTCAGGACAACTGATGACTGCAAATTTGTCTACTTTACAGTACTAATTTATAATGAATTAGCGTTCTCTTCTCCACCCAAGTGGTTGTAGGGTTTTTTGCCTAAGTCTGGAAGTGCAGTAACAGAGATAATATTACTACAAGCACACTCCAAGTAAGCCAGGATGTAGTGTTTAGCAATATGATAGTGAAAGAGCACCTGTTTGTAGTATGAGCAAAAGGTGTTCCCAGAATATTAGCAACTGTATAAATTTAGACCAAGTCAATGACTCTGCAACACTGCCTGCTTCTGGGAACAAAGCAGAGAAACACAAAAACTCAACCAGTAAAATCAAATTCACATGCTATTCAACTTACAAGAACTAACGCATGTATCTACAAGTATACCTTATCCAACATTATTACATCACTGAGAATCAAAATCCTCAGAGTAACAAAGCTGGAAAACAATCATTGTTTGAAGAACTCCATTCCACAACAGCAGGAGAGGAGAACTACAAGATGTTGTTTAACTACTGACACTATACTGATGTTAGCAGAACAATGGAATCTTGGCCAGTAAGGCTATAAACTCACAGACTAGTTACTAGAGTACGAAAAGAGTAATGCACAGATCACTTTACAGTGTACCTGTCCCTCTAGACAGACTAATACCTCCTACTCTGCTCCAAGTTGGCTGGGGACTGTAAAATGACTTTTCGAATTATATTCTTAAAGCAGTATCAGATGCAGAAAATTCAGGACCTATCACTATGTCTAGATATTAACAAGCAGTAGGAGAAAAAGCATATCTTCCTTTCTACAGACAACCAGCATTTTAAATCCATCCTGAAATACAGTATTTCTCACCCAAAGGAACCACACAGAAAAACCCTAAACCACTTATAAACAATCCCCATACACACACTCCCACGTTTCTTATTTCCCAGCAAACACTGCCTTACTATGTCATCAAAATTCATGAAAGCGTTACTGAACTGAGTCCCAAATAACCTCGCAAATAAGTTAAATAATCCGCCCAGAAAGGCAGAAAACTTAATCAAAAACTGTCTGGCAATTTGTGGAAATATGTTCCGACCAGTCACCTAGTCAGCTTTATGGCATGCTCGCTCCTAACAATACTTACTTATAACAACTTAATCCCATTCTGCTGCATAAAGATACTAAGATTTCCTGAGAATCTGTTTGCCTGGCC
This sequence comes from Opisthocomus hoazin, assembly GCF_030867145.1. NCBI lineage: Eukaryota > Metazoa > Chordata > Aves > Opisthocomiformes > Opisthocomidae > Opisthocomus > Opisthocomus hoazin. Next base: position 19,715,105 of record NC_134454.1, on the reverse strand, counting down.
AGTGCATTAAAAGAAAACAAAGAAACATTACATGTTTACTTAATCACTCACTAAGCATTTAAGGATACTTGTCATTCACAAGTTTATACATGCAAACCAGACACAAAAGTAATCCGGCAAGTACCAGATAATCAAACTGTATCTCATTCAAATCAGTTATGATTTCTCAATGGGCGATGAGAATATGTACTAAAGCAAAAATAACTGAACAGGCAATTTCATTTATGAATTTTTGCTAGCTCTTCTGATCCTACTATCATTTTAAAAAGATGCACTTGTTTCCTTAGCAGCAGATTTCACTTCCAGTTTTTCTTCATAACTGGCATGCTTCAAAAGCCTTTAAGGCTTTATTAACATACGCTGAATAAAGTGATACTAAAGAGCAGCCAGATTTACCGTATCTAACACTCTTTCACTGTACTAAGTATCTGCAAGTGGAGAAACAGATTACATCTTTCAAATGTGTTTTCATAGATCACTTGTTACAGACACTATCACTCCCAAAATACTTCTACAGAAGGTTGTTACAAATACCAAAAGGTAAAACAACACCATGCTTACACTACTACACCAGAGTAGCCGTAGCGATGCCACACTGGAATTGATACCTACCTACTACCTACTACCACTGCTAGAACTGTCTTGTAACATCAAGCCACAAATGACTTTTAAAGCATGTAGAGGTCCAGTTACACAAACAGGAATGATCACGCAGAGCACAGTATGACACTAGATTACTGGGGGGGAAGGAATATGCCTGACAAGCAATTCACCAATTACTATCACATTAACTTGTCTACAAGTCCCAGCAGTAGCACAGTTCATTACTGGTTACACAGCATGTACAGAGACCTCCCAAGAAAGCACGTAATCATTCCTGTAAGAACACATTACCTACTGTTTTTATCTTAAAGTGTGATCCAAGAAGGTAAGTTCTGGGGTCACTTTAATCCAGTCATTCCACCTGACAATCAGGATCTTTAATCATTTACGGAAGTGTGCCTTTGAGCATCTTGAGGTTTTGTTTTCCAAGAACTAAAGCAGTGCCTAGCAATAAAGACCAACTATAGTGAACGCAGATTAGCTCTTTAACATTTCATCACACTACGCTGATTAAGTGACATCAGTCTTTTATTCTGCACGGGTATTAAATGCACCCTATAAATGTCTTTAACAGGAAATGTATGAAGGTAAAAAGCTTCAAGATGAAGTCCAGCAGAAAAACTTGGTTCAGAGTTGTTTACAGGAGTTACCCAAAGGGTAAGTTAGTCTGAAGACATCAAGAACCTGTAACTTCCAGCTGGGTACTCACTGAAGAAAGCAAAGTGGACTTCTAGAGTTTCTAGCATTTTCCATCTCAAGACTGATGTACAAATCTAACCTTTTCTGCCTGCAAGAAGTCTGCTGGAATTGTGAATTCCACTTAATATTTTTAACAGAAGCACTCAAATACATCTCCAACCAGCCTCTAGTAATGAAAAGCCTAACTAAAAACTCAAAATCAGCATTTAAGTATGTAACAGTGGGTTTTGGGCCAATGGCACCAACTCAGGTCAAGAAAATTTCAATAATCTTTACCGCACGACAGACATTTTACTACACTATCAGACACTTGGCTCACGGACTCCTGCCATTCACACAGTGTGCCCATTTTGCTCACATTTGCTTTCCACATTTGCACATGGAAGACTGTAGCCTGCACCTGGATTATTTGATATTTGGAGAGACTGCTTTGGGATTCTGGGATCGTTGAACTCATCTATCAACCACATCCACAGTAGTAGGCACAAGGACACGTTTTTACAATAACTGCGTACTGGAGCTGTTTCCCAGAGAAGTACAGTTGTCTGAATTGCAATAGAGACAAAAGCTAAATAAAAGGGAATTTAGTAGCCAACCACATAACAGCCAACCACATAAAGATACTGTCTTTACATGAACCAGAATGTTTAACACGTGCTGTCTTAAAGTGTTTGCAACTCCAAGAGATTCACTTCCTCCCCAAGCAACTCTAGTTTCAACAGTACTTACTGCACCTCCCATACACACTGCTCTGTCTAAAAATATTTTGTCTGGAGATCAATCTACTAAAACGTCCCATCTTCTTGCACATGAGACAGTTCCGCTACTATCAATAACATTTTTAAGAGATGTATTAGTAGCTGTTGAGGGTCCAAAAAGATTTTCCTGGCCCTGCACAACAAAACACCGTTCAGACAATCCATTACAGTAAGAGGATTAAAAAGACAAGTAACCACACCCAAACATCTTTAAGCAAAGACTGCACTCACAAGGTTTAGCTGCATCTCATGTCTACAGAAGACTGTTTCTGAATTGCAGGCTTGACTATACTATTTCCACATTTTAAACAAGGTTTTCACATTTACACTGTGTAGTCATAAAGACATCCTGTTCATAGAGTTTTTACCTTGGCACTCCTGAATGTGTTCTCCTAACTCTCCCCTCCTTACCACTGCTGTCATTTTTAGCAAAGATCCTCACACAAACCAAACAGCAACACCTATCAGTCTCACACAAAAACTAACTATAATAAAGGCTTACCTGCCTAAAGAGCAAACAACTTTAATCTTTCTTGGAGAGAAATACCAAAGAAACCCCAGGTCACCCTTACAGTGCTTTTCATTCTTCGCTCTGTTACAGTCTCCTCAATGAAAGCAGAGCCCAAACAGAAACAGACTGAGACTTTACAAACATGTTTCTTGCTTGCCACTAGAAGCCCTTTAATTTACACAGTTTCACTGAAAGTCCTAGGATTGACAATCTGTTCTCCAAGATTCACGGAAATTTTTTATTTCTTGATAGTCTGGACTTCATAGCTTGCTATTAAACAGATGCAAATGACAGATCATTCCCTCACTTCAAGAAGCAGCATTTACTCATCAATAAAAAAAGAAAAATCATCACTCTGTCTTCTTCACTCTTAGTACTCTTTTAGAGAGATGAAATCATAATGGAACACAAGTAGGTGAAACATCTGGACAAGGAAGTTCTGACAGACTCTAGATCCGTATCCTTCCAGAACGGAATGAGAACGGAATGCAGGCAGACCACATTTCAAAGAACAGTAACCAAACAAGCTATTAAGCGTCTGGAGAACGTGGTCCAAATTAGACTCAGTGCTGTCAACTTTTTTGCCACGAGATTCGCTTTTCAAAGCAGCCTACAAGAATGTTTGAAGACATGACCGTTACACCACCAAACATTCCACCAACAATCAGTCAGTCTGTACACCACAGAGTGTACTGCCTCTTGACTGTGTATGCGTTCTACTACAGCTAATGATCTGCCCTGGACTCAAGGAAAAAAGGTAATCGTAACACTGGATGGTATCAAATGTCTTACTCTCAATAAATCATAAACTAAATAGGTACTACTGTCTTATAGAGACTCCCACAGTACTCAGCAGAAAGCATACAGCAAGCGGAACGCCTAGAGAAGGAAGAACATGGAAGCTTCTAGTGTCTGAGAAAGGCTTTTCTACAATTCTAGTGACAACCAATGAGTTTGATCAGGGTGAATATGCTGTGCTGCTTTACCTCTCCACATGAAGAGGAAGCCTGGCATGCTACACAAAGCCACACAACCTAGGAAGAAACTACAGAATCTTGTTGCTGACACTGTAATTACACATCAATCTAAGTACAAACACCACGATAAATGTACGTTAGTCATCTTTGCACTCAATCAATAAGACTGGTTTTCTCTACGAAGAAATTCACACTTTTCCTGAAGTGCTGTAACTGAAATTTGGTACAGAAGCCTCCATGTTAAGGTCACATTCTCCAACAAAACAGTGGTTTTTACACCATTACTACAAAATTATTTGCAGAGTGTACAGGTGGTACCAATACCTTTTACCTTTTGATCTGAACTAACTATAATCCAAAAAATATTTCAGTGTATGAGATTAGTGCCAACGTGGAAACAGTCGAAAGTCAAGAGCTGTAAGGAAAGACTTCTTGACTTAATCAGAAGATCAAGGTGAAGGCAACCATCCTCAGCCTCAACCAACGACTTCTACAGGGTTCAAAAATGCACTTCTCCCAAGTTAAACCTTTTATTAAAAAGTTCAGGTTTGAAGATTATTTCTTCCTTTATCACTGGGTGAGATACAGAAAAAAACCTGTTAATTTAGACAGGAAAGTTTCTTCTTGGATGCAACCCTAAATTCCATTAAAGGAACACTTGCTTATTAACTTCTAGCTGGAAGATTAAGTTACAGCAGCAAAGCTTCTCTTCTTCTGCAGTTCTCAGGAGTCTTCTAATTAGATAAGTAAAACTTTGCAGCATCTTCTGGCTGTTACTCAGGATTACCTGGTGCTTTTGTTAAAAAAAAAAAAAGTATATCAAAAAAAGCATATAAAGCTGCACTGAAATCCTTAGAAGCATCAAAAAACTCATCCATTTCTGTGCTGATTAGATGAGAGTGGTCAAGTACCTCCTGGATGATAGTACGGACTTCTATAGCACAGGCAACTGAAGTTCAGCAACAGTGGTGCCAGGGAAATCAAATGACTATCTGCAGCTTGTAAAGGTACCTGTAATGAAGAACTTGTTATTATCTGAACCTTCCGTAATCAATAACAGAAGTCAAAACAAATAAATAAATACAACAGCCAAGTATATCAGGGCAGTTATTCTAACATAATTTAAGAGTTAAGTGATTAGGAATAGAGAGCCAGTTAACAGGTTTTGAAAAAGAGAATAATCTCGTAACTTTTATCAATATAAATGATATAAACATTTGATCACATATCATCACTGGAAATCCTCATCATCTAGTTGTCAGTGTAGGCCACGCATTAGGTGTGTTCTGCAGCTAAGGGTTTGCAAGTTTTTTTAATACAAAAAGAAACAGTCAGCTCCAAGAGCTTCCAGATTAATTAAAAAAAAAGTACAAGTACTAAACTATCCTAAATAGATTACATGAATAAAATATACATGCCACATAATAGAGCCTTAGAGCAGTCTGCAATTTCTTACAGGTTATATTACGTTTCTGTGGCTTCCTATCTGTCATGGTTTAGCCTGTATGAATGCCAGGTGCCCACCAAAGCCGCTCTGTCATTCCCCCTCCTCAACTAGACAGGGGAGAAAAAATATGATGAAAGACTCGTGGGTCAAGATAAGGACAGGGAGAGATCACTCACTGATTATCATCAGAGAAAAAGCAGATTGAACTTGGGGGAAAAAAAAAGTTTAATTTATCACCAATCAAATCAGAGCAGGATAACGAGAAAATAAACCCAAATCTTAATAACATCTCTCCCACCACCACCCCTTCTCCGGCTTAACTCCTGATTTTCTACCTCCTCCCTGAGCAGCGCAGGAGGACAGCGAATGGGGTTGCAGTCAGTTCACCACATGTTGTCTCTGCCGCTCCTTCCTCCTCACAGGGAGGACTCCTCACACTCTTCCCATCCTCCAGCGTGAAGTCCCACTCACGGGACACAGTTCTCCACAAACAGCCCCAGCACGGGTCCCTTCCACGGAGTGCAGTCCTTCAGGAACAGGCTGCTCCAGTGTGGGTTCGCCACGGGGTCAAAAGCCCTGCCAGCAAACCTGCTCTGGTGTGGGCTCCTCTCTCCATGGGTCCACACGTCCTGCCACGAGCCTGCTCCAGCATGGGCTTCCCACAGGGTCACATCCTCCTTTGGGCACCCACCTGATCCGGCATGGGGTCCCTTCCACAGGCTGCAGGTGGAAGTCTGCTCCACTGTGGACCTCCATGGGCTGCGGAGGCAGCCTGCCTCGCTGTGGTCTTCACCATGGGCTGCAGGGGAAAATCTCTGCTCTGGCACCTGGAGCACCTCCTCTCCCTCCTTCCGCACTGTCCTTGGTGTCTGCAGAGTTGTTGTTCTCACATCGTCTCACTCCTCTCTCTCGACTGCTGCTCCACAGCAGGTTTTTCCCCGTCTTAACTATGTTATCACGGAGGCGCTACCACCATTACCGACTGACTTGGCATTGGCCAGCAGTAGGTCCGTCTCAGAGCCATCTGGCATTGGCTCTGTCAGACAAAGAAGAAGTTTCTAGCAGCTTCTCAAAGAAGCCATCCACTTGTAACCACCCTACTACCAAACCTTGCATGCAAACCCACAACACTGAAGTCATGCATACAAAATTGTATAAACCATTCTATTCTCACATATGCTCCAGCTTTTCCTCCAGTTTGTCTAGGTTTTTTGAATAACAAAGATAATAGTACCAATGAATGGTAAGTTGCATCAGTAGCTCTACAGTAAAAAATTTAACAAGAAGCTGAATTCAGTACACAGTTTCTGCAATCATATAAAAACCTTGCAAACAGGGCTACCAAACCTAAGGCCAGGTAAGTTCAAAGTATAGTCCATGATCGTTTCCAAAATCATTTGATTCCAAAATCGGAATTTTGGAATGCAGTCTGATCATACCTGCCTGGAAGATTCTAGATGACTCTCTCACCAAGCTACAGAGCTACCTGCTACCAGCTTCACTGAACAATGAAAATCAATTCCTTTCTATAACTTCTTCAAACTATTTATCCAAAATATAAAACTTCACTGATGCAGCTGAAGATCTCTCACATCCAGGTTCTGCCTGAAGCAGATGGGGTTTGGACAGCTTCAGCTGAAAATGTTTACAATTTTCCAAACAAAATAACGCTGGGAAGAGACTGCATTAAGAAACTCGATTGTTTTATGGATAGGTTTAGCACTCCCACTCTTCGGGGAAAGACGCCACAAAAGATGCTTTCCTACCCTTCTGGTAATTCACCTAAGCTGTAAGTATGTAAGAAGTCCTTAAGCATACAGTTTACAAATACTAAGCTTACGAGCTTAAACTCACAGCAGATTGTATCCACTGCTCACGTGCCAGCACAGGTCGGCAGAAGTTAAAGGCCTTGTGTAAGAAAAGCTGTAGGTAAACCACAGCAAGTCCTATTGCCAGATTTACAACTGTGTGTTTCACTGAGGCTGCTTGATCACAAGAATGCTTTCACATAAAACTAGAATTCTTCCACTCTTCCCGTCTCTCTATCTTTTCAGCTCGATTTACAGGAACAAAATCCTAAACACTGGGGCATTACTTGCACAGCTAAGTAACATGACACATACTACCACGCTTACCTGCACATAAAAGCGGAGCTCTATTTCTTCTAATGAAGTAAGCTTGATTTGCAACAACTTTCACATCAAGTAAACAAACGGTTTCAGTACTCTCACTTCCACCTGCTGACTTCAGTCTCCCATGCAACAGGTTTGGAGTGTCTTCCTCAACAAGACTAATTTCAAAAGCAATTTCAGTCACTGCTTCTTGCATATACTGGGAAGAAATGTTTGAGCTCCAATGCCCTTGTTCCCTGACTCTAGTAAGCACTATGGAAAAGCCACCTGAGATCATTGTTTCTTTATCAACAACAGCCATTTACAAGTTTTCACTGAAATCAAATCCCAGCAGGGTGGGAGAAGATTATGAAGATGCCAACACAAGATTACGCTTTTTTTCATATTCCATCAACAATACATATTGCTGCACTAGAACAGCATGCACGTTTAGGTCTATGAGCAACATAAGTTGGTATTAATACCCCTACAGTCTTCCAGACAACCTTAAGTTCTCTGCCAAGTTTTCAAACTTCAATAAACTTCAGTGTATTTTTACTGCTCAATTTTTCCAGCATTGTAACAGAAGGCTAGAAATCCCATGACAACTACAGATTGGTCCTATAGAAAAACCTGCTCTGGCAGGTCAAGCTGCCAAAATTTGACTACTATAGTATCTGTTTCACCTTCATGAATGAAACTGAGAACTTCTGTTCTCATCTAGAAGTGCTACACAGGTTTTCCAGTTAGGACAAACACAGAGTATGCTGCCAGAAGACACACTGCTTTGCCTCACTTTTCTGAAATATAGAGGAACTCCACACACTGTAATTTACAAGTTTAGTCAGAGTGAACATATAACGACACAGATACAGCACTAGATTGGAAGAGTCTGTGGTGGAGCAAGGTTAAGGTTATGATTTCTTCCAGCATAAGGAATTATCTGTGTCCCGCCAAGAAACTCCGTCGAGCCAACGATCCAACTTCTTCAAAATAGAAAGCAAGAGACATTACTGCAGGTTTCTATGTTCAGTAGAGTTCTCTGGCTAACTGCAGGCTAGGTTACTTCACCACAGTGAACAACTCCACATACACTATTATTCCGTTTCCTGAGAAAGTTCTACCTTGACCTATAGAATGACATGACTTATCCAGCTGACAGATAGTTACTCAGCTCTGCAGAAATTTGGATCCCCAGAGAGTCCAGGATGTCCTCACAGACGAGACCAAGTCACAGTGTAATACTGTCTTGCTTACTCTTCAGTGCCACATGTGAATGGTAGGTCCTTCTGGCAGGAAGAGTTAAAAAATAGAAATGAGTCTGTTCAACGAAGTAGTGCTTCTCCTAATTTTACAAGAAAAGAGTAGTAATACATAGTACTACATTAACCACAAGACTAGGTTTTCATCAGTAGCTCTAGGATATTTTAACCCTTAAGAACAGGAGTGTGAATGAATGCCCACTTAAGCTCCTGCACTTGTGTTTGAAGATCACACAACAGCAAACTAGAGTACACCAGACAAAACTACATTAATTGGAAATGGACACTCGTAAAGAACTGCAAAATAACAGCTCTAGCTCAAAATGTTAGTTGAAGCTGTTCTCCACTGCAAGCTAAGAATACGAAATTGCTGAAACTCAGCCCAAAAACGGTGACTCACTTTGGTTTCTGTATCCTTACAACCTCATACATACACCTCCCACTTTTAGAAGAAAGGAGGTTATTTGGACAGTCTTCCCGTACCCACCACTTGCAAGGTCCAAGTATTTCTAGCAGTTCCCAGAGAGACTACAGCAAGCAAGCAGCAAGATCCCAGTTCTACTAGCATGGACTGTACAGATTTAACCATACTGAGTGCTGAACAGAGAAAGAATAAGGAAAAGAGTTTGGACGAGATAATGTTTTTTCCAATGCATGCAGGAATCTTCAGTTTTTCCATGTTTTCCTCTCAGAATACTGCTTTCTATTCACCTCACATTTGACTGAAATGGCCCTTTTTATTGTTTTTTATTTTTATCAGAGCCCTGAGGGAGCTGAAGTTGTTCACAGTTTCCTTTGCTCGTGTCTCTCAACACCCAGTTTTACTTGTGCAAGAACAATCCTTCTGACCTTTTTTCTACTTCACAGCACCAAGGGATCAGAAAAGCAATCCACAACCATCTAGGAAACTTCAGAATTAATTATGGTAGCAGGAAAATCGACATCAATAGTGAGTGAAGCTATAAAAAAAGAGCTCCCTAACTCTTCACTGAACACAATCCCAACAGCGTCCTAAACTGGATCAACTCAGTACTAAACTCACAAATGCTGTTCATATAGGCAACTTCAGCTATAACATTTCACTATTCTGCCACCTTAAGCAAGACATCTGTTAACTAAAATGTTCAAGCTAATTGGTCTGGCCAGTGACAGACTATGTAGAAAAGCACAACTCAGTACATGCTCATCTTCCCCGCTCCCTGGGTAAACCTCGCGTCCTACATCAAGCTCTGTGCTGGGAGCAGGGGTATGCTGGCACAGCACAAAGCTAAACAAATCGCACAACCTCAAGAGTGATGTTCCTTGATTCGGTCCCTTCAGAGCAACGTGAGATTGTCTGTAACGGTCCTGACAGACACATGCTCACAAACGCTGACTCCCACCAACCAGTCGAACACAGAAACGCACCCATTTGCTCTGAGGCTCACGACCTAGGCTTAGCATCTAGCCACTAATGCTCACCTCCCAGCCGCAGCTCAATGTTCATTTCTTGCTTTTTCTTCCCCTTATTTGTAAGGACACACACCTCGCCTGTTTCAAGGCGGGGACGTCACCTCCTTGCATTACTCGGTCCAGGTGCACGCAGCAGGCGCACCCCTGTGCCCCACGCTCCCACGAACGCACCGCAGGCCCGGCGCCCCTCTTCTGTCCGCTCACGGCTGCGCCTCACCCCGCGGCTCCAGCACCCGGCGCACCTCGCCGTTTTCGTAACGCGGCTCCAGCCCCTCAGCGACAGAGATACAGCCGGAGGCAACCCACGCCGGGCACCGGGCAGGAGGGGAAGCGCGGGCCACGACAAGCTGTCAGCCCCAGCCAGCCGGGACCCCGGCCCGGGCGAGGCGTCCCTCCGTCCTGCGGGGAGGCGGGAGGGGCTGGCGGCCGGCGGGCCACGAACGCCGCTACTCCGGGACTTGGCGCCGCCCCCCCGCCGGCCCGACCCCCGGCGCTCCGCTCCCGGGGTCCGGCGGGAGGAGGAGGAGGAGGAGGACGGAGGGGCTTCGGTGTGTCACTTCGGCCCGGCGGCGGCAGCGGTCGGGGGAGGAGCCTGCGGCGGCTCAGGTGGGAAAACAAACACACAAAGGGACCGCTCCGGGCCCCGGCTCGGCCCCGGGGAAAAAGGCGGGCGGGGAAAGCCCGCGCCGGGCGGCAGAGCCCCTCGCCAGGCCGGACGCCTCGGCTCTCGCTCGCCCCCCGCTTCCCTCTAGGCCCGGCGGAGCGGGAGTAAACAAAAGCCGGCGCCGGAGCACGGCACGGGGGTGGGGACGGGGACCTCCGCGCCGGGCCACACAAAGAGCCGGGCCCCAGAGGAGACGCGCGGGGCGGGAGAAGGGGGAAGCGCCCCCCCCCCAGCCACCACCCGCCGGGTCGGGGCGCCTCCGCCTCACCTGCTTGCCCCGGTAGAAGAGGCGCTGGCGGTCGGGGCTGACGCGGAAGGTCTCCTGGATCTTCTCCCGCAGGCACTCGATCTTGGTAAGGCGGCTCAGGTCGTCGATGGTCTGGGTCTGGGTGCCGTCTATGGTGCGGACCTGGATCCACATGGCGCGCGCCCTCCCGGCCGTTCGGCCGGCCGCGGGGGGAGGGAGGGAGGGAGGTCCGGGGCAGGAGGCGGGAGAGGGGTGCGCTCCCCGGGCGCGCGAGGGAGAAGGGGAGGGGGCCGGGCGCTTCCCCCGGTCTTTGTTCGGCTCAGCGGGGCAGGGTTTTCAAATCCCGCAGAACGGACGCGAGCCTCCCCGCCCGCCGGGCCGCCGTCCCCGCTCGGAGGGGCGCGGAAAGGGAAGAAGACCCGAGCCGGCGCCCCGCCGCTTCCCGATGCCCCGCGCCGCGAGCCTCCCGCCCTCCCCCCCGAGGGCAGCACCAGGCGGGGCGGAGCCTGGCGGGAGCGGCGGCGGCCGGGTCTAACGGGCGCCGCCGGGAGCCATCTCCCGACCCCGGGGAGTGTTTACCAGGCGCCGCCGCTCTCACATGGAGGTCACGGCGCCAACGCTGATCTCGCGAGAGCCCCCGGCCTCGGCCGTGAGGAGACAACAACAGCGGGGCGGGGGGGGGGGGGGGGGGAGGAGACCCCGCCCACTCCGCGCCGGCAGCCCCGCCCCCCGCGCGGGCCCTGGCTGGCGGGAGGCCTGCTGGCGTGGGGGAGGGGTTGGCGCGCGCGCTGGGGGAGCGACCGTTAACGTCTCGGCGGGGGCCGCGCGCGGGCCCGCAGCGCCTGCGGCGTGTCGCGCGGGCCGGGCGGTGGCGGGCGTTACAGCGGCCCGGTGTCCTCAGGCCGCCAGGGGAGCGGCCGCCGCTGGCGGAGCGCGGGCCCCGGTCTGTCCGCGGGCGTCGCCGCGTCCCGACCCGGCCGGGGATTCGGCGCTACCGGGACGGTACGGGTGGGGTCTGGCAGCGCCTGAGGCGTCGGCGGGAGGAGAAGGTGGGCCCCGCACAACGAGAGCCTCGTTTGTAACGGCAAACCTGATGCGGATTTGACTTCATGCGTCTCCTCAAATTGGGTAGTTCTGCACATCGACATCAGAAGAACGCGGGTTTGCCGCGCTGCTGCGGGCGAGCCCCAGCAGGCAGCTGAGCCCCACGCAGCCAGCGTGTCACTCCCTCACAGTGGGGTGGGGGAGAGGGTCCGAAGGGCCGGAGTGAGAAAATGTGGGTCAAGGCAAGGACGGTTTAACGGGGAAAGCAAGAGCTGTGCAGGCAAGCAGAGCAAAGTCAGGAGCTAATTCAGTACTTAGCGTTGGCAGGCGGACGTTTAGCCATTTCCGGGAAACCAGAGCTTCATCACGTGTAAAGCTTACTTAGGAAGAGAAGCGCCATTACTCCTAACGTCCCACCCTTCCTTTTATTGCTGAGCGTGACGTCGTGTGGTCTGGGATATCGCTGGCGTCAGCGGTCCCAGCCGGGTCCCTTCCCAGCTCCTTGCACACCCCCAGCCCACTCGCTGGCGAGGCGGTGTGGAAAGCTGAAATGTTCTTCATCCTGTGAAAGAACTGTTCAGTGATAGCTGAAACATCCATGTGCTACCGACAGCGTTTTGGTCACAGATCCGAAACACGGCACCACAGCAGCTGCTGTGAAGAAAATTCACTCCGTCCCAGCCAAAACCATTACGTGTCAAAATACTTTGAAGGTGTGTCTGCTACAGGGCTTGCTAGAAACCGGGAGATGCAATAGTGGATGCCTTTGGGAGGAACTGTGAGCAGCTTCATGGTCTAAGACTTTGGCAGCTGGATTAAAACACAGATTTACAGGACCCGCATGACACCTATGTACTTTTGTGGCTTTTTTGTACCAGGTGTTGTTGAGTCAGGGGAAGAAACCGATCACAAACAACAGTTATTGGAACACTGTTTATTAATTAGACTTGTTATTAATAGCAGGTAATTGCATCATACATGCAGTTACTGCCTCACGCAGTACACGCGCTTGCAGTCACCTGGCTGGAGCTGCAGCGGAGGGGCCAACACCAGCCGTGCGCTCGGGAGCAGGGGCTCGTACCAGGGCTTTCCAGGCTGCTGTGCACAAAGTCGCGCACGGGGTCCCTCATTGCAGTAGGTCCGCTGGCATGTGCTGGCTGCCCTGTAGTCTTTGTCCACCTAGAGCAGCCGCTGCCTTCTTGGAGGTGGTGTGGGTGACACAACCCGCCATGGGTGCCACTGTGTGCTGCAGGCCTTGGGCAAGTTCAGCAACTCCTTCCTACTGCAAGCTTACCAAGACCAGTGTGAGTTCTTGGGAGGGTTTCAGATGCTGTCTCCCATCAGGTATGCTTCCTCTCTTCACTCACAGTTGCCTGGTGACTATTACTCTGTGCAGACGCAGAGGCGCCTATAGAGCCCACTTGCACAAACAGAGCTTTTATGAAACAGTATGGTAGCAAAGATTGCTGTATTTTACTTTCAGGTCTGAGAATTCTCACAGCAGTTTTGAATAAGTTTCTTAAGGCTTGACTTGGTGGTATTAGGCATGTGCAAAGGCAGCTGAACGATTAAAAGTTTCTTAAACTGCAAATCTGTCCCCTTCCTCTTCATCCTTGCTAATCTATCTCCGCTCTTGTGATAGCACACAACTTTCTTTACTGCCACTGTCACAGCGTGTCACCGAATTGCCATTTACACAAATGCAGAGTGTGATTTTCAGTTTGTCAATGGCAGCACAGGCTCAGACTCAGAGGCTGTAGTACACATGACCTTTTGCCATCTTTCTGCCCCAGCCTTCTTGGGTTCACTGAAACATTCAATGATTATTTAACACAGAGAAGTACAGTAAGACTGTGCTTTAATAGTCCTATCTGAAAAAAGGATAAATCAAGCCATCTTCAGCTTTATCTTAGTTACACTTCACCTCTACAGTAAAAGGAACAGAGTCTTATTATAATCCTGTTTGCTGAATACAGCCTTTCTGTTGAAGCAAGCAGTAAAATGTGTCTGTCTTGCAATGGGGAAAAGAGATCTGAAAGAATTCTGAAATCAGATATGTTTTACCACATTAGGGGGAATAGCATCGGTGTGTGCTAGGGAGACTTTGTGGAATGTGCAGGATGGACTTCCTAGAACAGAAGGCATTTTTTGGTATGGAGAAGGAAAATGAAGGAGGATCAGTTTGTTAGAACACTATATCTTGAAATATATTGACTAGCTGGAATTGTAAAGAAAAGCAGATCAGATTGTTGGCACAGGAGTTACTGATTAGAAAGAGCACTTTGCTATGCAGTGATTATAGGCGGCCTGTTTTGTAATGTGCAGTATGAACTGGAGACTAGAATATGAAGCAAAAAAAGTGTGTAAAAATTCTCAACTAGCTGTCTGAAAGGGGGTGTGAAAAGGGGCAGTTATTGAGGCGGTTAGAGGAAAAGAAAGCTAGTTATATAGAAGGCAATAATGTCGTCTTTGGGATATGGTTATGCTGATGAGGAAATCACGGAATGCTGAAGGAGAAACTGACTGAGCAGCATAGTATGCGGGATGGGCTGGAGTGATGGTAGCAGAAGAATTACTGGAATGAGCAGGACAAAAAGAAAAGGAGACAAGAATATGAAAGTAAAACATGGGACTGTGGAGTCCTGGCTGGATGAGAGGGGACATAACTTGGTGCCGTTGAGCAACCCAGGTTCCGATCCGGAGGTGAGCCTTGGGAGCGGCGGACACGGAACCCTGCTGGGAAGGTAGAGCGACGAACTCGGGACACTGGAGCAGGGGGACCGTCACGTCACCATTTCCTGCTGCACTGTCACTTCCTTCCTGCCACGCTGTTGTTTCCTGCCACAGCACTGCTTCCACATCGAGATGCAGCTCTGCACCAATCACAACGAGTTGCAGTAGTTTTGCCTATATATGGACTGGGGGTCTAACCAATCAAATGCTGTAATTGCTTTGCTATATAAACCTTGTTTTGCTAACTAATAATGGTGAACGATCTATACTCATATTGGAGTGACATCGTTACAACGTATCCGTAACCCACGCCAACATGGGACTAGTGAGGAAAGGGCAAAGATCTAATTGGAGACAAAACCAGAAATTAGTGACAAAAAAGCATAAAGCTGCATAGAAAAGGAAAACTTGAGAGTTTAGGAGATAAAATGATTAGAGGAAAACTGTAGAACGAAAATGAGAGATTATAATTAAATAAATTGAGAACAACTTAACAGTAAGCATGAGTTTGTTTTGAAGTTAAGAGGTTTTTTTATTATGAAATGTTCAAAAGCAAACCAGGACTCAGATTGCGTTTTTTTGTGAGATAAAATAGTCAAAGGTTTAAAATTAATGGGGTGAAATATGGGAGCTGTTAGAATGGGGCCCTTGCACGTGTAGACATTTTCATAATTTTCCATGGGTAGATTGCTTTAGCATGTAGATAAAGATAATTGCTTGCTTGAGATTATGTTTATACTGGTATTTGAAATTCTGTCAGAATTCTTAAAAATTTTGGAGATGGTCTTACATAATTTATGTATGTCAGTGGGAGACCTCTTGACTGAATGGCCTTAATGTGGATAAAGTCATGGGGATGGAAGAAGCCAGAGATGAGCTTGATAAAGAGAGAAATGTGTAGGACACGTGAGGAGGGGCCTGAAGAATGGAAGCGTAATACAAAGCAAAGAAGCAGAAAGAAGCCAGCAGAAGAGGGCAACACGTGCCACTGAGTTTCGAGGAGGAGCAAAGCAGGAAGGAGAAAACAGGAAATCTTTTTACAGGCTGATTTTTCTAGTGAGCTTTACACCTGAGAGCCTTTTAATGACTTGTAGGCAATGTAATAACCTGTGTGGGTGTTCCGTTATTTTTTTGCTCAGATGCGCTTTACGTGCCTTTCAGGGAAGAGGAAGAGAAGAAGGAAACTGAAATTGTCCATCAACTGAACTTTGCAGAAATGTCTCAACTCACGTGAAGTCAATGTGACTATTCCAGCGTAAACGTGTTGGGAGAGAAAACTAGGCTGGCTGGCTTAATTAACTTTATTTAAACCTGCTGAAGAGAGCAAAAGCAAATGCAATATAGTTGTTGCAGATAATGCAGCAAGCATGCATAAGAATGCTATCCTATATGCAGATCTGACTGTCCTTTCCATCGTGTATAGGGAGTTAAGAAAGACAGAAAATTTGTGACAGTGAGAGTCCATGAGGTAAATACTTGTATGTGATTATGATAGGAACAGAATTGCTAACAACTCTGCCTTATTAAAGATGATATATGTAGCAATGTTTCTTCTGCCGGAAGGGTTGAGGTATTAGAAGGTGTGAGTTCTATGGCAGCTGGAATGAGAAGAGACTCACCCTAAGCAGAGTAAGAGCTGAGGGCAACAGAGCAGTCAGTGTTTTGCCCTGACTAAGAAATAACAAGAATCTATTTCTTTTTACAGCAAGAAAAGTCCCTGTCCTGAGGACCACACAGCCCACGGCAGATGCTGCCTGTTGCTTTAGTACATTTCACGGAGTGATGTACTTCAAGCTCAGTGAAGTGAGCCTTAAATTATACTTTATGTAATCCATGTTTGTATAATTCCTATTGTGAAAAAGGTAGGAAGAAGTAAATACAAGGATACTGCATCATTCTAATACTTCCCAACCAGAGTTCTGTCAAAATTTCACATTGTTTCCTGTGGATAGTTAGGGCTTGGCGGTCGGAAGATGTCGCACTGTACGGAAAGATAGGGCCCCTCTCCGGATAGCCAATAGTGTTCAGCCTATGATGCAAGCAGACGGAAGTGACACTGTAAACCTAGACTATATAATGCTGTGCTACCCACCAATAAGCACCATTTGCCGTCCACCACATTGGTGTCTGTGAGCTGATGACCCGAGCGGCCTGGGGTTGGTCGCCGTGCCGTTCCTGAACCAGGTTGCCACGCCTCTGAAGGCAACAGTTTCCTCATGTAATTCTGCTGATTCTAGTAAAGTTGCTTTAAGATTTAATTTATTTCAGTATGTGGTTTTGTCTTTTAAAAGCTAGCTAACTTGTGTTAGTAAGGTTATCATCCTTAATTATTTCAGATATCAGCAATTTTTACAGTGAAAAGTAACATTTCATGAGATTACAGCCTGTCTATGATTTGAGATTTTTTCTTAGTTTGAATTTTTCATTTCAGTTTAGCTAGCAATAGGATATATGACAACAAGTAAAAGCAGTTGATTTTTTTAATGGAAATGCAGTGATTTTATCATGAATTATTGTATTATGGTTGTGTTTCAAATCCTACATTACTGAAATGAGTAATGAGACATTACATTTTCTTTCAAGTTTTTATTTAGAAGTGCTATTGTGTCCAGATCTAACCATACTGCATTCTCTACATGCATCCTTCTAAGAACATGCTTAGCTTAAGAGCAAAACCATGGTGTTGAATATAGTATTATAGTTCTATAGTTTATAGTTATAATATAGAGAAATATTTTGTGTGTGTGATAAAACCAGTTCTCTGTAGCAAGGCAGATAAATGTTACATTATTTAATAATTGAGAAATTTAAATGCCAGTTAACTCTACTAGTGCTTAGTTGGTGAACTGGGAGTTTTTAGGTATTAAAGATGAACTCGCAACCCATCATGTAAGCATAGAAGTTAGAAAATTAAGAGTAAGCCTGGTCAAAAATACTCACATTTTCTTATGTGGAAGGAGAGAGGCGTGTCTCATTTATGTCCTGTCATCCGTTCTTTCTCTGACTCAGAAGTGGCAGTCCCTGCAAGTTTGAGCTTCTTATTATTTTTGAGAGAATTTGAAAGGATAACATATATGGGGCCATTTAATGCTTTCTGCAGTACCACTGTCTTTTATGCATGTGGGTATTTCTCTATAAAAGACAGAGTGGTGTAAACAGCCTTATCCTAGATTCGTATCCAGTCCTCAAATTTTGGATTAATAAGGAGTAAAAGCACCAAAACCTTGGGGTTTTTTAGAAGTCTGTATGTATTCTCTTCATGGTTTTAGATTTGTGAGATTCTTTTCTTACACTTCTTGATATTTTCTGATTTTTTTCTCAATGTGACAGAATGCTTTTCAAAGTTACAAAATTTTACCAAGGAAAAAACAGAAACCTTTTTGAAAGTTATAGACAATATTTCTTGTGGTATGCCTGGAGCTAGGATAAATAGGTTGCCTTGTTTCTAAATAATGGCACTCTGTTGTTGGTGAGAATTAAAACTATTTGAATTTGTAGCTGGTGGTCTTATGAGATAGCTTAGACTAGCAAAATAGAGAAGTATCATACCAATTTATGGAGTCCTGATGTGACTAAAACTTGAATTTTACTGTAAGCTACTATTCAGTTGCAGGATTCATAAAAACCATTAATTTTCTTTAAAAGCCCATCTTTTTATTTCCATCTGAACCTGTAAGATTCACATCATGATTTTTATTTCTCTGCTACATTTTTTTGCTTCAGGTGAGCATCCTGGGGTACCAGCAGTGTACATGCCACTGTTATTGGTGTTGCACTAGTAGAAGAGACGTTGTGATATCGTAACTGAATCTGCAGCTTTAGCAACTGGAAGCAGCTCATCTAAAATTCATAAAAGTATAGCGAGTCGAGTCTGCCATTGGTTTTACTTGAACTTTTCCAGGGAATCATAAATTAGGCTATTGTGATAGAAATCTTCTGTTAATTTGAAAGGAAAATTTGTGTTGCATCTGAACCCAGCTTTGTAGAAAAGCTCATTTAAAATCAGTAGAGCATTTGTCTTGATGTAGAATTTGATAAAATTACTCCTTGAAAACCAATGGAGCATTTGTACTGAATTTTCAGAAGTGGCAAATCTATAGTTCATCTCCTTTCATTTCAGTAAGGCTGGATTTGTGAACTAGAGTAACTTCATAACTAGATTTATCATATATAGGATATGTAGAATGGGAGGGGTTTCAGCTTCAGTTTCCAATTTTTTTAAAAGATCACTCCATATCTTTAGTGTAAAGAACTACATCTTGCAAAATGGAATGGAACTGATCACTCTAAAACCTTTTATGTTGTTCTTTGTTTTTCTGAAACCCCTAGGCATGCCTTTCAACTCTTGTGTAGTCAATAAAAAAAAACCTCATCTTCAACACCCTGATGAACTGTATTTTAGTGAGTTGGCTGAAATGTGGAAATACATTTCTGGTTTGAGCATATGTGAAAAATAATCAGTGATAATTTTTACTGCAAAATAATAAACCTACAAAAACAGGCTAATAGGAGAAACATAAAGGTAAATGTGATTATCTGGGTGTTGTGATATCCAATGCTAATATTATTTTTCGATAAAGTTTAAGAACTTATTTGGTGTAACCTATAGTAGGCTTCTTGTACAATTACTGTTCTACCCATGTAACAGGGGACCCCTGCATTCTTCTGCACTCCCAATAATGCAGAGAAAAGTGTACTTCACCAGTTTTGCAGGTAACTTTTAAAGAAACAAATCGGAAAATAGTCTTTTCAGTGGTTATATTAACCAAAAAAGATGTGTGGAAGCCTTGTCACTCACACCCCTCAGGAAAAGTTTCCTAAGTTTGGGAAGGCATTATTTTTACCACATAAATCTTATTTTTTCTACTAGAGCGGTTTTTCCATAGGTGTTTTGTAGTTTAACCCGGCAGCTGGCAACCACACAGTAGAGAGCAACTTACTCACCCCTCTCTTTCCCCCCAGCAGTATGGGGTGGACAAGTGGAAGAAATGGGAAACTCGTGGGTTGAGATAAAGACAGTTTAATAACGCAACAAAGGAAATACTAATAATAATTTTAATAATAATAATGATAATAACAATTATAATAATGAATATGCAAACCAAACTATATACAATACAGTTATTCCCGCTACCTGATGACTGATTCATAGCTCAAAAAAAAGTTCTGACTCCCAGCCGAGAGAGGATTCAAACTCCCAGCAAGAAAAGCTTCCTGCCCCGCCCCGGCCAACCCCATTCATAAACTGCGCATGACGTCCACGTATGGAATGTTTTTACTGGCCAGCTTGGGCTGGCTGCCGGGCTGTGCTCCCTCCCAGCTCCTGCACACCTGGGTGTTAGCTGAACATGGCAGACTGGCAAAAGTCCTTTATTTCATAGCCAAAACTGAAAACACCAGTGTTACCAACATTCTTCTTGTACTAAATCCAAAACACAGCAGCTGCTGGGAGGAAAATTAACTCTGGCCCAGCCGAAACCAGGACAACATGCAAAAGGACTCTAATGGGGACCCCACTTGTACAAACCGCATATGCAACTTCATTTAAAATATTGTTTAGCATTGTCAAGACAGCTTGGTTTAACTAGGAATAGGTACAGAAAACTGCTTCTACTATAATGTACAGAACAGAGAGCCTGTCTTAGAAGACTAGAAGGATTGACTTGTTCAGGACTAAACACAGCAGGTGAACAAAATGAGAAAATGATAACTATGTGAGGTCAGGTACAGTGTTCCACAAGTACAAATTAAAGCTTCAGAAAATTTTGAATCATTTTTAGGCTGGCAACTGAAAGTTTGTTTCTAATGAGCAGAAGTTGAGGGGTAAAGGGAGGTCTTTATTTTGACATTATCATACAGCAGTAGTATTCTTCATGTTTTTTAATGTCTGTACCTTGCCAAGATGTGAGATAATTTTAAATGGAAGGTGGTTCCAACGATTGATGGCTTTGCTACATCAAACTAAATCAACTGTAGATCAATCCAGAAAACTAAGCTGGACCCAGAATCCCTGTGTTCTTGTTCACAATTTCTTTGTGGCAAGACACTTCCCACTAAAAAATCGTTATTCCCACTGACTTCTGTTTCATTTCCAGTTTAAATTTGAAGTGACACTTTTCATTTAAAAATCTCCAGATAGGTTGGAGCCTTACTACCTGAGATACCACCATTTCTCTTTGAAGTAATCACTGAAGCTGTCCCATGATCTCACCATAACTCTACCTCGTGCACTTAGAACATTTCAGATTCCAGTTCTCCAAACTCGGCACAATGGCACCGCATTTGACACAACTCAGCAATTCCTTGTGGATCCAGGTACGATAACACGTCAGCTGGGTCTGGTCAGCCGAAACAACGGTATTAACCCAAACTCTTGTAATAGCTTCCAAAAAGACAGCACTGACCCTAGCTCATCAGTCCTAAACCTTGTCCTGGATTAATATAACTATAGTCCTAGTGTATCAAATTCTGCAAGTGCAAATGTTGTCCCAAAATGGGATCGTTTGCCTGGTGTGCTGTACGCCAATATACACACAGAGCAGAGGTGTCATCTTTATTGCCTGTTTGTGCAGATATGGGTGCTAGGTGATAATTCCACACAGCTAGCACACTGCTTGGCAGGGTCACAAGGACTATATACTCTTACAAAAACAAAGAAATTGCTTAGTACATTCTGATTGGTTCATCGTGTTCCATGCTTATCTTAAGGGATATTCATAGAATCATAGAATGGTTTGGATTGGAAGGGACCTTAAAGATCATCGGTTCAAACCCCCTGACTGCACATGCTCACAAGGTGGCGGGGGGTGCAGTCTGTTTGGTTCTGAATTGGGTCGGTGGTTGCAATCTCTCCCTGCCATCTTTACCTTTTTCCTAGTTACCCTAGATCTTTGTTAACTTCATGCTTCTTTGGCAGTCATCCAGCTTTTGGCGCCTTCTGGGCAGGATGTTCCCCTTTTACCAGTCTATTAGCTCCTCTTCAAGGACATAGTTGTTAGTCGGGCCTAAATTCAACAGCATCACTACTAACTAAGCATCTCTGCCGGATATCACAAACGCTAGCAGTAACACATGTCAGGAAACCACTTTCAGTCTAAACCTAGGCTGAACGACATGTCTCAGTAATTGATGAATATGTAAGGAGCCAATATTAGTCTGGATCACACCAGTCTAATTCTAGGTCTTTTACTAGCTCAGCAATGCCTGCTAATCCTCCCTGAAGCCCTAGCCCAGCAGAGTCCGCTTCCAGCCTGACCTAGCCTTTCACCCCGGGCAGGCACAGCCTTTACCATAGACCATCACCCTTTGGTGACCTCACCTATTTCCAAACTGAAATGCTAACCTCCTTTTACTGCCTTTAATTGCTTCTTATGTGTCTGTTAACCTGGGTCTGAAGGTTCTGGTTTTCCAATTATGTTAGCACATATCTTCACCTCTGAAAATCAGCGCTGTTCTGAAAAAAAATCTGGACCTGCTTGGCCCCATCAAAAACCAAGGAGAAAGTTGGGAGCTCTCAAACAATGCTTTCAACATTTTACCAGTTTACTTGGAAACAAGCTTACAAATACTTGAAAAATCAAGCACTGATTATTTAGTCCTATTTGTCTAGCATCTTAAGTGAAAAGTGCAAAAAGGAAAAATATTTCAGGTAATTATATCTTAATTATAAAAATACATATTTATGAAAGCTGAAGCAATTAGTCCTCATTAGGGAGCACATGCTTGCCAAATTATTATTTTTTTGAAGTACAGCTGGTTTTTAGTTTTATACTAAAATATATTAAGTTTGAGCTGCTGAAAATGCATTTATTTGTAAGGGTGCATTTGGCCGGATATAGTGGTCAGATTATTAATTAAATGCCAGAGAGAAAAGTACTTCAAAGCTATAGCTCTGTATACCAAGGCCAGAATTTTTTTCTCCCTCAGCATCATAAGCTACAGAAAATGCAAGTTAGCAAAGGAACCAGAATGTCTTTCATATCAGTTTGTCACTACAGTATCAGTTTGTAAACTTCAGTGTCAGGAAATAAACAGCAATCAAAATGAAGAGGATGTCTACTAAAAAAAGACTTAAGTCCTGCAAACATGTAAGTAATATAAGGTCAGCTGAATTACACTATGGCTATTCTTGTATGTTTTTGCAGAATCTTAGAATAGTTTGGGTTGGAAAGGACCTTTGAATGTCATCTAGTCCAATATCCCTGCAGTGAGCGGGGACGTCTTCAACCAGCTCAGGCTGCTCAGAGCCCCATCCAACCTGACTTTGAACGCTTCCAGAGAGGCAGAATCCACAGCTTCTCTGGGCAACCTGTTCCAGTCTTTCACCACCCTCATAGTAAAGAATTTCTTCCTTATATTCAGTCTGAATCTACCATCTTTTAGTTTAAAGCCATTACCCCTCGTCCTATTGCTACAGGCCCTACTAAAAAGTCCGTCTCTCTTACAAGCCCACTTTAAGTACTGAAAGGCTGCAGTAAGGTCTCCCTGGAGACTTCTCCCGGCTGAACAGCCCCAACTCTCTCAGCCTTCCCTCATAGGAGAGGTGCTCCAGCCCTCTGATCATTTTTGTGGCCCTCCTCTGGACCCACTCCAACAGGTCCAATTTTTTCCTGTGCTGGGGGCTCCAGAGCTGGATGCAGGACTCCAGGTGGGGTCTCAGCAGAGCCGAGGAGAGGGGCAGAATCCCCTCCTTTGACCTGCTGGCCACACTGCTTCTGATGCAGCCCAGGATACCGTTGGCTTTCTGGGCTGCCAGCGCACATTGGTGGCTCATGTCCAGCTTTTCATCCACCAGTACCCTCAAGTCCTTCTCGGGAGAGCTGCTCTGAAGCCCTTCATCCCCCAGTCTGTATTGATATCGGGGGTTACCCTGACCCGTGTGTAGGACCTTGCACTTGGCCTTGTTGAATGTTATGAGGTTCACATGGGCCCACTTCTCAAGCTTGTCCAGGTCCCTCTGGATGCATCCCATCCCTCAGGTGTGTCAGCTACACCACTCAACTTGGTGTTGTCTGCAAACTGGCTGAGGGTGCACTCGATACCACCATCTATGTTGTTGATGAAGATATGAAACAGTACTCATCCTATTACAGACCCCTGAGGAATACCACCCATCACTGACCTCCATCCAATCGTTGAGCCATTAACCATTAACTCTCTGGATGCGATCATCTAAACAATTCCTTATCCACCGAACAGTCCAGCCATCAAACCCATATCTCTCCAGTTTAGAGAGAAGGATGTTGTGGCGGACTGTGTCAAAGGCCTCACAGAAATCCGGATAGATGATGTGTAGCTCTTCCCTTGTCCGCTGATGTCATTCCATCATAGAAAGCCACCAGGTGCGTCAGGCAGGACCTGCCCTTGGTGAAGCCATGCTGGCTGTCTCGAATCACCTCCGTGTCCTCCGTATGCCTTAGCATGGCTTCTAGGAGGATCTGTTCCATGATCTTCCCAGGCACAGAGGTGAGGCTGACAGGTTGGTAGCTCCCAGGACGCTCCTTTCTACCCTTTTTAAAAATGTGTGTAGTGTTTCCCTTTTTCCAGCCACCAGGGACTTCCCCTGACTACCATGACTTTTCAAATATGATGGAGAGTGGCTTGGCAATGACACCAGCCAATTCCCTCGGTACTCTGGGATTCACCTCGTCAGGTCCCATGGGCATGTGTATATTCAGGTTCCTCAGGTGGTCTCAAACCTGATCTCCTCCAGTGGGAGGGACTTCGCTCTGCCAGTCCCTGCCTTGAGGTCCATCCACTTGAGAGGTGTAGGAAGAGAAGTTTCCAGTGAAGACTGAGGCAAAAATATTGTCAAGTACCTCAGCCTTCTCCTCCTCTGTTGTTACCAGCTTGCCAGTTGTGTTCACCAGGGAGAGTACACTTTCTTTGACCTTCCTTTTCTGGCTGACATACCTATAGAAGCTCGTATTCTTTGCATCCCCTGCCAAGTCCAGGACTGGGTCTTTTGTGGCTTTAGCTACAAATGTGAGTTATCTAAAAACTAACAGATTATAGCTGTAAAGAAGGTGACTAACTATTTTACCTCTTGAAAAGCTTTAAAATTTTATTGAGTAGTTTTTACTGGCAATAGAGTTTATCTTTTTAGAAATATTTCTATTCCTGACTATCCATCAGAAAAATGATTCATGAACTGTACACAAACTAGCAATGTGCAAGGCATTTCTAAATGAAATTACACAGAAAATGCAGAACATTCTTGTCCTTTGTGGCTATCCCAGAGGCCTATGAGAAAGTTGGAGGGCTGTCTTGTGCCAGTAGTTCACTGGAATCGCTCAGCAGCACAAAACTTCTGGTTAAACAGCTAGACCTTTGTAATGATGAGTAGAGTAAGTGGAAGTAACCTCACAGCAATACAATACCTAGCACTTCTGGAGTTGAACTTAGACCTGCGAGTGAAGCATTTAAACTAACTGCACATTGCATGCTAAAATTAGATGTCCAGGAAGGACATCCAAAACAGGCAACATGATGAGTAGGGAGCGATTTAAATTTGGTATGGACAGTTTGTCTAGATCTAGAAAGACAGAAACAGTAAGGGAAATCTTAAATTCTGTTTCACAGAAAATATGAACAGCTCAAACAGCTAATTCTGGATCCCCACTTAGTTACTGGAACTAACTTCTAAAAACAAAGGCTTGTTTCATTTCTTTCAAAGATATAGACAAAGTTCGCTTTTTTTAACAAAACAAATCAAGAATATATTCGGATGTCAAGGGATGCTGTTGTTACCAATTCCATTCTTCTAAGCCATCTTTTGCAAGATGAAATTTCTTGGGGCATATCAGGAGTTTTTACGTCTGTATATATATGTATGTATTTTATTATCAATTTGTTGTACCCAAGTTACAGAGGAGTTCCAATCTCCCTCATGCAACTGCACAAATTCTGCAGTTGTGAGCCAAAGAACATTCCTTGTATGTTCAGCCAAGAATCTACTGTTAGTCTAATTAAAATCCCAATAGTCCCAGTGAATTCTTAATCAAGAATTAATATTAGTTCATTTAAATGTGTATCACCACTTATAGTTCAGACAATGTGCAGTTAAAACTGATATAGGCAAATTTTCTAGTATCTACCCCTGTATTTGATTGCATGCTAACCTTTCCACTGACCCTCTGAGTATGAAACATTAACGGCTTCATTTTGGAGGTTTCATCTCGAGTCTGTCACTGAGAGGAGCATGATATTGATGGTAGGGTTTCTTCCCCCTCCTTGCTAGCAGGAGCAAAATGTTTCTGCTGATGATTTCTCCTCACTTTAGGGTCTGTTTGGAATCACTCTTATATGCTTGTTAATGTATTTTATACATTGTTCTTTCTTCCTCAGACCTCAAGTCCAGGGTACATCAAAATTTACTGTAAGATGCAATTTACGTATGGTAGCTAGTTATTCTTTCTTCTGTTACCACTAAGACTGGTTTTACACAGCTCCCAAGACTGCGCTCCTTTAGTGACCAGTAACAGACTGGTGAGCTGCTTATAGCCAGAGGACCCCACTGTCATTCCGTGCCTAGGCCTCTGCTATCATCTGATTTCTCTAGCCCTCAGTGCTGTGTTTTATTATACGGTCATAGATACTTCATCCTACAGGAAATAATGACTTACTGTTGCCATCTGTTAGTTCCAAAAGGCAACGGTTTGTTACAGTAGGCTGCAACCTGAGCAGGACAGTAGGCATTACAGCACACGGCAGTGCAATGCTAAGCAAAAGGTGAAGTGTAATACAGTAATAGGTAACAGTCACCTAGGTAAAATATAATACAATGATAGGTAATAGGAAACTATCTAACTAGATAGTTACCAAAAGAGTTAGACAATTGTTCATAGAACAGAACAAACTGAAGCAGAACTCCAGGTAGGCCAGAATAAAACCAGGCAAGTCCTGAGGCGTGCGTTGTGAGCTTAACACAAAGGCTGTGTCCCATTACAAACAATTGCATGCCACATGTACTGGGCTTTAGGGCAACAACTTTAATATAACTGGAAGCTAAGAAAAACACAGGAAACTGCATATGGAATAGAGCAATGTTTGCAGTTGCTCAAACTAGTATCAGCATTAGATGGGATTGCAGATGTCATCTTTGCAGGACACATATTTTCAGCTGAGAGTTAGGAGAAGGGAGATTCCTCTCCCAGGGCCATGGTGTATTAACACTCCAGTGGTTGTGCAAATTAAATTGGGGATTGTCCTTGAAATAGAAATATAATTGTCCTATATGACTTAAATATTTAACTGTCTCAGTACTGCCAGTGACAGGACGTGGGAAAGGCTCAAAGCTGCACCAGCGAAGGTTCAGACTGGACATTAGGAAACAGTTCTTCACAAAGAGGGCGTCAAACCCTGGAACAGGCTTCCTAGAGGTGTAGCCAATGCCCCCTCCCTGGAAGTGTTCAAGGCCAGGTTGGATGGGGCTTTGAGCAACCTGGTCTAGTGGGAGATGTCAGTGTTTGAGGCATTTGGACAATGCCCCTAACAACATGCTTTGACTTTTGTTCAGCTCTGAAGTGGTCAGGCAATTGGACTAGATGATCATTGCAGGTCTCTTCCAACTGAAATAGCCTACTCTGTTCTATTCTATTCTATTCTATTCTATTCTATTCTATTCTATTCTATTCTATTCTATTCTATTCTATTCCATTCCATTCCATTCCATTCCATTCCATTTAAAGCATATTACTACGCCAACCATGACAGCCCAATTTAAAAAAAATCTATGAGAGAGAAAATTAAGCACACTGTTTTGTTAACTAATGGCTATTTTGATGACTGCTTGTGCACAAGGTCTCTGAACTTTGTTCTACTTCCTGATTATAAATTATAAATATATGAAACTTTCATAGCTGTATGTAATGTTATTTACATGACCAGTATTCATAGCTAGAGCCACAACAGACTCAGCCCTCAAAAATATCAAAGAATAGGTGTACAATTCAACTGACCTTACACTACTTAAAAACATCTCAGCTAGAAGTGCAAGTATCGTAACAGCCTTTTGTGGTAAGATGGGTATTGGAGCCTTTTAGTAGAACAAGCACATTGTTCCATACAGAGAGGACAAAATATACCTGCATTCTTGGTCCCATATCTTGCATCCCATTGCTGGACCTCCTCTGTTTTTTTTCTGCCTGTGAGCCTCTGGAACTTAGTCCTGATTTATTCTAAAGATTGCCTATTCCACATTGGAAAAGAAATAACTTCATTTCATGTAAGAATCAAGTCTCATCACTGTTGCTTCAGCTGTTCTGTACAAGTATAGATAAAGACATTGGCTGAATTTGTATTCATTATGCATTGACACAACTGTAGGCAGGTACACAAGATTCTGCCTCTGTTTGTGTTATAACATTTATTCTCTGTATGCGTCTTCAGTTATCTTACTTCATTCTCTAAGCAATCTGCTCTGTTAAAGGAGTTACAAACCAAGCTCAGCCTACCTCTGTAGCTGAGCTGGCTATTCAGGGGGCTTTTCTCGTTTTTTTTGTGGAATCTGGCAGTTTGCAGTAAATAGGTTGAAGTTTTCTTTAACTAAAATCCCTGTCTAAGTATAATAAAGTACCACTTCCTAAAGGCAATGTAAGACAGTTCTTCCAGCTGGTTAATTGACCTGGTGTAAGTGACTGTGATCCTGTTTGCTGTGATGGCATTCTGAGCGTTTCTATGTCCGGTGATATAAAACTATCAGCAGTGTGTACACCATGGCTGCCATCCTTCATTTCTGAAAAAAAAAATACATTTTTGAAATCCCCGTGGTGCACACACTTACATGTCCATTACATTCAGCACACACAGAGTGACATATTCAACGTATCAGATAGTAACTATAATGTATTAAAACCATTAAGACTGGAAAAAAAATAGAATAAAGGTTGAATACTATAGTGGCATTACAATATTCAATAAAATAGTTGTTGGACCTCAGTGCCAGAATCTAACCCAATTAATTTTAATTATTTGCCAGTATACTCTGTGGGTATGGGGGGGGGGGGGGGGGGTGGCTGCTATATATATAACCATTCCACCATCTTTTACACTCACAGGTTGTCAGCCACTTTTTTGTACAGAAAACTGAAGTTCATGGCTTTGGGAGGACACCTTGCACGTGCAAACCAGAGGACCAGAAACGGAGATATTTTTTCATTTCTTCTGAGCAAAGTTTCCCGAGGCAGTGGAACTGGCAGTTGCAGCGTGGAAATGCGGTGCTGAAGGAAATGCGAAACCAGAGAGCGGTAAGGGAGCCATCCCGTGGACGGCTGTGAAACACACAGCCAAGACGAATCTATAATGTGTCAGCTTTTTCTGCCTTTTTGGTTGCAAGATGTTAGGTGTTGTCCTTTTGTCCCAAAACCTGCTTGTACTATTAAATGCCAAATTCCTTTAACTTTTGTGTAAAGAACTAATTTTCCCAAAACCGTGAAAGTCTTTGAAAATCAGAGTATGGAGCTGCATTTTCTAGAATACTCATTCACTTAAACCGTGAACACCAAGCTTCATATTTTTTTCAGTTTACGTAATGGAAACGGAAATGTATCACATAAAAATGAATGAGGTTGGAGGATATTCATTCTTCCCTTTGATTTCTATTCTGAAATACCATTTAATCCTAATGTTTTTAGCTTGAAGTGTGTGATAAGTAAGTTTAAAGCATGTGATAAGCAAGTGAGGCACCTGCACAGGTTGCCCAGAGAAGCTGTGGCTGCCCCCTCCCTGGCAGTGTTCAAGGCCAGGTTGGATGGGCTCTGAGCAACCTGGTCTAGTGGAAGGTGTCCCTGCCCACAGCAGGGTGGGGTGGAACTAGGTGACATATAAGGTCCCTTCAAGCCCAAACCATTCTGTGGTTCTATGATTCTGTGATATTTTAACTGAACTTAAAAAGTTTCTGAATTCTTGCTAGAGATTTATTTAGATTATTTTCAAAGATTCTTACAGAAGATTTACAGATGATTTCTATATGATTTGTTCACTTACCAGAGTAAACTGAAAAGCAATGGAAAATATGAGTCTTACTGCCATAGCAGCACGAGATCTGCAATCTAGAAAATATGAGATTATAGCTCAAGGAGTGAGGAGAAATTGCCAGTCTTTCCTAAGCCTGGAAAAAAATGTTAATTGAAAAGAAAATTAAGATTTCTCTTCATTCCCAATAACCTAGCACATAGTAGATTTTTCCCATCATTCTTACTGATCAAAACATGATCAGGGATTGATCTTTGGTAAAAACACTTTGTTTCTTGGCAAAGAATCACTTAAATAGTTATAATGTTAGATATAATCGCAAAGTTAGTGAAGCATGCAACTGAGCAACTATTAATTGAAAAAGTAAGAAGAATGCAGCGCAAAACCAGAGATGGCTTTCAAATTTTTATTCCTTCCTGTATGGTATGCTCCTCTGAGGCGTGTTTCTCTTCTGATCACCATTAAAAACTGGCAGTATAAAACAGCATCCTTTGCTGAAGCTCACCTGATATTAACAGTAAGTGTAGTTTATGAAGTAAGTGTGTCCTTAAGTTTTATATCTCAGGCAACTTCAAGGACTTTGTCTTTTTTAATTCACCTTTTACTACAAGGTAAGCAAAGAAAATTTCGGATAATCTTCATGAGTTGTCTAGGTAAGTATGTGAAAAAGTTCTGAATTTAGCCAGGTTACAATGTCAAATAGTTGATGTAGTTCCACAATGAACAAAAATATGTCAAGGTCATGTTGATAAAATTTAATTTTCTTGTATTATGCATACAATAATAAATGTCATTAATAATATTTGTTACTTCACTGTCTTTTTGATGTAAAAATTTGAAAGCTTTAAGAATGTTTTAATCACTCTTGTAAACTTCTTTATTTACTTTACTACAGAGTCTGGAAGTCCGTAAGTCTCTCATGGGTCTAAAAAAAATGCACATACAAAGCTGAGAACTACATACGCAGTTATGCAGGGTATCATTTCTTAATGCTGTAGTGTATGAACTATAGCTCTGGCTAACATAGCATTACAAAGCCTTACATTGGTTTGGTCAGCAATTTCCTCCTGTGGATTTTGTCATACATGCCTATGCAAATTTGCCTGTTGGACACATAAACAACATTGTTGGATACAATTTATCTCCTTCTGTGTTGGCTGAAAGCTTCGCTCAGAATTGTGTTAAATTGTTAACAGTCATGTTTTTCTGCTGTTCCAGCTGAATCTTGGACTTTTTGAGGAGCACCCCTTTAGTTTCTGAAAATGTGTTTGATTCTATTGCATTCAAAATGCAGTTATTTTACATTTCAG
Source organism: Opisthocomus hoazin (assembly GCF_030867145.1). NCBI lineage: Eukaryota > Metazoa > Chordata > Aves > Opisthocomiformes > Opisthocomidae > Opisthocomus > Opisthocomus hoazin. Next base: position 19,684,314 of record NC_134454.1, on the reverse strand, counting down.
GAGGAAGACTGGATTGGATAACTCTTTTTGTGTTTATGCTAATATTAATAATTTATTTTCATTGAGAAATTAAAGCACTTGAAAATCAAATCTCGCAGGAGAAACACTCCTCCTTTTTCAGCTTTTTACTGCCCTGTAGTTTGGGAATGGAGAACTGAGCAAGTGCTATTCCTCTGTGCAGTTTGATCCCTGTTCTTTACATGACCACCAAATTACTTCCACATCCAGCTCAGGTGGTTTGCTGGTATTCTGCAAGTTCAAACTGGAAACTGCCTTTCTGTAAGAAAACCACAGCACGCAGGCTGATCCCTGTCATCAGGAAGAGCAATACTTTCATAATAGTTATTGCAATAGGTATGGATCGCATTTGGACAGAGCTGTGCATGTGTTGATTCAAAGGTGCACAATGCAATCCTGTGCTGAATTCCCTCATTCAGACAAAGTGAGGTAGAAAGTCATGTGTCAGGATCCTCTGCACCAAAGTTATCTAGTCTGCCTCCCAAAGTTATCTAACTATACTGTAAGTCCAGAACATCTTGAAATATGCTGCAAAGTGACCATATTTCACCTAATTATCTCACAGGAAGTCCAGTTCTGTATTTTGAATAAAACAGTGCCATTTTATTTTGTCCTTTCTTTCTATCAGTCCAATAAAATCCAGTTTAGGCTGTTTGAAAAGATATTTTCTGCAAAATAACTACATTTAAAAGCAAATGTTAAGGAATTGTCAATAACATCCACTTAGTTAAAAGGAACAATTTGATAATTTAGTCAATGCTGGCAAAACAGTTCATGCTGCTATAAGACAAGGCTTTCAGACCTGATATAGTATACGATGCATGCCACGTTTCCTGCTAACTCAAACCAGATAGAAAATGGTGCTTGCTTTTCTCATGGTAATTTTATTCCTTGGCCTCCTTGTTTGTTGTTTGTCTGTTTCTAGTCTTTTTTTTTTATTTTTTGTAGTATTGGCTAGAATAATACAGTTTCTTGCCAACACTGGGCTTTTTTATATGTTGGGGGAGGAAAGATCAACAAACAGACCTTCTGTATTGATTTCCAGCAGAACTGAGAGGAAGCAATCCAAAACGTATCCTTCTTGCACATGTTTGTAAAGGTCTGGGGGTGGTGAAGAAGTCTGACTTCAGAATATAATAACAGGTTTTTAAAAAATGGTAAGAACATGTAATCATTTTCCATAGTGGGGCTGATAAATAAAATACTCAAACTAAAATGACTGCTCTGTTATAGAATGTATTTCATAGGCTTATTTTTACTGTTAGAAATGTATCAGTATGTTCTAGGATTCATAGCTACTATATGCGCAACACCTTTATAGAAACTAAACCGCTAGATGAGAATGTAAAACAGTCCTGCAGAAAGAGGTGTATCTTTCCGTCTAAGGATTCAGGTTTTTTATGATCTTCCCGCACAGTTGTTAACAGTGAGGTGGAATTACACTCCAAAATCTTCTGGAGTGTAAGAGCTTAATAAAGACCCACGATAAAGGTTTGCAATAGATTATTCTCCTCTCTCTCTCTGAAAATAAAAGAGCCTGCATTCGGAAGGAGAGATCAGGTTTACTTCAATGGAGTTTGCCAAAAGTGTTGCGTATAGTAGCAACACCTTTTATAATAAACCAGACTTTGGTTATGAGGCAGCACCAACCTGTGTTTGATTAATCTGTTTGCTGATCCTACACGTTACTGGAGAGTGCAAAGCATTTTCATAGTGCACCCTGAGAAAGAGCTACTTTATTTCTGAGATTAAATTTTGAGTCCATGAGCTCATATTCCAGCTAGGGGCCTATTTTCAAAGTAAATGGATTTCAAAACACGAGTTAAAATTACTTGCAGGTTTTACATCTCCCTCTGACCTTCTTCCGCCAAACATGAGGCTTTAGCACTGTATATTCTTGTTTTAAGGGAAGTTATTCTCTTGTTGTTATGTTAAAGATCCATTCAAACAGAAGAGGATTGAAATACAGTCTTCACTGTATTTTGGCAACTGTCCAAGAAGCAGAGCAGTTACTGGGAGATCTGAGAAACTGTAATTCACAGTAGCCCTAAAGCCTTTCTAGAGTCTGCCTCTGCCAACATTAGTAGGTTCCGAACAAAAAACCTCAGAGCCACTGTTTTCTAATGCCAGCTCCTCCCTGCCACTTCACCCTGGTCAATCTGGCCCAGAAACTGATGTGCTTCTTTTTTAATGATTTCAGGCGCTTGTGCATTACTAGTGTGCACCACTTTTCTAAAAGTGTGATGGGTGATTTGGCCTATTTTAGGCCAAAGTAAGAGCAGCGTGAAAAACATTGGTGTTCTAACACAAGCTGAAGCATAACCCACAGAAACTTACAGTTCAGCAGTACCACTGCGTTCAGCAGTACGGTCACATTTAGCATCTTTAAATGCAGGTGAATTTTACAGTTCAGCAGTGGAGTGTAGAGGACTCAGGGACATGCCTTCCATTAGGGACAACGGAGTTCATTACCACCACATCTTTACCACAAATCACCTTAGTAATATCTTTATTTTCTTTGTGCTGAACACAAACAGAAACTGTCCAAATGCCAGCAACAAGATGGGCATGATAACTATGGAAAGGATGGTGCAGGGAGGTGGGGACTGGCTAAAAAGCATCACCGGTGCCACTGTTAAATCTCAGATCATAGCCTACATTGCAATCTCTTTGCCTTCACTCCCAAAAATGCCTTCATCAAAATGCTTTTGGCCTTCGTCGACTGTTAAGTAACACACAGAATGGATTTATGTAATGACATTGTTTGCATATTAACCATTTATAAATTAGCATCTCGGTGTACAGCTAACAATCTCTTCATCTGCCAAATGCATATCCCACTGTGATAAGGTGTATAATTGGGTTTAACAATTGAATTACACCAATATGCCTGTGGATTCTCTTATCAGCAACTTGTTAGGTAAACAGTAGCTGTTCTGCACTAGTACTACAGAATTGCCCACAAAGTAGCTCCATGTTGGTAGCAAGAGAATTGCTTGTCAACAGCCTACTTCATCCTTACTGTTAAAAATAAATCTTATTACTAGAGTTTTTAGAAGAGTAAATTGTTCATTGTATTTATTTAGGGATTAAGGATCCATAGTCAGAACTGGGACCTCACTGAGAAGTTATTCAAACAGAGTGTGTTTAGATTTCTGTTTAAAGTAAGACATGATAGGAGAGTGTAACAAATGATAGAGAGAATAGGATTACAGGCAAGAAAGGATAAGGGTTATAGTGTATTCCTGTGTTTGACCTGCTCTCTGCTATAAAGCATTGTACATTTTGTGGATTTTAAAGCATTTTGTGATTTGAAGGGAAGCATAGGGAGTAAAAGTGCTTCTGGGCTGAATGGCTAGAAACTAAATGTCTATTATGCCTCCAATTTCACAACCAGACTTTATGACTCAGCTGATCCCTCCCTTTTCTGTGGTTGTTCTGTGTTTACACAGGTAGCTCATCGCTTTCAGCAATCCATGGTAAATTCCTGGCCCTATGAAATTAAATTTCAAGTCAACTTCAAGTCATGTAACTAGGTTTAGGGTATTGACAGATAGAAGCTGAAAAATGTTGACAAATATATTAAAATTAATCTTAGGTTGTAAATGAAAAGATTAGTTCATCGTCATGAAGTAAAGTAGTGCTTTCGGAAATTGAACAGACGACTAAAAGACGAAAGAGAACATTGTCGTATCATCTGTTTGCCTGTAAAGATACTGGACCCTGTCATGCCATAAAGACAACAGGACTGAAGCCCAAGATATACTGACTTCAGTGTGAAGCTAAATATACTGCCACTTAGGTTTGCAGATGGCCTATAGGGAAGATACAGTGTGTCTGTATTTCTAAATTGTCAGTTCAAAGCTATCAAAGCTTTAAATGTGTTTTTAGTAATCAAGGGGAAAGCTGCATAAAGTTAGCTCATTTTTCCTGATCTTTGTCACCTATTAAAAAGTACACCGTAACAGACTTAAGACAAATATACGTAGGTTAAATTTATGGCTAAATTTAAAGCAAAAAAGGATTATAGAAATAGAAATATGTGTAATAAAGCAAGGCACATTAAATACGCTTTGACTTAATAAACTGATTCTTTTATAATAAACCAAATATCTTTTTATGTCTCTGTAAGGGATATGGTGGCAGGGCCCTTGAACACATCAGCAGGCTGTAATTGCCGTTAGAAGCCTGTAACCCTCTTTCTCTGTAATCCCCGTCGGCAATCTATTCCCCTCACTGAGTGCTTGACTGCTTTTATTTAACGTTGGCTCACTTTCCCTTGCAGAGAGGCTGACCCTTGCTGCTCCCCGGCAGGTTATCTGCCATTTCTTCTTCCAAATGTCTGTTATTAGTGCCTCAAAATGGTATCTCCACTTTTTAATAAAAATAAGTGCAAATTCCAGAATGTTCTTTTGTAGGTCTCACAGTCATGTTAACCTAAATATGTTGACCAAAATCTTCTGGAGTGTAAGAGCTTAATAAAGACCCACGATAAAGGTTTGCAATAGATTATTCTCCTCTCTCTCTCTGAAAATAAAAGAAGCTGCATTTGGAAGGAGAGATCAGGTTTACTTCAATGGAGTTTGCCAAAACAGATTATAATTAGAAATACGAATTTGATAGCAAATTTCAGATGCATTCTAAAAAGCATTTATGAGTCTTCTGTTAAACTTGCCAGTTCTCTGGTGTCTGAATGTGTATATATATATATATAAATCGCTGCATTACAGTAAAGGCAGATAATGTTTCTATTTCTAAGCAATTTCTGACAATTATAATCATATATGAAACTTTATAACACAATGCTTGCACATCTGTGTCCACAGTTAAAATTTGTTAAACTTCTTGAGATTTATGTAGCACACATATACCTAAACACTGTAGATAATCTCATCTGTTAAAACTAAGTTCAATATTCAGGTTGAAGTCCTTTCTAGCTTCCTGTCAGGAACTTGGAATGCTTCATTAGAATAAAAAACTTAAAAGGATTTTCAGTTTTGGAAAAAGCTTTTCAATACTAAAAGGTCAAAATCAATCCCGACTGGTACTTTTGCAAGACTCTTTGCTTTGTTTTGCTTTGAAGTTCGTACTGTAAAGTGTTCATGCTCTGATAGTTATGGAAGATCTGTTGGCATCCTACTATTTAGCTGTGAGAATGTGTGTGGATGTCAGACATACCACAAAGCTGCAATTCAGCACTAGAACAATACTGGAGAAATGTGTGCAGGACTTGGAACCATGAGTTAGAACTCTGGCTTTGCCATTTGCTATTGCCTGGTCTCGGCTAAGTCATTTTTCTGTCTCTGGTTTGCTCTATTTAAAATGTACACAATAAAATTTGTATTCACCTTTATTGCATGTTAATATTTTACAAAATTTTGATTCATAAAGTACTGTGGGATTGTGAAGTGCTATTGCAGGCTATACCAATGCAGACTATGTCACTGTTTACAATACCACAACTTCAACTATTTTGCGTATTTACAGTTCTAAGATGTGGAATAAGTGGAAAAATTACAGTGGGTTTCCACCCAATCAATACATTTGGAGCATGATACATATCCAGTAATACCTTGGGAAGGTATATGAATACAATGAGAGTTATTGAGCTATATTTGCAGTTTTAGTACAGGTCGTACAGCTACTGTTGTCAGAATGAATTTTTCAGTTACCTCTAAAAAAAGTAGATAATGCAATACTGACAACACTGGACAAAGAATTAAGCAGATGTTGTAGAACTCTTACAATAATATAATCTACGAACAAAGAGGTTACTTAGGGTTCATATTTGAGGATTTAGCTCAGTGTCCTTCTGAAAAGAAAATTTCATACAAACAAATGTTTTATTCTCAATCAAAGTATTTTTATCCCATTTCCATGTTCCTAATACTGCTTCCAGAAAAGATTTTTCCTGGCATAAGTTTCTCTGACAGAATAGAATCACCAACAGTTATCACTGAGTAACTGACGTTGGAAGAGACCTCCAGAAATCGTGTAGTCAGCTCTGCTGCTCAAAGCCGGGAGAACTCAGACATGTTACTCATCACTTGTGATGCACATCATCACTTTTTGTCTAATTCATGGCTGATCTTGAGAACCATTTGATCATCAGGAGCAAATCTTTAAGTTCTTGTTTTCATCTACTGCAAGAACTGGGTTTTGTGCTACATCCAGATTACACTTTGTAAGCTCCAGTTTCAAAAAGACTGAGCAATAATCCCTGTTAATTATTAGATTCATTTAAATGATAATCGAGAAGAATGAGTTCTGTCCAGATATTGAAATGCCTCTAGATACTTTGTCAGATAGTCTTTAAAAGCATAGCTAGTTTTTACCATCTTGATAAAACAGTTTTGGAAAAACAAGTTATAGCAAAAGCACCTCAGTGTGACACGGTGAAATATTAATTTCGGTACTCTTGAGCCAAACCCACAAAATCTTTCTAAGGCTTATCTTAAGAGTGAAATTTGGTCAGCAAAGATTGCGTAACTTTGTAAATACAGAACACATTTGTTTATAATGTTAACTGTCAACATATGGCAGTTTTTAATACGTTTAGTACTAATGTATCAGTATGACTAATAGTCTAGTATTTAGTATGACCGTATTCAAGAGAATTACAGAATTACAAAGAAAATATTAAATTAATTTCAGATAGAAAATGTGGAGCAGCCATTAAAGGAAGCAGCAAAGGTCAGAATGTATGGGTCTTCTAAAACTGTACTTTGAATGATATATCCCCTATTTCTAAATAACAGTTTTATATACAGAAGCTCAGGCTGAAACCAAAGCAAATTCATAATTAATTACTAATTAACTATTTTCTGTGTTTCTAAGCTATCCAAAAAAATGAAGACAAAGCTAGACTGAGAGAGCCTGTAAACTCTGTAGTAAAGCTGCAGCAAATAATAAAGAACATATGACTTTCGAAATAGCAAAAACGTAAGCGCCCCACAGGTATCGATAGCCATATTTAATTTTTTTTTCTGCATTTCTTCTCATATAGAAAAAAGTAATTTGATAGGCCATTTAGACAGCTAACATGATGTGTACTGAGGAGCTAAAGCTTCAAACAACAGACAATAGATTTAATTTCTGTTGTGTATGAGCACAGACCGGTTATCTTACAAATACACCTCAGGGCACCATTTCAGTTACTCTATCTCATTTGCAGCTCCCTGTACAACCATAGAAGAACCTGGGGCCAGAGGTGAGCACAGGGGTAAAAGAATCTGTTTAAACATTTCTTTATGACTTCTTTGAACTGGGATTTGCACTCATTTGGGAAATTATTGGTACTATGATAAAAGAGCTGTGGGACTGATACAGAGATTTCAAGTCATTGTCCTCTGCTCAGCGAGAAATACAGATTTTTACCCAGGGTTAGTGTAGTTTATTCTGCTATTTGTTAGTTTTCTAGAGGGAGGAAGGAATGCACATAGAATCACACTGTTCTTTCTGTGTTTCATTTTCAAACTTTTTCTTTATCCCTCTCCATTTTACACCTTTTAGCTAACTGTTTTCTTGTTTATCTTTCTGCTTTCCATACTGTGTCTTTCTGTTCTCATCTGTTCTCTTCCTCTGTATTTTTCTCTCCAATTTTAATCCCTTTTCTAGACTTTCTCACCCTTTTTTTCAGGTACTGCCCATATTCAGTCTCTGTAAAACCACTTAGAATCCCTTTACAAACAAACTGGCAGCAAAGATACATTAAATGACATTTTAGTTCTTCTTATCAGTGTCTGCTAATCACTTCAGTTACTTGCATTGACAACAGTTAGGTTTGAAGCCCACTACACCAACTTGACTAGAATACTGGAAATCTAGTTGCTTTCTCTTTGTAAATATTTTTAAGAGAAAGCAATGAAAGTGTCGGTTTTGCTGGTGTAGTGCCTAACAGAGTAGTCTTAGTGTTACAGAAAATATTATGCCTGTCAGCCACAACTTCAATGTCTATGAAAGAAAAATCTATTTATTACAGGAATTAATTATTCCGGTAGTAATTTGTATAACTTCTGGAATTAACGTGACACTTGTAGCTAGGTGTATTAGATCTTTTAATTTTTAACATTATTAGAATACCTAATGTACATTCTGATTTCTTTAATAAAATCATGGTTTATTTATTACTTTTAATAGCTGGGGGAGGGGGGGGGAGGCTGTTGGGGTGGAGGGAGTCCTCACAGAACTGACCACACTTCAGTCCTATGAGATGTGCTTACTGTATTTCCTGAGATCATTCAGGTATTGAGAAGGCTGTTATTGCAAGAAAAACTGCACCAGAAACAATTAGGTAAAATGACAGTAGCTTTTAAATTCACCTGATAATTATATTGCAATTACTTTTATTTTCTAAACAAAGCCTCTTTCTCCTTATACCGTTTTCTGCTTTGAAATGCCCCATGTGTTTTGATACGAGTTTTCTGGAGATCAACAGGGAATCTTTCATTTGTTAACGACATTTTTTCTCACACTGAATATATTTCCTTGGGCTCAAGCCTACATGTAGTCATGAAAACGTTGTGCTGTGGGATGAAACTAATAGGATTTCTTTTATTTGCTTTTGTGTGGTTCTTCTGTAGGTTTGTGTAAGGTTGTATTGAATACTTTTCTCTCTGGATTCAATAGTCTGTGAGTTCTATGACACTGAAGCTGCCTTTGAATCATAGAATCACAATATAATGTACATTAGAAAGAACCCCTGGAGGTCATTTTGTCAAACCACCTGCTCAAACCAGGCTTGCCTTCAGCGTTAGATGAGGTTGCACAGAGCCTAGTCCAGCTGAATTTTGAAAAACTCCAAAGATGGACACTTTATAATCACAAAACCTGTTCTAATTCCTACATATCCTTATCTCTTTTTTTTTTCTTTACAGGCAGTCAACATTTCCCTTGCTACAGCTTGTGACTACTGCCTGTTGTCCTTATGCTGTGCACATCTAAGGACAGTTTGGTTCCGTTTTCTCTACAATCCCCCTTCAGCTAGGTGAAGACTCACCCTTCTCATCTCCAGACTAAATAAACCCTGCCGCTCTAGCCTCGCCTCCTCAAATGCTCCATCCTCCTAACCATCCTCATCCCTTTGCTCAGCCTTGCTCCAGTATGCACTGCAAAGCCCAAAACCAAACATAGTACTGCAAATACCGCCTTGCAAATACCGAAGAAGAAGGGAAAGTTTTCTTTCCTTGACCTGCTTGGCTGCCCCCTTCAGTCATTCCAGACACAAGATATCTAGGCCCTATATCAGATGGAAATAAATATCAGGATTTGGAAAAAGAAAGACATTTTTTGTTTTCAGCTGCTGAGAACGTCTTTGTAGGTTGCTGATGTGATAAAACCCGGGTGGAAGGTTACTACTGTTCTGCGGTGGAAGTCCACGAGATGGTGCTAGATAAGGACGGCGTCAATGAACTGTGTGTTAATGTCAGAGCTGCGCATCCACAGCTGCAGTCTTACGAGTTAGCCCGTGTAATTTGCCAGAAGCAATGAAGACAGGAGCTGATAGAGAATGTGCTGCTCTACAGCTCTTCATATATTCAGGCGGTATGAGGAGTTGTGTTTAAAACACACAAATGTCAGAGGAATTCAGCCTGCCCATGATGTCTTTGGTTAGACAAATTAGTGACAAATATAAACAAAACCAAGATATTAAAAAAATCTCTGTTTATACCCACCTTCTACTTCAAAGTTCATGCCACGTATATCTACAAGCAGCAACACTCAGGACAGAATACTCTTCTGCCTAAATTTGCGGGAAACTAGGAGTTACATACATATTATTATATCTATTGTAATGGCAGCATCACCACATCATGCCATCTAAGCAAAAAGGGCCCTTGACTTCAAACTATGACTGATTGGAAGGGTGAGAACGTCACAGCAGTGAAGAGGCATAAATCAGTCTTTGTCTATTGATGTGTTGTATAACAAAAGATCCTTAATAGAAACTGCTTGATTTGGATTACTTGCAAGCTTTAGTACTGTTGCAATTGCACTGATGTTAGATTGTTATGTTTTGTTTAACCTGTAAAAGCATTCATTGCACTGACAATTTCTAATTCTAATTTCTAGTTCTTTTGGCTGCCCGTAATGAAGGTGTATACTAGGCACATATTTCAGGGCTAGAAGGCTGACTGCCGGTCTCTTGCTGTAACATGTGATAATAGTTCCTAAACTCACACTTTAATGCAGTCGTTCTTTTACCAGTCTTCAGTGATTTTTACTGTAAGTGATATGTTTTTTTACGGTACACGGCCATTCCCTTCTCCATGATTGAAAGAACCCTGGTTTCCTGAAAAATTATCACATAGATACTCAGAAGATATGGTCCCCTCTTTTACATACGTTATTATGGTTAACTTTTGTCAGATGAACTAGCATAAGGATCACATTCTTTATAGTTACTGATGTTCTTCTCACAAGTTTTATTCTAACAACTCACAAATATGGTCAAAGTACTAGAAGCTGTATATGAAGAATACTTGCATTAAATTGTTCTGCAACTAACAGAACACAGTATTTTCTTTAAGGCACAGCTTTTGAAGAGGAGAAAAATAAGAGCAAAATATTTGTATTAGTATTTTAATAATTATTACATCTGCTAAGTAAAAGTTAAAGAATATCAGTACTGTTTTGAAAATAAACTGCAAAATAGTAATTATATTTTATATTCAACTGTTAGAAATGTTGGATAAATGTTTTTTGTATTGTAAAGTGTTAGAGGCTATATTTCTCTAAAAGACTCACTGGCTTTCATTTTCTGTTTTTAAATGAAATTCCTACATGCATTCCATCTCACAAAATAAAAACTCCACCATTCACGAAACACTCAGATCAGTGAGAATTTGAAAATGTCAGTCTGGAAAGTTTGTATGAGCAAAATAGAATCCAGAAAAGACTTGGATCCAGAAATTGGTAACTTGTATATCTATGTATATTTATAATTACAAAGCTGGCTGAATTTATTGTGTTTTCTGAGAAAAATTGTCAAATGACCTTGCTATCTTCTGTCTCAAATCTGAAACTCTACAAAATTACCACTACTGCTTTCCATAAGGGCTTCTGTCCTTTAAATTGTTTAAAAAATCTTATTTTTAAGGTAGATGGTAAAAGTACAGAATTCTGCATATAACCATAATTAAAGTTTTAACTATAAAATAAATACAAAATTCACTGAGGTCAGTGTTACTTTTTGCTGACCTCAGCAATGCTGATTTCATTAGCCTTCTTTGTATGAGCTTTATGATGTGTTGTCATTGTTTCATCAACTTACCATCTAGACAGCAAGTTCTGTAATTTAGTAAAGTGATCGTGTTACCAATAGCAAATGTATGACTATGAAGCGTTAGTGTACCAGTTACTGAAATTATTGTACCTGAAACATAGCTGAATTTATTTATTGTGCAAAACAATAGATAGTGCTAAAATAATTTAATTCTAGCGTAATGTATGCTGAAGTCAATATCTAGAACTTGGGTTCTTTTCCTCCACACTGACTTCACTGAACACTTAACAGATCCAGAAGTTGTAAGCATTATTTGGGAAATACTCAGAAGTTCTGTTCTGTTCAGTCAGCACGGGAAGCAACAGAATGATTTTCACTATTTGAAGAATACAACAAACCCAGCAGTGAAACCTCACACTGCTAGTAGCAGGGAAAAAATATCTTTTAAGGTCTCACAGGCCTTTGGATTTTGGTCTACTATAGATGCTTGCCTTATTGCAAGTGTGATTGACTGACATTAGTATTCCTATTTCAGGTATTTGTTGTTCATTACATTTACACAGAACAATTCTGTAAGTGCTATGTAGCTTGCAGGTAGTTCCACTGCAACTAAGCAGCAAACTCTTGCTACAGGTGCATCATGCCTATCATTTATACACATACACTCCCAAATGACTTGCATCAAAGAAAATTGCCACTAAATCACAGTGGGACTCTATGCGCAGCAGTGGAGAGCCGGATCCTAACCACCTGCTGATCCTGTGTATGCTTTTGGTTTGTCCCCTCTTGTATTTCAAGTGTTTAGCGCCTTGCAGGGTATGGCCTATGGCTGTGTAAGTGTCAGCATCTTCCATTGCACACTGACAGACCTTGCTGCTAAAAGGCAGGTACTCTTATTGCTCATCCAGTGTACCCCACATAAGCACTTAAGTGTTTATTTTCTTCAGTCATTTTGAACATTCAGCTATTTTTCAGGTGTTGTTCTGCACTCTGCTTTGCAGCTGAACACGATTGCATTTCCCTCTATGATTCAGTATGTCAGAGCAATTTTCTGCCGGTGTTCACAGGCAACTGTTAATGCGCCTCTCTCCCTCCCTCTGCCTGCACGTTGTGACTCTGATGCTCTGTGTACATTTTCTTAGAGACCTGCTGTGCTGGACAGGCACTGAAATTGTATAATGGATTATGTGGGTTGACTTGGAGCTACAGAGGCAGAAAGACCTTCTGCCTAACCTTCAGCCTCTTCCTTTGTTCTCAGTTAGACCTGAGACACCTTTTCTACTCATTTCCCTAAGTCAGTCAGTCAGTCAGTCAGTCAGGACATGCACATATGCATTTAATGACTTCTAAAAGTTCTCTTCTCGAGGACAGATGAGCTCCTAAAAGGCATTTTTTAAGAAGTAAAATGTTTGTCACATGGAGAGCTAACTGTGCCTTGTATTTCATATACATGTATGCTTCCTTTTTTATCCCCATCTTCAAAATATCCCCTGTGTACTTTTCCCCTTCCGGAAGAATTCAGGTCCTTAAAACCATAATTGTGCGGGTAAGACACAAAGAGACTGACCAGCTGGTACGTTTTTCAAACTTGGCCTTTCTCTTTTCCTATTGAAAGTGCAGAAATGAAGGATGTTACTCATGCAAAATGGTGACTCAAGAAATTACAAAAAAAGTAAAAATTAAGCCAAAATGGAAATTAGTTGATCTCAACCTCCTTTCTCTTCTGTTACCTTATTATAGTAGTTGTATGGACACTTGAGCCACTGAAAGGTAGACAAGTTAGTTTTCCTGTAAATATGACACCCTGAAGTAAAAATTTTTGTCCTCGTTGGGTTCTTTGTTTTCCGGCTTGCGAATATCAAGTGAGTCGTCATTCACATATAGGTAGTAACGTCTGTCTTCATAGCATTGGAACTGCACTGAATCTCCTTGGTAATGCATGATGAAAAAGTAATTATCTTCACTCAGCTAAGAAAATACAAAAAGTAAAGAACATATGTTATATTTTTAAAGTCTTTTCATAGGGTTTCATGTGACAAAAACTTATGTATGTTGCTGGCTTGTTATATTTTGAATGCTTTTCTCCAATGACACATATATACCAATTAAATAATACCTGTCTCCCTCAAAGGACTGAGTATTTCCAGAACCACAGCTGCATTCCTTTGCATCACAAAAAGACCAGCACAGTTTTCGTCTGCAGTATACCCGTTATTGGGATAATTTAGTATTCTCATATGGTTATTTTCTTACCACAGGCCTGCCTTGTCAACTGCCACTAGCAACAAAATGTCAATCCACAGTTTTTCTTGCCTCTTTTGGAGTAAAATTAGAATGTTACAGTACCAGTTACTCCTAAACAACTGTTTTATTATCTGTGATTTTTTTGTACATCTCGAGTTTCCAATACACTTTTATTAAAATCCATCTTTGGAGGAATGGCTATTGTCAAAACAGCCCGTCTGTGTGTGTAGATGTGTTTGTGTTCTCTAGGCTCCTCAGGGTGAGGATGGAGAAACAGTTACCAGAAAACACCATGCCAGAGAGAGGAAGAGTATGTGCTGAGAGGTAGCCTCCAAAACCATAAGCCCTGGCGACTAGTAGCCCTGTCAAATCTGCAAAAACTGATAAAATCAGGGTACGAAGGAGCTGCTGAACCTGCCCAAGGGCTGCAGCACACAGTGGCACCCATGGCGGGTTGTGTCACCCACACCACCTCCAAGAAGGCAGCGGCTGCTCTAGGTGGACAAAGACTACAGGGCAGCCAGCACATGCCAGCGGACCTACTGCAATGAGGGACCCCATGCGCGACTTTGTGCACAGCAGCCTGGAAAGCCCTGGTACGAGCCCCTGCTCCCGAGCACACGGCTGGCGTTGGCGAAATTTAAAAACACCTCCTGTATCTCCATGAAATGGTGGAAAATTAGATGGAGAGCCATCAAAGGAAGATGATTTGGGGAATGGCATTGTGTGACTGGGAGAAGAAAAAGGAGCTGGATGTAGAAGCATATCCAAACATTGCTAGAGCCAGAGGTTGCAGCAGGTCGTTGAAGAACCATGTATTTTGCAATGACATGTGATGATTTCCTATTATGGCCCGTTAAGAAGGCTGATAAGAAAACCTGGAGAATATGGTGGACTACTGCCAGACAAAGTTCATCCTGAGGACAGCTCCTATGGCAGCAGGCATGACAAAAAAGGTCATTTGCAAGTTCCAAGAAAAAAACAAATGGTTTTCAGTTATAGATCTGACTGTTTCTTTGCCATTGCATTAAATGAAGGACCAATTTGTAGGTCAGGTTTCACATTTAATAAAAAAAAAAATACACCTTTACCCATGTCCCAGAGGTATTTCACAATGCGTTTGCGATAGCATATGTATGCTCATGTTAGAAAAATGCTACAAATACTGTCTCCACTGGTTAAAGAAAAAAACATTGTCTTATGGAACAATATGTTACTGATGGGAGCTACAGAGAAAGGTGTGAGAGAGTAGTATCCAAGTTCTAAAATAAATAGGCTCAAAATTATTTAAAGTCAGTGTGAATAAGGCACAATGACCATAACCTCAGGCTAAGTTCAGCTGCTGCACTCTAAACCAGGAAGCAGCTGAAAGATAGCATGGAACACATATGAAGGCCAGCTGAAACAGAACAAGACATCTTATATCATCACGACATTTTCCACAAATTAGTGTAAGGCACACTAAAATCTGCATTTTGCCTCAGATGAAACAAGGAAATGAACACATGATCAAAAACTGGATGAGTCGTACAATGATGATAAGCAGACTAGTAAAACTGAGCTGCCACCTCAGTTGCATCAAAGAAGCTACGAACCTTGGGAAATATTACAAATTAATCATATGGCACTTTGGATTTGTGTCTAATACAGGGTTGATGACACACCAGTGTTTTGACTGTTGCTGAGCGGTGCATGCACAGCATCAAGACCTTCTCTCATTCCCACTCTGCCCCAGCAATTAGACTGGGGGTGGGCAAGAGGCTGGGAGGGGACACAGCTGGGACAGCTATCCTGGACTGGCCAAAGGGATACTCCATGCCATGTAACGCCATGGTCAGCCATAACGACTGCCATAGAGGAAGAACGGGGCGGGGGGGGGGGTTTGCTTCCAAGGTGGCTGTTGCTCAGAGACAGAATCACAGAATCACAGAATGGTAGGGGTTGGAAGGGACCTCTGTGGGTCATCTGGTCCAAACCCCCTGCCGAAGCAGGGTCACCTACAGCAGGCTGCACAAGACCTTGTCCAGGCAGGTCTTGAACATCTCCAGAGAAGGAGACTCCACAACCTCCCTGGGCAGCCTGTTCCAGTGCTCCGTCACCCTCAGAGGGAAGAAGTTCTTCCTCATGTTCAGACGGAACTTTCTGTGCTTCGGTTTGTGCCCATTGCCCCTTGTCCTGTCGCTGGGCACCACTGAAAAGGGTCTGGCCCCATCCTCCTGACACCCACCCTTCAGGTATTTGTAAGCATTTATTAGGTCCCCTTGCAGCCTTCTCATCTTCAGGCTGAACAAGCCCAGCTCCCTCAGCCTCTCCTCGTAGGAGAGATGCTCCAGTCCCATCATTATCCTCGTAGCCCTCCGCTGGACTCTCTCCTGTAGCTCCTCATCTTTCTTGAACTGGGGAGCCCAGAACTGGACAGAGTACTCCAGATGGGGCCTCACTAGGGCAGTGTAGAGGGGAAGGAGAATTTCCCTCGACCTGCTGGACACACTCCTCCTAATGCATCCCAGGATCCCATTGGCCTTCCTGGCAGCCAGGGCACGCTGCTGGCTCATGGTCAACCTGTCGTCCACCAGGACACCCAGGTCCCTCTCCACAGAGCTGCTCTCCAGCAGCTCCACCCCAAGCCTGTACTGGTACATGGGGTTGTTCCTACCCAGGTGCAGGACCCTGCACTTGCCCGTGTTCAACCTCATCAGGTTCCTCTGCGCCCAACTTTCCAGCCTGTCCAGGTCTCGCTGAATGGCAGCACAGCCTTCTGGTGTATCTACCACTCCTCCCAGTTTGGTATCATCAGCAAACTTGTTGAGGGTACACTCTAACTCATCATCCAGGTCATTGATGAAGAAGCTAAACAAGACTGGGCCCAGTACTGACCCCTGGGGGACACCACTAGTTAGCGGCCTCCAACTTGACTCGGCGCCGCTGATGACAACTGAGTTCTGCCATTCAGCCAGTTCTCAGTCCACCTCCCTGACCACTCATCCAGCCCACACTTCCTGACCTTGCCTAGGAGGATGTTATGGGAGACTGTGTCAAAAGCCTTGCTGAAGTCTAGGTAGACAACATCCATGGCTCTCCCTTCATCTACCCAGCCAGTCACATCATCGTAGAAAGGTATCAGATTGGTCAGGCATGATTTCCCCTTGGTGAATCCATGTTGACTACTCCTGATTAACTTCTTTTCCTCCACTTGCTTGATGATGACCTCCAGGATAAGCTGCTCCATCACCTTTCCCGGGATGGAGGAGAGGCTGACTGGCCTGTAGTTCCCTGGGTCCTCCTTCTTTCCCTTTTTGAAGATTGGAGTGACATTGGCCTTTCTCCAGTCCTCGGGCACCTCTCCTGTCCTCCAGGACCTTTCAAAGATGATGGAGAGTGGCTCAGCAATGTCATCCGCCAGCTCCCTCAGCACTCGTGGGTGCATTCCATTGGGGCCCATGGATTTGTGGGCGTTCAGATCGCTTAAGCGATCCCTCACACAGTCCTCCTCGACCAAGGGAAAGTCATCCTCTCTGTAGGCTTCTTCTCTTACCTCCGGGGCCTGTGATTCCTGAGGGCCTGCCTTGGCACTGAAGACTGAAGCAAAGAAGGCATTCAGTAGCTCTGCCTTCTCTTCATCCTCTGTCACCAGGTCATCCACCTCATTCAGCAGCGGCCCCACATTGTCCCTAGTCTTCCTTTTGCTGCTGATGTAGTTGAAGAAGCCCTTCTTGTTGTTTTTGACATCCCTTGCCAGCTTCAATTCCAGGTGGGCATTGTCCTTCCTCATCACATCCCTGCATGTTCTGGTGACATTCCTGTACTCTTCCCAAGTGGCCTGTCCCTCTTTCCACATTCCATGGACCTTTCTGTTCCACTTGAGCTCCGCTAGAAGCTCCTTGTTTAACCATGCAGGTCTCCTGCCTCCTTTGCTCGATTTCGTTCTCAGGGGGATGCACCGCTGCTGAGTGTGGAGGAAGTGACGCTTAAACAGCAACCAGCACTCTTGGACCCCCCTGCCTTCGAGAGCCCTGGCCCACGAGATTCCTCCCAGTAGCTCCTTGAAGAGGGCAATGTCAGCCCTCCTGAGGTCCAAGGTTTTGATCCTACTTACTGCCCTGCTTCCTCCACGCAGGATCCTGAACTCAACCATTTCATGGTCACTGCAACCGAGTCTACCTCCAACCTTCACATCCTCAACCAGTCCCTCCTTGTTTGTTAATACAATGTCCAGCAGAGCGCCTTTCCTTGTTGGTTCCTCCACCACTTGCATCAGAAAGTTATCATCGATGCTCTGTAGGAACCTCCTGGATTGCGCCTGCCTAGCTGTATGGTCTTCCCAGCTGATGTCAGGGTGGTTGAAGTCCCCCATGAGAACCAGGGCCTGTGACTGTGAGGCTGCTTGCAGCTGCCTGTAGAAGGCCTCATCAACTTCCTCCTCCTGGTCAGGTGGCCTGTAGTAGACACCCACAGTAATGTTACCCATGTAAGCCTGTCCCTTAATTCTAACCCATAAGCTCTCAACTCCTTCTTCATCTGACCCCAGGCAAAGCTCAATGCATTCCAGTTGCTCCCTCACATGTAGAGCAACTCCACCACCTCTCCTTGTTGGCCTGTCTTTCCTAAAGAGAGTCTGTAGCCATCCATTACAGCATGCCAGTCATGCAAGTTGTCCCACCACATTTCTGTGATGGCAACCAAGTCGTAGCCATCCTGCTGTACAGTGGCTTCCAGCTCCTCCTGTTTATTGCCCATGCTACATGCATTGGTATAGACACACTTGAGCTGGGCTGTCAATCTCACCCCTGGCCCTGGCACGCCAAGCCTGGGCTCATCCCTACTAAGCTGGGCGATGTCCGCTTCCCCCTTTGAACCTAGTTTAAAGCCCTCTCAATGAGCCCCGCCAGCTCATGGCCAAGAATCCTTTTTCCCCTTTGAGATAGCTGCACTCCGCCTGTCACCAGCAGGCCAGGTGCTGTGTACATGTCCCCGTGATCAAAGAAGCCAAAATTTGACCGATGGCACCAGTCCCTGAGCCACCTGTTAACCAGATGAGTTTTCCTGCCCCTCTCAATGCTGTTCCCTGCCACTGATGGGATGGAGGAGAACTCCACCTGTGCCCCTGATCCCTCAACCAGTTGCCCCAGTGCCCTGAAGTCCCTTTTGATGGCCTTGGGACTTCTCTCTGCGATCTCATCCCCGCCAACCTGCATTGGTTGGGCAATTGATCTGCTTGTCGGGGGATGTAAGTACTTTTGCATCACTTCGGGTTTTTTCTGACCTTCACATATTAGACTGTCTTTATCTTGACTCGCAAGTTTCCTCAATTCTGCTGTTGCCTTCCTCTCCCCCGTCCCACTGGCGGGGAGAGGGATTGAGTGAGGGTCCGTCTGTGTGCTTGGCTGCGGACTGGGGCCAACACCGCTCAGTGTTTGTTTTTTCACAGCTGGTCCCGTCCTGACAAACGTTAGGGCTGTGCTTCCAGCCCTGGGGCTGTCAGTTCCCGGTGTATTGGACAACCCTCCACATGAAAGCAAACTGTGGCCCGCACTCTGCTGCCAAACGGATCAAGCTCTTAACGGAGCTTTGGGAGTTGTGGCCCTTCAGATCTCAGTCAACCCAGGCTGGGGAATTCCAGTCAAAGTTTTAGGAAAATGCTGTCCAGTTATACTAACCTAACAATGCTGCATTATCTGCAAAGGGACAACAACTTGAAGAAGAGCAGCCAGATCTAGCAATAAAATTGCCAACTTCGGTAATCTTTTAAGCAAATGTGTTAAGAAGAAATTTAGAAGGACTATCAACTGAGAAAGGAAAGGAAGGTTTGAAACAGAAAAAACTGAGTTCTGCTAGTACTTAATAAGAGCTGAGAGGGTTAAGTATGCATTGGGATGGTTAAGTATACATATGCAAAGGCCTGAGGGTGGTAATGTATCATGAATAGTAAAATATTATAGTTGAACCAGAACAGAAATAACACTGAAGGGAGATACTACAGATACATACTTCTCTGATAACCAACATATAATCACTAAACCCTGTACTTCTGAAAAAGTAAAAAAGAAATGGTAAAAATTTATACATAAATAATGAAAATGGTAAAATGAGAACATTAAAAACCTATACATACATGTAACAACACAGAATGTGAACAAATCTCATTGGCAATTTGCCCTCTACTATCTGTTCCCCCTGTACTCCCTCCTACAATGATCTGTTTAGCTGCCTGAGTCCCAAGGATACAGGCCCAGCTCTGACACTACATGGCAGCATAATTTTGGTCCAGACTTCTAAGAAAACTGCTAATTTCTGAGACAGTCTGAAAGAAGATAAGGGCATGAAACAGAAGCAGCCTAGTTGAGAACTCCGAGTCATATCAAGCCATTAGTATCAACAGTGAATGCTAAATAAAACTCATTTCAACATTATAATCATATGCTGTTTTTATCAGAAATGACTGGGATGAACTCTTTCCTGTGTGGGGGCTACATCGTGTGACAAAGTTTGTAAATGTAAGCTTACTTGTGCTAAAAGAGACCATATTGGCTGGTGGGACAATTATATACATAAGGGGTGGGAAACATCCCATCATTGTCAGTGTGTTATGGGGAGATACTTGCGAAAACATTTTCTGTGGTGGAGCTAAACAGAAATACTGTTCTGTATCTCTTCATTCATCCAGTTATGTTGTTAACTGCATTTTATTGTATGATATTATTAACTATGACAAGCATGCTTTATTACAGAGTTAAAATAATTACAGTTATCAGTAAATGTAAGCTTGCTTATAAGTGAACTGCTGGGGCTGGCCTCTCAGCTGCTGCTCCAGCTGGGTAACCATGAGTATGTGCACTGCATGGGCCATGAACTGTATGTACGATGCAGTTTTCTGCTCTTATCAGCACAGTGCTGCGATAAATATTGGCTGTGATCTGTGTTACCTTCCGGACTTCATCCTTTATCAGAATAAGATGTTATTATAAATTATTATTTGCTGATACAAGCTGTTATCATTTTATTATGATAATAACAGCCTAATTAATAAAAGATGTTTTAATAAACATTGTGAACTGTGTCTCCGTAAGCCTTGGTTACAGAAATGGAAATTTACACCACTATATGCAACTCTTTCTGCTGTGTAACAGCAGGCTCCACAGATTGTCATGGTTTTGGTAATTCAGCTGGCAGCCTTGCAATAAAAAAGGAAAATGCCTGTCTTTAAGACTTACTGTTAAATGCTAGCAGACTAAATATCACATTGCAGCACCACATAGCTTTGTCATTGGCCATGAGAAGTATTTCTCCATCTCAGTCAACCACTCCCACACTTCTTCATCCTAAGGACAATGGAGGCTTAATTCAGCACACCAGAAATTATTTCCTTGTCAGTGCACTCATTCTAGCGGCTTTATTAAGAATCTCATCATTCAGACTTAACAATGATTTTGCCTGTTGGCCTAACTGGATGTGGTTCACGTTCAGGCTGCTGATTTCTCACACAAATAAGTGACTTTTTTTTTTCTTGTCCTTGAAGGTATTGGCAAGAAACTATGATGAGTAGATCACTGCCTGTCTTGTTAGGTAATGAATGGGTTCTCAGAATGAATTTTTCATTTTAATTATCTGTTTAGAAACCCACAGTGATGAACAGGCACTACAGGCAACTGTTACAGCTCTTCTTTCCACCTGTCCCTCAAAACTTGCAGCCATCAAGACACTAATTCTTTCCCTATGAACAGATCCACAGAAAAAGGCATATCTTCTTCTACAAAAAAGCATATGAAATACATTTTTGAAGAATGCAATATGACTGTGATAGTTCACATCATACAAGAAGGGTACTAGAAGTTGCCCTATATATTTCCTAAGCTTTGTATCTTTCTCCTTCCATGCAGAGCCAAGGAATATTCGTGGCAAGTAAGTGCCTCAGTAGGAACTTCAACTGAAGGACCCATTTGGATTTTCCAGGCCCAGTATGCAGGAGATTTGTTTGTTAATTATTGAAAAAAAAAAAAAAAAAGTACTGTAGCTCATGCCTTTGAAAGACCATTTCAGAACTGACTTCAAACAAGAAACTTCTTGTCATTTCAAGTTACCAGAATTCCTTTCTGATTTAGGAGAAATGTTAGCAATGTTAGAAATGTTAGGCTGGGAATTCTAAGTTTTCAGTGTTTCATATTCACTATTATGAAGTTCTGAAAGCCATCTGATCCCAGATAGCTTTAGTTTTGCTCACTGAAATTGGAAAGTGTCTTTTCAATGCCCCTGTATAGTAAATCTGCAACCCTAACAATATATTTCCTTAGTTTTTCATTTTCTCTAGGTTATAATGTCTGCCTAAGATATCTTATAGAACAATTAAAGTAGTTTCCTTCTTGTGTTCACAATATTTTATCATTTCAACCTAGAAAAGAGCCAACAAAATCAAGCTTTGGTCACAAAAATGTGTTAAGAAACCACCTGGCTACCTGTATTTCTATACACAATGCATTACTCCTGATTTATAACTATCTGCTGATACAGAATTCAGTCTGAAAGTACTTCAGGGACTGCTTACTTTTACTTTGTTATTTATATTAAATTAAATGTATCTCTTTTATGCTTTTATTAATTCCCAGAAGTTTTTGCCTGTGGATTCACTATTTCTTAAAAACATCATTACTCTTGTAATCCGACCCTTCTAGATCTGCTAATACACTCATGCAGATTTTCTAGATATTGTCTAAGAATTTGTACGAGGTGAAAACTACTTTGTATCTACCTGCATTTTATATAAGCATAATAATATGGGATATATCTCTATTTTTCATGTTTTAATTGAAAGTCAGATATTTTGCCTCTAGGTTGAAGGAAGTACTCATACATACAAGTCAAGTCAAAAGTATGTAGAGTTCTTATTTGCCTTTTTCTGAGGAAAGGACTAAAAATCAGCTGAAGTAGGAAAGCAAACAGTCACTTAATGAGTAACAGCAGGGTGCATTTAGCTGCACTTTTTTTACACCTGTGTTTGCATATACACTCTCTCACACACATGTCTTTTTTTGTTTGATCATGATTATATACCTGTTTGAAGTCAGGATTTTCATGGTTGCATGTTTTCATGTTGCAGCTTTCCACTGGAGGATAATCTGGCTCTGAACAAGATGCTTTTAAGACCTGTATTTACAAGCACACAGATTGGTAATTTTGTCTTCATATTTTGCTCTTTTAATCCACCAAATGTAGTATTAATCCTAAAGAAAACTCTCTTTTTTAATCAAGTCCATTAATGGTGACATTCAAATTATCCAAGATGAATATGTTGATAACTATATTCCTCTTTCACCATTTGCAACAGAATATGAATCAGGTTGAAAGCAAATAACAAAGGCAGTCCTTCAAACTGTTTAATGCTCAGATTCTATTTTGCAATGCAGCCAAAACTGAACCATGTTGTAACAGAACACCAAAACTTTATCACAGATAAGGAGCCTTGTCATCTTTCATATCAGAATTCCTGCTGAAATTAAGAAAATTGTTTGTATTCTGCTGAAAGAAGAAAAAATCCATGATCTTTCCAAGTTTTTTACATATTTGGGAGACACTAAATATGTCTTACCCCATTTTCAGTTAAGAACTGCTTTTAATCATGTCAAGAAACATAATCTGGTATAACTTGGTACTTTAAAATAGGTAATTGGGAAGTAAAATCCATTAGGGCTCAACACTCAGTTTTTTCCCTGATTTAATGGAACACCTTTCAAACAATTCATTTATTAAAAGATAATCTCCAAACCAGAAAAATCCTTTTAAAATTATTGCTGTTTCAAGGACAGAAGGGAAAATCCCAGTGGAATAATAGGCTATGAATATAATTAATGTGTCTTGCAACATACATTTCCCCAGATAATTTCAGGAAACAGATTTTACGGGAAGTCATCTGTGAATGAAAAACAAATGAAAAACACTAAAGAGTAAATTTGAAGAAGCATTTGGCAATTTACACCATCACGCATGGCCAGCGTTAGATGAAGGCTCATTGTTTATCTCAACATAACATGTAAACAGAGCATCTTAGACCTTTGCCCTGTTTTAGAGGGTAAATTCCAACATAACTTTCTTCCTCAGAGTTCAGTAAAGGTTATAACCCTCCAGTAGGGAAAGCTAGCCTTGCCTGCTCTTTCTACCATATAAAAGCCTTCACAAGACTGAAGAGAATGAGAATGCTCTGGCAATAGATGGTAAATGTTTAAAACAGGATACTATGTTCAGCTGTATTTTCTTTTCATCACATTCCTTGCCATTTTGGTCAATTAGGAAAAAATAATTCCCGGTTAAACTCCTTTCTTTCCAAGGCAGCATTTCTGCTTCTTCCTCGCTTTTTATCTCCTGCATGGTTTCTGGTTAAGAAGCCCAGTCTCCCTCCACAGAGACGGGAACCCAACATCCTTGACTGTCTTCTAGCAACAGTAGTCAACTACTTAACCCAACAATTTTTGCAATAACCTACTTTAAATATTTCCCCAGACACAACAGAGGCAGACAGTAAGAGGTTGTGAAATGTGGAACGTGGTAAGAAAAGGAAAATTAATTTCAAAAGGTCTGTGGGGAAAATTGTCCTATAGTAAGAAAGAGCACCCACAAGTTACAAAGGAAATAAACTTCTTACCTTCAGAGAGAGCTGCTTCTTACCCTTGCACAGTAGGACAAATTCATTAAGCTTCGATCTTTGTGTGAGGATCACCAAATTTTTAGAATCTGTTTTACGTAGAGGAGAATATTGTAATAAAATGTATATCACTGTAAATGAAGCACAGCTGAAAATATTTTATAGAGAGACAACATTTAGATTCACTTTACGTCGATAGAATCACAGAATCACAGAGTCATTAAAGTTGGAAAAGACCTCTAAGATCATCAAGTCCAACTGTCACCCTAGCACCACCATGCCTGCTAAACCATGTCGCAAAGTGCCACATCTACAGGTTTTTTGAACACCTAATAAAGGCACAGGCATAAAAATAATCATTCTTGATACCATTGTCTTCTGTAAAATATTTAAAGTCTATGGCTTTAAGATACTTTAAATTTGCCACATATATACTTTATTTCTCTATTTATAGTTAATGTATGGAATATCAGTTATATATTAATATACTTACTATGAACAACATCATATTAGTAGTTAACACATGCATGTAATACACGTTTATGTAAAATATCTGACTATGTACATGTCACTTTTATTTTCTGTATGTTTTCTAGGTCAAAGTCCTTCCACTATTATAAGTGAGGGGGCACTGGATTTACTCTCTTTTGAGATAATACTGTTTTTTCAGCTGCAGGAAATAATAGTATATCAATAATACAGGATACTCCCCAGCCTGATAAACTGACAATATTCATTATGTTTTGGTACTTCAAGGCCTCAGCAAAAAGTAAGTAAGTTAAGGGAACCTTTATCAACTGATACGGCATACAAGAGCATTACCTAGCAAAGCCTGTGACATTAAAAACTAGCCAGTGATGCTATAACTATCTGACTGCTTCAAAATAACACCACTTGTGCTTTTAAAAATATCTCAGGTGTACTGTTTAAGACAAAAAATATAAAAGAAAGTGGCAGTTGATCTATATGTCCATCTCTGCAGCAACTGAATACAAATTTTATGGAGATTAGGTAATTATGCATTATCAGTTGCAGTTCAGGAGATTTTTTTTTTTTTTATTACCAAAGATATTTTTTAGCTTTTGAAGGATATTTGGAATCAGCAGAACGTATTCATCCCACCTGACTGATTTTAGCTGCTCTAATCCTGGCCCTGATTTTAGTTGCCCGAACTTACCCTAACTGTAATGCTTTTTTGAAAGTCTTCTAAAGGAATTTTGTCTGAGCCAGCTACAGCATGAAAATAGCATTAAAATCCTTGTTAATAATTGAGACACACTTCAGCCTAGTGTATTTTACTCAGTTTACATATGTATTCAGATAAATAAGGTAGAATGTAGAAGGTCTAAAATTCTGCCATTTTTATTACTTTTTGTGACATCAGTTTAGATTGCCTCAGCCACTATTGTCCAGCTTCAGCTGTAGCACTGAAGAGGCACATCAGCAGGCAAGAGATTTCATATCCAAGTTAAGAGTGTTCTGACTTAGAGGTAAGAATGGCAACAAAAGAGGGATGCAGGAGAAGTTGACCAAGGATGTATGTCAATTTGAGTTACACCCTAACTATCCTTGGCTTTCTCCGTCTATAGAGTTTATTGATACTTGCTTATACATTGCTTAGTCTGAGTAAATCTGAAGCAGTCTGACTTTCCCTGTCGCCTCTGAAAAATGTGAGAAGTGGCCTGTCAGGCACACAGTGAATGGCAAGGAACATAAGGAATCTTTCCATGATTTCATGCATGATATTTCCACTCTCTGATGACCTTTGGATGAATTACCTAGCCTCCCTGGTTACTAAAACCTTATCAGAGCCTAAGGTGCAATTTTACAAATTCATGAAAAGGAAATTCTTTGAAATTAACTAAATATGAGAAACTACTTATTGCTTGGGGTGTCTCTGAAATGCAAAGCACTGGTGTTTGGAAGGGTATCAATATTTTATACTGTTACCTAGAAATCCTCATTTGGCCATTGTTCAGGGTGGAGTCCTGGACCAGACGGATATTTGCTCTCATCTATTATAGCAGCCTTTTATGGTTGAAATTGGAATACATTTCTCCTCTACTGGAATACCTGGAATTAATATAGCTTTGATGTTCCAAATTATTTCTTATGCTCACATTATGAAAGTTCAAAAAATGTGTCTCCTCTTTCTTCATATCCATTTCTTCTTGTTTTTCCTTTCCTGCTGCAACAGGCCTTTGCTAGCTAAGACCCATACGCCAGCAACAGAGCGCACACTTTTTAAAATATTGGATTTTCTAGCTTGTATACATTCTATTTCCTCATATACATTTTTCTTCAGTCCAAGCCATTACTTACAACTAGCTAAGGCAAATTTTGTGACTTCGAAGATTTCTTCTTATGGAACACAGATAGGCTCTTTCATTTTTAGAATTGTCCAGCAACCTGACCTAAATTAAATTCTTGCACAATATGTTACTTCTAGTGTCAAGTCTACGTACAAAACATTACTAACTTCTTTTCCTGCGCTCAAACTCTCGTCAAAACCAGACCCTAACAAAAAGAATAATACCTTTTATTCTCACAGAAGTCTTACCAGTAACTGCTGGTTCATTCCTTGTGAACATGCTTAACCATGCAATATCTGAAACAGGAGATATTTAACAAATATATGGAATTAGGTAGTTACATTCTTCAAATTTAAAAATCACAAACAATTTAAAGAATTGTTTTAACACATAATCTGAGAAAGAGTGTGTAATAGCAATATGCATCAGTCTTTTTCCTGCAGGTCTCTGAATTCATATAACCCCATAGGACTGTAGAGTTAGACTTGTGAACAGGTACTCTGAAGTCTGAGTCTAATAAATGCATTGATTGATTAATTACCTTTTGCAAAAGAGAATGCATCTGAGAAAACAGAGGTCAGTAATGAGCTGTAAGGCCTAAAATGCTATCAAAGAGAAGCCTGAATGTCTTTGGCAGCAGTTGTGAGAACCCTGATATAAAATGTACGAGACTGGAAAGTAAATCCTGCAATAGCAGGGTGTTTCTGGCTTTTCTAACATCAGCATGAATCATGTAGCCAGCTATCTGGGGAAAGCATCACCCACTTCAGATCAAAGTCACAAACATCCAGATGGTTCCTAATATGATGCTGTCCTAACTGTATCATCATGAATTTATGATTGTGGTTCTTGTGTTTACATATACAAGAATATCACATTGCATTTCTTTTTTTTTCTTTTTCTTCCAGTAACATCAGTATCTTCTACATCACGATTTTCAGACTATGAATCTAGTCACAAACTGTGTCTGTTGTGCACCCATACAAGTTTTGGTTCTGTTCATAAATTAGCAATACTAATTGTATGAGTTACTTCAAAATTCTGTGAAGTTATCAAGCAAAAGATACTTCAAAAGATACAAAGCATGCTTAAATACCTTATCAGCGCAGCTGTCATTATTCACAATTTTATAAAATAAAAACAACACTAATTTAGTTATAAATATATCAGTCAAGTCTTTCTATATCTTTATCTGAAGCATATATAATGGACTTATCATTCCTGTAAAAGCTGGGGTTTTGTAAGACATAAAGTTTCAGTAAGTTGATAGCTATCTTACAGATTTCAACTTTTTCCTGTATTTCAGTTAGAAATATGGTTTATTGTTTTTTGTCCCTACTTTCATATATCTGAAAAATTTATAATTCTAGAATAATTGCATTTGTTGTTGTTATTTGCCCTTTCTCTACCAAAAGAATACCCTCTAACAACTACTTCTGTAACGTTAATTGTGATATCATTTTTGGTGTCCATTAGAGAAGGCCCATTTGAAATAAGAGTTCTGTAAAAAATATAATACTCCTGAAAACTGCAAAATATTCTCTATTTTTCTCCATTTTGCCCTTGTCTCTGAGGATTATCTTTGTTTTCACTGTCTTAATAGCTAAGCACCTAGACTTCCCTTTAACTCAAATGGGAGTGAGTAAAATAATCTTCTGATCATTTACATATATTATGTATCTACTGCAGACAGGAATAAAAGTTTGCTTATATCATTATGAATATTCACAAACATGCAATATAATGTTACATCTACAGAAAACATATAATCATAGAATCATTTAGGTTGGAAGAGACCTTTAAGATCAAGTCCAACCATTCAGCTAAGTGCCAGGTCTGCCACTAAACCATGTCCCTAAGTGCCACATCTACACATCTTTTAAGTACGTCCAGGGATGCGGCCTCAACCACTTCCCTGGGTAGCCTGTTCCAAGGCTTGACAACACTTTCAATGAAGAAATTTTTCCTAATATCCAATCTGAACATCCCCTGGTGCAACTTGAGACCATTGCCTCTCGTCCTATCACTAGTTACCTGAGAGAAGGGACCGACACCCGCCTCAGTACAACTTCCCTTCAGGTAGTTGTAGAGAGCGTTAAGGTCTCCCCTCAGCCTCCTCTTCTCCAGGCTAAACCCCCCTACTTGCCTCAGTGGCTTCCCGTAAGACTTGTTCTATAGCCCCTTCACCAGCCTCATCACTATTCTTTGGACCCGCTTCAGCACCTGAATGTCCTCCTTGTAGTGAAGGCCCCAAAACTGAACACAATGCATATAATAGTACATTTTAAAACATCCTATAGCATTACACATATGGTTGGTGAGTTTTGGTCTAAAAAGGACACTACCTTCATGGGATTGTGAATCCTTGGTTGATATTTCATGATGACCATCTTCATCTATGTCAAAATGCACTGTTTTTGAATCTTCAGTCAGTATATAGCATTTCAATGTTTCTCGCAGACTAAATGCTAATCAAAAATGAGTTACAATTAATTTTACTAGGAATAGAAAAATGGTAAAATTCCATAATAAAAAGATCAATTGTAGTTTTACAGCAATCTTTGCTTGATAATCTATGTGCATTTCAACTACGAACAGTATAGCCAACATGTAATGAAAATAATACAGTGGGCTTAGACAGCTGTTTTTTGGGCTTGATGGTGGTGTGAAGAAGGAAAGCAAAAAATTTCTTTGCTTGAAGATTATCTGAGAGAGAAGAAGAGATGCATGCTGTACCTTTTGGAGAGTTAACATGTGCAAAAACTTGTGCTTGAAAAAATGGCTTCCAACCCAAGCCTGAGGGATAGCGTAAGAAAGCGCATTGTGGACAGCCTCCAGATAGCTGTGTTGAAAGACACTAATGGGGATGGGAGGAGTCTGAACACAAGAGAGAGGGCCTACATTAGCAGTTGGCTGGTGAATGAGTAGTCTTACAGTGGGGGAGAGCACCTTATGGGGAGCCGGAGCCAGAGCAAGGTTGTGCACAGGAGCCTGACTGAACACAGGGAGAGATGTGAAAAACACAGAGTTAAGTTATAAGTTTTCATTCTGAAGAAGAGGTGAAGTAAGGAAAGTATCTTTACAACATACTGTTTCTAGACTAGTTTCCTTTATTTCACAGATAAGTACTTGCCTGTTTCCAAATTTTGCACTTTCAAAGTTTGATCTGTGTATAGACAAGAGTTTTAGATTAAAGTGCAAATGGCTACCTAAAATAGCAGCATTTATTTTGGGGACCTGACATCTCTTACTGAAAAAAAAACTGGTCTTCATGGCTAAAAGCTGTCAGGAAGGAAATTGTCCCCTATCTCTACTGAGCACAACTGTGCCGTTCTGGATGTCAGAAGGATGCAGATCCAGCCACTTGGGTGTCAGACACCTACAGAATAAGACTATAAGGCACAATTCTGATTCTGTTAGGCTGAACGTTGTTTAGCTTTGCTACTTTCAAATTCAGTTAAGATAATTCTGAGACAACAAAGACCTCCAAGGTACGCTGTAAGATAGAGACCTTTCTTTGCCAGAACAATTAGGCAAGTAAAACAACAGGATATTCAAAATGCACCAGCAGTGACATAATGTTCTGGGAATGCTTGACTTCACCAGAAGTGTTCTTACTCAGTTTATATCCTCCAAAACATCCATATTCAAGCAGACATTCTGAAAAAACATAGAACTTTCTTTCCACCCTGTTTAGGATGAGCAGAAAATCTGCACGCACACCCCGGCAGCCCAAGTCGCACCGACAGGTAATGCAGGCACACCCTGACATCCCAAGTCACATCAACAGGCTATGTATGCACACCCTGACATCTCGAGTCGCACCGACGGGTGATGCAGGCACACCCTGACAGCCCAAGTCACATGAACAGGCGATGCATACACAGCCTGACTGCCTGTGTCGCACCGACGGGCGATGCACAGAGACCCAGACACCCCATGTCGCGCCCTCCAGGCGTGGCGGGCCCGGCAAGCCCCGTGCTGGGCTGTTGGCATGTGCATGGCTGACCTGCGCCTGCTCTCCAAAGGCCTGGCAGCTCAGGCCATCGGGCTTCCGGGAAAAAGATGGGTTGCTCTGAAAAGCAACAGGACAACAACTACAATAGTCAACACAGCAAACATTTTTTAAATTGTTATACTTTAACAGTTATAGTCTAAGAATTCTACTTTTAACTAGAATTACAAGAACTAGCACAGTGCCCAAGATAAAACGTTTGGCAGGCTTGTTGCGTCTTTTGCTCTCTTCCAGGGAGGTACAGATGTGCTTTAGGAATTACCAGTCTGAATTTGGTGGTGTGAAAAATCTAATGTCACTATTTTGAGGACTGTTCCTGTACTAGTTGTTTTAAAGGCAGCTTTCATTTTTTGTTCCTCCAAGTACTTTCATTTTTGACCTTATTATAGATAAGTACTTCCAGATACTTAATTGGGTTGGCTTCTGCCTTGGACCGGAATCATCTTTCCAAGATTACAAACATACCTGCCACTCAGCAAAGAGTTACCTGACTCTCCAGAAGCTGTTTTCACAGATCTCAGCTGACGTTTCCTCTTAGCAGACTGCCTTCCACGGACAGACACTTCATAGGGCTTTCTGCGGCCTGAGCGGAGCAGCATTGCGGAAGCACTCAAGAAATCCTGATAACCTGAGTTGCCTCTCTTTTGCAGTCCTAAACAAGGAGTTAGAATTCATCACAATACTTGATGTTTCGGTTGAGAAATGAGTTTGCAAAGAGTATAATTTTGATAAATGACAGCTAAAGGAAGCAGGGTAAAAACAATTGTTTGACTGCTTGCAGGACCCAAACTTGTGTCTTCCAAGGCAAAAACAGTGTGTTTCCAGTGACAGAAAATCAGTTATCTGTCTACACTTCCACTAAGATGCAGGTTATCACAGATACATTTGTGTAGAAGGAATATATTTTTTAAAATTTCCCGTTAGATAAAATGTAAGCAGCTTATGTGACTTCAATTTAATTTATTCATGCTTCTCAATCATAGGAAGCTAGCTACACTTTCCTAGCTGGATTGCAAAATCATATTCTTTTTGTCCTTCAGAACACAATCTAAGATAATTTTCAAAGTGTTCATAAGTGATTGGACATGATGCTACCTTCAACACAGCACAGTCTGACTTCCAGTAAAGACATGCAGCCAGACTGCAATCTTAAACCAAGGTTCACGAAACGTTATCTCAGGAACGAGGACTGGAGTTTGGGAATTTGAGGAGTATATTAGAATTCTTGAGGCATATCACAAGTGACCAGGAAAAAAAAAAGCATTTCCAACCATTATGAACTACTCATATTTTCATATGATTAATGTTTCCTTTACATTCAATAATTTCAATGTGCTCTGCATTTTTCAAATGAAGTTGTACTTCTGACTATATTTACAAAAAAATAATGCTCTTCAGTTGCTGAAGGATAGATGAAAAGGATTTAAGCATTACCTAGGCTAGATATCCTAAGAAGAGGTTGGTGGCTAAGAATAGGAACTATGTTGACTGAGGAACCACCCAGGCAACTAATAAGATATCCTCAGGATGCAGCTTAAATCACTGCATTTTAGAAAACCTAAGGACCTTACTTTGGTTTGAAGAAGGGGAAACTGCAATTTTCAAGTCTGCATGCTCTCATGATGAAGTCACCTGTTTATCACAAGTGTTTATGGCAAGTGCAGACCAAAGAAAACAATGAGCCTTCATTTTGTCTGGTACCCTGGGGAATGAACCTGCCAAAGATGGGTATAATTTTAGCCCCGCGCAGCTTTGCACAGAATAGCTTAGTATCAGTTAGACAGGAGAGATCATGGGCTTGTTCAGCCTGAAGAAGAGAAGGCTGCGAGGGGACCTAATAAATGCTTATAAATATCTCAAGGGTGGGTGTCAGGAGGATGGGGCCAAGCTCTTTTCAGTGGTGCCCAGTGACAGGACAAGGGGCAATGGGCACAAACTGAAGCACAGGAAGTTCCGTCTGAACATGAGGAAGAACTTCTTCCCTCTGAGGGTGACGGAGCACTGGAACAGGCTGCCCAGGGAGGTTGTGGAGTCTCATTCTCTGGAGATATTCAAGACCCGCCTGGACAAGGTCCTGTGCAGCCTGCTGTAGGTGACCCTGCTTCGGCAGGAGGGTTGGACTAGATGACCCACAGAGGTCCCTTCCAACCCCTACTATTCTGTGATTCTGTGATTCTGTGATTCTGTGGTTCTGACACTGAACGATTTGTGAATTCACCCAGCAGAGGTGAGTTCCATCTTCTGGACTGGTTCAGTTCACTGATGCAGAATTTCACATTAAATATTTACGTGAAATTGTAGTAATGAAAGACTTCCATCCCTGGCAATTCTCTTGTTACTAGCCAACAAAGGCTAACTAAGGGTCTTTTCAGCCTCTTTAGCTCTTTAGTCATAACTAAACATTCAGTTAGGCCACTGAGAAGTGAAACATTTATTAGAAAGAAATAATTTATTCTTCCTAGCAAAGATGTCTCGTTTTTCAAATGTCTGATAACTTGTTGTCAGAGCTATAAGGTAAAGGCAGGGTCTTCTTCCTTTTGCTGAAATGGCTTTATCACTGAGGATGCTAAACAAAAGAAAAGACCCTTTGTGGTTTTCCACTAAGTCCTAACTGGGACCTGACCTCTGCAAACATCTAACTGAATCGGGCTCTGCAAAGTATGTGGGCAGTGGTAGCAGATTGTGGATCCTGAGAGGCATTGGTGTCCTAGGTGTTCAGCATTAGCCGAGCATCAAGGCTTCATTAGACCTAGGATGCTGAAGAACAGACATTTGATCCCTTACAGAACATTCCTACTGAAAACATAAGTGCAATTCTAGTTTGGATGCAGTTGATCAGAAGTTCTGAAGATCCCAGTGCCTGATTTTTATACACAGTGAAGCAGTCAGGGAATTGTCTTCTGCTGGATTTGCCCTTCATGCACTGCATTTACTAAGTTACTAATGCCAATTTATATTGAGATAGTCCTAAATGTTTAATGATTTTTTTTTTTGAGAATTAATGTGATACCATGCAAAGCATCTAGATTCAGTCTTGCATCTGTGTTATTTATACCCACTACTGTACAAAAAGAAGAAGGATGATTAAAGGTCAAGACCCTGAAGCATTCCTGAAGAGGGCAGGCCAGTTCAAAGAAATTTTCAGAAGCATATTTAGGAAGTGGATAAATTAATAGAAAATTTTCTATGGAGAAATACACACAGGTAATCTTGAAGTTCTGAAGGACTGTACTTAAGTATTTTGGCTTGTTTGAACAAACTTCACCTCTGTTAGCTCTCCAGAACAAATAAAGCTCTATACAATAAATAACAAAAGCCTCCCTAGCTTGAATTTCCTCACACGTCCCTTAAGACTGAGTGACATATAAATACTTCCATTTCAATAAGCCTTTCCTCTCATGCCCTGTTCTTACATGAATGTCATCTGCTCCACTTCTTTCATTCTTGCTGATAGTTTTTAATGTTATGTGTCTCTCCCTATGTCCACTTCTTCAATTCTTTCGTTATGTGTCTCTCCCTATGTCCATTTCTTCAATTCTTTTCTCTCTTTCGTAAGTTATACACGGCTTGAAGGGGGCAAGGAAGAGCTGGATGCTGTTCTTGGCTGCAGACCTAGTCAAACACTGTTTTGGAAACTTGGGTTTGTTTTGCATCTAAGCTAAGTACAAAGGAAGCAGAAAACTCCAGCTATAGCTCTTTAAACTGCTGAAATCAGATATACTTAAGCACATTTGTGGCCAATGGTAACAAGATCACCCTAGAAGCACAGGGAGTTTGAAAATTTTTCCTGCTACATAGACCATATCAATTCATTTATATGAAGGCAGCAAAGAAAATGTTCTATAGCTTCCCTTGCCCCCTTAGTGATCTCATTTGTTCTTAATCATTATTCTTTCTTCCAATTAGACCCCAGACACATATGATCATAAAACTAAATCAAATTCACTACACGAAAACAGAATTTAAAATTTTGGAGCTTATTCACACAGTGGTATGATCCAAATATTATCTCATACTATATGGGTACATTCATAACAGGGAACCTCTCAGACTGTAAAGGATCAGAACTGTTTTTGTCAAGTGTATTGGGTTGAAGCTGTCAGTCCTGCTCCCAAAGAACAGAAGAAATTTTTCTAAGTTTGCTACAATTTAACAGTGGGTTAAAGAGAACATTTGTCATCCTGTAGCTAATAAACAATGAGGTTATTGTCTCTTTCAAATCAGACAGCGTTTACAAAATCTATACTAGGTATAGGAATATATAAAAATAGACATAAACTAGACTAAGGAAGATATTTCAGAAGAAAACTTTAAAGTCAACTGAAAAACTCATTATTTGTTAGAATCTAAAAAAGCAGTCTGATAAAATAATCTTAAATTGAAGCCAATTTTAAACCCTCCTGTAATCTTCCACTCTTGCTTACCTTATTTTGCCTGCTATTGTCTCTGCTGGGATACTTCTACTCAGCAGAATGCTAGAAGCAGCTCTGCTACAGCCAATTTATTGCCTGAACACATGGCAGGAAGCCAAACCCCCGAATAAAAGAAAAGTCTGACATGGACCTGATCTTCTCGATCTCTGCAGTCACTCACTTCCACCACTATTCTCATGGCTCTAACTGCTGCTGGAATTCCAGGAGTGCTGGAAATAGTAAAAACAACTTTAAAACATCTGTTTCTCTAAGATGCCACAGAAGCTGTCCTCCCCGGAACTGCATGCAAATTTTTAACCATTAATTCTGTGCAAGCCCTGAATATACCCATAAATACTGTTCTACAACTTTACGTCACTGATACTGTTCTTGCTATCTGACATTCCTTCCAAGGCTGATGCAACGGCAGGTGCTGGGTTTATGGTAATATAGACATATTAAAAATAGGAGTGTAACCTCAGTTGCCAGGAGCTTGAAATAAGTTAACTGCTTAAACATTTACCCAGCTATTAGGCGGGCTTTGCAGGCATTAAACCAATGGCAATAGCAGGTTTGCTTATGATATGAGTGAACCTAGTTAAAGTGGATATGCTGTACTTCTTTGCTGATAAAGCCCAGATAATGTTTTTTATCATACAGGAACTAGCTCTTTCATTATCACATTTGGCATGCTTAGTCAGCTTTATCCATCTGCCTACGTACATTCCTAACCCTTCACTCACCTATTGGTCCTCTCTGTTCCTACAGACTAATCTTGTTTTAATAAGCAAACATCGCATTTTTCAAAGAGTGAATCACACTTTTATATACCTCACTGAAATAATGAAACTCCTCTAATACAATGATGAGTAATTCTTTTTGCCAGAGTTTTCTTAAAATCAAGGAGCTACTGCTTATATCTAGAATTTGTATACTATGTTAAGAAAGTTCTATATTTTACCTGTGTTTGGATTAGGAAAAGTATTTTTTAGTTCATTAAGCCCTCATTGGGCACTGGTAGTATATCAGGTCAGTAGAAAGACTTTATTAACAGATATATTTAGTGGCAAAGCAATGTGAAACTTCGAAATCTCAAGTCTGTGGCTATTACTCCAGCAGACAGAAAAATGTGGGAAGGGTTCTAAACGTCATGACATAAGACTCATTTCAGTACAGCACAAATGCACTGAAAAATATGTGATCCACCAAAACCGTTCTTTTTTTAATACAGTTGCTCAGAGGCTACACTGGGTCAAGGTCTGATGACACTTCAGCAGCTGTGTTTTTTGTTAAGGAGCAGGTGGACTGCAAGGTGTAGACTGCATGTCACATGAACCATCCTTACAGGCTGTATCTGTTCCCGGGCCATGAGGTAGCATTCCAGGTTTAAGTGAAGTGTCTGTGGTCCCTACAGCCAAAGCACAGGACATGTTTTTTATTTTAAAAGATAAACTGTATGAACACATAATGCTCTACTGTAGAATGGTTAAATAATAACATATGACAGCAGCAGCCACAAAAAGAAACAATTTTAAACTGATTGTAATTGGGACAATCTGGGTAGTTTAAGCCACGTAAATACTAAGAACGCATCCACATTGCAGCCAACCTTCCATCTTAGCCTTTACAGTTTATTTTAAACTTCGTTGTTGTTTAGAGTGTAATTGACTATGTCATTGAGCTTTTCTGGATCTAAGGAGTCTTTCTAAATCCAGACCAGTAGTGGTCTTCAGCAATAAACAGAGATTTTAGTTTACTATATCCCAAAGTTTAGTGTTGGCAGAAAGCTCAGCAATGAACCAGCTGTGCAGCACCTTCCTTGACCAGCGCATGCTCCCGTCAGCAACACCAGCACCAAAAGCAGGAACAACCAATGGGGAATTTGTGCAGGTCGTGATGAAAAATACCAAGATATCAAAGGAAAAGTACTGTTAGGGGGGACCACCAGCTCCAGTGGAGAGGGAGCAGGAGGAGGACACTCCTCTGGGGAGCCCCACACCCTTCTCTTCCTGACTGGTCGGTGGGAAGCATCTTCCATTGTCTCTCTGTCTGTCTCTCCCTCCCCTGCCCTCCCTCCATCTCTCTTTCTCTCTCCTTATTGGCACCTACATCTCCCTTTCCCTTTCTGTCACTCTGTCTCTCTGCTTTCTTGTATATTTTATTCTCCTAGTTTCACAATTACAGTCAATGTATCTCATCAGCTGCAGACCACAGTAATAACTGTATCCCTACAGTTACAACAATAGGTCCAGTCCATCAGTGCACATATCTTCAAAATTTTCTTCTAATTCAAATAAGTGTCTCACATTAAATAATCTTGAAAGGCAATAGCCTTTAAAAAACAGTCATATGGAGAAAAACATCAACATAATTACTACAAAATTAGTTTTAGTACAATTATTGGCATGGAAAGTAACAAGGAAAACAAGTGCCTAAAACTGTTTTGGTGGGTTTTTTTTTTAGGTTAAAGGGTATTGCTGAGCCACTCTCCACCATCTTTGAAAGGTCCTGGAGAACAGGACAGGTGCCCGAGGACTGGAGAAAGGCCAATGTCACTCCAATCTTCAAAAAGGGCAAGAAGGAGGACCCAGGGAACTACAGGCCGGTCAGCCTCACCTCCATCCCGGGAAAGGTGATGGAGCAGCTTATCCTGGAGGTCATCATCAAGCAAGTGAAGGAAAAGAAGGTTATCAGGAGTAGTCAACATGGATTCACCAAGGGGAAATCACGCCTGACCAATCTGATACCTTTCTACGATGGTGTGACTGGCTGGGTAGACGAAGGGAGAGCCATGGATGTTGTCTACCTAGACTTCAGCAAGGCTTTTGACACAGTCTCCCATAACATCCTCCTAGGCAAGGTCAGGAAGTGTGGGCTGGATGAGTGGTCAGGGAGGTGGATTGAGAACTGGCTGAATGGCAGAACTCAGAGGGTTGTCATCAGCGGCGCTGAGTGTAGTTGGAGGCCGGTAACTAGTGGTGTCCCTCAGGGGTCAGTGCTTGGCCCAGCCTTGTTTAACTTCTTCATCAACGACCTGGATGAAGAGTTAGAGTGTACCCTCAGCAAGTTTGCTGATGACACCAAACTGGGAGGAGTGGCTGATACACCAGAAGGCTGTGCTGCCATTCAATGAGACCTGGACAGGCTGGAGAGTTGGGCGCAGAGGAACCTGATGAGGTTCAACACGGGCAAGTGCAGGGTCCTTCACCTGGGTAGGAACAACCCCATGCACCAGTACAGGCTTGGGACGGACCTGCTGGAGAGCAGCTCTGTGGAGAGGGACCTGGGTGTCCTGGTGGACGACAGGTTGACCATGAGCCAGCAGCGTGCCCTGGCTGCCAGGAAGGCCAATGGGATCCTGGGGTGCATTAGGAGGAGTGTGGCCAGCAGGTAGAGGGAGTTCTTCTTCTCCTCTACTCTGCCCTAGTGAGGCCCCATCTGGAGTACTCTGTCCAGTTCTGGGCTCCCCAGTTCAAGAAAGATGAGGAGCTACAGGAGAGAGTCCAGCGGAGGGCTACGAGGACAATGATGGGACAGGAGCATCTCTCCTATGAGGAGAGGCTGAGGGAGCTGGGCTTGTTCAGTCTAAAGACGAGAAGGCTACGAGGGGACCTAATAAATGCTTATAAATATCTGAAGGTTGGGTGTCAGGAGGATGGGGCCAGACTCTTTTCAGTGGTGCCCAGCGACAGGACAAGGGGCAATGGGCAGAAACTGAAGCATAGGAAGTTCCATCTGAACATGAGGAAGAACTTCTTCCCTCTGAGGGTGACGGAGCCCTGGAACAGGCTGCCCAGGGAGGTTGTGGAGTCTCCTTCTCTGGAGATATTCAAGACTCACCTGGATGCAGTCCTGTGCAGCCTGCTGTAAGTGACCTTGCTTTGGCAGGGGGGTTGGACCAGATGACCCAGAGAGGTCCCTTCCAACCCCTAACATTCTGTGATTCTGTGATTCTGCATTAATCTGCAAAGAAGTCAGTACTTGAAGCAATGAGAAGGAGGAAGATGTTTCCTGGTACCACATGCTATTGCATAAGTAATGTTGAGCACACAGTAAATACCAGCAACTAAACTTTATCAGCCAGTTAATCTGAAAACAATTTGCAGGACACCTAATTCAAAAGACTCTCAAGCTGGAACAAAACTGAAACATAGCCAATGGACTGTATCAGAAATAAGATCAGATATAAAAACTTATTTCTAATTCTGACTCCAGTGTATTGCCAGATTTATACGGGGGAAAAGTTTGATCACAAATACTAATATTCTAAAGAAAGTCTATCCAAAACATTTTCAGTGAAAGTGATTGAAAACATTAACACAGATATAAAGATAGGATTTTCAGATTTTGGAGATGTCAGGTCAAAAATACTTGCTCTTTTTTTGAATACAGAGTTTCTAGTCTAAAATCCAGTGACTTACTATTACAGAATACAGATTGTTTTTTCATTATACCACAACACATTTTTGTTTGTTTGAGAAGTTCCTCTTTCTCTTCACATTGAGGTCTTTCTCCCCAAAAGGCATGAAGATACCAGTGTGAATATATTTAGCATCTTACTGAAACAAACTGGCATGGCAATGTATCGATACATTTTTTATTCTTGGAAACTTCCAGGTTTTTTAATATTCCAAGAACCTTTTAACATCAGCCTGTAACAGTCAAATTTATCTTACTTCACATCCTGTTTACATGGCATGCCAAAGACATATATAGGACTAAATGGAGTCTACTGTAGCCTATCTATTGCTCCCAGCACTTCCAAACTGTCATTAAATAATTCTGTTCTACTGTACAGCGAAGCTTTCTACTACTCAAAACAGTGGGCACTTAATTAAACATCCATGTGTTTCTGTATTACAACAGAAGACTAATGACTTTGTAATGCCTATGTTGACCACTGCTGCAAAGTCTACCATTTCCTGAGAAACCTCTGTTCTTAGAAACACACACACAACAGTGAAAACAAGCGCTGTATGAACAGAAACTATTTCTGCTCCAATGCCATTTTACTATTTTTTAACATTTCTTAAAGTCTAGAGTTCTTACCCTGAATGTTACTGCCATTGTTTTTCACTCATTATAGGTTACATCATTTTTGGTGCTTCCAGAAATAACAGAGGATGATGTCTCTTGAACTCGAGATCACAAAAGTTGCGCTCTCTTCTCTTGCCAGGGGGGACACAGGTCCACAGAGGGGGTTCAGCAAAAGCGGTCCACTGCACAGCAATGTGCTGCACTACCCAGTGGCGTTACCAGCCACAAGCTTTCACTGCCTACGGAGGGAAACCTGGAGGCTGCCAGGATATCTGCTTGGACTACAGCAGCTTCTCATTCTTACATGCAAAACTGAGTCACATCATTAACTGCTGCTTTAGCCTTTCTATTCCAAAGGAGAGTAGGGTTCACCTCAAAAGAGAGTGGGAGTGGGACACAATACAACGTGACCTTCCAGAAACTTACATTATCGTACTAGAAGTTACACAAAGGGAGGCCATGCTGTATCTTTAACAACAGATCCGTTCTTCTCTTTTTTTTCAGTTGTCTTGATTTCAGTGGAGATTTTCAGTGAGGCACAATGAAGACATCCTCAGCAGAGAGAGATCCAGCTGGTGAACTTTTAAAGAAGATGGATGCAAACAAGCCCTTTGGACTTAACGGAGTGCACCCACAAGCGCTGAGGGTGCTGGCCAATGTCACTGGAGGCCACTCTTGGTCATGTCTGAAAAGTCATGGCAACTGGGAGAGGTTCCTGAGGACTGTAAGAGAGCAAATGCCACTCCTACCACCAAGCAGGTTGGGAAGGATTGTGGGAAGTACTGACCAGTCAGCTTCACCTTGATCCCAGAGAAGGTGAAACAAATAATACTGGAAACCATTTCTACACTATACAAAGGACAAGAAGGTGATGTGGAGTAGTCAGCATGGATTCATGAAGTGTAAATCATGCCTGACAAACCTGATAGTGTTCTGCGATGAGATGACTGGCACAGTGGATCACAGGAGAGCAGTGGATGCTGTTTATCTTGACTTTAGTAAGATTTTGAACAGTCTTCCATTGCATACGTATTGACAAACTGATGAAATATGAACTACATAAGTGGAGAGTGAGGTGGTTTAAAACTGGTGCCAGGTTTAGATGGTTGTAATCAGTGGCATAAAGTCCACCTTGGAGGCCAGTCACTCATGGTGTACCCCAGGGCTGATAGAGGGGCTAGTACTGTTTAACATCTTCAATTAAAGATCTCAATGGTAGGGCAGAGTTCCTCCCTCAGGAAGCTTGCAAGCAACTCAGAACTGGGAGGAGTGGCTGATACACCAGATGGATACACCGGACGCTGCCACTCAGAGGGACCTTGACAAGCTGGAGAAATGGACAGACAAGAACTTAATGGAGTTCAACAAAGGGAAATGCAAAGTGCTGCACCTGGGAAGGAATGACACCCCTCACCAGCACAGCCTTGGGCCTGATTGTCTGGAAAGCAGCTTGGCAGAACTGGAACAGGTTGTCTGGAGAGGTTGTAGAGCCTCCATCCTGGAAAATATTCAAAATT
The DNA here is from genome assembly GCF_030867145.1 of Opisthocomus hoazin. Lineage (NCBI taxonomy): Eukaryota > Metazoa > Chordata > Aves > Opisthocomiformes > Opisthocomidae > Opisthocomus > Opisthocomus hoazin. Next base: position 19,642,905 of record NC_134454.1, on the reverse strand, counting down.
CAACAAAGGCCTGAGCAAGCTATTCTATTTGCCCCTGATTTGACCATGGAGGCGTGGAGGCAACAGACCTCCAGAGGTCTTCAACTATCCTGTGATTCTGTGAAAGTAATATTAAGAAAAATATTAATTGTTTATATATTGATTGATTCATTTATTTACTCTGACTTTTTTAAATTTCGCGTTTGGAAATAATGGTGTTTTTTCTTTGAATGTAGAGTCAAAACAGATGTACAGAACAGATGTAGTTGGATGAAACGGAAGACAATTGCATTTCAACCAAATTTTACTGATGGATTCCTACATCTTTTGTGAAAACACTCCAGAACAAGCATCAGTATTTCTAGCTATCCAGAAATAAAGATCATCTTTTTCATAGATACATTTCCAGCATTCTTCATTGGTGGACTGGTAGAGTAGAATACAAGTGTTGTCTTGTATGTGTGTTCAATGTGTAAGGTGACTAAGCACTGCCACAGTTTCTTTTGTTTGACACCAGCCACCAGGCACAGAGACATATAAGGCATCGTGTAGCATTGTTGATAATGTGAACATATTTGGAGGAGTTCTCTTTTCCCCTGTCAGAAGCAGACATTCATATCTGGGTGACTGCAGCTTTAGCCCTGGCCTGTGATACGTCTTCTCAGATACTGTAGAACTTGGTCTTTACAGTTAATGATTATAAAGGAACTGAATGGGCAGTGAATTGAGCAAATGTTTTAGTCATCTAAACATTGCCTCTTTGTGTACTTTTAATGCCCGTATCTAGCATCTCTCGAAATCTCTCTTCGCTGTTCAAATTGTATTTTTTCTCCACTCATCAGCAATGGGAAAAGCAAATAACTGCCGTTTCTGTAATACCAGGACAAGGAAAAACAAGTCTCAGCTCTGCAATTAGACATAGCAAAGTATAATTGCAAAACCTTGGACTAGATGACCCACAGAGGTCCCTTCCAATCCCTAACATGCTGTGATTCTGTGATAAGTAAATGTTAAGTTTGTATGAAGCAATTTTGTGGTTGCCTTCCTTGTGTTGCACAATTACAGAGAGAAGAGAAAAATGCAGTGTTGGAGATTACTAAGTTCCTGCCACCCTGATTTTCTAAGGAACTGAGGCTTATGCACTTGTGCTGTCTGTCTGTCTGTCCTCTCCAATCACTTTCAAACCCACTGGATAATTTTGACCAAGTTTGGTGACGGCATGGAAGACGGAAGCTTAGTGGGAAAAAATACACATTCTTCCAAGTTTTGTGAGCATCAGTGGCTGAATGACAGACTGACATAGGGTCCTGAATGAAAAAACGCAGCTTAGGCTCAACAGTTATCCTTTCTCTTTGGCTAAGGACCTAGTTATCAGCCTGTATGTACTGGCTATCCAGCTGTCCGGGTGCAACACACTACACAGCAACACACAGTGGATCTGAACACTGGAGTTTGTTTTGGAACCAAAGACATTAGAGATTTTACCCTACTTGATTATCTGGCACAATCACTCACTGACATCACGTTGCTAGAGGTCTCAACCTGCCTCCTCTACAGGAAGTTTCCTCCTGGTCTGGGATGGTCAGGCAGAAAATCATGTTGGTTCCTGCTGTGCCACCTCCTGCAGCCTCCAGTCTCGGCTGTTACTAGGCAAGGTCCCTGAGCATCCCACGGCATTCATGTCCACACAGCTCTCTGATCTCCAGGACCTTCTCCACTTCCAGGATCTTTCTCCAATCATGATTTCACCTTCCTCTTTCTGGGCCCCTTTCCATTTTTCTGAGACCAGTTCTATTCAGGAACCCTTCTTTTTGGAGGCAGATCTTCCTTCCGGGGCCTCAAGTCCTCAGTATATGTGCAGAAGCACAACGCATGATCTGCCTCCTAACTGGTGGTTTTGTCTCTTTATTAATCAGAGGTTTCAGGACATGTCACTTTTCTTTTGTCCAGATACTACCAAAATTTACAGCCAGCTCGTATCAATTGCAGCTCGCAGGTAGCACGCTTATGCTTCAGAGTTTCAAAGATCATTTTCATGTACCCATCACCACCTCAATATGCAGCCATTATCTGCCACCTTTTAGCATTCACAGCCTAAGTTATTTTTGCATCTGTGATGCCAGCGAGCATGTATGTAGGTGAATCAGTCACAGGACTGTGACACTCTTGCCTAGTTCTCAGTAGAAGGTAGGGGAGGGAATGAGGGAAGGTTTAAGGATGTGAAGATAATGCAGCACAGTAACGTCACATAGTACACATCAGTTCACAGGGAACCAGCTGAGACTAGATTTACTGTTCAGGTGCCAATGTTAGAGCTACATCTTTGTTCTGCCTTTCACACATTTAGGTGACAAAAAAATAATTTTGGTGCAGTGTTATGGAGAAAGAGTAGGTGGTACTAGGTAAGTGAGTTATAAAGTGTAGAAATGGGAAAGAACACAAAAGTTTAAACTTTTAAAATAAAATAAAGATGGCAAGTGCCATCACACTGCTCTTCAGAAGCAGTCTGGTTTAGCATTCTAATCAGAAGTAAGTAGCTCATGCAGTGGGCTTCAAAGGCAATCTGGAATCAAGAAAAAACATTCAAATTTGTTCAATTGCTTTATTCCTTCTCTAGTTCTAAAAAGACATCATAACCGGATTATGAATCATAACACGTCATAATAAGCCAAATGTGTAATAAAAATTAAATATTCATGGTCTTTGTAAGTGAATGGATTTTTGACACATTGCAACACATTGTAAAAATTTTACTTCTGCTTTAAGTTGCTGAGAATGACTTATTTTAGGGAGAACTGAGTTTTTCAGCACTATTTGCTGCAGAACTTTTGGTGCAAAACAGCTTACAGCTTTGAGAACTCAGAAAAGGGGAAATGTCTCTAAAGTGTAAAATTCAAGGATGCTTTCTCTGTTTTCTCTCAGCTTGCATATCTAATTGGCAATGAGGACAGCATTAGCAATAAAAAGTAGTGCTGTATCCCTAGGTGGGAGGAAGATCTAAGCAGTGGTTCTTTAAAAATATTTTACACATTCTCTGATAATTACGTGTAAATATCTGAGAACACACATATAATCTGTTGTTGTATACAGACAATGACCGCAAGGAACTCAGGGAGTTAAAACATTTGAGTTTTGCCTAGTAATTAATCTTACTCTATATATGTATATTTGTAGCCACTAGCTGCTCCTCTGTGGTCTGATAACACTAATTTCAGTTTGAGAGCAAATGTAAAGGCAAAGTATCAGGTTAGGGCACACCATAAAATCTTTGTAATACCAATACGAAGTTTCAGGAAGAGACTAAATACTTACATTGTCAATGGGTGTCTGCAGAAATTCCAGATGCTTTCACAGTCAGCCTAAAATACTCTTTTAACTTTAGATCCCTGAATTTGACCTCCATGACCTGTTAATGTTCCCTTGCCCAACAATCATATCAGAGGTAAAGGGTATTGGTCATGTCTGATAGTTATCTCTATTCCTTTACAGATCATTGTGTCCTTTGTTAACTGAATGCAGAAGAAAATTTTTTCTCAAGCATATCTCACCTTTCTCCCTCACTTTTCCCTGAACACCTCAGACACTGTGGATAACAATAACTGCAAAATTTCTTGCCATAAAGGCAGAGGGGCTCATTTAGTGTAACATTGTCTTACAGAACATCATGCAGATGCACATCTGCAATTATTTTTTATGATTAAGAAAGATGTAAATCTGTATAATGACATTGTGAAAAAATTGCATATCAAATTCAGATGTATGGAGACAAATAAGAAGAAGCTTCATTGAAGTGTTACCAGCTCTATTTATTCTGAATAATATTTTTTTCTGATATGTGGGTCACAGGTCCTATTATTAATACTGAATGTGGCAAAACATCACTCTATTTTATCCCTGTTACATATTTTCTAAAGTTTGTTTGCTTTTGCTCCAGCAGTTATATCCTGGTGACATCGAAACAGAGTACTACCTCTAACTTAAAGCAGGAAGGGGGTACGGTTTTTATTCAACAGTGCACTCGTGTGGCAAGACTTAGGAAATACATAGATAGTATGCTACAGGATTCCTTAAATGCAATGCACTTTCTCATTACAGAAGACAAAAAAAAACATTAAAGTTGGTGTAGATAGACACAATGATCTGTTCTCCAGCATAATTCAAGGCATTTTTTATTGTTGTTTTATGCTTCTTTGATTGCATAATTAGAAAAAATATCCTCTTTCAAATATTTTGTGATACAAGTCACAGCTCCCAATGAAGGATATTATCTTGTTTTGTCATATGTGGCCCCATTCTTCACTGCAATTTTAATTTCAAAGCGTTACCTTGATATCTGTATTTCTTTCATTACCATAGACTAAAAGATCTGTTTTCTAAGGCAGACCTGAATATAGCTGAGATGTTATCACACCAAAATCTACGGACATCACATATTGTGGCTTCTCAGGTACTAGTCTATGAACCATATGCAGAATTCTGACTACAAGTTCTCATAGCCTCAAGGCAAGGCCAGATGCATAGCAAAAAGTAACAACTTTTATTAAGCTACCTGGCATTGCTGAAGAAAGTATAAATGAGCCTCCAGGCAAACAAGCCCTTCTTCAAAAAAAAACTGGAGTTAAAAGCTAAACATACATTGAAAACAACTGCTCTTATTTACTTAGATACGCAGCATATGATATAACCATCCATGTTATCTCAGTCCTGTCTTGCAGGGGAGACCTATAAAACACTTTCAAAGGATGATCATTGAACGAAAATTCTAACTTTTTGGAACGCAAAAGAAGTGGAAAACAGATACAGGCTTTCAGTTTATTATAGTCTCTCTCCACATCACCAAGCTGCACATTGCAGAGACTACAAATGCTTTTTCTTTCATTAAGCAGACAGACACCTCAAAGAAATCATAACAGGCACCTGTACATTGAGAGCTTTTCAGCAGCTGGAAAGATGGTGACTGCTCAGCTGACACAAGTCAAATCAACTTTACTGTTGCCATGTCTAGTCTTTGTGAAGTTGTATTTCAGGGAGAAAGAAGTGCCCCTCCCACATTTTGGGCAATCACAAGCACATGTAGATCAGTATAATCTAAGCATCAGGGAGCAGAAGGTTAGCCAGGAGCAGAGAGACACAGCAAGGCACGCTGGGCAGAGCGCTCCCTAACAAGAGCTGCAGTGCCACAGTACCCAAGCAAGAACAGGACCTGTAACTCCTTCACTCCTCCAACGTTATGCGTTTGGTGCAGCTGAAATAGTTGGACTGTCCATGGTCTTGCAAAGCTGTCTTTAGCTCTGCTGTTTCCCATGGCTATCAGACTTCTTGCGAAGCGTCTGGCTGCCAGCAGGTCCCGCAGTGGGGAGGCTGCAAGCAACACACCTCTCCGTGGGGCTGGAATGCAGGACAGTGACATTCACAGTCCTGGAGAAAGAAAAGCCTTATCTCGAAGATTACTGGAGAGCTGATCCTTTTTAATCCAGAGCAGGGCTGATCTGAAGACATGTGAAGACCCGTGGCCTTACTTGGTCTTAGGCCAAGGGTTGAAGGGAGCAGGGAAGCCACTGCCTCAGTGTCCTGTGGGGAGAGGCCTAAGAGTGTTGCATGGACGAATTTTTCCATCTGATTGACCCAGCAGCACCAGAAAGCGAGTGTTGCCGGCTGAACATCCAAAAGCCACAAAGTTGCTAAAACAGCTGCCAGTCTAACCTACTTTTACTTAATTTATACTAGAAATTCCCACTGTAACTTGGCTGGCTGCTTTCCGTCATCCTCAGTCATGCTTTTTCCACAGCTGATTTAGTCTCCACGTATGTTGCAGGAAGCCCTCCACCACTTCTGCTGCCCCAATGACGATTCTCCACCTTCAGCGTGGAGCGGGAATTAGTCCAGCTGAACACTCATCCTAAGATAAGTTATCAAAGAAAACACAAGACAGTATTCCCTCTGTTTCGCACCAGGACATGCTGGTCCACTGTAGTCCCAGTAACAAAGGCATTCGGACTCTGAAACTTCTAATTTCACATGCAATTTATTAGAGTTAACACCATAAAGAAAAATAGAACTGTTATCTTACAGCATTTCAGATGCTGCGAACCATGAGTAGTGCAGCATCAAATGGGCCTCTGATAAGGGCATCCCATGAAGACCCAGTCTGTGAAAGGGGTACCCCATTGTGGTCATTCAAGCTATAATAGGGTTTTCTTAAAAGAAAACAACTCTATTCATCATTTCTACTGTCAAACAGAAAGGATATTCACATGATAACTTCTTGATGCACTTTTAGATAAAGGCAAGTTCATGGAGGCGGTTGCCAGTACAGTGTGGGAACTGCCCACTGGCTCCTCTAACAGTGCGTTGGCTGGCCTTTTCCTGTGGCCATGGATTATTCACAGCACAACACAGGCCTGAAGGTCACGCCGTACATGGCTACACTCAGGTTAACCGTTGCATGGATCGCAAAGGTCTCAATGCATGGCTCTCCTTCAGGCTGGATCACCTCCCTCTGATGTGCAGGCATGCTGCAGCCTCTGCTCCAGTACCACACCCTGCACACTGAGGCATCTGACCTCATTGCTTTGGAGTCTGCAGTTCAAGAGGAGGTTTTGGAGGATAAAAGCTATAATATCAGTAAGTGACCAGGAGAGATGGCAGGACCTTGGGGATCAACCTTTGAGCACAGGCTGTACCGGGGCTTTGCAGACTGGGATTGAAAAACAGGTCTATAGCCAGCCTTTGCTAACCTTTTGGGTCCCAAACTTCTGTCCTAGCACAGCGTAGCACTGCGAGCTGGGTGCTACACCTTCGGCCTCCGCTCAGGCCCCTTCTGCAACAACAGCTTGACAGAAGTGATACCCATAAATATAAAATTTCCACTTACCAGAGGGATTGTAATTAAACTAAAGTAGATCCTTGCTGTTTTGAGAAGACAGGAAAGCTTTAAGATAGAGAGGCTCCTAAATAATTCTACCCCAGACAGCTCAGCCTTGGGAGGGCAGATGTACCAAGCTACAGAGATAGAGGCACCAAGAGAGCAACAAGATCGGAGCAAACAGCCTGGAAGGACACAGTTTACATGATCTTAGAACTGAGTTTGCACAGAAACAAAGGTCAGCCAGTGGACGCTGTGATGAGGAGTACAAGCCTTCATCTTAGGACCCCCAAAGACCACCCGAGGACGCTAACAGACATGTGTGAAAGACATGAACATATGCTAATTAGTTATTGGAAAAGTAATGAATATGCTAAGCATTTCTCGGAAATATAATGAGTATGTGTATTGTGATTGTATTTAACCTGAAATGACAGGGTGTTTGGTGCACACGTTTGGAGGAGAGATCCCCCGTGTGCCCGGCGCCGCAATAAAGAATACCTGCTCAATAGCCCTCTACTGAGTCTTCAATTCTGGCTTTTCATGGCATCAGAAGCATTTATGAAAGCTAGTGGTGACCAAATGGGGATGAAGCAGACAGAAATTTCCTGATGTCCTTAGAAATGAGGAAGTGAAGTAACAACAGGGGGGTAGTTCTACATTTCTTTATGTTGCAAAGGCTGATTTATTCCCATAGAGATGGTGTCATAAGCAAGGTCTCTGGGAAGATCTCTGCAGAAAGTTACCTTGCAGGACAGACAAGAATGCCCCTATAAAAGTAGAGGCTTGATCAAAAAAAAATTGATTCCCTTGCCCCCGACCCCTCTTACATTCATTATGTCTCTTAGCAAGGCACCGTACGCTTTTCAGTTATAGGTGTTTGAGGGGATAAGGTCAAAACCGCCCACACAAATAATTGTCTCGCAGGTACTTAATACTTAATAGCACCATGGGGCCCCCACAGTCCGGGCAACGTCCCTCAGTATGTTGTTGCAGGGGTGAGCAGGCCTGCAGGGCACTTAAGGGCAGGCCTGACAGGACCACCGGCGCACCCCCAGCAGTGCTCAACATCATTTCCAGCAGCTTCCACTCACAAAACATCCAAATCCTCAGGTAAGCAGTGCAACAGGTGTTCAGTCTATGCTTTTGAACTTCTTCACCTCAACTGCTGAACGTTTGCGACGGAACTCCTTCAACACCTCCCCCCCCTTGCCCCCCACGCCCTGAATGTTACTGCCATTGTTTTTCACTCATTATAGGTTACATCATTTTTGGTGCTTCCAGAAATAACAGAGGATGATGTCTCTTGAACTCGAGATCACAAAAGTTGCGCTCTCTTCTCTTGCCAGGGGGGACACAGGTCCACAGAGGGGGTTCAGCAAAAGCGGTCCACTGCACAGCAATGTGCTGCACTACCCAGTGGCGTTACCAGCCACAAGCTTTCACTGCCTACGGAGGGAAACCTGGAGGCTGCCAGGATATCTGCTTGGACTACAGCAGCTTCTCATTCTTACATGCAAAACTGAGTCACATCATTAACTGCTGCTTTAGCCTTTCTATTCCAAAGGAGAGTAGGGTTCACCTCAAAAGAGAGTGGGAGTGGGACACAATACAACGTGACCTTCCAGAAACTTACATTATCGTACTAGAAGTTACACAAAGGGAGGCCATGCTGTATCTTTAACAACAGATCCGTTCTTCTCTTTTTTTTCAGTTGTCTTGATTTCAGTGGAGATTTTCAGTGAGGCACAATGAAGACATCCTCAGCAGAGAGAGATCCAGCTGGTGAACTTTTAAAGAAGATGGATGCAAACAAGCCCTTTGGACTTAACGGAGTGCACCCACAAGCGCTGAGGGTGCTGGCCAATGTCACTGGAGGCCACTCTTGGTCATGTCTGAAAATATTTGAGCGCCCTTAGGGGAAACCTCCCCTGCACAGCGCAGGAGTGATTCGAAGATCCGGTAGGAAAAAACCTAACAGTACAATGTATATGGTTAAGCAGGTATTCTTTATTGCGGCGACGGGCACACGGGGGATTTCTCCTCCAAACGTGCGCACCAGACACCCTGTTGCTTCAGGTTAAATACAATCAGACATGTAAATATTCATTATATTTCTAGGAACTAACTAGCATATGTAAATATCTTTCACGCATGTCTGTTAGCATCTTTGGGTAGTCTTCGGGAGTCCCAAGATGAAGGCCCATCCTCTTCATCACGCTGTTCACTGATTGACATTTGTCTCTGCGCAAACTCAGTTCCAGGATCACGTCCACCATGTCCTTCAGGTTGTTTTGCTTCGGTCTTGTTGCTCTCTTGGTGCCTCCTTATCTCTGTAGCTTGGCGCATTTGCCCTCCCAAGGCCGAGCTGTCTGGAGTAGAATTATTTAGGAGTCTCTTTAATCCCATAATTATCCCAATTATTTGCTGAGAACCAAGACCACTTTTGTTTCACTTAATTATTTTGTCTAACGACTAAGTGATAGCTTGTGCCCATGTCCTTCCGCTACATTCCTTAATGAGAAAACAGGGATTAGTGTAACAGTTACATCGTTAGATCACTATGCATGCAGGAACACAAGTTACAGTACTAAAGACTACTAAAAACTAGAAAATATTAAGGCTTTTTTGTTACAGTTTCACGTTTCTTACAATCCCCTCTATCAGGAGCACGGCCCCGTTCACGCCCTGGTGTGACCGCTGGCTGCTCCTCCGCCTCTGTCCTGAGAACCGCGCCGAGCGAAGGCAGGGTCAGGGCCCGCGGACCCCCCCGCTCCCTCCGCAGGGAGCACGGCCCGGCCTCCCCCGCGCCTGCGCACCAACGCCCGCCGCCGGCAGCGTAAGCGCCCTCGGCCTCCCTTCCCGCGTCCCGCCCTCCGCCACGCGCCCTCTGATGACGCCACCCCACCTGGCGCCCGACACCATCGGCGCGCCGCCGCCACTCGGGCGCATGCGCGCTAGGTGAGACGCTGCGTCGCTTCCCCTCGCCCCTCTCCCGGGCCGCCGGCGGCCGCCGCCCCGCCCCCTGCCTTCTGCCGCCGCTGCCGCCTCCCGCCGCGCTGTGAGGCGAGGAGGGGAGGCGCTGGCCGGGGGCGGCCCGCGAGGGGACGGCGCCCGCTGCCCGCTCCTCCTCTCTTCAGGAGGGGGCCGCGGGGGAGAGGAGGCCCCGCCACGGCGGGGGGGGGCCGCGGGCGGGGAGGGGTCGAGGACGGCGGGATGCAGGACGCGCCGCTGCCTGCCGCCGCCGGGGGCGGCCCCTGAGGGCGAGGGCGCGGTCCGCGGGCGGGCCCGGGCCCGGGCCCGGTCGCGCCAGGCGAAGGCCGGGGGCGGCCGGCGGCGGGGAGAGGCGGACCCAGCCGGCGGCCGGCCGCTGCCTCCTCCCCGGCAGCCGCGGCCCCCGCCTCCCGGCAGCCGGGGGCAGGGCTGAGGCCGCCGCGGGGGAGCGGGACGCGGGGCTGATTCGTGTCTCTGTGCGCAGGTGAGCCCGATGTCGGCTCGGCGGCTGGGTGAGGGGCAGCGCGGCGGTCCGTAGCTGCTGCCGGAGAGCCGGCCCGGGGCCAGCAGCACCCCTGGAGCCGGCGAGGCCCTCTGCGTCCGCGGGGTGGGAGACATGGACTCGGCGGAGCCCGCGGGCGGAGAGCTTTCTGCGGACCGGCCCGCGGCTAGCTGCCTGCGGTGCGGGGAGGAGGAGCCGGACAAGGAGGGAGACGATGCGGGAGGAAATAGCGACGGCTGCTCCTGGGAGCAGAGCCTGAATCCCGAGCTGCAGCAGGGATACCGCATCTTGCGCGAGTTTCTCACGGAGAAGTACCGGCCTCTGACAGCACCGTTTTTGAAGCCCCACGGGGATCAGGCGTCCGTCAGGGAAGAAGGACCTGGCTCCCTCTCGGGTCGTAACAGCAGTCACTGCGTCCAGCAGTCGCCAGCTGGAATGGGGCTGTTGAAGATGGAAGAGAAATTTACCAGTGGGCAGTACGCAGGGATCGCTGATTTCGTGGGTGACTTCCGGCTGATGCTGGAGACCTGTTACCGGCTGCACGGTGTAGATCACTGGCTCTCCAAACAGGCCCAGAAGCTGGAGATGATCCTGGAACAGAAGCTGGCGCTGCTGTCCCGGTAGGTGTGGAAAACTCTATGGGGGCCCTGCCAGATGCTGTTTACATAAATTGGAACAGGACGGCATGTCTCTTTATGTAAAAAAATACCGTTTGAATAGTTTTTTAAAAACTTAAAATGCATTTGAATGGTTCCCATACAAAATCCTCGAACCCTCAATTACTTCCGCAAAGAGGAACGTCTCCTACTGGGAACTATTCACATCTTAATTCAAAATGCTTTGGAGATTCCAAACCCAAAAATACCAAAATGCAAAATAGGGCACAGCATTTCCTGGCTACGATTTTGCTTGTGAAAGAAGCCTTTTATGAACATGGAGGCACACTTGTTTAGACAAGATGTCAAATGCCCCTTTCTTTATTTTGTGCTGTGAAAAGCAAGTGAAACTACCCAAACTGTGCATAAACAACTGGCTCTTTAAAATTGTGACTTTTATAGTCTGTGAAATTTTTACTGTCTTTAAAATAAGTAGGAATAAAATCTTCAACTAGCTGCTTTGAAATGGGTAGTGTAATGTTGGAATATTTTTGGGGAATCATAAAATGAAAGATAATGCTTCGCGTGCTGTAGTCTTGCATGGCAAAATGGAAATTGTGAGATGTTTAAATATAAGTCCCTTGCAAGAACTTGTTTATCAGCCAAAGCAGCGGAATCATAGAAAGCTGTCAAGCTGTATAGCAGAAAGCCCAGTCTAAATCACAACTGAAATACATGCTTTCTTGGGAGTTTGACATGGGCTTAGTCTAGTCATATTCAGAAAACCGTGATGACTGGGGCTTCTTACAATAAAAGATCCTCCTGTCTTCTGAGTGACATAGTATTTTGCATGTAATAACCAAGAGGATTTTTTGGCAAAGGGTGAAGGTGAAGAAGGAGCAGCATTAGGAAATGCATAAAGCTGTGCATGTCTGTCAGCCCTAAACGTGTGACACAGAGCGTTAGCCGCCAGCTGCTAAGAAGAACCTTGCTTGTGTAGTAGGAACGCTTGAGGAGTGTTGTGCAGAACTCAGCTGAGTAAGCCACAGTGAATGTATTCCCTATTGGTGCAGCAACACCATAGTTGAAACTGGTTTTGCCTAACAGCAGTTTTGGGACAGTTTGGCAGTGGAAGGGAAGGAGCTGAACCTAATGGGGCATGGATGTTGCTAGTTTGCTTGAGTAAAACTTAAAAACTACAAAAAAACCCAACCAACAAGCAAAAAAAAAAAAAAAACCAACAAAAAAACAAATCAGAATTCCTGACTTAAAGAGTTACTGCTGACAAATAAATAGCTAACTAGATGCAGCTTGGAAGATTTGTGCTAAGTTCATTTCTGTACATTATGTGACTGTGACATCTCAACTGTAATGAATTGAAGGGCATTTTGTTAAAGGCTCTTTGCTGAATTACATGACTGCTTATTGGATTTGGTAGGAGCTGAGAATGCTCATTTCATTAGAAACTCTGCAAGACAGTGAAGTCAATTTATGTACCATATCATCAAATACCAGTATGTGTATTGACTAAAAAAATTCAATTGCTGTTGTCATTCTTTCACAAATGCACAGTCTTTGTTCAAATAAATATTAAGGAATATTGAACTGGCTAAAAAATCATCCTACCTCAGCATATAGTGAATGTCTCTTACATTAACTCGTCAGAGATTTGCAAAGATTTTTTTCAGTATGTCTGTGTACACTAGCTTGGTAAAAGTTAGAGAACTATGTATGGAAAGGATTATGGAATCTAGAAGTCTCAAAGTTCTCTTACAATTTTTGATCAGACAGGTTTAAGTGTCTGACAGAACTAAATTTATTTTAAGATGAAATTCAAGAACTACTTCTTGGAATAATCTTTCTTGCTTCAATACAGAGCAGTATTTAGCTCAGTGATCCCCATCAAGTGACTCAATATTGGTTGTATGATTTTCAGATGTTACAAACCACAGAAAATCACCTGAGAAGGGAAGGTTGCTTTTGAATGGAGGTTGGATTCTTTCCCCCTCCCCTCAAATGTTTTCTGAGGCTGTGTGATAGTGTTACTTCTTGTGGGAGTACTTAGAAACACTATAAAATGAAACATAACATTACAACCAAATTTGTAGTGTTTTGCTTTTCATCTTTTTTGATTTTTTTAATGAAACTAAACTGCTGTTTAGCACCCCACCCCAACCATTATTTTTAGGTGTTCTCTAAAAATTATAGTTTCTTGTCTCAGACCTTGTGGAAGTATTTTCTTTCCAAATATTTATGGGTTAATGTGGGAAATTCAAATAGTATTTGGTTACTTAACATAAATATCCACCATTTTTAACATATGTGAAGACACACCTCATGTTAGCATATTGGTTTTAAGTTTAAAATTTTGTAAACAAACTTTCAAAGTGGAAAAAATGGCAGGTGAAAAGTAACTTCTTTTTTATGAGTAAATGTGCTTGATCTGTGATGGGTAGTGTAGTCACTGAACTGCCATTGGTGAGGGAAATTGTAATTGTGGATTGGCTTGCTTTTTTCTTTTAGGCATTTAAGAGAGAAAACATCCATAGCAGTAATGTCTAGAGGATGCTATGGGCTGGAAGATGAAAAAGGAACAGCGTGCATTTCAACAAGACGTCGTTCCACTCCTCGCAATTTAGTGGGCTTGTCAACAGGCATGTTTGAGTCTGTGATGGTTCAGGTTCTAAGACAAGAGGAACAGCTGAGAGCAAAAGAGGAAAAGAGGTAATAGGAAAACCTGTTTTGTTTTGGTTTTAAATAATGACATCTTCCTAATTCTCCACAGAGGCTGGCTCCTTAAGGCTTTTTTAGGTAAATAAATGTTGTGGTGCTCTTTGTCTTAAGTTCATGAATGAACTGAAGACTTCAAGACAGTGCATCCACAAAGCAAGGAATTATTTTTCGATATACCACCTGCTTGAAAAATTGCAAAAGTCATGTAAGCTTTAAAATAAATTAAGGCTGCTGTTATTTTAGGGTTGTGAAACTTTTAATAGTAACTGAAAGCATCCACAGCAGTTTCCTGTTAGTTCAGTCACGGTTTATCATACCTTTCCTTGGACTGTTTTTCATGCAACAATTAGATCAAAAACTACCAGAATGCTTAACTATAGTCGAATTCTGTGATCTTGTTGCTGCTTCCCTCACTGATGGCCAGAAGCACATTATCTCTACAGTGCCATTCCTGTTAACTCACTGATGTGACATTTCAGCTTGTCAGTTAGGTAACAAATTTAGAATATATGTGTAATGAATTCTATGGGATTTTGTGGTTTTCATAAATTTAAGAGGTGTTTAATTCCAGTCATTCAACAAGAACTTGAGAGACTGCGTCTGAACATGGAGCATGACAGTATTAGTTTTAAGAAGCTAAATTTAATTTCCAGCTTTTTTCAAAGTTTACGGTATTGGAAGTTTTTCCCATATATAATCAGTTCGGTCTGATTTTGCAGGTAACCTTCATCTTCAGCAAATTTGAAGCCATACAGTTTTGGCTGACTTGAGTGCTAGCCAGTGCTTTTTCCCTGCAAATGAGTGAATATTTCTTCTTCTAATCCACTTCACATGTTACAAAAAAGCAAAGATCACTAGGGTTATTGCTTCTCTAGTAAAAATCTCTTGATTTGTGTTCAACACTGTGTTCTAGATCTCTGAACTTGATAACACAGTTATGAAAAATGACATTTTGATTGGATTTTAATTGATCCATAGTCAGTAACACATATTACCCAATCAAATAAAAATTTTTGCTTTCATATGCCAGTTCTAAGCATGTTGCTGCAAAACTATAGTAATTAACAGTTTAATCCATGTATCTGGATATACTCAAAAGTCCCAGAATCAGTGCAAAGGTTACTCCACGGTGATTGATTCTACACAATGTTCTACAATAAAAGAAAAAGATCATAACTAGCTTGCCTCCCTGTTCCCTTAGATTTGGAACTATTTCACATATTAGGAAGAAATAAAACTCTGTGTCAGTAGATAGCTGGTTGAATATTTGACTCTGTTGACCTCCTTAAATAAACATGCTTCAGATGCGTTCTTTACTTATTTCCCAATGGATCCACCACGTTGTCAGAGTAACTTGGACCCCTCTTTACCAATTGTTTCCTAGCTCACCAAAATGCAAGTGTTCCAAAAGTTTATTGTAGAGTTATTTTATGAAGAATACTTGGAAGGCCTGTAAAATTAGTAATACATTAGCAGTGAAGATCATATGATACATCATATAAAAATTTTCAAAGTGTTTGATATATAAATGTACATACTTGCAACACTAAGATGGGATGCTATTTTTATTCAAAAATGTATTACAAATTCCAAAATTTACTTTGGATTATTGCTAAAATACAGATTACATTGAATCTATTGTTATCTGTTAAAAAGAGAAAATTGTTATTCAGCTTCTTAGTCTTTTAGAAAACTGACACACTGAGTTGGCACAGGATAGGTACTTTCAAAACTACATGAAAGACTGCAGACTTTTGTCGTTTAATTGGAGTGCACAGTGCCATCTGTTTGGTAACCCATTGCAGTATTCTGTAGAGCTACGCTCTTTGTTCATTGGCAGATATGCATTTTCATTACTGAATTTGGCTTTCACTCACTGTTCTTTTTTTTTAATAAAAATGAAGTTTGACGGACTGAAATTGCATTTATACTTTTTTAAGCCTTATACTAAATCTGCAAGGAAAATTGAAGTAACAATATGTGATTCTAAACAATTACCACATCCTTTTCAGGTCACAAAATGTTAATGCAGAATTCCAATTTGTTTTGATGTATCCTGGTAGAATTAATGGTATAAACGGTATTCTTAGAACTGAAGCGCTACTTTAGTGGATACAGATTACTTTATTGATTATTATTATTGATTGTTTCACTTTGGCTTTCATTACAGTTGTAAAAGAATGAATGTCCAAATCTGTTGCTATAATATAGGCTATCCTGTGTCAGAGTATAATTATGAATGACTGTGATGGTCAACTCAAATGAGTGGGTAAACTATTTAGGATTTTAATTTCTACAGTACTGAACTTTGCCTTCCTCCTGACCTTGCTCTGCTGCTGATTTTCACCATAAAATCATGTGTAGTGTGGTAGTATAACTAGCTTGTGTGCTGGCAAATCAGTTGTCTTTGGATAGGCAATACCTGCTCTTCACCTAACTTGCAGATGAGTTATCAGGAATGTAAAAGAGTGCTCACTTTCTGGCCATTCAGATGACCACTCAGCATATGTGTACTTCCTGGCTAGTATTTATCTTGGTTTAGACTGTTTGCTGCCTCACTAGGAGTTACGTACTTTCAGCCCCGGATAAGTCAGGTTGCAAATGCAAGTACCTTGCTACGAAACTTAGCCTCGTACCTAAAGAAATTGCCTGTTGAAGTCCAAGTTAATGTCTAATCCCTTGCTTCAGATACGTAGATACTCTTAAAAGACGCAGGCATCTTGTGATGAGTGGAAAGAACTGCAGCAAATTAAATCTTTAAAATAGTTTTAGGGTTTTTTCCCTCAAAATCTTTGAAATTGATTTTACAAGCTTTTTTCCAACTGCGTATTCTGGAACAATGTCCTGAAGTGTGGTTTTTATCTGCTTTTCCATAGTTTACTTAATGGAAATTGTATTCCAAATTCTTTTATTATTTTTGTTATATAGGTATCCTTTGTAGAGAGTTCTTTTTTTCTTGCTTGTGATTTATCCATTTCTTGCACAATCTATTTCTTTTTTTCTTGTTTTATAACGTCCCTCAAGTGATACATTCAGCATGGTAGACTTGACATGTGAAAACTGAGATGCCTTTGCAAAGCTGATACCACTATTTTGCAGCTACTAGTTTCTGTACAGCAGCAAAAGCACTTCCCCCCCCCAAGTAGGTGTATACCAACATCTGATTTACTTTTCTTGTCAGTCTTGTTTATAAGCTTTCCTTTTTGTTCAGTTGTTCTGATTATCACAATATTGAATATCTTTTTTATTATTATTACTTGCATTTCCATGAGATTCTACTCAGCTGCTTGGTTGCATGCTAATTAAGTAACATATCAATATGCATACTAGCTTACATGTTAGTTAACAATAAATAATTGTGGAATTACTATATAATTGGAAATGCTTGTCTATTTAGATACTGAAACACAGAGGTAGATTCCTACTGAAATTTTTAAAGCCACCTGTGAGTGACAGGTAATTAACTGGTTGATTTCAGTAGGAATTAGGTGTCTACGACTTTTGGCTTGTTGAAAATCATGCTAGGCAGCTCTGTGTCTTTACCATTTCTGAAAACGTCATCCTGGATCAAGTTTAAGACGTGTTCATTAAAATATTTAAAAAATTCAATTCTGATTGCAATTTAGTCATTTACATTAGTAAATTCTAGAATGAGATATGCTTATACAGTCATTTTTGCCTTTTATGAGGGCAGTGTGAGTATGGAATGAACTGGGTCCCATAGAAAATAAGACTATGTCATAATATGGTGTCAGACATTATGGATACAGAATTAAGGTCACATGGGCATCTCCAAATTTAATTATGTTTGTTAAATCTTGATTTGATTTAGAATAATGCACAATATTGCTATTTGGTATGTAGCTGTCTAGTTTATTTTTTAAAAGAAAGTTTGTAGAAACAAGTTCTTGTAGAATTAAAAACAGTTCTCTGTACCTTGTCGTCAGAATTCCAATGCCTTACCTTTAACTTGTGAAAAATTACTCGACACTTAAGTGGGTTAGATGTGGTAAGTGAGGGGAAAACAGTACAATCTAGTCTTTGCCTACTCCCCCTTCCAAGTGAAATCTGTTGCTGCAAGTGAGAAGGAATTAGCTGGTGAGATGTGTCTGCTGTGTTAAGGGAGGAAATGATGAGGAAGGTGGGGAGTTACATTTAGTTTCTGTTATAGGTGGTGTCTCTACTTGGGGAGTGTGTCCACTGAGTTTTAATGTCAGGTGCCATGCTTTTATCCACTCGAGCTGCAAAACAACTGCTGCAGACGTGTTCTAGGAATATGTTTGTCCTTTGTTAGTCTAGACCTTAGAATAGGTTTGTGTTATTACTGTAAATGCAATACATGTCTGCAAACATATTACTGATAAATTTAGATGAAAGTATGAAACAACATTTTTTTACAATGGCTGCCAGCATAAAAGCCAAATATATTTGTCCAGAGAATTTATCAGTGTAAGGATATCTGTCCTGCGCAATATGAAATGCTTCTCCCTCTTTCTCTCCACCCCCTATGCTTGCTCCCTTGCCCCACCTCCTCTCCCCTCTTCAAACCCCTCCTCCCTCTCAAAAAAACTGACTAGGAAAAAGCTATGCCCTCCAAAAGATGGGCAGCTGGTAGAAAGACCTCACTAATGAAAATATGAAAGTGTGCTATTATTTACATTTTCTCTGTAATGTCAACTGAGAATGGAGTGACTACAGATATTGCAATAAAATGATAGCTTTAAAAAAAAAAGGCAAACTTTTTGCAAGTGGAACAACATATGTTTTTGTTCTAAAAAAAGATCTTTAAGTATAATAATGTCATTTTATGAGGTACAAGACAGAGATGACTCTAGGGTATTGTGTCTATTTCGAGAATTCTATCCTTAGTTTAAATTATTAATTGATGATAATTTGAAACTTCTTGCAAAGACAATATTTTTAGATCTTCTGCAGCCTGTGTTTTTATTAAACAATACTGAAATGTGGTTGTTTCTACAAATGTTGTGTCTCATGGTCTATCTATTAATATTTAAGCTTATTTCCATACTATTTAGTAGAGTTCACACCTTTTGGAGACAGCAGGTTATTTGGAAGTATGTTTTATGATTAGGAGGAGCAAGGGAGTGTGATGCAGGAGTGTTTTGAAATTTTTTTGGGAACACTTTTTACTTACTATCTTTTCTCCTTCTGCCCCACTTTTAAGTTCTTTATTTTTGTTTAATATATTAATGCAGTATTAACACATGGAAATGGAACAGAAGTCAGAGTTTAAAAAATTCTCACTTTACCTATGCAAGTAGTATTGAATTTACTGGTTTATTCACCTAGAATGGCAAATAGGATTTTGTTGTTAGACCACATTCATTATATGTTTAAATTAGTGCTGCAGAGTGAGATTTTGTCTTTAGATCCCATCCATTACATGGTTAAATTAATGCTGCATTGGTAGAGTGAAGCTGAGAATTTACTGACCTGTTTGCTTTTACATTTTAATTTTACTTTACATGAATCTGCCTTTCTGTGTTTGATAGGTACATAAATAACAAGGATGCATATATGTAGTATTAACATTTTCTGTTCGAATTATAGTTACAAGTTACTTGAAATTTAATTATATAAGATAAAGCATTCAGTGAAATCGTACTGTATTATATGTCATTTTGCATACACAGAGGATGCAAATTTTAAGTTTGTGGTCATGGCGTAGTTTTCCTGCATTGATACTAAAATGTGGGCTAAGATAGGTTTGTCACATTTTTTACGTTATTGAGATACCTAGTCAATACTTAATGCTTCAAATACACATTCTTCATGCTAGCAGCCACTATTAGCTTCATGTTGTCAAAACAAATATTTTAATATACCATTACTCTTTGGCTGAATTTGCAAAGCATTGATGCTTTGAATGGGTCCGTGGCATTTATTTGCTACTTGTATACGAAGAAATAAAATTGGAGGTTAGCAATCTGGAAATAAGGACGTGTAAATTCCAGTAACAGCTCACATCAGTGATATACGCAGGTGATTGTTTCTAGAAGTGGTCAGTGATAGAAGCTTCAGATAAAAAGGTAGGAGAAGCTTTGGATGAGCTCTAGAAAAATTCTCCTGTAAGTACAGTGGTATCCTAATCCTATCTTTTGGAATCTGGTCATGCCTTGAGGCAAAACTGTTAGTTTACCATTGCAACATTAAAGAAAAATCCTTCCTGTGTACTGGTAACCCTTGATGTTCCTGTGATTCATGCAGATGTCCTATTTTTCACGTTGGAACTAAATTAATATATCCTGTGTTCTAGTAAGTTAGATGGTAAGATATGCATGATTGATTATCTGAATTGGAAGCATTTGTTCCTCTTAAACTTGTTGCCTTTAAATTTCATGATGAATTTGCAAATAAAAGTAAATAGACGTTCCCAGTCTATCATATTAGTTTTGTATATTGGTGTCATATTTTCCTCTTGCTAGTGTTTTGTCTAGAGTCCCAGATTTTTCAGAAGTTTTTACAGGCCTCTGATTACTGATAACCTCTTTCTCTGAATACCCACTATTTCTGCTCTATCCTTTTTTTAGATAGGGGGACCAGAACTGAATACAGTTTTTCAGGTGAGGGCAAACCATTTATTAATGTAATGACATTTTATTTCTGATGTTATTTTCCATCACATTCTTCATCCATCCTGATATTTGTTTCCTTTTTGACCACCATTGCAAATCAAGTAGTAATACGCGTATGGGTGGGAGGGAAAATGGTTTTTGTATGTGAAAGAAGCACTTAACAGTTAGGCATGTAGACTTGTGTAATGAGGAAGGGAGTTACAAGGTAGGTGACACAAGCTGCAGGGCAACCATTTGAAAGCAACACGTATCTGGAATTTGTTTTCAGAGATTTTTATGTGGGTAGTTTGTTGGAAATATTTAATCTTGCCAAAAAGGGACTGGGAAGGGAATACATTTTTAAGAAGAATGGAAACCACCCAATATCAGCCAGGTTTTTTTCTTACTTTTTCCCCTTTTTTAAACGAGTGGTAATAGAAATAAGCGACTATGATTTCCCATTTTGGTGCAGTGATATGTTGTGTAATCCGAAGTAAGACAAACTGAATTAGAACTTTATGTACTGTGTTCTTTAATACTTCAAGATCAGTATGTTTGTCGTGCTGTAGTTCTGTGTTTTTTCTCCCCAGTTTCTTTTTGTTCACCTGATACCTGAATTTTCATGAACTTTCTTTTAATAGGCTGAGAGAGCAAGAAAGAAAAGAAGCAGAAGAAGCGAGTCAGAAAGAAATAGAAGAATGGGAAAAGTCACTTTTAGCTCAAGCAGCACCTACGAGGATGGAGACAATGTGGGAGATTCCAGCTATTGGTCATTTTCTGTGTTTAGCACAACAGATTTTAAATTTACCTGAAATAGTATTCTATGAATTGGAACGTTGTCTTCTGATGCCTCAGTGTAATGCTTTTTTATCTAAAATAATGACTTCTTTGTTAAGTCCTCCTCATCGCAGATCTACATTACATCGCAGGCCTACGCTTTCTTACAGGACTTGGGAAGCAGCACTCAGACAGAAAGTACAACACTGGTATAATGTTGTAGGGCAGACTGACAATCCTAATAGCTCTGCAGAAAAACTTGGATTGTGTCCACAGTTTTTCAAAGTACTTGGAGAAGTTAATCCCTTGGAGGAAAAGCCATTTCATGAGCTATCATTCTACCAAAAAGTGTGGCTGCTGAAAGGTCTCTGTGATTTCGTGTATGAAACACAAAAGGATGTTCAGGATGCAGTGCTAGGTCAGCCTATCCATGAATGCAGAGAAGTAATTCTTGGTTATGACTACTTGGAGAATGCATATGTTCATTTTCCACAGTTCTGCGGTGCAGATGTTCGGATTTACAAACAAAAACCTTTTCAGGCTCCTGAATTCCCGTCTCCTCCCATCAAAGTTAGAAAAGTTTCACGTATTAAATCGGAGAAAGTAAAACATGCTTATGTAAGCAAAAACAATGAGGAGGTCAGTTCTGGTGGTGGAGAAGAGCTGCTAAATCATTCCAAGACAGAAGTAGAGAAGAGTATGGACTCTGTTGTTACCTGTCCAGAAAAAATCCCACATATAGGTAGCTTTAGGGTCACTACAGAGGAGATTAACTGTGAAATCAAGACTTCAAGAGTCTGCGACATCAAAAAAACTGGTTGTTACAAAGAGAACTTGAGGGATTTGATTAGTTCAGGAGAGGCTGTTGGTATGGGTGGTCACCCTAGTTCAGGAGAAATAAGGGCTGTGGAGAATCGACAAGGTTGTGCTGAAATGGGCAGCGTAAAAGCTGAGATCACTCCGTTCAAGGAGAACACACTAAAAGCTTGCCAAGTGCATGTCAATGGCACTCATAATGACAAACAAGACATAAATTACCACGAATCTGCTGAAGAAACAACGCTAGAGAACACTCTGCGAAATAAGAAGAAACTAAATAAGTTGCGGGCAAAAAAGAAGAAAAAGAAAAAAAAGAAGCTGAAGGATATTCTAAATGAAAACCTACAGAGAAAACTTGATGACTTGCAAAGAAAGCGTGAGATTCATCTTCATCCATTCAAATCTTACAAGTCTGAGATCCAGAACAAGTTGTTTATAATTAAAAAGAAAGCAAAACACAAGAAGCACAAGTCTGGTAAGTTGACATTTTTACCTGTGGTCAAAATTAGGAGGATACTGACTTTACTGACTTTTTCTTTTAATTATTTTCTTAGCTGATTAGTCTACATTTTGTTTTGTGAAACAGGACAGCCTTATTGCATTAGACTTTTCTGATGTTAATTTTAGTTTCAAATTTTCCCTTTCAGTAACAGAGGCATGTAAAACAGGCTGATCAGCTTATTAAACCATGATTCATTTGCACAGTCTATCTTTAGAGAACATAATTCGTTTGAAGAGTTTGTTTGTTGCAGAAAATACTTAGGAGAATGAATTTGACTAACTGGTATCATCAGAGAACGTAGCTTGACATTGTTTTGTGCTGTCTTACGTCATAGCAATTGTTGAAGTATTTCTCCCCTTTCTGATAATATTATCCAAATTACAAATAAACACAGAGTAATAACATGAGATCATGAATCTAAAATAATTTGTACTGGAGCTGTTCAGTCTTATGTCACCAAACAGTACTGCTTTGACTGCAGGCCTGATCCCATTTCTGTTTAGTGCTACAATTGAGATACAGAATTTATGCAGATGGCATTTTTATTACAGATGTGGGCAGCATCTGCTTAAGTGTTTCATATAGGTGATACACGATCCAGGTTTCAGTTAACTGGAAAATTTTAAAATAATTTTTAAAAAGTGAAGTTATGAAGTTGTTAAATCTGTTCAAATTGTCAGGTAGTTGTAGTATTTGTGATGTCATGTGAAGCACCATAAAGCTTGATCTGCTATCCTGTTGAGTCATGGGCTAAACTATCTGTGCCAGATTGTAGCAGACATCTTCAAACATCATGTTTTTTGATGCAACAGGCTTATTTTCAGAAGTGTAGATTGACAGGTAAGGTCTGGATTTCAGCTGAAAAGCAGAGCGCCAAAACCAAAAATCTGTGTAACAAAACAGATTACCCTGTCTAAAGAGTAAGAGAATTCAGAGATCTGATGCCAGTGCATTTTAGCTAGAAGTTGAGTGGAAATCTAAAGCAAAGAAAATAAATAATGTTTAGATCCCGAATATTTGCGCAGAATACCCAGAGAAATGTCTTACCATATAAATCACAAACTCTTCCTTCTGAAAAATGTCAATGCCCACATCTAAACATAAATTCTAAGAGTTACAGCTGAAGTTCATATATGTAGTAGCTAGCAAAAGTAATGTATTTTACATGTACTTTTGTGACTGTTGACTCTCCAAATGTATCAGTGTTTTCATGCTTCTTAAAACCAAATGACAACAAAATTAATAATAACCCAAATTGCAAATAAGGAATTTTTAGTTTAGAGAACTATTGGGGAAAAAACCTGGTGACCAAGTGTCCTTTATTTTTCTGTGTAAATATTTAAAATAGGTCATAATCTTCATTGTAACCCTCATTTTATGACACATGCTTGAAAATGTACATTCTGTGAATCAAGCAATGCGCATAGAATAGCATGTATAATTTTCTAATAGATTATTGTTTTGAAAGACAACCACTGTTGGCAAAACAGACTGGCAATATTTGAAAGCAGCTTTTGAAGTTCATTGACAGAGGTGGTGTTTACTGTGATAACCACTTTTCGTTTGTGTGTCATAAAACTAACAAAGTTCAAAAAAGCTGCCCATTTGCCTCCATCTTGACACTTGATATACTTAATAGTATGTTCTCAGGATTTTTTTATGGAGCCAAATTATGTTTTGTTCTAAAGGTGAAAAGAGATAAATTTTGAAGTGCTGTTAGAAGAACTGTAAATACTGGCATGTGAGTTTTAAGCTTTTTTAATTGAAATGCGTTGTGAATAGCTATCACAATGATTGTATTTATAACAAAAATATATTCTATGTTATTTCAGTGAAAATTATAATATTTTTAATTTCTAATTTTTAGTCTGTAACATTAAAGAATTTTTAGTCTTGAGTAGATTCGAGACTAAATTCTGCACTGTTAGTGGAAATTTTAGTGCTTACTGTAATATGCTCAACTGCACTATCTAAATACAGGCAGTGTTTTCCGCTTGAAATTCCTGTCTTTTGATTGACACAGTGGAAATTAGGCTCATTAATAAAACTGGAATCAAGAGAGAACTTTCCTTCACTCAGTTTCCTTTTTGTATCTTTTATAAGGCACATGGATGCTACAGTGAAAACGGAAATCTCTGGCTTTTCATTATCCCAGTTACCTTACATATATTGACCTGTATGGCTATTATGTGATCTCCATTTCTTGCAATAAGTTTGTTTTGTTTTCTGAAGATGTAAACAAAGTTTGGGTTTTGTAATATCTTAATACCAAGGCTCATCTAATGCTGATCTGATACAGAATTATAATGGAGATTATTTATCCAATTACCGTCCTTTGCGCTTTATACTGAGCTTTATTAGAATATATTTTAGGACCTAAATATGTTCCAGAAGCTTATTATAAAACAAGCTAGTGTTCCATAGCACTAAAAACACAGCAGTTAAAATAGTTGTTCTTTCTGTTTTAATCTGTAGTTTTAGATGACTGGATGGTAAACTCAGCAGTAGAATGCCACGGACCTCTGTTTTTCCAATTCCTTATTGTGTCATAAGGAGCTTAACATTATCAGAGATAATTTAATATAGAAAATAATTAGTGTATAGTTTTGTTAAGAATATGTATCTGTAACTGTAGACCAGTACCAGATGCCATTAATCATTGGAACTTAGGTTTTAATTTTACATATTTTCATCATCAGAGAACACATTACTCCCTTTCGTTGACAGACAGGAAGGAGATGTGTCAGTGCAGGTGGAAATCCAGAAATGAGTAATAACGTTTTCTGTCATGCATTCTAGGGATGTTTGCACAGTTTTGCAACCCTAACTGCACATGGAGATGTCATGTGTCTGTTCAGTGAGAAATGATGGAAATTCTTCTTCTCCACTTTCACTTTTCCCGTGCCTCGAACTACTTGATCTGCTGGATCTGGTAGTCTAAGTGATGCGCAGGCAGCATGTTTGTTTCCATTCAGGTGGAGGATGTACAACATTCTTTCTAATCTGAAGGTGGCAGGCATTGTCCTGAGTGTGATATGAAGGATCCTATTTCTTTTGGTACTCTCTTGTCCTTTATCTCTTAGTATTTTGAGACATTTCCCTTTTTATTCTGACTACTTGTTCATTGCAAATTTTTACCTCGCTGGAGAAAATTTTCCTAAAACATTACAGTATTATGAGCAAGATTTTTTCTTCCTATGCTTGTTAAGTGTCTGTTAGTCCTGTAGCTTTTAAGTGGAAATGGATAGGATTGGATTGAATTCATGCTAATGCCTTATTTTTTTGTAATATTTCATGATGTTTAAGGCTAAGCAGTATTTCTCAAAGCTCATCTGAAATTTTATCTTGTTTAAAGATACCCTTACAGTGTAGAACAGAGAAAGAGATTTGGTAAAATTGTTCTGAATTCACAAAAGCACTTGATTTAAACCTGATCATAGCCATAATGGCACTTTACAATGTTCTTTAAAAAGCAGAGGAGGTAGAAGAGTTCATCAGAATTGTAAAAGTGAGTACTTTTCCTTGTTTTTTAACAAGGTGATTTTTTTTTTCCACTATTGGTTCTCCAAGGCAGCTAAATATAACTTTGAGTCATAGTTCATGTTTCTGTTGAGATGATTTGCACTTTCCTGACTTGCTGTAGCAGTGGTACCCAAGAGATACTGTTAATGAATATAGACTGGTTGTGCAGTTTTTAGCTGAAAACTTCCCGTAACTATTGTGAGCAAAACTGACTGGAGAACACAGCCATGTCGTGAGCATTGCCATAGTTACAAGGTTTCCTTACAAGTTATGAAAAGGAAGATGTAACCACTTTTTTGAATCTATGTCTCTGAAACTATGTGGTGATTGTCATTGTGACAGTGTTCTGTGTCAGTATTGTTGACAGACTTGTGCTGGATATAATGGAAATAGAGAGAGTAGTTCTCTAAACAGCTTGCATGCTACACATTCATTTGAAATATTATTTTATTACTGGAGCTTGATAAATTAGGCTATAAAACCTTGAATTGGACTGTGACAATGGTGATAGGCTGGCTGGATTTGGATTAAGACAACTATGCTGAAGTAAATCGTGGGGTACAACAGAGACTGCAGTGCAAGGCATAGTACAAAAGCATGAGAATTCTGTGATTGCGTGCTTGAAACAGGAATTGGATGAAATTCAGAACATGCATAGGGGTGAGAGAATAGGAGGGACCAGAGGCTACTTGAAATAACTGTGATGTGCCTGAAGCAGAGGTGGAAGCAAGTGTGAGTTGAATCTCTCATATTCCAATTGGTGCAGAAAACACACCTTTAGAAGAACCTTGATGTAAATTCTGTACTCTCTACTTGTGCTCTGAAAGAGTGGTAGCACTCCACCTGCTTAAAGAAGTAAGATATACTGTCAAATATAGTTTAGAGTACCATTATGTTTTGTGTATGAAATCAAGCATTGCTTGAATGTGAAAAAATTAATTTAACAGCCTGGTAGCAGTTTTGTAGTGTCTGGTGTCCTGTCCTTGGAAATTTAATCTTCACTTTTGTCCTCGAAGTTGTAAAACAGTCACTGTAGTGTTGTCTAGCCTCTGGATCTGGAACAGCCTGTTAACCATGTTGAAAATATTGAATGTGGTATTCTACCGAGTAGTAAAAATGTACTCAATGTATTAAGCTGCTGTGTCAATATCTTGAGAAACATGTACCACTGAGGTTTTATTGGGTTTACTGACAGTGTTCTGTAAATCAACATTATTAATGCACTTGTTCAGACCTGTATAAAAGTATATGCCATGTCAGTGTGGAAGCTTCAAAAGTCTATAGTAATGCTTTGTTTTCCAGATTATCGCACGTTATATGTTCTAAAAGAGGAGCTGTTGGTAGCAAGGTAGAAGATCAGGAGAATAAAGAGAAAAGAAGACATGCTCAGTAACTGCCAGATCTTTGAAAGGCATGAAATGTCTTACAAATTTGTGAACAGGAAAATTCAGGCCAGTTTCTCAATTTGAGAACAGTGAAATTGCTGCAAGAATGTAATGGGAAAACAGGAATTCTTGCAGTTGGAGGGGGCTAACTTGACTTTATTTTACCATGTGAAATACTAGTGAGTTAGTGTTTGATGTCAGAAAGATCCGTTTCCCCATCTAGGGGAATGAGGCTCTGCTGCATATGCAGTAAAAATTGCATTTTCATTAAAAATTATATTAAAATCAATTTTTATTAAAAATTGCTCTATGTTGTCACTTTATAATTTGAAGCACAGATTGACATTACTTTTGTTCTTCAAGAGGAGCCGCGAGGACTCAAATATCATAGCTCGTAACTAAAAGTTTTACTAGATCTGTAAAAATGTTCCTGTTTTCAAGTCAGAATTATTTCACAGAGTGGTACGGGTTGGAAGAGACCTCTGTGGATCATCTGGTCCAACCTCCCTGCCAAAGCAGGGTCACCTAGAGCAGGTTGCACAGGACCTCGTCCAGGCATGTTCTGAATCTCTCCAGAGAAGGAGAATCCACAACCTCTCTGGGCAGCCTGTTCCAGTGCTCCATCACCCTCAGAGGGAAGAAGTTCTTCCTCATGTTCAGATGGAACTTCCTATGCTTCAGTTTGTGCCTGCTGCCCCTTGTCCTGTCGCTGGGCACCACTGAAGAGACTCTGACACCCACCCTTAAGATACTTATAGTTATTTATAAGGTGCCCTCTCAGCCTTCTGTTCTTCAGGCTGAACAACCCCAGCTCCCTTAGCCTTTCCTCGTAGGGGAGATGTTCCAGTCCCCTCACCATCCTCGTAGCCCTCCGCTGGACTCTCCAGTAGTTCCTCATCTTTCATGAACTGGGGAGCCCAGAACTGAGCACAGTACTCCAGATGGGGCCTCACTAGGGCAGAGTAGAGGAGGAGGAGAACCTCCCTCCACCTGCTGGCCACACTCCTCCTAATGCACCCCAGGATCCCATTGGCCTTCTTGGCAACAAGGGCACACTGCTGGCTCATGGTCAACCTGTCATCCACCAGGACACCCAGGTCCCTCTCCATAGAGCCGCTTTCCAGCAGGTCCACCCCAAGCCTGTACTGGTGCATGGGGTTGTTCCTCTCCAGGTGTAGGACCCTGCACTTGCCCGTGTTGAACCTCATCAGGTTCCTCTCTGCCCAACTCTCCAGCTTGTCCAGGTCTTGCTGAATGGCAGCACAGCCTTCTGGTGTATCTACCACTCCTCCCAGTTTGGTGTCATCAACAAACTTGCTGAGGGTACACTCTGTCCCTTCATCCAGGACACTGGTGAGGAAGCTGAGTAAGACTGGGCCCAGTCCTGACCCCTGGGGGACACCACTAGTTACCGGCCTCCAACTAGACTCTGTGCTGTTGATCCCAACCCTCTGAGCTCTGCCATTCAGCCAGCTCTCAATCCACCTCATTGTCCATTCATCCAGCCCACACTTCCTGAGCCTGCCTGTGAGGATGTTATGGGAGACAGTGCCAAAAGCCTTGCTGAAGTCAAGGGAGGCAACATGCACTGCTCTCCCCTCATCTACCCAGCCAGTCACGCCGTTGTAGAAAGTTATCACATCGGTCAAGCATGATTTCCCCTTGGTGAATCCATGTTGACTACTCCTGATTAACTTCTTTTCCTGCAGTTGCTTAGAGATGACCTTCAGAATGAGCTGCTCCATCAGCTTTCCTGGGATGGAGGTAAGGCTGACCGGCCTGTATTTCCCTGGGTCCTCCTTCTTGCCCTTTTTAAAGATTGGAGTGACATTGGCTTATCTCCAGTCCTCAGGCACTTCTCCTGTCCTGCAGGACCTTTCAGAGATGATGGAGAGGGGCTCAGCAATGATGTCGGGCAGCTCCCTCAGCACTCATGGGTGCATTCCATCAGGGCCCATGGATTTGTGGACGTCCAGATTGCTTAAGTGATGTCTCACACAATCCTTGACCAAGGGAAGGTCATCCTTTCTGCAGGCTTCCTCTGTTACCTCCAGGGCCTGGGATTCCTGAGGGCCGGCCTTAGCACTAAAAACTGAAGCAAAGAAGGCATTCAGTAGCTCTGCCTTCCCCGCATCCTTTGTCACCAGGGCACCCATCTCATTCAGCAGCGGCCCCACATTTTCTCTGGTCTTACATTTGCTGCTGATGTAGTTGAAGAAGCCCTTCTTGTTGTCTTTGACATCCCTTGCCAGCTTCAGTTCCAGGTGGGCCTTGGCCTTCCTCGTTGCATTCCTGCATGCTCTGACAACATTCCTGTATTCTTCCCAAGTGGTCTGTTCCTCTTTCCATATTCCGTAGACCTTTCTGTTCCATGTGAGTTCCGCTAGAATCTTCTTGCTCATCCATGCAGGTCTCCTGCCTTCTTTTCTAGATTTCTGGCTCAGGGGTATGCACCGATCCTGAGCATGGAGGAAGTGATGCTTAAACAGCTTCCAGCTCTCTTGGACCCCCCTACCTTCTAGACCCCTGACCCATGGGATTCCTCCAAGTAGGTCCTTGAAGAGACCAAAGTTAGTTTTCCTGAAGTCCAAGGTTTTGATGCTACTTATTGCCCTGCTTCCTCCATGCAAGATCCTGAACTCCACCATTTCATGGTTACGGCTACCCCCAACTTACACATCCTTAACCAGTTCCTCTTTGTCAATGCAAGGTTCAGTAATATGCCTCTCCTCATTGGCTCCTCCACCACCTGCATCAGAAAGTTATCATCGATGTTCTGCAGGAACCTCCAGGACTGTGTGTGCCTAGCTGTGTGGTCTTCCCAGCAGATGTCAGGGTGGTTGAAGTCCCCCGTGAGAACCAGGGCCTGTGACGGTGAGACTACTTTCAGCTGCCTGTAGAAGGCCGCATCAACTTCCTCTTCCTGGTCAGATGGCCTGTAGTAAACACCCACAACTATGTCACCCATATGAGCCTGCCCCTTAATGCTAACCCATAACCTCTCGACTCGTTCTTCATCCACCCCCAGGCCAAGCTCAATGCATTCCAGTTGCTCCCTCACATGTAGAGCAACTCCACCACCTCTCCTTGTTGGCCTGTCTTTCCTAAAGTGTCTGTAGCCATCCATGACGGCATTCCAGTCATGCGAGCTGTCCCACCATGTCTTTGTGATTGCAATGAGGTCATGGCCCTGCAACCACACATGGATCTCTAATTCCTCCTGCTTATGGCCCATGCTGTGTGCATGGTGTACAGAGATTTCAGGGAGGAACTGGAGCATGCTGGAACACATTTATGTTACGATAACGTACAGATAGGTTGTCTTGTCCTTGCTGAGGTAGTTTACAAATGTCAAGAGCATTTCTGTGGCTTAGTGTTTTATTTGTCTATGTTTCTGTGCCTCTAAAATAGGACTAGAAGAGGTCTGAAATACCATTTATTATTTCCCTTTCTTCACCCTCAGATGGCAAGACCAACTTGAGATGCCTTCTGGTTTAGTTGCATCTAATCTCCTCAGTTGGTTTTTTGGAATCTCATAATTAGTGTCCAGGCCCTGGTTTTTATGTTTCCTTATTAATTGCCTGTACATCTATTCAGTGATAACATTTGTGGAATTCGTTTTGGCCTGAAAGGAAAACACATGGCAGCTAGACGTCTTCTGGACCTGCTGAACGTAAATAACATACAAGAATTTTCTCAGAGATTGCTAAGGGGCTCTTGGCTACTAAAATGTTGATTTGCAGTGAATCTTAGAACAGAAGTGTTCCAGCAGTGGTGTTATTTAAAAGGAATAAGTGTGAAAGGTCTGTGGATCTGGATTTGTTTTTTACTTTCAGTGATGAGTTTGTTTGACAAATTACTTGATCACAATTCTAAATATGTAGAGGGAAAATTGATAAAAACCAGCTCTAAACTGTCAGTTGAAAGTATTAAATAATCCAATCTCTTGGAATTGAGATTAGAACAAATGATAACTCAAAACAGTATTAATTCAGGGAAGTCATATTTGTTCTGTTCCACCTATTGTTTAGCATAAAAAGATGAAAAAGTAGTCATGTAAAAATTGTTCACCTTTGAATTATTTTACTAATCTATTTTTGTTTAGTTTTGATTTGTTAGGTAAAGTACTGTCTTTACCCTGAGACTGAGTCATACATGAAACCTGGAATACACTATTTCAAACAGTGCGAATATTTCAGTGCTTTCCAATACGACGTTCACTTACTTTGAAATCAGCTTTTCTCAG
Organism: Opisthocomus hoazin; assembly: GCF_030867145.1. Lineage (NCBI taxonomy): Eukaryota > Metazoa > Chordata > Aves > Opisthocomiformes > Opisthocomidae > Opisthocomus > Opisthocomus hoazin. Next base: position 19,611,410 of record NC_134454.1, on the reverse strand, counting down.
TATGGCATTTGTTTCACATTCACTTTAGTGCTTACGCTAACCTCTGTTAGTGTCTTATGCTAATGCTCACTATGTAAGTTCCCATCGTCATCATCCTTCAAGCATCAAACACTGGGTGGACAGGGCAGTATCCACGTTAATGTTACTTGTGTCAGTTTGTGTTAAACCAAGTCCAGCTTTTTTGGCAGATGAGTAAGATCTTGCTCGTTTAGTGTGGAAAACCTATATCTTACTTAGTTTTCATTCAGAAAAAACGAAGGTGTGATAGCTAAACTGTTATACAACCACACTGTCCTTTACTGCAGATTGTACGCATTTTGACAGTGTTCTTGTTTCAATGTAATTTCGAAGTGGTTTGTTTCAGCAGGAAATGTGCAGATTGAGCTTTTGGGCTCTGACACTGCCAGCTCTAGGTATAGGTTGGTAGTATGTTGCTGGAGAGAAATACGACCTCAAATCAATAAACAGTTTTGTTTTATATCCACAGTTAACTGAATTTTAGTTTAATTTAGGATAAGATCTGTTGTAGTTTGCTTAAAGAATGAAAAGATTGGTATTTTCCCTTATTCTGTGGTAGAGAATGAAAAGGCTGTTTATTTGTTGCGCAGTTGTGATTCATCCACTGAACGTGGAAGGGCTCTTGCCTTAACTGTCTGTGGTTGTCTCCTCCCTCATCTCAGAAACAGCTTAGCGCTCTGTCAGTATTGGAGGTGGTATAAAAAGAGCGGATCCTCTCCTGCAGCGTGGGAGGGGAAAAGAGATAATGGTTACAACTTCTGTCCAAGGTAAGATGTCTCGTAGTCTCCTCCCCTCTGAACTGGAGCCCAGCTGAGGTGTGGAGCCTGTTGGAAAAGGTAGTGGGTGTGGAAACATAATTAGTAATTGCGGCACATTAGAATCATGTTATTCAGTGAATGTGAGGTTACACAGGACTAATATAGGCTGATATTTGGTAGCTTTAGAACTGTTCCATTGCAACAAAGTAGACTTTTTAATACAGTTTTGATGTGTATGTATTTGAATACAAAACAGTTTTTTAAATTAAATAATGTTATTTTATAATTCTGGCAAGGGGGAATAAAGGCTCTTTTTTCTTCCCAAAGAAGTGTTGACTATATTTGAAATTGAACTAGAGAGGGATCTGGACAGCCTGGATTGATGGGTGAGGTCAGTCATATGAGGTTCAACAAGGCCAAGTGCTGGGTCCTGCACTTGGGTCCCAACAACCCCGTGCAACGCTACAGGCTTGGGGAGGAATGGCTGGAAAGCTGCCCAGCAGAAAAGGACCTTGGAGTGTTGGTCGACAGCCGGCTAAACATGAGCCAGCAGTGTGCTCAGGTGGCCAAGAAGGCCAATGCCATCCTGGCTTGTATCAGGAATAGTGTGGCCAGGGAGGTGATCATGCTCCTGTACTCGGCACTGGTGAGGCCGCATCTTGAGTACTGTGTTCAGTTTTGGGCGCCTCACTACAAGAAGGACACTGAGGTGCTGGAGGGTGTCCAGAGAAGAGTTACAAGGCTGGTGAGGGGTGTGGAGAACAAGTCCTGTGAGGAATGGCTGAAGGAACTTGGTCTGTTTAGTCTGGAAAAGAGGAGGCTGGGAGGGGACGTTATTGCTCTCTACAACTACCTGAAAGGTGGTTATAGTGAGGCTGGTGTTGGTCTCCTCTCCCAACTAACTAGTGATGAGACGAGAGGCAATGGCTGCAAGTTGCATCAGGGGAGGTTTAGACTGGACATTAGAAAAAATTTCTTTACTGAAAGAGTGATCAAGCCTTGGAACAGGCTGCCCAGGGAAGTGGTGGGGTCACCATCCTGGAGGTGTTTAAAAAATGTGTAGATGTGGCACTTCAGTACATGGTTTAGTAGGTATGGTGGTGTTGGGTTGACGGTTGGACTTGATGATCTTAGAGGTCTTTTCCAACCTTAATGATTCTATAATTCTATTCTAGGATTCTATATCAAAAGAAAGTAAAACTTTAATCTTTATTACACGTATTGCCTTATAGTGGAAACAGGAATAAGAATAAATCAATATTTATTTATCAATATTTATAAAACATTTATCAAATATTGTCCAAGTAAGTATTTCTCTACTCCACAAAAAAAATAGTTTAGTGTTGTAGCTGTCACTGGATAGGGAGGCCATCTCTAGTGCCTCAAGGTGGTAGGCCTAGCAACAGGTTTTATGTAATTGCAGCTGTTGAAGGAGAAGGCCTTTTCAGCTATGTCAAGATCATGATTTTCTTTGGACTTCTTGTTTTAGTTTGGGAAACTCTCAGTCTGTTTTGATGGAGTGTTTTTCTCATTTTATTCTTACATAATTAGGGAGAAGTGTAAAGAAAGGGGTTGGACAGAAGCATTATCTGATTTATCTTCCTTCTGTGCAGTTCAGTTCTGAGTTACTGATTCCTGTGTATTTGTTAGTAATGTATGTATACTGTGCAAGGCAATATTTTAGAGAGTCACAGAGCCATAGAAAAGCTGATTGGAAGGAACATCTGGAGGTCATCTAGTCTGGTTCCTTGTTTGAAGCAGGAATGTCACAATCACCAGATCAGGTCAGCTGTGACTTGAAGACCTCTAAAGATGAAAATGTATTTATTGTTCCACCATTCTCCCTTCCCCCTCTGAGAATTTTTGTACTGAAATTATTATTTTGTCGATGTGTGGATCTCTTCTTAGAGTGGTTTATAAATTGTGGCTAGTAAAAGCCAGGGACCGAGAGGTGGTGAAACGAGCAGGATGTGCTGAATTGGGATAGGTGACCTGGGAGATAATGCATATGAACTTCATTATTAGAAATACTTACTTTTTTCTTCATCATATCTTAGATGTGTTTTTCTAACTCTAATTGCTTTCACTCAGCAATTAAATACAGTTGTACATTGACTATGGTCTGAAAGGTACAGTGTGCTCTGATTGGAAGTACATCTAGCTGCTGTCAGAAACATTCCTTCATCTGCTGGTGTAAGTAATTTAAGCCACTTTACATAATCTCTTTACCTAGGGTTATGGGCAAAGTAGCTTTAGCACACCTCAGTGGAGTGGTTTGAGATGTTGCCACTCACAGTGTCTCCTCAGCCCCTTAGTGATTTTACCCTCCATACAGAATCTATGCCCACCTCAGCCTGGCAGCTGAAGCTAAGTGACTGCTCTGTGGTGGCACAGCTGAAGCGTTCCCATCGTTATGCTACATATGACAGGGCTGGTAGCAGGAACCTGGTGGGGGCTGACATCCCTTACCATTGCTGTTGGTTTTGCTGAATGTGTCAGCTTGTGGTCTGAGAATCTAAACTAGCAGATCTCGATAGATTTTTATTGTGGTAATATCATCCTTGGTTAATTTTATCCAAAGGTTTTGCTGCTTAAAGGTAAGTGAATTGGAATATTTTTAGGTACTAAAATCAGTTTGGGAACTGGACATAGGTGCAGCTGCATTGTCTCAGGAACACTACATAGAAGTTTTCCTTTATTATCTTAGGAGGGTTTTCCTGGAAAAGCTATTAAAGAAAATTTTTTGTTTAAAACTTGGCAAATGAGAAATACTATGTTTTGAAACCGAGAGGTAACTTTTTTTTTAAGAGAGAGAGGTTATCAGTATTGTTGCTATAACTTCTTTTGAATTTCAATTTGGTATTTTGTAAGGATGTTGTTAAGGTAGAAGATGAGTTTACCAAAGTTAGTTTGCTGTGTATATTAATTCTCTCCCGTTGTGCAAATATCTCTAGTGTTTCCTTGTTTTTTTGGTGTGTGATAATGTGCCTGCACCATAAGACTTCTGGTGTGTATAGTCACAAGGTGGGAAAGAGACTGTGATGCTGCGCAGTACAGGTGTAGTCTTGGCAGTTCATGGCAGATGTGAGCCTGGGAATTGTGTAAGTCTTATGGTACTTATATTCTAGTTAGCATGCTCTTTTCCTTGATTCAGTTTACACAGAAAGTAAGGCTCATTTTCCTGGTGCTTCTGGTCTTCTTTTTTTTTTTTTTAATTCTTGTTTTGTCTGTTAGCCCATGTCTTCCTTACTGCATGCTTTTCAAATGCTGCTGCAAAGAAATAAATATTTACTGTCTTTTTTTTAGTAATTAATTATAATTCTTCCTAACAATATTTTCACCCTTTTTCAGAAGGAAATACTAGGGAGCAGAGTATATTTCTGTTAACTCTGTTATTTTTTTGAAGTGCCCTGCATCATACAGCACCTGATGCTGAAAATATGCAAATAATTATTTGCTGAAAAGTATGTGAAAAAAATAAAATGAAAATTTTTATTTTAATCATGTTCAAATCTTGCTTCTTGTAAAGCAAGATAGTCTAGCTGCCCCATGTTTTTATCCCTTCATGATTTTGCCAGATAACATTCTCTTACAGAGCTGTAACAAGGAACCACCATATGAGCAGATTTCTTTTTGAGTCACTTTATCAAGAAAGCTTGTATTAGATGTCTGCTTTAGTTCATTAAAAACACTGTACTCTTCTCACTAGGAGCAATTATGTTTTCAATGCAGAAATGTGTTCATAAAATATGTAACAAAAATGTTGACTTTTTTGCCCAGTGTCAAAACATTTGGGTCATTGTTCTAATTACATGCTTATCTGTTTTAGCACTTGTTCTGTAGTGTGAAATCTATGAGTGTTTATTTTTGGTAGTTGAGGGCTCTTTAAATTTTGTTATGTGTTCAGTATGTGGAGTTTCAAATTTAGATCCTTCAAGCCCTGTGCCCTGTCTCTAAAGTGTGCTTTATTTCAGGTAAGATGTTCAGGAAACTCACAGTGTAATAAACTGAAAATAGGATAGTGTAATAAATGGAAAATATAGATGCCTAAGCATCTATGAATAGGTGTATGTATAAGTACATACACATTTGCGCACATAAGTAAGCATCTATTAGGAAAAAACTAAATGCAATTCCTGCCAATATTTTCATTAATATCAGATCTGCCTGTGTTTGTGTTATTATCAAGTGCATGTGATGATTATATTTGATAACAAATTCCACATACTTTGTATGATTTTTTTTTTTTTTCTAAAGGTTAATAATTGTTTAGGACTCCAGAATGTGAGCACAGTGGTAATCTTAGAGAGGTGGCTTTGGTCTCAATGAACAGGTCAAAAGTGGGCTAATTTCAGTTTACTATGTGAATGCTGAAATAACATTGTAGGACACTCCACCATCTTGCATATATACTTGGTGACGTAACTGATTTGCGAAATGTATGTGACTTGTGAACCCTGATACTATAGGCAACAAAGCACTTGCGTTGGCTTCAAGGAGGTTTTTAGTTACATCCATGTTCTTGTGTAGCACAGTTGGGTGTGAAGGGCATTATAGGAAGGTGTTTGCTTTCTTCTAAAATGTTCAGTTTTGCCACAGCCAGAAAAAACAAATCAGTAATCTGATTTCATTGGTAACTTCAGTATGTTCATTCGGGGATTCCTAGATATTGCTTGTGCTTTTAGGGTGTTTTTCATTATAAGATGCAGAGGTCCCAGACCCTAATGTGTGGTTCACTTTACAGTGTCAGAGAGAACAAATCTTGCAGGTAAGATGCTCTGTTTCTTAAGTTTGTGGCCTGAGTTCTGGATTTCACTCCTTTCAGAACAGTGGTGTGGATGTTTCATTTATGACTTAAATTTTTAGGTGATGTATTATGGGCATTATAATGGGTTTGTTCTTTTTTTTTCTTTTTTTTCCCCTATTTGTCCTCCTGCCTCCTGCCCCCAACTGCCCTACACAGATACTTGTAGTTTAATGTTTGCTTTTGTGGAGTCTAGTTCTGATTCATCATGTTTACGTGACTGACTGTCAGCCATCTGTTAGTTATAGTTTAACTTTGAAGTCTGTATGTAATTTGGTTTTATTAATGAAGTACAACAAACATTATGAAGCTTTTCTCTTTTAATCTTACAAGGAAAAAAATCGGTATCTAAAAAAGCAATCACAAAGAAGAGGAAAGGTGTCACAAAGTCTGCCATACCAGAATTTCAGGTAAATTATTTTAATTTTGTTTTAAGCACTTGAAATCTGAATGTCTGTAAAATAAGTCCTTTAGTTTCTGATTGAGACCTTGGAAATCCTAATCAAGGATGAATTGCTGCCTGCTAGTTCAAAAGGTTTAATCTGATAGTGTTTTTAAAAGTGCATTTCACCTTTTCTTTTTAGAGAATATTTTAGCATTTTTTATTATGTGCAGCTTACACACTGTTTCACAGTATTGTTTAAGATCCCAGATAAATCTGTTACTTGACAAAGCCTGTAAAAGCAGGAGTTCTTCATGGAATTTTTAAGGTAGATACAATTTTCTGGGATAAAATTACTTGGGTTTTGTATGAGGTGTGACATCATGGTCCTTGAATTGAAATCTGCTTGTTTTACTGAAGGACTTGCAAAAAATTTGTAGGCTCCTGTGCTTACCTTGTTTGCAACTTTTACCCCTTATCTGCATGTGACCTTTAGACCAGAAAGAACTAAGAAAAGAGTGCAAATAATGGTAATGTGATTTTGTGGCACTGTAATAGAAGTGTTACAGTACAGTTTATGTATGCATGCCTGCTGGGACTGAAGTTCTGCTTTGGCTATAATATTTTTTTCTTTTTTAAGAAAGCAGTCTGTGCTATTCTGAGCAATAGACCCATATTAAATCATGGCTGTTTTGTAAAACTCTCACACTGAATCAATTTATTCCATGATGATGATGTATTTTAGGTAGAGCTAGTAGAATTCCTGGTGATAAATTGATCAGTAACAGTCAATATTGAGAAAAGACTGGTATTTAATTGTACACTGAATTTTATCTGTGTTCTAATGGTAATGTGTTCTAATGTGGTCTAATGACTAAAATGTTTCTTAGCAGCTCCAAAAAATATGTATGCTGTCTAAAAATTTTTTTTTCTCCCAGAACATTACTGGCATGCCATGGATATACACGGTTAGGTTAGAAATAATTTTTTACAGTATTAAACTACTGCATTTAAGTAGTCCATCTAAAACGTGTCTTAGCCCAACTTTTTATCTAACGAAGGTCAACTGTATATTTACGTATCTATCTAAATGTAAAATTAATGCTACTATATTTGGCTATGTAAAATATTAATTAAAAAGTAACAAAACAATTCTGGCTCTTTTGATCAAAGGTAGGCTTTATATCTGTTTTAGGTGAAGCTAAGATCAATTAGTATGAACAGTTTAATCTTATTAGGGAACTTCTTACAATTCAGTCTCCCTTTTTCAAGAGGACAGCCAGGACTGGTATGACTATTAGAAGGTTCTGTCTGCAAATATTAAAACATTTATATTTGGAATACTACTAAGAGTTTTAGAGCCTAATGAGGTGTATTTCAAGATACTCTGCTCCACATACATGGATGGACAAACTTAATGTAATTATGTAACAGTTGCAAGGTGAGAGTATATTTATGAAATATTTGGTAAGACAGCTTGAGTGTATACAGGCCCTGTGAGGTATACCAGGGAGGGTATAACCATAAGAATATTGCTATTCATATCTAAACATCAGCTTTTTGGACAGAAAGTAAATAAGTGAAAAGATGTTTTATGTGCCTGCAGCCTACAAATGTTAAAAAAAAAAAAAGGCATAAGGCACTTTATTTCATAAGACTAGATCCTGTAACTAAGTATAGATCCTTTACCTGAATATCGTAACTTGACATTAGAGCTGAGAAATTAGTATTAATAAATCTTTGAATTTGTGCAGTGACCCAAATTATACTTTAAAATCAATTATTAACAAAAACATTCAGGAGATAATTGTACTACTTAATCCTAACATTTATAATGCTATTTTTAAACAACCTATTGAGGAAACATACTGCACAGATTTTCTGCTCTCTGTTGTGGTTTGAATGTCATGGGCAAAGCGGTAAAAGTATAGGTCAGTGAACATAACTCCTTCTTTGTATGGAATTTCAGTCTTTATATTAATTTCTTAGCTCAAGGGTGTTTTGAAAAAAAACCCACAAACAACACAACAAAAACCAAACCACCAAACCCAAAACAAAAGCAGATGCAAATTAAATTCTCTTTACCAAATAAAAACACACAAAAAACATGTCCTGATTTTAATGTTTTGAAAATTATTTGAGAAGTGAGTTTACAGCTTCATGGATCATGAGTGAGTTGGCTGTTGCATGTTTCCTTTTAAAAGAGATTCTGAGTTCCAAGCTTGTTATTACAGTTGCTTATTAATGTTTTAAAGAAATGACATTAATATATTGCTGTACCGAATGGACCCTAATGTGGGATTTTTGGGTTTCTTTTCCAGTTATGAAGTATGTTTAGGTTTAGTTACAAGTGCTTTGTCTCAGTCTTTCCTCCTTTCCTCTCACATGTATACACATGTAGCTATATAGACCTGCATGTGCTATAACTAAGGAAAAAAGGAACACGCACGTTTTAAGGAACTGGACTAATATCAGTTTTTATATTTAACTGTATAGTAACAGTTTTGGTTTTATCAGCTATAGTCTGTATTAAATACAGAACTCAAAAGAGGGCTATCTGGGCATTTTCCACATGGAGATGGCAGCAGTAAAAGAGCAGGTTCACAGGAAATGAGTAAAAACCACTGAAAAGAGTAAAAACTATGCTAAAAGATTGGCTGAAATTAAGGGGCGCAAGGAGGGAGCATCAGTGATCTGGGGAAGTTTACTAGGTTTGTATTTCTGAATAAATCCACAGTTTAGATGGGTTTTTATAATGATAAATATTTCATTTATAAATTCTGAGAAGCAGATCATGGGAGAGGGCCAAATTGGAATAGAGCTTGTCTTCCTGTCTTTGTTTACAAAAATTGGGGAAGACTTCCTGTTCTGGGAGTCAGTGAGGGTCCTTGCGAGATTACTGAGGTCTGAGATTGTATCCTAACAGGAAAGTTGAACACCAAATTTGAAAATTTACTAGAATACTGGATACCTGAAGCTTCCATTGTATTCAGTTGGAAAACAGGATGCTTATTGCGTATGAAAATTAAGCCCATGTAGTAAGTACTGTGCCTTATACAAAAATGTCTGTATTGTAGTTGGCATGTACCGAACTAATTACATGACTTGTACATTAATGGAAATATTAACAACCTGAATCTTTAAGCCACCATGTAGTGTTCTAGAGAACAGGGACTAATCTTTCACTACCTTTGATAAGTTGTGAAGGAAACATTTTTTTTTCTCTTGAGATTCATTTTCTCATGATGGAGGATTAGAAGACATGTTCTTCAAGAGCAGTATGTGAAACTAGCAGTGAGCTATCGGAATGTGACAGAATGATTAGATTGTAACATTAATACCTTTCTTTTTGCCCTTACATTAGCTTAGCTGTTAAAACATACAGAATAATTTTAAAAGGCAGTGTTGTTTGCAGAAAATTGAATTTCTAAGTTCAGCCAAATAACAACCATGAGCAAAGAACATTGAAACATAGAGTCTCATTATGAGAAATAGCAGCTAGATTCTGTATCAGAATGGTCATACAAAATACACTACACTTTTTTGTTACTGTTCTTGTCATCTTTTCTTCAAAATGCTGACTTCATTCTGTAAGATTGGAAATGTTAACCAAGTGAGAGAAGTTTCAGAAACAGCTTCTTCCCAATCAATGTGCATCTTTAGTACCTCATCTCAAGTCCTACTATGGATGAAGAAATATAAATTTCTTCTTGAACCTTTTTATAGTGGTTTTCAGTACAATACTGGAGTATTTCAAATACTAAATTCATTTTGGCAGTAAATCATCTAAGATGAGCTGCTGTTACCTTCATTGTTTTACCTGTGGGTAATTGACACACAGATATTAGCCTCAAATGTACACCTCTTTTGATGAAAATTGGGACATAGAGATTTGATTACTCTTCCCTGTCACCCCAGCCCTAAGACAGCTAAACTTTATGTATTTGCATTATTTTTCCCATTGATGTAGTTTGGATTGGTACACACTAACATTTTGTGCATCGGATCCCTATGTCTCAAGTGACTGTTCTGAAAATGAGAAACAGGACTGTGACCTGTGAAAAGTTTAGCCTCATCAGTTGTCTGATGACACGTAGGAGCTTTTTATGCTAGAATCAAAGGTAGAGTTGGTATTTCCAGGACAACGTTCAGCTAACAATAGTGAAATCATCCTTCTCTTTGCAAACTCTTGCCTTTCTGGAAGTGAGTTCCTAGCAAGAAATGCACCCACTTCTAGCATATGAAGACAGTATCTTTCTTTGATCATAGTTCTGCTTTCCATGGTACACTGAACCAAATGTGTCTCATAGGAGGAAAGAAAAAGCAGGGGTGAAATTTAAAAACTGAGTTGTCAGGTATATAGTCAAAGGAGTGGATTATAATTGCATAGGGAAAATCTTTATCCGTGCCTTTAATGAGTTTTGTCAAGGGCTTGATGTGACAAACTTTCATCTTTTTGTATGATAATACAGTGTCGTAGATTTCTTTGCAGGCCAGGTGGGAGAAGAAAAGCCAGTATCTGGCTTCCAGTTTGCATCTGATGTATTTGGAACTTCTTGAAATGCAGGACCGACATGCATATTGAACCTAGTAGAGTTACACACAGTAATACTATTTTCTGGGTTAAGAGGGAAAGCTTTTCCAAGTTGATTTTATAAACATTGTCTACTGCCAAATTCCTTAATCATCTGCTATTTTAAACTTGATAAACGTGAACACTATAAACTTTAGTTTGTGTCACTCCAGTTCCCCAATGCTCTCAGATGTACACAAGTGTTGTGAAACTAATGGCATGTATGCATTAAGAGGTTTCTGAAATGTATGTATTTTGCTAAAAGTGTCAGTTCTGTGTTTTAATAGTGATACAAAGGGGTTTTTTTAAATTTAATTTTTTAAAATTTTAAATTTGTGTAATTGAAGTAAAAATATATTGTTATGAATTACCAATTTGGGGGGAAAAACTAGCAGTTGTATGATAAAAGCATTTTTGTGCTTTTTTTTCTGTTTGGATTTGATTTTCTTACATTATTTCAACATGTTTTCAGTAGTGATGAAAATCTTTCCACCTAAGGGTGTTCAGAAAGAAGCAAGTCTTGACATACAATAACCTGAAAGAACCTAACAGCTTAATAATTTCCAGTTTGTTAAGTCTTTAATTGCCCTAAATGATGGTAAGCCAAAACATACGGATTATTTTTGATTATTTTTTTCAAGAAAATATTATCCGTATTCTGAAAGGAAAAATGTAAAAAGCTGTTTTCTAAAGACAGGAATGAGAAGAATATAATACTTTTTCAAACATACATGGGTAGGTAGATTTGATAGACATGGCTGGGTTATTTTTCAGGAATACTCTGGGTTCAGGAAAAAGTTGTAACAAGTGTAGTGATACTATAACTGCAGCATAGTCCAAAGCTAGTACACTCTAACTCACTGGGGAGTTGATTGGTACTCAGTCATTTTCCAGCTCATTACTGTATTTGAGACAAATTTGGTAGTTGTCTTTCACAGAAGTTTTAAGAAAATACCCACATTTTTAAATCGAAGCTTACAGGCCAATATATGGTTTATGTCTGAAGAGTGATGCATTTTCTTACTAGATTTTCTTCGTTTCTAAAAGTCCTATTTTTTTACATTTAAAAATGCTACAATAAGATAAAAGTCAAATGGTGGCACTAAGTAATAACATGTGCTTTTAGATTTTATTTAACTTCATTGTACATTTTCCAAGTCCCACATTACCAAGTATTTCTGTTCATTTGTTTTTTAGCTTATTTGCACTAATCTTGATGAACTCAGGGAATTAATCACAAAGATTGAGAAAGAACTCAAAGATCTGGAGGACATTAAAAAGAAATCGGTATGTGACATTAAAAGCTTTCTCTTCTATGGGTATTAAATGGTGCCAGTTCTTTGCTGAGGCCTGTCAATTGAGTATTTTATGCCTGTTCAGTAGCTGCATGAAGCCCCATAAGGTTGAAACCTGGAGACTGTAATCTTAATCTTTTCTGTATATGCTATTCTGTTCACAATGTTTTTGTGATTAGTAAATTCAATAACTGTCTTAACACTTTTTGCTGCCAAAATGAAATGTGGATAGTGGTAATGCCTTAGAAGGACTAGTTCATGAACTATTAATCATGTGACTGTTCTTCCCTGAGGACAAACGCTTACCCAACAAGCAATTGCAGGATAGAGTTTCTCATATCTGCCTATGCAGTGCTGATCAGATCTTATTGTGAGCTGACTCTTAGGTTGCTTATTAAAATTCCTAACTCTGTGTGCAAGTAAGCTATTAAAATTTGCTTTGTTTAATTTTTGTTCAAGTAGGTTGTACAGGGAAGCATGCTATCTGGCTTTTGATACTAGATTGAAATACAAATTTTACCAGTGTACACTGGATCACTCAGTCTATGCAGCTGAAAACCTCAAAAGAATAATGGTTAGACAAGAGAATCCAGCACATCTGGGGTTCTATAGCAGGCAGTGATTCTCATCAAGATGGTGGATGGTTTTAAATACATAAATAGTACTCATTTAAATGGCCCTCGACAGCCAGCTCTTCCTATTACTTATTTTTCTTCATTGCAGTTTTGTTTATTAAACCTTTGGTAGGCATTTCTGTGGCATATCTATGAATAGTTAATAATGTTGCTTTTTCTATACCTTAGAAATTAGGCAGCTAATTTCCGTGAAGGTCTTTAGTCTCATGCAGAAACAATTTATTCTTAAATAATTTGAATAGGGGAGATATGGTAGATGAGAGGCAATATAAATTAGGATTCTGAAAGACATATTTCAGTGCAGACACTTAGCATAATAGTTAAAATATCCAAAGAAAAATAAACAAGACTTAACTTGAAATTATTTTGTAGTTGCTAAATTGCAAATTGGTTTTATGGTAAGATTGTGAAGAGGTTATCAGAAAGGCTATGTCAACAATAGAAGAAGAAGCCAAAAATGAGAGTACACATCAGCATATCAATAATCTTAGCAGAGGTGAGACTTCTAGACTACTGGTAAAACTGTACCAACAAGACTTCTTCAAGGGTAGACAAATGCTAAATATGTCATAATTGCTCTTTGAACTGAAATCTGATAATGTCATTATGTAAATAAGTTGCATGACTTCAGCAGGAATACTATGTTTAGTTCTAATCGCACCATCTTAAAAACAAACACTGAAGTACAGGGGACGTAAGAAACAACTCATTCAGCATTCAGAAGTTGTGAGGTAAGGACAGTCTTTCTGTGTGCTTGTATAGGTCTGTCAGATCATGATTCTGGGTCTCTAAACACTTGTGGTGTTAGAAATTTTAGCTGTAGAAAAAAAAGGCTAGGATTAATTACTGTTTCCTTACAATCACTTCTTCAGCAAAGCGAAGTATTGCTTTTTAAAAATAATCATCAGGCAAATTTCATATTCACATTCAAAACATACAAATAGATCTTAAATTAGATGAATAGTCAATAAACTTAACTTGCTAAAATGAGGTTTCACTTTTCAAGGGAAGTCGTTAGAATTTAATTTTTGATGTCTAACACCACGTGTAGTTAGGTTAGATCTCTTAAAAACTGGAGGACATGCAGGTTTTCACTCTTCAGCTCTGAGACAAAAGGCAGTGGCATTTTCAGAAGCATCAGGAATAGAGTTTGTGCTAGCTTTTCTGAAGTGCCTAGTCTATTAAGCAAAACATTGTTCTAATTTGATGATGGAAATTTGACCTAATGTGAAAGCTTATTTTAATATGATGGTATTAATTTTGATGCTACTCATGAACTTCTTTCCTGTTTTGATCTGACGATGGTGGTGTTCTTACTACTTCATGGTAACTGTATTCATTTTCTATTGTTGTTGTTGCTTGTTTGCAGTAGTGACCCAGGTGAAGGAATCTTTCTTCTTTGTGACTAACCTGCTCGGTAATTCCAGTTTTAGTAGTTGTTAGCACATGCTACTGAGAGAAATCCTTAAGGCAAGCTTTAAAGCTTATGTTAAATACTAACACATATTAGCAATACAGCTTGTCTAATTTATATTGAGACTTTGAAGTATATCCTTTTTCTTAGTCCTAACTGCCCTTTGTTTCCTAGGAGACCATTCTAGAGTACGTAAAAGGAATTCCTTCTCCAGAACTTGGAAGTACTGGAGGCTGTAATGAAAGAGCTGAGCTGTAAGACTTCTTTAACATGAGTAAACTTACTGTTTTCCCGCATTTTCTAGGTAGTTTGACTGGTTGTATCTGACACTTTTCAGAACATCAGCTTGAGCCAACAAATGACGTGAGAGATTTTTAGCCCAAACAAGTTTTGTCTGGCAAGTTAAAAGCAAATTAGAACAGGGTTATGTAATGGAAAGCCATGGGTAATTTTAAGTGTAGGCATTACTACCAGTTTCTCCTACAATAATGAAATAATAAACTTGTTGGAAAGGTTTTTCACTGTTTGATTGATTAAAACAGCTTGGTTCTGTACTGTTTCGTACACCTATATTGTGTTTTGAATTAGCTATGAGTAATATTTTTCCATTTAGAAAGTCTTGCACTTTTGCTTGATTACTGGCGAGTTTGTCATAACAATGATGAGATTTGCCTTAGTGCCAGTTTACCATAACTCTTTAGAGAGGAAAATGAAATTTGACCTCAGTTCTTCAATTTTAAACAGAAGTTCAGCTCAGTATTATCTCTTCCCAGACTGCTTGAACTCTAGCCACAGTTGTGAAGCGAGCCTGCGATTTCACGTGTTTTCAACTGACATAGGCCAAAACTGCTGCCAAATAAGTAGTTCCTTGTCTCTGTGTCTCTGGCAGTGTATATTTTCTTTGCCACGCCGTGACAAGGGTAGCAAAATTGTTTGTTCAGCTGCATGGTGAAAGAGTTAGTCTGCAATAAACCTAACTACTTTTTTACTGCTTCTGAGGTGTTTGTAACCCAGATCAAATTTCTAGTGAATTTATCATGCAGTTGCACAAATACCTGTGCTTGTGTTCTGCCTCAGTCTGAAGGGTCGTAAGGGCAGGAATCAGCATCTGAGGGCAGAAGAAACTGGGACTGCTTTTAACAGGAAAAGCGCTGTTCTGTTGGAGGTAAAGTTGTACAGGTGAAGTCTATCCCTTCAGCTACTAAACATTTCCTCACCACATTTCCAGAGGGAGCGGAGGGAATAAGTTAGTCAGATTTACTATTTATTTGAGTGCCTGACTAGAAGTCAGAAAGTGGGAGGTGCAGAAAGGGGACTTGAAGGACTTGAGTCTAATGTTCCAGGCACTGTATAGGGAAAGGATGGAGGGTGGCTCCCTAAGCAATGTCTAATCTAAAATGTCTTCGAGCTTTGGTACACACCTTAGTACATGTGAAGTGACATCCTTTAAGTGGCTTTAAAGCAGTGTGACTAAAAAGTAGAGTAAGATTGAATTCATTGGAAAAACCAAAGAATTTACAGTGAAAAGAATAGATTCTGGCAAAAATTATGTCAGTTTTGTTGCTAATACTGACATAGATAAGATGTGGGGGAAGTTACAGACAGTCAGTAAACAATTATAAATCTGAAGTAGAACATATTGGCTAAAAATTCTATTGAGATTTTATTGCATTTTTGCCTCACATCTGATGAAAATTTAGACTATATATAAAAGCATGGCAGTTCAGTTGAATGTGAACTCTTAGAAAGTTGCTGTAAATCGCAAACTGATCAAGACATGCAAAGTAGCTGAATTCCACTTAAAAATCTACTTTCAGTGGGATTGCTGAAAAAATAATTTTGACAAATGTACATGGTAGTGAAGTATTTTGGCGATGTATTTAGGATAACATAAACACTTCTGTCTAATATATGAAACCTCTTTTATAAGGAGAGGTGGTAAAGTAGCACCTTCTGTCCTGATCAGCACACAAGATAACAACTATCAGTTTCTGACATTTTGGATCTCGTTTTTCCCCTGTTGTCTTCTGTGTCAAGTAAAATCAGCGTGAGTTGCAGAGTGTATGGAAATCTCTTTACTGCCTTTCAGATCATCAGCTTCTCTTTTCAGCTGAAGTCGTTGGTTCTTTGTGTGAAACTGTTGATTAAGCTATTCTGTAGATCAGTTGGATGTATTTAACTGTTGCGTATCATAGCAGAACTTGATTTTTTTTTTCTTTTCAATCCTGTCTTGCCATTATGTAGTACAAAACTGACAGGATTGCAGATACTGGTATGAAATAGTGAACTGTGGGATTTTTTTCAGATGTCATTTTACAAGTTGACTTCGCCATAAGCATGTTTATTGTAAACTGAACTGGGTTTTGACAAGGACAGTTAATTCTAGACCCTGTCATGATTACGTTAAAGCATAGCTGGTCTTGGAGAGAACATTGAAAGATTCTTTGGTTACTGAAATGCAAGACTTTATTTTGGTAACGCCATTGGATTTGAATCATTCCCTGCAACTCTGATTGGTAAGTGCATAGCTGTCTGGCGAGTGAGAAGAGAGGCTGGAGCCCAGGATATTACAGTTAAGTTGACAAGGTTAAAATGGATAAAAGGTAATACCTTCCTGAGAAGGAGACCAGACTCTCTGTACTGGGAGAGAAAAGTCAGACAAAGGTGAGGAGAAGGAGAATTACTTAGTTGAAGGACACCAGGCAAATTCATGACTGATCAGGGTTTGGAGAAAATGCATTGAGGAATTTATTGCGTTGGAGAGGTCTGTAACACACTGATGTTCTTGATTTAGTTGTAAAAGAGATTAAAACCTCCTTTATAAAGGTTTTGGGTTCTGAAATCTGCTAATGTTGTTCCTGAAGGTTTTAGTTGGACAGTTGTACTTCCCAAGACAGGTGAATGTCTGTCTTTGGGAGTTGGTATATCGTTTAAGCAGGTGAGTCAGAAAGGCTGAAAGCAGACTGAGGTTTTCTGCAGTTTTAAGTCCATACCACCTGCAGAAATATGTATTTTGGAATGCACCTGAAATTCAGAGTTAAAACCCCGCAAGTTCTGATCAGAAATGTTTAGAAACTCAGACGTAAATTATTTTGTAGGATACTGAGGCTATCTGAAGGAATGCATTGGTCCAGGATGGAACATATTTTCTGCGTCTGCTTTTTTGAAATTCCAAACAGGCTGCTGTTAAATTTGTTCATAGGAAGTGGAAGTATCTAGACTAAGAGAATAGACTGTTTTCTGTTTATTGATTTGCAACACTAAAAAAAAAAGTTAATGTATGGCAAAAATAACGCAAAACAGCTTGTTTACTAAATAAAAGTTTATAAAAGTTTTTCCTCTGTGTACAGTAAAGAAATGAGAAATATTGCCGTATGTTTGAACATGTTTGGTAGGGAAGCTTTGTTTAGACAAGACTGTACAGGGACTTCTCAAGAATGCTCAGCAGAAATTCATGTAACCATCAAGAATAGATTAGGGCTCTTACTAATAATTTAGTGAATCAGACCTCAACTTTACAAACAATAAAGTGGAAAAACTTACTGTGACTTCTCCTTTGGGCCCTGTGAAAACTTAATTATTCCTGGGTTAAGTCATCTTCACTTTTCAGCAGGAGGTGGACTTCCTGCTCCCCATTCCTCCCTCCTCTTCTCCTGGCCCCTTCGCTCCCTCCCCAGTGAAATATGTGCCATGCTTGAAACTTTCACATGTAAGGACTTTTTGGTTATATTTGTTTTCATCTGTGTTACCATATTTACATAAAAGTATACCAAATAAATAATATTATCGTCTGAGAAATCCGTGTTTGCACGCATATTTGCAGGTTTAAACTGCAGTTGAGGAGAGAGTTATTCCAATAAATATTTAGGAAAACAGAATTTTAATAGACCTGCTTGAAGCCTTGCAGCTGAAACATTTTCTTTTAATTTCAGATCGGCTTCTGTGTTACTGCAGATCTTTGTGTGTAATGTATCTAACATAGTCTCTTTTTCCATTCTTTGTCCCAAAAATTTGATTTGTACTCTAGTAATTTCCAAATAGTCCGTTATTCCTTCTCTCTGGCTTGCCTGCATCTTTTAAAACCACTGATACGAGCCCAAAATACTGAATTTTTAGTCTGAAATTTACACATTTACATCCATACAGTTTCTTCTGCTTATGAAGAGAGATTGAGCATGTGGAGCATTTGGAAATCCAACCAGCTATTTAGTTGTCAACTAGCTATTTAGTTGTATAATATGAATGAACAAAGCCAATTTTAGGCTTCAAATTTTGAAATCTTCTCAACGATAATTGCTTTTTCTTCTCTGATATTTCTGTCTTCTGCTTATCTCACAAGCTTTCAATATTTTTGTCCCAGTCTTCACTATTTCTTAGCTTGTCCAGTTATCTCTTTTTCTGTCTATATTGTCTGCTTTTTTCACAAGTATTTTCTTAGTTTCCAATGATCTTTCATGCCTTTCCTTGTGTGGCTAGCCCTTCAATAAATGTTTGCTAAGAAGCTTTCATTACGCCACTTTTATCCTGTGCTTTTCTACAGTTCCAAATGAGAAAGTGTGGATTCTGCATCAAAGATGTAATGTGTACTCATACATTTCTTTTGGAACAATTTTGTCATAGAGATACTACTGTATATTCAGAACATTTCACAGTACTGGATTTTGGTCATGTAGTATATGATTTTGAAAATATTATTCAAGGCATTCCTGTCAGCACACAGTTATAACAAAACAGCTTATTTTCAGATGTTCAGCTGAAGAATAGAGAAATACTTGTATATCCACAGCTAAGAAGATGCAAAGTTCAGCTATATGAAAGGAAGTTAAGCAAGATCCGTAATAGCTTAAAAGACACAGTTATTTTTGTAAATAGAATCATACAATGCTTTGGGTTGGAAGGGACCTTTAGAGGTCATCTAGTCCAACCCCCGTGCATTGAGCAGGGACATCTTCAACTAGACCACGTTGCTCAGAACCCTGTCCAACCTGGCCTTGAATGTTCCCAGGGATGGGACCTCCACTACCTCTCTGGGCAACCTGTTCCAGGTGTTGCACCACCCTTGTGGTAAAAAATTTCTTCCTTATATCTAGTGTAAATCTACCCTCTTTTAGTTTAAAGCCATTACTCCTTGTCTTATTGCAACAAACCCTGTTGAAAACATTTCCCGTCTTTCCTGTAGGCTCCCTTCAGGCACCAAAAGGCTGCTATAAGCTCTCCCTGCAGCCTTCTCTTCTCCAGGCTGAGCAGCCCCAACTCTCTCATCCTTTCCTCATAAAAGAGGTGTTCCGGCCCTCAGATCATCTTTGTGGCCCTCCTCCGGACCTGCTCCAACAGCTCCATGTCCTTCTTGTGCTGAGGGCTCCAGAGCTGGATGCAGGACTCCAGGTTGGGTCTCACCAGAGCCAAGGAGAGGGGCAGAATCACCTCCTTTGACCTGCTGGCCACACTGTTCGATGCAGCCCAGGATACAGTTGGCTTTCTGGGCTGCCAGCGCACATTGGTGGCTCATGTCCAGCTTTTCATCCACCAGTACCCCTAAGTCCTTCCTTTCAGGGCTGCTCTTAATCACTTCATCCCCCAGCCTGTATTGATAGCGGGGGTTGCCCCAACCCAGATGCAGGACCTTGCACTTGGCCTTGTTGAACGTCATGAGCTTCACACAGGTCCACTTCTTGAGCTTGTCCAGGTCCTTCTGGATGGCATCCTGTCCTTCTGGTGTGTCAGCTGCACCACTCAGCTTGGTGTCGTCTGCAAACTTGCTGAGGGTGCACTCGATCTCACTAAGTCATTGATGAAAATGTTGAATGGCACTGGTCCCAGTATGGACCACTGAGGGACACCACTTGTCATTGGCATCTGTTTGGACATCTAGCCTTTGACCACTACCATCTGGCTGCAACCTTCCAACCAGTTCCTTAGCCACTGAACAGTCCACCCATCAAATCCATATTTCTCCAATTTAGAGAGAGGGATGTTGTGAAGGCCTGTGTCAAAGGCTTTACAGAAGTCCAGATAGATGACATCCATAGCTGTTCCCTTGTCTGCTCATCTGGTCATGCCATCATAGAAAGCCAGCAGGTTGGTTAGGCAGGACTTGCCCTTGCTGAAGCCATGCTGGCTGTCTCACATCACCTCCCTGTCCTCCATCTGCCTTAGCATAGCTTCTACGAGGACCTATTCCTTGATCTTCCCAGGCACATAGGTGAGGCTGATGGGTCGGTAGTTCCAGGTTCCTCCTTCCTACCTTTTCAGAAATGGGCACAATGTTTCCTTTTTTCCAGTCACCAGACACTTCACCTGACTGCTGTGACCTTGCAAATATCATGGGGAGTGGCTTGGCAGCTACATCAGCCAGTTCTCTCAGGATTCTGGGATGCATCTCGTCAGGTCCCATAGACATGTGTATGTTCAAGTTCCTCAGGTGGTCCTGAACCTGGTCTTCCCTTGCAGTGGGAGGGGTTTTGCCCCTCTGGTCCTCATCTTGCAGTCCATCGGCGGGGGAGGGGTGAGGAGAGAGGTTGCCAGTGAAGACTGAGGCAAAAAAGTTGTGGAGTACCTCAGCCTTCTCCTCATCTGCTGATACGTGGTTGCCATTCTTGCTCATCAGGGCAGGTGCGTGTTCTTCGACCTTCTTTTTCTGGATGACATACCTGTAGAAGCTATTTTTAGCATTCCTTGCCAAGTTCAGCTCCAGCTGCTCCTTGGCCTTCCTGACCTCATCCCTACACAAGTGGGCAGTGTCCCTATACTCTTCCCAGGAAGCCAGTCCCTGCTTCCACTGCTTGTGCAGTTCCCTCTTGCCCTTTAGTTTGACCAGCAGGTCTGGGCTCAGCCATGCTGGTCTCTTCCCTTCCTTGCCTGACTTCTTACACCTAGGGACTGAGAGCTCTTGTGCTCTATGGAAAGCATCCTTAACCACCTGCCAGCTCTGTTCTGCGTCCTTGTCCCTGAGGACTGTTTCCCAGGGGGTCCTACTGACTAACTCTTTGAAGAGCTGGAAGTTGGCTTTCCTAAAATTTAGGGTCCTGACTATACTCCTCGCCTTTCCCATATCCCTCAGGACTGTGAACTCCACCAATGCATGATCGCTGCAGCCCAGGCTGCCTCCAGTCTTGACGTCACTGATGAGCTCACTTGCGTTGGTGAGCATCAGTTCCAGTACTGCATCCCTTCAGGTAGGAGTGTCAATTACCTGGCTTAAAAAGTTATCCTCAGTGCATTCTGGGAATCTCCTGAATTGGCTACAGCTTGCCGTGCTACTTTTCCAGCAGATGTTGGGGTGGTTGAAGTCCCCCAGTAGAATGAGGGACTGCAAGCCTGAAGCCTCCTGGAGCTGGAAGAAGAAGGTTTCGTCAGTAGGCTTCCCTGAATCAGGCGGCCTGTAGTAGACACCCATGACCAAGGTTCCTTTTGTTGTCTCTGTCTGATTCTTACCCATAGGCTTTCAACCTGCTTGTGACTATTCTTCAGGAACAGCTTTTCACACTGTATTGATTTCTTGATGTAGTTAAAGATACTGCATACATGCACTTTCTTCATGAGTTACAGAAGTGTAAGTTAGTTTAAGATATGAAAGTTCTTCTAACAAAGAGTGAAATTATCCAGTTCTGTGCTGGATAGTTTTGCTGTTCTGAGTTAGATTCAAAAAGATAGTAAGATCATGCTGATAATAAACTTTCTCCTGTGCTTTTGTGTTTTCTGTCTTTAAAATACATATTGTAGATTAATCAATGCAATTATGATTGTGTAGTAATTGTGCCTAAAGAAAATCAGAACATGTGGCTAAGTGAATGAAAAGTCATTTCATAGTGATGAACTAAATTATGAGATAAAGATACTCTCGGTAGCAAGAAATTTAGCACTTTTTTTTACTTTGCAATGTTTAATAAGAGAGTATGGGGTAACAGTGTAGGATATAGCTTGGTGTGATCAGATATCTAGGTCATGGAAGTGCAAACTGAAGTTTTTTTTAAAAAAAGTTTAAAGGCTGAGAAGATAACTTCTCATTAGTTCCTGGTAAATGTTCAAAGATAACATTGATTAAGAGATGTCATGAGTGAATTTGTTTTATAATTGACTACAAGTTATTCTTCCAGACTATGTTCAGTCGTAGGCTTCAAATAACGTCAGAGGTTAACGGTTGATAGATATTTATAATACTCAGAATGACGTTGCTGAAGGTAAAATACAAGGTACAGACTTTTAGGAACTTTCACTGTAGAAGATAACTCTTAAGCATTTTCAAAGTGAAAACACTTTCAATTATAGATGAGTTTGTATAGAATGAATACGTAATCTCATCATGCATTCTTACTCAGTCTAAACTGCCATTGAAGTAAGTATCTGAAATTCTAGTATTTGGCCCATAAATTAGTAATATGAACATTCAATATCAATCCATATCTGAATTGAAAAAGTCATCAATCTCTTTTCTTTAGGTATCTGATGTCCAAAGCAGCTGCAGATCACCAACTCCCTCTCTGTGTGACATCACTAGAAAACGCTAGACTGGTGATGTCACACATACCACAGAACCCCGCTGCAGAATGGAGCAGGCCTATTAAGGGTAAGGTAAGTTTTCTCCCTCCACCACCACCCCTTTTCAACAATATTGCATGGTTTTATAAGATTTCTAATGTCCTTTATTTTATGTCCCTGGGATATAAAGTAAAGATTAAAGAAAATCTTATAAAACTGCATAATATTGTGGTTG
The DNA here is from genome assembly GCF_030867145.1 of Opisthocomus hoazin. NCBI lineage: Eukaryota > Metazoa > Chordata > Aves > Opisthocomiformes > Opisthocomidae > Opisthocomus > Opisthocomus hoazin. The sequence goes on along the minus strand of NC_134454.1, from coordinate 19,588,818 downwards.
TGTGTGTGTGTGTTTATTTAAAAACAAAACAAAAACTCCCCTAGAAAGTTCAGTCCTTACCCCATATATCTATATCCTGGCTCCAGTCTGCTTTGGGGTTCCATGATGAGTATGCCAGAATAGTGTATGTTGGGGCATCACGGAGAGTGGAGTCAGCATTTCCTGGCTGCTCTGGATGTCAGAAACCTTATTTTAAAAGGTAAGTTTTCAGTTGCAAATGTGTTGAATGTCTCTCTGTGTTTATATGGAAACATTCAGCGCATTTCTAAAGTGCGTTTTTATTGTGTTTGCATTTTTTAAATTTAGTTATAACTTAACACAGCTGAAAGTAACATTTTATACTTGTCCTCTGTCTAGGCTTTTTTTCTCTTTTGTTCTGTTGTTGATACCTTACATTGCATTTCCAGAAGAAAACAGTATTTGGTTTGTCACTACGTGGAACAGAATGGTAACTGGAAGTCAGGTCCGAGGTATAGAAGTAGCAGTGCTGGGAATGTGAATTACAGACCACATGAGAGCATCACTCAGTACACACCCACGTTAGCGACTAGAGATTTCTATTTAAATAATCAGAAATGCAGGCTCTTGTCAAACTTAGAATTAGGGGAAGTAATTGAAGGGGAACAGTTTCTTCATACATCTGTTAAGAGCAAGTTCTTCAGTTCTAGAGAAAGAATGTTTTTATCTCTAAAGTACTGTCTTGGGCTGATGTACTTTGATAATTTTAGTTCATGTCCACTAATAAAATCTTGCTGGATTTCATAAACACCAGAAGGCTGTGCATCCACATCTCCATTTCTACAGACCTCTTGTTGATGAGAGGACTGAACTATTGGGCTGTAATAGCTATCCCTTTGTACTAACCCTGCTGTTCCGCTAAACCACTCCTTGTAGAATTTCCTGAACATCTGTATTTTGATTACTTTGAGTGGAATAGTCATGGCTAGTCTGCTGTGGTCCGTTCCTTCTGTGCGATTAGATGTTGCATTCCATTTATTTGTTAATCCCATAACACATCAGGTTGTAGTCAGAGGCTTTTGTCTTTCATCATAAGGAACCCTACAGGCAGTGGTTGAAAGGGGCATTTGAAGGTCTCCCCACCTTGAAGCAGGACTATTGTCAGTGCTGCATTAAGCCATCCATGACCTGACTAGCCAAGTTCTGAAAGCAAGAGAGAAAGAATGGAGATTAAGCAGCTTCTCTGCACAACCTGTTTTAGTGCTCTATGTTTCTGATTAAAATATATCTTCTAAGGTCCAGCCTGAACCTCCTAAGCTTCAGTTTCTAGCTGTTCTCCTGCATTATATCATTTGGTATTACTGAGAAGAGTTTGCAACACAGACATTTGTAAAGACAAGATTATTATCTGTAGAAATTTGTAGGCAGCTATGTAATGCTGAAGTAGGGAGTTAAGTCACGGCTTTATCAATTCCTGATTTTTTTTTTCCACTGGAAAAAACACAAGACTGTGTTAGAGAATGAAATTGCATAGGAAAGGTAAGATTTTTGTAGTGATGTGTCTTAAGGTTATAGACATTTTTTAATGTCCCTTTTAACTATTTTGATATGTAAGGAATTATAGCAGATCATTTGTGCTTTGCAGAAATCTTATGTGTTTGCACAGAAAACCAACTGAACCGCAATAATTTAAAAGTTAAGGATCTTTTACTTTGTTTCGGTCTGTTTTGGCCCGTATTTGTTCTGTGTCCTGACTATTTCTGAGGAAAGAAAACTCTTCTCATGGCTTAAATTTGTATGTGTTTCCACTAACAGGTTTATTGTCAGCTCCTAAAACCTCAGGAAGAAAAATGAGCAACTGGGGTACAGGGAAATATTTAATTTTCTCTTTTTTTTAAATTATGTTGCTATAATACTTGCATTAAAATTGTTTGGAAGCAAATGTGGAGTTTTCCAGAGGTTATATCCAGTGGACACTATCTTTGTTAAAACTAGCTCTTAGAATTTCGGGGACAGGGGATTGGTTATTCTTTTTGTTTATTTTTATAAGCAAGGAGAAGAGTAACTTGTATTTGTCCTTCTTTGAAGTGTTAATAAAGGCAGTAGAATCTTGAGGTCTGCTCTTGACTGAGCCTTCTACTTGTGTCTGGCTATTCAATGCATGATACAGTTATCACTTCAAAGTTTACTCAGTGGTCAGCTGATACTTCTCTGGCTCATAAATACTCTTTTTTCTACTTAAGCCAAGATCTTAGCCTTATTTAAAGATAAATGAGTCTCAGAAATCAATAATTTCATGTTGTTTTTTAGTCTGTAATAATTTTTATATCTTTTTAGTACTATGTTTCCTCATATCCCATTCTTTGCTATATCAAATGCATGTACAGCATATTCTATATTGTGATAGTAGTGGCATTGTTTATTTTTGCCGTTTTGATTTTTGTTTTGAAACAGTCCACTAATATTGCGTAGTATATAAAGTCATCCTCTTAAAAATGACTGTGAAATGTTTTGTGTATCTTACAAGAAAGATAGATCTGTGCACATGATATTCTTTAACATATTAGCAGTTAATTCTGTTGACTGCTAACATTGGGAGGTGATACCAAACGCTTTGGTAGGCTACAGTATACACGAGGGCTGTTTTCTGTTGCCCTGCTCAGTGGCAGGTTTTATGCTGCAGTACATTATGTGTGCAAATATGACTGGCCAGAAATGAAGGAAATTAGGGTACAGTTTGCTGGTTTGTCTGTGTGCTCAATACTAACCATTTTATGGTAATATGTGGTGTAATTTCCTTCTTGAAATCTTTGCTATTGTAATTTTAATTGAAGAATGATGGAGTGGCTATTCATTTTGTTATGTAACGTGTAAATGATTATCCATAAAAAAATACTTATCTGGTCTTCAAACAAGGATTCAGCTGGGCTGATCTTGGTGTATATTGGAGAGTTCTGCTGAAATGTGTAGAAAGAAATTATTCCAAAGTCTGTAGAAAATACATTATTGTAGACTGCTGAAAGGCAGCCACATCAAGGTTTATGCAGCTTTTCCTGCCCTACATTTCTTGGTGTGCTGGGCCACAGGAAGCTGTGGAGGATATGAACTCTATCAAAAGCTAAATATGTATATGAAATAAATGAAGTTCCCAAATCTTGCTTCTTTTTCTTGCGGAACCATAGTCTCTTTACTGTCTTAAATCCTCTCTGACAAGTCAAGAGATAAAATCCTCTGTTACGTAAAATGCGTAGAATTAGCAGAGTGGTAGAAGTACTAGACTATACCACTTCGCTTCTTGTAGCTATTATATATATATGCATTGTTCAGTCTTTTATGTAATAAACTAGAGAATAAAGTTTTTGGAAGGAATACTTGCAAGGGGTATCTAAGAGCATTGAGAGATGTGTTCTGCAGCATTATGGCCACCATGGTTGTGCTGTATATACATACATATACACTAATTGTCATTTGCCAATGTCTTTTATCCTCATTCTGCCTTTCTGGAGTTATTAAAACATTCTTCATGGAAGATCATAAGATGATCAGTTTGGAAAAGAAAGCCATTTTTAATGACACACTTGAGTTAAGGGCTTAAAGCCTTTATGTTGGAAAACTGGTCTCTGCTGCATAGTCTGTTACTTCATAAATCACTAATTTGCAAAACTTGCCTTTTAAAAAAAACCTTTCTCTAGAACTGTGAATAAAATACAAAAAATTTAATGCAAAAACTATTTGTGTTTTATCCCTGAAAATTGTAGTAAATTGCTTTTGCAAATAATCTAAATCATAGTACTTATGTTAAATCAAATTCTGGTAAGATTTTCTATAGAAATTTTATCTCTAACTATAAAGTGTGCATACATGGTTGGTGTCCATGACTTGAATGGATTACTACCTATGTTAGTTACTCATTTAAGTAATTTTAAGCACATGCTGTGTTCTTAGGATTCTGCTTCAGTTTTAAGTTTGACCTGTAAAAAGTGAACATCCTTGCAGTATTGCTTTTTTAACTAGGACCTTATCTCTTTGTAGTGTGTAAAAAAAAACAACAACAAAACCACACACACGCACACACAAAAAAACCCAACACAAAAAAAACCCAACAAAAAACCCCACACAACAAAACTAGAAGTATCTAGAAGTAACTAGAAGTCTTACATAGGTTAAGGGTAGGTGTAACTGTGAAACTTAACTAATATTTTCTTCCAGTTATTTTCCTCATATGCTGTATTAGTGTACAAGGATAGTACTAATACAATATAACAAGATTCAGGTCTAATGCAATGATAAATAAATAGTATTTATGTTTGCAGGGAAGATGGTACCACCGGAAGCAAGCAGTAAAGGAATTGCATGGTACGTTGATACGACTGCTTAATGAACTGTTACCATGGGAACCAAAGCTAATGAAAGCATTTCAAAGAAACAGGTAATTGGCTGCTCTTTTTTAACAATAGTGCATGGGGTAGAAAACAGAACAAAGTTCATCTTTTAAAAACTAATCAATAAGTTGGCTTCTCAAATAAATGAACTGAAAATACTTTGAGGAGTGAGGCACTGGCAGTGCTTTAGTTGGAAGAATTATTTTGCGTTCCAGACTTACTGTCTCTAAATAAAGTTGAGTTTAAACCCCTAATATTGTTTTCCTCTAAAATGCTCTAGAATCCTTAAGCGTGCCTATCAATAGTTGTATCACCGTGCAGCTAGGATTTGTTTGGCTGTTTGTTTGGTTAAGAGATGCTGAAAACCTGTATCTAGAAAACTACACCAGGGCTTTTCTTAGAATACTTTTTCAGACTACTTACTGTCTAAAGCTGCCTAAATTGGTTGTTTATGAATTCAGCACAAAGCAATTCTTAAAATGTTGTTTTGAGGTCTTTGTAACGCTGTAAATTTGAAATGCATCTGCAATGAGGTGTGTTGATCAGCGGTGACTGATTTTAATCTAGTATGGGCAAGTATTAATGGCTGTGAAGATGCTACCCAGGTTATAAATCCTGGAGAGACTGAGTATTGACTCATCATCATTGTGTCTTGAGGCTTGGTGCCGTTGTTGTCTGTTAGCCATATGGCTGTTGCTATAATCACACCTGAGTTTTGCCACATAGACATTTAAAAAGCAAGTGATGATTAGGAGCTGGAACTCTGATGATAGGTGAAGTTAGGCAGTTGCTTAAATGTTCATAGAATTGTAGAACCATAGATTGGAAAAGACCTCTAAGATCATCAAGTCCAACCATCCACCCAACACCACCATTCCGATTAAACCATATCCTGAAGTGCCACATCTGCACATTTTTTTAAACACCTCCAGGGATGGGGACTCACATGTTGAGTGTGAAGGAAGCAACTTGCATAGTTAAGTGGTGCAGAACTAATTCTGAGAAGTGTAAAAAGTATTATGTTTAAAAAAAAACAATGCCATAGCTCCAAAGACAGTAAACAGAATGCAAAGAGTTGGTTCCTTAGTAGCTCATTTTATGGACACCATGCATGAATTAAAATCCTTATTTGGAAATTTAGGTGCTGTTGAACATTTTGATTTAAATAATGGACCAAAGTACAAGTTTTGCTTTTTGCTATTCCTTTCTATTCAAGTTCATGTTCATTTTCCTTAGGTATTAATTTCTTCGTGTCTGTAGCAATTCAGACTCCTTTTGGAAATGTGACAGATAATACTATTAGAAAGGATTTCAGTTTCCAGGATGTGGGGTTTCCAGTCTTATCATTTATGTAAACTCTGCTGTGTAATGGTTTGGTGCCTAGTGTTAGTTCTTGTTTGTTAAACGTGGTTATAGAATACAGAAGTAGAACTGTCATGTGAAGTGTGTACAAGTATTATATATGAGGTGTGCCTAACATGAGTAAATTTTGGTCTGCAACTGGGTGGCTGGGGTCTTGTTATGTGTGCTGGCAGCTAGAGAAGCATGCACTTAGAGTGGAGGATAATTTCTGATTTTCTGATGTATGTTTTAGGCTGTAACCCTAGTTTATTCAGCAATGCTAGCCTAGGTATTTCCATGACAATTGTTTGGACAAACGCATGGTATACAAGGGAACAGCTCCAGCTGAAAAACAACCTTTACAAATTGTGGGGAGGAAATAGAGATGGGTGGAGCGAGGGCAGATCAATGTCTTGATCTGCTTCGTTATGCATCTGCTAGGCAGCTGGGTAGCACTAATGACAGTGGTGAGGAAAGGTGTCATGTGAAAGGGAAAAAGCAATTCAGTAAAGATTGCTTATGCTGGTGTAAACAGCAGCATCACTACAAGTCTAGCTGCAGTTGCAGTGTCGGTAGGGTGTCTCAGTCAGCTACCAACAGCTACTAATTGAATGACAGTGTTGGCCTTCTAGGTTGTCAAGGGCTGGGCAGAGCTCTTTCCTTCTGTGCAAGACCTCAGTATGGAATCAGAGTCTGAAGTTTTTCTTCCTTCTTTTTTTGTTGTCTTTAATTAGTAGCAGCACTCTTTATGAAAATCCTTTTTTCCCCCCTTCTGAAAGGTCCTCTGGTCTTTTCAAAATCATGACAGAGTATGATGTTGAATGGTGTTTAAATAGCAGCAAGGTTTAAAAGGAAAGGTTAGTTGTGCCCACTGATCACATTTGTTGACTAGCGCCACAGCAGAATTTTCTCAAAAGAAAAAAAGCAAATTCCCGTCCAGAAGCTTTAGTACAGTAGTGGTTCCCTGCTGTTCTCCTGTGATTCCGTAGTGTCTTTCTATAGTTCTTCCGCATCTAGACTTCAAGCTCAAAATCATAATGGCAGAGTCGAAGTATCGTTCATACTACATCTTCATACAGACTTCAGGGTTGTCTTTGGTCAGTGAGAGTGTCAAAGCTGTGAGTAAGCTATCAGGTCTTACTGACCCTGATGAGCCGCACCTGGGCCTCTGTCAACATCACCTGCCCATGGGCCCAGGATCCCTGTTTCAGGTCATTCTGCAATCTTCAATCTCTGCCATAGGAATGCCAGTTTCCAGCTCAACTCCAGCAGTTACCCTGCCTGTCCATGGGTCCTGCTGATCTGGACTGACCCTCAGACTGACCTTGCACCTGTGTGATCACTGTGGACCTGCCCAAAATCACTCAACTGGGTCCTGACCCTGGCAGCCATCACTGGACCTGATCCTGATCTGAACCTGTGAACTAACTTCCCAGCTTGACCTCAGACCTGCCTCAGCACCAGAAACTTGTCTGTTGATCTGGGCTCTTGGTTGAACCCAGTTACCACCCCTAGGCCTGCCCTGCTCCCCCATTCAGGGGCAGTGGGATGGTGTCCTGGCTGGTGAGAGTCCAGCAGAGGGCTATGAGGATGATGAGGGCACTGGAGCATCTCTCCTATGAGGAAAGGCTGAGGGAGATGGGTTTGTTTAACCTGAAGAAGAGAAGGCTGAGAGGGGACCTGATAAATGCTTATAAATATCTGAAGGGTGGGTGTCAGGAGGATGGGGCCAAACTCTTTTCAGTGGTGCCCAGCGACAGGACAAGGGGCAAAGGGCACAAACTGAAACGTAGGAAGTTCCATCTGAACATGAGGAAGAACTTCTTCCCTCTGAGGGTGACGGAGCACTGGAACAGGCTGCTCAGGGAGGTTGTGGAGTCTCCTTCTCTGGAGATGTTCAAGACCTGCCTGGACAAGGTCCTGTGCAGCCTTCTGTAGGTGACCCTGCTTTGGCAGGGGGTTTGGACTAGATGACCCACAGAGGTCCCTTCCAACCCCCACCATTCTGTGATTCTGTGATACCTTGCCAGCTGTGACATCATGCTTGGCTCCTCCCTCTCCATCCCTTAAGACACAGCTGGCCCTTGCTGCACTCAATGCAAACAGCTGTTATTTTAACACATAATAATGGGTAAATTTAAGATCTTATTCTTAATGTCGTAAGGGTTAGATCCAGACTAGAGTCTAGATTCTATTCCACACAAGATGCTAATTGTGATAATCAATTTCTTTGTTTGCTAAATAATAATCCTGGATATTTTTTTGGATACTGCCAGCTGAATCCTGTAGTTCACTGTATTTGTGCACTAAACTAACCCCTAGATCTCATCTAAACAATAGTTTAGAGGAAGGCACAGTGGAAATATGTAGCAGTTTAGGAGTATCAAGGTACATGGATATTTTTCTGAACGGTGTTGAAAGGAGTGAAGCGGCTACGTATTTCCATCATTTGCACATTCTTCAGTGGAGTGTGAAACTATGGAAATGACAGTGGGCAGCTGTTACAATGACCAAGAGACAAAGTTTTCTTAAAGGAGAAAGTGATATTACGGTCCCATGGCTGGGCCAAAAACATGATGCATTTAAGAAAAACAAAATTCCCTTACTTGTCTACTTGGGGTTGCCTTCAAGGAAAAGAGTAGACTTGTTGCAGTTAATACTCAAGTCCATACAGTTACATTTGTCACAATGCAAGATGAAGGAAGAAACAGAAGATGTATGCAGTAAAACAGTGAAGGTCATATTTGACTCAGTCTTTTTGCCTGTTGTTAGAGACTTAATGACATAGAATTCAGTTTTGGTGAGGGCAAGGACATTACTGTCACTTCACATTTTCTGGGTTTTAGAGACTTGCAGACAGAGCTACCCTGAAATTTTTTGAAGAGCACATGCAATTCTACACAAACTTTTTGTTTGACAGCAAATACAAATTTAAAAATGTTAAAAACAGTGTGGTTCTTTACTAAAGTTAGTTTTGTTGTTTTCAAGGTCTAGATTGAAGAAGGACTATGATGACTTTAAAAGACATCCAGACCATGATAAATTTACCAGAGAATTGTGGAGTAATGATGAAAGTGAAGTTGATTCTGGCAAAGATTCTTTTGCAGTAGTACATGGTAAATCTTCAGAGTCTGCAGAACATGTGGACGTTCCCAGAAAAGATCACCCAGACAATGGTAAGCATTTACTGGAATTTGATAGTTTGAACTTAATTCAGGAGCTTAATTTTTCCATGTGAGCTTGTGTCCTGCTTTTCACCTTAACTACTACTGTGGTAATATTGAAATAGCTTGTGATGCATGTCTGACAGATGTAGACTAGAAGAGGGCAGGCATGACCAAGATGAAAATTCCGATTAGTGCAAGTTTTTGCCATTTTTGTGCTTAACTATTTCTGTGATTACATAGTAGGCCTGCTTGGAATTTATGTTTATGGTGGGTTGACCTTGGCTGGCTCTCAGACACCCACCCAGCTGCTCTCAATCCCTTTCCTTAACAGGACAGGGAGTGAAAATAAGAGGGGAAAGCTCATGAGTCAAGATATACAGACAGGGAGATCAATCACCAGTTACTGTCCCAGGCAAAAGAGACTCATTTGGGGAAAATAAGTTTGATTTATTGCCAATTATAAATAGAGTAGGATGGTGAGAAACAAAGACGAAAACTTAAACATCTCCCGAGGCCCCATCTCTACCTTCTTCCCAGGCTCAACTTCATTCTGAATTCTTCTGCCTCCTTCCCTGTCAAGTGGCACAGAGAAGAATGGGGATTGGGGGTTGCAGTCAGTTCATTACACTTAGTCTCTGCTGCTCCTTCCTCACACTTTTGCCGTGCTCCAGTATGGGTCCCTCCATGGGATACAGTCCTCCACGAACTGCTTCACCATGGGTCATCTCCAAGGCTAGAGTCCTTCACCATAAGACTGCCCAAGTGGGTCTGCTATAACCACAGTTCCTGTCAGGAGCATCCTCCAGTGTGGGCTCTCCACAGGCTGCAGCTTCCTTGAGGGCATATTCATCTGCTGTGGAATGGGGTCCTCAACAGGCTGCAGCATAGATAACCTCCTCCAGCATGGTCCTCCATGGGAAGAGGTCAGCCTGCTTCACCATGGTCTACACAAGTTGCAGAGCATTCCACTGCAGTGCCTGGACCACCTTTTTCCCCTCCTTCTTCACTGACCTTAGTGTTTACAGGGTTGTTTCCCCTACATTTTTTCCTCACTCCCCACTGTTGGACTCTTCTGCACAGCGTTTTCCATGAGGCATCACCAGCTTGGCTGATGAGTTCAGCTATGTCCTGCAGTGGATCTCTTTTGGAGCCAGCCGTGTCTGGCACAGGGCAGCTCCTGGCCTCTCCTCACAGAGGCCTCTCTGCAGCCCCACACTGCCAAAACCTTGCCAGAACCTTGCCAAAACCTCAATGCATGACCCCTCTGTCCACTCAGCACCCCTGCCTGCATCTTGGGCCCTCTTACCCACTTCATACATGGTCTGCTTGCTGGCTGGTCCAGCTCAATGCCCGGTATGAAACATAGCCCTCACACCGTTGTCCCACAGGCACCCTACGCTTACAAGTCCACCTGATACACCAGCCCAGACCCCAGGCCCCCTTGCTCACCAGCTAGTTTGGCTTGAAGTTTGCCACTGAATACATACACACTGCCCACACACACACTGGATTTGGGGAAGGTACAGACACTCACCCCCCCAGTCGCTGGCACCAGTCACAGAGGCTGTGACCTCCTCGTCTGTCCTTGCAGCTCGCCCTTCCTCTCTACATCCCTGCGTTGTTTGTACAGCTCTGTTGATTCCCACATCCCTCACAGCTCAGTGTCCAGGATTTTCCCTGCTTTACAGTCATATCAGTTGCAAAGTCCAGGTTGATCTTCCTGGAAGGGGCACATGTAGTTTCTCGATAGCCATCAGATCTTGTGACTGGTGAGGCTGTTTCTTGTCATCGTATGTTAGATCTGTGTCTTTTTTTTTTTTTCCTCGCTTGTCCGTTTTTCCTTCAGTTTCCCAATTAACTAGGTCCTAGATGAGATAACTTTGCTAGAATAAACATTCTCACACTCTCACATGCCTTCATCAATTAGTGTGAATGAACAGGTTTGGTTTTCCTCACTGCCTCCATGCTGGAGAAACTGGTCAGGTTTGTGTCCCTGTATGTTCTTGTTCATGACTTCCTCCTTTCATATTGTCCCCTTTTTGCTTTGAAGAAGGTCCTTGACCAAATGCCATTAAAGAAGCTGGCATTCTCCTTCCACATATCCTTCTACTTGAAAACTAATGTTTTGCCTTTAGCTAGACACTGTAAAATTGTTATATAGAGGTATCAGTTCCAAATGTGTAAAACACACTTTCTGTTTCAATATCCTTGCAGATGAAATGAAACTATTAGAGATGAATTTACCTCCAGGAAAAAACAGAATTCTGAAAAAAGAATCAGCTTCTAAAGAAATACACAAGACACTACCCAAATGTGTTAAACGACAGTCCAAGCAAAGTAGTTGTCTGGATCAAAGCATTAATGAGCTTTCACCAAGAAAGAAAGCTAAGCTGAGCACTAATGAGGCTGTGGTCCAGAGTGTGGAAAGTAGCCTGCAGCCAGATAGTTCTTTGACTGAGCTGAAACAATTTGAAGGCTCAACTCCAGGATCTTTTTCCTTGACAGATCCTGCAACATCAGTATCAAATCTGAAAGGGACCAAACCCATCCAGGCATTGCTTGCCAAGAATACTGGGAACAAAGTGACCTTAACAAATCAACTGTCACCTCCCCCAGGCATAAACTCATCTACTTCTGAAAAGGCACTTTTGTCATCTTTGGAATCATCACTGATAAAACCAGTATTACCCTGCCAGACCAGTTCAAAGGCTCCTTTACAAATGGTTTACAAAATGCCAAATGGCCACTGTGTACCAATAGATCTTCACAACAGCTCTGTGAAAATTCAAATGCAACCTGTGATTGATCCTAAAACTGGAGAAAAAGTCATGCAACAAGTTCTTATTTTACCTAAGAATTTTCTTATTCAGCAGAAGGAAGGAAAAATTGTGTCCAAGGACATTCAGTCACTACAGCAAAAATCATCTGAGCTGCGATGTACAACTTTACCAGAAATATCAAATGTCAGTGTTCCTTTAACACCTGTTCTGGTAACAGGCCCTGCAAATGCTACCACTCAGTCGCCTAGTACAATTTTTAACAAGAATACTATCCACTTGTCACAACTGGCTGGTCCCGTGAACACTACACAACCATTGCCTTCTGTAACTCCAGCAGGTAACTTGCTATCGTCAACAATTAAGGTGAGCCAAACTGAAGCTGACAAAATCAAGACTACAGTTTCAGCTGCCACACTCCATGTGTCTTTGACTTCACCTACTCTTTCCACAGCTAGCCAGTCTTTGATACCAGCAACAACCTTAAGTGGGTCTACAAACACTGTTTCTGCCTGTCATAGTCTTGCCTCACAGCAAACAACTGACTCCTTTGAAACTAGGCAAGAGCTGAAGACAGTGTGTATAAGAGAATCACAATCTATTCTCGTCACAACACGAGGTGGAAACACAGGAATTGTTAAAGTGCGAACAAACCCAGACCAGATTTTACCTGGTAGTTTATCTTCTAGTTCAGTTTTCACATACGCACCTCAACTTCAGACCTTTCTTGTGCCAAAAACCACATCATTACCATGCTCTACTGTTCCATCTGTAGTAACAGCCACGTCTGGTCTCCCATATGCTGGACAATCATGTCTTTCTGGATTTGCCCCCTCAACAGCTTCTTCTGTTAACATTCCAGCTTTCCCAGCTGATTTTACCCAGGCAATGGAGAAAAATATCAAATTCACATTACAGCAGCCTTCTGTTGGGGGCACTTTGGGTCAAGTAATAGCAAACTCCTGCTATGTGTCCTCTCCTTCTTTATCCTCCATTTCATCAGCCAGCAATTTGATGTCAGCAACTCCAAACAGTCCTGCCAGTGTTACTGCCTTTGGACAAAATAACACTGTCATAACTCCAAATTCTGTGCAGCAACAAGGTGATACTAAAACTACAACACATCCTGCTATACGATCTGAGTCTAATTCAGCAACAAACGGAAATTTAATCAGTGGTGCTCCAGTCCAGAAACTTACATTAGTTACAAATCCACCTATTTTATCACCCTGTGGGGCATCAGGAGTCAGTATTATACCCTCTCCAGCATCTACTGGTGTTAATGCTCAGAAGTTGGTTTTCATTAACACACAAATTGCCAATGGCCCATCAGTCACCAATCTAGTTGCAGAGTCATTGAAACATAACCTTCCTTCTTCCCTAAGCAAAACCTTTGTTAGTGCCACAGAGCAACCACAGTTGGTTCTGATCCCATCTACAGTAGGAGCACCAATAAGAATAAATTCATCATCAACTATTGCTCAAGTGAAAGATGTGAAAATTGGACTAAATATAGGTCAAACCATTGTAAATACTAAAGGCAATGCACAGCAGCCTCCACCAGTTAATATATTGCACTCTGCCATTTCTAAGGCAGAAGACAAAAAGAGCATGGCCTTGGCACTGTCTTTGACAAGTAGTAGTGCTTTGGTTCCTGCTCCAGGTTTTGTGAGCCAAAGTGCTGTGTCCGTTAGTGCATCTACATGTGTTGCAACAAAAGCTGAAAATACCTCTACAGTAACAACAGTAAATGCATGTGTAGAATCTGTTTCGGTAACATCAGGTGGTTCTACTTCTGGGACATGGCCCACTGTCTTAATTGGTGGAAATGATCCCTCAAGAATAAGGCCAGTTCTGGGTAACCGACTATGTACATCGAATATTGGAAATAGTGTGGGTATATCAACTGTGAAAACAGGACATCTTTCTTCATCTGTGCTGATTTCAACAACACAACCAACAGTATCTCCTCAAAACTTAGCATCTGCTTTGCAATTGCCAGTCATTAGTTTGACTGGATCTGTAGCCACTCCCCCCAAAGTGTTACATACAGTTCCTCAGTTGGCAGCAATTCCAGTTCCTCCTCCAGTACCAAAAAGCCAGGTGCCCACACTGCTTCAGTTTCAGTCATCAGGAGTTTCAACTACTCTGCCAAGTAATGCAGGTATTCACAAACCTCAGAGTTTGCCCGCTCCATCACCAAATACAAGTAAAGTTACTCGTTTTCCCAGTTTTTCTTCCCTACAGTGCCAGCAGGTGCCTCCCAGTACAGAGAAACAAAGTTATGCTTACACTTGTGCTTCTACCGTTCAGATGTCTGCAGCTTCACCCACTGTACCAAGCAAGGCAGGTGGTCAGTTGAATGAACCTTGTATTCAACAGAAAATAGTCATTAACACCTGTGTGCCTTTGGCACCTGGAACTCAGATAATGATTAACGGTAATTGTTTTGTTGTTCCACCACAAGGCCTTGGAGCTGGCAACCATGTTGTTCTTCTCTCTTGTAATACAAAACAGACGACTCCTTTAACTATTAACCATGGTCAAGAGGCTCAAAGTGTACCTATTGCTAATCCAATAACCTCTAAAATCATCCTAGCACCAAGTAATTCATTAAGTTGGCAAATATCAAAGCATCCTTTGAAGAGCTCTACAAAAATCGTGAACTCTTTTGGGTCTGCAGATGTTTTACCTGTTGTACATGCAACACCCCAGATATTTAGTACTCCAGCTAGCTCATGTACTCCACTGTCTGCAGCGACACTGTCTGTGTCTTCAGTGATAAAATCTCCTGTTAATCTTGTAGCTACATCGTCTGTGGTTTCTGCTGTTCATCCTCCAAACTCTCATTTACCAAGCAACACTTCAGTGTTTCACTTAGACACTTCTATCAAAAAACTGTTGGTCAGTCCGGAGGGAGCCATTTTGAATGCTATAAACACTCCAGCATCAAAAGTTTCTTCCCTGTCTTCTTCACTGCCTCCTGTTACTGTGTGCACAAGCAGAAATCCTACCACTGTCTTCCCTCCATCTCAGTCATCTTGCATTGATAAACCTGACAAAGCTGCATCCTGAATTTACTGCAAATGAGCCACTTTGAAATTTTGGGGCATTCTTCTGACTTTGGAAGTTGTAACTATTGAATAATTATTTCTCACATTGTTTGAAACAGTTGATTTACTCAATATTACTTCAGATTACAGTTCTTTCCTGTTTACCTGTGGGGCTTCGGAGGAAGTAAAATTTATTTAGTTTGTCAAAACTTTTCAGAGTGTTCTTTAGTAAAAAGGTCAGAAATGGCCAATGAGTTCATTAAACATTTTAGTTTGGAGAAATCTAGCCCTTTGCACATGTTCCATCTTACAGTATGGACTGTTTGCCAGTGTGTTTATGACAGTATATATCTCCTTTTTCTTTGTGAAATTTATTTTTGATTTATTTCTTTAAAAAAAATATTTATGCATTGTAAAAATGCATTCTATGGTATAGAATTGTACATATTCATTAATTCGTAACAATCTGTACTAAACTGTATGTACAAAGAACTATGCTGTCTTATTTATGTTTTGTTTACATAATGTATAGTTTTTTAAGTATTTTCGTAACTTTGGACCAGTGTACTGTTTAGCAACAATGCAGAAGAATCTGCATATAATAAATCAAGTTGCTGTACTGCTTTGTTCTGGCAATAGTTTAAAAATGTGTATATCTGTTACATCATGGCAGGATACATATATATACATCTTCCTACTTCATGCAGATGCATCTCAGCTTTTGGAATATATAGTAGGGTGAAATTATTCAGTCTCTTCTGCTCTTTGTTGTGGTTTACATTTCACATGATTTGATAGGACTTGGAAGGAAGGCCATCTTGGTGGTCCTCCTGATACAGGACAGGATAATCCACACTTCATCCATTCTTAATAAATGTTTGGTTATATTGCTTAAAATCACCAGTGATGTAGTAAGGCTAGAAATGGTTTCTCAAGACACCAGTCTAAGTCGCACTGGTTGCTGTTCAGCACTATGATGTTTTGTCATAAAGCTCATAGATCTGTTGAACCATTTATTATTCTCTTTTTTACAGCCTTTTATGCATTTTCACATATCTGGTAACTGTAACAAGGTCACTCTTTAGTATTCTGTCTAGCCATAACAAGCTACCCAGTTTTTTCACCAGTTGTGCTTTCTAGATCTGTACTTTTTTTTTTCACGTTTTAATTGTTCTATCTGGAATGCTAGTACTAAAATGTCACACAGTGCTAAAGGAGGCCTTATTAGTGCTTTGAGTGGGGATAATTCACATATTACATGAGCCTTCTGGTTTCATGCTGTGTATATTTGTTGGCTTAGATTCAGCTTTTGATCTGATTAAATCCTTGGGTTATTTTCTGCAGATCAGCTGAGTTCACATGTGCCTGCTGCAGCGTTCATGGAAATAGTTTTTTGATGTCTTTTGAGACTTAGCATATAAAGACTTTAGCATATAAAGAAAGGGCGCCCATTAGGCAGCTCTTATTTTGTGGAAGATGGTGATTTTACAAGTGCTGTTTTTGAATCTGAAGTCATAGTCTCTGTTAGTTGCTTGGAAGATCTAGTTTTAGTCTGAACATCTTTATATGTGTTGGATTTTTTGTGTTTTTTTTAGAAACTAGAAGATTTCAGAAGAACTCATGAGTGTTAGTTGCCTTTTTAATAGCTATGACTTCAAAGGGGGATAAAAGCTTACATATCTGTATTTAGCAGCAGTCTTAGACTGATTTTCATCAGGACAAAGCTTAAGCTTTTGGTCCTTATCCTGTCAAGTTTTCTCCTTCCTTTCCCCGTTTGCTATACGCAGTTTGGCAGTTTGGATCTGGGGTTGAAGAATAAGACCACAGCTTACTCGCTCTGTTGGCTGCCCTTCATAATGTTCTGAAAAGTAATCTGGTAACTAGGTAACTAGAGTTCTGGGAAAGTGGGGGAAAGAAGGGCTTGTGCCTTCCATGGGTACCTTACCCTTCTGCAACAACTGAAAAATTGGAGTTGGTAAATGGCCTCTCTCTAGATCAGCAATCTCCATCTTATCTCAGGCCTGGGAAAGAAGGAAGCTGGCTGTTTCGGGGTGAAAGAAGGTTTGTTTTTATTTTAGAAGAAGCTACCTGGTACACTTCGCCCACTCCTCATTAAAGGTGTTAGGTAATTGATTCTGAAGACACTTAGTAGTAAGTGGTGTCTGCCTGCCAGAGTTTACAACATTAAGGCTTTTTAAATCTGACTGTTGAATGCTGCAGGTTACTTTTCCAACAGAGGAAGATGGCAGAAAATGGCAGTCTCTTCATGGACATTTTGCTTACTCTAAAACCACATATACCAACAATACATTTCCATTTCGGTGGTGGAACCTTGGGACTGACTGACTTGGATTTTTCTCTTCTGTTACAATGGCTGGTTTTCCTTTTTAGTTTTTATTTATGTTTGTTATGGAGTGAATGTCTACATTGTTTGGAAAATTTAAGACTAGGTTCTACTATTGCAGGTGCCCTGGATGGAGAAAAAAAATCTTGCATGACATTTTTCTGTGTGCTAATGTAGTACAAAGATTTATGCTATAATTAATTCTAATAAAGAGAAAAGTTAGAAGAGCTTAATTGAAGAACTCAGAACTCAAGCTACTTACCTGAATGATTTATTAGAAATTTTCTGAACTAGTATGATAATACTATATAATTGTTTTATAAATATTTTATAATTTGGCAGGCATAAATTTTGCAACATGCAAAGTGTGATTCAATTTGATTAAAATTTTCATGGACTTTTATTCTCTACTGGGCACGTGTTCAGATTCCAAATCCTACTGGAGAAAGGCTTCAAACTGCTATGTAACGGGTTTGCATGATTCATTATTTTGTAAAAACAAACTTTAGCCATTTTTGTGAATAAAATTCCTCTTCCCATCACTCTTCTCCGACAATATAAATATCAGAGTGAGACTTCCTTTCAAATGAAAGTAAATAGCCGTTGACAATTTGCTATGTATCTTTTTCTCTGTACCAAGCATATAGTGCTACCTATAGCACAAAAAGAACCGTTAAAAAGTAGATTATATTCACAGACACAATGAAAAAGCAGAACTATCTGCATCTTTACTTGAAGTTAAAAAGACACTTAATTACATTTATAAACAAATATATATATAAATCCATCTTTGCAGAAAACTTGTTCAACTTCTCAGAGCTTGTAAAAGGCCTTGCTTTTAGGCCCCTTCAGTTATTACATACAGATATTCAGACACTATATCATATACAAAACTTTGAGTTTTTTAACATTTGGGATGAGATATTTGGTATTTACCTAAATGGACATACTCTGCACAGTAATTTTACTTTGCTTTGAGTAGAAAATGACATTGATTTTGCCTCACTGTTCAAACCCATTCATGTTTGTGGTGCTATTTTCTTCTAGGGATTCTCCCTCTGCCATGCTAGAAGCAATTAAATTTGACAAGTGTTAGGAGTCATAGAAGTACCTGTTCAAACCAAGTGTGTTACTGTCAAGTCATTCAAACCCACTGTGATTTCACTGTGTGACATAGCAAAGAGTACAATGCGAAAAGTGAAGCAAAAATTCTCCTGATAAGTGAAGAGAAACTTACTTGTCCCATGTAAGTCAGAAAATTACTAAAAACTAACATTTGAAGGGAGTTCATAGCCTCATCACAGAGTTTTTTTCTTAGCTGGTTTTGCTTATGTTTTGTGGTAGTGCATAATTTTAGTAGCCCAAATTGGTTTTAAAGTAAATTAATCATTTTTATTGAAGCATGAATGTTTGTTACGATGAGGCTGTTTCCTCACAGAACAGCAGGAGGTGTTCACAGACTTAAATTCATGTAGCCTGTTCTCTCTAAGCTGCACCTGAAGTGAGTTTACTAACTCAAAGATTAGTAAATGCTGTATCAGGCTAAAGGTCCGTCTGTCCTAGCATCATGTCTCTTGCAGCAGTCAACTGTAGCAGTTCAAAAGAGCAGAATAACAGGCCTGAATACTCTCGTAGTATCCACTAATGTGTGAGCCAGTCTTCTTCAGCCAGCTGTGATTTTTTTTTCAATTTAATAGCTCTCCATGTATTTTTCTTGATGAAATTGACCAATCCTTTGTAGCATTCATCTTGAGCACATGTAAATTATTACCATCCACAGCCTTCTGTGGTAAAGTTTTTCACACAGTGTGTAAACAAATCTCCTGTTTGTTTCTAAACCTGACACCTGCTAGTTTAATTTGATGCAAATAATATTTATATTTTAAGATGCAATAAGCCTTTGCTCTTTATTCATTTTTCCATGTGGTCTACATAGACCTTTGCCATGTTGGTTGTCCCTTTTCTAGAATAAAAAAACATATAGTCAATTCAATTATTTCTTACATGGAACTAATCAGTTACTGTCATTGCTGTGTGTACATTTTCCAGTTTTACTATATCCTTCACATGTGGGATCAGAATAGTGCTTGTTCTAAAAGCACTACGAATCTAGTCAGCAGTGTGATGATGATTTTTCTCTCATAATAATTATTTCAAATTTTGGAGTTGGGTTTCTGAGTATTATTTAGTCTTACACTAACTTTTTTATGGTTATATCAAGTGTAAACCAAATACACAGCAATGTCAAAATAAATTTCATTCGTCCTGTAAGACCACTTGTAGAATATCATGGCTATGAAGACACGATCTTTAAAAGAGATTATTGAAATCAGTGCAAGTCTGGCACTCTTCTCTCTGTGTGCAATGCCTACTTTTGTTTGTTTTATCTTTCTTGAAAATGCAGAGGGACAAACTGCTGTAATGATTTTGAACATGGTGATTTTTTAACTCTCACTGTTTTTCTGCACAGGATACAAGCTTAAGTCTGTATATCAGGTGCATGATCATTTTATACACATTGGCACCCAAATAAAAATTTTTGAGTTCTTGAAGAGGCCACTTTTGCAGATGTGACACAGATTATGTTCTGTTTTAAATATTTTCCTTGAAACTACAGTGGCATAAAACAAATTTCAAGATCTTGATAAACACGTCTTGTCTTATTTTCTCAAAATACTGAATTTGCTGATCAATAGTCATACCTGGATGTCTGGCGTAAACTTGGAAACCAGGATACTTTGTTGTTTCATATATGATGGGTCCAGAAGTTCTGCAGGAAGTTGGTGTTCTTACAGTACCTTTTACTTCAATCTCAGCTGAACTAAACACATTAAATGGAAATGGTATGTAAAAGCAAAATAAAGGAAACATAAAATTTGCTTATAATATTTCTTGAAATTATTGCACAGAAAGTATTAAAATGTGCATAAATATGATTTTCCACCTTTTGCAGATGAAGACAATGAAGTAGTGTTCTCATAGCAACATGGAAGAACTGGGAGCAGAGTAGTTGGTCCCCTGACTCCTCTTCCAGCATCCCATCCATAACTAAAGGTTAGACAACTAGATTACTGCTTTATTTTCCCCTATTCTTACTTTTTACAAGACAGAAAAATTAACAGAAAGTGAAATTGTTTTCAAGACTGAGTGGCATGGACAGGTTGCATTTATAAAAAATAACACAGGAAAACAAGATAAGAAAGGAACCACTATAACTGTGATTTCTGTGATTATCTTCAGGCTTTAGAACTTTGCTTGTCAGTGTCACAGAAAGAAGACAATTAGCTGTTCATACTGATTCCTTCTAGTAAATGTACAAGTATGAGATCAGACTATTTTGGCTATTTATACGTCCTGGGCGTCTAAGTAGCAGCATATACATTGAGAGCCTGTCCACATAACGTGCTGGTACTTGTAGAATCATTCTTCACTCCCTTTTTTTAACCACGTGCAGCAGTAAAATAGAATATCAAAGAGGGATTAGTGATTGGGTATTACTATGTAGTCACAGGGTGCCTTGGTTATAATAAAGAAAGAGTGGAATTATGATGGAATCAATTTACAAAGTATAAAAAGCAGGTATTAGTGTTATATTTAATTTTAAATATTGGGAAGAAGGAATTGCTTACATCTATTTATAAAAAACCTTGTCAATTCATATTAGCAACATGCCAATGCTATAATTACAATAATTTGGTTGAGGTTTGTCTGGCCAGTATTGTGCAGTTCAACCACATTTTATGCCTTCAAAATACTGTTCTTGCCTGTAGAGTGCTTTTCTGCAAGGTGATCTTAGAAGAACCTTTGATAGACAAACACAAAAAGTGGGGGAGACCTGTCCTAAAGTGTTTTCCTCCTTCCATAGCCTAGGAAATTGATGCAAAAACATAACCTTTTGTTAAAAAACAGCCCATAATTAAGTTTCTTACTTTGGCATATAGAATGGTACAGTCATGCAGTCCTGGTGAGAGCTGCACCTTGGACTGGGCATTTATTTCACTGTAGTGGCTAGTAGAGAATGGATAGGGAGTGGAAAGAACAAGAAATAGATGAAGTATGAGTTAATTTTCCCCAGTATATATACACAGCCTCCAACAGTAATTCCAGAAGAATTGTGTGAACTCAGCCTGGACTTGTCTGTGACATGAAAGAACAGATTTTGCAGCCGGAGAAAAGGGTACTGGAAAAAGGCAAGAAGTAATTCAGAGAAGGACAGACGGAAAAACATTGGACAAAAAAGCATAAAATTCCTTTTCTGGCTTAAGAAGTGATAGGAGAGGTGCATGAATCCTGCTAAAAAGCAGAAGTTTTGAATGAGGAATTGACTGAAATACCATTGTCGTTCTTCCTGTTTGGTGAGGCCAAAAACCAAGAGGTGTAGAGCATGTGGACTGCATATCCTGGGGATTACAAATGCAAGAAGACAGGCTTTTTAAATCTATGTTGTCACCAAAAATGTTCAGAAAGATTCTGGAGATACAGAAATAGGAGTAATTTATTACAAGGTAGGCATCTGATACCTTTTAATCCTTGCAAGGATGCCTCTACAGGAGATTAATGTTCAGGGAATATTCAACACTTATCATACGATTTTGTTGTTTCACTGCAAATACTGAAGCAGTTCCAAGATTTTTCTGAATGTGGTTACCAGGTGACAAGCCTAAAGTTCCTCCTGCAAACAACTGCAGACAGTAAATCTAGCACTGAACAGTGTCTAAAAGGGGCAGCTGTTTTGCTCCTGAGTGTCAGTAGAGCGACTTGGGGTGTAAGTGATGGTGTGCAGAAACAGACATCCATTACTTCGGCCAGGATAAGTGTGAAAGGACAAACTGATAGAAACCAAAAGTTTAGAAAACACTCTTCAATAAAAATGGTTCAGTTGTTTTCCCTAATAGCTACAAGAATGCAGCCGAGGATAAGGTAAATTCAAAAAAGAAGTGGGAAGAAGGAAGGCTGCTTTTCTGTGTAAGCAGAAAACATAGTGAATGTGCAGCAGAGCAGTCTGCTTCTCCCAGCTAGAAATGGAAGCTAGCAGAGTTAGAAAGACCCCACAAAATTAGTTTTGAAAGACTAAAGTATTTATATTAGGCCATCACTCTTTGTCTTGTACTGATTTGTACTCGGCTCATGTGGTGTGCCTCTCAGGGAAGGAGCAAATAAAGAATGTGGTCCAAACATGTAATTGAGGCTTTACTAAAATGGTTTGGAAATGCGAAGGCATGTCTGCTGCTCAAGCCTTGTTCAGGTTTTGGCCCCATGTGAGTTAAGCAAGAGTGGAATTTACCACTATCACATGGCAAGAGTTTTCTGGCAGAACTAGAGAAGGCAGTATCTTGTGGCTTGTAGCTCAGGTGTCAATAGTGTTGTCACAGCGGATTCTGCATTCTGCCATATTTTCCTGGTAAAATAGGGCCCACGAGTCTCTGGTTCTCTTCATATTCCAGTGAGCACAAGGCATTTAGGAACACTGCTACCCCCAAAAATGTGGTCTTTTGCACTGGCCCAAGAGCAGAACCTTTGTGGACAGAATGTCTTGCACAGCCAGATTTTTGCAGCAAGGTAAGTAATGGTTCTTTCTGTTTATTAGAAACCAAGCTGCCTCTAAGCCAAGTATTTTCTGGGAAAAGGAAGTAAAGTGAAAATCAGAGAATTCCGTAAGGATGCAGAATACAGAGCGTCAATTCCAAAAAGTGCACACAGGCTGTTTTTTCGCTGTCAGCATGTGTTGGATGTGTAGATACTAGCTGTAGATAGCTTTTTTTAACTTTATACTGCTGCTAGTCTACCTTTATTACAATATGTAAAGTTCAGTGCAGATGTGTGGCCAAAAGAGAACATTGTAAACCTTCAAGCACTTTTCAGATCTATTGGGCAACAAAATACATTTAATGAAATGATGTGAACACACAACAGTCTTTCAAGTTTTTTGCACAGTTTAATATGCAGTCAACAGAAAAATACAAATGAATAAATGCCACTTCTCCAAAGCACAGAGGAACTCATTAACCTTTTCCTTTACATGAGAAGTGAAAAAACTTTGCTTTTAAAGCAAGAAAATGTAATCTTATGCCACATAATAAATACATGGACATACACCAACAAAGTTACGGATATTTTACCAATATTAGATGTAAACATGAATCAAAATATGCTAGCAATGTTTTATTTAACTAAAAGATTACAAGCCATATGGTTAATACTAATACAGTTCTTGAGACCAAGATAATCTGTCTGCATCCCCAGCTGCAGCAGGTATTAAGTCAACAGACTGCTGAGGTGAGTGTCGCTGGATTGACCCGGCAACCAGCTGCGTATGCCAGTCCTGTTACACTGCACTGGTGAGGCTCTAAGAAACCACGTGCTTCCTGCGGAAAGTCTTTGGTACTTTCTTTTATCATAGCTCTCTGACATATGTGGTGCGTACCCTGTGGCTCTTGGCCTAGTGAGTGCTTGCTGCATCGTTCAGTATGACAGGAAGATTGCACTCATCAGGACCTGCTGCATTTTACCTTTGCAATGGCTGCGATGGCTGACCAATATTCTGGAATCTTTTAAGGCTCCATTGAGGCTTGTAACCTCATTAGGAAGTACGGTATCCAGCAGGATCACACCAGGAATCCAAACACAGGCAATGCAACTGCTACTGCCATTATAATTTACCAATCTGACCAAAACACACTATATTAATGAAAGGCCTGGTTTTCAAGTTGTCCATTGTATCCACGTAAGGGTTGCATGCATAGCTATAGAGATATTGCTCAGGTCCTCTTGTACAGATAGATAAGCTTTAATAATTGTGTATCTGCTTCTCTGATGGAAGCAGTTTCATGCAGACCCATAGCAAGCTGAGCATCATAATCCAGCTGTGACCAGCCACCTCTGTTCATCAGCAGCTGGGGGAGAACTCAGATTGTCCATGGGTTTCTTCGTTTGCTCATTTGGTGGGAAAAGATGAAGTGCAAAGATCATGTTTATTGACAATTATAGTTGTAATACAAGGCATCTGGTTGCAGCCTGATGGCACAGAGAGTTAAAAAAGAGGAGCAGGAGATCTTTGACTTTTACACCCTCCCTGTACATACATGACCATACCAGAGAAATTATAAATCTAAATTTTGGTGACTATTTATTACTCTGGGATCATATGACTGTCTAATGTGAAAGCCTTTCTTGGAAATCTGAAAACTCTATACCACATTCCACATGTGTGGTAGTTGAAAAGTTTCTATAAATTTCTCTTGCTTTTTAATGGGATAGACATCCTAGAGAGTTTTAGCTTGTCTTTAGTCAAGTGCAGTGTGAAGGAGTGTAATACAGAAAGTACGTAACATAGCCAGTTCTTGCAGCATGCAACTTTGGCAATTACGGGTCTCTTGCTTTGAAGTTCTGGCCTGCCCGGAATTGATATTTTCTAATGGATCAGCAGCCAGGCTCTCCAGTGGACTCTTGTTGGGTATAGAGCCAGACTTGAAAAATTGAATTTGTGAAGGCGTTTAGCACAAGTGATGAAGCTTCCACCTACATAACACAGTGCTCTATGAACCTCCATTTCTTGCTCTTTTCATGCACTAATTAAAATCTGAGACCACTGTCTGACTGTGAATATAAAGAAAGAATACTGCTTTCACAAGGAGGAAAAATTGAAGGACTTCCTGAAAACTAAGGATAGGTTTTCAAGAGGGCTTCTCCTTTAAGTATCTAGAAATTAGTGTCAAAGTTCAATAGTTCCAGCTCTGGCTGCTGAGCAGTTCCAACTACTTGGTCTTATGTAGTTCTGGAAAAAAAATGTTTCCACTTGGTCATTGTTAACTACCTCACAAGCTTTTGAAATGGCTAGTACCATATTTAGTGCTGATACTACTGAAAAACTTGTGTGATCAAGTAAAACTTTTTTAATTCTAAGCACTTCACATCTTTATAGTAATTAATCTTTATAGAAATAACTTTTTTTTTTTCAGCCATGAGTGTGTATGTCAATTCCATTCAATTGTAGCACCACACAGTCTTTTGAAAGGATGTTGCCCCAGAGTACGGGGTTGCTAAAGATTATTAGCCCCAAGCTTCAGCTTACCAGTTCTGCAAAAAATTTAGTCAGCCATTGTGTTCTACATCTCTGGCACTTACTAGCTATAAACTGGTGTTTTGTATCTTTTCCTCTGTATTATTCTTCTTGTCACTAAACAAGTCCACAGAATTTTTTCCCTGAAGGTGTATATTGGAAACAACAGGTGTAAGACAGCCTTTTAGGTTAAAGTTTCTCTCTAAATTTCTAAATACAAATAAAAACTGAATTTATGTAAATATTAATTATAACCTTTCACAGCCAGTTACAGATACTTATTACCTTCCAAAAAGTATCTAATTTTACTAATCTATATAAACATTTTTGTTGCAAAAGAAACATTTCTAAAATCTGTGTCATTATTTATTAGCACATATGGAGTTTATGTTAGCCAAGTAAATCTACCTTGTATTTAAAACTTTTTTTTTCTTTTAAGGTGTTAGTGTTTGCTTTTTTAGTTACAAAGAACTAGATTCTTTACTAATAGCAGTTAATAATTGTTTTATCAAAATAATTTTCTTCTGTAGCTACTTTTCAGTTTAACAAATGTACTGTTTTAGCTGCCTCCTGCTGTGAGATATCAGGCCTTGTGTAGAAATCTGTTGATGTGCATATAATCTTAAGTAATAATCTGGCAAGTAAACAATAACTGTCAAATGTACGTAGCCTATTTTATGTGTATCAATTCTTTGTTTTCTGTTACTGATAGTGTTCTGGCAACCTGGAAGAATTAACATCTTGGAGTCTGCTGTCTTCTGTCTTCTTGAAGGAATGTGGGCTTCACACATTTTCTCCTATTGTTTCATCATGTTAGAAACAGATGACACGTAAAGGTCTGTATCTACCGAGGTCTTTTCCTTTCTTACAAGACTGCCAGAAGGAGACTAGAAGTGATTGTCATTACTTCCATTGACCACTATGAAATAATATGGACTTTAAGCAGAAATTCCTGGGTTGCCTGGATCGTATTTTATGAGTAATTATTTCATTTCTGGTACATAAACAAGTGATGTGAAGTAGAGTCTGTTGTAAAACATAGTCACTTTTTGCAAGTTAATTTTAGAACTGCTGGTAGAACTGCTGGTGAGGAAAATGGTTACTCTTCGTAACAGGACATGTAGTCAAATGGTTTTGTCCCATTTTATGACAGATTCTTGTACGTTACATTCTAGGGAATACTTTATTTATTTCTTTTTTCAAGAAAGGGAGAGTAAGTGGGGAAGATTAAAACAAAGGTGCCAACACTTTCTGCTCTGGTTGATACTCAGTGGTATATACTTACTCTTGGTAGATCTATGACGGATGCAAGATGCCCAATGAGTATAGTGTATTAATCTGATCACATGAAATGAAAAACTTAAAACAAAAGCACTTTCAGATTTATTGAAGCATTTCAAGAACCAGTTCTGTAAACTAAGCAGGAATAATTTTCAGCAACTGCTAATGAAAGCATGTGATTTTTTTTTAAATTATTTTACCTTTAAGAAAGTTAAGCATGTACAGGAAGTTAAGAAGGAGCATGAAGAAATTGAATCAGTATGTTTAGTGTTTCAGATTCAGTGTTATCATGGTGAATAAGGTGGTGGTGACTGATCTGCAGTAATTTTGTCGTAAGCTGGTGGAGCATCAGGTACCTATGATAAGCAGAATGGGTGTGAAAAATTGAAAAAACAATTGAGGTACAAGAAAATTACATTAAAGATGCAGTGAGCTATTTACCTTCATATCAGATATAGTACTACAGCTTAAAATAGCTGAGCTCCTTCATTATGTCTTTTTTTTTTAAGGTTAGTTTTTGCTAAAAGTTTTTTGGTTTTGCATCAGATTAAATTCATTTTGGTCATATAACTCATCCAAAGAGAGAATTTTCAGAACTACAGAGACAGGAATTTTTAAGAAAAGGAAATTTTTTTTTATATTGAGAATTCAAACTAATACTGAAACTTTTCTTTAAGAGTCTTGATGCAGGTACGTTGTCTTATTTCCAATGTTAACAATTTGGGCAGCTTATTTAAAACTGGTTGTAAATTAGCCTTTTTCCTATTCTAAAAGTGTTTAACCACACTACAACTTGACACATATATTTATCAATTAAGTTATTTTAACTTTTTTAAAATTATGGTTTTGAATGTTAATCTTTCCATAATGATCAGAGGACCTAAAACCTTGAAGTTTTATAATGATCCCTGACAATCCTTGTCAGGGTATAGTATAACAGACACACTCCATTTCTTGTTTGTCATAATGACAGAACATCTATTAGGGAGACGTTTGTTCATTCAGTATATTTCAGCATTCAGGTGTTACATCATTCTAATAGGTTGCATAATGATCATACAACTTAACAATAAAGGTGGGTGAAAGGAGAGCATTTTTTAGAAAAAGAATTCTTAATAATAGATTTTTAAAAATGCTGCTAGTTAATGTAGAGGCATTGAAGATGAAATCTAGAGAGCACACCCCAAGAAAGTAATCATTAACGAGTGACTGTGAACTAAAATTGTCTTACCATGTCTTATTATGTTGTAAGTAAATGAAACCTTGAGTTGCAACTTACCACAGAATTAAAGTTTCTGTACTCCTGCAGAGCTATTTTGCAGTCTGGTATTGTTCCCTCACCTACCATGGTTCGTATTGTGCCCACACTGGAGCTTTTACTCTGTGACAGATCATAAAGAAATGCAGAGAAGATGAAAGGAAGAAGAGAATGTGAAGCTGGAGCAAATTATGTCATTATTATTATTAAATTTAATATTTGACAGCACATTTACAGTATGTATTAGAATCTGGGGTTGGGGCCAGACACAGTGCCAGCAAGTCAGACAGGTGATCTGCCTGCCACTTTTTGCTGTCTCGGCTGAGACATACTCTTTCTCTCCAGTATTATCCAATTACATTGACAGAAAAATGACGATCACATTTTTTAGATCCAGAACGGCTGCAGGAACTGACACCTTCTCACATACCTGAATGCTTCCTCATTTATATCCCACTCATTTCTTTCTCTAGTCTCTAACTTTTTCCTTCTCCATTTTTCCACCATTTCTTTTGTATACATTCTGTACCACTTCTCCCCCAGCCAAAAAGCCCAACAAAAATTTGAGTTTCAAAACCAGAAAGCAGCAATCTGCAATGAAAAGGAATTAAAAAAGAAATTGTGCTTTTTACCATGACGCACAAACCAGGCATGAAAGAATTCTGGTTTGCTTTTTGAAGCGTTTTTGAGTATTACCTTCATTTTTGCAACACTTCACTATGAAAGTTCAGGTTTTATGTATTCTGCCAGTTGATATACGTGTTAGATAGATCACTGGAAAGGTAACAGTAAACAGCAAGGAAAAGGATTTGCTGACTTTGATGAGAGGTATGGGTTTTTATTCCAAATGGTCACATCTTTTTCAAAATATTAGGATAACTGAAAGATATTTACTGTAAAATGCATTGGATAAAGCTTTCACTTCAAAGGATTAAAAGTGGCCCCCCTTTCATAGGAGAGCAGAACTTTGAAGATAAAGCTTTGAGACTTCTAACAACAGATGTTGTGAGAAGGATTGTACCTTTTTTAAAAATATTTTTTAAGAAGACACAAAGTAGAATTTTTTGGAAGTAGTGTTTAGAAAGAAAACCTCAAACCTGCCCTGCTTTTTTATAAATCGTGAAACTGCAAGTCAACTTTTGTACAAATAAGTCATGCATCACCTGTACATGAACATATTATTTACTTAGTTACTTGTAACAGGCTTTTTTCTTTTTGTGCTTCCCAGATTTACTCTAATTATATCTGTCCTTATTTAGGAGTAAGTCTTATGAGTAGTGAATATGTTATTTTTATTTAAATGAAAATACACAGAACACATTTTGGGTTTGTGTAAATATTAAATATAACACTTCCTAGAGATCAGTTTTTGCACTGATGTGTTGTGCGAAGTTCGGCAACTGCCTTCATCGCCCTGCGCTTCTGCTTCCTTTTACCCCTTTGCCTGACCTGCAAGTTCTCCAGGGCAAGGCATGCTTCAGTTGTGTGATTTTACCTGTGGATATGTCGGCGTATATATTCCCTGATGTAATGATGTCCTATTACAGATTTGAGGTTCTCTGCATTAATGTAGTACAAATAAAGATATGTTGTCAGAATAATGGCATGCTGGACAGTGAGGTGCCATGCTTACCCGCAGACTTTTATAGCCACTACGTCTTCTGTAATACCAGCAGCCAAAGATAAGTAAAATGGCCAGCACCAAAATGAAGAGTCCAATGCCCAGAGCTCTGTTGGGAAAGCAAAACAAAATAATTAACACCAGAACTAGATGCATTCATCTGGAGTAAGAATGGTTAGAGCAAAATTGGTATCGGTAGCCTTTTATCAAAGGAAGGCATGGAGCAGAATCTGCCTCAGAAAATAGACAAAGTATCAGTAACTTCAGCCAGTCTCTGTAGATTAAGCAGTTAGCTAAATTATCTGCCAAGTTCTTAAGCGTTTTAAAAATGAGGAATTATCTTCGAAGATAATAATGTACCAGTGACTACTGCTTCTAAAAAAATCCCTGCATGTAAATCCAGCAAACAGCATTGTGCTACTTGAAGAGCATGTGAAATAAACGCCACCCCTGCAGAGACACAGCTCATGTTTATTTGTTAAACTTTTCTAAGCAGCAAGTATTGAGAAATGTATCCTAATTGCATCATATTGCAACAACTGCTGGTGACAGGATTTTTTGGATACACAAAACACTACACAACCTCAAAACCCGAGTAAGAAACTTTGAATTATTCATCAAGAGCTCTGTAATCCTTAAGTGGTTGTTCCGTGACACACTAGGCACAGTGTTGGTGTCAGTGGGTCATTTTAGGGAATGCAGGCTTTGCAGACTGTGCTATAAGGCATCCTTCCCACTGCTGACCCCGGGCTTGGGAGAAGTAGCACAGTTCCACTGTCAGAAAGCAAGCTGACAAAGGAATTGCAAGTTTCCTAGTCAGAAAAACCCTTCCTCCTGTGCTAATATCCTCCCCGTTGAGACATACAGAATTCACTTCCCTTTTTTTTTGTTCTTTGCCTGTTAAGGAATAGAAGAGTCTGCAAAATGCTTAAAGGGAAAAGAGGACAGGAAAGAAAATGACCACGAGTCGGGATAAACCCGTTCTAACATATTTTATATATCTCATATCCAGTTGCCCTGTAGTAATTACCAGCAGGCTTTTCCTGGGACTGAGGAGTGAGGTATGTGACTTACCAGAGATCTCTTATACCTATTTGCTATCATTTTCACTGACTCAGAATCTCACAAAAAAAGTGTTTCCTTGTGACCTGTGAAGCCTGAAAGAAGATGTAAGCAGATTTGTGTGGCAGAACAGGCTTTTTGTCTGAAATGCCTGTGTGCTGTTTGAAGCATGAAGCCCCTTGGAGTGAAAGAAATTTTCTTTTTCACAAATACCTGAATCTTGCAAGTTGCTCCTGCACTTCAGGACTTTGTGGTGGCTGGAGATCTGTTTAACCCAAGAACTGGTGCAGCCATGTTGCAGCTGATCTGCAAAGTTACGAGATGGCTCCACTGGTTTTCTTACTGTCCCCAGCACAGTTAAAACTTGGAGAGACTACTCCTCCAAGCAACTGCTGCCTTTTCTACATTTTGAGACTACTTTCTGCTTTTCATGTGCATGTTTATGTTCATTTTTCATGCTCCTTCTGGTACTGGAAGGAGAGAGTCATTTTTCCCCCCGCCTATCTAGAAAAACTGCTTACAGTTGCAGCCACTGCAGTTCATGGCTGTTAGAGGTGAGCATGCTTAGTTTCAAATGATGAGACATGACTAGCCAGCTTTTTCTTTTGGAGACGTGAACTGATTTGGAAGGACTATGAGAAACCCTTCCTCTTTGTTTATTCTCTCTGCCCAGGGATGAACATGGAGAAATAATTATGTTGCAGTATGCATGTGTATGGGAAAAGCCACCAAGGCTGGGAGCCAGTAAACCAGTACCAGAAGAACATTCAACATACAAATATCCCCAGCACCCTGGAGATGTTTGTCTAAAGTAATAAAACATCACCAGTGGAATAGCGTCTCTAGTAATCCAGGACCCAACATATTTAATGGTAAGACAAAATTAACAAAGTATTAGCTTGAATTAGTTCTGCTTAAGTGGAGTCTCACCCAGAAACAATTTACTGAGAGTCACATTTGTACAGCATTAATTTTCACTTATAGTATTCTTCAGGGTGAGACAATGTCCCTTTTAGGTTCTGAAGAGAGGTATGTGGATCTGGAGATAACACTTAGTGCAAAGGTCACCTTGCAACAGCCTCAAAAGAAAATTCTAAATGAGCCTCAATAAACCTGGTAATTTTATTACAAAGGTTAATGACTTGTGATCATATGATGAAATTGTAGATTCTTGAGTTCTGCAATTCTGATTTTTCTTAACCGTTGACAAACATTAGAGACAACTACAGAATAGCTAAATTGCACTCCATCTATATACAACAGTGACTTTTTCTGATACTATTTTGTACATTTCTTTCAATGTACATTTTTTTCACCAGCTTACATGCTAACATAAGTTTTGCTTACTCTTCTGCTGCAAGATAGCTGTGTCCTTTCCCTCTGAAAAAGTTCCTGTCTGGATGGTAGTTTCTTCTGGGCATTTTGTGAGCTTGGTCCTGCTCAAACCTACAGGATAGAAATACAGTGCCTCAGTGCAATAAATAATTTGTTATCTTTTTCATTTTGATGGGACCATTTTAGGGAGGCAGGACAATCTGGTATCTTCAGAATCAAGTAGATCCATATACATATGCAGCTGTCCCAATTTAAGGCAAAACTCCATAACTGTAGTCTAGGTTTGAATAGCTCCACTGACATCAAGGTATTTGCATCCGAGTGCAACAGAGAAGAATTTGACGTAGTCTTTTCAGGTACTAAGTGATGGCAGACTTCTGAAGTAAAATCTCTCAGGAATATAGAAAGAAAGACAATTTACCTGGAAAAGAAAAACTATTCCGAAGAAGAAAAAATAATATTGTCCTTACAAGTAGTTGTTTCTTTATTTCTGTTATTCCCTGTAAGTGCTTAAGGGCCAGGTTTTCAAGCAGCATAAACTCTCAGAGGTCTGTGCATTTTCAGATAGTTATACTAAATTTATGTCTGCTGACAATCTATACTTAGATGTGCAAGGAATTTCTATTATAATCTTAATTTCCAGTCTTAAGGGAATAATCATCCAGCTAAAAGCCGTCTGACCAGTTAAAAATCTAACTGATCAAATATAGTGAAGAAGAAATCCACAAATAATCATGTTTCTGTCATTTAAACAGCACAACAGATCCTACTTGGTGGTATCCAGCTAATCTACCTACCTTGCACAGCTAGAGTATAAAACCCAGTGACTTTACTGAAGAGAATTCTAGCCAAGGAGACAAAACATTTTCAGAGTTCACTTAGTCAAGTCTCTTCTGAAGCACAATTTTGAAGCAACACAGAAAATTTTGGGTAGAATAAAAAATACAAATCTTACCTCCTTCAGACCTGTATTGTGTCTGTTAACTGAAAGGCACGTACAGCTTTCTTTTCCTTGGCTTGATCTGTTTTTTTTTCCTTTGGTCTGTTGTCTTATGACTATCACGGGTTTAAATTCCTTTCATTAATTAGCATGAAAGAGGCAAGGAGACAACTTTTCGTTTTCTTCTTGCAGTCTGCATCCTTCCCTCCTAATAAGCAGCTCAAAAATCTGTTATTTCTTCATTTATTACTTACTCTCTGAGAAATGGCTCAACACCGTTTTACCTGCCTAATCAGTAGAAGCTCCTAGAGTGAGCATACGGCTTCTAAATTCAAACATGTTTTGATTTAGGGCCGATTATTTTGTGACAGAGGGCTGGTGTTTCTGCGTGTGTTTAACTATAGCTTTGTTTACACACAGTTTTTGCACCATTGTTAACACTGTGGAAACTAGTATAGTTGGAGCAAAAGTCACAGATGGATGCTGTTACGCTGTGATAGAAGTGTCAGATTCGGGCAAGCACAGTTTAATTCTGTACTGGTAAGCAAATGCTGCAACAAAATAGTCGGTCCCATGGGCCACAAAGCTAACCTAGCCCGGTTTCCTGTGGATTTGCGTGAATTGCCTGCACTCACGCTGCAGTGATTCCATTTACAACACCAGGCAAGAAATGGCAGTCTGTGATTAATTCAGAGATCTGGGTACTGTGATGGGCCAGCACTGTCAGTTACTGCCAAGGAAAAAAAATGATCGTAAGAACCATATTCTGCTTGTCATTTGTCCCAATGAATCATTAATTTGGACCTCTCTATCCTGCCACAGACATTTTTTTTTCTTTTTAAGTTTGAAGGACTCAAAACTTTGATGTTTTCATTTAATTTTGAAGCTGTGAACCTGGCTCTAAATGTGGTTGAAAATGGCTGACAGACTCAAAAGTGAACAGAAAAGAACAGATATTCTGAAAGTTCAATATCCATTTCCTTAGGAAATCGGATGAAAAGTCTTAACATCAGTATTCTTAGCTAGTGCAGGGCTGGGAACAGTCAGACCATTTTTCTGCTTGTGTGTTTTGCCTAATTACAGTAAAATCTGATCTTTCTTTGGATGTTTTTCCATGGTGGTGCCCAGTGACAGGACCAGAGGCAATGGGCACAAACTGAAGCACAGGAGGCTTCAGCTGAACGTCAGGAAACACTTTCTTACTGTGATGGTGACTGATCCCTGGCACAGGTTGCCCAAAGAGGTTGTGGAGTCTCCCTCCTTGTTGCTACGCAAAAGCCATCTGGACGTGGTGCTGGGCAGCCAGCTCTGGGTGGCCCTGCTGGAGCAGGGGTTTGGACCAGGTGACTTCCAGAGGTCCCTTCCAACCTCAGTCATTCTGTGATGAACACCAGAAGGATCTAATTGTTTTTTCTAGACCCACTAAAGTTTGAAACAGCTCATTTTTTGCACGGGGAAAATACAGGAGGAAGAAGAATGAGCATTAGTGAGGAGCATAAACTTGCTCGTTTGGGCAAATGGTTCAGTGTTTCTCGTACATGAACCAAGTGAACTCGACCGGAGTTTCAAAGGTGAAAGAGATGCAGGGAAAGTTTCTGTAGGTACCATGTATGCAAAATAGTAGGTGTACACTACCACAGTCTACCAAGTTCCCCAGCAACATGCCAGCTCTTGTGCAGTGCTGTGAAAATGCTTATTATTAAATCATGTGCTTTCCCCAAGAAAAGCGTCACTTCTGGGAGAGAAGGATAGAAGAAGGGTACTGTTTGTTCTTGTCAGAATGAAAACTGAGGCATACAGAAAATTCATGTGATACCAAAACCAGTCTCTGCCCCTTCCTTGCCTCAAGCACTGGGGGGGGCAAAATGTCAACTGATTGAATATTTTGTGTTCTGAATTAATCTCTTGTTAATAGTATAACAAGAATCATAGAATCACAGACTGAACAAGGAAGGGGAAAAAAGAACAAATTGTCATGGATCTGTAGTGCTACGTGGTATGCAGATACACAATGCTTCTATTGAGGAACTGGATGGATGAGAAGGTGAAACATCATGTCCTGGTTCTGATCTCAGTTTTTTTACAAAACCTTATTTCTCTGAGGTGGTGCTGCTAACTCCATGGGTGGAAAGTCACTGGAATTGACGTATGGATTCCACAGGTGTTACATTTTTAAAGATAACATTTCAGGAGGAGAAGAGGATGGAAGAGGAGGAGTACTTAGGGGAAACCCCAAATCAACTGAAGACTTCTGTGATAGTCAGCAACCTATGGCAAGCCTAGCACACTCTGATGAATCTTGATGATAGGTATGAAATGAATGCTTCTAGTGTAACTGGAAATAACACGGTTGACCTTTTAAAAAGAACAGGACTTGTTTTTATGCTCTTGACAGTGTGATTCCATCTTCCTAGGACAAGATCCTGAGATTTTTATTAATTTGTTTATTTCTCTTAATTGAAAATCTCTATTTTTCTCTGGCATTTAAGGCTTCCTACAGCAGATAGAGCAAATAAACGTAAGTACCTCGACACCTGATTTAGTAAAGGCTTTAGTTTTGAGTTTTATGGGAATTTCAGTGGAAACTCTCAAGTATTTCAGTGGTAAATCTACATTAACAGTAACACAGTACAGTAAGAGTGAATACGGAGATTATACCCTTTTCAGTTGGTGCTGAGATTCCTCATCTCTTCATGCTTTGGGGATTTACTTTGAAGTAGGTATTATCTGGCTTCCAAGGCTTAACAGTCCCACTATAGGCCTGATTTGGAGCTGTTTGAAAAGAAGCTATTCCTCAAATTGCTGCTATGTCAACTGCAGGCACCTCCAAGGAGCGAGATGTTGTCCTGTAGACTGCTTTGCACAGGCACCATTAATATGTTGTCATCCTGGAAGCCTGGTTCATGAAAGTAAGTTCCCCCTCAAGTAATTTCCAAGTGAAACTGTGGTTCCTGGTGTTAGCTCCATCTCCCTCTGCTCCATCTCCAAACAGTGTACAGTAAAGGAAGAGTGGTAGTCTTAATTCTGTAGTAGTTATGCCAAGAGGATGCAACAAATGCAGTGGTGCCTGTGTCCCTGCACCTTGTTTTTTCCGAAGAAACAAGACTGGATAGCTTTGTGGCAGTGTTTTTCTTTGCTGCTACTTTGTCCATGGTTGACTGGAGGTTCTGAGCCCAGGGGCTTGTTCAGATTTGTGGGACTTTCTCCATGAGATGCAGGATGACCAACCATGGGTGAAAACCTTTTGGATGCAGTCGGGCACTGTCAAGGTGAGGCAGAGTTACAACCTTCCTCGCATGTAGTTTCAGGAGGCCATACCTGGATTCAAGAATAGTGGTGCTTTCTAAAGCCTCACAGTCCTGTTTCCACCAGTGAGTGGCTAACTGGTTTGGGGTGAGAAACTCCTTGTAGATGAGCTGCTGATTTAGGTCTCTGAGACCATCTCAGAAACTATTTGTTTGAAGAAAGTGAATGTAGACAACACTGACTACATCATTAGCAGCTTGGAACAAAACAGCCCATTCCAAGTAATCCCTGCAGTAATAGTCCAGTGAAACTTAACTTGGAGTATTGCTGCTACAGCTGAAGTAAAAGCAGTCCCAACATGAATACGAACACTTGGCATTTTTTCTGTGCTATTAAACAGATATGTAGTCATCAGCTGACAGAGTGTCCAGGTGACTAATATGATTCAGTGCATTTAGAAAAAAAAAACCAACTTTTCATTTGTCCCTTCACAGACTCACAGGATCCTGTTCAGACTGGTGGGGACCTGGGGAGGTCTCCAGCCCCAGCCCCTGCCCAGAGCAGGCCCAGCCGTGGGCTCAGACCAGGCTGCTCGGGGCTTCACCCAGCCAGAACATGAAACTCCCAAGGATGGAGACCCAGCCCCACCGCGGGGCTGTCCTCGTGGGGAAAAGCCTTCTCCTGACCTCCAGCCTGAGCCTCTCGTGTAACTCTCACCCTCCCTGCAAATTATATCAATTACTAATTGCCTTAACAAGGAAAGGAATTACTTGTGTCTTCTTTATCTCAACCTATTATGGATTTGAAGGCTGTTCTCATGTTCTGTACAACCTTTTGTTGTACCACACACCTCTGTGAAGAGCCCGGCTGTGTCTCCTCCATCCCTCCCATCAGTGCTGGGGTTGCTCTTGGGTGCCCCTGAAGCCATCACTTTTCCAGGCTGAACCAGCCCCGGTCCCACAGCCTCTCAGTGGCCCCCTGCTGAACTTCGTCATGTTCATCAACTTCTTTCCTGCACTTGGTGCCCCAGAATAGATGCACAAGCGCGGAGCAGAGGGGAATAATTACCTCCTTGGTCCCTGATCTGTGCCCCTGTTCATACAACCGAGGATACCACTAGCCATCGTTACTGCCCGTGTCAGATGTCAGGACCTATCAAAATACAGAAATCTATGACAGGCCTTGTAAATACAATACAGAATTTTACCAGAAATTCAGAGGTGGAAACTGCATCTGTTAAACATCTCTCTACTCCTCCCTCCCCTCCAGCAATTCCCCTTCCTTTCATTTTATAAAACGAAGAGTTATTTTAAATATTGGGACCCTGCAGAAGACTGAAGAATAATACTTTCTAGAAAAATCTAAATTTTTCAAGTGGCATTATTGAAAAATGTTTTGTCAGAAATTTCAGGGCCTTGCTACAAGAGTTTGCCCACCCAGTTGCATCCCTTCCGATGTGTGTTCTGCAATCAAGCCCTCACAGATAGTTGATTTATTAGTGGCTTGGCTAATTTCCTGTAAGTTAAATTAAATTCTTTAAATGATTGTTATGAGACAAGAAATAATTATTTTAGATGAGTAATTTATGTTAATCTTGGCCTCGCAGATAAAGTGTTTCAATGGACAGAATTTCTGAAGTTCCTAACTAGCACAGCTATGACATTTGTAATAGTTCAAAAGCTTTTAAGTGCTATGTTTTTTCCCTTTTACTGTTTCTTTTTAAACGTGATCCAGCCCTTGCTCCCTTCTTTTATGTTGTCTCTTCCCCCCTGATAAAATAAAATGACCAAAAAAAAAGTGATTTGGATACAGACTCTTTTTATTCTTATAAATCGGAATATTTGCTCAAAGAGCCTCAGGAAAGTTGAAATGTGGAACTAAAGAGGACCTCAGGAAGTCATCTAGTCCGTCCCACAGTTCTGAAGCCCAACTGAATATATTTAGATTCTCTCTCATATCTTACCTATTCTTTGATATCTCTATGTTTTCATATTCTCCCTATAGACTGTTTCTATGCTTAACAGGCTACAATGAAGTTTTTTCTCGCTTACATAACTCTGCCTTGCTGCAAATTATATCAATTACTAAATGCCTTAACAAGGAAAGGAATTACTTGTGTCTTCTTTATCTCGACCTATTATGGATTTGAAGGCTGTTCTCATGCTCTGTACAACCTTTTGTCTTCTAAACCTGACAAAATTTATTTCTTACACTTTTTCTTTAGGCAGCATTTTCTTAGCCTTTCTCATTCTTGTTCCACACTGCAACTTATGTACCTCTTCCAGTTAAAGCCTTGCAAGCATCATTATCTCCTCTGTCTTACCACAGCACAGAAAGACACTTACTAGTTATAATATAGAGTTGCATTTGGGATTCTTACTCAGTTTGAAGTCTGCTGTAGCCTTAGGTCTTCCTCTGTGCTCATCAATCCTTCTCCATTTTTTGTGTGTGCATTTTGCTTTTTACTTCTGGTATTTAGACTGCATTTCTCTCTGCTGAATTCTGTTATTCATG
Source organism: Opisthocomus hoazin (assembly GCF_030867145.1). Taxonomy (NCBI): domain Eukaryota; kingdom Metazoa; phylum Chordata; class Aves; order Opisthocomiformes; family Opisthocomidae; genus Opisthocomus; species Opisthocomus hoazin. The sequence goes on along the minus strand of NC_134454.1, from coordinate 19,550,480 downwards.
TAACTATTCCCATTTATCATGTTTATTTATTTTATCAGATTCCAGCCCTGCTCTGTAAAGCACCTGCAAAGCCTTTACCTCGGAACTATGCTCGTGTACTCTTGCTTTCGCATCTGACTTGTTCACTGAAAATACTGAACACCGCTTCCCCAAGCTGAACATCTGTGAACTGATGCCTCTTCCTATTTGATAGCGATGGCTGCAGTCTGTATTTGAGGGGGGAGGTGTCTATCTGCTGCACACACGCTTCGTGGTGATTTCATTTAGACCAGTTTCCCTAGTTTGCTTATCTCAGCCCTTTGGGACTGCGTTGAAGACTTGTATAGTCAAAATGCAACTTCAACATCAAAATGATATGATGGCGGTTACTGATGTGGTTTGCTTGTACACTAATGATTCTTCCTCAGTTTCAAACATTCCTATCCAAAACTTCCATCATTTTATAAATCTTACTAATGTTGAGTTTGGAGAAAATAAAACACTTCCGTATGTCCTGAAGTGCTGTAAGATGTCCGATGTAGTCACACCACTACATCATGTTCTTGATACCTCCTGTTCTGAAGCTTCACGAGATGGAGGGAAGGGTAGGAGAATATTGACTTTTCTGGTTTAGTATTAGTCTGGCTTCCTCTTTCTTTTCTCTGTTGGAGCTGATCTAAAGTAACTAAAAATCCAGCTGACAGGACAAGAGTGGCTCCTGCCATGTAGAAGCCTGCTCTGTAATCTCCAGCCATGTCCACGATCAGACCTGGAGAGAAACAAATGACAGCAAGGTGATTGTCAGAAAACAGGCTAATATGAATAAGCTCAGCAGTATGAACATATCCTCTCACAAAGGGAATATGCTGGCTACACACTTGTCTTGCTGCTTTCTACATCACGAGTGCATGGAACATCAACCCATTATAACAGCATTTTAAAATTTGAAACACAATTCATGTCTGATTTACTTCGCATATGTGAATTGCTGGTAAAACAAAATGCTACAGAGTTTGAAGCACTTTCCAACCTAAAGCATGGCAGACAATGGCGGTAATGGCAGAAAAAAAGCCAAATCGTGCAGCTTTGTATCTGAGCAGCCCCATGTTCTGTGGTGTAGCTGTCATCAGTTGCTGTCATCTGGACCATAACTGTACAGCATGAGAGATTTTAAAGAAAGAAAGGAGAGGCCTCTGCTGGAGACACACTTGGAGAGGTTGCCTGCAGTGTTAGGGGCTTTCCTGTTCATCATTTGACAAAGAGTCACAGATGTTAACAAAAAGACCCTGGTTTTTAGTAGATTTAAGCCAACCAAAATACCTAATGCCATTGTGTACCGTACTGAAAAAGCAGCAGTATATAGTAGTAAGTACAGCAGCAGTGTATGCGGCAGCATCGGCTGCTCCGCGGGTATGATGGCAGGTCCATTTGTGGGCTGAGGAAGGTGGCTTGCTTGGTCTGCCTTTGGAAACTTTGTCCACATTTAGCGTACTCCCTAGCCCTCGTTGCAATCAAACATCAGTCCTATTATGCCAAGAAACTCTGAATCCAGATCTTTTAGATTTTACTCTTAAAAGTAGCAAAGGAGAGCTTGAGAAGCACTTAGTGTTCCCTCCTCTTCCATGCCTTTTTTTTAAGCTTACTGTATATACACAGGGGAGTCACACTGATCCACAGGCAATCAGTACTAGTGACCAGCCACTATATAAACGTCTTATTATCTTTGTATTTCATTCAGATCTTCCCAACATACTTCTGATACTGTTCTGTCTCAAATTCTTGATAAATCTTCCTGGTTCCTATATTTTCAAAAGTGAATGAAAATGTTTCGTTATTCAGCCTGACCCATTTGTAACCTATTAGTGGTGTCATTACCACAAAAGTCACTATAGTGCATGAGCAGTGGTCTTTGGACGAGGACTCAGATCCACATTTTACAGCTCACATTTGTCATTTTTCTGCCATATCACTTTGCAAGCTTGCAGCTTGTTTGTCTCGCATTTCTCCAAGATGACTTTGTCTTGTTGCCAGCCCATAAATCCGTGTGCTGTCTCATTGTCTACTCTCTGTTCCCACTGTTTTTATGTGCTGCCTCCCCCATTTATTATACTGGCTAGCTCAAATGCCGTCTGAACACAGCAGGCATCTCTGTGAATATTTCCTTGAGGTTCACATAGCCTTGTGTTTCAAGCTGTTCAATTTGACTTTCTGTAGAAACCCTCCCAACAATACCAGCATTTATGCAACACCACTAGCCTCAAATTTCATTTTCTTCTCTGAAAGTATGGATCTGCCTCTTGCCCCAAAGTACACTTTCACAGCGAGAGAGTGGGAGTCCATCAAGTGGTGTTCTGTGGGATTCAGGAAGCAGGAGCACCATCATGCCAACCCTGCCATTCTTCCCTGCTTTCATGTTCAACAGGTATCTCTAAAACCACAGAGAAGAGAGGGAGCTAGATATTTTGTAGCAGAATTAAACTGACTCTCTGTTTTTATATACTTCTGGGTCCAGATACCCCTGAGGTAAAAAAGGGGGAAATTTGGGTCCAGATCCAGATTTTTTTCAGTTTGGGATACCATTCCCCTTTCTTCTTGTAAACTGTATTTGGCAGACTGTCATCTTAACTTACCAGCAAGAGGAGGCCCCACAAAACCTCCAGTGCTTCGAATGAGCATGAAAAGCCCTAGAGCACTGTCAAAATCTGGCATGCCTACAACATCTGCTAGCACTGTAATGTGCACGGCGACTGTTGTACCAAAGAAGAACCCATAGAAGCCAGTGAATATTGCCAAGGACAGGTAGTTATTAGCCAGCGGCAACAGCATCAGGGAAGTACTGATCAGCATAATTGTCATTGTCAGCAAATGAACAGTTTTGGTAACGTGGAGATTGGCATACCAGCCACACAGCAGTCTGCCTGCGAAGTCCACCATAGCCAAAATGGATAGGAGGGATGCAGTCCACGACTCATCTATTCCCAGGCTGTAGCTAAGTGGAACTAAAAATAATGGAGGAACAAAAAAACTCATAGCAGCTAATATGCCAAAAACGGCATAAAGCACAAACTCCGGTCGCCTCACAAGCATCCAGTTGAAGGTTTTCTGTGTGATGGGAGACACATCTTCTTTGTCCATCCTGGATGCACCATTGCCCGGCGACGTCTCAGTTCCAGAACAGCTAGCCTCAAGGAGGCGGCTGCTTGCCAGGGGTCGCATCAGCACTCCACAGACACAAATGTTGAGTTGGATGCCACCTATGATCAAGAGGGCACCTTTCCATCCATATTGACTAATCAACCACTGGAAAAATGGCCCAAACGTGAATGCAAAGGCGCATTCTCCAGCACTGGCAATAGCATTGGCCAAAGCTCTTTTCTTGGAGAAATAATGGCTAACAATGCTAACGGCTGGTGTCCATGAAAATGAAATCCCAAGTCCTGAAAAACACCAATGCAAATAGCACCAGTTAGACACTCTTGAGGTATTTTGTGAAGGTGGAGATTAAAGCAGTCAGTGCTCCAACATCTGCAAAGTTAAAAACTGGTAAAAGAAGAACGTTTTTATTCCTAGCAGAAGCATGAGCTCAGCTGTACTATGTGCAAGAGTATAAATGTGGCGTATGTTCTATAAGAATAAGTTTTATGTTAAAGCAAAAAAGCAGTAGAAAGTATACACTAATATAGTCTCACTGTGGAAAAAATAATAGTTGGCTTGACAAGTTTGCCACTGGGTGAGAAATCACATGGCCATGCAGCTGAAACTAGACAGATCTCAGAGTGTCCCCGCTGTCCTCATTAAGGCCAGTACTGGATCAGATCACTGGGTTAAGTAGAGCTGTGTTCAGGCTGGAAAGTAAGGGAGGACGTGAAGGAAGCTGGTGTATTACCTCTGTTTGCTCCTCGTTTTCTTGCCGGACTGCTTTGAGCAGGCTTCAAACCTGCTCTAACTCAGAGTGATTTTAATGGCTCCCTAGAAACTATTTGGCAGCCCAGGACTGCCAAAGGGCTCAAATTCCAGACATTTTCTCAGGCATCCAGCATGGAACTGGGAATGGTTTATTTTATTCCCTGCCAGCTTTGCTTCCTGTTCCAGGAAAATCTGCTAGCTGTTGGAGACAAGTTTCTGGCCTGTTTTCACCTGGAGTAAAGGAAAGGATTGGAATCAACTGAAAGCCTGGGCCTGTGTTCAAACCAGAAGATTGATAGGAAGTACAAAATTTGGGATCTCTGTGTCCTTGTACTTCAGCACCCTTTAGGTTCTTTAAATCTTCACAAAGCTCTTGGCTCTGAGTAAAAAACAAAGTACTTTTCATTTTCTGGTTGTGTGTAATTTGCAGGTGAAAATCACTAACATCTAATTATTCACCTTCTTTGTCATTGCAGGTTTCTAGGACAAATTCTTATTTCTAGAGCGGCACATGACGGAAATGACCTTTAAAGAAGGTTGCTGGTTCTAGCTGGTCATAAAATCAAAATAGAAATCAGATTTTAAAACTCCTACCATTAGCACCTTCAAATAAGGTGCAACTCTCTGAGTTGCTGGTGAAAGACATCCATAGAGCCATAAAGTCATACCTTGTAGGAAGCCAGTCGTTGCATACATCCAGACCATGTTGAGTCCAAGAAATCCCAGCGCCATTCCTGAAAAAGCCAGGAGCCCTCCAGTGATCACAACTGCCCGATGAGTGTATCGTACACATAGTGAGCTGGCAACAGGGGCTGGATGAGCAGCAAAATAGGAGAAAGATACGTTAGGAACATTAAGCTGATTGACAGGATTGAACAATTTGAAGGAGAAATACCCTTACAATGCTTGTCTCAAACAGCCCGACTTCTGCTGGACAGGGGGGGTCAATTGGGATTTTAAAATTGGATCCTTGCTGATAGGGAAATGACTGTCCCTGGTGCACAGATTTTAAAATATATTCGAAATATGGGGACTTTTTTAAAGGGAAAGAACATTTCAGTGCCTTCCTTGCAGAACAGTTCTACTGAGTTTCATGTAAGGATGCAACTAGAGATACGACAGAAATTTGTGTGGTGTTTTAACAGAAAGTGAAACCCCAGCCATAGAATCTCTAGGTTAATCTATAAAAATTGTATTCTTCAGAGTGTATTATTGACATGTTGGTGTGAAAACTTTCTGGAGAAAAATATTTTTTATCTTCTAGAGCTTTGCAAAATCATCTGTTCATGGAATTGCAGATGTTTTATAAAGGACCAAAAATGAAGGCTTATTCTGAGGTAATATTTTTCCAGGAAATTTGCAGTTCATTTCTTAATTTTTATTTCAGTGGCACAGTTTCTCTCAGCAGACTGCCGGAATTCTTCAACACATGGGGGCAAAGTTGTGCCAGGTACAGAGCTGACTTTGTGCAGCAATTCCAAAACCCAAGGCACTGGACTCTAAGCACTGTCTCGAAGCACCTGAAATGTTAGGGATATTTTTGCTTAATTAAGGACCAGCTGTACTGCCTGTCTGTTTTTCCATCAGCATCACAGAGTTAAGATCAAGGCCATACCTGCCATGGAAAGGTACTCGCTGTTCTGTGGGGATAGTTTCAAACCCCAAATATGGGATATATATATTTTTTTTTTTAATAACCGTGGCCACTAGAGGGGACCCAAGTAACACCCCGGACAGCACCAGAGCTCAGTGGGGTTCCATAGTGCAAACAGGGAATCAGCTCCCTACAATCTATTAATATTCTGAAAATTGGAGTTCAGGGATAAAATCAAATTTGGTTACTGCGCACCATGCTTATAAACTGAAATAAGTGGGGAGACAATGAAGAGAGGGCAGTCAGCAAGGGAGGTTTGACAGTAGTCAGTAGGGGCAGGTTGTTGTACGATCACCTGTGATAAGTAAGATAAGAATAAAGAGAATTTGGTAGCTAGGACAAGTGAAATAAACCTGGCAGAGAGATAGTAATGGCTGTGAAATCTGCAGGACATACATTGTCTGGCAACAGGTAGCTGGCAGAAGTTATACAACCTCCAAATGTCTCATCAGCATTTACAGCAAAACTACAATGATTTGATAATCATGTAAAAATGATACTGGAATTCAGCCATGGTCTGTAAGATGTAGTGGAAAGGATGAGACAGGATGAAGTATATATAGTTGGAGAATCCTACACATACGATGAACAAAAGAAAAGTAGCCTCAGGATAAAAAGAGAGATCCAAGGAAGTGCTTAAAAACAAGAGAAAAATCAGCAGTTAGAGCAGAAGTACTACCAAAAAGCAACTTTTTAAATAGAGAATGAGAAGAAATCGGCAGAAATCAAACATGGGACAGCAGGAAGAAGAAAGAAGCTAGCCACAGAACTGGAAATGGAGAAGAGAGCTAGGGTCCAGAGTCTGATAGGATAAAGGGCAATACACAGAAAACTTGCAAACAATGGAAAGGGATGACGATCGCAAGTGCAAAGAGAAAGGTGAAGGGAGATGCACATCAGTACCAAGAGAAGGCCTATGTGTGTGATGGGGAGAATCGCTGCTGTGGTAAATTGAACCGCCTGTTGCCAGTGCAAACCCCAAACATAGAAGCACGTGCTCTCCTTCCACACAAGACACAGAGCTGCTGTTGAAAGGATCCAAATGGGAAAAATTAGCAATTCACTGAGCATCCTTCATACTGAGCCAAATGACACTGAATGTTTCCCAGAGGAACATATCAAGAAAGACTAGGCCAGGCCAGGAAAGATGCTCAAAGAACTGGAGGCTCAGATGATCTTCAGCAGAAAGTCTTCTGGTCCCTATAAATGAAGCAAAGGCACGAGAAGATACGAAAAATTACCTAGTGACCCAAGACATTATGAACTGCTATACAGAAGGGTTTTGGAATGTTTAGTCATCAAGCTGTATTCAGTGAAAGAGGATTATTTTCTTAGGATTTCAAAGGATGAAAAACAATTTCTGCTGAAAATTGTAGCTGCCTTCTTTGAAGTAGGCCAGCCTCACACCTGGTTAGGCAAATACAGTTTTGCTCATTTATAATTCATATTATTATTTAATATGGTCTATCCTTGACACATTCCTATATAATGTAAATATATATTAAAAAAAAACAAAACAAACAAAACCCCCAAAACCTAAAACAGGACTTTGAGTTCTTTTATCCTCCTATGTTGGCTTTTTTTTCTCATTAAGCTCATATGTCTGAAAGACCAAATAGTATCACAACAGGTCAGTGATAAGTCTGATTTGTAAACCAAATTGATAGATCCCCATTTATTAATTTCTGTAGTCTGTGAAGTAGGTGGAAAAGCAGGTTTTTCATTGATTTTTCAATTAATTATTTCTGTAAGAATTAAACAAGCTCTAATACTGCAAATCAAGCATCAAGGATAGCAGTTTATGGAACCAGTAAATTCTTTCTAACTCATGACTTGCTTTGTCTTTTTACTTTGACTTTGAATTACTGTTTTGTTCTTTTGAGTAAATTTTTCAAAGAAAGATCAGTTGCTCATGACCTTTGAAACTACTGCAATTACAAGCAAAAATACTGATAGGTGTGGACTGAGTAGGATGCATATAATTACACAGTGTCTATGCAATGAAGTGTATTCACAAACAAAATTATAATAGCATTTATTACGTAAGGATACTTCCCTATTGCAACTATATATATCTACATGGGAATATGCAGAGTGGACTTCACAAATTCTGTACAGTTTGTGCCTGCACACATTTGGAATCCTCACCATAATGGTGAAGGATCATCCAGTTTAAAAGGACACAAAGGACACTGTAAACAGCTGAGAGTCAAAAACAGTATGTTTGATATTTTTCTCCATTTGGTGAGATGTGGTATTTGACCTCATCCCATAGCTCATTGCCTTTGACTGGGATAGTTCACTCTCTCTTCCCTTACTCCCTGCTTGCGTGGTCTTGTCTTCCTTATGTTCTCTATAAGCGAACTGATTTTTTTTTCTTTTCAACTCAGTGAGTTTTCTGTTAGATCAACGACTTGAAATCATTCTAAGGGGAAGAAAGGAGACCCAGAACTGTCAATACATGGAAGGAAGGGGGATCTTGGTGAAGACAAAAAGGAGAAATGGGGGAAAGCAGGACTGAGAGTTCACCATTTTGGTAGCAGACGGCTTATCTGCTAGGCAGGGTCAGGTCACAGTCCTTATGACTTGAAGTACGTTGAAAAAGTAACAGTCATTGTGAGATCAGTGAAAATGCACAAACTGGTTTAAGAGCTTGATCCAACAAGCTCTGCAATTCTTAGGACTGTCTCAAATGAGTTTGATTTAAAGCCTGTAGGAAAATTGAATCATGAGTCTAGGTACATGAAGTTCTTGAAGGTAATCAGGTTCCCATGTATACAGAGCATCCTCATTAACCCATTCCATGTCTGAGGCATGGATACATTTTTATGAGAGGAAGCAAACGCCAATTTTCTGTAGAGACAGAAGAAGGAAGTATTGTCCTTACATATTTTCATTTTGTGGAGTTTTTTAAGGAAGTTCTTCAAGATGTCTTGAGTAGTTAAGACATTAAAATAAAATGCTAGAGGAGCACTTCTACCTACCTCCTAAATGAAAGATGGCAATAGCTACTGATGTGATCCAGGAAGTGGTGCTTGCAAGTTCATCAAAGTGCTGCTGGATTTCAACAAAGAACAGACCAAAAGTCTTGAGGACAGCAGCAGTGAGACCCATCACCATGAAGGCTGATACTACCACAACCCATCCATAGCCACCATCAGGTGGATTGCGGTCTTTGGCCTGCATCTTTTCTAATTCTCAGGTCTTCTCTCAGTAATTTTTGCTGGGGTGGTAGTGATGGTGGTGAGGATTTTTAACAGATCTGCAAATTAGTAGAAGGCCCAGTGTTAGAAATAAAAGATTCTAGGAACAGCTTACAGAAGTAATCAACAAGTGAAAACACAATATGCATTTCACTGGTTTGACTGAAAATATTACCGGGGAAACAGATGCCACAGGAGACAGAAGACAGAGTAGAAAGTAAAACAAAGACAGTAAAAAAATGAAGAAAGGAAAACTATTCAATTAAGGAGGACAGAAAAAAGAAGTATGCAGATGTAAAAATAGAAGACTATGGGAAAAGAGACGCAGACACTAAGATTGTCAAAGATATGCCCAGGATCCTACCCATTCTAGTAACATCAAGAACCTTATCCCACCCATCAGACCAATACATTATAGTAAACAATTAGAAAATTAAATGCCTGACAGGATACCATACTTTCTAACAGTCTCTAGGTATTGCAACATACCTCACAAACTTCAGAGCCATCAAGGCGGTTGTTTGTACCCATCAGCCTCTTGTCATAATTGTGTGTAAGGATGAGCCTAATTATATTTGCTAAGTTGCTCCTATGAGTGGTATTATTAGTGTGACAGAATAAGAGGTAGAAAAAAAGAAAATATTCCTAACTTTAAAAGGGCAGGAAATCTGTCAGTTTTGATCTTCTGAGTATCCACGCAAATGGAAATAAATAGAAGCTACTTCACTTATCTGGAAGTCTGAACATAGTGGACTTTCCATTCCTGTAATGGCAGCCCCTCAGAGAAAGACTTCACCTTCCATTTAGCAAATACCAAAATGACATCGAAAATCAAAAGAATTCAAGTTGAAGATACTGACTGTGGGATCTTTTCAACCTTGATACTCTCTATTTAACCATGGTGTAAGTTCCAGGAATACTGCAAACCTGTTTTTTCTGTTTGTGCTTTGTCTCTGAAATCCCATGTGAAGCGGCAACTTTGACTAAAGAATGGGAAGGTATAAACTTAATGCTAACTCTCACGGTTGTTGTAAGCAATGGTCTAATTCAGAACCACAACAATAATTTCTTAGTAAATCCAGTGGCAATAGGTCTTCTCCCTGTGTAAACAGGGTGCTTATAGTCTCAAAAATGGTATTCAAGATGAAACCGGGTGTTATTCTGGTCCCTGAGGAGTGTATTACAGAGCCAGTATTAGATATGTACTGGACGTCTGAACACTACCTGTGCACTGTAAAACTTTTGAGCTCCCTGCCACGTAATACTATGGATACTAAAATTTTACATGGAAATACTAGATAAATCTGTGCTGTACAAAGCTAATAAGGATTACCAAATGCTTAAAAACGGTCCCTGGCTCAGGAAGTCTCCAAGCTGCACGTAGTCAGAAACTGAGAAGTATGATATGCTTAGTCTATTCTTAATCTTAAACGTTCCCTTTTGGCCTGGGTGAATATAGCTGTTTTATAGTGTGAGTAACTTGCAAGGAACACTGTGTAAGAATTCCTCAACATTTGAGCATTTATAAACATTCATGGCTCCAGCACTGCAAAGCATTTTTGCCAAAACTTGGCACATGCTTCCTTCCGCAGGCATCTTAACAGGCAAGCACATCTTATTAAACACATAACTGAAAAAACATATTTCCCGTTAGAAGTTTTGTGACAAACTTGGAGGAATCATGCAGTGCATGGAGGACATAGTATCCGGCTGAGGGAGGGAAACATTCCAACTATTTTCCTGTTTCTTCATGGACACTAAATTCTAAGTGGGCATGTTGTACAAAATGCAGGAGACTGAAAAAAACACGGCACAGGAAGCAGTCTTGTTGTAAGAGGGAGAATGCGAGCTGAAGATGTACTGTACTTAGGTTCATCTTCCCTGTGTGCGGCTGGGAAAGATGAGGGTTAAGGGAATCCACACCACTAGAAGTCATCCAGTACAAAGCAGCAGCCACTCGTCCTGTGTTCGCCCCACTGGGGTACATGATCTCCGGAGGACCTAAAACACTGCAGCAGGGTGGGGGAAAGAAGCCATCAGAGCCTTGTAGGGATCAGAGGCAAAATCATTCTGCTGCCATGTGTCTGGCTCAAGCTTCGGACTAACATGTGGCACTGGACACATCTGCATGACAGGCATAGTGAGACAGATTAATCAGTTGCACAAGGTCTCAGACAACATCTTGAAAAATCTTAAAATGTAGACACAACAGAAGGAGGAATGCTTTGTGGCTGAGGTCTGTTTGAAGGAATCTGGTTTTCATTCCCACAATTTCTGGGTGACCTTGAGCAAGCTGCTTGATCTTGCTGTGCCTCTGTTTCCTCAGTTGTCAAATGCAGCTAATACTTTCAAAGGTCATGCATTTTTGTGAGGTTGAAAATGGTAATACTTGTATTAGTGCTGAGATACTATAAGAAAATACAGAAACTAGATCAAGCTACAGCCATGTCTTCTTGTATTGCTGGGCTCAAGTGGCATGGTCGTAATCTGTTCTGCGGCACCAAAGAACAGAAAACAGGATGCAACACTCTGGCTAAATGAGCCTGCCTAGGCAGCGTGATACTGATGTTGCTGCACTCTGCATGGACACGCCTGGGCAAGGGATTATGATTTCTGCTGCAAGACAGATAGGAGAAATCCTGCTACTTACCAGGCAGCACCCAGACTAACACAGGCATGATAAAATCTACTGCTTCCTGACACCACCCAGCGCCCTTCACCTTCATTAGGCAAACTCAGCCCTAGGAGGAACATAAATCAGGCCCTACTGCTCGCAACACTTAAATGAACAGTCTTTTTCCTGACCACAAATACATCTTCTAGATCACAGCTCAGAGTTTAGGCTCCAGTCTCTTTCAATGATCACACTGTTACATACAACTCCAAAACAAAATTACTGTTTCAGTTGTGTGATTAACTAATGAGGTAGCTATCTCCCACGAGCCCTACAGGTTTGAAAGCAGTGCAGCAACGTACTGTAGGGAGTTGCTGGAATGCCTGAACAGAGTAGGAGAAAGTGCAGATGACGCAATGGGTGGACATGTTGTTGCTGACACCATGCTCTGCCGCCTTCTTCACTTGCAAGTGAAAGCTTACTACAGGCATGTAATTGAGAAAAAGCTGTGCTGAAAGAAACACCCAGGACCTCTTTCCGCTCTTAGCTATTGACTAATGCTAAATGGTAAGGTTTTAATGTCTTCACTCGCTCCTCTTGCCCCTGAAACTAACCTTTTAAAACAAAGGAGGAAAAACCTGTAGGGAAAGCCCTTTCTGTTGTGCTTGGCCACACACAAGACCCCTCAAAGAATGTAAAGACATGCCTTGAAGCATTAGCGTTCTGCACTAGTGCATTAGTGTTCACCTAGTCATGCCCTACAAGTTCTCTCCAAGCTGTTTCGGCTTTTATTCATGTCAATGATTCAGAAGGTTTATCAGACAATAATAAAAATAAATCATACAAAGGTTGTCTGACTGCTTGCATTTTAGGGTGCCATATAAACTTGTGAAGACTGATACTTGCATTACTTGGTTATCTTGCATTCCGTGTTCTGATTTGTTTTTTACAGAAAAGCAAATAAGTTTAATGTATTTTCTGCACACTGCAGAACAACTTGGTGGTTGGTGGAACCAAGAAAAGACTGTTGTTGCCATGAGTCCTAGTCTTGTTTCCATGCAACTCACACATAAAGTTCCCTAAGTAACTGTAGTCACTCTCTGTGAGATGCTGGGTGGACTCACTGTGAGCAGGTGACACTTAGCACTCTGCAGAAACACGTTCCACAAAAAGACAAAAAAGGCAAGTACTAAGTTTTTCCATGCTTAGATGAAGAAAATGTGACTTGTTAGTCGGGGTTTGGTTTGGGTTTCCAGTACAAGCATGGTACTTTACCTTGAGTTTGGACTTAAAAAAAAAAAAAAAAAAGAAAAAAAAAAAGAACAGACTTGATTTATGCAAAGGCAAAACTACTTTTACCAAAGGCTGATATTGGGACAGAACCACCAACCAGACTACCCTGAAGAAGAAACAATTCAACATAATCAACTACATAAAACTAAATACAAAGCAGATCTTTAATGAATTGACAACAGATTAGCTAATTTAATCTTGTTTTAATAGTTACATTAGAAGAAAGATGGAAAGAAACACAGAAATAAATTCTGACATGCTGAAACTTCCTTCACATACGTGCCTTTGTGCACAGCCAGGGAACAGGTACTTACTATGTTTGTCACACTCAGATACCTTCTGGTCTTCATCGAACGCTCAGCCTGGCTCTGCTGATGCTCTCATGCCACAACAGTTTCAAATACAAGCCGTGCTAGTTAATGCTCTTCAGACACAAATTCAAGAGGACCTCTTGATAAAATTCTCTTTTCTACCTTCATTAATGTCATTTTAGTAACAAAGTCTAATGAACATGATCTATAACACAATTTACTGACAAGGCATATCAGAATGGAAAAGAGAGGCTGAATGCTCTGAGCAGCCAGTTTGAAGTAACAAAAATAGAGCATAGCATAAAGAAATTACCTTACCTGGGTAACCCAGGCTTGTATGGGATATGAAGCTCTTCCTTCACCTTCCAGTTGTATGTAAGTTCTTGAGTTGTGCTGCAAACCACCAGGTCATCTTACTCATTTTTCCTGGTACACACGGTCTTACCTCAACAAACCAATCTGTCTCATTCAGGATGTGTAAGCTGTCAGATTTTATAAGAATCCCCTCCTCCCCTCCCCAAAAGTCATTTGACTCCACCTACAATCAGAAAAACAAAGTTCTGTTCTGACTAGAGATCAGAGAAAGCAAAATCAGGGATGGCTGGAGGGAATGAGAGAAGGAAGGCAAATTTTATATCTGCGCTGTACTCGTACTGGGCTTGGAAATTTCAGATGTGTCAGCTGACCTCAAACTCCCTCGTGTTATGGGGCAGTTACTGCCAATGTTTGTTCAAATATGAAATTTATTCGTGGCTTCTCAGTGACTGTGCTGTTGGGTGATGTTGGCTACAGCTGAGCAGCACATAGCCTTCAGCAACTACAGAAACGACAGGAAGCTTGAATATGCTCTCCAGGTCCCGAGCCTGCAACACCCGGACGGTCAGAACCTTTCACCACATCACAGCAGTCCATTTGTTGTGCAATTTGTTTTTTTAAGGGCTCCAAACTCCTTATGTACTGCTGGATCTCATAAAGCTTTTATCCTGAGCTTTCACTGCTGGTTTATTATCACTGATTCTGTGTTTCCTAACAATTTGCCATGTACTTAGCTCATGGTGGCCACAGCCTGCATTGTAGTAGTTGGGGGGAAGGGTGGGTTGTCACAGTAGCTTGTCGCTTTTTATAGTCTTTTTATTTACATGCTTGTGCGCTTACCTTGTGACTTGATCAGTAATCTGCTTAGTTTGTGTGTGCTAAGGGGAAGTATGAACGTACGGATTGGTCAGTTGACTTGCCTAACTAAGACACAGATGTATTTCATATTTTGGAGCATTTTTGAAGTGGGAAGTCAGCAAGATTGTATGGTAACATTCTAGTTTTCTTTCACTGGGATGATTCTGTAGGACTGTTTTGTAGGGCTGGAGAAGTCAAAAGCATGGCAAAGAAAAATTAGGGTATAGTTCTGGCAGCGTATTTAAGCGTGCACTGCTGACAGAAAAGTTGCTGCCATCCCTTCTTCACCTTCCTGCTACCATGTGGGCCTTTAAACAGTGAACCAGACCAGTGAACTGATCCAGCTGGGCAAAACACCACCCTCAGTTCGGAGAAATTCATTCAGGGCTACAAGGATGGTGAGGGGACAGGAACATCTCTCCTATGAGGAGAGGCTGAGGGAGCTGGGCTTGTTCAGCCTGAAGAAGAGAAGGCTGCGAGGGGACCTCATAAGTGCTTATAAATATCTGAAGGGTGGGTGTCAGGAGGATGGGGCCAAGCTCTTTTCAGTGGTGCCCAGTGACAGGACAAGGGGCAATGGGCACAAAATGAGGCACAGGAAGTTCCGTCTGAACATGAGGAAGAACTTCTTCCCTCTGAGGGTGACGGAGCACTGGAACAGGCTGCCCAGGGAGGTTGTGGAGTCTCCTTCTTTGGAGATATTCAAGACCCACCTGGACAAGGTCCTGTGCAGCCTGCTGTAGGTGACCCTGCTTTGGCAGGGGGGTTGGACCAGATGACCCACAGAGGTCCCTTCCAACCCCTACCATTCTGTGATTCTCTGATTCTGCGTGCCTTCACAATGCAGAAGGCAGGAAACAGTGGCCAGGAATGAAACTTGGCAATGGGGCTGCTTAATCCAGAGGAAAAATTCACATGGCAATTGTGGCACGACTAGTATGTTCACACACCCTGTGAAGATGCCAGCCTGGAAACTCTGCCTTTAGACAAGCAAAGGTAGGTGACTCCCGTGGTGCCACTGAGGAATGATAACTGAATTGTGCACTTGCTTTTAAGTCAAAGTTTCAGCGTAACTTGTCGGCAGTGACACTACTCATGTCTCCCTTATTCCTTCCCCCCCAACACTGGAGGCAGTTACATGCTATGCTGCTGCCCAGCTTCTGTCTGAGCAACCGGGGAGGCCGTGAGCTGAAAGATGTCCTTATACCAGATTTTCTTATACCCTGATATAGACTGGATCCGTAGGTCTGGTTCTTTTCACAATTTTACTTTCCCTCCTAACTCTGTAGGCCTGCATTACCTTTCGAAGCCCCACTATGAAAAAAACAAACTGTGTAGCAATTGTATGCACATAGATGGATAACACAAACCAATATTGTCCAGACAGATATGCATATGACAGTGATCATGATAAACAAGACTATATTTCTTACATAGCTAGAGCTGTAAACCAGATGGAGACAAAGAGCAATCCAAACCGATTTTGTTGATCATAGCAGAGATGAAGCCTCTCTGGACAACGTACGCCAGCGTTGTACCACTCTCATTGTGATTTTTTTCCCCTAGTATGTAATTTGAACTTTCCTCGCTGTAGCTTACGACTTTGGCCTTCTGTCCTTCTCCTGTGCCACTCAATGGAAAGCAAAAGACAATTCTTCATATGACCACTGCAGGCCTATGGAGGGTTTTGAAGTCTGGTGCCAGTTGCACTGAACTTCTGTTCAGTCCAATAGAAAACACGGCAACATAGAAAATGAGGTATAATGGATAGCCTAGTGAAGAGGAAGGACAGCTGCTTGAAACTATCAAGCCTAGGAAGTACTACATAAGAATATGCCATGTAACCAAAATGAGATTTCCATTAATAGTTTGTATCCATTTTTTTAATATATTTTAAATGCATGAGACACATTAGTTCTTAGGAATCAGACAGTAAGTCGGCAGTCAAATGAGAAGAAGACTTTAAAGATTAACAGCCTCAAGGGTTTTTCTTGTATCTGGTAAAATAAATTGGACAAGAGCAGGATTCTTTGTAGTAAGGAGTCTTGGAAAGACTTCCTTGCTATTTTGAGTTTGTTATTCATGAATAATTTTTCATTATTCCAGTACTGTGTTATTTTCTAGTCATGGAGGTTCAAGTCTATAGACAAAATAATGATCTCTGGAACAGTTCATCGGTCAGTCCATCAGATTATTTTTTAATATTATATTCACTGAAATTATTAGAGATTATGTGCAAAGGAACATTGTCATGGCCTCTCATGACTGTGGCTTAAAAATGGAATGGTATTATTGATAGTACCCTGAATGTTCACTTTCTACAGTCCTTCCTACACATACATTTAATCTTTACGCATATCATTTAGTTTTGGTCATCCAGAACTACTATTAAGAATTATTACCATAGCATCTTTTGCTCAACTGATCAGGCTAAAATATTATTTTACAATTTTCTGTCAACATGTGGAATCTTTATGCTATGCCTGCAGCTTTGTACAGTACTTCTAATAATCTCCTGTTTTTCTCCACATTTTACATTTCAAAATCAAATCTAAGCCCCTCTCGTTTCTCCTTAAGAAATAAGAAAAAAAGGTAGACTGCAGTTCTACAAATACTACTTACATTACGTCTTATTTAGCATTTTAGTGTTTTAGAATACTCTGAAGAGAGCTTTCAGGTTTCCATTCATACATTGGAGAAAACAGTTTATTCCAGGTGGCAGGAAGAGTCACTTCTGTTCAGAACTACTTTGTCTGCTCAGCTTTCGCTGCATCCGAGGGCTACCTTCCACTTTAAGTGCTTGAGTGAGCACAAAATATGTTCATAGGTAGACTGCTACACGAAATATTTGGTGTGAAGTGAAATGAGAATCTGCCTGGAACATCTGTACTTCAGAGAATAACAGTGATTCATGATTAGGAAGAGATTATGCTTAAACTCTGTCCAGTCAAGTCATAAGGAATTATTTACCCATTTTGGAGTTAGCCATGTCTTGGCTTTTACTATTAGGCTTGTAAAACAAAACTGGCAATGGTTTAAACAGAAGCTGGCTATACATGGTTTTCGAAATGCCTTTTTCTCAATAATCTCAAAACTGAAATTAATGACTGTGTTGCCTGCTGCTGTAAATGGTTTTGGCTCCATTGATTTCAAAGTTATTGCACCCCTTTTACCACCAGAGAATTTTCTTCACTGATTTCTCAATTGGAAAAGGGCTGCTTTTGCAGAAGACTATACAATACATCTATCTATGGGCTGTTTATTATTATTGTAGTATATATAAGATGTGGAAAACAAGTCTCTGGAGTGTAGTTCCACACGTATGTAAAAGGCCAGCCTGCCACAAATACACACAGAGCCTGGCAAAGTCTCCTAGTAGTCAGCTGTGCTCAAGTAGAAGGACAGATAGCTTAAGAAACCATGCCTCCCACATTCAGCAGTCCTTGGTGGTGACCATGCTTGTTCCTTTACCTGGAACTATGAGCTTTTATCACATACACACTCTTTTTTTTCACTGACCAAAGCTTTCTGAGAGCATTATATAAACAGTAGGCCAAGACAAAATGCAGGTCACATGATCTCTCAACTAAGAATGTATTTATCAAAATGACTGAATCAAAATGACTGTATCTTTGGTTTGTGGTGTTAAATGATTGCCTATCTAATAATTGTCTGAGAACTGTGTGTAGGAGGGGTGTTATCACAGGAAAGAATTGGGAAACTATCATGGAAGAAATAAACAGGCTGGCATTACTGCCAAAGCAGCTGACATGGGATGCTAAACCAAACTTGGTAAGAAATGTAGGTGAGTGTGCAGAGTGTGCAGGTCGTGAAGGAAAAAAAGAGATTAATCTTGATGTGATTAGAGGAGGAGAACCAGGGAGGTGATTCAGTTGCATAATGTTGTTAGGCTTATGAAGGAGGTGATGTCTGTGCTTGTGTTTTGTGGAGATAGGACAGCCGGCAGTGATAGCTGGCAGGTATGGGAGGGGCTGAAGAGCAGAAAGAGGTAGCAATCAAGTGACTGAGTGATTAGGGGTTGGCAGAAGCTGTCAGACTGTACAAGGCAAGATAGTTAATAAATGAAGGATGAATAAATGGCTTATATTTGGATTGGGTTCCAGTTATCCTATTATCAGTTTAACAAGTTGTTATTAGCTTAAGATTGACTGAACCTTTCCAGGCTGGGAGCAAAAGATGAAAAAGCCTTCTGTCCTGAAACCACAGCAGGGGGTGCTGACCGTCCCCCTCCCCTCTCTCCAGGACAACATCAAGCCCTGGCCCCCCTTTAATAACAAAGGGAACGCCGAGCCTGCATGGAAAAGGCGGCAGAGCAGCCATGGGAAAAAAGGTGACAGAGCCTGAACTGACTGCAAAGGGAGGGTACGTCTATCTGAAGAAAGGCTGTTTGTTTTGGTTTTCAACAAGAAATAATCAGTTCGTTTTCTCTATGTAATTATTGGTTGTGGTTACAGCTCCCATTACAAAATAACAGGGAAAGAGAGGGAGCACAGAAAGCGAGTACTGCTACACAGCAAAGGGCGAAAAGCACTGCTTAAGCTTGTAAAAAACCATGGTTTAAGCACAGTGCGGATGCAAGCAACAGTCTGTCTGTACCCTATCAATCTAGAATCTGTGGGTGGTTCTTCCAGTTCTGAAATGAGTGACCAGGGTTTAACCATTCTGCTTAAATTATAGGATGATGGTGGAAATGCCCAATTCTTGGGTACGTCTGGAGTGCTGATGAGGCACATTCTGTCCTCATGTCTTCAGAAGGAGGTAGATATGTTTGGCTAAACGAGCCCTAAAAGTCCTCTGGTTGATGTCTGGGGAAGATTTTTATAAGCATTCAGCTGAGGGCTGAATCAAGGGATATAAGCTCATTAGACTCCCTGTGCCATTTTCTTAAACTAGACTACCATACGCAATGCCATCCAGGACTAGATGCTGTATTGTGGGGCTATGTGATGAAGTGAGGCAAGAAAGACCAAGAAGAAGAAACGCAGACTTCCTTCACAGCATGAAGTGTGCCTGCGTAGAAGAGTGCTCGAAGTGAACAGCCTCCTATATCTGTACTGAATACAGGCCACACAAGACTGCCCTGTATTGTTACAAGGGTGGATTCTTGCACTGAGTTCTTACAAAATTATTCCCGATTTCATTTTTAAGACCAGGGTAGCTACAGATAATGAAGAAGAACACCTGTTGATTCAGAGCAACACTGAATGCTTACCAAGTTTGCAAGGCAAACATTTTCAATGCATACAGAATCACAGGCCGGCCACAGTTCAGGGACGGGGACTGGACTGACATGCGGAAAACAGACTCCACAATCTGTGAGACAGTAGGTATGTTTATTTGGCGCCGGGCGGCACGGGGGGTAGCCCCACCAAAGTCGTGCGCCGCAGACAGTAATTTGCTTCTTCAATTTATACAGTCAAACATTATATATTCATCAAATTTCCCAATCCGCCTATATACATGCATGACCTATCCCTGCTTTGTATTAAAATCAGTTCCAAAGAGTAATTTCCACAGACTCCTCCCAGCTGCACTTGCGCAGTGCCTCCTGTTGGTGGTTGTCGGGGGGTCCCAAGATGAAGGCTCATCCTCTTCCTCACGGTGTTCGCTGATTGACCTTTGTTTTGGGGCAAACAGTTCTCTTCTGGCTCCCATCCAAACTGCAAGGTCAGTCTTAGCCGCTTCTAGGCGACTCCCCAGCCCTTATCGGGAACTACCCCCTTGGTAAGAAAATGCAAGACTTTCTGCCTCAGTTAATTTACACAATAGACAAGCACTCTCAGTTCTCTGCACAGCAACTATCAGGCAGTGCTGCTTCTACTAAATTCCTTACTATTAGGCAAGGCTGCTTCTGCTAAAATCCCCTTAACCCCTTCCTTCAGGACTGTGGGTAGGAATGACCAAAAAAACCCCTTGAAGACAGGGTAGAAAATTGTTTCAATATGAGCTTCCAGTTACAACACTGTGACTATAGCATTGAGGTGACTGATGGGTATATGATTGAAGCAAGGATCGATCCGATGCCTGAGGGAGGAGTGAAGATCTGGCTCCACTGCAGCAGGAGGGCTCAGATGCTCACTGGTCCAACACTGGCTTCAGCGCAGTGAAGCAACATTTTTCCAAACCCACGGGTGTCACTAGCAAAGGCTGACACAACAGGCCCTGGAAACTCAGGATGCAAAATCCGTTTCTCCTTCTCACAGGGTCTCCTGCTTTCTGCTGAGTCCTGATTTCACTTAAAGCTGGTACAGAAGATTCTCCCTGTCAGAGAAGCTATGGGATACTGAGAGGATGGCTGGAACTGCTGCAGTGACAGAAACAGGTTCCCAAGACAGCTGGACAGAACAGACACTTCAGAACTGTGGCAGCATGCTTACGTTAGACCAAACAAACAGCTCTGCCACCCTGCAGGACAGCAACTATTTTACCTTTGTATTTGGCACTGGTGTAGGTGCTGGAATATTACTTCTCCTCTTAGTTCAGCAATGCAGGAAAGTTACTGAAAAACTGGAGACCACCAGAGAACAGTTAGGCGGAGGATGAAAAGACTGGAAAAGTAACCGCTTACAAAGCTCAAGCTTGAAGATGAATGTAAAAGGAGTCTTAATCATAATGTATTAATACCTATAGTGGACCAGAAATCTTGTAACAAGGGGATTTTCAATTTATCCGTCAATGATATAAGAGGATCCAATGGATGGAAAACTGAAGCCAATAAATTAGTACCACAAATTAAGTCACATTTGAATGAGAAAGATGACTATGTGAACAATTTACCAATTATTTGATGGATGCTTCATCATTGTTTATTTTTAATCAACACTAAACACTTTTCTGAAGACAATGTTCCAGTTCTTTTACCCTGAAGAGCCAATAGTGGCCTTAACCTATAAAACGTTCACATTTGCATTTATTTGATAAGCAAGAATGTTATCCTGCTGTCATTTAACTTGGTGTTGCTACCAAGTTAGAAAACAAAGCAGACCCACAGTCACTGTGGCTGAGAGACTGGATTTCTACTTGTTCTGCTTACAACCTAGTTTACAAGTATAATTCATGCTCAGTGAACAAGGGATTTCCCTCTGTTGTGAGCTGACAGAATGAAGCAGCATGGATTGCAAGATACTAGGTCAAGCATCAGCGTTCTTGACATATAGTCAAACCGAATCTATGCTGAATCACTTGTTTGGAAATTAGATCTGATTATCTCAAATCGGTCATTCCAGACTAACAGAGCAATAAAGGGCACTGTATGTGTTGATGTATTTGACCCTGACATACCAGTCATGTCAAAACGTGTAGGCACTGTACCTCCAGCTTAATTCACATCACACAGTGCCCTCCCAAATGCTGTGCTCAGAACAGACGATAAAAGGCCTGTCGGTATTCCAAATATCAGAAGTCTTTCCAATCTAAAGCCAAAAATTACTTCTGAATTTTGAATTATTAAAAATTGTTTTGACCTGTAGCATATGACTGTCATCAAAATCAGTATAGTCAGGTCTTTTTCTTAACTGGGGGGCATTTAATGTTCAAATGAAAGAAAAAAGACAATTAAGAGAAGGATGAAATTCTTTTACAGTTCTAATCCTCAAGTAAGCACAGAGCCAACATAAATGAATTATTTTCTCAAATTGTGTATTACCCTCCTGGAGGAATGGAGGGCCTGTTCTGACACAGTCAAACTGAAATGCAGCAAAATGTGTTGCTGGAGAGGAGCTGCCCCTGCATAAAGCTGCTTAGGTGAGTTTTTGAGGAGTGGTAGCCCCCAGTACTTTAGCACAGATGATATCATACATGAAATCAAAACAGAAGGTGAAAGTCCATATTTGATTCCTTCTTTTGACTTCTCTCTACAACGTGAAGACCTACTTAGGAATTTCAAAGGAGAAATGTAGATCTACACTGAATATCTGGCTGCATCTTTCTTTAAAACCACCTTTCCTCATGTATGCTAGTAATTGTACCTTACCATCATATGTATTATTAATACTGACATTTTCAAAAGGCAGCTTCCATTCCATCGCCATTTCTGGGGCCTTACCTTTAAGTATCATAGAACCATAGAACGCTTTGGGTTGGAAGGGACCTTTAGAGGGCATCTAGCCCAGCCCCCCAGCAGTGAGCAGGGCCATCTTCCACTGGATGGGTTGCTCAGAGCCCCAACGTCGCCTGGAATGTTTCAGGGGACGGGGCCTCCGCTACCTCTCCAGGCAACCCGTTCCAGTGTTTCACCACCCTCATTGGTTGGTTGTGTTGCAGCATTTCAGTGGACTAATTATGCACTTGTATTTTTAAGAAAACATTTACGCTGGAGTTTTTCATAGTAGGGCTGTTTCCAATGTAAGATCTAGTTTTGAGAACCAAATCTGGGGTTACGACTGTCTACTTGTGAAGAGGGAGGCAACTCGGGTTAAGTGGAACAAAAGAAGGAAGGCAAAAAAAAATACCAATCAGAACAAAACAAACCCCTCAGCCTACAAGTACGTTACTGGGTCTCGGGCGTAGTGCCGTGATCCCGAGTTGTAAGCCACAAATTGTACGCGCTCCTCTGGTCCGTACTGAGGGCGCAGCGAAGCCAGTGAGAAAACTCCCTAAGCCAGAACGTGGAAATTCGCTGAAGTAGGTGCGGTGCGCAGGGAGCGCAGCCACCGCATTTTAGTGCGCCCCTCCTTGGGGCTCTTTCATCCCAAAGGGTACTGCGGCCGCTCTCTGAAAACGTCCGCGCGGCGACGCAGGGGCAGAAGCAGGGCAGAGGGCAGCCACCAACACCGCATACGACCCTGGGCATGCTGAGGCGGCCATTTCTCGGAATGCCGCCATTTTGTTTCCGCACTGGGGCCACAGAGCCCACGGGACAGGCACCTTCGGGGGTGTCTTCAAGCGCAGCTGGGTGCACGACGGAGCAGTGCGGTAACGACGGGAAAACAGAGCGCGGACGGCCCGCCCGTGGCGCTGCGCGTCGTTAACGCTGTGGCGGGGCCGGGCCGGGCCGTCCGCTCTGCCCCCCACGTGACTCGCCGAGGCCACGCCCCACCCCCGCCGCGGACCGCGCCGCTTTTTGACCCTCGCCCGTCCCCGTACCGCGCGTGTGCGCGGCGGAGCTCTCGCCGGCAGCCGGGGCTGAGCGCGCGGCCCATGGAGCGGAGCGCGCCGCCGCCGGTGTGGCGGTTCCGCGCGACCGGCGGCCCCCGGGACCGCGGCGGGGACGGCCGCCGCGCGCCGCCGCGGGAGGACGGCGACCCCGACGCGGTGGGGAAGGAGCGGGGCGGGGCGCGGCGGCGCGGGGGGCGCGGGGCGCTGCCCGAGGCGCGGGGGGCGCCGCTGGTGCTGCTGTACCTGCTGGGGCTGCGCGCGCTGGCGCAGCTCTCGCACCGGCAGCTGCTGGCGCGGCCCGCCGCCCCCTCCCCACCCCACGCCGGCACCCGCCAGTTCAGCGCCCCCCGCGCCAGGTACGGCGGCCGCGCGCTGCCCCAGCAGGTGGGGGGGGGAGGTGGTGGGGGGGGGGGGAGGTGGTGTGGGGGAAGGGGGGAGTTGGTGGGGGAGGGGGGAGGTCCTGGGAGGGGGGGGAGGTGGGGGGGTGCGGGGTACGCCCCCCGCCCCGTACCGTAATGATCCCTGGCGCCTTGGCTACAGCGACCATCTAATCGGCTTTAGTCTCTTCCTCTTGCTGTGGGTACTGGCGTAGGAGGGTGTGTAAAAATGTTACAGCCGTAGGTGAGTTACACACTAACTGTTAAACCTTTTGGTGCTGAATGTGTAATTTTTTTTATCTCTCACAGGGAGTATCTCAACAGCATAACAGCAATTGGGCCCAGAACAGTTGGAAGTCCGGAAAACGAAGTCCTTACAGTTAACTACCTCTTAGAGCAGATCAGGGCAATAGAAAGAGAAAGCGCAGACGCCCACAAGATATCCGTAGATGTACAGAGGCCCACAGGCTCCTTCAGCATTGACTTTCTGGGAGGCTTTACTAGTTACTATGCAAACATAACCAATGTCGTAGTGAAGCTGGAACCCCGAAGTGGAGCTGAGCATGCGGTGTTGTCCAATTGTCACTTTGATTCCGTACCAAACACCCCGGGTAGGTCCACGCGTTCATTCTGCGTCTCTGTGTGTGTGACATGAGCCACCAGAGCTTGGCTCGCTGTCTTCTCGTACCGAGTAATCTGAACAGCTGTGTGCTGGAATACTGCGTGTGTCAACTAGTCTGGTTTCAGTGGGATTCAGTATTCGGAGGTCCTGTTAAAGTCAGGATTTCACTCATGCTCGCTGGTAGGCAGCAAGTTACAGATACTGTATTTAGATTTCTAGAAAGTTTGGGTATATCTGCCTCTCTTGTAACTCACTGCTTATGCATGTGGTTCATGTGCTGCTTCCACCTGTCATTCAGGTGTTTTCATACGTCTGTACTGATTTAATCCTGACTTTCCTTTCACTGGATGCTTTCTGCCAGAGACACTTCCACCCCCACTAACCAGTCTGTGTTTTCCCATCTTTTTGCTGGTATCGTATTTTAACTCAGATTTTTAGTGTGATACCATTAAGCTGTGCTGTTTTTTTTTTTCCGTTCCACATTCAAAGCTTCTGTATCAAAACACTGTAGTCATCAAAGATTAAGGTGTTGTTGCCCTGGTAGCGTGTACCTCTCTAGCGGCTGCGTTCGCTGTCGGTGTTGGCGTACTCCCCTGTTCTCATGCCTCTGTGTTTTTATGAATCTAATTGTGTTGAATAATTACTGCAGCAAGGGTGTAAATGGCTTTGTACATAGTTTTAACAGTGTCTGCAAGGTAGGGAACTGAGAACTGCACAAAAACAGTTGTAACGCTCTGCTGCAGGTGTGTGCCTCACTGCAGTTGAAAAATACGTACAGATTTCAGTCACCAACAGTGCAGCTTTTACTGAAGTTTCTTCATTTACACCCCACACGATATTTAATATTTGGCAGTAAGCCTCTGTTCTTTAGCACATGCAAATAGTCTTCATTACTGAGAAAACAACTGAGTATTAGCTAGAGAAGCAAAGCATTTGCCATACTCTTTATGCCTTTTTTCTGTCAGGGAATAGTATACAGAGCTTGTTGTTCTCCTTAGTCATATTTAGGCAAGATGAGTTTCCAAATTAAGCTTAACAACTACATGATTATTCTACGTGCTCTGTGATTCAGGAACTGCAGAGATGCTAATTACTGTATTTATAGTCTGGCTATGGCTGCCTAGGCATAGAAAGAATACTTCACAAGCATAATACAAGGATTATTGAAAACTGTCTTTAAATGGATGCCTTACGTAAATTTTGTGTCTGCTTCTATGGATCGTAACACAGGATTCTGTCTACTTCAGTTACTTTCTTTACGGTTACTCAGACAGTAAAATACTTCACCAACCTTGCACAGAGGTGTCAAAAAACATTAGTGATTTGTACAGGATTATACTGAAATCTGTGGAGGAGCTAGAAATCAGTCTGTATGCTTGCCCTTAGTCACAGAGCAGCCTAGCCCTTTACCATGACAGTGAGGAACTGCTCTGTCTTTCGTTTTCTTGGTGTGAAACTTGCACATAACCTAAGCAAGAAACTTGTCTGTTCTCCTGTACTTCTGTAAGTTATTTGCTTACAGCTTTTCTTCATTACCAAAAATGTGTTACTTGACCGGAATCAGCAGGACTCAATGATCAATAAGTAATATGTTTGAAAAACGTATAATAAGCATAATCTGCTGTTGGTGCTTACGTGGGCAAAATGAGCAAAGCAAAAGTCAGTAAACCATTAGAGCTTCAGTGTAGGAAAGCATGAGTTCTTTGCGAAGGAAGAACATTAACTGTAAACTCCTAAAACACGTCTCATGTTCTAGTGGTACTAATTTTCAGTTTATGTGGCCTGTTTGATTATTTTCTAATAAACTTTAAGGCAGAGACGTCCTTGAAATTATCATCACAGATGTAGCTGGTGATGCAGTTTTCTTAGGTTACTGGTATTTGCCATAAAATCTGTTTTCACCTCCCATCAGTTTTTCTGTATATGAAGTATTTGTGGGTGATTGTTTCAGTGTGAGCTGGTGTCATAGTCAATGGCTACATAGCTGCTTTCATCAGATGTAAATCTGTATGTCTCTGGAAACCTGTAACTCACTTTTCTTAGCTTCACAGCGAGGCAGTGTTATTAATCTCGCTGAAAACTAGGATCACTTCTCTGCGGAGTTTTCAACACAGCAGAAGTTAGATGAAAGAACTCAGTGTAACTAAGAGTAAACTACTGATAAATTTGGGCAGCAATATAACCAGGGCTTTAAAACAGGTACTTTGGGGGGGCTTTTTGAAACGCTTTTGGGAGAACAAGGCATCAACTTCTGAGAAACAGTGTATTGGAAAGATTTTGGGTTTATTTATTCTTACTCAATAAGCTAAGGCTAAAACTTAGACTGAGATTTACGTTTGTATCAGGAATACGCCCTTTTCACAGAAGACACAGATACATCTAAATTTTGCCAAGTTACAAGCTTTGGAAAAGCTGCTTTTTTTCGTGTATAAATTAAGCAGTTCTAGCAGCTAATCAGTCTGCCCTAATAGCATGCTGAGGCCTGACCACACTGTTACTGTCCTCTCAGTGCACATTGGCATCGCAGATGCAACCCAGGCCTAAAGGACTGAGGTTGAATTTCTCTTTTTGCTCCCAGGTTTTATTGATTAGAGTGGGGTAGGGAGGTGCTACAGCTTGCACCAAGGTGAGGGAAATAGGGCAATGGGAGACTTTGGCTAAGAGGCGGATGCTTAAGCAAGGTGAAAAGATGGTGGGGCCTGGGAGGAGGCGAGATGAAGCCTAGAACAGCGTTGGGTGAAGAAGTCGGAACAGACTGCTGAGCTCAGAGCAAAAGGGATTTTCTGCAAGGAAAGAAGGGTGGTGGAAAGCATCTGATCATGAAAATACCGTAATATAATGTATACTTTCATTTTAAGAATGTTTTCAGTGTGTGAACTCTGGTGTTTCCTTTGCTTTATTTTGCAGTCTTGCCCTTATGTTACTCTGAGGTTTTGTCCACTTAATTGAATGTATTGTAAGAGTGTAGAATGCTTCGTGGTGACTTGTGTGGGAATGTTTACTTTTTAAAATTTGAGTACGCTGTAAGTGACAGTTATGTTCATGGTTATTTGTATTGTTCTTAGGAAAATAGATAATGATCAATTTGCTTGCTTAGTAAGCTGGTTAGTCTACTTGAACAGTGGTATTGGATCTGGTATCTTGTACTTTACTTGCTCAAGTTTTGAACATTATTTTTATTTCTCCTGTTGCTTTTAACTAGCGTAGACGCAGGGTACAAGCAGGTAGCAGAAAATATAATAAAGCTTGACATAATTGTACCTCAGGTTAAGTGACTGAGATAGCATAAAGCTTTTTGCTTGTCTGGTCTTTGTTGCAATTCTGTGTATTTGTTGTAAGCGATACTACCCTGTTGATTATTTTAAGGTGCCAGCGATGATGCTGTTAGCTGCGCAGTGATGCTTGAAATACT
Source organism: Opisthocomus hoazin (assembly GCF_030867145.1). Taxonomy (NCBI): domain Eukaryota; kingdom Metazoa; phylum Chordata; class Aves; order Opisthocomiformes; family Opisthocomidae; genus Opisthocomus; species Opisthocomus hoazin. The sequence continues at coordinate 19,522,819 of NC_134454.1, read as the reverse complement.
TTACACACTTTCAAAATCATCGGAGCCCTTGCAGCATGCTATTATATTTTTATTTAATGGTGCAGAAGAAAATATTTTGCAGGTGAGAATATGGCAGAATCATAAAATACTTATCAATGCTGTGTATTAAGACTCTGACAAAGGAAAGAGCAACTGCAGATATGCCTTGTATTTAATCTGTTGAAAGACTAGTTAAATACCGGTTTTAACATTCTGAGGAAAATGTATTTGATTTCAAAGGGAACAATATACTCAGATTAAGAGTATTGTCCGTAGTAATTCAATTACAAGACTTGGATTTTCTGCACTTGTGTTGTAAGTGATCTGGCTGTCTTGTCCAATCTTGAGTTATGATCGTATGTGATGGAAAACAACATTTAGGCTGATCTGGAAGGTATTTGATCTACTCTTTTGTTTGTTGTTTTCCCATCAAGGCTAGTCACGGCTTCATTACACAACATGAGTGGGCCAAGTCAATTAGAGCTTTCATTAACCTGGAGGCAGCAGGTGTAGGAGGAAAAGAACTTGTTTTTCAAACAGGTATGAGCTTGCATTGTCTGCAGTTTCTACACTAGGATAATTTGATACTGAACGATGTAGACTTGAAGGAGTATTGAAAGTGACTTATCAGCAAAAGACAGGAGAACCTCTGTGCCTCTTCCCCAGCCCTGTGCAGCACATAAGTTGCTCTCCATTGTTAGATACATGTAGGCTAAAGTGCTGCCACGGAAGCTGCCTCACAGGTGGGAAGCCTGTGTAGAATAGCAGTGCAGAAGTTGTGTTTCCCTTTTACATCAAGATAATAAGGATTACAACCGATTTGGATACCTCGTATATCTGGCATATGCATACTTCCACGTGCTTCATTTAATTTTTGCAGCAGTTCTTTCAAAATCTTTGCAGGGAGATGTTGGCATTAGAACTCCATCTGCTGCTCAGGGAGCAGCAAAACTTCTGTGTTTTGTAGGCTACAGTTAAACTTCTGCTCCATGCTAGTTGGACTGCAGACTTCCTTCTGCTGCTGGAGCGGCTTAATTGTTTACTTGCATTGAATGCTTTAGTGGAGAGACTTTTCTCTAAACAACAATTTTGAGGTTGTCATACGTAGATGGTAATTTGGAAACTCTGCTAAAGGTTGTCACTTCTTCATCAGTGCTGGGTCTTTTTGGGGGGATGGTTTACCTACTCTGCCACTGAACACTCAAGGCCTCAGTGGGGTTTTTTTTCCCCCATGTGTAACTAATTCTTTCTCTCAAGTCTGAATCATTCAGCCAACACAAATGCACTTGGTATATACACTGTGGGGCAACAGTGTTAAAACGCTAGTGAGTTCCCTTACATTATTTATTTGTTACCATAAAGATACGTATCTTAACTGAAGTTCAAAAAGCATTTGTTGCGAACTTTCTGCTCATCTTTTGTTAGGACCTGAGAATCCTTGGTTGGTACAAGCATATGTAGCTGCAGCCAAACATCCCTTTGCCTCTGTGATGGCACAAGAAATATTTCAGAGTGGTATTATCCCAGCAGATACAGACTTCCGTATCTACAGGGACTTCGGCAATGTTCCAGGTATGTTATCGGAAGGCATGTCAATGCACGTTTTCCAACCGTTTATCTGAAGTTTATAGCAAGTAGACTGTTCTGCAGTTCGTGAAGGTCTTCAGATTTGGTTTGTATTTCGGTTAGGGACCAAATTTTCCTGCCTTTTTTCTAAGGCAAGAGTCTTTAGATTTGGTTTGTCATATAGGTTGTTAAGGATGTTTTTGGAGACTGCTGTTCTCCAGAAAGAAACTACATGATAGAAAAGTTTCCTGAAAATCAGGAAAACACTCCAGGAATTAACAGTACACTATTAAATACTCTGTTTTGAAACATTTCTGTAATGATGCTAATAACCTGCTTGCAGGAATTAAATGTCTGTACTAATGGGTAAACCAAAATAATACTTTTAAAAGATAGTGACTTAATGCTTTTTCATTATTTTTTGTTTTTTGTCATAATCAAACATAGGACAGCAGTTCTTCGGTTTGCTAATCTGTTTACAGTTTGCTGTCCATTCTGCTGAGAATAACCAGTGGGAAAAAGTGTGGAACACGCAAATACAATTCAAAGGAATGTAAACTTCTGTAAAATCCTTGCTCTCTGGCACAGATTGTCATTGGAGTTGCTTTCAAGAAAAATGATGTTTCTGAATTGATTCTTAGAACACACATGTTGGCGTATTCTGAACTGTTTCAAAGTATGCTTCTAGCTTGAAATTAAAGGAGCAGATTTTGTACAATGTGTTCTTTATTTGTTCATAATCATACCTGGATCATAAATGGTAGATGAATTCTCACTGACCTCTGTTTTTACCAAACAAATGGAAATTAAACAATTGAGTCAAAGAACTACTTTGTTATGCTTTGACCACTGGTAGAACTGAGGTCTGATCTGTTAAACCTCTGCAAAATTGTGAGGATTCAGATTGCAGACAGCAGCTTTTTGCATGTGTAGCTGACGGAGTGTGTGTTTGGGATACACTGAATGTATAATCCTGCAGAAAACCTGTTTTTTTAATTTTTTGTAAATATTTTTGTTTATTTTCATAAATTACTTGGACTTTTAAAGTAAGAGTTTTCAGACTGGCTATTTGAAAAGCTATTTACAAATTAGTAGTAAAAAGAACACACCGGATATTTTGAGAAGACGTTTGTATAGTTCCACAGTGCTGCTTTCTTGTTACTTTTCAGCATGGATCTCTGTTGATGTTTTACTAATAACTGTTTGGAGAGCACCTTGTACATCTTTTCTGAAGCTGAGGTGATTAAGAATTTTCGTGTGTTTCTCCCGTAGAGATCACTTTGTGTACAGATATCATGCAAATCAATACATGAGAAAGGACAGATATTTTAAAATGTTTTAAAAGTGTCCCTTTTTAAATACATGTAGAATCCCAGTTAGTCGTCTTTCTACAAAGCACACAATTTTGTTCTTCTTTAAGGACAGCGAATGGACTACAAAGTAGAGCGATATTTTGTGTGAAATATATCTGAAGCTTTTACATGTTTGTTTTGAGGTTTTAGGTGTACATAATTTCAAACATGCTTTTTCTCTCTCTTTAGGAATAGACTTGGCTTTTATTGAGAATGGCTACATTTATCATACGGAATATGACACATCAGACAGGATTTTAACAGATTCCATCCAGAGAGCAGGTTGGTATGTCAAGAATTCTGTAAATTACCAAAGAGTAGTGTTGTAGCTGCTTTTTCATTTTCCTGTAAGACTAGCATCGCAAGAAATTCGTAATTTTAATTACACATTTAGAACATGCTAGACACATTCTAAAGAACAAAGAATTAACTGAACACATATCTTTAAAATACAAAGGAAATATGTTTGGACAGTTTAGGAGGATAACGTTTATCAGCGTCCAGTGATGTTGATTTGACACTAACTGTAGAATCTAATTAACGTTATAATCTAGCCATTGATACCAGATTATTCAGCATTCCATGTTCCTTTTCTCTCAGTAAGTCCCCTATTGATTAATGTTCAGCGTGAGAGGACTGTGGTTAAGTTGGTGGCATAGAGACTGATCCAACAACAGAGGTTTCTCTTTTAGAGTGGATCTCAGTCAAACTTATGTGATAGCACACAGACTGTGGATAAACAGGATTTATTTTCTACTAACAGGTTGTGCTCATAGCAGGCTATTTCACACACTGCAGTAAAGAAAGTTACATTAAGACCTTTCGTTTCCCAAGAAAAACTAACATAATCCTAAATGCCTCCAGGATTTTGACCATTTCCCTCTTCAAGCTTATATAGAAGCCAACTTAGATGACCAGCATGAGGAAGTTTTAAACACTTTTCTTGTGCCAATGCAGTTGAAAGACAAAGTAACACTTCTAAATTCCTGTTGATATATGTTTAGCTGCAATATCTTTATCTCTTGATAAAGATATTGCAGCTAAAAAAAAAAATAATCAGCCAGTAAGCACTTTCACAGGTCAAGTAAAAGCAAAATGAAGGTTGAGAACTCATGAAATTAAAGTTGAGTTCTCATCTGATTACGTGTGTTTGGCTATACTGTGGGAAAGGAAAAGGTGGTTGGTATCTGTAGGTTCCAAAGGAAAATAGCCTCCTTGTCTCTTACCTTGCAGTCATCTGGGGAAATAAAGACAGGTGATTCATAATCAGTGAAACGTGGAAGGGTTACCTGTGGCAAGAAGAGGAGGAAGAGTAGGAAATTAGAAATTTTTCTGTGGGTTAACTTTGAAGTCCAGTGCTTTAGTATGAGACTTGAAGAAGGGCTTATGGGCTGAAGGCTTGACTACATGCTTTATTGAAACAGTGTTTAAATACATGAAGCTTTCCAAGTATACTTATTTTAGTGACAGCTGCGTAGATTAACTCATGAAAATGCTGTGCTGTGCCTACCATCAAAGACCTATTTCCAATGATTGGTTGTATACTTACACCTTTGTTGAGGGGGTGCTGGTGGATGCAAAGCTAGACATGACCCGGCCAGTGTGTGCTCGCAGCCCAGAAAGCCAACCGTATCCTGGGCTGCATCACAAGCAGCATGGCCAGCAGGTCGAGGGAGGGGATTCTGCCCTTCTGCTCTGCTCTGGTGAGACCCCACTTGGAGTCCTGCATCCAGCTCTGGAGCCTCCAGCACAGGAAAGACATGGAGCTGTTGGAGCAGCTCCAGAGGAGGGCCACAAAATGATCTGAGGGCTGGAGCACCTCTCCTATGAGGACAGGCTGAGAGAGTTGGGGCTGTTCAGTCTGGAGAAGAGAAGGCTGCAGGAAGACCTTATTGCAACCATTCAGTACTTAATGGGGACCTATAGGCTTTTTAGCAGGGCCTGTAGCAGTAGTAATGGTTTAAACTAACGGAGGGTAAGTTTAGACTGGATACAAGAAAGAAATTTTTTGTGATGAGAGTGGTGAAACATTGGAACAGATTGCACAGAGAGGTGGTAGATGCCCCATCCCCGGAAACATTAAAGGTCAGGTAGGACGGGGCTCTGAGCAACTTGGTCTAGTTGAAGATGTCCCTGCTCACTGTGGGGGGTTGGGCTAGGTGACCTTTAAAGGCCTGTTCCAACCCCAACTACTCTATGATTCTATATTTCAATACACTGTTATTTTTAAGAATGCTTATATTTAAAAGAATGCTGTGTACTAATTCATCAATCTTGATGGTAGTTATGTTATGTATCTCCTTTAATAGGTGACAATATTCTAGCTGTCCTAAAGTACCTAGCAACATCAGATAAGTTGGCTAAATCTTCTGAGTATCGACATGGAAATGTTGTGTTCTTTGATGTGCTTGGTTTATTTGTCCTGGCTTATCCTGCTCGTGTTGGCACCATCATGAACTATATTACAGCAGCAATTGCTTTTCTTTATTTAAGCAAGAAGGTGTTACAGCCCAAAACCAGAGGTAAGTCTAGTTCTTAAGGAAAAAAAAAAAAAATCAATCGCATTACTCTTTAAGGAATAACAACTAGTAGATGAAGAAGTGTTCTGGTAATTAACGCATCTTTTTAGATAAACTTCGGAAATAAATTTTAAGTGTGCAGCATGCCATGGGTGTTGCTTTGTATTTGAATCTCTCAACTGTGAATAATTATGATGAAGAAAGACTATGGTAGGCCTAGATAGTAGCACTTACGAATTACAATTATGTCTTTTAAACT